>NC_135663.1:6214686-7419948 GCF_964188315.1 Podarcis muralis
CTAAATGCTATTGAGAACCGAGTATTTTTAAAAGCATTCAGTTTGAACTAATTGATCTAGAGTATGACAACAATTGTGAGTAGGGCTGGGAATTTATCGATATATTGTCCAAAACTAGTTTGAAGTCCATATCATGATGTCCATTTCATAACTTTTGATCTGGCAATATATTGGGAATCACGATGTGTGTATGTGTGTGCTATGCAAAAATCACAATGTGGGGAAAACGTGAAGCCAGCCAGTGCTTCTCTTGATTCCTGCAGCCCGTTAACCCTGCTGGCTCAGCTCTCTCGCCTCCGAATCAGAAGAGCAGGTGCCAGAACACCGTGAAGCCAGTCAATGTCTCTACATCGCTCCATCCTTACTTTGGACATAATGATATATTGGTATATTGTGAAGTTTGGCTGGTGATATATAACGATACTGAAAACCAGGTATAAAAAGGTAAAGGTACCCCTGCCCGTACGGGCCAGTCTTGACAGACTCTAGGGTTGTGCGCCCATCTCACTCAAGAGGCCGGGGGCCAGCGCTGTCCGGAGACACTTCCGGGTCACGTGGCCAGCGTGACATCGCTGCTCTGGCGAGCCAGAGCCGCACACGGAAACGCCGTTTACCTTCCCGCTAGTAAGCGGTCCCTATTTATCTACTTGCACCCGGGGGTGCTTTCGAACTGCTAGGTTGGCAGGCGCTGGGACCGAGCAACGGGAGCGCACCCCACCGCGGGGATTCGAACCGCCGACCTTTCGATCGGCTTTTACCCACAGCGCCACCCGCGTCCCTATGAAAACCAGGTATAGTCCAGCCCTAATTGTGAAGGGACAACTTTTAAGACAGTCCCATTCTCAAAAGATATTTAGCATTAACCCACCAAGTAGGTCTGGAGCAGTTTACACTAACTGTGGACCACACAACAAAGTTGAAGGAATCAGAGGACTGGATCCATTATCTAGTCTAATTTTTTTACCTAAAGCAAGCTCCTCAGTGTGTTCCCCTCACATTTTAGCATGCCATAAAGCAGTGACCCTAAGTGAATAAGGTGAAATGACACTAGAGGGGGGGAAACCACCCAGGCTAGAAATAGAGAGAGTAACTGAACAAGCCACACACTACTCACAGAAGCTGCTAAACACACATAAGCTACCGGTCATAATATATGTATAGGAGCACAAATGAAATATAGCAAAGCTCTTCCGTACTTGAGGTGTCAAAGGCTTTTGGCGTAGTCACTGCTGTTGTGGTGTTGGCCTCTACAGTCACCAGATTTGAATTTGCAGCAGTCGTGTGAGGAACTGAAGGTGTGGCATTTGTCAGGAGGGAGGTGGGCCCAGAAGTGGCCCCAGTTGCCGGCAAAACTGTAGCCTCCGTGCCTGGAGAGCTGACCATTGTGGCAGGCAGGAAGTCTGTGGCTGTAGGAGGAGTAGTACGGTTTGGTGCCATGGCAGGAGACGCTGCTTGAGAAGGAGCATGGCTACTGGTGGGGCTTGTGGGCTTCCCGCTGGCTGGTTGTGTCTTGGCAGTTTTCATGGAACTTGTGAGCAAGGAAGAACCCGTCGAAGGGAGCACTAGAAGTAAAAGAACAAAAGGGAAATTGACAGGATATGTTGCTCCCCACACCTGATCTTACACACACCGACATGAGCGTCAGGTTTTTCTCCACAAGTAGTAGGGCCTCCCAGATTAAGAATGAGATTTATTTCATCCAAAATTAACAAATCTAAACCTATGAGCCAAATAAATATTCGCAGAAGACAGCGTGCAAACTGTTAGTACTACGTTGCCCTTTATGGTTATTGGAAGATACTTTCCAAGGATCATTCTATTGTATTTTGGCTGCTCAATCCCCTCCACACAAACCCCCAACAACACACACACTCCACCCCCCCCCCCCCCCCAGTATCTTTCGTTCCACATCTAGAACTGTTACCCCTATTATAAAGTGTAGCACAGAACTACAGAATAGAGCTCCCTTTCCCCCTATCTTTGGAAAGCTGCTCTGACTGATGCCAAAGTTCTAGCAGTTTTGTTTACTTAAGACACCAAACCAATGACTGCTTAAAAAATATGCAGGCTTCGATCTGGAGAAGAACTGGTGGAAGAGGATGGCAGGTGCTTCTGTCCAATTTTAGACAGCCACTCTCCCCAGCCCAGCCCAGCCCAGCCCATTTATCATTTTAGACTGCAATGCTGGAAGTTTTTTTACTTACAGTTGTTAGAAACCAAGATATGAAAGCTAGGATCTAAATGGCACCTTAAACCTAGGTTATGGGCACAACAACAGAATGTCTAGGCACGCTTGTTTAATAACAAGAATACAAAGCTGAAAATGAATGAACTGCAGCTAAAATATTATGCTCATTTTTCACATGGTCTAGTCCTTCCCCTGCCCACCCCCCTAATATTCTTAAGAGGGTCTCTTCTCCAGTTTTCAGTGAAGTGGGGAGGCAGAAAAAGGTGCTCCTTTCCTTCCACTCTGCAGTTTTAATCTAAAATCTTAGGCGCAGTACTGCACCCAGAGCTCAGAAACTGCTTGCGCTAATGAAATTCCCTGTCGCAAAATGTGCCTAGAACAATGGGAGTTTTTGAACACCGGTTACTTAAAACACATTTTAAAAATTTGAACATTTACTAAAAGTTATGTCTGCAAAAGGAAGGTGGTCATGCCCATTCCCCCTTGATATGTTCAGTGGTTAAACTGAAAACGACATAATGCTTTACCTGTGGTCATGTTGGCTGCTGCTCCCAGGAATGTCAGGCAGCTGCTGAGCAGGATGACAAGGAAGCAGGAACCCATGTTGGCCTGAGAGGTGAGGAAGAGAAACAAAACAGATGGGCTTCATTAACAACCCAGTTTGCATTGCCAGCAAGAACGACCATCAGAAGTACCTAAGCCCATCAGAAGTACCTAAGCATCGACACCTGTCACACTTTTGGAAGGGAGCCAAGAGATCTTTATAAGAAGCAGTGTCTATGTTATGTGCCAGGGAATTGCAACATTCAGAACTAGCACATTTATAGGGCAGAAAATGAGATACGAGGTACAACCCAGGAAATCCTCAGTTCAATTCGCTCCTTAGCCATGAACTTATTGGACAGCTTTTTAAGGAAGGTATTAAGACTCAGAACCTCCTACCTCTAAATGCAATTAACAACAACAACAACGACACCCTACTATGTAGAATCAAAGCAGGCTCTTAAGAGTCCCTCACCAAAACAAAGCTTTCTTTTGGCTTTCAGTAAGATAGGGATGACAACCAACAAGGTAGGTTTCATAATACTGTAGGACATTTGGTTTCGTAATAAGCCCTTTCCCACAGGATTCACCAACTCCTCTTTGGAGACTTTCCTGCAGGGTCAACCGCTGCAACGCCAAAGCAGCACATCTGTGCTTACAACTTGGCCAACTCTCTTGCAATGGCTTCTGTTACCGTACTCAGTTTCTATCTGCTTCAGCCCAGGCCCTTCCCAACCTCTGGATGCACAGACAAGAATGAAGTCATAGAAGTCCTGAACACACCACCCAAATCTTCCCAGCTACAGACAGCTTTGACTATCTGCAGGGAGATCTCGAGGCAGCGCTAAATACATAAATGAAGAATGCACCAAGCAAGGAGAGGAGGTTTTATCCTTCCATCCATACACAGCTCCAAATGAAATGCCCCCTCCCAAAGACAGCTTTTCTCCCCTAAGAATAACAGTGGTGCAAGAAAGGGAGGGATTTTTGTTAGAACCAAGGCAGGGGAAGAAAAGGTTGAGCACACTGCAGTCTTGGATGAAGATTGGTCCCTCCTGTGCCCAATATTAAATTTAGAAAAATAACCACCCTGGCATGTCTTGTAATGACACATTCAGCATCACATCCATTTTGGCCCTTATAGTCAACTAGGTCAAGAATTCTTTGGCCCAAAGAGGGAAGCATGAGCCCTAAAAGCACCAAGTCCCACACATACAGAATTGGCCGTGGAGTGTCTTCAAAACTCGTTTGCCCAGCATGTTAAGTCCCTGAGAAGTGCCTCTTGGGTCTCTGGAGATCTGGGATGACTTCAAAGAGTTTACACCGATATATCCAGGCACAGGAGTGAAACACCCTGTTGGGAAACAGGGTGAAACAGATCTGCTGGGTGCCTGAAGTGCAGTGTGGAAAGCTAATTCATAGGTGTTCAAAGTACAGCCAGTGCAAGCCAGACGTTACAAATATTGTACATTGACACATGAAGGTCTGAGAGTTCAGAATCTAGTGGTTTTTCTGCAAGAATCCTTGTATCGCCTAATGATTACTTTTTCAGATTTTAGGATGTGCATTTTTTCTCTCTGAAGATTATTTTCATTTAGAGTTCCCACCTGTTGTATCTTTCAAAAAAAAAAAAGTTGTGTAGCTTTCTCCAACTTTAAAATGCCATCATATGGGACCACTACAGTCACTGGACTACTTCCTGCTGCAGCTGAAAGCATAGTAGCCTCTGTTGGGGGAAGACCAGTGACTACAACTTTGAAATGTCTTTTTTAAAAGCCGTTTCTCTCTTACATGTATGCAAACATGCTGAAGGTATGCAATGGATTCTGGGCTGTGATGCTGGCTTGCTTCCCTAACAAAAGTGTGGATCTTGGGTTTTAATCTCTTGAGCAAGGTAGCACACACTAGCTATCACTGTTTAAGTAAGAATAATTCAAAGGTGACTGACCAAGACAGCAATTAAGACAGCCTCCCCCTACTTAGTGCTTTCCAGATATTTTGGACTACAATGTCTATCAGTCCTAGCCAGCACAGCTTGAGGAAGGTTGGAACAGAATGTGGAGCTCTTTATTTGTGTAGACAACAGTTATTTCAAGATAGTATCCTCAAGAAAGCAGCCTCGAGGTCATGAATTTCAATTCTTTATTCTAGCGTAAACAGATACTCGTTTTCCCAGTTTCTGGCATTAGCACAAAAAGAAATCCTTACTCCAACAGCACTCCCACTGCAAATCTGGTTGTCACTTGGGGAGAGGGGAGGAAGAAGTTGTAAGAAACAACCACCACCACCACCACAACAACTATCTATATATCACCTAGAGATCTCTCACAAGGTTTTATAAAAGGTAGTATGACTACATGTGGTGCGTGCATCAGTGCGGAAATTAAGTATGTAAATCACTTTAGACCAGAGACAAAAATGGGGAGCAAGTATTACAATCCTGATCATCACCATATGATAACTTAGAGCAGAGATGAGGAACCTGTGGCCCTCCAAATATTGTTGGACAACAAATCTCATCATTCCTCACTACAGGCCATGCTGGCTAGGGCTGAGTTGGTCCCAGCATCATCTGAGGGCAACTTGTTCCCCTTCCCTAATTTAGAGCTCTATGGCTTTTCAAGACAAGGAGTTCTATAGCTACCCTGCTTTAAAAGTGCATAGCACTTGCCTAGCATGTTTGGGTCTGTGCCAGAATGGAATTATCATTTAAAAAAACACGAAAAAACCCAAAAGCCTACCCCATAAATGGACAATGAAGGACAAATAAAGCAAGTTACTGAAAATGATAGTGAAACATTTATACTGAAGTCATACATAAGATAAACACTACTTTCCTCCAACTGCCCTCTCTGACACCTAGGCGGACTCATCTCTCTCTCTTTCTCTGAAATACTCCTTAAAACCCACTCTTTCTGTGAAGCCTTTGCACCAATGGAGCAAACCCAAAGTATGCAAAACCAAGTTTTTGTGTTTTCATTCCCTACTACCCTTGCCTTCCTCTGTAGTCTTCTATACTGTTGAAATGCAGGTTGCCAGCCTCTCTGGGCAAAGTTCCCTTATTTTGCTTATGTTCAGGGAGAAACTGTTATTAGCAACAGCTGCATTTTTCCTTTGCCATATGCAACCATCAGTATAGATTGTGGGCATGAAGATTCTGCTTCACATCGGTAAAGAACGAACACCACGGCCTAATATTCCACGGACTACCATTTTCACCACATGAATACACTCCAAACAGTTTGGATTGCTAAACAGTGTCAACTAGTAGCAAATCTGTTTCAAACGTATACAGATTTTTAGCAGGACTACAAATATCCCAGGTTTCTAGAAATACGACAGCAAGGACTTTATATTAAAAAACAACAAATTTTCCTTATGCAGGGCTGGAATGAGGGGCTTGTAAGATTTTTCCAGTGGTCAGAAAGCATTATGACAGCCTATACGTCACAGAATGGTTTTATGCTCCCCATAGAAAAGAAAGAAAATCCTACTTTCACTTGGGAGATTGACTGTTTCGAAAGAAGGGAGGGGAGCCATGCCAGCAAGTTTCCCTTTCCCTTTGAGAACCAAGAAATCATAAAACTGAGCAGAGTGGCTCAAGTCCCTCTTTGTCCGGCAAGTTAGCTAACATAGCTCTGACGTGATTTAAAATTACATCAGTTTTAAAACACAGCTGCCTGCTCCTACAGCCCCCTCAGCAGTAACATTTTAAGAATCGACTGTCTCCTTTGGTAGAAATTACTCAAGGTAGGGGTAAAGCAGATGTTTTGGAGGTGGGGGAAGGATGATCAGTTCAGAAGAGGAATCTGCATGCACACACTTTTCCAGCGATGTGGCTAGGATCGCAAGATTGGAGCTGAAGCTCAAGCCAACCCCGGAAATAATATGTTATGGATATCAGAGGGCTTCTTGACAAATATCAGGTGGGGACCAACAGCATCTGATAATACGGACTGATTGATAAAGACGAGCTCCAGGGGCTGCAGGTGTTGTCATGTCAAGCAAAAAGGGCCCACACACCCTCTCAACGTTGTTTAATTTAGAGAACAGGATGGAAGGATCGTTTCAAAGGCCTGGAAACGATGCCTTATGAGGAACGGCTAAGGGAGCTGGGCATGTTTAGCCTGGAGAAGAGGAGGTTAAGGGGTGATATGATAGCCATGTTCAAATATATAAAAGGATGTCACATAGAGGAGGGAGAAAGGTTGTTTTCTGCTGCTCCAGAGAAGCGGACACGGAGCAATGGATCCAAACTACAAGAAAGAAGATTCCACCTAAACATTAGGAAGAACTTCCTGACAGTAAGAGCTGTTCGACAGTGGAATTTGCTGCCAAGGAGTGTGGTGGAGTCTCCTTCTTTGGAGGTCTTTAAGCAGAGGCTTGACAACCATATGTCAGGAGTGCTCTGATGGTGTTTCCTGCTTGGCAGGGGGTTGGACTCGATGGCCCTTGTGGTCTATTCCAACTCTATGATTCTATGAAGTCACTTTATCACAGCAGATGTTTGCTAGTCAAAGCTTCTCTCAAATCACCCAACGTTGCAAAATAAATTGACAGCAGCATCTTAAAAGTAAAGGGGGTGCCAGGAAACTGGGGGTTATGTTCACATGTGGTGGAGGGTGTAAATATGTACAATTTTTTTGGTAAAGGGTGTTTAAGGAGGTAACAGAAATCACTGGGTTAAAGCTGACCAAAAGTCCAGAGGTAGCATTATTATCAATTTACGATGGGGTGGAAGGTTCACAGGCTATGAAGGACTTGCTCACAAATTCATTGGCAGCTGCACAAACTATAATAGCTAGGAAGTGGAAGGGGCAAGGTGAATATAAAATAGAAGAATGGTATAAAGAGGTGTGGGATATCACTTTTAATGATAAATTAACATGTGGGGAATATGCAGGAGAAATGATTTTGAGGATATATGGAAGGTGTTTGTAGAATTTGTACTGTTAAAATGGAAAGGGGTCAAACCATTGCAAGAGGTGTTGGAATTTTGGGAGGTTGGATAGTTGCAATGGAATGGTCTTGTGGGGGGGTGCACATTTTTATTCTTATTTATTTCTGATTATTACTTTGTCAAAATAAATAAAAAAGTAAAATAAAAAAAATAAATGTTTGGTGTGGATATAAAAAAAGAAGTTATGTCTTAAGTTAATTCTTATTATGGCTCCCTCCCCTGTGTACACGCCTCCCATACAGATACAGAAACTGAGGGAAAATGCTTGTAATGTTATCAACATACACACAGCTGTTGGCTAGATGCAGCATCCTGCGCACTTCACAGAAAAAACACACATACCCTGACATCATGCCTCTGGTTTCACACAAGGCGGAGGGGGAGGGAGGAGCAGGAAGGAAAAATGCATTACACCACCATCATTTTTGCAAAGAACTCAATAAGAGGCATCAGCAAGACTGTACAAGGAGAAACAAATGGGAAGTATTGGGGTTTGGTTCTTTAAAAAGAGTCGCTAGGCTAACTGGGTGTGACCTTCTTTGACCTGGAAATCCTAACAGCTGTTTCCACATGACATTGTCCCTCCAGGATAAGACCATGCACTCTGCAGGTGCTCAGAAACACTCAGTTTGTACCCATGTTCAAAGATATTTTGAAATACATTTTCGTGTAGTCAGATATGGGATAAGGCAGCCTATGCTAAGCTGGTTCCAGAGTACACAAAACACAGCAGTTGGTAATCCTCACCATATATCATTGCTTAGAATGTAGGCAAGTATCTGGCTTACAAAGACTTATTCTGGCATTAGGTAGACACTCAGAGATTTACTGCTGTAACGAGAGCAAAGTAAGTTGGTGAAGCAACTGCATCTTAGTCCCTTGAGGCAGTAGTTTACATTAACTACACAGAATTTATGCAGTGCTTGCAAGTGCTTCATATAATTCTCACAAGAACTGTGTAAGGTAGATCATTTTTACTCCTTGAAGAAAGGGGAAGGGCTGAGAGAGGTGAGGTCATTGCAAAGACTTTCTATGCACAGAGAACACCTTACCACACCAAGCCATCTGCCGTGGGACCCCTGCACATTGCAGAGGATTCTGGGGCATGCCCTAGGGTGCTGGTCAGATCCATGGGTCTTTGCCATCCCACCGTGTGTTACAAAAGCACATCCTCCAGCATTTGCCCAATATTCCCTGTAGCTGTGCACTGCACAATGAAAACCAGCAGTGGTTGAGGGACAAGGTTCCTCTCCGCAATCTCTTATAAGTTCCAAAGAACCCCAGTTTGGAAGGCACCATGATTAAGTTTTGTAATTAGAACACTCAACCTGAAAGTACAGGGAACTTTTTCCAAAGTCAAACCTGCTCATTATGTTTACAGTTTTAAAATCTACTCTCGTGAGAGTTGTGTCCATTACACTGTCTTCTTGCACCCTCTGTTAATTACTCTGAAAGGCACATTACATCAAGACAAATCTGCTTACCCAGGTAAGTTTCATGGCTGAGTGGGATCTGAACCCGGACCCTTCCTCCCATATCCAAACCAAACCCATGACTAATCTTTTGCTTAAAAACAGAAAGGTGCATTTCTAGTACTCAGAATTATGCAGGCTAAATTGAAAATATGATAGCCAAAAAAACAACAACAAAAAACACACACAAAAAAACCCCCACCACTGAAGATTAGGCCCATACTAAAACTAAGATGTGACTACGATGGCTGAAAAGTATGAGCTACATGCCATTAACTCATATGAACTGCTCTGAGCTTTCATTACGCATATGATGCTCTGAGCTTTCATTACGCATATGATGCTCTGCACCCGTCTTTTTCTTTTCCATTTGCCTATCAACTCACCCCTTCCAAATTCCTTTCTAACACATCAGGAAGCA
The DNA here is from genome assembly GCF_964188315.1 of Podarcis muralis. Taxonomy (NCBI): domain Eukaryota; kingdom Metazoa; phylum Chordata; class Lepidosauria; order Squamata; family Lacertidae; genus Podarcis; species Podarcis muralis. Next base: position 6,224,271 of record NC_135663.1, read on the forward strand.
AGCACACTGCATTGCTTGCCAATTCATTTCTGGACACAGTTCCAGCTGCTGTTTGTTACTGTATTGATATTTATTTATTTACCAGAGTTTCAATACCACCTTCATTAACATAAAACTATCATGGTGACTAACAATAGAAAGCCAACAATAGCATTCCATCAATAAAACAAATGCAGAATACATTGTAAATCAACAGATCAGATTACTGCATCAACATGGATCATTCCTCAGAGAAAGTCTGGGTGGAACAGATATGTTTTAAGCAGCCAGCTAAATGCCAGTACTTTAGGTGCCAGGATTTCATTTTTTAAATATGTTTTACTTCAATTCTTTGTTCTGATTTTGATATTTCTTATTGCTAATGTAGGTTGGATTTTTGTGAGCCAGTACTTCCAGTTGGAGAGGGAAATGAGATATAAATCTCTGTATAAATTGAATAGGCAGGGATCTCTTTCGCCTAGCCTCTCTCAAGACAAAGCACAAGTTTCTCCTGCCTCTCCCAACACACGGGTATTCTGTAAAAAAGAAATGTTTTATTGTTAATCCTTTAGTGTATTTTTCTGTGCACTGAAATGGATTGTTGCCAAAGTCCCACTTGGGTCTCTGTGGCTTAGAGCTAGCCTTTGATGTGTTGCCAATAATCATCCTTTAACTCCCCTGACCCACTTTCTGTAGTTAAACAGAAAGGATGAGTCATCACGGCACTCTCCAGCTCTTGGAAAAAACCAAAACTAGGAGAAAACATACAAATAACCTCCCAATATTTCCGGACATTTTGCATGTATACTCAAGGTTGAAACCTATGCTGGCTTGTGTTTCATTTTAAATACAAAGAGCTTTCTGAATAGACAGACCACCAATGGCTATGAACGTCTGCACCTGTAGCCAATCCACTTTATATACCCAAGATTTAGTTACCAACCACCTGCACATTTACACTAATTTTCTAAATAGCCACTTGCCTACAGCAAGTAAGAATTGCCTCCAGGTGACCAGGCAGGGAAGTGTTTGTAAAACTGGAAGAGACATCGTCATTTGTGCTTTCGGACTGTTGGTGTATCACAAATGGCTTGCTTTAATATGCATGGGCAGGAGGTTGTGGTACATGTTGTGGATTTTAATTAGAAAGCTCTCCTACGCCAACAGAATTCAGAAAAATAAAAGGGCACGTTATCCAATTTTCTCCCCTTGCTGGGAAAGAAACAGAAACAGACAATGTAACCCAACTGTTAAAATCTGTCAGCTCACACCCTGAATAAAGGACATTGTGAATACAGCCTCTGAAAGCCTCTGACAGCTTGAACTGCAGAATTATTTCATGGTTGGCAGGGGAAAGCTGTTAAGATATCATACTGCAGGGGTAGCCAATATGGTGCCATCCAGATATTTGATGAACTACAACTCGCATCAGGCTCAGAACAAATAACCAATGGTCAGGGATGATAGGAGTTGTAGTTCAACAACATCTGAAAGGCACCATGTCTACTACCCCTGTTCTAAAACCTTCAGGTGTTCCCCACGGATGAGGAAGGGAGTTCCTTAACTACTGACACATCATGGCAGCTCAACCTGAGCCTCACTCACTGTACTTTGATGATGGGATCCAAAACCATTGCCAGTGGTCCGTACCAAGAAAGGGAGCAAGCCCACCAAACCATCCACAGCCCTGAAGCCATAAAGAGAAGGAAAGACTAAGCACAAGACAAGGTCCCTCAGCGGTTTCAGGTCCAAGAACCCCCCCCCCCTTCAGTCAAAAGAAAATCACAGAGAAAAGAGGAATAAAATATCACTCTTTGCCATGGTATACTTCCTCCCCAACCTGAATGGGTGGTCCCCAACATGCTAATGTATATTTATCACAGTTTTAAAAATAAAAACACTGTGCTCATTTTGCAAACTGCAATACAAATGATTGCTCATATTAGAAGACATTTGCTTTTAAGTCAAATGATACTTAATTGTGGCTCTACAGATCTATCCTGAACATGTCTGCATAATGGGAGGAAGTTTACATTTAACTCAGCAAGGAACATCAGTGCCTAGGTAATCTCAGTTTTGTTGCCACAGCAACACTCTCTCTCTCTCTCTCTCTCTCTCTCTCTCTCTCTCTCTATATATATATATATATAACTGCTATGATGATACCGGGAAATCAATAATAAGATCAGGTCAAGTCACAGGTGGCCCAAAAGCAAAACAATTTTAATATTTGAGCTAGAAGATCCACATGGGACACCCAGGGATGCTGGAAGTATAACTGATAAACTAAACCAAATAATGGATAATTTGCTGCCTTTTAATGGTATTCCAAGATCTGACTAGTGGCAAAGCTGACCCCAGTTCTCCTTGTTTTCAGCCAGGGGTGCCAACTTGAATAAAATATGGGGGGGGGGCAGGTAAGCCACACCCTGCATTATTGATCACATGATATGGTGCACGCACACCATTTGAATGGCAATGCCTATCAACTTTGGGTGGGCCCAGGCCCCTCAAATATTTAGGGGGGGGTCTTTGACCTCGAAAAGTTGGTTCCTATGGTTTCAGCCTAGCCAGATAAACAATTTTAATATGTAACTTTATTATGTATCATTGTTTTTAAATTGCAAGATTTTATGTTAGCTTGTTTTTAATGTTTGCTTTTATCCGTATTTTTAATGAATGTTTTAGATGGCTCCTTGTTAAACTAGAGATAAATTGATTTTCTTAATAAAAATAAATAAAACCAAGAGCAGGGTACAGAAAGGAGCAGCAAACCAGGATCCATGGGTTGAAATCTTGAGGGTAGGGTACAATCACTTCCCACAGACTGCCTGCTCTCACACAAATGATTGATAAGACTATTCTACTCTGAATACTGAATGAACATAGAACTTGACTTGTGATGTCAAATCACTCTGTATTAAAGAAGGTATTCTCTTCTGTCTCACAAAATCAGAGAATCAGAGAGTTATATTTTTTTTGCTGGTGCACAGTACTATTGCTAAATTCATTTTTTTAAGATGAGAGTAGCACCTAAAGAAAGCGAGTAGCACCTAAAGTGAAATATGTGGTGTATGGATTACATAATAATAATAATAATAATAATAATAATAATAATAATAAATTTTATTTATATCCCGCCCTCCCCAGCCTTAGCCGGGCTCAGGGCGGCTAACAACAATAAAACAGTACAAAAGTACAGCATAAACAACACTCTAAAATCATTCATTCTAAAATTAATTAATTCAAGCCACTGGCAGCCATTGGGCCAGAGCTCCGCGAAGATTGCCGAAGGAGGGAGTCAGGCTGTGCCCTTGCCAAAGGCCTGGTGGAACAGCTCTGTCTTGCAGGCCCTGCGGAAAGATGTCAAGTCCCGCAGGGCCCTAGTCTCTTGTGGCAGAGTGTTCCACCAGATCGGAGCCACAGCCGAAAAGGCCCTGGCTCTCGTTGAGGCCAGCCTAACTTCTCTGTGGCCTGGGACCTTCAAGATGTTTTTATTTGAAGACCGTAAGTTTCTCTGTGGGGCATACCAGGAGAGGCGGTGCAGGATACCAATAGCATGCAATTAGCCTCATAAATGAGTTTTTCTGCAAGCAATTATTTGAAGATTGAGGTTAGTTTGATACTCTTTGATAATCAGGGTCCCCATCAACTCCCCTCTGTGCTCAACTGCTGACCCAGCTGGTACCTGTAGTGGATTTGAATTGTTTTTATACATGTGCTGTTGCTGTTTCAAGCTATTTTTATACATATAGTCATGTTTTTAGAAATGTTTTATATATGCAATTGTTTGTATATATTTAACTATTTTATATATGCTTTTATTACATTGGGCAGGATTCACCTAACAAATCCAGTCAGCCCAAGCCCTGTGTGGAGGCTTCCACTTGACCAATGAGGCTTCACTCCTCTCCCCCTGCGTCTCCCCCAAAATTAGCTTGGGGTGTCAGGAGAACCACCAAAAATTTTTTGTGTGGGGAAGGAGGGGGGACTGTTCTGCCTGCCAAGCTACAATGCTTGCACTGATGGGGACACTCACCATAAGCTGTTGAATTCCACCCAATGTAAATTGTTTTTGGATGTCTGATGGGAAGAGATTCATAAATGAAATAATTAAATATAACAACAATTATATTTCTTTTTACTATGTTTTTATATATGCTGTAAGCCACCTAGAGTGGCTGGGGAAACCCACCCAGGTGGGTGGGGGTATAAAAGTATTATTATTATTATTATTATTATTATTATTATTATTAACCTCTGTGACACTGCTCTAAAGCCTGGTTAGACCCAGACCCAGTCCCTTTCAGCTTTTATGTTTGCCCCCCTTCAATTCTGAATCAACAGACCATAGCAGTGGTGAAACGAAGCACTATTGGAAGTGCCCAGTCGAAGGAGTACAGTTGCCTGAAAGAGATCTGGTGGAACGCTCTGTCACAAGAGACGAGGGCCCTGTGGGACTTGACATCTTTCCGCAGGGCCTGCAAGACAGAGCTGTTCCACCAGGCCTTTGGCCAAGGCACAGTCTGACCCCCTCCTTTGGTAATCCTCACAGAACTCTGGCCCAATGGTTGCCATGAATTTGATTTTGAATTGATTTTAAAATGAATTGATTTTAGAATGTTGCGTTACTTTTGTTGTTGTTGGCCGCTCTGAGCCTGGCTTCGGCTGGGGAGGGTTAGGGGAGATAAATAAAAATTTATTATTATTATTTTTTATTATTATATATGTCTTAGATCAGTGCTACTCAATGTAGCAACCCATGGATCAGTGCCAGTCAATGAACCATCAGTTGCTGGATCCGAGCAACCCCACAGCCCAGGCTGGATGGGGCACTTCAGGAACAAAATACTGTATGGTACTGGTCCCTGGCATTGTGTGTGTGTGTGTGTAAATTGCCAGTCCAGCAATCAGATAGCTTGAGAATCACAGTCTTGGGTAACCTGGCTTCAAGTTGTTTCAGGGCTTTCAATGCTAAAAGCCAAACCAACCGAGCACGTTGAGGTTTCCATGGGAGAAAACTTCAAGGCTCTTTTCTAAAGTCCGTCTCTCTGCTTGGAGAAGGGCAGCCGTGCCAGTGTTTATGGAATGATTAGACTGTTCCTCAGATGACAAAGACACACACATTCAAAATCTCCAAGAACTTTCTCCCTTTCAGGACTGAAACCACGGCTTACAGTTCGGGGGAGAGGAGGAGAAATGGACAAAAACAGAAAACAAGGCAGGTTTGGACAATGCTGCCCATTGAAACTGGGAGGAAATGAAAAAACATCATATGATGAGAAAGAGGTTAAAATGCCCAGCACCACTTTAAACAGGGTGCCTTTTAGAAAGCAATAAAAAGCACAAACTCATGGGAACCTTCTGTGGAACCCAAAGTAACTATTCCGTTACCGGCTGACAGCCAGAGGATTTGCTATTAACGGAATCAATCAGCACTCTTACCTATTGAAGGAAACAGCACATATTATTAAGGTTACCAATTAGACAGAATACTTATCAAAAGCCGGACTTTGCTATGTAATTCAAATAAACTGGAGAAGTGCAACATCAGAAGTCTGTTTCACCCTTAATACCTACAGCAGTGGTTTTCAAACTATGGGCGGGGTATAAATAATAAATTAATTATTATTATTATTATTATTATTAGGAGTTTCTCAATGAGAATTCCAGGGTGGGAGGGAATGTCAAGCTTCCTATCTTTCCTGCAATGCACATACGCAACATGGCATGCAAAGGTTTTGCATTAACTTAGCTGGTGCAAAAAATGCGTCTCAGAACACACTGGCATTACTCAGGAAATGAGTAGAAGTGGAAAGGGTTACTTGAGGGTGGACAGTCTGAAATAACTGCTGGCCTATGGAGTCATCTGTATTGCTACAGGTTTGGGGGACCAGAGTCTGCGGCTGCAAGCCAGCCACAATTCCTGAACTTGTTAAAAGTTAGAATTGATAAAGGTTTGACTAAAACAGTGCCAAACACTGCAGGATAACAAGCCATGCCAGCTTGACATGGCTAGCGGGGAAATAAACCATTAAGAAACAAAGGCTGAAATGGGCAGTTCAAACAGAAGACACTGTTGGGCACAGAGGAAGAGGTTGCCGAGTTACAGTGCACAATGATGCAAGCGGAAGGGGAAGTCAAGTTTTGGCAAGGGTTTTTGGAAAGATGGAGGGGCACAGAAGCCAGGTAGGCTGACCGGAGGAGGCTGCTACAAAGAAGCTCTGAACCATGCTGGTTGCTGTTTGAAGCCAAGGCTCAGGGCAATGCTGGCTGCCGGTTTGGCGAGGTTGCTGCTGCACTTATGGCAGAAGCTGGCTTCTCTTGGAATATATCTTCTCTTGAAGATGTATCTTTAGCTACCATGCTACTAGGCAAAGCACCGGATTCACCCCGGCAGCACAGCAGCAAAAAAAGACATGCACCTGTACACCCCTCTCCTTCAATTAAAGGTAAAAGTAAAGGGACCCCTGACCATTAGGTCCAGTCGTGGACGACTCTGGGGTTGCGGCGCTCATCTCGCTTTATTGGCCGAGGGAGCCGGCGTACAGCTTCCGGGTCATGTGGCCAGCATGACTGAGCTGCTTCTGGCGAACCAGAGCAGCGCACGGAAACACCGTTTGCCTTCCCGCTGGAGTGGTACCTATTTATCTACTTGCACTTTGACGTGCTTTTGAACTGCTAGGTTGGCAGGAGCAGGGACCGAGCAACGGGAGCTCACCCTGTCGCGGGGATTTGAACCGCCGACTTTCCGATCGGCAAGTCCTAGGTTTAACCCACAGCGCCACCCGCGTCCCAAGGTTGTATACATGTGTGAATAAAACCATATGTCATAAAGACACCGTAGCCCCTGATGTGACTCATTCCAAAGGAAACACAAGTGCCTGAGTTAAGTGCCAATACCCCTGGAATTTCACAGTACTCGGAGATTGGGTGGCCTGTAATAGTATCCTACCTCTATGCCTTCAGTTATACAGTGGTGCCTCGCAAGACGAAATTAATCCGTTCCGTGAGTCTCTTCGTCTTGCGTTTTTTTCGTCTTGCGAAGCACGGCTATTAGTGGCTTAGCGGCTATTAACGGCTTAGCGGCTATTAACGGCTTAGCGGCTTTAAGAAAAAGGAAACAAACTCGCAAGACGTTTCGTCTTGCGAAGCAAGCCCATAGGGAAATTCGTCTTGCGGAACAACTCAAAAAACGGAAAACCCTTTCGTCTAGCGAGTTTTTCGTCTTGCGAGGCATTCGTCTTGCGGGGCACCACTGTACTGCTTGTTTATACTGCTTGTTTATACTGCTTGCAAACAGACATTCCCTCTCAAGACTCACTTACACAGCAAAGTCCCATCTGCATTCCCATCTTTCCTGCTTCTCCATTGTATTCTGCTGCACCCATTTCCATCTCCACTCTTCCTCAGCCCTCTCTTCAGGTGTTCCAAAGAGGTAACAGTAAACACATGTGGGAGAAGCAACCCCATCCTCATGGAAATAAGTCTGAAAATGACAGCGGTGGTGGAGTTGGCATGCTTGTCTCCAATGCCCCCTTCCTTATGTGTTTACGGGTCATAAAGTTTCATTTGGATGTACAGGTCCATATAGAATTCTTTGTGATCAGGAATGCCTCCTAATCTCCCTCCACACTTTTCATTCTTATGAGCTATTAACAAGTATAAATGGTTAAAAGAATGCTTGAAACTACAAGGATGTGTAAGCAGAGCTTAGAATGGCATCATTCTCTGTGATTGGTTTACACAAGCCTTTTCACCCCGCTAACTGTGGCTGACAGGGGCTGGCTTGTGTCCAAAGTGAGCTGGTCCCTCCCTCTTCCAGTAAACTGTTTTTTTCCCATAAGAAGGCAGAGCTGGAAGATTGAAGGCAGAAGCTTTCATTTAAAGAAAGGATCTTTGTGTGCCAGAGAACTTCCTTTCTGGCCTAGGAAATCATGAGATGACTTCCTTTTTCTTCTTGATTCTTTATCTAAGACACAAAGTGCTTGGGGCCAACTTTTGAGATGGAATAGAGAGGAGGGCTTTTAACTAAGGACTTGAGAACTCATCTAGAAAGAACCATCAGGACCTAAATGTGTTAAGAAAATTCCTTTATTATACTTTAACTTTCTTACTTTCTTCCCTACACACTCTTTGACACAGAGATAGTCTCTACATATTTTACTATTTGCCATACAGTGTAAGAGTTGTAGGGAAAATATTTAATTTTTATAGCGTTTAAAATGTGTACACTGCTAAACCATATAAATGTCTGCGAGGGCAAAGTAGGATACATGCATTTTATTGGTTTTTCAACAGTGACACCATGAATATAACATAATAACAGAAAGAACACAGGGACCACACGTTATTGGATTGTCATTTACACAAACTAACATTAAGGTACATACGTAATAGATATTCTGCTTCTAAAAAAATTCTAGATAAGACACTAAGAATTGATCTACAGTGGTGCCCCGCAAGACGAATGCCTCGCAAGACGAAAAACTCGCTAGATGAAAGGGTTTTCCGTTTTTTGAGTCGTTCCGCAAGACGAATTTCCCTATGGGCTTGCTTCGCAAGACAAAACGTCTTGTGAGTTCTTGCGAGTTTGTTTCCTTTTTCTTAAAGCCGCTAAGCCGTTAATAGCCGTGCTTCGCAAGACGAAAAACCGCAAGACGAAGAGACTCGCAGAACGGATTAATTTCGTCTTGCGAGGCACCACTGTAGTATGTGACCAGCACAGAATCCGAAAGGAAGCCAGTAGGCTATATTCTGGCCTCGTTTGCCTTTCAGAAGACACACATGAGGTTGTATCCAAGGGAATGAAAAGAGGTCAGATTGTGTTGCGCTTTAATTTTGTGAAGGCAACCTCTGTAACGGGTTGTTTGCCTGTGGGCTGTATCCAGCCCTCACATGCGTTTTTTGTAGGTCCCCAAGATCCACACACCCCCATTTGTCCATTTTAACTTCCTGCTTATGGCAAAGAGAACGGTGGCTGCTCACTTTTGGAAACATCTTGAAGGAGTCACAGTAGAAACCTGGTACAAGAATGTTTGTTTCCTACGTATGTCAGATAATTTGACACAAAAGGCTTGTTTGCATAGGGACCAAATAAAATAGGGTGTGTTCTACTCAGGAAGGTTTAATTTTATTCAGTTTACATTGGAACAGAAAAACCAAAAGAACGAACACTATGCAGCCGACTCGCATCTTGCGTGGGTGTTATGTTCCTGGGATAGCACATAAGGCTGATATTGTGTATAGTCAAAACAACCCACTGGAACCACAAGCAATCTTACCTTCCAGAGGTGGTGCACCAAACAGGTCTTACCTCCTAAGAAAGGCAGAAAAGCTTAAAAGCTCTTTCCATGCCAGGAAAACTCTGCACAGGAAGAGCTTTTAAGATCACTGCCTTATGCGCGTTTAATTTGTGTGATTTCAACTGGCCATTTGGCTGTTAAGGGTGTAAAATTGTAATCACCCAAGTAAAACCTATGTAAGTCGACTACGCATTCTTGTGGAACAGGTAATAGAGACAGTTCTTCATTGTATAGGGTGTGTGGGAAAAGAAGGCATAAATGGCACACAGTAAACATAATTATGTGGACAGACCAGGCAAATTTATAAATAATTATTGTTTTAGCCATGGGTAGGCAAACTAAAGCCCAGGGGCCAGATCCAGCCCAACTGCCTTCTCAATCCGGCCCACGGACGGTCCAGGAATCAGTGTGTTTTTACATGAGTAGAATGTGTCCTTTTATTTAAAATGCACCTCTGGGTTATTTGTGGGGCATAGGAATTCGTTCATTCCCCCCCCCCCCTTCAAAATATAGCCCCCCCCCCAAGGTCTGAGGGACAGTGGACCGGTCCCCTGCTGAAAAAGTTTGCTGACCCCTGCTTAGCTTTATGTTCTAAGTGTTAATTTTTGTGGATTTCTTTCATATATTCAATATAGAAAAGTGTGTGTGTGTGTGTGTGTGTGTGTGTGTGTGTGTGTGTGTGTAAAGGCATACACACACACCTCTCAAGGATCCCCTGCTGTGGTACTCTGAGTCCAAAAAGTCTTTTGTAGCCTCCCCTCCAAGATTTATTTTTAAAGATAAAAAATCAGACCCATTTTTACAGAAAAAAGTCATACCCAGAATGATGTATGGTGTTTGGGCCCAAACAAGGTTAGCCACCTACAAGCCAACACATAAAGAGACATTTTTAGTTGTGTATATAAGCTGCTACAGCCAGGTTTTCAGTGAGAATCAACCCACATAATCAGATGTCAACACTTGACAGTGGTTTTTGCAAACCTATGGGTTGACGTAAATCAAAGGCAACTGCGCTTGGAAAAGCTACTGCCCATAATTCATAACCACAGCACTTCCTCCCTTAATCAGTAGTTTCATGATGGTGTTTACAACTGGGAATTTTGGCTCTGACCTGCTCAGAGAGTACTGATTAATAGAAATAAATGTCTGCTGCAGACTTAAAGGGAGGGAATCTGAAGCTGGCAAAAGAAAGCAGATACGCCGAGGGCTGCTAGAAGCAGCAGATTCCTGCCCAGCCTGGAAGCGGCATAATTCAGTGCTATTACATGTATGAGATGGCATGATTAGAAGGGAGCGAGTGCCAGCACTTGACCCCAGGGGTTCCTCTCAAGATAACAGCACACAAGGCAGACACCTGCAGCAAGCCACTGTCACTTCCAGCAGGGTTATGAATGCACAATGGAGCAGTTCCAGCTCTCATCAGAAAAACCAGACGTCAAACACTTAATGAGTTAGCAAGTTCAGGAACAGAGCCAGGCGAAAAACCAGCCGGGTTAAAAGTTCAGGAAGTTTTAGGATATAGAACACAGGTGGAGATTAAAGGGACAGCTCCAGATATTAAAATGCCCCCCACCTTCCGACACAGGAGTAGACTTTTCAGCTGAGTGCTATGGCTATGTTAAATCCCTACGTTCAAAGCAGCTGGAGTAACTACTTGCATTACAGTGGTACCTCGGGTTACAGACACTTCAGGTTACAGACTCCGCTAACCCAGAAATAGTACCTCGGGTTAATAGTACCTTTGCTTCAGGATGAGAACAGAAATCGAGTGGCAGCGGCACATCGGCAGCAGGAGGCCCCATTAGCTAAAGTGGTGCTTCAGAATAAGAACAGTTTCAGGTTAAGAACGGACCTCCAGAACGAATTAAGTTCTTAACTCGAGGTACCACTGTATTACCACTGGCTACTGATGGCAGGACCCCTAAGGATCTGCTCTATGGGGAGCTGGCTTCAGGTACCAAGCCCAGACTCTGTGTTACAAAGATATATGCACCTGTGATATGAAGGCTAGCAACATCAACCCTGCTTGAGAGAATCCCTTGCAGATGGCCGCAAATGCCTGGAGACAGTCAGGTCATGCATCCACAGCAGTGATCAGAGGAGGAAGGAGCACAAGAGAGAAGAAACACCATGGAGCATCTACAGCTGCGCAACCAGATGCCTCCATCTGTCCCAGATGCAACAAAACATGTCCCTCCTGTATGGGTCTCTACAGCCACAGCAAGTGCTGTAACCTTGCAACAGCTTGGCTTCACTCCCCACAGGCGCACTCCTCCGTAGTCTCCAGAAACAGACGGATGCCAACCAACCAACTCTCTCATGTAGGCTTAACCACCAGCGCATTTTGCATTCTCTTGGCTGCCCTCTAAACCTTCCAGCGGTTCCAGAACTCAAGCTCAGGTCTGCTGCCCACATGTCATCAGATACACTTGTGTATTTAGAGTCAACACTGCACCACACGTAGCACCTGCCAGAGCAAGTTCCTGCCCAGTGGGCTTATAACCTATTAGGTGTCCAGTTCTTAAGAGAAGAGCAGCAGGCAGATTTTATCCAAGGTGCATTCACTGCATTGGGTTTTGCAGAATGGAGGAGGAAAAAGACAGCCATCCCCAAGCACCTGGTCCTGTGCTTATGCCCATGTGCCATTAATTATTTTTATTTTAAACCACCACTTTTCACTGACATATTACCGATGCTTTTACCAATGTTATTATTGCTCTATTACGTTTTTATGCTGTATACCACCCTGGTATATTTCTTATGAAAGTGTGGTATATAAATCTTTTATAAAAATTAAGAATAGCTCTCCCGAACAAACCAAAAGCATATCTAGCCCATCATCCTGCTCTTACAGGAAGCCCATAAGCAGGGCCTGAGTACAACAATCCTCTCCCATCATGTGGTTTCCTATAAGTGGTATAACGGGGGATATTGCCTCTTACAGTGGAGGCAGAGCATAGTCATCCTAGCTAGAAACCTTTAGAAAGTAAAGGTAAAGGACCCCTGAAAGTTAAGTCCAGTCGCGAATGACTCTGGGGTTGTGGCGCTCATCTCGCTTTATTGGCCGAGGGAGCCAACGTTTCTCCGCCGACATTTCTCCAGGTCATGTAGCCAGCATGACTAAGCCGCTTCTGGCAAAACCAGAGCAGCACATGGAAACGCCGTTTACCTTCCCATCAGAGTGTTACCTATTTATCTACTTGCACTTTTGACGTGCTTTCGAACTGCTAGGTTGGCAGGAGCTGGGACTGAGCAACGGGAGTTCACCCCGTCACAGGGATTCGAACAGCCAACCTTCCAATCGGCAAGCCACAATTCTCTTTTAAAGCTATCTAAGTTGGTAGTCATCATCCTGTGGGAGGGTATTCCATATTTTAACTATGCATTGTGTGTACATAACTCTGTGTTAGAACGACAGCAGCTAATATCCATTTATAGATCTGCACTACCTGAGTTTTCTAATCATTATTTTAAAAGAAGAAAGAACTGTGGCAATGTTCCTAGAGGCATATATTTATAAAACACGGGACTGGGTGCATCGAAAGCTACACGAGTGTTGAATCAATGCAGGTAGGAATGTAATGAATATTTGGGATGGGAGGCCACCAGGAGCGCAAGAAGGCAGCTCAGAGTTTTCCAAAGAAGAGCAGGATCTAAGTATATTAAAAATAGAGGAATAAATAGCAAGACTTAACCGTGGCTAGTTTGAACAATCTTTTGAAGTCTAGCCCCAGTGAAGGTAATGGCAAGATCTCACAGGTTTCTTTCCAGAACTCTAGCTGTGCAATAAATCATGGGAAAGAGTGCCATTGCCGTGGACAATGTGGTGTCTGGAATCTCTTGTGGAATTCCCACTGATGAGGAATGCCAGTTTACCTTTTAAACAACCAGTTGTAGACATCACTGCCGCAGAGTGCCTAACTTTGATGTAGGCTTCAAAAACCTATACGGGCGTGTAGGAATTTGAAACATTTCCCCAGCCATGTTTATTGAGATGGGGGAAGGTAACTAGCCTAAAACTGGAGGAGGATTTTCCTTCCAATTCCAATTCAGCCTACCAGACAGTTTCAGTGGTCAGTTGATGCACCCTGTAAAATACAGGCTGAGAACACCGTCAACTCCCCCAGCTAAAAGTAAAATTCAACTTATGTTTGTCAAGAAAGGACCTTCCTCATCACCTTTCCACTAAAGCAGAGAGCTACATCTGTTAAATCTTCCATCAGTTTCCAGAGCATGCTGAAGAATTTATCAATCTGAGACCTCCAGTAGAGAGCAGCTGAAAGGAAACCCGAATTACAGAGGCAGACGGAAACATTTACTTGAAAAAATAAATTATAACAGAACATCAAATACAGCTTCCAATATCAGTTGTCAGATAACAGTACAAGAGGACAACACACCAATGAACCATATAAAATGCACAGCTGAAAATCAGCCAAATAAATCAAATAGGAGGGAAACATTTACTGAACGCGTTGAAAAAGGTGAAGCTTTTAAATAACATTAACATTTTGCTACGCAACTGGTGGAGAAATGCCCAGCAGAGAGCATTGTGGATAAAGGCCTTCCTCTGTAAAGCACTGCAGGAAGAAAAGGAAATCGTTTACATCTCCCTGCCCTGAAATGCAAGTCAGACAACCACACACGTACATTTCCTAAGTGAAACCTTAAAAAGTTAAAACCCTGAACGTGTTCCAGTATTACTATATTTATTTACATTTATTTATTTGTTTGTTTGTTATTAAAAATGCATTTAGAAATTTGAAGTTTCCCACAGAAAGATATAGTAGTAGATTATTAGGTTTATATTCAGCCAGCCTTTCTTACATCACGGAACCCAATGCAGCATGCATATACACACACACACACATATATATATATACACATATACATATACATATATATATATATATATATATATATATATATATATATATATATATTATAGGCACACCCACACACCAGCTGAAAGTGGTAGCTTTTATGTGGTTTATAGGGGGGTCACTCATCCAGGCCCTGACCAGACTCAAGAGCTCCATAGCTTCGGCGAAGTGGTAGTCTTTTGTGCCTTCAGACCATATACTCTGGGACAAAATTCTTGGCTTAGTGCTGCATAGTTGATGCATATATTCTGCATAGTTGATTCTGGAATCAAACCTGTGGCTACTGCCATTGACCCAAGGAGGGCAGTGCAGTGTTACACTAGAAATAATGGAGACATCTAGGATGTTCTTGGGAATCAGTTTGTCTGTGCCACTGTGCTTAACCTTGAACCAATCCATGGTACACAGGCATTCTGCCTAAGGATGGGGCCTGTAAGAGTCAACCTTGGTAACCTTGGTAACTTCTTGCCCACACCGTCCAGCCTGCAACAGACCATTTCTAATGGCTTAAAAGTGGGTATAAATCTAGCATAGTTTTGTACTTTTGCACTCGCTCCATTCCAGACTGGGAGTGGAGGCCAGGCAAGCATGAACAGGCCCAGGGGATGTGTATCAGGAGAGGGCCTTTATTCTTCACAATGTGCCTGTGGCAGTCTGGCAGTCACGAGAGAGTCAATAAAACTCATGAAAGGGCCTTTTATGCCACAGCAAGTGTACAAGGAAGAGGGAGAGGGGAACGCCAAATGACCCAGTTTGAGAAGGAGCTATTACCAACAGGCTTAACTCTTCTTATCCCAGATTATGCTCTTTGAAACCCACAACTTCAGCAGTTACAGGAGAATGTTTCTTTACTGGAAAAGTTTGTGCTTTTTGTTATCAAACCACAGCTAGCTGTGCTTTTCAATACACAGGAGAGCTGAAAACTGGTGCTTCAAATTAGAACCCCAAAGCCATGTATATATACTTTACGGTCAACAAGATGAAGTGCGGTCAAAATACCTTGCCTACTCTCCAATGCAGAAGAACAGCTTCGCATTCTTCAAAATATATTATTCCACTATGGAATAAACAGCTGCCTCAAACATGCAAAACACAAATGAGAGGCAGGCTTCCTTAAACAGCAATACATATATTATTGCTGATGGTGACTGGACAGTAATTCTGAGAAATGCAAATCTAATCCATACAAATGTGAGTTTTAAGGATACCTTATGTCTCTTTTTCACATTTTACACATTTGATGCAAATGACTGATCCTGGGTTTGTGCACATCCTCTTTTGTTGTTGTTTAGTCGTTTCCAACTCTACATGATCCCATGGACCAGAGCACACCAGGCACTCCTGTCTTCCCGGAGTTTCGTTAAATTCATGTTGGTAGCTTCGAGAACACTGTCCAACCATCTCGTCCTCTGTCGTCCCCTTCTCCTTGTGCCCTCAGTCTTTCCCAACATCAGGGTCTTTTCCAGGGAGTCTTCTCTTCTCATGTGGTGGCCAAAGTATTGGAGCCTCAGCTTCAGGATCTGGCCCTCCAATGAGCACGCAGGGCTGATTTCCTTCAGAATGGATAGGTTTGATCTTCTTGCAGTCCATGAGTCTCCTCCAGCACCGTAATTCAAAAGCATCAATTCTTCGGTGATCAGCAACATCTTGCACATCCTCTACCACTGGGCTATGGGCCACTTCCTCCTCAACCTCCTCATAAAACAGCAACTTTGGCCCCGCTCATATATCTAATAATGATATGCTGTTTACTGGAAAACTAGTCATTAGGCTACAGATGGAAGTCTCAAGGATGGCCAATCCATCCATCATAACAATTATAATGGAGGACAACATTCACATGGAAACATTGTAACAATGAAATGATTATAGGGGATCTGCATAATCAGATCACAGTCATTTCCATCACTGGATAATAATAATAATAATAATAATAATAATAATAATAATAATAATAATAATAATAATAATAATAATAATTTATTATTTATACCCCGGCCATCTGGCTGAGTTTCCCCAGCCACTCTGGGCGGCTCCCAATCAAGTGTTAAAAATAGTACAGCGTTAAATATTAAAAACTTCCCTGAACAGGGCTGCCTTCAGATGTCTTTTAAAGATAGGATAGCTGCTTATTTCCTTCACATCTGAAGATATGGCCATCAGACTGGCACTCCCAACTCACACATTCATACTAAAATATATTCACAGTGCTAAAAAAGAACAGAAAAAAGTCAAATCTAATACAGTGATACCTTGGTTGCCAAACGTAATCCGTTCCAGGGGTCCATTTGGCTCCCGGAACCATTCGAAAACCAAGGCACAGCTTCCGATTGGCTGCAGGAGCTTCCTGCATTCAATCGGAAGCCGCGTCAGCCATTTGGCTTCCAAAAAACGTCCACAAACTGGAACACTTACTTCTGGGTTTGCGGCATTCAGGAGCCGATTTGTTCAGGCGCCAAGCCATTCGACAACCAAGGTACCACTGTACAACCTTGGAAAAAGTTTCATTTTAGCCAAGACTTGCTGGTAGGCCACTTTTAGTCAACAGTTGCCTCACAGGATTTATTAGAAGTGTGATTTTACTCTGCACATCAATATTCCCCCCCAAATAGGGAAAAGTATTTGGCTTAGTGAAATTTGTAAAATAACCAGACAATAGCTAAGTGAATATACAGTACATCTGGTAATAGTAAGAATTAGGCAGCACAAGAGGCAAAAAGGTAAGAGGAAGTGAGAGCTGAGAGAAAAGTTGATTTCTATGGAGAAATGTGAATGAATTACCGTATTTTTCGCTCTATAGGACGCACTTTTCCCCCTCCAAAAGTGAAGGGGAAATGTGTGTGCATCTATGGAGCGAATGCAGGCTTTCGCTGAAGCCTGGAGAGCGAGAGTGTGCATCGACCCCTCTCGCTCTCCAGGCTTCAGGCAGCTATCCGCAAGCCTTTGGAGCGCTCCGAAGGCTTGCGGATAGCAGCCTGAAGCCTGATGCCCGGGGAGCGCAGCGCCAACTGCCACTGCGCTCCCCGGGCTTCAGGCAGCTATCCACAATCCTTCTGAGCGCGGCGGGAGTTCCCACTGGGCTCCGAAGGCTTGCGGAAAGCAGCCTGTTCTCCGCAAGCCTTCTGAGCGCGGCGGGAGTTCCTGCTGGGCTCCAAAGGCTTGAGGATAGCTGCCTGTTCTGGGGGCTGGGGAAGCTCGGGCTTCCCCCGTCCCCAGCCCCGCAAGCCCCGGCGAGGTTGCGCACAATCTCGCCGCCGCTCCTGGACCTGTTTTGGGGGCTGGGGTCAGGGGAAGCTCAGGCTTTTTTATTATTATTCCCCCCCCCCTAAAAACTAGGTGCGCCCTATGGTCTGGTGCGCCCTATTTAGCAAAAAAATACGGTAAATATACACCAGGATTATCCACACAACTCTTGACCGCCCAAAGCAAAATATGAGCTTTGGTACTATTACTGCCCCATTAACCCAGATTTCCTTCAACTATGTCACGGGAAGAGTCCCCACCCCATGGTTGTGTCTTCCCCCAACTAAAAGCCACTTTGGGGAAAGGTGCCTTTTTTTTTACATTGATTGCATTGCTCACCATCTTATAGCAACTTTGACCCATTAACAAAGCCTTCAGACTATACGTGATCACAGAACTGGAAAGGCATTCAAGATGGCCTGGAAGTGTAGGATGATCTTTCCCACCCCATCCAAGTTTGCTTAGGGGAGGCCACTCTTGCCAACTGATTGACAATAGGGGGAAGATAAAAGCTTGGCAGCTAAGAGCAAAGCAGAACGAGGCACATGGCACAACTAGAAAAGCCCTGCCTTAGCAGCTCCCATTGTGAACACAAATGTCTGTGATGGCTATTATGAGCAAGCAGCAATCTGGAAAACTCGTAATGGGGAGAATTCTGCTCCCACCCAAGCATGTGCCAGAGGAACTCCTTCTAAGATAAACTGTAGCACGGGCAAATGGTGTTTGGTTTTTTACACCGGGAATACCCAGTTTCCAGCACACCATAAATTGTATTTTGCTGGTATTATGGGTTTGCAAGGTAATATTGCACCAGATATTGGAATGAATTTTTAGCAGCATAGCAACAAGAGTAGCATCAGCAACAGCACAATCTGTCACCTATGAGGCATCTGAATGAGGTGGAAAAGGGAAAAGATCACATGGGTGAAAAACAGATTCAGGAGGGGGGATACATTATGGGAGACAAATCTTTGTGTGGATTAGCTAAAATATGTAGAATTTTGGAACTGAAGATAATGCCAGTATGCCTGTGCTCAATTTGAAATGCCTTGTAATCAGAACAGAATGGTTATTTTATTTTATAGTGATAGCACTATTCAGTAATAATATAAATGGGAAAAAGAATTGAAAGCAGTAAACTTCTGTGCACCAACCCTAGCTTGATTAGGGCACTAGCAACCTTATTTTTATTTATTATATTTATATCTATCCTGCCCAACGTCCTAAAGGAGCACATACAGAAATATAGATACAGATAGATAGTATTTGTATAATATATATATATATATAGTTCTAACTGAAAAGGCATTTCCATGCTCAAGAAAATGGCCTGAGAATGCAAGCAACTGCACAGACGTTGAGACTCAAGTCAAGGCAACGTGAACCAGTTGGCACAGAATTAATGAACGGATTTCATGGCTAAAAGTAAGCCCAGGCAAGTGCCAAAAACAAGCATGAGAGAAAGATGGAACTCTGAAGCATGTAAGATTCCTCCATAGAAACACAGTTAAGAGGGGAAATTCCTCCTTAAGAGCTCTCTAACCAGCCTTCCAGGCAGTCAACCTTTTTTCCCTGAGTTCTCTCTCCCCTTTAAGTTGAGAAGGCCAGCTATAAATTAGTAGCTCCTAAAATAGAAGTCCCCAAAGAGCAAAGACAAAGGCAATTAATGATGATGACCAAAATCTGCTTAATTTGGCATAACTGCTTGCACTCTTGGGAAAAGCCAACTGAATCTGGCAAAGGTGTAAAGAACACTTTATAACATGCCAAAGAGGAACATTATACTGAACCTATGTACCTGCTAGTCAATATTTACTTCATTTACTGCAGAACTCTACAGCACTAAATTTCCAGCAGAAAATGTAGTTTTAGATTCCCTTTCTACGTGAACAAATTGTTCAAAAGGGCTGCTGTGAATAAACACAACTCAGCCAGAATTTTATTCCTACCTCTCTCAATTATGGGTGAAACAGGGGCTACTTGCTTGGGTGTGTGTTTTTTTTAATGTTTTCATCATTAATTATTACATAGTTTATTACAGACAAGTAAGTATAAGATAGTTAACCTGCACTTATGTTAGATCTGCAGCAGAATCCACACAAAAATGGGATGGGATCCTGTATTCCCCCATCTTCCTGGGGAGAGAAAAGAAGTCTGGTTATCCTGCAGGACCTTTAGCATCAATAAGACATAAGACAACTCCCTGGTTTTTTTTTTGTTTTAGTTTTTTTAAAACAAATGATATTCAGAGGCATGGATAAGACCCACTGATAGTGTTATCTTCATTTGGCTGATCATTTGTACCCAGCTCCACAATGATATTGTTTGAAACAGAAGTCCTATGTTAGGTCACTTCAATGCATATGTGATTTTAATAATATAGCTGGTATGAAATTTTGTAGTATCGTGGAACACATTGTTATACGCCACCCCAATCTCTGACGGATGTGAGATTCCAGGGGTTCAGATATATACAGCCTGAGCCTAGACAGAGGAGCTCCCAGGATTATACCTCCAACAGATATTTTGCTTCTTCCATAGGAGCAGTAATCTTGGGCTCAAAATAGAAATTAGCCATGCTCTCTGTCTCCTACAGCCTGTCATAGTCAGCCCACCTTGTATACTGCCCCCCACCCGCAGCAGCCTGCCTTGTGCTGTACCCCCCCCCCTTCCTGCCTGTCACCACTAACAGACTGGAACAATTTCTCTCTAGCTTACTTCATCCAAACTGAAATCCTACACCCTTTAAACCCTTTTTGTCTCTACCCACTAACACACAGCCACAGGAGGTTCTCCACTGACTATGCTGTTTGGTGTAGCCTTGCCTTCTTAATGGCTTTCCTGATGGGATAGCTTTCTTGATTATAGCTATTACCAGGCTGGTCTATCTTGCAGTGGCGTAGCGTGGGGGGTGCAGGGGGGGCCGGGCGCACCGAGCGCAACATCTGGGGGGGGGGCGCTCGCACTCGCAGCTCTCTGCTCCTACTAAAATCCACGGGTTAGGGGGCGCAAATTACTTGCCTTGCCCCGGGTGCTGACAACCCACACTACGCCACTGCTATCTTGCTAAAATAAACTTAATCCAGGGGTTCAGTGTTTGGCACAGTTTAACTGCCCAAACCTCGGTTAAAATCTAACTTTAAATAGACCCAGGAATTTAGGGTGTCTCACATCCCACAAACTCATAACAATAGAATTCTGCAAGAAATTACTAATACTAATCTTGACTTGACCACTTTTCCACATACACAACTGCCTACTCCCAGCCACACTCAGAAGCAAATGGTGGATAAAGTTGAGTTGCAGCAGAGGAAATAGGAATAAGCAAAGCAGGTGTCATAACGGATTTCTCTGGGGCTGAAACTGAGGAAATGGGCTGGGAGGGGGAGAAGCTCTGAATTACCCTTGCAGGAGAAAATCAGCCTAAAGTGAGTGCCAAAATAGTAAGGAAACTCACAGGAAGGAGCTCCCTGGGAGACCCTAGTAGAGAACAGCTGGTCCAAGAAAGGCCACATGTGCTCTCCTCCTCCCTCCCCTCTCTCCAACATGCACTCCCTCTATACTGGTAGAATTCAGTTCCTGACCAGGTATTTGTGAATGTGTGACAGGGAGTGCGTATACACACATGGAGAGGATAGAAAATGTCCATGTACATTTAAAAACAGGAGAATGTACTGAAACTTTCACATTTTACTCCCTTAAGAGAGGCCACTTGGAAGAATAAATTGAGTGGGTCTTCTGAAATGGGGTCTCCCAAGTGAAAAATTCAGGGAAGCTACTTCCTGCCCACAAGCAAATCTAATCTTATGGGGAAAAACTACACAAACGTAACTTTTCAAAAGCTGATTTAAAAATCAAGTCAACAGCACGTAAGTAATGGGCAGGAAAGCAAACGACCATAATTTGCTCTGTTTTGCATACAGGATGGGCACTATATCGTCATGATCAATCAGGAACAGAATAAATTGTAATAAATGTTAGTTAGAAGACGTCTGTAAGTGACCCTTTCCCTCTACAAAATTTCACAGTCCAAATCATGTTATTCAAATTGAAGTAATTCATTTTGCCAGCTAGAACAAACAGAAAGCTAATGGACAAGTAAACTCAACAAGGTGACTCAAACAGCTAGAAGAAAGCTCATTTCAACAACTCCATCACTTCAAAGGATAGCCATCTTAGCTAGTATAAAGGGGTAAAACTCCTGCTTTTTAAAAAAGAACCTATGAAAAGGATAAAGCCTGTATGCCTTTCGATTAAACTAATTCTATAGTCTCTTTGCTCAGTGTCTAAAAACCAATGAAGGCCTGGAAGATTAAATTAACATCTTCTTAGTTTGCGGAGGAGGGGTTGAAGAGGGCTCCAAGCCACAAATAGTGTACCAGGGACCAAGAAATCCTGTTAGCATCCCTGTTCGCCCCCATCCAGGTGGAGCCAGCAGAAGGTACAGGACTGTAAAAATATATAAGGAAGACCACTACACCTGCAGAAGCAAATGCTATTGAACTGGAGCAGACAACATTTTGCTTGTACTCAAAAAATTAATAACCAGATGAAATACCTGGGTGAAACGTGCAAATAATAAAAAAAAAAGTATCAGTATCAAATTTTATTTTGGTCACAGACATAAGATAAAACATATGGATAAACTGAACACATAAGACGTAAGGGATAAAAGTTTATAATAAAAAGGTGATTACACCATACATAACTTAAAAAGATAAAAACAAGGACAAACAGTTGAAAGCGAGAAAATGCAAAGGTTTTGCATTTTTGGCAAAAAGCTTTAAATAGTAAATTAATTCTTCTCTTTACCTTAATTATCTTAGGCACATCATCCATCCATCAGGCATTTGGATCCCATAAAGGTTCTTCAAGCTCTACCTCCTGTAAAGAAATAGATGGTGAGTTTTTCAGTTGAAATAAAAATTCCATAATATCCAAAGGCAACACGATGACCAAATACAACAATGTTGAAATAAAAATTCAGACAGGGGAGATATAATGCTCTAAGAATATGGCAACTAAATTAGAACACCTGGCTGGCAATTGTATTTTCTGGGAGGCTTTGAATGCTAAGAAACAGAACGTTGAAGCAGCAGGAAAACCCAGATTTTCCAAAAGGACCATGTTGTGTGTATGTGTGAGAGAGAAGATATCTTGGAGAATAATATGGCATTTGCTTAAGTTTGGAGGCAAGCCATGTAGGTGCCAGGCAAGCCTCTCAGGAGAGAGATTTCAATGAGAAGGGCACGACCAACAAAAATGCTTGCTCTCCAAGCAACCAGAGGAACATTTCAAAAAATTACCACAGGCTAGAAAATACCTGGGCTAGAAGCATCTTCTCCTGGAAACAAAGACTTTGTGCATTACAGAGAATTTAATTAGCAACACTTGAACACACAAACTGCCCGCTGTACTGCCATCAAGACAGCATGAAATATCCCTTGCAAAACTAAACCCCACTGGTGGTTTCAACAGTGAAGTGCAGGTGAAGATAAAGCAATGGAGCATGGCATATGGCGATCCACTATTGGAGACCGAATGGGAGTCAATGGCCCAGTTGTTTGACCCAACGAGAAAATTATTTTGCTCTTGAATAATTAATTAAATTGAGCGTTTGTTTATTTATTTCGGTATTTATACAGGCATCTGTATATAGTCCTCTTAAAGTGGTTCGCATCATAATGCAAATTTCACAATAAATGCCACAATTAAATTTTAACGCACCAGGAAAACACAGCACAGCAAAAGCTATTAAATGACACTTAAAAGTCTGGGACAGCCTCAAATTAATAAGTTAAAGAAGATATAAACAGGCAGGTTTGTTTAAATGGGTTTTAAACACTTATATATTGTATTTAAGCCTCATGCAGGTGTCCTTTCGAGACACTGTTTGCTATGCATGTTCTGGGTCTCCCCATGCCCCCATCAAAAGGCCGAAGATTACTCCAACAGGCCAACTATTACATAATTCATCACTGTAGAAAAAAGGGTGACTTGCTGACATTAGCTTTTGTGTTATAGATTTCTGTTCTGACTTGCTGTAGTACTTTCAAGTCATTAAGCAGCAGCACCCAACATACAGTGATCTGCGGAATATAGAGTTTGAGGCTTGCCTCACCTCTCATCTCTCTTTAATCATCCTGCCCCCAACCTCCAGATCCAGTTCTACTCCCCCTCATCCTCTGATCTGCCAAGCGGATCAAAAACAAAAGATCCCACATGAACGTAATGTACAGAACTAACAAGCATGCTCTGAACTAGTACATGACAGCCTGCCAGGGAGAATCAGGGCTGTTTGCTTATTGATATTTCTCATCAGCTCTGAACTAGAAAGATTTCCAAGTTAAGCAAGCTGGGGGAAACGGCATCAAAGGAAACTACTTGGGGGCAATTTGCAAGACAAAAAATGGGGGTTGGGAAGAAGAGACGCAAAAGCAGATCCACAGAAATATCTAATTGGTTCATTTAGTACCAACTTCCCTTTGCTCAGAAACACAATCATTTACATATCTTTTTCAGCGTGTGCTCTCAGCTGCTATTCCTATTTTAGCAATCCTAAATCCTTGTCTCAGGTCAGTCCGTTGGTGCATTACGGAACAGGGTGTTGAATCCTTATCTTTTAGTTCCAAACCAACACATTATCCAATAAATAAAAACATTATGCACAGCCACAATTATGTGGTAAGTCTATGAAGGAGTAGAAAAAGCGTCAAATGTGGTGCTAGGTAAAAAAAAATCAGCTTCAAGAGTCAAATTAGCATTGTAAACTGAGCCTCTAGCCCTTTTGCTTAAGCTTGCATGTTCAATGACTCTTAGAAGCCTGGAGGATTTCCAGTTGGATAAAGTCTGCAGATGTATAAAACCAATCATTTAGGAGAAAGAACATGCTCGCAGGTTTCAAGCTAGGGAGAATCAAGTCAAACCTTTTTCAAAAATGTTTACTCCCAAGGCAATGAATTACAATTTTTGAGCTTGTTCACAAGTGTGCAGTGGGAGGTCTTGGCTGAATAGTGGGGGGCGGCAGGTGAATACTATTTTTTCCTTCCTAGAGGAGGACCAGAACTGGTGCCAAGATACAGGAGTTCTTGAAGGGTGTGTGGAAATGGAAATATACCTCTTAATTAAGAGCTCCTGATTTTAAATTGTGCATCATAAAAACACTGTAAATGCTTTCATCAAAACAAACACGGCACCCCTAATAAAAAAAGCTCCTGCATATAGTAAAATTTGCAGAATTGTGCAAGCTAAAAAGTCACGCAAGTTGCATAATCGACATTTCACAAAACGCGGCTTTCAGTACAATTTCGAATCTTTGGGGGGGGGGAGGTTGTGTTTGACATCCGAGTCCACAAAGCCCTGACCACATGTACTTTCCTGCCACTAATTTCCCCAAAATTAACCACTATGCCCCACCACAGGAGCTTCCTATGGCTCAAGGTGGGAGAAAGAGCCCTGGCCTTTAATCTTTGGCCTGTTTCTACGCCTACACGTGAGAGTCTGGTGATGCAAGAAAAACCACTCAAGATGTCTGGCTTCTACTCAGGGTCAAGCTAGACCTGGAAGTTAACCACATCTCTTAATCACATGTTTGGGACTGTGTGCGTCAGAGCAGGGGATGTTAACCCTTTCTTCCTATACTATTCTCCTGCTGAGAGCTGCGCCTCCTGAGGGAGCGCTTCTAGCAAGTAGCAGCTTGGGGAGGGAGATTTCCTACAAGAACCAAGATGAAGTCGGGAGGTTAACTCTAATTCCTGCTCTTTGCACTGCAGTCCCAATCCAGGTTGGGACCCCCTGAAGCTGTTGTTACTTTTTAAGAGGAGGAGATTTATAAGCACTGGATTCAAAGTTAGCACCATGTATTAGCACCAGTAGTGATGTATGGAAGTTAGCACCAGTAGTGATGTATGGAAGTGAGAGCTGGACCATAAAGAAGGCTGATCGCCGAAGAATTGATGCTTTTGAATTATGGTGCTGGCGGAGACTCTTGAGAGTCCCGTGGACTGCAAGAAGATCAAACCGATCTATTCTGAAGGAAATCAGTCCTGAGTGCTCACTGGAAGGACAGATCCTGAAGCTGAGGCTCCAATACTTTGGCCACCTCATGAGAAGAGAAGACTCCCTGGAAAAGACCCTGATGTTGGGAAAGATGGAGGGCACAAGGAGAACACGACTAAACGACAACAACATACTTTGACCCTTCCTCTCCCCCCCTCTTAATATGTTATATTTGAAGGGGACATATGCTCACATCAAGGACCACAGAGGAAAGGCTCAGTAGTAGAGCACCCGCCATCTCTGATTCAATGCCCAGCATCTCCAGGTAGGGCTGGGAGTTTTCCACTGCCAGTCAGTCAGTATAGACCAGGGGTCTGCAACCTTTAAGACAAAAAGAGCCACTTGGACCCGTTTCCGAAGAAAAAAACCTGGGAGCCGCAAAACCATTGCGACATTTAAAGCATGCGTGCCGCTGCCCTCCGATCTGACAGCGGGCGGGAAGGTGACGTCACAGCCAGTACAGCGCCTGCCACAGTGGGGAGTGTCGGGGCGCACAATGCGCCTCCTCCCCTCGCTAGTATCCATCCCGGAGCCGCGGCAAAGGTGTAAAAGAGCCACATGCGGCTCCGGAGCCGCGGGTTGCTGACCCCTGGTATAGACAAAACTGAGGTAGCTGGGCCAATGCCTCTGACCCAGTATAGGGCAGCTTCCTATGTACCATTTGAGAGTTTGCCTTCTCCACTGTGCTAAGCAGAGACCTTTTCTCAAACCGTCTCTTGCTCAGGCTCCCCCAACCCAAAAGCCACCATAATTTGAATTAAAATCACATCAATTAAGGGCTTCCACTTTTTCAGAAACTTCCTTTTCCCTCGAGCATTCTCTCTGTCAAGGGTCAGGAAATACGCCACAGCAAAGTAAGGCAGCCTTTTAGGAAATGAAACACAAAATGCTAGCTAAAACTATATTTTAAAATGGCTCATTCTTCAGGTGGCAGTAGGATGCCCTTTCTTCCTTTGCATGTGGATCATCAAGCCCAGGGGTCAGTAAACTTTTTCAGCAGGGGGCCAGTCCACTGTCCCTCAGACCTTATGGGGGGCCAGACTATATTTTGAAAATAAAAATAAAAATGAACGAATTCCTATGCCCCACAAATAACCCAGAGGTGCATTTTAAATAAAAGCACACATTCTACTCATGTAAAAACACCAGACAGGCCCCACAAATAACCCAGAGATGCATTTTAAATAAAAGGACACATTCTACTCATGTAAAAACATGCTAATTCCCAGACCATCTGTAGGCCGGATTTAGAAGACGATTGGGCCGGCCCCGGCCCCTGGGCCTTAGTTTGCCTACCCATAATCAAGCCTTTAGACTCGGGGCCAGTCAATGTGTGTCATGATAATTAAACATAGTTAATCTTCCAGTGATGGTTTGCTGGAGGTTCATTTCAGATTAGGTACTGAAGGAGGTGAGGGCTACAGTACTGGTAGGTGAGGACACCTGATCACACTGAAAAAAACTCTGCTTAACGTAATCCAGCGGAAGAACAAGCTGGAAATTGTAGGTACTTAAGATTGATGGGGACTGTAAGTCACTACAATTAAGGGCAGGACCGTGAATATGCTACAGTTCTGTGGGAGCACAGGATGGTAGTTGGTGCCAAGTTAAGCTTTTGGAGAAATCGCAGCTTCCGTTATTTAAGAAAAGCAAGTTTCTAGCCCTTATGGTTGCAAAGTTAATTTCGAAAGCATATGACAATGTCTGTTGAAACCTCTGAAAGTTTCCAACGGCTGAGGCAGCATTTCAAGGCACTTGCCCCTTTTTTGACCAGGAAAGCCAGCTTATTCCAAATGAGAAGAATTGTGCCAACTTGCATAATGTATACAGGCCTAAGAATTCAGCTTTTCTTAGGGCAGAACTTAACCTTTATTAGCATACTTGCCAGGGCGGTGTGGTGCTGCCACTGCTCAACAAAGAATCTAAAAAGCACACAACTAACTTGGGAAGCCAACCTCAAATTTCCAAACTCTAAAAGAAGTGAGCTTCACTACTCCTCAAAACGTCTTAGCGCCTTATAATTATTAGCAGATCAGACTATGTTGCGCAAAAGAAAGCAGGTGTGCCCAGTTTTTTAATCACTCTCATGCTCAAAGGGTTGGTTGGCTTTTGTGGTTATTCTTTTGTTTAGAGAATGAGTGCAAACCACATAGTGTTGTTTGGACACTGGCAGGATAAATGTTTAATCATTTGCATTTACACAATTTGCCACCTAACTGCTTTTTCATGACACAGAATTTGGATTACAGTACCTTGATAAAGAATATTATTGTTTTATACAATGAATATTGCTTGGCAGGGGGTTGGACTCGATGGCCCTTGTGGTCTCTTCCAACTCTATGATTCTATGAATATCAACATACAGATTAAGCTATGAAAAATCCATTTGAGCTCTACATCGTCACCCTTGTGAAGTAGTTGTGCCCCTAAAATTTGCAGCAAAGCTAGTCCCAGCAACCGGAACTGAGCTACGAAACAGGACAAAAGGTCTATAGATCAAGGTTCACAGGAATGCCACAGCTCAAGATAAAGCGTTTATGTCTAGAGATGTGCCAGATTACTGGCTCAAATCCACAATAGGGATCCAGGAGTGGAAAGAAGCCTACCTCAAGCACAGCTCCAGATGTTACACACAGCTGTGGCTTCTCACTTTAAATCTGCATTGGTCTGCTAATGTTTCCCTGGAATGCGTTTTCACATGCTCCTGCATTTGAGAAATCTGTGCACCTTTTCCATGAATACAAGCAATACAAAAGCCAGGTCACATTTGCAGCAGGTGTTTGTGACAAGAGACAAGCCACACATTTTGCCAACTCTGGAAAACCTCTATGTACAAACACGGCGCTCCTTCAAACAAAAAAACTAGCAACAACATAAAAGGTTCTCCAAAGAAGCAAGTGCTCTCTCCCTTTTTCTATGAAGGACAGTTCTATATGGAAGCCACATGCTCCAATCTAAAAGACCTATCCCTGCATCGCTGATGTGTGAAAGTGGGCCATCATTACTCTGCAGAAAGAAGGCATCTGCACATCTTCACAGACACTACTAGTATTAGTCATTCCAAGATATGGAAGACATAACACAGGACTGAGCCTTGGTTCAAATATGCAATAGGTTGTGGAAAAGAGCAATGCAGTGGTACCTTGGGTTAAGTACTTAATTTGTTCCGGAGGTCCGTTCTTAACCTGAAACTGTTCTTAACCTGAAGCACCACTTTAGCTAATGGGGCCTCCTGCTGCCGCCGCGCCACCACTGTGCGATTTCTGTTCTCATCCTGAAGCAAAGTTCTATCGTACATGCCCAGGGTGAACCGATTCAAAAACAGTTTAAATCACCCATTTAAACCCAATTGCCCACTGTGCTCAGGAGATATTCATAAGTAAATTGCAAATATGCATTTTAATTGGTCGCTATAGCTATTAAAGCATACTGTTTTGCAATAAATGTCTAAAGGCTGTCACAGTGTCACCTGGAAGATGGAGCATGCTTGTTTTCTCATGCTCTGGGGGCTGGGACGTGAACCAATGGATTCAAGTTACAACAAAGGAGATTCCGACTAAACATCAGGAAGAACTTTCTGATGGGTAATAACAGTTTGACAGTGGAACAGACGCCTTCAGAAGGTGGTAGACTGTCCTTTCTTGAAGATTTCTAAGCAGAGGTTGGGTGGCCATAATAATAATAATAATAATAATAATAATAATAATAATAATAATAATAATAATTATTATTATTATTATTTATTTATATTCCACCCATCTAGCTGGGTTCCCCCATCAGTCATAGAATCATAGAATCATAGAGTTGGAAGAGACCACAAGGGCCATCGAGTCCAACCCCCTGCAAAGCAGGAAACACCATCAGAGCACTCCTGACATATGGTTGTCAAGCCTCTGCTTAAAGACCTCCAAAGAAGGAGACAAAAAATATTATTAAAACACACAAATATAGAGTTCTTCCTAGTGAAAGTGCTACATGAAAAGGACAAGGAGCTTTTTCAGACAGTAAGAGACAGAAATGTCACATGAGGTCAGGTCCCCTTCATTCCTCCTGGGGAACAGTGGACGGTGCTGTTTTCTTTGGAAGAAGCAGAGCATTGATGTGGGGGAGAACTCCACCTTCCGCAATGGTCACATGTGCAAACAGCTTGTTCAACTCATCATCGCTGTTGAGTTGAGGTTGAGGAACCTCAACTAAAGTCATGGATGCTTTAGTTGAGGTTCCTGCATTGCAGGGGGTTGGACTAAATGGGTCCCTTTCAGCTCTACAATTCTATGATGCTATAAATTGTCTGCAGGGAGATGGCATTTACATGTACATCTGAAGAATTCCCCACAGCCTGGAATTCTGCATGATGAAGGTTCTGGGTTGCATGGAAAGCTCCCTCCTTGCAGATACCCACATTATACATGGGAGAGGGGCACACATGTACCTGAAGGGGGCAACTGGGCAGGACTCCATTCCTTCCTCACATGTTGATCTAACCAAAGAACAGAACACCTGGATAGGGCAAAATAAAAGACAGCCTTTCTTTCTTGGGATGAAATCCTGTTAGCCTGATGCTATCAGCTTGTCACGGTTACCTCCAACACACTGTGACAGCAAAAGGGTTAAAAGAGACTGTCCGCTGTGTAGAAATTGAAGCTGGCATTTAAAACTCAGGATACTAGGAACTGTCTGCTCATCATCCATTCAGGCTGCCATCAGCAATATCCTCCATACTCCAATCATTGCACATCATCTCGTTACCAAGGGAATACAAAGTGATGAGCTGGCTGGGGTAGCGGGGGGAACAGACTCAGAGGGAAGCTTTCTGTGCACAGTGTTAGCCTACTTTGGAGGCTTTTTCTACATCTGCAAAAGAAAAGAAAGTGACACCACAGTTCCAGCAATTGCACTGGCTTCCTGTTGTCTGCAAGACACAATTCGAGATGCTGGCTTGACTCATACAAAGCTTTAGGCTAAAGAAGGAGGCCCAACCAACCCAAGAGACTCTCTCTGTGTGATCCACTGTAATATCTTGGACTCAGAGCGCTCTTAATATAGCCATCCCAGGCCCAAGTTACATCAAGCACCGGTGGAGGAACATCCTTGGTGCCCCACTCACCCTGCTCTAGTCCTGGAACTCTTATCTCTGCTCCTGGGATACAAACCAAACCCAGAGCATCTTTTGGAAGCTTAAAGACGTCTGTATTTGGACTTGTATTCAATGGCAGAAAGATATGGTTCTATCCACTGCAAGTCCTACTTAGTGTAGACTCGTTTAAATTAATGCCCATGACTAACAATGTTCCCAAGTTAGTAATGGCCCTTAATTTACCGTATTTTTCGTCCCATAGGACGCACCTAAGTTTTTTGGGGGGGGAAATAAAGAAAAAAGATTTTTCCTTTATTCCCCCCCCCAAACCAGGTCGGGGAAAAGCGGGATGGCGGCGCTGAGCCTCCCCGCTGTCCCCCGAGCTTGTGGGGCTGGCCGATGTCTGCCCGAAGCGAGGGGTGCTCTGCTTCAGGGCGCACCACGCGCCGGGCGGCAGGCTGCTATCCGCAGCCTAGGGAGCCCTGCGGGAAATCCCGCGGGCTCCCCAGGCTTGCTGATAGCTTCCTGAAGCCTGGAGAGCGAGAGGGGTCGGTGCGCACCGACCCCTCTCGCTCTCCAAGCTTCAGCGAAAGCCTGTATTCACCCCATAGGACACACACAGATTTCCCCTTCATTTTTGGAGGGGGGAAAGTGTGTCCTATAGGGCGAAAAATACGGTAAGTGGATCTTCTCTGAGTAAAACTTTGTTGAATGCAACCTTAGAGGAAGAGGAGGAAGTGGTGACTGGGATGTGAGCAGAATGTGGGAAGGAGGGAATCAAGCCATTCATTGTCACTTCACTACTACTCCAAATCCCCCTGGAGAAAATCAGAATGCCTTTCCTTGGCTGAGGAGAGCAGAAGTGGGAACACCTGCAGTCTGGAAGCTGGGATTGTCCATATTGGCCTGAAAAGAAGCAGTCTGGGGACAGTTCATAGCCTTTACCTAAACATGGTTTATGTACATTGCTTAATCATGTTTACACCTTTCCATGGTTTGCATTATTGTTGCTAATGATGTCTGCCCGAAGCGAGGGGTGCTCTGCTTCAGGGCGCACCACGCGCCGGGCGGCAGGCTGCTATCAACAAAGCATTGCAGAGTACCTTCACCTTATGGCAAGAATGCTCCTGTTCAGGTTTTCAGACACCATTACCCTCCTCCATAATATTATAAGCTATAACCAGCTCAAGCAGGCCATTCTATTTTCTGCTTTGATTTCCAAGCAATACTCACTATTCTGTGGTTACTGACCATGAGCCATCCTAAACAGGTTTCTTGATTTAAAGGGGGTGGGGCAGGTTTCCTCCATTAGGATTTGCTGTATATCTGCAAACCTCTGGGTTCCCCCAAGCTTGCTGAAACTTCCCCCTTGTTTCTCAGTGGTCCCATTTTGGCTCCAGTCTTGTTGGAACTCAATTTGCTATTAGAGGAAGTGATGTTTGAGATATTTAAAATCTCATTTTATTAACGAAACTATTTCCATCTGGCTGCAGCAGAGAGAGAAATTGAACAGCTGGGTGGACTCCATTGTCTTGGCTGAGAGAGAGGCTAGAAACCATTTGGCTGTTCTCTTTGCTGAGCAGTCTCCATTCCAGCTTTTCATTATAAGAATAATTATATAACTTTCAGAATGGGTGTATGAGCTTGCTTTCCCCTCTCCATCCCCTTTTCCTCTTGTGTCATATATTTTAGATTGTAAACCTGTGGTACAACACCATTTAATATTTTCACAGAACCTAGATATTACGGGCCTTTTTTTTTTTTACATCTCCCTCGCCTTGGTCTCCCTTGCTCTCTGTCCAGTTTGCATCTGTAGCACTAAGTCAAACCAGCGTGAATGAGCAAATGTGTGAGTTCCCAGAGCAAAGATCAAAGCAGCTGCACTCCTCTCCTGAGTCCTGCTGCTGCTGTCATGCACCCAGGAGCTAAGCCATGGTTTAGCTCATGGGTAGGCAAACTAAGGCCCAGGGGCCGTATCCGGCCCCATCGCCTTCTAAATCTGGCCCGCGGACAGTCCAGAAATCAGCGTGTTTTTACATGTATAGAATGTGTGCTTTTATTTAAAATGCATCTCTGGGTTATTTGTGGGGCCTGCCTGGTGTTTTTACATAAGTAGAATGTGTGCTTTTTAAAAAAATGCATCTCTGAGTTATTTGTGGGGCATAGGAATTTGTTCATTTTTCTTCTTCTTCTTCTTCTTCTTCTTCTTCTTCTTCAAAATATAGTCTGGTCCCCCACAAGGTCTGAGGAACAGTAGACTGGCCCCCTGCTCAAAATGTTTGCTGACCCCTGGTTTAACTGAATGCTACATCTGAATAATAATAATAATAATAATAATAATAATAATAATAATAATAATAATAATAATTTATTTGTACCCCGCCCATCTGGCTGGGTTTCCCCAGCCACTCTGGGCGGCTTCCATAGAAACCAAAGATACAGTAAAATATCACAGATTAAAAACTTCCCTGAACAGGGCTTGCCTTAAGTTGTCTTCTGAATGTCAGGTAGTTATTTATCGCTTTGACATCTGATGGGAGGGCGTTCCACAGGGCGGGCGCCACTACCGAGAAGGCCCTCTGCCTGGTTCCCTGTAGCTTTGCTTCTCGCAATGAGGGAACCGCCAGAAGGCCCTCGGCGCTGGACCTCAGCTGGACCTCTAAACCCATAGTCTCTCTCACTCTAGACCAGGGGTTGTCAACCTGGTCCCTACCACCCACTTGTGTGTGTTTCAGGATTCTAGGTGGGCGGTGGGGGGTTCTATGGCACAAGCTGAATCCTCCTTCTATCAAGCACTGGTGAGCGGTAAGGAAATTTTACCATCAAGAAAGATGCATTAGTGAGCGGTAGGTATAAAAAAGTTGACTACCCCTGCTCTAGACAAACCACGTGACCCCAGATCTGGGTATACAGTGGTACCTCGGGTTACATACGCTTCAGGTTACACACTCCGCTAACCCAGAAATAGTGCTTCAGGTTAAGAACTTTGCTTCAGGATAAGAACAGAAAACATGCTCCGGCGGCGCAGCGGCAGCAGGAGGCCCCATTAGCTAAAGTGGTGCTTCAGGTTAAGAACAGTTTCAGGTTAAGTACAGGCCTCCGGAACGAATTAAGTACTTAACCCGAGGTACCACTGTAGTGCTAAGCAAAACCATGGCTTAGTGGCAGGTAAGTGAGAAGCCACAGGACTGCTTGCTGCAGCAGAGATCCTCACACTAGGAACCCATTCATTCATGCTAAGCCATGGTTTGGCTAAGCATTGTATCGACCACTCTATTACACCAGGCACTTTTATACATTTCTCTTGAACTTTCCATAAAAGGCTTTCAAAGACAGGATGCTTTGCTGGAAGGATCATTTTGACCCACGAGATCCAGTTCTATTTCTGACCCTGTTCTATTGTCTGAGAACTATGCGCTTCCTTTCTGTTCTCTTTCATTTCCCCCACCAGATCTTCTGCTAGGCAAGTTTCATCAGCCTACATACATATACATCAAGGAATGAGCCAGATGTTGATGCTGCTCATACTGAAGTCTCCTACTGTATATGATGGTGTAAATTAAGAGTTGATGAATTTTTATTCTGCAATCACAGCATCCAGTTATGCTCCATTCCTATACAATTATAGTTATGTTTTTATGAAGGTAGCTCATAAAATCATGCTTGTCATCTCTTCCTAAATAAAGTATATTTTTAGAACTCTTGGGAGGTTGTGTGCCGTGAACCCTACAGCTCAGAAACATCCAGTTTTTAAACCATGTTACATCTCATGTTCTCTTTATTAGAAATGCATACAGAACGCATGCTAGACATATATTCCTACATTCTTTTTTTTTTAAGACAACTTACTGCATATTGCTTTCAAAATGTATCTGAGTTTTTTAGTTGCTTCCCATGAACACTCTAGTGTGAAACTTACTTCAAATTCTACAAAATAAAAATAGACAATCTGGGTGGGGTGGGGTCAAAAGATTTAAGACCAACTAGCTACTCCTCTCTGGCCTTGCAGAATAGAAACTTGGAAGAGAAATGATACTAGTGTTTTTCTGAAATAGGCAAAAAAAAAAAAAAAAAAAGCGCACATTTCCCCACAGGGCAATTATTGCATTAAAACACAAGCTACGCAACCAGCACCAGAATCCACAAGAAATGTACACGCACCAAGACCCAGCATAATCCCTGAAGAGGCCCTATACTTTCGAAACTAGAGCATCAGACACTCCAGTTTCAGACAACAAAATCATCCTCCAGAAAAAGCCTGTGTGCCACACAAAAATAACTTCCCTTTTCCCTTATTAGTGGTGTGTCTACAGAAAAGCCCCTCTAATAAAAGGTAAAGGTAAAGGTACCCCTGCCCGTACGGGCCAGTCTTGACAGACTCTAGGGTTGTGCGCTCATGTCACTCTAGAGCAGTGTTTCCCAACCGGTGTTCCGCGGCACACTAGTGTGCCGCGAGACGTTGCCTGGTGTGCCGTGGGAGGGAGGCGGGCGAGGCGGGCGGCGAGAGGCGGGGCGGCGGCGGCGAGGATCCGCGTCGAGCCGGGGGCGGCTCCGCGGTGGTGGTGCCGAGGTTTCTCTCTCCATTCTCCCCTCACACACACACACAGGAAATAACACAGGATCAGCTGACAGGACCCGGCCAATGGGGCGGCGGCGGGGCAGCGCGCGCAAAAGGGAGGAGCGCGAGACAGCGGATGAGGAGGAGGCCGGCATGTCCGGACAGCAGCAGCAACAGCAGCAGCAACTCCCGGCGACGGCTCCTCAAGCCCCGGGCAACCCTACTCCCTCACCGGCCTCGGCCGCCCTCCTGCTCCACCCGCCGCCGCCTCCCCCACCGCCGCCGGCCACCTCGGCCCCGCCGCCACCCCCTCCTCCACCCGCTATCGCCGCCACCACCACAACAGCCGCCGCCGCCTCAGCTGGGCCCATGCTTGCCGGGAGCGGCGGCGGCAGCAGCAGCAGCAGCGCCCCGGCGCCCTTCCCTCCCGGCGTGACGCTGCGCGCTGACGTCACGGGGCTGTAATGGTGGTGTGCCTCAAGATTTTTTTCATCAAACAAGTGTGCCTTTGCCCAAAAAAGGTTGGGAAACACTGCTCTAGAGGCAGGGAGCCAGCGCTGTCCGGAGACACTTCCGGGTCACGTGGCCAGCGTGACAAAGCTGCATCTGGCGAGCCAGCGCAGCACACGGAAACGCCGTTTACCTTCCCGCCAGTAAGCGGTCCCTATTTATCTACTTGCACCCGGGGGTGCTTTCGAACTGCTAGGTTGGCAGGCGCTAGGACCGAGCAATGGGAGCGCACCCCGCTGCGGGGATTCGAACCGCCGACCTTTCGATCGGCAAGCCCTAGGCGCTGAGGCTTTAACCCACAGTGAGTCAATTTAAACACCAGCTGCCAGTCTTGATTATAAGTTATGTCACACAGTTTCTGCAGCCTGGCCTTAGCAAACAGGTACTGTTGTGCATCCTCTGGACAGGTACATTCTCAAGGCTGAAGAACGAGTTAGCGCAGGGGTGAGTGGGAAAGTCTAATGTGTCTCTTGTTGGGCAGTTTGCAAGCACCACTGTTTGTTACTGCTACTTGGCTTCCTAAAATGGCATGGAGGAAAAATTTAAAATTGGTGGGAAACGCAAAACAGTAATTTTGAGACTCTGTTGAGTGCAGATAAATTCACTGAACTGGTGGTGACTTAAGGGCTTAGTGGTTAGATTGATAAAAGGTATCAACCATTCTGTAACATGCAAATTCCATGTTAGGGATCATTAGAAAAGGGACTAGAAGTTAAACTGCTAATATTATAATGGCATTATACAAAACTATGGCACAAATGCACTTGGCATAACGCATACAGGTCTGGTTGCGTCACCTCAAAAGGGATATTGTAGTGTTAGAAAAGGTTCAGAAAAGGGCAACCAACATTATCGTGGGACTAGGGTAACACACCCCTGTGGAGGGCTTTTTAGTGGAGGGCGGGGTGTAAATAATAAATAACAACAACAACAACAATAATAATAATTTAGTTTAGAAATAAGGCAATGATAAAGGTAAAGGGACCCCTGACCATTAGGGTCCAGTCGTGGACGACTCTGGGGTTGCGACGCTCATCTCGCTTTATTGGCCGAGGGAGCCGGCGTACAGCTTCCAGGTCATGTGGCCAGCATAACTGAGCCGCTTCTGGCAAACCAGAGCAGCGCACGGAAATGCCGTTTACCTTCCCACCGGAGTGGTACCTATTTATCTACTTGCACTTGATGTGCTTTCGAACTGCTAGGTTGGCAGGAGCAGGGACCAAACAACGGGAGCTCACCCCATCACGGGGATTCGAACCGTTGACCTTCTGATCGGCAAGTCCTAGGCTCTGTGGTTTAACCCACAGCGCCACCCGCGTCCCAAGGCAATGATAGAGTTGTATAAACTTATACAGTGGTACCTCAGGTTACATACACTTCAGGTTACATACACTTCAGGTTACATACGCTTCAGGTTACAGACTCTGCTAACCCAGAAATATTACCTCGGGTTAAGAACTTTGCTTCAGGGTAAGAACAGAAATCGTGCTTCGGCGGCGCGGCGGCAGCAGGAGGCCCTATTAGCTAAAGTGGTGCTTCAGGTTAAGAACAGTTTCAGGTTAAGAACGGACCTCCGGAACGAATTAAGTACTTAACCCGAGGTACAACTGGAGAAAGCGAATGAAATTTTTCTACCTCTGGAACCCAGGCCTACCCAATGAAGTGTACATTGGAAAACTCAGGATAAACAAAAGCAAGCACTTTTTTCACATTGTACATAGTTAACGCCTGTCACCAACTTCATGATGACCAACTCAAGTGGCTTTAAAAAGGGAAATTCACAAGGGATGAGCCGCAATGGCTATGTTCTCCCTCCACTGCCAGAGGCATTATGACTATGAAGACTAGTAGCTGGCAATCACAGGTGGGGAGAGTGTTCTGCTTCCAGGCTTCCTATAGGCCAGTGTTTCCCAAACGTTTTTGGGCAACGGCACACCTGTTTACCGGAAAAAAATCTCGCGGCACACCACCATTAAAGCCCCGCCCCCGTGACGTCATTCGGGGAGCCGGCGGCCCGGGCCTGAGCTGGAAGGAGAGGCGGTGCTTTTCGGCACAAGGCAATCGGCCTGGAATTGTTTCCCGCGCGCTGCGAAAGGGAACAGCTGCGGTCGCGCGAACCCTCCGGCGCTGGGAGGGGAAAGGGCGGAGTCGCAGAGCACCAGCTGGCCGAGCGGTTGCGCGCAGCGTTGCGCTTTTGGAGAGCGTGCGGCTGCTGCTAGGGGATCCGGGGACGTGAGCAGGCCTGGCCCGACCCGGGTTGAAGGAGGACAAGCCGGCAGCGCGCCAAGTGAGTTCGGTTGCGCACGACGGCCCCCGCTCCCCCCACCCCCGCCGGATCCTCGCCGCCGCCGCCTCTCGCCCGCCTCCCTCCCACGGCACACCACCCGATGTCTCACGGCACAGTAGTGTGCCGCGGAACACCGGTTGGGAAACACTGCTATAGGCAACTGATTGGCCACAGCAGGGCGCTTAAGTTCTGAAGAATGTTTGAAACTGGAGCTGAAGAGAAGGGAAACAGTGCTGCTACTCTAGAGAGGGAACGTGCTGGGCTGCTGTGAATAGAAAGCAGAGCTGGCGTGCATTTAAACTAAAACTGAAAGCGCAAAACTATGAGCAGCATGGTATATCCCATTCTCAAAGTCCTCCCCCCAATATTTACTTTTAATTGAGTCTTCCAGATTTGCCCATATATCTTCCTTCTTTAAGCAGTAGGAGTTTATCCATACCATAATCAGAAATGAAGTTTGGTTACAAAAACACACACATTTTCAGAATGAAAATACAATAAAATACACCTGTATAAAATAGCAAACAGGTGCTATCGATAACATAGCGAGCTTCTTCACAGAAGGGCAGGCAGCAATCCTACTTGCATATATCCAGAATGCCAGTTTAGAATGAAAGCCCAAATTCTCACAATTCTTCATAAAAGGGTATGTTCTGTATTTAATAAAAATGTGGAAAATTCCAAGATGCTAACATGCCCAATGTTTAGCTACTATTACATATCAACTCTCTTAGTAATCTGTCCTAACAGAAAGCCTGAGATTCACAGGCAGATTGCAACTTGCCAAAGGCTACCCAGTGTGCTTTACCTGCTAAGGAGAGCTGAACTCTTCACCCCAACCTCCGAGCCAAATTTTCTTTCTACTAACACAAACTCTTTGTTTACAAAATCAAACAGGTTAAAAGTCACCTGGTGGGAAGGAACAGAAATCTTTCAGCTATCCTGTGTTGTGTTTTTTATTGCAAAACATGAGTTGAAAAAATGTTAGAGGGTTTTTGTTTTTAAAAATCTTTAAAAGGTTCTCTTGCACAGGGAGGTTAAAAGTACATGGGGATGTTTTCCTATGCAGGGCCAAAGGTTCATCATAAGAGGCTATGCTCCTCCTGATTAGTTATAAGGCTGGGAGAGGAGTGGAAATATTGCACCAAATTTTTCTGTGTATAAGACGCCCCCATGTATGAGATGACCCCTGTATTTTGGGACCGCAACAAAAAAAATGGGGGGGGGGGATAGCTCGCCACCAAAAGCCCACCTGCTCACTCGACACAACCACAGTCAACTGCACGCACGCCTCGCCGCTGCTGTAAATCAACCGCCCAATTGCCACAGCCACAGCCAATCGTCAGCGGGTCTTGCTGCGGCAACCAATCACACACCACACTCAGTCGCCACTGCCAATCCCCTGCTGGCCGCTGCCACCAATTGCCTGTCCACTCTCTGCTATCCATGTACAGTGGTACCTCAGGTTACATACGCTTCAGGTTACAGACTCCGCTAACCCAGAAACAGTGCTTCAGGTTAAGAACTTTGCTTCAGGATGAGAATAGAAATCGTGCTCCGGTGGCGCGGCAGCAGCGGGAGGCCCCATTAGCTAAAGTGGTGCTTCAGGTTAAGAACAGTTTCAGGTTAAATACGGACCTCCGGAACAAATTAAGTACTTAACCGAGGTACCACTGTATAAGACAACCCACAATTTCTCCGTATTATTTCTAAGGAAAAAATATTGTCTTATACATGGGAAAATACGGTATGCAGGTCAGCAGAGTCCCCACCCATGTTGGAAAAGAGAGTACAGCAGGGGTGTGGAACCTCCAGCCAAGGGGTCAAATACAGCCTTCTATACTTCTCTCTCTGGCCCTTGGGACGCTCCCCATTCATATACTGAATAGGAAAGCACTCTCCTTGAAAACTCCAGTTTTGCTTTTCTGGGGGCTGTTATATCCAGTTCCATCTTGAAGCCCCTTTTACTAGCCAAGGCTGGTGCACCACCTGCAACTCTATTAAATTCTGTTAAACCCGGCTGCAGCTATTACCGCACTGGTATCATCTTGCTTAGACTGTTGCAGAGCATTGTGTGTTATGCTTGCCTTTGAAGACAGTTTTGGAAACCGAGATGAATATTAACTGGGACCAAACCTATGAAAACATATTATGCCAGTTTTGAAACAGCTGCCCTGGCTGCATGTCCATTTCCAGGCACAATTCAAAGAGCCTTAATAATTTGGGGCCAAGGTGCTAATCTGCCTGGCCATTAAGATTTGCTTTCAAGGCCAAGCAGGTGGCAATAAACCCTTTTCTCTTGTGGCATCCCAATTTACTGAATTTTCCACCCAGAGAGGATCACCTGGTGCTGTCCCTGTTCAGCTCTTGGTGCCGGGTGAAAATCTTTGCTGTTTTTTGGTGGGGGGAGGTTGGTTTTATATTGGATTTTTACTGCCTGTTCATTGTTCTGTAGGTTTTTTAAAAAAATTATACCAACATATTTTTGTGTTTAATCCGTAAAGTATTCTGGGAGTGTTAAAAGATCAGCTAACCAACTTTTATTTAAATAAAAAATGAATTGTCTCCATGAAATGTCTCTCCTCCCTCCCCCCCCAAAAAAAATCTCCACCTGTTTGTAATATTCGTGCTTGTTTCTCAGGCAACATGAATTTAGTCTGAGTTCACGGTTTCAATAGATGCTGTCAGATATTTTCCTGAAAGCCAAATATGGCATCTACTGCCTTCCTTCCTGCAGTGATTTAATAATCCTGTCAGAAAGAGAAATGACCAAGTGTTTGTGGCAACATTCATAAGGCAGAGTTGCTTAGTCTTCAGTCCCTGCAACTGTTGGGTTGTATACTTTTTCCAATAAGAAGGCTGGCTCAGATCACTCTGTCGTCACATAAATCTTGGTTTAATTTATTGGCCCTCTTGCATCTTTCATAGTGTGCACACATTTGAAAGGCTGTAGCTCTAACTGCAGTTATAAGTAGGGCTGTTCTAGCTTCCAGAAAGCCTAACCTGTCAGGCATGAAACCATATTGTTTTGTAGTCCCAACAGTTTGGTACAGTTGCCTATTGCATACAACTCCTCCCTCTGTTTCTCCCCAAGAAACACAAGTTACCAGAATACCTGGGGTAAACTAGAGGTATGCACAACTTTACTGCTTCCAAAAATTGCCCACACATATCCAAGCAACTCAGATATATAAACTAGGCACCAAATAGCACCTTAAACCTGGGTTGCAGTTGCCACAACTATCTATTCGCCAGGGGGTTGGACTAGATGACCCACAGGAACCCTTCCAACGCGACAATTCTGTGACTCTATGATCGCAACCACATTGCTTGACTGTAGCTTGCTCTTATAACAATGCACATGTCCCCGTATGCAAGATGGATAAACATACACAGTGGAAATGGGAAGGGTGTAAATCATGGGCTAAGGCAGATGTTTTTAAACTATGGTCTGTGAGTTCCTGTGGAAAGGCTGTAGCACAGTCAAATATATCTATATTCAGCCCTGCACTTACGTTCCTTAATGTGGTGATGGAGAACTAAGGTGCCCAGCAAGGGGTCCATGATTCACAAAGCACAAGATGTGCATCTTTTGTTGTGCACAACTCAGCTGGCTCGATGGAGATATCTGTGGCCAGCCTGGTTCCCACAAATTTCATATGGACCCATGCCAGTAGCAAAATGTGTCTGGTGCCCGGGGAATTTCAAACACTGCATCCAAGAATGAAAAGGGGGGGGGGGTGAGGAAGAGAAGAGTCATGCCATGACTGTTTCATTTCCTTTTATCATGACTTGTGCAGGGTGGTGCACTCAAATCTTCAACGCTCAGCAAGACACACAGATGCGAGTGGAGGGAAGGTAGTGATAGCAACATGAGTAGCAGCACTGCTGCTGACTGAGAATGATGGACACACTCTGCAAAAGTAGGGCAGGAGTACATCGTGGGTCACTCATTCACACTCTCAAGCCCACAACTATTCAGTGCCACAACACACCTGCTGAGAGAAAGCCAAAATAAAAGAGTGCAGGTATCCAGGCAGGGTGGCTGGATATGAGTTGCTTGGCCAGAACATGCAATGAAGGGAAGGAGCTTCCTGCCCCCGATTTCTCCATTTCATAAGTAAGAAGGAGGACCCCCAGCAGCTGCCAGGTGAAACCCAGACATAGGACTACATTTTACAACAGGTCCCATTTGCCTGTATCTCAAGTACTGGTAATTGGGGAAAGTACATACAGAATAAGGAAAAGCCTTTTTTAAAGTGTGTGTGTGTGTGTGTGTGTGTGTGTGTGTGTGTGTGTGTGTCCTGATAGCAAGTGGTATGAAACATCTTTGGTGCTGAATGATCTGGGTGATACAAACCAGTTTTCCATGCATGCGTACTACTCTGTAGAAGACCAGAGGAATTCTGATAGTAGTAGTAGTAGAAGTAGAAGAAGAAGAGGAGGAGGAGGAGGAGGAGGAGGAGGAGGAGGAGGAGTTTGGATCTGATATCCCACTTTATCACTACCCGGAGGAGTCTCAAAGCGGCTCACATTCTCCTTTCCCTTCCTCCCCCACCTCTGTGAGGTGAGTGGGGCTGAGAGACTTCAGAGAAGTGTGACTAGCCCAAGGTCACCCAGCAGCTGCATGTGGAGGAGCGGAGACGCGAACCCAGTTCCCCAGATTACAAGTCCACCGCTCTTAACCACCACACCACAATGACTCTCAATATAGTATTGGAAAAATAAGGAG
This sequence comes from Podarcis muralis, assembly GCF_964188315.1. Taxonomy (NCBI): domain Eukaryota; kingdom Metazoa; phylum Chordata; class Lepidosauria; order Squamata; family Lacertidae; genus Podarcis; species Podarcis muralis. The sequence continues at coordinate 6,266,903 of NC_135663.1, forward strand.
TATCACTCATCAGCTCAACTCACAATTGCCTCCATTTTAACCTATCAAATTGGGACCTAAGTTACTTGCATCATCAGAATGTTTGGAAAATCAAGACAGAAAGACTTCATTAGAGCAAAGCTTCGCCATCATACATTGTTTCTTAGGAATGCAAAACAGAACAGGCAAATGTCACTGGAAAGTGTCAAGAAGCCTATGTGGTCCTCATCTGACAAAGCACAGCAAAACCCAAGCAGGAAGCAGTTAATTATAGAACAATGGTTTCAGCATATATAGGATGGGGGAGATTAGGGCACTGAGTCCTCGCAACTGTACAGTAGGGAAAAAAGCTGTGAGTAGTAAGAACGAGTAGTAAGAAAAGTCTTTGGAAGAAAAGGCTTGGTGATGCTGCAGCCATCTGACCAGAAGAACAAAATATATTAGTTGTCTTAATTTCTTTACCAAGACCTTGAACTCCTCTTCAAAATCCTGCCCTAAAAAAAGGTACTTAACAGTTGAAAAACATCAACTGTTAAGTACGTTATTCAAGCAGATGGATACATTCTGGCCTACAGCTCCCCCCCCCCCGCCCCCCAAAAGGAAAATATGGATTCAAATTATCTTCAGGGTTGCTACCTCCTTCTTCCACACATGCACACACATGCTGTATCTAGTGCCTAGGGCCACAAAATATTTTCTCTACAGCATTAAAAGGATTAATTCATTCACCAATGTAATTTATTCTCTATAGTAGCCCCAACCAGTCCCTCTCTAAAAAAAGAGAGGATGCATCTACAAGATTGCCACTTACTTGCAAACACCTGATTATATGAAATGTTAAGAGTATTACTGAATACATTTCTCTTCTAAATGTTTTTGAAGGATGAAGACAGATTAACAGTAACCGATAAGCAAATAGTCACACACAAGAGAGACTCTCCCTAGACTCTCTATTTACATTTAGAAACATCCCAGTTAGCATATGCCAGATCAAGCATTTGTTTTCAGTCTGCCATTTCCCCAGAGATATCACCACCTATAGAAGAAATTGCAAGGAGAAATTGCAATTACCAGAATCCCAATGTCAAAAATGTAATCTTACAAAAAAGGAATAATGTAATCTTACCCAAAATTAAGGCAAAATGTAAAAAATTATCAATACAATGCAGTCTGAGTTAAGCACTTTTACAGCACAATTCTATGCATGGTTTTTTTTTCTATTTAAAACACACACACCCCACATTATTTGTTACCTGCTCAAAGGCCATGGAATGAGACGGGTTAACAATTCAACTAGATGTATGAAAACAATACTTCGTTTTTCTGTCCAGCTTTGCTAGACGTTATGGACTTCTGTCTCAACTGCCTAAAACATTTCACGTCCTACAGCCCAAGGCCAGAATAACATCCAATGTGATCTGTTTCTGAACCACCATGTCTTTAGCACTGCCAAGAGATTTTTACTTCCTAAAGAATTATGACCACTTTAAGTAGGATTTCAAAACCCCAACTTCCTTTTCCATATGTTTTAATGTGCAGTTGGGCTACAATCTGACATTGCCACAAATCGCAGTAGTGCCAGAATCCTCAATTATTCAATTAATTTTCATCAGTTTTAACTACTTACAGACTATTCTTCTCCCACAGCTTCCCACTGCTTCTTTAATTTGAAGCCTACAGCCAAGTAGTATCAAAGCAAGTTAACACACTTGGGGAACATGTTCCTCTCACGAGAAATACATTCTGATTTGTATTACAAAGAAAATAAAAAAGAGTGCAGAGATGCATGTATTCTCCCAGGTTTTTAAAATGCGTATTTTACTGAATTTGGGTTTGTTCAGATATTGACACCACACACAACAAACCAAGAAGGGGGAGGGGAAGAGAAAAGGGGAGAGTTGTGGGCCAATATTCATTGGCTCTGCTCATTTTCCATTTACAGGGCTATTGCAAAATACCCTTACATTCAGCTAGGGTTAGAGTTCAGCAGAGGTATCATTCTAGCAACTCATGTTCCCCATTAAGTGAAGAAGTAAAAAAGACACACTAAACACGTTAACCAAAATGATCTGTTCTAGGGGGCATTCCAGCTGTGAGACAGGCAGGGTGCATTCTTCATGCAACACTATCCCAAAAGCAAAAAAAAAAGAGGATTTCTCGCCTTAAATTCCAAACATTAAAAGCCAATTTTGAAGCCATCAAAGCTCCATGTAAGCACAGCCTGTGCACGAACAAGGACGCAAGATTGCTAGTGCATACACTTTTTCACATTCTTTATTCACTTCCAGTACTAATGCATTCCAGACCCCCCAAGTGTTCCTATTTTCAAGGGATGTCCCTGATTTAGAGAAGTCGTCCCAATTTCTGATTTGATCCCAGAATGTCCCACTTTTCCTTAGGACGTCCCTACAGTCATACCTTGGGTTACGAACGCTGCGGATTGTGCGTTTTCGGGTTGCTGACCGCGCCGAACCCGGAAGTACCAGAAAGGGTTACTTCTGGATTTCGGCACTCACGCATGCGCAGAAGCACAAAATGACACCACACGCATGCGGAGAAGCGCTGAATCGCGTCACGCGCATGCGCAGACACGATACTTCAGGTTGCGAATGTGCCTCCCGCACGGATCACATTCACAACCCGAGGTATTACTGTATTTTCATTGGAGAAATGTTGGAGGGTATGGAGTTATCCGACCCCTGAGCTGTCTAAAGGCAAAGCTATATAGGGAAGTTTTTTAAATATTTAATGTTTTATTATGTTTTTATATATGTTGGAAGCCACCCAGAGTGGCTGGGGCAACCCAGTAAGATGTGCGGGGCATACCGTATTTTTCGCCCTATAGGACGCACTTTTCCCCCTCCAAAAATGAAGGGGAAATGTGTGTGTGTCCTATGGGGCGAATGCAGGCTTCAGGAAGCTCTCCGCAAGCCTTGGGAGCCCGGCGCGACTTCCCGCCGGACCCTATGGGCCGGTGCGCCCTATAGGGCAAAAAATACGGTAAATAGTAAAATGTTTGTTATGGAATGGGACGTCCCTACTTTCATCGGAGAAATGTTGGAGGGTATGGCATGCTAGTACATCCCGCATACAGTCCCACTTATGGGATACTCACAAGGGAGCCTCACCTGGCACATAAATATTTTCAATGCTTGACAACCCACCCCAGCTCCAGCACTGAAGTGTTAATCTTCTTGCAGTTGGTGGTTTGGGGGTGTTATTATGCAGTGGTTGGGCTGGTGGTAATGGAATGGTTTTTATTGCTTTAGTGTCTCAGTGTTTTTTATTGGTTTTTACATTCTGTATTGTATGTTTATTCTTCAATGTGCTTTGAGACTTACACATAGCAAATACAATGGTACCTCCGGTTGTGGACGGGATCCGTTCCAGAGCTCCGGTCAGATCCCAAGGTTTCCGCAACCGGAGGGACTGCATCTGCGCATGCAAGTGTGGTGGTGGAGCGCTTCTGCGCATGAAGCAAAACCTGGAAAAATATTTCTGGGTTGCAGTGTTTGCATACTGAAGGATACGCAACTGGAGGTGTGTGTATCCAGAGGTACCACTGTAGTAATTACTGTATTTTTCTATGTACAACACGACCCCTATTTTTTGGGACTCCAAATTAAGAAAATGGGGGGGGGGGGTGCCCAGAGTTGCTGAGCTTTTCGGGAGGGGGGTTGTCGACAATCGCACACCTTACAGAAGGCACCAATCCCAACCTTGCTGCATACACCAATCACCCAACTAATCGCCGCTGTATATCTCCTACTCGCGGCTACCAACAATCACCCATCCACCCTATGCACTACCTGTGTATAAGACAACCCCGAATTTTAAACATTCTTTTTTTATTAAAAAAACCCCAACACCTCGTCATACACATGAAAAAATACGGTAGTATCCAAGTTACAGTGGTATCTTGGTTTACAACCATAATCCATTCTGGAGGTCCGGTTGTAAACCAAAACAGATTGTAACCCAAGGTGCGCTTTCGCCAATGGGGCCTCCCCCCAAAAATGGGTTGTAATCCAAAAAAGGGGACACACACTTCCGGGTTTGACATGGTTGTAATCCAAAGCTGCTGCAAACCAAGGTACCACTGTATTTGTTTCACTGACTGCAGGTTCTTTCCGTACAAGTGATTATCAAATTATTTTAGGTGCCATATACAGGGGTTGATTTTACATGTTCTCATTACATACTGTTTTCCACCAATATACACACACCTAGCTTCCTGCTAGGAGTTCTTGTACACAGTATATTTGGGGTATTTCTTTTATTAAACAGAAGTATTATTAGAACTGCTAGCAGGGGGCATTCCCCGGAGTAAGGGAGGTGGCCTTGATACCCAAAAGAAAGCACCTTCTTTCATCAAGCATTTAATATCTTCAAAGTTATGAAACTGTCTTCCTCTCCAAATTCCATAACAGAAAACTCCATCAACAAGCACTGAGGACTGGATTGCAGCTTGGGGGCTCCTTTTTTACTTATACCTTAGAATCATAGAATCATAGAGTTGGAATAGACCACAAGGGCCATCGAGTCCAACCCCCTGCCAAGCAGGAAACACCATCAGAGCACTCCTGACATATGGTTGTCAAGCCTCTGCTTAAAGACCTCCAAAGAAGGAGACTCCACCTTGAGACTCCTCCAAAGAAGGAGACTCCTTGGCAGCAAATTCCACTGTCGGACAGCTCTTACTGTCAGGAATTTGCGCAGAATTTGCACAGAATTTGATCTGCAATAATAAAGGTTGCTTTCAATTTTTTAAAAAAGACCCCAAGAAAGCATTGGTATAAACTGGATTGTCCAATGTCACGACAGTGGATTCACAGACAGGTACAGATGTATTATTACTTTCCTCAAAAAGAATGCTGAAAAGCAAGCCATTCATTATGGATAGCAATGATATCACAGGTTTCTCGTCAAAATAACATGAATGTTTTTGCCTGCTCCTAATGCTGAGTTAACTGGCCATACCCTTTCCCTCCTCATATCCGGCTTGTGTAAAAGAACAAGACTCTCTTTTTGCCAATTAAACCTGTTGCAGCTGGACTCTCCAGCTAATTGAAGGCAGGAGCAAAGACTTCCAAGCCCAACCATTTTCCTGCCAAGGAAAAGACGCATTCTTATGCATTCGTTAAGAGTGCTACTCTCTATACAAAGGCTGTTTCAGTTCACACAATAGCCATGTCGTCTCTCATCACCCAACACCTCAGGAAAAGCCAGGGCCAAAAGGCAACTGATTCAGGACCCAGGTCCTGGAAGCCTGGGAGAGATCATTACCAAGCCTCATTACTTCCAAAACATTCAAGAAGCATCTTAGATTAGCATATTTGCCATTTACTTTTCTGTCCCCCTCCACTTCTGATGGCTGGGGTCACAAAGCGAAGAAACTTGTTTGTTGTTGTTGTTTAGTCATTTAGTCGTGTCCGACTCTTCGTGACCCCATGGACCAGAGAACGCCAGGCACCTCTGTCCTCCACTGCCTCCCGGAGTTTGGTCTAACTCATGCTGGTAACCTCGAAAACACTATCCAACCATCTCGTCCTCTGTCGTCCCCTTCTCCTTGTGCCCTCCATCTTTCCCAACATCAGGGTCTTTTCCAGGGAGTCTTCTCTTCTCATGAGGTGGCCAAAGTATTGGAGCCTCAGCTTCACGATCCGTCCTTCCAGTGAGCACTCAGGGCTGATTTCCTTAAGAATGGATAGGTTTGATCTTCTTGCAGTCCATGGGACTCTCAAGAGTCTCCTCCAGCACCATAATTCAAAAGCATCAATTCTTCGTGTGGATCAAACAATTGGGTCAAACAATTCTGAAAACCAAAACTATTCCAAAGTCGATTGAATTTCAAAATCATGATATGCCAATAATCATTACAGTGGTACCTTGGCTTACATGCGCTTCAGGTTACATACACTTCAGGTTACAGACTCCGCTAACCCAGAAATAGTACCTTGGGTTAAGAACTTTGCTTCAGGATGAGAACAGAAACCGCGTGGCAGCAGCGGGAGGCCCCATTAGCTAAAGTGGTGCTTCAGGTTAAGAACAGTTTCAGGTTAAGAACGGACCTCCGGAACAAATTAAGTAAGCAACCAGAGGTACCACTGTATTCCGTAATTGCTGGAAGCCAATTTTGACCATTTAGAGTAGCTTTCATCAGTCTGATGCCCTCTAAATTGGACTACAACTGCTGGCTGGAGCTGATATGAGTTGTACTCCATCACATCTAGAGTGCACCAGCCACCATGTAGGGTGCAAACATGGCAACACCAACTCAGCATCAGCAGCCAGAGAAAATAATTGGCCTTGGGCATGATCCTTGCTTGCCCTTGACAGGCTCCCAGCCTCATGCAGGAGTTGCTGTCAACAGGATTCACAGTAAAACCTCATCATGCTGACTGCTTAAATACCGCTCACATATTTATAAAGGGAAAGATATTCAATCCCCCTGGTTACCCGGAGATACACCCTCCTACTGAGGAGAACCACCAATTTAGAAGTCAAGCAGCCACATGAACTGCTGCTATAGACACCTTATGTATGTCCATCACTGCCTGAGGTAAGACATACCACCTCTTAGATAGTGTAGGGGACCATCTACGTTTGACTGGTTTTCTCTATTCCTCCAATGGAATATGGGGAGGGGGAGAGAATTAGGGAAAGGAATCACTGGGTCAGTAGCACTCACTTTGAGGAAAATGTCAGAGGAGCTATGTTCTTTGTCAGCCTCATCCTACTGTGTGCTGGTAAGGACCTTAAAGTAAAGGTAAAGGGACCCCTGACCATTAGGTCCAGTCGTGGCCGACTCTGGGGTTGCGGCGCTCATCTCGCTTTATTGGCCAAGGGAGCCGGCGTACAGCTTCCGGGTCATGTGGCCAGCATGACTAAGCCGCTTCTGGCGAACCAGAGCAGCGAACGGAAACGCCGTTTACCTTCCCGCCGGAGCGGTACCTATTTATCCACTTGCACTTTGACGTGCTTTCGAACTGCTAGGTTGGCAGGAGCAGGGACTGAACAACGGGAGTTCACCCCGTCGCGGGGATTCGAACCGCCGACCTTCTGATCGGCAAGCCCAAGGCTCTGTGGTTTAACCCACAGAGCCACCTTGGGAGGATATAATTTTAGAGTTGTGATGGCCTTACACTGGATAAGGCCTGAGGGGGCACTGGATAGGTCTGAGGGGGAAAGATGTTTTGGAGAGGAAAGTTGGGGTAGCAAAGAAGAGGAAGCCTTCCCAGATAAGTCACCCTCTTCCCCAAAATCAGGCTCCTGAGTGTACGTATCTTTCTGTCCTTTGGGTAGAAGGTTGTACTGGAGTTGCAGAAATTGTCACCAAATATGCATGCCCTTCCCTTTGAGGTTAATGGTTCTGACTGGTTGACTCAAGGTCAGCTCCTCAAAACGTGGACAAGCAGCCTGATTTCCAGGGAAGTAATAAAAGGTAAAGGTAAAGGTACCCCTGCCCGTACGGGCCAGTCTTGACAGACTCTGGGGTTGTGCGCCCATCTCACTCAAGAGGCCAGGGGCCAGCGCTATCCAAAGACACTTCCGGGTCACGTGGCCAGCGTGACAAAGCTGCATCTGGCGAGCCAGCGCAGCACACGGAAACGCCGTTTACCTTCCTGCCAGTAAGCGGTCCCTATTTATCTACTTGCCCCTGGGGGTGCTTTCGAACTGCTAGGTTGGCAGGCGCTGGGACCGAGCAACAGGAGCGCACCCCGCCGCGGGGATTCGAACCGCCGACCTTTCGATCGGCAAGCCCTAGGCGCTGAGGCTTTTACCCACAGCGCCACCCGCATCCCAGGGAAGTAATAGTACCACTCTATTCTGCCTTGGTCAGACCACATCTGGAATACTGTGTGCAGCTGAAAGAGATGGGTATGTTTAGCCTTGAAAAGAAGAGACTGAGAGGAGATGTGATAACCATTTTCAAATATCTCAAGGGCTGTCACATGGAAGACGGAGCAAACTTGTTTTCTTCTGCTCTGAAGGGTAGGACTTGAACCAGCGGCTTCAAGTTACAAAAAAAGGAGATTCCAACTAAACATCAGGAAAAACTTTCTGACAGTAAGAGCTGTTTGACAGTGGCAGAGTCTTCCTCAGGAGGTTGTGGACTCCCATTCCTTGGAGGTTTTTAAGAAGAGGGTGGATGGTCATCTGTCATGGATGCTTTAGCGGAGATTCCTGCATTGCAGGGGGTTGGACTAGATGACCCTTGGGACCCCTTCCAGCTCTACAATTCTATGATTCCAATCCTCCTGCAACTGGTGCACCTATAGCCTGATCCATCAGGGCTCTTATGTCCACTTTTCCTTTTCCTTTTCCTTTTTTAAAGTGAACTTACAGTGCTAGATTGTGTGACACATTTGTAAAGTGACATCATAGAACACAGAGCCCTGGCCATTAGATGAACTTGGGAGGGGGAAGAAAAGGGCGGAATCACTCCTGGTTGAAGATAGGATTCTATGCTGCAGTAAGCAGGGATCTCTTTTCACTTCAAGGGCTGGTACCGCAGCAGGTCTGTGCCCCCCCATTCTCTCTCTCTCTCTCTCTCTCTCTCTCTCTCTCTCACACACACACACACACACACACACACACACACACACACACCAGCACAACCTTTCTGAGTCAGCGTGGAAAAATGTTTTACACAGAGGTGTTCTGTATAAAGTCACAGCTATTAGGAGCAGAGCAGAATTTCCTAGAACTGTTTAAACAGACTTTTCACATCAGAGAAAGTTTTCCCTTTACTGTAATACTCTTTAGCCACTTAATATGCATTTTACAGTTTCGTACTGCTAGGGGGAAACCCCTCTCTTTTCAAAGACTCTACCCAGCATCCTTCCAAAGCTCTTTTGGGCAGACTAGGCAAGTCATGCTTGGGAGGAGAAAAATGAAGCCACTTCCCTCACATTGTTGCTGAAAGAATCCATGGAAGCCATCCAAGTCCCAGTAAAATCAATGGACAGAAAACAAACAAACCCATCTGACTTTAAGAAAGTAAGTCTCTTTTGCTTCCCAGAATGCCGAACCCTGAACAAAAGTACAAGAAGGAAATGAAAACAAGGCCAATTAATTAAACTTACAGATCCCAAGTGGCAGTTTAAAGCATTCAAAAGTTAAATAGGTTAAAGAGAAGGGAAGACATGGAGTCAATCTCAAATGTTCTAAGGGACACCCAAAATGTAGTACATAGTTCGCAGGGCTGCACTTTCATGAGAAATGGATCCCGAGGGTTAAAATGTTGGATCACATCTTTATGCACACTGATGGCCCTATATAAACTATTAATAATGCCAAATTATAATCAACCTCAAACAGTCAGTGTCTCTCTGCCCCACAAATCCCCAACACAAATTAGAAGCCACACTACACATAAAAAACGTTGAAAGATGTTCCCTTTACCATTAGACACTCGTTGTTGTTATTATGTGTTACATTTACATACATAATGTATATACAGTGGTACCTCTGGTTACATACTTAATTCATTCCGGAGGTCCGTTCTTAACCTGAAACTGTTCTTAACCTGAAGCACCACTTTAGCTAATGGGGCCTCCTGCTGCCACCACGCTGCCAGAGCACGATTTCTGTTCTCATCCTGAAGCAAAGTTCTTAACCCAAGGTACTATTTCTGGGTTAGCGGAGTCTGTAACCTGAAGCGTATGTAACCTGAAGCGTATGTAACCCGAGGTACCACTGTACACACATATATTTCCATACATAAATCCATTCCTCTTCTCTCCTTTTCCTCATATCATTTAGTCATTTTCCCCAATCTTGAAGTATGGAAACTGCTAACTCGTCAGGACAGAAACCTCTTTTGCATTTATGCGCTTTTACACAACAACAACACACACAAATGGCACTGTAAAAAAATCATTAACTCTGGGATTCTGCTTCCAACTGCTGGCAGCTAAGAGCTAAAGAGACAGAGGATGCCTACAGCCACAAGTCAAGGTGTACTCATTTTCACTCTTGCTCAAAAATCCCCCTTTTCCTTCAGAGAATCTGCTAGCTCATTGTGCAATTAAGGGGAAAGGAATTGCAAAACAAACCAGGCCTCCAAACAGAATGGCAACAACCCATTTCTTGCATTATAAATATGTATATAAAAGGCAACCAGAGGGAAGCCATTTCCTGCTGCAATCCCAGCTGTTATTTACGGAACTTGAAATGTGCTGGAAGAGAGGATAAAACTGTTTTAGTGGTCCGGTAAACACTGTCTGTGTCTGCTGCCAATTTCAAACCAGGACCCAAACCAACCTCTGTGGGAGGATAGCATATGCATGCAAGACTATGGGGAACTATGGGATTGTCCCTTCCTACAATCTGCATCACAAGCTAGACGAAAAGGTCCAACGCTCAACAGTGGTGGAGAGCACAGAAATTTGTTTTTACAAAAATCTTATTAGAATAAGGTAAACAATGTAAAAACTCTTATCAGTAAAAACAATGGAGCTTCTTTATCAAGATTATTACCACTCAACGGATCACAGACTTATAAGGGCAGTGATGGTTTTTAATGCTAACACACGACAAGCGCACCTCACCCTAGCATGAAAGATGCTACATGGCTGTGAATCTGAGTAAGTCCCAAAAATATCCCCTCCCTACTGTCAGTTGCCAACAAAAGTGCAAAAGGCATATGGTGGGAGCTTCCAGAGGGGTGGGCCATGCTAATCTCCTGTAGCAGAACAGTCCTGTCACTACTTAAAAGACTCAACACTTTTTAAATATTATTTACTATTATACACTTAGACCACTTCACAGCATAAAACCATCAGAGCAGTGTACATGTTAAAAAGCAGATTCAGCTCTAAAAGCGATGAAATCAATTCAACAAACTGTAAAAACTCTAAAATCATCAGCGCAAACTCTTTTTAAAAAAAGGAAACCATTCCACCAGATATAAAATTGATCTTCCATAAATGACTGGGTTGCACCTCAGTGAAAGCCTTCCTAATGTTTAAACATTACCACTCAGGCACCTGTCTGTAATCAGCTCCAGATTGCTGGAGCTGTAGAATTGAAATCCCAATTTCTTAGCATACGCTGTGAAAGGGCTATCCAGAGCAACACATTTTATTAATTTCAAGTATTTATAAATTGCTTAATATTCAGAGCTTTTAAGCAGAGTGCATCAATTTAAATTTAAAAAAAACATACAAAGAACAATTAAAATTAATCATAGACACAGATAGCTACATTGACATGTCTGTTGAAATAGAAAAGTCTTTCCTGAGTGCCTGAAGTTCAGCAGGAGGGAGTTCCACAGGATTGGGCCCGCTAAACTTAATGCTTGTCAGCAAACTTGGGCATATGTGTTAAATTAAGGCCTTGGGCCTTCACTGTCCCCTTCCTGGCCCTGATAGGAACCTTCTAAGAAATCTAGCATGTTCAGGGTGTTCTCAAGATAAAGCCACACAGCTGCAGATAAATTTTCAAACAAGGGGGAAGTTACTCCATTAGCCTACTATTTTACTCACACTTAGAAAATGACTATTTTCTCCTAAACATTCCCTGTCCCTAAATCCATGTACCACGTCACTTTAAAAATCTGTGCTTTTGCCAAATTCTTCTCACTTAGAATAATGATGAAGCGAAGTTTCACTCTCTTTTCTTTCATTTTTGGAAAATGCTTTTCTAGAGAGAAGTAGATCTTCCCAATGTTATCTAACAAAACTGACCTCGAATACCCCAGCAGATCTCAAAACACAGAAGTAGTTATCAGTTTCTAATGAGCAAGTTCCCATGGTTCTCAAAAGCTGCTTTAAAAAAAAGGAGCCCAGGTTGCTTTCCACATAATAAAATGAAAAACTCCAGTTTATAGCTAAATTAGTCAGTGAATGAAAGTTCAGCTGCGAAGAAAAATGGACCTTTTTGCAGGCAGGCATCTGAATGTTCTACACTTGGTATTCCTGGCTAAGAACCATACGCAAGTCACTTCTGTTGCCATCTTAGGAGGCTGAACTTTACATAGCTAAAGGAAAATTTCAGAGGATGTTTGGAAGTGAAAGAGCTGCCAAAAACATTAAATTAGCACAAAGTTCTTCATAATACATACACCAAATCAAACCAGAGATTTGTTCAGCTACTATTGTGGTTGAAGCTGAAATAAAATGCAAACCTCTAGCGATCACACCCAATAACACTTCCTGCTTGTGCATTCATCTTTGCATTGTCTGAGTTTAAAGATATGAGCAGCAGGAGAAGAAAAATATTCAAAAAAGTAACGTTTCCAAACAGAACTCAGTTTTAAGTTTTGATTCTAACCTGTTTGATCAGTAAGGTCAGACTACCAGAACATGAGTGAGTGTCATGCCACCATCAAATTAAAAGGTCATTTGAGGACAAAAACCTTACAGATCAAGGAGTCCCTGGACTTTGCCACTCATTTTATGAGAAAGGAAATGCATCAGCCAAGGCTATCTCTTGTATGCCGTTCTGATTGTGAAGAAGCAGAAGCACCTCACAAGCCTCAAGCAGGCATTACAACACACACAGCTTTCCCTGGCATACTTAAAACTGTTGCACATAAATTAATACCTTCCTTGGTAGTGGAATGGAAACCAGTTTCAGAAGCATTATCTAGTAATTGTAATTTTTCTGGATTTATTCTGCACAAATAAATATATTTTTGACATGGATAAATCAGCAGGCGAATGGCCATTATTTTTACTAAATAAGTTGCTACACATTTTTAAAGTCGGCCTAAAAAGCCACCTGCACATTCCTTCCCAGTCATGCGAATTTTGCCCTAGCTCCAATTACCTTAGGTGCCAGGCACAAGTGAAATTATTCTCCAATTCCTTGGAAAATCCGAGCTCATGTCGTTTGCACTTTAAATATTTAATCACTTGGAATTCAGCATCCGTTTTGCTCTGAGGCATTATGCTTTTAACAGAGTTTCATCTTAAAAAAAAAAAAGTGTTATCTACTGATCTGTCCTACCAGAGGAAAGACTTCCTGTCAAAAATGTTCCTAAATTGTTTAATAATACAGAGTAGGCTTGCCGTATTCTGAAGAGCAAAAAAAGAGGACACTGTGACAGCCATTCAAAGCAAATAAATGCAATTTGTCTCAAATTTTACCCCTGAAAAAGAGGACGTGTCCTGGAAAAAGAGGACACACGGCAACCCTAATCACCAAGCAAGCTACTGTCAGAATGAAAGGCAGAAGCCAGAACTCTTTGGGGAAACTCTATGAGCAGAAGGAAATCAGGAAAGAGTTAACAGCATCCTAGCTGGATGATCGCCAAGTGCCACACCTAATTAATAAGGCAAGCAGCAGCAAAGATAAATGCAGCGACATAGAGCTGACAACGCTGCATCTGGAGCCAGATAACTGGGCCAGTTCATGCACTAAGCCAAAACAGCAAAAATCCTAATTCTGCACTGGGTAAACTCAAGCGCCACATGTGTAATCTGAATCAATTACATTCACACAAATGACTCAGGGCTCATCCACACTTCTGTTTGCCCAGTGATTTCTAGGCACGGGTCCGAGAGGTTTATCTTTTGCCCTGCTGCTTTCCACGGGAAAACTCACTGCCTACCGCTGAACTGGAACAAACATCAATCCACAGAAAACCCAACTGACATTTGCTCTTGGAACCATGCCATCACGGGGCAAGCAGAAGTGTGGATGAGCCCTCAGGTACACCCCCTAAATCTGAATGTGACATGCAGCATGTTTGTCATAGGATTAGCATACATTCTCGACCTTATCACACTCTCGCTGCCACAGTGCATAGCCTTATTGAGCAAATTAACACAGACCATGAATTAATAGCAACCTACAGGGGAAATGTCATGGCTTGAGTGTGCAGCACAGTTCTATGTACAGTATAGGCCGCCCAAAGCAACCCAGTTCTGCACTGGCAAATATATGTGTGGCATCATTTAGTCTAGCTAGGCGAAGAAGAAGAAGAAGAGGAGGAGGAGGAGGAGGAGGAGGAGGAGGAGGAGGAGGAGGAGGAGGAGGAGGAGGAGGAGGAGTTTGGATTTGATATCCCGCTTTATCACTACCCTAAGGAGTCTCAAAGCGGCTAACAATCTCCTTTCCCTTCCTCCCCCACAACAAACACTCTGTGAGGTGAGTGGGGCTGAGAGACTTCAGAGAAGTGTGACTAGCCCAAGGTCACCCAGCAGCTGCATGTGGAGGAGTGGAGACGCGAACCCGGTTCACCAGATTACAAGACTACCGCTCTTAACCACTACACCACACCATGCAGGATGCTAAAGTCCCATCTGCAGCAATCAGAAATCCTACTTTAGACCTACTGCACACAACCTCCAAATTCTACTTCTGTGCTTTCACTAAGCAATGTCCATTTACCTTCATGCCTCTACTGTTTACAAAATAAAATAGGATTCTCCGGATACTGAATTCTGTAAGGTAAAGGTAAAGGGACCCCTGACCATTAGGTCCAGTCGTGATCGACTCTGGGGTTGTGGCGTTCATCTTGCTTTATTGGCCGAGGGAGCCAGCGTACAGCTTCCGGGTCATGTGGCCAGCATGACTAAGCCACTTCTGGCGAACCAGAGCAGCGAACAGAAACGCCGTTTACCTTCCCACTGGAGCGGTACCTATTTATCCACTTGCACTTTGACGTGCTTTCGAACTGCTAGGTTGGCAGGAGCAGAGACCGAGCAATGGGAGCTCACCTTGTCGCGGGGATTCGAACCGCCAACCTTCTGATCGGCAAGCCCTAGTCTCAGTGGTTCAACCCAAAGTGCCACCCCTTATTTCTGTGTGGAAGACAAAATCCTGGTCAGAGGCAAGGCAACCATAGACCCACCCCCTGCATATGAGACAAGTGCCATTCTCTCAGTCCCCAACTGAACCCTACTTCATCCTACAGACTATTCTATGAATTAAAACACAAATTTACTATGCCACTTTGGAAATGCAGCAGGGGGCACATGCAGTCTGGGCATCTAGTGGCCAGATTCAGTAAATGTCTCTGGCATTTCCCATAGCTCTTTTGCCTTCCTCATTGCACCTACAACCATATTACTGCCCTCCACCATGTTTTATAGCTAGCAATCCTTTCAATACAGCAAAAGCCCAGACAAAGTATCCAACCTCAAGGGTGCAATAGTAGTCATGAAAACCATTTTCAAACATGTATCATTTATTCTAGCGGACACATTTGGGGTTGTTGTTTTTTAAGCGCAAAAAATCAGATTGCTGCCACCACCAAATTCCTTTAATGTCGTAGAGCAGACACATAAATAAGAAGCAAAATACCAAATATGCTGTACAGGTTTTCTCCTCCCTAAGAGACTCGTTTAGTATCAAAGTGATCATCAGTAGCACAACAGGCAGCCCGTCTGCTCTTGTGTCAATCCCCAGGGCTTCAGAATAAGCAACCAGCTCATGAAGCCTCTTTGAGTGAGAAATGTATTTATTCCTGAGCCCCAAGGCCCTCGCAGTTCTAGGAAGAGGAAGCTGACTAATAAGCAGCAGGAAGCGCTGGGCACACCAAGGGGTCCAATTAATGTAAGCACTAGCATCCCATTGAAATGGCCAGCACCATGTGCACACAGGAGGATACGCCACGTAAGAGAGAAAGAGATGCACTTTGAAGAAAAGGAACAGAATGGGGGTGCTTTATAAGCACAGAAGTAGCCAGGGCTGCCTTTTCACTCAGGCCTTTAGGAAAAGTGGAAGGGAGAAGAAATGGTCACACCCAGCCAAAGTTCTGCATGCCATTTGTGAACTGGTATCTTGGCTACATCCCAACTGGGGTAATTACATTCCAGCTAACCTGAAAAGCTCCCTGCTCCACATTATGCCATTTTTCAATCACTGCTGTATTGAACATTTGCAGTATGGTTATACCCTGGCTTGTTATGGATATGTGAAACCGTATAAACCCTTGGAATTCAATGAGAGGCTTGGTGAGACTCTGCTGAATCTAACTGAGCTATGCCAAAATACTGGCTCTCAGTTCTTTTCTCATGTCTCAACGTTTTTCCAGCGTTCAAAGTCTCAATCCTTCTTACAAACGTTTTATTTTGGACACATTTTAGAAATTCTAAATGTTCTTTGAAAACTGTGTGCTGCAAAACCAAGCTCGTTACATTATTATTGCATTGTATCATAATATTGTATTTTATTTTCGTTAAGCTGCCCAGACAACATATGGGGATGGGTGGCCAATTTGTGCAAACGTTTTACATCAACTAAGCATTCCCTCTTCAAAGATGGGTAACAAGCTTGCAGGACAGCAGTAAGCCTCAGATAGTACTTGCCACAAGAAAACTCAACTACCATCTCTAGAGAATTATCATGAGCAGAGACGTGGAAGAATTGATCTGAAAAGAGGAAGGAAAGAACTTGTTGACTTTTGATAGCATGTCTAGTCAGTGAAGCACAAATGGAACATAAGCCAGTTTGCTTTCTGCCCCCAGTTCCCCATCTGCTTTGGCTTCAGCTAAGCTTCTGCCCATGAATGCAAGCAACTCTTTCCAAGAAAGCCTCTCCAGTCTGATGAGCTATGTGCAAGTCACAGCCAAACAGAGAGCAATTGCCCTTTCACCAAACATGTCCTCTCCTTCCAAGTATGTCTCTGAGCACAGGAAGAATGGAGAAAGATAATAATAATAATAATAATAATAATAATAATAATAATAATCAACAGTAGCAAAGTTTGTTGGGATACTGCCAAGGAGACAAAGTCCATCATGGCCCCACGTCGCCTCCGGACGTCCATCGATCTCCCGTAGACACGCAGTATCAGCAATTAGCGACACAAGCTCCAGAAATAGCTTGCCACATTCCAGAGCTGATGCACGCTCTTATCAGCAGATAATGCACAGCGAAAGATGCACACAGGAGAGCATTATTTAAGTTTATTCAGCGTTGGTCAGAACAAAGAAAAAACATGACCGCCTGCTTCAGTGTTCAGGCACCGAGAGAGAGAAACGAAAGCAACAGAAAACATAAACTTCCTGTGAACAGGAAATACGCAGACTCTGTGACTCACAAAGCCTGCTCCCTTTTAAGGTGGAACGGAAATATCCTAACAAAGTTCAGGTGACAGCAGGTACTAGTGAAATCCAATGAAGTTTATTAATTATTATTATTATTATTATTATTATTATTATTATTATTATTATGCCACCCATCCGACTGAGTTGCTCCAGCCCCACAAAATATTAAAAGCACAGCAAAACCTCAAACATTAAAAACTCCCCTGTACAGGGCTGCCTCCAGATGTCTTCTAAAAGTCAGATAATTGCTTATCATCTGACTGGAGGATGTTCCACAGGGAGGGTGCCACTACCAAGAAGACCCTCTGCCTGGTTCCCTGTAACTTCGCATCTGTCAGTGAGGGAACCACCAGAAGGCCCTCGGAGGTGGACCTCCGTGTCCAGGCTGAGCGATGGGTATGGAGATGCTCCTTCAGGTATACAGGGCCAAGGCTGTTTAGAACTTTAAAGGTCAGCACCAACACTTTGAATTGTGCTCTCAGGGCTAACAAATCTAAGGAATCCAAAATCCTATCATGTTTTAGATTGTATGCCCTTGGGGGTAGAATTTA
This sequence comes from Podarcis muralis, assembly GCF_964188315.1. Lineage (NCBI taxonomy): Eukaryota > Metazoa > Chordata > Lepidosauria > Squamata > Lacertidae > Podarcis > Podarcis muralis. Next base: position 6,284,439 of record NC_135663.1, read on the forward strand.
CTATTTTAATTGTGTACAGAGCCATGTACATTGATGATGTTTTATAAATAAATAAATAAATAAATAAATAAATGATGATGATGATGATACAGCTTTGCCTACACAGCACACTTAAATATGTTCATTTGTCAAGATTACCAAATCAAGGAGGTCCGAAAACAGCTGTCCTGAAACCAAAGTCTTCAGCACTTACAAAAACTCTGATCCCCAGAGTACTTTCAGGAATGTCAGGCCAAATAAGCCGACATAAAGTCTATATTGCAGGTGTGCCCTTGGGTCAACCCTCCAGGTCCCTTTTGGTACAAGAATTTGCCTACAGAGCTCTACAAGGGAATAAGAATATGTCCTTCCAGCGGCCGCCGCTTCTCCAACAGCAATGTGGCAAATGTATTTGCAAGAACCCCAAGGTGTCAGGATCCTTTCATTTCCGTGCAGGCCTCTTGTGGCCCCTGGCTGCAATGGGAACCTATTAATTCTGCTGGAGAGGGGGCATAACAATATTGGTTCATCTACAGGAACAGGGCTGACATGTCTCATTCACTTTCTCCCAACTGCATGCTGGCTTCTCCTCATTATAAACAAGGAATGAACGGAAAATTGTTATATTCAATCACTGTTCTCCCATACATAATGCACATGAACCAGACTAATATGAAACCCAGATAAAGTTGAAGTTGTTCTGTAATGTGTATAAGGGATTCTAGTGGCACCACCACATTGAGAGGAGGCAGACAAAAATATTCAGGGACCACTTTATGAGGCAAGTGTTATAAGCCCCATAAGCTTGTACTTTCAGTCCTGGAATTATAAGATCAATGGGAACGGTGGGGGTGGGAACATTTAGTTTTTCACACAGGGCTGGAAAGTTTAAACAAAAAATGTCTCAGTCCTCAATATTCAATATACCATAAAGTCTTGACATGTGGAAAAACCCTTGAAAACTCTCCTCAATATTGTAAATACAATGTGGGGTTCTTGCAAATGACACATCCTGCCCCAGATTTGGAAAAGGGTGCTTTCTAATCCTCAAGAAGTCCTATTGGTTAGAATGGAGTTAGCAGTTTCCTCTCAGGAAAGGAATGTTCAAACCTAAAGTCAGTAGCAGAGTTGCACATTCCTCACCCTTCCCAAGGTAAATTTCAGTACTGTATAACATTTCAGAATTCACACACCCCAGAAATGATTTCTTTTCCAACTTTATACTTCCTTAAAAAAACAAAACCCTCTTACCTAGACACTTCAGAAACATGCAAAGCCTCATTAAAAATATTAATGAATGGATTATTTTTAGCCTAGCATGCCTTTTTGGGAGTTAGCAAAAAAAGAGAAAAATAATAAAAGCTGAAAATGGAAATGAACATTGTGGCAAACTATGAAGGAAGCTTTATTCGGTCTTAGAAAACATAGTTAATGTAGTTTTCATGTCTTGAAAGAAGAAAGAATTTCTCGGGAGATTTTCAGTGCAATCACATGGCCCTGTTCTCACTCTATCTTCTTAAGCAGTGTTAGAGACTAAGATATATAAGCTAGGCACCAAATGGCTCCTTAAACCAAGGTTGCAGTCACCAAAATGGAATGTCTAGTTGCCATTTGGTGGTAAGGTGGCTCTAACGTCTTATTTTTCAAATGATGGACTAACTGTGATTGATTCTCAGTTAAACTTTTGACTAGTCCAGATGACAACCTTGAGCCAGGTTAAGAGCTCTGAGAACTTAAAGAAGAAAAGTTACTTGATCCAGAGACAGGCCACATATATACTGGCCTACTCCAACCTCTTTTTGTCAATAGTGACTACAAAAAAAATTCCTTCCAGTAGCACCTTAAAGACCAACTAAGTTAGTTCTAGGTATGAGCTTTCGTGTGCATGCACACTTCTTCAGATATCTGAAGAAGTGTGCATGCACACGAAAGCTCATACCTAGAACTAACTTAGTTGGTCTTTAAGGTGCTACTGGAAGGAATTTTTTTTGTTTTGACTATGGCAGACCAACACGGCTACCCATCTGTCAATAGTGACTGTTGGTCATAAGTGGACAAACACCAGGTGGAAAACGTGCCCGGCTATTTCTGAACACTGTTCTTAAGCAGCCACCACTGCTCTGGGCAGGGTCCAAGAGTGAGTGCCATTAAGGGAACTGTATTTGTTGTGCATTTGGAACCTAGGAAGCTGCCTTATATGACAGGTCAGACTGTGTCTCTAATCTAGCTTGGTTGACTCCCAATGAGACAACAATTCTCATAGTTCCTGATCACTGGTCATGCTGGCTGGGGTTGATGGGTGATGGTAGTACAACAATATTGGAGAGGGGCACAGTTGCCCACCCCTGATCCACTCTGGAGGACAGGTGCCTTCCTGGGTCTCGGGCAGAGAGAACTATTTTCCCAACACTTGTTACTTATTTGGAGGTGGGGAGTGAATGGGAGAAGAATTCAGATATTCCTCAATTTGGCGAGGTTCCATATCATGGCCTTGGGAAGGATGCTATGCTAACCCATCGTATCCAATAAAAGAATAAAAGACAAATGACAACCACAGTAAGGCCACAACGGTCAAATGTGGTAACCCTCAGAGAACAGACTGTACAATCTACTGCAGAGCAGAGCTGCAGAGCTCTGCTGGAAAGAAGTAATTTCCTGGTTACTCATACAATTTTCTCATCTGTCAGAACACAGGATGCAACACACACCTCAGAATTTTTAAAAACACTGCAGCCTTCCCCTCTCAAATACCCATCACAGGGGTAGGACCCTGCTTAGCCAATCTATACTCTTAAGTTTCTAAACCCTGACCTGACAAGAGTGTTTTCCAGTACAGCATATGTTTGGTTTAGGAGAAGATATTTTTAAAATGAGAGACAACTTTATTGTAGTCTAGAGACTAAGCTCCAGCAACCTCAAGACCTCCTGAAACCAGCTCTTCTTAATGGTGTACAGCAGATAAGCTCATATGTAGTACAGTGTTGATGGAATGCTAGCCATACACACTGGCCTCTGAATCAGAAGATAACCAAGAAAAACAGCCCCTGTGGGGTGAAGAGAAAATAAATGTGCAAAAAGTGCTTCAGCAGGTGAACATTTCTCCCCTCTGTGTCATATTCAGTTATGTCATGAGAGAATATTCCAGAATTCACCTCTGTACTGCTTTTTAAAAGGGGAGTATATGTTCTGGCAAGCTGGGTGAACCACAATTCAGAGAGAATGGGACATGGGTCCCATACGCCCATGGGCAGGGCCAAATAATGTTTAAAGGATTGCTTAAATAGTGAGGCGAACTGTGTTAGCATAGCAAAAACACAACACATGACTTAAAATGGGAGGGCGTACTCTCCATCTAAGAATCTAAAAAACCAACTCCATGGGGAAAACACTTGTATATAGGAATTGTTTTACCAGATAGCCAATAGGACATCCACAGGTTCACTGATATCAACATAGGAGAGGTAAAGGCCCATATCAAGATAAACATTAACAGGCCTGGGGATGGCTGAAAAAGCTTTAAACCTTTCCTAGCAACTGTTTCCTTCAGGCTGACATGAGTTTCAGCTCTAAAGCAGCAAGCCGTCAAGGCAAAGTATAGAATATTTCGCCATCACTGATTCCATATGACTGTTTCCAGAACTGTGTTCTACACCAGCTTCAGCTTTTTCACTCCTGTATCATTTGGACTTACGAGGATTACCAGACGGTAGCTCCACATGCTCTCTGCTGGGGTGTTGTGCAAAGCAACTGTGACTGTGGGAAGTGTCCAAGAGAGAGGGAACTACTTTCACGACATCCCAATCATGGTTAAAGTCTAACTGTGAAGACCACACAACCCACACTGGCCCAGACAGCCGTGTGTAGGGGTACTTGGAGTGTTGAAAATATAGACATGCAGGGAGACGGTGGCTGGCTGGGCCAGGGAGATGATTAATGCCTCTTTGTGAGAGGTGGTGGTCCCTGCTTGCTTAAAGGTGGCAGTGTTAAAACCACTCCCCAAGAAACCCTCTCTGGATTCAGAAAATCTAAGTAATTTCCAGCCAGTTGCCAATCTCCCCTTCTTAGACAAGATTCTTAAGTGGATGGTTTTGGCCCCAAGTGGGGCCAAAAGTGGTGGAAGGGGTGCATGCAACTAGCAGACAGCCACCACTGAGAAAGCCTGTTCTCAGGTTGTCATCCTCCACACCTCCCTCAGAGGGGGCACAAAGGAGGCTAATACAGGGTCCAGGTCTGTTCATGTGGGAAGTGGTGGTCCTTGGAAGTATTGGAGTTATGAGCCACTTAAGACTTAATAGGCTAAAACCAGCACTTTGAATTGAGCCCCGAAGCTACCTGATATCTATGCATACACACAAAGTCTTGCAAGTATCTTGAGATTAGCTGATACTATGGAATAAGTGGAGTAGAACCCACTTTATCAAATGAGGTGGGCTCTAGTCCACAAAACTTATGCCATTAAGGTGCCATAATACTCAGTTGTTTCTACTGCAGTACACAGGTACTTCTCCGGAAATTGTTGCTCTGTGCATAAGGCCCATTGTGTGGGAGGACGGAAGAGAGAAAGAAGAGCTTTCTTCTTGCTTTTCTAGCTAAATATTTCTATTCACGTACACAAAACATTTTTCAGCACCTTCCCACAGTGATTTTATATTTAATTAAGTCTGTTAAACCATTAAACAATTCTCCTCATTCTTTAAGCTGTTATTTGTAATACATCTACAGCAACAGCAGCAACTCTAGTGTAAAGGCCACATTAATTCCTTGTAAAATGCTAGTTTTAATGCCATAGGAACCCATATTACAAAGCAGAGACATACATTAGGAAGCTGTCGCCCATCTACCACAATATCATTGTTTGAGATTTGCGGTAACAGCCCAGAAGGTTCAGCCTGCTGGTCAAACTAAAAGTTACGCAGTCCTACCAGGTTTCCATTTTTCCACTTTGGCAGCACTGCCCACAAAAAAATTCCAGGAAGTTCTGAATCAAATATAAGCAACCTCATGGTCCTTTTCAGCACAGAGGTTACACTTGCCAAGTGCATAGGTGAGCCTCAAATTCCTTTAATATATGAGCCAAGCAGGAAGAATCCCAGGGTGGGGGTGGGGAATATTTAGTTTTAAATTCAAGCAGCAGCAAGATGGTTTTCACATTTTAAAAAAGCAAAGCATAAATACAGATACCATACACTTCATTATCGGTCATATTCAATAGCACTTTCTGGTAACCACCAGTACTTTAAAAGGAAAACCAAGCCAGTATAAAAGGGAGGTATGAAATCCACATATATGCACAATCACACACACACACACACACACACACACACAAACACCGGGCATGTCTCTTGGAGATTCGAAGCACTGCACCTTCTGTTTCCATTAACACCACAGTCTTGTGTATCTGCCATGCCATGCTCACTCTTTAAATCCAAAATGGGATAGATATCCTCCTATCACAAAATCAAGTTTGTTGCCTCTAAAAAAAGAGGCCCAGGCTAACTGGAAAGTGTCTAAGTGGAACTAAGAACCACCTTTCCTGTACAGTCTATTTGCATACACCTCCAGCAGGTCTTTCAACCAAAAGGTGTGGGTTAACTAATCCCCTTCCTGCTTCCCTACCTACCAGGACACATGTTTACTATAAAATACATGCCATTTTATTCACTGGGCAAGGTGGCAGGATGTTAAAAAAAGAAGAAGCAAGTAACAGTAAATTAGCACAATAAATGCACCAATAATACAGTATCATAGCAAGCATTTAAATGTCATTAAAATATTAAAGAGAATAGGACAACTTCACAAGGCACCTAAAGAAAGGTGCTTAGTGAAAATGACTCAGGCAGGAGTTCCACAGTCTGGATGTCGCCACAGAAGAGACCATTTCTTCAGTAGCAATCTGTTGAAGCTCAGAGCAGCGAAGGGCTTCTGAATCAGATCTTAACAAGAAGTTAAGCTTCATGTAGAGCAGCAAGACTCTCCCAATACCCAAATCCCAAGACAAAACCCAGCACCTTGAACTGGGCTGGGAAGCCAACTAATAGCATGCAAAGTTCTCCAAGTACTGGTGTCAGTGTTTGCAACAGCCAGCTCCAACAGACACTGAGCCTGCTGCAATTTCCAAACAGCCTTCAAGGGTTGCACCATGTCTGCCACTCTCAGAGTCACTCTCAGGATCTAATTAGAAGCCACAGGAAATCCTAATCCTAGTTCTCCCCCATTCAGTCTAATTTGGCCCTTAAGGGAGTGGAGTTGTTTAGTATCATTCCTTGTGTACAGAGAGCCAAACTAAAATCTGTCCCTCATCTCCGAGTAAAAAAACTCCTGCAATTTAAAAGGCATGTGGGCAGCCTGGCTGAAGGTTTTGGATTGTGCTTCAAGGTTTTATGAAGGCACTGATTAGCTGCAAACCAAATTGGTTTCTATACCTATAAATACGCATACTTGTTCAGGAAATATACGAATTTCCAAATGGAATTTGAGCTTTTAGAAGTGCTTAGTATTCTGTTTCCCACTGCAGTGTGGTATAGTGGTTACAGTATCAGACCAGGACCTGGGAAACCTGTACAGTAGTATCTGACAAAGCAGTTCTGTTAGTGCAATGACTTTTGGCAGTGCAAAATAACTTCTCCCTCTCCCCTCATGTCCTCCCAAAAATTAATTGTGCAAGCGGAAATCCTTGTGCAAGCAGAAATACTTCTTTGGATATTGCCCCAGGGTTCAAATCCCCACCCTGCCATCAATCTCACTGGGTGAACTATCTCAGAGAGCTTTTTTGAGGATAAAATTGGGAATGAAGGAACCATGCATGTCACTTTGAGCTCCTTAGATGAAAGGTGGGATATAAATGCAGTAGTAGCAGTAATCATCATCAACAGGAATTAAGAAAAGTCAATAGTAACCTCCTCTAGATATCTAGGAATTTTTGCATTTAGAAAGGACCAGCATTAGTCCTCAAAGGAGATGACAGTATCACTAATAATAGTAGTAGTAGTAGTAGTAGTAGTAATAATAATAATATTTATTTATTTATTTATACCCCGCCCATCAGGCTGGATTTCTCCAGCCACTCTGGGTGGCTCCCAACAGAATATTAAAAACACGATAAAGAATCAAACATTAAAAACTTCCCTTCAGATGTCTTCTAAAAGTCAAATTGTTTTTTATTTCCTTGACATCTGATGGGAGGGCGTTCCACAGGGCAGCGCCACTACCAAGAACGCCCTCTGCCACTAAAAGGTATTCCAACAGTTGCAAGAAACAGTTTTAATTAAACAGAACTACCCTAGTTCCTGTCTTCACACCACAGATCCCAGTGCATTACAGCAGAATGTCTTCCTCAGGAGCACTGTTTTAATAATATATTCTTATGCTTGCTCCAAAGAGCACAGTCAACACTACATAGTTCAACAATGTAACGTATAAAGTAAAACCATAGCCAGTATTGGCATTGGTGTAGTGTCATATTGACAAGCAGTGGATGTCACTGATAGATGGAGCAAAAAGAAGGGATTTGTAATGCAATTCCCAGGTTTGCCATATATTTTACCACCATGGTTATTACTAGCACACAATAATGTGTGCCAGGAGCAAGACAGAACACTCTTTTCCTTTCAAAATATACTTCAGGCAAAGCATGAAAATTAACTATGTGCTAGAAACTTGTGCAGACCACGAGGCTTAAAATATTGAGCCTTAAAATATTAACACAAGACCCAAAATTGTAGAAAGACCAGTCACTATCCTAGTTCACATGTCAATCTAACTACGGCTTGGTTACAGCTTGTGGAGAATCTGGAGAAAGCTAAACCACAAGCCCAAGTTCGGACAACATGCTACGCAAACTATGACTTAAGCTTAGTACAGCACAGAAGCAAAACTGGTGCCATCTCCCCTCCAAGAGCCCACATATTTGCAGTAAGCCATTGCTTGGCTTAGTATAGCCTGTCATGACATTATCAAACAGGTAGAAAGATGAGAAAGGAGAAAACATTCTTAAGAAATACTTTAACAAACAATAATCCCTTAAAACCCTTCTTTACCTTGAGATCAAGTCATATGCAACACAGATCAGAACCACATCAAAAGGCTCGTGACACTTCATGGTTTAGAGTAAACCATATTGAGAATCTCCATATATTCCAGGAAAAGGAACCTGGCCTCTGCCCAAGGAACTCTACACTCTCTCACTAATTTCTACTAGTAAAGTTCTTCTCTTTGGTTTGCTATAGCCCAAAAAACAATTTGGTTTTTCAAATAAAAGAATTGTGATATTTCTGACTTTCAAGTTAAGCTTGGGTGTATCTCGTTTGTTCTCATTGTTTCGGGGCAGTGGGAGGAAGAAATGAAAATAGATGGTTTCAAACAGGAAAGCTTCCGATGCTGTATAATTACCCAATACAGGCAGCATGTAAATCCTTGCAGTGTCAGACCTACAATGACTCTCACACATTCGAGAGGTTCATTTTCAAAATGAATAATTAGTAGGGACAACTCACAGATTGGGTAGATGGCTCCTTTGAAAGTTCGCCACAGCTTGTTGCAGCAGAAGGAACCAACTTTCCTACCAACTGTTGAGTTTTTGCATATTACAATTAAAAAGGCACCCAGCCAGCACACTGCCAGGTAGGGCAAGGATGCCAGTCATCTGACAGCCAAATATGGCCAACTAATCCTATTACTGTATTTAATGTTGTTGTTGTTTAGTCGTGTCCGACTCTTCGTGACCCCATGGACCAGAGCATGCCAGGCACTCCTGTCTTCCACTGCCTCCCGCAGTTTGGTCAAACTCATGCTGGTAGCTTTGAGAACACTGTCCCACCATCTCGTTCTCTGTCGTCCCCTTCTCCTTGTGCCCTCCATCTTTCCCAGCATCAGGGTCTTTTCCAGGGAGTCTTCTCTTCTCACGAGGTGGCCAAAGTATTGGAGCCTCAGCTTCACAATCTATCCTTCCAGTGAGTACTCAGGGCTGATTTCCTTAAGAATGGAGAGGTTTGTTCTTCTTGCAGTCCATGGGACTCTCAAGAGTCTCCTCCAGCACCATAATTCAAAAGCATCAATTCTTCGGCGATCAGCCTTCTTTATGGTCCAGCTTTCATTTAAGATTTAATGTATTTAATAGTTAGCATTTATAGATCACCTTCAAATACCTACAGTTCTTCACACAGAATGCTTAAGAACACCCATGTGTAAACGTTATCTTATTTTATTATATCATGGAGTAATCTTCAAATATCTGAACGACTGTCCCATGGAGGATGGAGTAGGCTTGTTTTCTCCTGCTCCGAATGCTAGGATCTGAACCAATGGCTTCAAGTTACAAGAAATCAGATTCCGACTCATCAGGAAGAACGTTTTGGTGATAAGAGCTGTTCAACAGTAGAACAGACTCCCACAGAAGTTGGATGGCCATCTGTCACGTATTATTTAGTTGAGATTCCTGCATTGCAGGGGGTTGGACTGGATGATCCTTGGGGTCCCTTTCAACTCTAGGATTCTATCTAATAGCACTGGTAGGAAATCTTGCTTTCCAGACTTCAGGACTATGCATCTGCACACAAACTTTTAGAACCACAATCTAAATCTCCCTAAAAAGCTTGTTTTGCCCTCTCATCTTCCTAGTTAAGCTCCACAACACAGCCTTCCTTGCTAGCTTTCTGAAAAGGAACACAACTCCAAAGATTTAGAGATGAGGAACATGTGGCCCTCCACTCCAGATGTTGGATTACAACTCACATAATTCTCAACCCATGCTGGCCAGAGCTAATGAGGAATGGAATCCAACAACATCCAGAGGGGTATAGGTTCCCCATCGGTGGTTTAGGAAGAAATATGAAGTACACACAAAAGTGGTCATCTCAGCAGTATAGAATACAAGTATGCAAGACAGAGGATTACTACTGAGGCCATTCTATTGCACTTGCCCTTTGAACTGGCATGGCATTTTCTTCTTGATGAAATGCTCTGAATGACTTGAAGGTCAGTGTCACCAATAAATCTGGTCCAATAAATTAACATGTTTAATTAATTTAAAGGGTAGGGTGATCATCATGCAAGTCAATCATCTGAGGCCTCCATTTTCTCCATACCTTTTTTTTATGTGGGAAAGAAAACCTACCAAAAAAATTCCATTGGCATACACTATGAAGACAACACAATCGGAGTATCTTGCCTCCAAGAGAATCAAGACTTAAGCTGCCACATGTTGGGGGAGATAAGACTGAAAAATGTAATGCTGATTCTGTTAAAGCTTCAGAAACAAAACAGCCCAAATTCCTTGCTTTTAAAGTTTTAGGATCCTCAAGCCTACTGAAGGGTATTTTTGGGGTGGGGGTAGGGAAATGGAGTTAGGATAACAAGACAATACTAAATTATTCTTGAAAATTAAAGCCTGATTCTCATGCACTTATATGAGAAAAGTGGGGAAGGTTGTAAAAAGCTTAGCAGAATCTCACAATAAAATTAAATCCAGACAAAATCCTCACAAGTAAAAATCCTGCTTGTTTTGTCACAGATGCCATATCAATTTCTCTCCTCAGCCCTGGAGAAAAATCTGCTCTGGGAAATTAAACATGCAGCAATATACAATCCATCCATGCAGCTGTAAAGACAACCCAGAGTTAATCTCCTCCAGCCAACTGCCAGGTATATTCTCCAATATAATCAAAGCTACCTAATCTACAGTGTGTCCAGACATTATAGCTGTATATCTGCATGGCTTTGGTGGAAACCAAATCTGCTATCATATCTGTGCCACTGAGTGATTAATTCCATGGTTTTTTCTGACCTAGATGAACACATACATGAAGACATTTTGAAATACTGATTAGATATGTATTGCTGAATCCTCTGAAAAGTTCCTCCTGGGAGACTCTTGAGAATTTATCTGTGGCTTCCAGTTTAATGCATTATATTTCATATGGATAGCAATGGTGGTTAAGCAGGATAAAGAAGATGGTTAAGCTGAAGTCACTAAGGATGGAGCTGGTTTACGGGGCAAGAAAAATACAAAGGATAAGTTGCCAGAAACAGCTTTGGTGATCTAAGCTTCAAAGCACTGATTTTCAAATTGTGTTCCAGGGAATACTAGGGTTCCTCAGGAGCTCATCATGATTTATCTACTGAAAATAACAGCACTGGGGGTCATGTTTTCCTGAAAGGCAGCTTGCTCACCACCACACTTCCACTTCTGCAGCCACAGCAACATTCTAGGACAGTGGCTCCATAACTTTTTGCATAGATCACTTGAAAATTGCTTAGGGTCTTGGTGGGCCACTTAAAATATTTTCTGCCTGCTGGAGCAATTGCAATACATTGTGCTAGATGCTGCATGAATTTCAATTGCATTTCTATACTTCTTTTATCTCTGCATTACAGTTGGTAGTCCATAGAATTAAAACTGTAATACAATAAAATACAATGTAATTAATAAAAGAAGCCTTAAAAATACAATTAAAAAACAATATAAATATTTAAGGTGGACCTGCTGCAGAACACCTGAATGAAGCTCGCAGACCGCTGGTGGTCTGCAGAATGAAAGTGAATGAAGCCCTACAAGAAAGGTCCAGGAACCTCTATCACCTGAATATGTTGCCCATAACTCTTTAAAGAATCATTTTAAATAAACACAAATCACAGTAAAATGGATTCCTTAAACACAAAAAGTTTGGAAGCAAGTTCCCAAGAGGTTGTGACAGGTACCTACTATATATCAGATTATGTTTGTCCCCTGCCAGAAACCTGCCCCCTACTGTCTAAATAAAAAGCCACATAAAAATAGCATGTCAGTGTTCTACGTCCTGGTCATGCCATTTTCCTGTAGATAGTTATACCCATGAGAGCATGGGTAAACATGCATCTCCACAACAGGCGTCCTGAAACTCTTCATCCCCTTCTGTAGCTGAAATGTAGGCTATTTTGCAAAATCTAGGGCAAACATAATTGATACTTGGAACACTATTAACCAACTTGTTTTGTAGGCTTCAACTCCATTGGATACCAAACTAAACGAGCCATTAAAAGGACCCACTGGATCCTTCCACTTCCAAGATGCTGTACAGCGACCAACTTATCACCTCAAGCCCGGTTTGGAAAAAACGTTGGGGAGGTGGGGGTCAGAATCGGAATGGGAGAAATCACATGTCCTACCATTAACCAGCAAACACAGAAATCAGAAACACTGAATCAATGCTTAAAAAAATATTACTGCCCCTATGAGATAGCAGAGTTCTCTTTTGGAAAACAGATGTGCATTACGATTCCCTTTTAAAAACAACACCACAATGCAGTGTAATTGCCCGTAGTGAATGCACAGCAGACATCACCCCTGGGGGGGGGGGTTATCCTAGAGCAGTGTTTCCCAACCGGTGTTCCGCGGCACACTACTGTGCCATCAGACATTGGCTGGTGTGCCGTGGGAGGGAGGCGGGCGAGTCGGGCGGTGAGAGGCGGCGGCGGCGAGGATCCGCGTCGAGCCGGGGGCGGCTCCGCGGTGGTGGTGCCGAGCGGCGGGGCAGCGCGTGCAAAAGGGAGGAGCGCGAGACAGCGGAGGAGGAGGAGGCCGGCATGTCCGGGCAGCAGCAGCAACAACAGCAGCAGCAACTCCCGGCGACAGCTCCTCAAGCCCCGCCGCCGCCCCCTCCTCCGCCCGCTATCGCCGCCACCACCACAACAGCCGCCGCCGCCTCAGTTGCCGCCGTCCCTCAGTCCCTCGCTCTGCTGCCTCCTCCCACCCCCAAAGCTTGGAGGTTCCCCGGCAAGGGGGAGGGAAAAAACTTTCACTTTCGTGTGTCCCTCCCGGCGTGACGCTGCGTGCTGACGTCACGGGGCGGGGCTTTAATGGTGGTGTGCCGTGAGATTTTTTTTCAGTAAACAGGTGTGCCGTTGCCCAAAAAAGTTTGGGAAACACTGTCCTAGAGCTTTCTGCTGGTTGTATCAACTTACATGTTTTCCCTTGTTTCAAAACACTCTACCTTCCCCCAACCCATACACACCCTTCCCCGAGAGGCCTTCCTGTTGAGCTCTCCACTCAAAACAAAACCTCACACACAGGAATTCCATAAGAGTCATCGGAGCTTAAGAGATGAATGCAACATTTCACTGCTTTCCCCCTGAACCAACAGCAAACCCCTTCTGTGGCTGCAATCCTAAGGACAAACTGGGAGCCACACTGCACTGAGCATAGCAGGACAGATGCATTTCCAAGGCATAGTTCTAAGGGCCAAACTAAACATTAGGAGGGAAAGAAAGGCAGAGGCAGCTATGGGAGGCTGCCCACTTCTTCATAACAGCAACAGGAGGAGGGAATTGTATTTAACCCCCAAGATGCTGCTTGCCTCCTAGAGAAAAAACATAGGCCTCCTTGGAGCAAGTTTCACTCTAGAGAGACTTCTAACTGGGAAAATCATGCGGTGGGAAGGCAGGCCCCCACCTGCATTTCCTTTTTAAATAAAAACCCACACATATGCCTACATTTCCTTACACACACAAAATTTATCACAAGCAATCCTATATAACATGGGTAGGCAGACTAAGGCCTAGGGGCCGGATCCGCCCCAGTCGCCTTCTCAATCCAGTCCACGGATGGTCCGGGAGTCAGCGTGTTTTTACATGAGTAGAATGTGTCCTTTTATTTAAAATGCATCTCTGAGTTATTTGTGGGGCCTGCCTGGTGTTTTTACACGAGTAGAATGTGCGCTTTTATTTAAAATGTATCTCTGGGTTATTTGTGGGGCATAGGAATTTGTTTATTTTTTCCCCAAAATATAGTCCAGCCCCCCACAAGGTCTGAGGGACAGTGGACCGGCCCCCTGCTGAAAAAGTTTGCTGACCCCTGCTATATAACATGCACTTTTGGTCATGAGGCAGCCAATTCCTCCTTTGGTAGTACCATTTGCAAGCAGGGGGAGCAGATTAATGATCCACAGGCCAGAGGTTCCCACCCGTGGCCTAAGCACATTGAGCATCTTGGGCAGAACTAGGTCAATGAGGGGGTGGAACAATTAGGCCCATCAGGATTCAAAGGTTGGCTGCCAGGACATTTTGGTCTAACCACACCCACATATGCAAAAGAAGATACTTTCTTTGCACCCCGGCTTGACCTCTGAACTAGCCAATGGCATATAGATATCAGGTGATTGCTAGGTGGCAGCCCCAACCCACTGTCAAAGTTCTGCACTTCCCCATCCTGATGTAAAGGAGTGGGCTTTATAAATGCCATCAAATTACAATTTAGGCTTGGTACAGATCTCCCAGCTGGGGCACCGAACTCCTGAATTAGGAGGTGGTTATGAATACCTGGACTGTGAGAATCATCTGCTGGTTCCTGGATAATAAGCAGCAACTAGGAGATGATCACTCCATCTCAGGGTGGTGCAGTCTCCCATAAAAGCATTTAATATTCCTTTCCCCCAGTTGGCAGTTATGCATGCACATTAAAAAAAAGCTCTGCACATTTGCTTGTCAAACCGATGAGATACACCAGGCTGGTCCAGAAGGAGGCAACAGTTAATGTGAAATTATTTTCAAAACCTCTCCCTTTTTAAAAAATTAATCCTTCCCTCCTTGTTCAAGAAGTTTAACAGCATTTAAATGGAGCAGCCCTTTGTACACAGGTTAGGATGTATGCTGATAAGCATGGACACTCGTCTGCTACACATGGTTGCATGTACTCAAGCAGCAGTGAACACAAGAACTGCTCCCCTTGCATGGACTAGCAAAGTTTCCTTAAGATTTATTAAATTACCAGAATACCAATGTGAAGTCGCAATTATAAAGAGATGCCAAACTGGACCTGCATGTGACCTGCACCATAATCTGCTTTATAAAGATCCCATTCATAGAATGTCCTCAGAGTTGAAAACAAAAGAGAACCCGCAGCTACCCTACAGGACATTTAGGCCAAGGGAGGATCCCATGACTGTCAAAAACAGACAGCACATGGTTGTTAAGCATCAGCAAAGCAGGGGAAAGGCCACACCTCTGTGTGCTCCCATTCTGTACTTTTTAATACTAACGTGCATCAGTAGAAAAAGAGCAGGCATTTTTGCCTTTAGGTATGTCCTACAGACAAATCTAGGCAACCTCTCTCCAATGTGGACAAAAAAACTCAAGGTGATTGAGACTAAAAAGATCATGTCTGCTCTCTCATTCTGTTGGCAAGCAGAAGTCACTTTCATATTCCTGTAATACTATCTAATTTACTGGCACTTGTTTTAATAAGTGATTTTGTGGTACTGCAGATAAAATCCAATTTGCCAAACACATCTAAAGTACTGGGATTTCTTATGCATATGTGTGTACTGATGACACTATGCTGAAATCCATTATAATGAACAGCAGTATAAGACTTTTTCATCATCACCATCCCAATGCTAATTAGGGATAGAGTCCCTATTCAGACATGACACTCACTGGGTGAATTTGAGCCAGTCCTCTATCTCTCAGCCTAGCTTACCACAGGTTTGCTGTAAAGATACGTGGAGAAGTAAAAGAGCCACATATGCTATCTTTGGAGGTAGAATGGAATTAAGACTATTTCAGTAGAAAAGTTCATATTAGCTACAAAAGGTCAGAACTACACCCCAAAGAGTATTATCTGTGAAATGAGATAGACTGCTGATTCAGAAACAACATTTCCGCTTGCCTCTTGGTGGTAGCAATCACAGTATTAATTGGATTTATTCATCACTTGTAACGAAATGTCTCAAAGCAACTTACAATGATAAAAGCCTATATAGCAGAAAGTATTTTAAAATTTGTCAACAATATGCTGGTCTGGTTTGCAAGCAATCCTGCAAAACTACAGAGGCAGTGTGAACTTCACAGAGGGTGGACCATGAACCCCAGAACTCCACACTGGTCAACAATGCCCCCCATTCCAAATGCAGAATATGTACCTATGCAACAACCACAACAGAAACAACTTAAAAGTCCATAATATGACTGGAAAACAAAACACATTGCCTCAGTCTGGCCTGAACAGAACTGGCAAGTATTACACAGCTGCAGAAAAATGGCATAAGCTTATTAAAGGGTAAGCTTATTAAATGGCTAACAATAAGCACTCCTGGTTCCCAGTCGTAAGGCACACACAGTTTCAATTGCCTGGCTTTCATGACAAATAAAAAAGTTAAATCAGTCAATACGCAGAATGCACAAGCATTTCCTGTGCATTCTGATCAGGATCAGAAAAGGAGCCCAAGGAGCCCGGCTGCTCTTTTTGCCGACAGCAGATCCACTGGAAGCTGGACACTAGCTGCACTATGAACTAGAGGTTTATGCACATTTAATTCTTAAACCCAGTTATCTTTGATGCAGCTGAAACTGTAACTCCTATTCACATTCAGAAATTTAAGACAGATTGTTTTTGCTAGCAAATTTCAAAATACTTTCCCTCTAGAAAGACTGACCTGAAGCTTTTTCTCCACAAAAGCAAAAAATAAATAAAATCCCAACAATTCCTGCCGTTGCATCTGCTGAATTGTTTTGTAGCACTAAGCATGGCAGGTTCTAGTGATCCATGCATGCCATCCGCTCCCTTCCCATTATGCCTCTCTCTTCTAGAAATCCCCAGACAAAAAACAGAAAAGAAAACCCACAAGCATTTTCACAGCATCCGGTACATTCTCAAACTTTCCCAGAGCTGGAGGGAGAGAGAAAAGTGGTTACCAATTCCTAACCTAACACAGAAATTCAAGCATTGGAAGAACACGGCACGCAGCATAGTTTAGCCCCAGAGGCCCCTGGCAGGGCCAGACCCATTCAGTTTACAACGAAAAGTCAGCACCTCGTAACAAATCAAGTATGGAAATAGACAACATTAAAATGGGCCAGAACTTTCACGCCAATATCTGCTGCTCCCAGGTTTTAATGTCAATCTATATTTAGCATGAGAAAGAGAGAAAAGAATCACTCCCTTCTTTCCTGTCATTTTTTCCATCCCTGGATGACACCCCAGAATATAAAAAAAAAAAAAGTCAATTACATCTGAACTGGACTTTTGCTCCGCCCAGTCAAGCACTAACTGGAAGCAGTGCAGGCTTCTCTACAAAGGTCTGGAAGGAGCAGTACATGGGAATACATCAGCACATGTGTATATGCACACACAGCGAGAACTAGAAGACTGTCCTCACCCCACAACAGGTTTTGCTTGCGAGTGAAAACTTGATCCAAGGTAAAGAGAAAGATATGATGAGAGACTTGTGGAGGTCAACAGCTGAGATGTGGGGAAGGGCCATAGCTCAAGAGCAGAACATCTGACTGTATGTAGAAGGCCCCAGGTTCAAATCTCAGCATCATCTTTTGGACTGGCAGAGATTCCCTGCTCGAGATCTTGGAGAGCTGCTGCCAGTCTGTGTAGAACCTACCAAACTAGATGGACCCAACAGTCTGACTCAGCATAAGGCAGCTGCTTGTATGCCAAAAAGAATGATGGAAAATGCGAAGCCATAACTAAATCTAGTTTTGTCACTTCTGTGACCAACTAGATTCCCAGCCCATTACTCTTACACACTTATGCCATTTTGCCCTTGGTCCAATGCCATTATATTGCAAGAAGGTAGTGTTCTCAATCACTAAAAGAATCCAGTAATGCCAAAACTTAGTTTCTAGTGCATGTTTTGTTTCTGTTGCCTACTGTGTCTTTCATTTCTATACCTATGCATAGGTATATATATTGGTCATATAATGATAGGACCCTTCCAGGAATTTCGAGGCAACCTCCACAATTAACTGTAATAAAAAGCAACACAAGAGGAAAACCCCTTACGCATTTCCACAAGCGAGGTCATTGTTTCCTTTATAAAGCTAAGGCTTGTTCTCAACCGAGTTTCACTTTCAAGGTGGTGGTTTGGATGAATAACAAATGATAGTCCATTTCAGCAGCTTTCGAAATAGCATGGAATTGGCGTGTGTTATAAGTAGTTAGTCCAATAAGGTCATATTAACCATTCTGGAGCCACTGGGAACCACATAAATGCAAGCTTTGTGAATGCTTTGAGAAGGTACCGTATTTTTTTGCACCATAACACTCACTTTTTTCCTCCTAAAAAGTAAGGGGAAATGTCTGTGCGTGTTATGGAGGGAATGCCTACGGGTGGCATGCCTACGGATTTTCCTCCTCTAAAAACTACGTGCGTGTTATGGTTGGGTGCGTGTTATAGAGCGTAAAAAAATACGGTAAATTGACTGGAAGATGGGTGTGCTGTGTACATGTTAGTGCGGTGAGTGCCATACATAAATCAGGATGTGCCTCTGCAAGAGGTAGGGCAAAGAGAGAAGGAATGGTGCTCCTTTTCCTGGTTATGGGTAGGAGAGATTATGGTAAGTAATGGCAGGGAGAAAGAGATATAGTTGGAGATGGGTGGGGCCCAGATGGCTGCTGACCATACCTCTCCCTAATCCTCCATCCACATTGCAGTTATTTGGTGGACAAGCTATTGAGTCATTTCCCTGACTCTGTTTTTAAAGTGTGCTGCTATGTTTTTGCTTTTCTGGGATTTGATTGTTTCTTCGGGTGTTATATTGTTATTACCTGCCCTCCACCCTAAGGTGCCAGGGTGGGTGACAACAACTAAAACACAAAATTGAAAGCAGTTTAAAACAACTTGCAATCACAGAAATATGGTGGATGCTAAAATATGAATCTCAAGCATCAAAAGCCAAGGACAAAGAGGTGCTTATATTTTTATAAGTTTGTTTGTTGTACATAGGGTGCCTTTGTCATTGTTGTTCTAAACCACTTAAGAGACTGTTCTGGTATTAAGTTGCATCTAAATATATGAAATAGGTAAACGAACCTTAAGTAACTACTACTCACCTGCTGGGAGTAAGAATTACTTTCAGATGGCTACATAAATAATGTGTATATTCAGGCACGCTAGTGATTTTTGTAGAATAGTAGTTTTTGTAGGCTTCTGTGCTACGATACACAGTGGTACCTTGGTTCTCAAACGGCTTAGTTGCCGAACAAATCGGCTCCAGAACACCACAAACCCGAAAGTAAGTGTTCCAGTTTGCAAACGTTTTTTGGAAGCCAAACATCTGCCGTGGCTTCTGCTTGAGAACAGAAAGCTTCTGCAGCCAATCAAAAGCTGTGCTTTGGTTTTCGAACGGTTTCGGGAGTCAAACAGACTTCCAGAACGGATTACGTTTGAGAACCGAGGTACCACTGTACTAATCATATGGCTGTTCCCTATATGATGCAGCAGAGCTAGGAAGCTCCAAAATATCTGGTCTATTAGAAGTTGAATGGTGGCTTTTGAGAACCTTTACACAGCCCTAAGCATAATGCTTCTGAATTCCATTACTTACATACACACACACACACACACACTGCCATGCTCATGGGTGAGGCAAAACTACATAGTGCAAGAATAGGGTTGAGAGACAAAGATCAATTCTGCACCTATTGCTATATGGAAGAATCACAAAGGCAGAGCGCCTAATGGGGTAGACTCATATAGTCCTGGGCAAGATTAAAGTTAGTGTAATGATTCCCATCACCCTTCCCCTCTGGATTTTCCGTTCATGTAATCTGCTTCATTTCGCCCCCAGAACATAGGGTAGCCGACATGGTGCTTTCCAGATGTTGAAGGACTAACTGCTAAAGATTCCATCATCCCTACCCACTGGCCAAGCTACCTGAGGCTGATGGGATTTGAAATCCAACAACATCTGGAGGGACACCAGTTCCCTGCCTGAAACCCTGGGAAGCCACAGCCAGTCAGTGCAGACTGTCCTGAGCTAGGTGAACCAATGGGTCTGACTCAATAAAAGGCAGTTGCATATGTTCAATAGGGTAGTATGTGCTAGGCAAGGCTTTTCTAAAGATGCCAAACCACCTTTTCCCTAAGGGATCATACTAGGCTGGAGGAATTACACTTAGCAAAGAGAGAGAGACGTTTCCATTTCTAAGCCACCCTGTCCCTAGGGCTTGGGAGAATGGTGTCAACATGAAAACACAAACATTGCATGCAGAGTTGAGGCACACAGAAAGCTGGAAGACAGGGTGAGATTTTGATGCCAGGGCAATAGTGAGGGTGTAATTTGGCAAGCCACATTTTAGAAATGTCCACATCAGGAAACCTTACTATGGTATGTGCCTTAGAAAATCATGGTAGGTGCCTTAGAACACACATAAAGCACAGCAAACCAGCCCATCCAGTTCTTATGCTTTGGGAGATGGAAAGCAACCCAGTGTTCTTTAATCTTGCATCCCCAGATATTAGGCTACAACTCCCATCACCCCTGACCATCAGGTAACCTTTTCTAGGATGATGAGAGTCCAACAACATCTGGAAACCCGAAGTTGAAGAGCACTGTTCTCATTAGCTGGCTCAAAGCGGCTTCTAAAGTGCTATCTTGTCCAGTGATTTGAAAGGAGCTTCTGAAGGCCCTTGCATGCAAAAAAAAAAAAGGTCACCTGATGTCATTCTAACATCACACTGACATCAGGTAATTGGCAGGTGAGTGGAGACTCCTACACCTGTCAAACGTGGCCCATGAGAGGTGGAGGAGATAATGATCTAGCCTGTTGGCAAGATCAGGAACTATTGCCCTATATGGCCTTTGAGGACAAGCGAACATGTTTACTATACATTGAATGCTATGAAACCTGGTTTGTAAGAGCTACCAGTACTTTGTTGGTCACCAGTGCTGAGTCCAGAGGTGCCTCCAGATGAACAGATAGGGAAGTTCCTTGTAAACTGGAAGCTGGGTTCTCCTCCCCCCCCCCCATCAATCCATCAGTGTACCATTAGCCTGCATATGTTAGCCATTAATTTTTTTTTGAGATAGTAACGTTTGATTTATTTATTCGCAAAGCAACTATGAACTAATCAGACTGTGGATAAAATGTGAAAGGCGACATCCGGTTTGCCAGGATGTGAAGAGAGATCAGCACCAACTGTATTTGATACACAAGAGTTTTTCACTGCTTAAAACTGATATACTACAGAAGCAGCGCAACCGTTTTCTCTCATTCATACAAGCAAGAACTACCCCAAGTTCCACAATCCTGACAGAGTGAGCATTTGTGTCACAGTCTCTTGCAATCAGAAAGGCATTTTGCTGAAAACCATTACAGCTGTTTGTGAAGCCCTGTAGATATAAAGCGCTGGTTAAGCCATATCTACTAAGCACACTCAGAACCAAGACGTTTCCGGAAAAGACAGGGCCTTTAATGAAGTCAGAAGACACGACAGCTCGTATGTCACCACCTTGGATCTGCAATGTGTCTCCAGGGGCCTAGATCTTTTCCGGAACATCAGCTTCGGAGAGAATAAGCCAGATTTCATCCTGCTATGAAACACAGCCTGCCCGAACAGCTACTTTGGGGATCAGGAGGGGCTGCATTTTCTTAAGCTATGCCTTAGCCCATACTATAAATACTCCCTTTAAGGAATTAATTTAATATGAGGCCAGGAAAACAAATATCTTTATATCCACTCAGTGAAAACAACCCTCTGTGAAAAAGGTAATTCTAATTGCATATTGCATTATTAGTACATTTCTGCCTGTTTCTCAGATACAAGTACATTCCCTTCCCTTTTCTCCCACATTCCTGTAGATGCAAACCTGTTATGATCCATCTGAGAACAAACTGAGGGCATGTTGTTAAATATGAGCATTTTACAAAGCACAGCTGAATCTCCCCACTTTCCACTATGAAAACAGGTAGGGCCTACCAATTTTAGGCTGAAAGGCTAAACAGGAATAATTTTTCCTCCTTTGCATTTCACCATATAACCAGTAATCCAGTTAAAATAACATTTGCAGCCCACCTGTCCATACACACTTAGATTATGTGTGGCAGGTCAGCAGGCCTAGAAGCAAAATAAGCCAGCTCTCCAAAGTACAGCAGCTTAACTATTTGCTGCTGGCTAGCAGGCAAGTAACTCAGGCAAGACTGAGATAATTAATGCTGGATTTTGAAGTCGTTTATTTAATTTACTTCTATGCTGCCTTTCCACAGTGAGCTGTGCCCAGGGTTGTGCATTATACTAACTATATTAGCCCATGCATCTGACTACATACCACGAAATTTGTTGTCTGAGCTTTGAACAATTATAGCTACAACTTGCCATATGACCATCACATATGACCATCACCTATGCTATAACGTGTAACACACAGCCCAGTGGTAGAACATCTGCCTTGCATGCAGAAGGTCTCGGGTTCAATCCCTAGGATCTCCAGCTAGAGCTGCATGAAACCCTGGAGAACTGATGCCAGTCCTGAGTCAGAAAGACCAGCGGCCCGACGTATCATAAAGCAGCTTCCTATGTTCTTACCTAGCACAAATAAACCTCTGTGCACATTTATCCCAGCAATCCGTGATATAATGAGAGCATGCTCCAATCCAAAAGGTGGTTTACTTCAGCAATCAGTGCCAACCGCTTCATGTGCTACTTTAGCCTCTAAAATTGTGCCAATTGGTTTACTTGTGAAATTTAGATGTGTACACACCTTACATCTATTCAAACAATAATTATAAAACAATTATGAATATAATTACATAAAATGGAGATACAAGCTGCTGCACCCTAAGGATGTAGGTGTATTTTAGTTTTAGCTAGCTAGGCAAATAAAGTGAACAGGTAGAAAATGAAAGCAATATTTTAGTGAACCAAGTTTAATCATCAGGTTTTAGAAACAGTAATTCAGGTTTTTTCACTATCATACATCATCATAAGAAATTTTGGAGAAAGTCCAAAAGGCAATGTAATTGAATGGTAATATTAGCACAACATTTTTCTACAAGAAAGTTCAGCTGAAGGCCCATTATGCCTTCTAACAGCAAACTCAGGAAAATTTAAGTTTTGTCTGGGTGAAGCAGGATATGCAAAAGGACAACACCTTCATTAAAAACAACAACCCCAAACCGGGCCAATGTGGACTGAGCATGCTCAGTAGCCTCCAAGCCCAAGAATGTTTTGTGTCAGATGGGAGAAACAATCAAAAAGCAAAGCACAAAGGGAAGAGTGAGGAGAAGGCAATGTGATTTGTGATGCTTGAGCCCTTTGCAGTTCATAGCATCATATAGGATAGCATGACTTTCTGAAAGCGCTTCTATTGGTGAGTTATATACAAACATTTGTTGCAGATTCTGCTTCTACTCACTTTGAATAAAGCATGTACAGAAGCAGGGTGTAAGTGTTACAGTTAACATCAAAGTTAGCTATCCAGAATCCATTTTTATTTTATTCATGTCCTCATAAATAGTAGTTCCTTGAAAAGTCTAGAATAACTCAAAGTTTATTTCGACCCTAAAGCTTCACGGCTTTCCATTCTGCAATTTCACAAAATTCAGAAAGCAGAAGGTCTGCATGGATTGAGAAGTTTCTCTGCTTTTACACACTGGAAGTTTATTTCAAATAATGGTGAATAAGAGGCAAGTGAGTCTAGGAGCTTGAGGCTGTATTGTCCCTTGCCACCATGTTGCAGGAACAATACGTTTGAAAGGCTCCTAGTTTGTTCATTTCTTGTTTTTAAGTCATCCAAGCATACATAGTAGCACTGCTATTTCCCACTAAAATTATTCTCTTTCCATCCTGGAGCTAAAGCCTTTTAACAGAGTAACAAGTTAACAATGTAACTCATAACAATATCTTTAAACACTGTCAAAACAAAAAAAATTCCTTCCAGTAGCACCTTAAAGACCAACTAAGTTAGTTCTTGGTATGAGCTTTCGTGTGCATGCACACTTCTTCAGATACCATCATGCATGCACACTTCTTCAGTGCATGCACACTTCTTCAGTATCTGAAGAAGTGTGCATGCACACGAAAGCTCATACCAAGAACTAACTTAGTTGGTCTTTAAGGTGCTACTGGAAGGAATTTTTTTTGTTTTGACTATGGCAGACCAACACGGCTACCCATCTGTAATTTAAACACTGTATTTCACAACCCATTCTGAAAAGCCATTGATCTACAGAAAGGCATTAGTCCATCTATTGTCTCTATACTGAAAGGCAGTGGCTCTTCAGTCAGGAGACTTCCCCACCCCTGTGTATTCATCTTATGACATTTGCATGCTGTCCTACAACATAAAGTTCTCTGGGTGCTTTACAATAGACAAGTGCAAAAGAAGGCAAAAGATAAAACCATTAAACATAGTGTGTGCAGGTGGCGGTGGGTTTAAATACAGAGACTGGGCCTCAGGTCTTCTGCATGCTTTTGCTCTAGCACTGAGCTACAGCTCTTTCCCCACCCAAAAACATATAGATGAAAGCCAAGAGAGATGGGGAAAGTCAACAGGGAAAATGGAACCAGGGAAGGAATAAGACTGTTCTCTTGAAATAAAAAGCAGCCAAACATCATGGAGGGGCCTGGCTTTACTTTCAAGTAGGGTGCAGTCCAAGGGAACCATCTATGCATGGTCTTTGTGGATCTCCATCTCTGAGGCCAGTGGAGTGCAATGGTTTTTCACACACACACTCTACAGGGGATGGAAATAACGATGTGGCCATAAATAGGCTTGAACACAGCACATGCTCAATGCCCCTTGAAGTTAAGGCCCCCCACTACATTTATCTTAATGTATACAGAAAGAGGGTGTGATCTTTTTGCACCTGACATTCAATGCTACAAAGATGCACTGCCAGAAACAGAGGTCTACAATAGGCAGGCCAATAACTATATCTATTCAGTCCAGAATGGGTTTTTATGTTCAGGAGGGACCAAATACTTGGAGAGGAGCACCACAAGGTGCTTATTGCACACAGTGTCTATGAGGCTGAAGGTCACCTCCTAATGTGAAGTGACCAGGGCTCAATAGCAGAGCACATTTATTGCATGCACAAGGTCCCAGGACTGATCCCTGGAAATCTCCAGCAAAAGGATCATGTACCATGTTCTCTGCTGGAGACCCTGAAAAGCTGGTGGCAATATGAGTAGACCAGGGGTCAGCATACTTTTTCAGCAGGGGGTGGGTCCACCGCCCCTCAGACCATGTGGTGGGCCAGACTATATTTGGGGGGGGGGGGTGAACAAATTCCTATGCCCCACAAAATAATGCAGAGATGCATTTTAAATAAAAGGACACATTCTACTCATGTAAAAACACACTGATTCCCAGACCATCCGCAGGCCGGATTTAGAAGGCAATTGGGCCGGATCCAGCCCCTGGGCCTTAGTTTGCCTATCCATGGAGTAGACAATACTCAAGTAGCCTGTGTTAGTACAATCCTACATTCCAACAAGGAGACAAGGGCTTGTAAACCTGAAGGGTACTTCTTCAAACATGTGTAGGAAGAACAGAATATCTAGTCTAATAATGACCTCAGAAAGCAGAACAAAAGCCACAGCAAGGGGCATTTTCTAAACCCAGTTCCACCACCACAACCCAAATACAGAAGTGTTATGCCAATATATCAACCACAGTGTATTGGGGGGGAAGATGACATTGTAGAAGGGGATGAGGAGAGGGACACAGGCATTAAAGACTCTCCTCCATTAAACTCAGCCCTTAAACAGAGATCAATATGCATTTATTGATTCAAGCAAATGGAGACAGAGTGAGGAAGAATAACTGCTGAAGCAAGTAACATGAAGAGGGTATTCTTCTGAAGTGTGCAGAGCATAACATTGTGCATGAAACCAATTAATAAGCTAAACATAATTTCTCATTTATCACATATGGAAAAAATAAGCTGCATAAATAAAAAGCAAGAGTAGGTTAAACCTGTAGCCTATGTACACTTTCCTAGGAGTAAGCACCAGGGAGACTTCCTCCCAAGCAAGCAAACTCCCAAACCCTATTCCACAATTAAGATAGAAAGAGGGGGAGGAGCATGGGCATCCATCCACAGGAATCTTTTTTCCAGTGGCTGGGTGAGGGGGGGGCCAGAAAGGGGGAGGGGGAGGAGAAAGGGCAGGCCAGCTTTCGACTCTCAAAAAGAGAGGCCTGTATATTGCCTGTATGTTTTACCTCATATCTCAGCTTCCACAAATGCTAGAAACTGTGAGCTGTACCCAATGCTAGCCACACTCAGAACAGACCCACTTGAACTGCATGGGCATAACTTAGGTTCACTGTTAGTCATGCTCATGCGTTTCAATGGGTCTACTCTAAGTAAAAAGTTAGTTGAATACAACCTTAAAAAACAACCTGTGGGTTGAACCCAATGCTAGCCATACTCAGAACAGGCCCATAAACAAGATCCATAAATAGCAACACCCTAGTGGTCCCGGGCCCTAAGGAAGTTAGAAAGCTGGCAACTCGTTGGGGCGGGGGCAATTTGGGGATTATAGTTCATTGGAGGGGCCATCTAGGGGGTACAGTAATAGCTCACTGGGGTGAGGGCAAACTGGTACAACACATTGGAGGGGCAATTTGGGGATTATATTTTATGGGGTGGGGGCGATCTGGGAATTATAGCTTATTAGGTGGTGTGGTGGGGGTGACAGCCCATTTCCGAAAAATGACTGAAGGGGAGGGGAGAGCGTTGGCTAATAACCAACTTAACTTTCCTTCAGACACCCACACAAATACATATATATATATATATATATATATATATATATATACACACACACACACACACACACATACATATACATCTATGTATCTATACACAAGGGGATGCGGGTGGCGCTGTGGGTAAAAGCCTCAGCGCCTAGGACTTGCCGATCGAAAGGTCGGCGGTTCGAATCCCCGCGGCGGGGTGCGCTCCCGTTGCTCGGTCCCAGCGCCTGCCAACCTAGCAGTTCGAAAGCACCCCCGGGTGCAAGTAGATAAATAGGGACCTCTTTCTAGCGGGAAGGTAAACGGCGTTTCCGTGTGCGGCTCTGGCTCGCCAGAGCAGCGATGTCACGCTGGCCACGTGACCCGGAAGTGTCTTCGGACAGCGCTGGCTCCCGGCCTCTTGAGTGAGATGAGCGCACAGCCCTAGAGTCTGGCAAGACTGGCCCGTACGGGCAGGGGTACCTTTACCTTTACCTATACACACATACATGTTCACAACATAGGGGCCAAGGTGCCTTCAGCAACCGCCCCCCCCCCAAAAAAAAATCATTTGAGGGGGCCAGCCCCCTTCTTCCCCCAGTTGATGGGCACTACCACTCAAATACAGTAGTGTGTGCCCCCCTCGTCATGTGATTATGTGGGGCGGGGCTTCCCTGGCCCCGCCCCCAGTATTTTATCCCAAGTCGGCCCCCTGGCATCCCCCTAAGCACGCTCTCGCGCGCCCTGCCTGTGGGCGTGGCCAGCGGGCGTCGGGGGGCGGAGCAGGCGGCGGGATGACTCAGAGGGAGGAAGACTTACGGTTGCCAAGCGACGGAGGCCGTCGGGCGGGGGCGGCGAGGAAGGCACGCGGGGCTGGGGGTGTCGCGCTCTCTCCCCCTCAGAGCCCCGAGGCGCGCGGGCTCCTCCAGTCCCGGCTGCGGCTGCTGCTGCTCCTCCCCTTCCTGAGCGGCGGCTCCCGAGCCTGCCCGCCGCCCTCGCCACCGCGGTGCCGCTCCATG
This sequence comes from Podarcis muralis, assembly GCF_964188315.1. Classification (NCBI taxonomy): domain Eukaryota; kingdom Metazoa; phylum Chordata; class Lepidosauria; order Squamata; family Lacertidae; genus Podarcis; species Podarcis muralis. The sequence goes on from NC_135663.1 coordinate 6,311,879, forward strand.
CACGGCGGCGAAGGCGACTAGCCCAGCCTGAGGTAAATTCCCGGCGGCGGAGCGGCGGCTTCAGCGGACGGCAGTCCTCCGGGTCCCGTCTCCTCCTTCTCTTCCCGCGCTCTCCTCTTCCCCTCACGGCCGCGCCAGCTCCCTCCTCGCTCGGCTCCCTCGCCTCGCCCGCTCGCTTTGCCCGCCTTTCCTTCCCTCACAGGAGGCGGAGGAGGCCGCGGCGGCGCCGCCCCCCCGCCAAGGCCCGCCCACGGGCCGCCGCTTGGAAGCAGCCCGCCGATTGGACGGCCGAGAGGACGGCGCTGGTTGGCTGCGGCGCGCCAGGGTGGCTCCTCCCACTTCCCGCCTCGGGTTCGGCGGGCCTAGGGGGGGGGGGCGGGGGCGGAAGGGTTTGCCCCCTGCTCCTCTTCCTGGACTGTTAGTTTGGCCGCTGCTGCTGCTGCTGCCGGGGCACGACGGGGGCTCCTTGTGATTACGATTATTGTCCTGATTATTATATTACGGTTAATGTTACGCGCAGCCCCTTTGCAAGAATCGCAGCATTTTATCCATTTTATTCGTTTATTTTTCTTGCAGAAGCAGAATTGGGGCTCATTATTCTTACTCTAACGTTATATAAGATATTAGTAATACTAAATAAAAGGTAAAGGGACCCCTGACCATTAGGTTCAGTCGTGCCCGACTCTGGGGTTGTGGCGCTCTTCTCGTTTTATTGGCCAAGGGAGCCGGCGTACAGCTTCCGGGTCATGTGGCCAGCATGACTAAGCCGCTTCTGGCGAACCAGAGCAGCGCACAGAAACGCTGTTTACTTTCCCACCGGAGCGGTGCCTATTTATCTACTTGCACTTTGACGTGCTTTCGAACTGCTAGGTTGGCAGGAGCAGGGACCGAGCAACGGGAGCTCACCCCGTCGCGGGGATTCGAACCACCGACCTTCGGATCGGCAAGTCCTAGGCTCTGTGGTTTAACCCACAGCGCCACCCGCGTCCCTTATTACTAAATAGTATTGTTATTAATACTGATATTATGATCACGCAACCCCTACGTCGGAATCGCAGCATTGCACAAGGCCCACTTTTTTGCTTGCAGAAGCAGCAGAATTGAGCTCATTTTTCTTATTATAGCATTATATAATTGTTTAATATGTTGATAATACTAAATGTTAATATTATCACACAGCCCATTTCTGGGAATTACAGCATTGCGCAAGGCCCACTTTTTTGGGTTTATTTTTCTGCTGCAGCAGTAGTACAATTGGGGCTCATTATTTTTATTATATTATTATTGCATTATTTTAATGAAGGATTGCTACTAGTAAGGAAGCTTCAGGTTGCAAGCTATGCAGCCAGATTATCCCTGTTTTACCTAGCTCTCGGTCTGTCTAGATTCACTAATTCTGTCATAGTTACAGCTGGAGGCAGCCATGCTTCCGATGTTCCATAAGCAGTCTGGACCATACGCAACAGAGCTCCCTCTCTACAAGCCATACAGAGTTCAGGTGACAAACATAAAGGAAACTGTTGCTCCTGGAGAGTGTCGTTTGCAAGCACAACATCCGGCCTGCTTTAGAGTTCCCCAAATGTATCTGGACAGAACCGTGGGCTGTGTGTAACGCTGGCCTCATTCAGAGCATGGACTCTTGCTTGTTAGTCTCTCACCCCTCACCCACCCACTAGGAAATGAATTTCAGCTGCATGACTGCAACCCCCACCCACTAATGAGCCATGCAGGATGTCCACACTCTGGAAGCAATCAGTGTTGTAGGACATGCCCTGTGCATGCACGAAACTTTCCTTCATCAATAAGATTCCTTCATCAATATTTTCTGAGAATCCTCCGGAAAAACAATCTCTCAAAGGACCTGTTGATGGCATTTTACCATTGCACTGTGGAGAGTGTATTAACTTATGGTCTGTGTGTGTGGTTTGGGAGCTGCACGGCCAGGGGAAAAACAATGCTGTCCAGGGTTGTAAAGACTGCGGAGAGAATAATTGGGTGCACTCTTCCCACCTTGGATCAAATCCATGCTGTCAGGTGCCATAAGAAAGCTGCAGGATTTCAGCTTCTGCCTTCTGGAAGAAGGTACGGGGTTATAAAGACCAGGACTAGCCACCTGAGAAACAGTTTCTACCCAAATGCGATTCTGGTTTTAAACTCAGTGTAAGGTAGTCTCTATGGGACTATATTGTATTTAATTATGGGGTATCAGAGTTTTTAGGGGGTTTTGAATGTTTTATGTAGTTTTTCAATTTCATTGTTCTGTATGGGACAATGACAATAAAGATATCGTATATCATGCAACAGTCACTGAAGATTATTCAGCTGCCAGGACCTGCTTGGTTCCCATACCATCTGTACCTGAACCACAGCTGTGTTGACTGGGGCTGATGAGACTTGCAACCCAAAGCTTCTGCTCCTCCCTCTCCATTCCTCGACTGGTCCTGGGAGCCAGTGGAGCAGGAGAGGTGCGGCAGGAGGTGGAGGCATAGAAGCTCTTGGTTCTACATCAGCCTGACCTCCCTCTCTCCTCCTGCACCTGTTCTTCACTCTCCAGTCCTGCAGCTTCTCTTGCCACTTACTCTCATCTCCTGGCTGTTACAGGCTCCCCCAGATCATTGTTCCCTTCTTCCAAGTCAGTCCCAACCCCCTTTCTCCCAGTGCCCACTCATAAGAATCCACCCACCACTGCTCAGTGTCCACTCAGTCCCTGACACCAGCTCTCAGACACCTCATGGCCAAAGTAGCTCTGACACCAGTCACACATTGGTCTTTGCAAACTTTGCCTCCTCCCCCCATCCTCTACTAACATAGGAACAGTGGGGCGCAAAGAGTTAAATCCCTTCTTGCACATTCCCTGGTGCTGATCAAGATTAACACACACACACACACACACACACACCACAGCTGCTATATGGTAAAAAAAAGCAAAAAAAACCCAAACAAACAGAAGAGGACCGCTCACATGATTCCCATCATGCCTAGTTTGGCCACCCGTTTTTTTGCAACTCCGCTCTTAGAATCCAGATACAAATCCACATGATACGTCTGTAACCCCGACAGCAGACTCGAGCTCACCCCCCGGAAACCTGCTGATGTTTCGGCATTATCGCCTTGCAACACCATGTGATGACCAGCCACAAAAGCAGAAGTGGCAGCATGTGATAAAGGCAGCCCCGGAGGGTATCTTGCGCTGCCAGCACTGTGGCAATTTCGCGAAGGGGAAGGGACTAAAGGTCAGTGTTCTTCTGCGCTTCGGTGGTTGCCTGAAGCTGTTAGAGGTCATCAGGCGAGCCTTCCCCAAGCTGGTGCTTGAATTCTGGCTCGCAACAGCCCCAAGTAAGCATGACCAGTGGCCAGGGATGAGGGGACCGGTTGCATCCCATCTGTGGAATCATGTGACTGATAGTCCACCTGACCTTGGGTTATAAAGCTTCTCACTAAAATTTCCTATACTTTTGTTTTTGTCAGGGCGCATTTAAAGCCACAGGCCTAAAATCAGTTTTGGAAACTCCAACATTTTGGTAATTTGTTACTATAAATTTCCCCCTAATTGCAAAGTTTGGGACTCAAAATGACCCTGTGAAATTTGCAAATTTCACAGTGGTGGCGTAGCGGTCTGAGTGTCAGAACAGGTCCTGAGTTTGGGCCAGTCACTCACTCACTCACTCACCATGAGTTTGGGCCAGTCACTCACTCTCAAGCTAACCTACCTCACGGGGTTGTTGCGGGGATTAAATGAGGAGAGGGAGAACCACGTAAGCCACCTTGAGCTCCGTGGAGAAAAGGGTGGGAGATAAACGCAAATGCAATGCAGTATATGAAACCAGTTAGTGGAAGTAGTCTGCAAACAGAATAATAGAAGACGGCGCAGAGTGCATCTGGTGTGGAAAATATTTCCATTAAGGTTTTCTCCTCTCTTTCTTTCAAACATAATATGTGGAGCTCAGCATTTTGGCCTAACTATTGCAATGTTATACATCAAAACTCACCACCTTCCTCTGCTATTCAGCCTTTACTGAGGTGCTAATATGACACTCGGCTGTCTCTCTATTGAAGGTTCTAGGACAAAACATTACTCCCACCTCCACCTGTCTTTGCCCATAAGCAGAAATACTTGTATGCATCATTTTAATCCCATGCAAAGTAGGGGGTGCATTAGTATTTACAGTAGTTTATTTTTCAAAATGATGAAGCTGGCCTATGCTCTCATGGTGGAATTGCAACAGAAGCAACACGCTATTGAACAAAGACAGTGCATACAAAAACAGCATACACAGCAGGCTTACAGACAGTGTGGCATTGCCTCAACGGAAGGTTATTATAATTTCCAACTAAATAAAAGGCAGATAAAATTAACGGAAATGTTAATATTCATACGCTGTGTCCCAAAAAAAAATATCAGTTGCATCTGCTTGGCCACTATGAGTACAGAATACTGGACTAGATGGACCTCTGGTCTGATGGGGCAGTACTCTTCTTTTGTTCATAGTAGTTAGAGGAGTGCATCAGTGTCAAAGTCCCAGAGCTATTAAATGATTAAAACATTTCTGGAAGCAGCTTCAGAACTGAGCTTGTGTATATACATATTTATAAAAGTTACCAGTGATGGCTTATGTGGTTTCTGGAAGAGAACTGCATTAAAATAATAATAATGCTGTCTCTTTTCTTCTAGTAACTGAGGCATCACCAACACAGAAATTCATTGCCCAGAGTAATCTAAAAACGTCGATACAGAAGATCAGCTTGGACTTTCCAAAAAACAAAAACAAAAAAACCTTACATGAGTCCAGTGGAATTTATCTGGATGTAGAGATGTGAAAGCCTTCAGGGTGGGGAAAGAGAATTGTTATTATTTTTTGAATATTTTTTTTAAAAATCTTTTTTTGGAATGAGTTTAATGTTTTTTTAAGATCAGGTTTAACTTCCTCAAAATGTGCAGTATGAAGATTTTTATGCAATACAATATACCATTTTCCCCATAGGAATCTGGTTAGCCACTGTGAGAACAGGAGAACAGGCCACTGGCTTGACCAGCACACTTATGGTGCTTATGTACATAAGAAAAGCAAGCTCAAGCACAAATCATCAAGACAGATATAACTCAAGCACAGTCTATGCAGATTCTGGTTTTCTAGAAAACTCGCAGCTCCTCACTGATGTCTGCGGCCGCTCTGTCTGTCTTGCCCTCCCCAGAAACACCTCCCCTGTCCCAGTCAGATCCAGGAGCAGAACAGGGCAACACATCATGTTCCTGACTGTAACTTTCCCCCACATCTCTTCAGTTTGTGACATCATTCTTACGGCTGCATGAAGATATATTGCATCATATTAATGGGAAAGGTGAATCTGCTACCGTCAAACCAATGATACCACAAAGAACCCGGTCTGTAAAATCAACATGATTTTATGGGGGGGGACGGACGGACGATGATGACCCACCTTTTCACCGGATGACATATGACTCCCTCCCATCCTCTGGAATTGAAGTGGAAACCTCTTGGCCCCTTCTGCCACCTAGTGTCAGGACAGAGAATTGCATGCTAAACAGTCACTCTCGGAGGGGATAATTTCGTGGATGCCAGATACAGCATCTTTCAGCCAAAAACAGAACGAGTGAATAGGAACATTGTTAAATAAAAAACCAAATAGATGTCACTGGTGTTTTATCTCTTGTTAGCCAATTTTAATTTATCTTTTTAATGTTACGTTTAATGTTATGTTTTTATATATGTTGGAAGGGTATTATTCTTATGATGGAATAGGACAGCCCTATTTTCATCGGAGAAATGTTGGTGGGTATGTTGCCTAAGGCCAGTCAGTGAGTTGATGGCAGAGGTAAGATTTGAACTGTGCTGCCTCATCACTCTTGTTTTGCTTCTTCCCCCGGGAGCAGGGAAGATAAACAAACCAGGAAGCCTTGGCTTCCCCTTATGTCTGAACCAGGGACCATGGTTTGTTGCTTCCTGTCAAACACAAGATCAGCAAGGCAGCAACAAACAAGGTTGGCTCGCAGTTGTGGCTTGCACTAAGGGGGCTGTTGATTGGGCAGTGTGCACAAGCAGGCAAGATAAACCACAGAGCCTGAATTAGCATTGCACGCAAACGAGCCAATGGCTTAACATGCAATGGTTTTTTTTTTAAAAAAAAAGGCTCAAAAAACCCTTCCTCTATCTGATCTGCCACATTCTTCCATGAGGAGTTTGCATTTCCCTCAGGTCATCAGAGCAAACTCAGCCACCACTCAAGAACAAACTCTGGATGCATTTCCAAGACAAACTGAACCTCGGACCACAGGCTGGAGAGGAAAAGGTAATTAGTAGCTTGTTTGCAGAGGTAATTAGCAGTTTACTGAACTGCAGGTCTCTTTGCTAGGATTGCCAGATCAAAATATCAAAAACACAACACTGCAGCAGTACAGCATGTTGTTTTTTTCTGATCTAAAGAGTTCAAAGGGGTCATTGTGTTTCTCAAATAAGGAGCCATCCATTATTTGGAACTGTAAAATTCTGGAGTAAAGAACAACGTTCCAAAATGTAGGACACCCTTTGCCATCCTGAGGGCCCCCAGATGTTCTGGAGCTGTAGTCTAAAACATTTGGAGGGCCCCTGGTTGGCAACAGCTGATGTAGGAAGGTTCTTAGAATGCAAAGCATCTTACAGCTGTTTTTCCACTTTTTTGAACATTCTTAGTGGCTCTTCCTCAAAAGCTTGGCCGTCACTGCCGCACCAGACAAATCCTTGAATTAAAAGAAGACTTTGCTACTGTGCATATGCAAAAATCATCCTCGGGTGACATCTGCTTCCTTCATCGGATAGCTTGGTGCACTTGCGATTTCTGAGGACTCCCCAGAGCTGAATGAAAAAGAACAGCCCAAGAGAGCACCCAGGCACACACAGCCTTCAGTGGAAACTGGGAAGGTGCCACATTTTTGCAGTGCTTGAAAACAGGTCCTCCCAGAAGAAGACAAAAGCTATGTCTGTTTACTCTGCATCCAGTGAGCTCCCATTGATGGTTTCTGAAGCCATGTGGACACAACAGGAGGCACAATCCATTTCAATCCTGGTTTTTTTTTTAATAGAAATACTGTGTTCTGATGCTTTTCCCCACCCCTCAGTTTGAAATGTAGAGAGGGGAAAGGACCGCAGTGCATTTTAAGCCAGTGATGTGTACACAGCCAAAGTCCGGAAACCACAGAAGGGCTGTGATAGCTTGATTCACTTTTCTGTTTTCATACTACTATGTTGTTGTCCGACTCTTCGTGACCCCCTGGACCAGAGCACGCCAGGCACTCCTGTCTTCCACTGCCTCCCGCAGCTTGGTCAAACTCATGCTGGTAGCTTCGAGAACACTGTCCCACCATCTCGTCCTCTGTCGTCCCCTTCTCCTTGTGCCCTCCATCTTTCCCAACATCAGGGTCTTTTCCAGGGAGTCTTCTCTTCTCATGAGGTGGCCAAAGTCTTGGAGCCTCAGCTTCAGGATCTGTCCTTCCAGTGAGCACTCAGGGCTGATTTCCTGCAGAATGGAGAGGTTGGATCTTCTTGCTGCCCATGGGACTCTCCAGAGTCTCCTCCAGCACCATAATTCAAAATTCAAAGCAGCAGGCAGGCTCTCCCCTCCTTCTCACTTTCTGACACTGGGTGAGCTCAGCCTACCTCGCAGGGTTGTAAGTTTACATTTTTGTACCCTCCTTCCCCCACCCTTCTGCCTGTTGTTGTTATTATTATTATTATTATTATTATTATTATTATTATATGCCACCGATCTGACTGCATTGCCCCAGCCACTCTGGGCAGCTTCCAGCCAAATATAAAAACACACTGAGACATCAAACATTACAAACTTCCCTAAACAGGGCTGCCTTCAGATGTCTTCTAAAAGTCATATAGTTGTTTATTTCCTTGACATCAGCTGGGAGGGCGTTCCACAGGGTGGGCGCCACCACCAAGGAGGCCCTCTGCCTGGTTCCCTGTAACTTCACATCTCGCAGGGAGGGAACTGCCAGAAGGTCTTCTGTGCTGGATCTTAGTGTTGTAATTCTGTTGTTGATGATACGGTCCTGTATATTGGGCTTCATATGATTTTGTAAATTTTGTACGTTGATTTTTTATTTGTGTATTATTTTTCTGTTTATTTTTATTATTTTGTTCCCTGCTCTGTGATTAAAAATATTCAAGGACAAGCTGGCTATAAATATTGTAAGTAAATAAAATACATTAAGCCCAGACTGAATTGATTCTCATGGAAGTCATGTCTAATAGTAAGTCCCCAGTAGTCTGATCTCCCTAGAAGTTTCTGCATTCTTCTGCTCCAACAACTTTTATAATTCTTTTTTTTAAAAAAAATTAAATTAAAGTTTCAGTTTTACAACAATTATACAAATTCAATAAAGTCAACCCATCAAATCGGCTTACCTCCCACCCCCTCTGGTTTCTTACGTTTTGTCTTTATTACTGCATATTCTAATTATTACCTTACAGTATTTATTTATTTTTTCCTTTTAAAGTTCCCTTTCATTTATATCTTCACTGTTCATTCTATGTTAATCCTGCTAAAGTACTGAGTTGTTACTAATAACGTCGCAGGGGCAACTTTTAAAATTATTATTATTACTATTAAAGTTTTTATTTATACTTTTCAAATTTATACATTTCATTAATTTTACAATCATTTAAACATTTCAAAGTTTGACTTCCTTTCCCCTCTTTCTGCAGTTCCTTAAATTTATTTTTTATATTTTCTGCATTTTCCAAATTAACTTAACTTACTCATTTATTCATCTACTTTAAATATATATTCTTATAAAACTGAAAGTTATTACAGTAATCCTGCCAGTGTTCTTTTCTGTTCACGGTTTGTTTGTAAATATTCAATAAACCATTTCCATCCTTTTATAAAAAGTTTGTTATCTTGATTTCTTATTCTTCCGGTAAGTTTCACCATTTCTGCATATTCCATAAGTTTTTGTATCCATTCTTCCTTTGCTGGGACTTCTGCTTCTTTCCATTTTGGAGCAAGTAACATTCTTGCTGCTGTAGTAGCAAACATAAATAAATTTCTATACAATTTAGGAAGTTCTGTCCCTATAATTCCCAAAAGAAAAGCTTCTGGTTGTTTTTTTTACAAAGATTATTTTGAACATCCTTTTCAATTCATTATATATCATTTCCCAGCAACTTTTATAATTCTACCCAGCTTGGCCTGATTTAGAAATTGAGGAGGAGGAAGATTTTTATTTTTTTTTAAAGCTAGGTTAGCAAAATCCACTAGTGTGGCCGCCTGCTCTTTTGAGGAGGACAGTCCTCTGTTGGAGAAAGGAAATCGCAAGGAGGTAGAGCTTTGATGCTGCCAACACACAGCCATTTCTAGGGCATCAGACAAAGGGGCCACCCAGTCACAATCTTCCCTTCTATGCTGATACACATTGCATTGCATTTCTAGTCCTGATTTCTAAGTTTATACTGATGCATATAAATTAGCAGCTGTCCGTCTCATGCAAATAGCTGTCCCATTGTGTGGGGGAGGGAGTGAGCGATGTATAAGCAGCCACCGAGCTGCACTGCTATGGACGGAAAACGACTCATGCAAACCCTTTCCCACGAGCAAACCTGCCCACACTGCGCACAGAGGAACTTCCTTTGCGGGCTGCAGCTCGACCCCTGTGCAGTGCCCGATTTATGTACTGTCAGTGGCGGAGCTTGATGCTCCAGCACCGGGGGGCGGAGAGCAGACGGGGTGGTGCCCAGCACGGGCAGGGGGGCAGCCGCGATGGCACCCCACCGGGATTGCACTGCCAGGAGCAGTGCGCTCACCCCGCACTCCTCTTCCTCTGCCAGTGTGTACAGTGGTACCTCTAGTTGTGGACATGATCCATTTTGGGGTGCCGCTCGCACCCCGAAAAGTCCGCAACTAGAGCGGCGCTTCTGCGCAAGCACAGAGCGCAATAGAGCACTTTTGCGCATGCGCGAAGTGCGCAGAATGCTTCTGTGCATGCGGCAAAACCCGGAAGTATACACTTCCGGGTTTGCCACGTTCGCAAGTCGAATAGATGCAACATGAACCTAATGGAACATGAGATATGACTGTATAGGCTAAGTATTCGGTATAGGCTTTATAGACTGTATAGGCTGAAGCCTAGGTAGGTCCTCTAAATCTAGGGGGCCTCTGCAGCCCATCTGCCCCCCCCCCCAGGGGGCAGTCTCTCCTCTCCCAAAATTGCAAACCCAAGACTTCATGCGAGGGCATTTTAATCCTAGTGGGTCCCAATTTGAAACTCTAGGGCGCAATTTAAAATTTTTTTGTGGGGACATAGTTCACAGCCAAAGTCTGCAGAATCTTAGAGATATAAATCTGTGTGCTAGGTCATTTTCGCAGGGTCAGCAAAGCCCTTCAGAAATCAGGCCTGTTATTGAGTTCTTGTGCAAGTTTGTACAGTTCACTTCTGGATTTTTTAAAGAGAAGATTTTGATGAGCTTGAGAAACAAGCAAAAGCCACCTTGCCAAATGTTAACTACAAAATAAGGAGACAAAGAGTGTGGGAACGACAAAGAAATGACAGAAGTTCACCTGATGCCTTAGATACACTTTCTTCGAGAGTTAAGTTTAGGATAAAATCCTTTATTCCTATATTAGATGCACTTGAAGCCAATTTAAAAAGAAGTACTGTATACAGTGATGTTACACAATTGTTTTTTTCCATTCTTGTTGATAGCATCTAAGCAATAAATTCAGCACGGTGTTGAACTGTTGATGGAAGCATACCCAAAAAATATTGACCTGAAACTTATTGATGAAGTTTTGCACTTTCACCTGTACATGAGACAAAGCCATAGGCTTATGGCAGAGCACTCTCTGTCTCATGCAGACCTTTATTAAATTATATACAAGGAAAAAAATCAGATGGCCTTTCCTAATGTGGAGGCAATTTTGCGGCTATTTCTTAGCTTTATGGTCACTAACTACTCGGAAGAGAGGAGTTTTTCAAGACTCAAAAGAATTAAAAGTGAATTAAGGGCCACAATGTCTCAAGAAAGGTTGTCCACACTGAGCATTCTGTACATTGAAAGTGACAAACTTAGACAAACAAATTTTGATGAAGTTTTGTGATGTCCTTTAGAGGAGAAATTGTGAACTGCAGAATTTTAAATACCCATCCTCATTCAATTTTGTTTATAACCCTCTTCCATTTTCTTCTAGTCGTGAGGGTAGGGGATTGGGAGGGGCCTCACAAGTGCAGCAGCCTAGGGTCTCTCTTCATCTAAATCTGGCCCTGACCCTGTGCATGCTTCCTCTTCTTCAGCCCCTTGTTTTCTCCCAAGAAAAGTGAGCCGGGGGGTCGCTTAAATAAATAAATAAAAATTCTGAGTAACATCAGTTTGCATTTCTTAGTACAGAAAGTATTGATCTGATGTGTAGAGATCTTCCCTGTCCTAATTAATTCAAGAGGGTTCTGGAAGCTTCTCTGTGTGAAAGAAACAAGTAGAAACTTCATGATGTTTGGGTTATCTCTTCAGAGAAGCTGAGTACAGCTGGCTGAAACTGGTCCTGTTATCTGTCAAGGTCATGCTGACTATACAGTCATACCTTGTGTTGCGTTCCACTCTTGTTATGGACTTTCAGCTTACGAATGCAGCAAACCTGGAAGTGTTTACTTTCGGGTTCGCTGCCTGCGCATGCGCAGAAGCGATCTGTCGCTTTGCACATGCGCAGAAGTGCTCGACCGCACTGTGCACATGCGCAGAAGAGGTGCTCTAGTTGCGGACCAAAATGGATTAAGTCCGCAACTAGAGGTCCCACTGTAATAGGCCAGAAGGAGCCTAGGTTTCACTTCCTCTTTCAATCTCTCTTCCTTCTGGTGTGGTGTTCTGTACATAGTACGCTTAGTGTTAAGGTTTAGACTTGTTATAAGTTATTGTAAGTTTGAGAATGTCTCCAGCCAGCCTCCGGCCAGTGCGCGCTCCCAGGGGCCACCCATGTGGTGGTGTGTCTGTGTCTTTCTGTCTGTCGTTCTGTTTGTTTAACCACCACCACCCTGCTCCGTTCCGAAATCGCGAAATCAGCAACTGCAACCTCAGATATGCAGATGACACAACCTTGATGGCAGAAAGTGAGGAGGAATTAAAGAACCTTTTATTGAGGGTGAAAGAGAAGAGCGCAAAATATGGTCTGAAGCTCAACATCAAAAAAAGATCATGGCCACTGGTCCCATCACCTCCTGGCAAATAGAAGGGGAAGAAATGGAGGCAGCGAGACATTTTACTTTCTTGGGCTCCATGATCACTGCAGATGGTGACAGCAGTCACAAAATTAAAAGACGCCTGCTTCTTGGGAGAAAAGCATTGACAAACCTAGACAGCATCTTAAAAAGCAGAGACATCACCTTGCCAACAAAGGTCCGTATAGTTAAAGCTCTGGTTTTCCCAGTAGTGATGTATGGAAGTGAGAGCTGGACCATAAAGAAGGCTGATCACCGAAGAATTGATGCTTTGAATTTTGAATTATGGTGCTGGAGGAGACTCTTGAGAGTCCCATGGACTGCAAGAAGATCAAACTTCTCCATTCTGAAGCAGATCAACCCTGAATGCTCACTGGAAGGACAGATGGATGTTCTTAAGCATTCTGTGTGAAGAACTGTAGGTATTTGAAGGTGATCTATAAATGCTAACTATTAAATACATTAAATATTAAATGAAAGCTGGACCATAAAGAAGGCTGATCGCCAAAGAATGGATGCTTTTGAATTATGGTGCTGGAGGAGACTCTTGAGAGTCCCATGGACTGCAAGAAGAACAAACCTCTCCATTCTTAAGGAAATCAGCCCTGAGTACTCACTGGAAGGACAGATCGTGAAGCTGAGGCTCCAATACTTTGGCCACCTCGTGAGAAGAGAAGACTCCCTGGAAAAGACCCTGATGTTGGGAAAGATGGAGGGCACAAGGAGAAGGGGACGACAGAGGACGAGATGGTTGGACAGTGTTCTCAAAGCTACCAGCATGAGTTTGACCAAACTGCAGGAGGCAGTGGAAGACAGGAGTGCCTGGCGTGCTCTGGTCCAGGGGGTCACGAAGAGTTGGACACGACTAAACAACTAAATAACAACATTCCAAACGGATTTGACAAACAGCGCGGAGCGGAAGCCGAGCGACCAATCGGAGGCAGGCGTGGGGCGGGCTTAGAACGATCCCCGGGAATCTGCGCGCGCCGCCAAGGGCCGGCCTAAGGCAGCTGTTCTTGCTGAGTCGCCTGCTGCTGACTTCCCAGCGTCTGCACTTCCTTTCTTCTGAATCCGGATTCTTCCTCTGGAAGCGCGTGGAGACCAGGTAAGAAAAGAGGCGTGCCGAGCCGCCTTCCTCTGCATGCAACTCTTTCCTCGACTTGGAGAGTTTTCGGATTTATTTTTATTTTTTTGGCCCCGCCATATAGAAACTCCCACTTTCCCCTCTTCCGGGCTCACTTTGCCGGGCAGGGCCTAAGACAAGAGAGCGGGGGTTTCCTGCCCCGTCATGCATCGCCACTTTCCGCTGTGGATATGCAGTGCGCTGCAGTGGGGGTAACGCAAGGAGGCTGCTTGCGTTTTTCGACATTGGGAATTTCCAGCGGGGATTTCCAGCGAGACGGGGGTGTGGGAATAGATGAGAGGCCTGTTCGGGCGACCGCGGGTCATTAACCCCTCCCAGGGTCCTGGTTGACCTCTACCTCTCACCTCACCCACCCGCATTCAACTCAAAGCGTGGCTCAGGATGCAACCCGAACCTGGGAGCAAGTGCCGTAGGACTCGGTAGACTTACTTCTGAGTAGACATTCATAAGTTCGCGCTGCGCTGGGAAGGTAGCAACGGGGATGTGCCTTTACCTATCTTGCACAATGCGGCAGGTGTATATATTGCTTGCAGAGAAATGGGCAGAAAGGGATTCCCGATTGCGCGTCCAGGAAGTAGTTATTCCCAGTACCGTAACTGGGACGTTCAACCAGAATGCCAGCAAGCACAGGCTCCATCTGGATGTCTCAAATTGAAGTCAGTGCATAAGAAAAACCTCGATTTTCTCTGTCTGCTTGAACTGTACTTATTTTGGGTCTAACTAACTGTTCTTTAAAAAACAAACAACCCCCCAAGCTGCTGGGAATTGCATTTCTCTTTTCTTCCACTTCCTGGAGGTGAGGGCAGAATTTGTGAAGCTTTCCGGATGGTTTCTTTTCTAGCATTGCAAATAAACTGTTACGTGCCCCTGCTCCACCCAGTCTCCGAGTGGTGAGAAGTTCCAGAGGTCCCAGAACTTGCCCCAGGAGTGAAGATCAAAGTTCTTAACTTAGTTGTCATTTGAACCAGCCAGATGTTTAACTGAGAAGCAAATCACAATCGGTCCATTATTTTTAAAAAGAAGACTTGAGATCTGTCTTGTCCAAAAATGGCGACTAGACATTCCGTTTTGGCGACTGCAACCTTGGTTTAAGGAGCCATTTGGCGCCTAGCTTATATATCTGAGTTTCTAACACTCCCTTTTGGACAGCCCTGCCCATCTCCCACTGCAATCCGGAGCCCCTTTGTTAGATATGAGCAGCTTCTTTCAAAGATAGCTCAGTTGCTGGAGCACGAGACGCTAAATCCCAGAGTTCTGGATTTGAGTCCCACATTGGACAAAGTGGGGGGTTGGACTAGATGACACCCCGGAAATGATCTCTTTCAGCTTCTGCCTTCTGGAAGAAGGTACAGGGTTATAAAGACTAGGACTAGCTGCCTGAGAAACAGTTTATATCCAGATGCAATTTTGGTTTTAAACGCAGTGTAAAGTAGTCTCAAAGCGGTATCTCTAAGCAGTTCCAAAGCACGTCAAAGTAGATAAATAGGTACCGCTCTGGCGGGAAGGTAAACGGCGTTTCCGTGCGCTGCTCTGGTTTGCCAGAAGCGGCTTAGTCATGCTGGCCACATGACCTGGAAGCTGTACGCCGGCTCCCTGGGCTAATAAAGTGAGATGAGCACCACAACCCCAGAGTCGGTCACGACTGGATCTAATGGTAGTCTCTATGGGAGTATATTGTATTTACTTATAGGGTAAGTTTTTAGGGGGTTAACCAGGCTGGGATAGCAGGCATGTTGGTTTTTGAATGTCTGATGTAGATTTTTTTCAATTTTGTTGTTCTGTATGGGACAATGACAATAAAGATTATCGTATCATCATATCGTATTGTGGCCTTTCCCAACTCTACAGTTCTGTCTGTGATTCTCCTGGTTCTAGGTGCTAACTGAACATGGGGTTTGCTGAGGATAAAGTGGAGGAATACATCAGGGCACACCAGTGCAACTTCCGATGCATCCGTGTCCTTCAGATGCTCGACTATCTCAGCTGCCTCACTGAAATAGACAAGGTAACTTCCCCCCTGATTTCCCTGCTCTTGTTGGTGCCAGTGTTTGGATTGGGGAGCTGCCCCTTGAGAGTATGTCCAGGGTAGTGTCTTTGGGCTGTGGGAATGTTGTGGATAACAGGAGAGGATATGTTGATGAAATATATAATAATAATACCTTTATTGTCAATGTACAGTGGTACCTTGGGTTACAGACACTTCAGTTTACATACACTTCAGGTTACAGACTCCGCTAACCCAGAAATAGTACCTCGGCTTAAGAACTTTGCTTCAGGATGAGAACAGAAATTGTGCTCCGGCGGCACAGTGGAAGCAGGAGGCCCCATTAGCTAAAGTGGTGCTTCAGGTTAAGAACGGACCTCTGGAACGAATTAAGTACTTAACCCAAGGTACCACTGTACAGTACAATGAAATGAACCGAGCCTCCCCTCCTCACAAACACTCAATCTCATTGCACTCTGTGTGCTTGTCGCACAGCACACCAACCCTGAAAGTCAGTTGCACTATATTATTTTCTGTTCAGAAACTGGTTTTAGCCTGTTGGTATGACTGATTATACTTCTATATTCCCTGCCCGAGGGTAGAAGATTAAAGAGGTGCTGGCTGGGGTGTGAATCGTCCCTGAGAATTTTTCTCGCTCTCCTAAGGCATCAATTCCTTGCAATGTCATCTAGCGGGCTCAGGGGACAGCCCATGATATCATGTGCTTGTTCACCACCCTCTGTAGAGACTTTCTGTCCGTGGCTGTCAAGCCAACGTACCACACTGTGATACAATATGAGAGGACACTTTCTATTGTGGACTGGTAGAAGGAGGTCATCAATTGTTGTTTAACATTGTTCTTTCGCAAGACCCTGAGGAAATGGAGTCTATGTTGGGCCTTCCTAACCACCTGAGTTATATTGTTTTTCCAAGTGAGGTCTTAACTAAGGTAAACTCCCAGGAATTTAAAGGAAGAGACTCTCTCCAAACAACCCCCCCCCCCAATATACAATGGGGCTAGTTCCCCTCTCTTCCTCTGCAAGTCCAACACCATCTCATTTGTCTTGGTAATATTTAAAGGTAAAGATACCCCTGTCCGTACGGGCCAGTCGTGTCCGACTCTAGGGTTGCGCACTCATCTCGCTCAAGAGGCCGGGTGCCGGCGCCGTCTGAAGACACTTCCGGGTCACGTGGCCAGCGTGACGAAGCTGCAGTTGGTGAGCCAGCACCAGCGCCGCACACAGAAATGCCGTTTACCTTCCCGCTATAAGCGGTACCTATTTATCTACTTGCACTTAGGGGTGCTTTCGAACTGCTAGGTGGGCAGGAGCTGGGACCGAACGACGGGAGCTCACCACGCCGCGGGGATTCGAACCGCCGCCCTTACGATCAGCAAGTCCTAGGCACTTAGGTTTTACCCACAGCGCCACCTGCGTCCCTGCTAATATTTAGGTGCAAGTTATTCTCTAGGCACCATGTAGATACTTTTTGAACCTCCCCTCTGTACGCTGATTCATCTCCACTTGTGATTATACCATTATGGTAGTATCATCTGCAAACTTAATAATTGCAGTAGATGGATCAGATGAAATACAAAATATGTATATGAGTACAGGTAGGGACTCATCTCACATCCCTGTGGGGTGCCAGTGCTGAGCTTCAGAGAGGTAGATGTAACAGGCCCAATCCTCACTGTTTGTGTCTGATCCCTCAGAAAGTCTTTAATCCAATCACACATGGTAGCAGAAAGGTCTAGTTCCATCAGCTTTTTGATAAGAATGTCTGGAAGGATGGTATTAGACGCCGAGCTATATCCTTCCTCACTTATGCTTGTGAGCTAGTAGCAGAGCACATTCCCTTTGCACATTGCTGGAAACAAGTTGATTGATTGATTCGTTAGAATCATTTGAGTTGAGCAATCCAGTCTGGCTTGTCCAGATTGGATAGTTCCCTCTTAAAAACAATAATGACAGTCTTCTTTTAAAAGGAATGGTGAAGTTTACTTACATTCAGTTCACAGTATTGTCCTGAAGGCAGCCTTTATCTTGTAGTTGCAGGTACTTGTGTAGAGAAAAGAAGTCTGAGCTAGGCCTCAGACTTTCCACCTTGTGGCTTCCATCCTCTGTAAGCACAAGCACAAGATGAGCCATGTCCTGCTGGCTAAGAACCAGCAGAAGGAAGATGGCAAAAGAGCAGTTGCAAGAGCCAAAGGGCCAAAAGAGCAAGAGAGGGAGATGGTTGCATGACTAGTGCCTTTATAGGGTCTGCTAGGGTCACGTCCATCTACCTGGTCACACACAGGAGAAGGATGCTCCAGAGCAGGTATGACAGGAAGTCTTCCCCGTCTGTGTTCACTGTCAGGGAGGACTTCCAAACACAGTGGAACACAGTGTATGACAAGCTTAAAAAAATGTTTTACGTATAACTTTATGAAAAATACAGAAGCTTTTCTACTAGGGATAACGGACACAGGTATAGCAAGAGAAGATCAGAAAATATCCCTCTATGCCACAGGAGCGGCAAGGATCCTAATTGCTAAAAACTGGAAAAAAGGAACTGCCAACCAAAAAGAAATGGCAAGATAAACTGTTAGAGTATATTGAACTGGCTAGATTAACAGAGGCAATTAGAGATCACACTAGGCAAGAGTTTCAAAAAGCATGGGGGAAATGTAGAGAATACTTCACAAAACAGTGCCCTAAAATACATACCTGGACTTGCAACCCATGACGGCAACGCTCTGTCTCCACAGCTGGGCACTGGTGGCAGAGAAACTCATGACTGGTGGAAGTTTCACCCTCCACTTGCGATATGCCACTGGGTGAAGGCGCCATCGTGCTCTAGCCCTCAAACCAGTCCTGCGTGATGTATTGATCCATTACCTTTTCATTCTGTTCAGCTCACGCTCCCCCTTCAGCAGCACAGACTTGTTTTGAAGCAGTTGCAGAGTTGCTCTGGGTATTGCAAGGTAGCAGGTGTGTCTGTGCTTATGCAGGCACCCAAATTACGTTGCAAACCCGTGGTTCTCATTATTACCGCAGCTATTTGACAGTTAATTGTGGGAGGGTTTTTCTTAACCGTGGGACAGGCATGTCTAAACCGTTCCTGTGGCTTTCTGAGACGTAGCGACGGCCACAACTTGGACGGCTTTCAAAAAGGCTTAGACAGATTCATGGAGGAGGAAGCTAGCAATAGCGACTGGGTCGGAAGCAATTTGCCTCCTGGATACCGGTTACTGTCGCCCTCGGGTCTGACGTTTGGGCTTTTATCCGGCTGGCCACTGTGAGAACAGGATACTGAGCTGTATGGGCCTTTGGCCGGATCCAGAACAGCACTTCTCACATGCATCCATCCAACTCCACATTGAGAGCTCTGGTCTGGAGATGCTGGCTGCAGGCTGGGGACCTGCTAGCATGTTTGGAATATGCCATGGGAATCCCAATTTTAAACCTTCCCAGGGCTTTGGTGATGCTGTTCTGTCTCTCTTTCTCCCCCCACCCCCTCGTTCCTGAGTTTTGCATTTTCATGTCCCCCATTTCCGCAGCAAGTAATTAAAAGTGAATGCTTAATGCGAGGGAACGACCTGACTGTGTGGGAGCTGTTTCAGCACCTCCGGGCGAGGAGGGGCTGGGTGACGTTCTTCATCAACGCTCTCGAGGACCAGAACCAAAGCGAGCTGGCAAATGAAATCAGAGAAGTTTACGACCGTTGGCGGCTCCGTAAGTTGCCCTTTCGCCTTTTGCATTTAATTTATTATTATTATTATTATTATTATTATTATTATTATTTTGCTTCTTAAGAGCAATAATGGAGATCGTCAGCTTTGCAAAAGGGCAGTATATAATCAAAATGAATGAATGTGTAAATTGGTGGTCTTCTTTTTCGGGGGCAAAAAAATTGCAGTTGTTTTGATTTAGAGTCTAGACCATAGAACCCCGTGTAATAATAGACCACATATCCTTTTCCTCTTGGATTGTTTTATTATTGACTCTGTAAATCACATAGCTGTACCCTATACAGTGGTACCTTGGGTTACAGACGCTTCAGGTTACAGACGCTTCAGGTTACAGACTCCGCTAACCCAGAAATAGTACCTCGGGTTAAGAACTTTGCTTCAGGATGAGAACAGAAATCGTGTGGCGGCAGCGGGAGGCCCCATTAGCTAAAGTGGTACCTCAGGTTAAGAATGGACCTCCGGAACGAATTAAGTTCTTAACCTGAGGTACCACTGAGAGCCAGTGTGGTGTAGTGGTTAAGAGCGGTAGTCTCGTAATCTGGTGAACCAGGTTCGATTCCCCGCTCCTCCACATGCAGCTGCTGGGTGACCTTGGGCCAGTCACACTTCTCTGAAGTCTCTCAGCCCCACTCACCTCACAGAGAGTTTGTTGTGGGGGAGGAAGGGAAAGGAGATTGTTAGCCGCTTTGAGACTCCTGAGGGGGGGTGAAAGGCGGGATATCAAATCCAAACTCTCCTCCTCCTCCTTCTTCTTCTTCTTCACTGTAATTCCTTATTGGCAACTGTGACAACTTTTCTCTTCTTTCTTTCTTTCTATTTTATTTTTAAATCCTGTTTGCTATTAAAATTCAGTAATCGCTATTTGGAAATAAAGGAAAAAGAAATTAACCTCTGTGCTGCTGGTGTGTCTTCCTCCTCCAGCCCCTCGAAGGAATGTGCCGGCAGTTGCTGCCTCACCAGCTGTGGTGAATAGCTCCCAGGTGCCAGCCGTGAAGCCCAGCCCACCCTCTTCTGACGTGCCCCTGCCAGTCCAGCCCCCGTTGCCCACAGGCGTCTCAGACCCATCCCACTTCGCCACTAATGCAGCCTCTGAAGACATGCCTGATTACAGCACTCCTGTTCAAGAAACTGAACGTCTCCCTCGGAGCCCTGAGGTAAAGCCTAAGATTGGTTTCTCTTCCCTTGCCTTTCATAGAATCCTAGAGTTGGAAGGGACCCAAAGGTGCTGGAATCTCAACTGTAGCATCCCTGGAAAATGGCCATCCAACCTCTGCTCAAAAACCTCCAAGGAAGGAGAGTCTACCACCACTGTCTTCCCCACCCCATAAATTTTTATTATTTTCTTTACAAATTCTTTCTTATCATACTTTAAACAACATACACCATATCTTTTGCTCTATAAGACGCACCAGACCATAAGACGCACCTAGTTTCTGGAGGAGGAAAACAAGGGAAAAAAATATTCTGAATCTCAGAAGCCAGAACAGCAAGAGGGATCACTGCATAGCAATCCCTCTTGCTGTTCTGGCTCCCGGGATGAGCTGTGCAGTCTGCATTCGCTCCATAAGACGCACACACATTTCCCCTTTTAGGAAGGAAAAGTGCGTCTTATAGAGCGAAAAATACGGTACATCTTTTTGCTCTGCCAAGCTTGTGACTTCAGATGGTATCCTTTATTAAACCCATGCGTGTATTTTATCTTCTCACATCTTATCTACACTGTAGGAGTTACTTCAGCCCTGCTAGTGTTTTTAAGTTTTTACAACTGTCCTTTAAAGGTAAAGGTAAAGGGACCCCTGACCATTAGGTCCAGTCATGACGAACTCTGGGGTTGTGGCGCTCATCTTGCTTTATTGGCCGAGGGAGCCGGCGTACAGCTTCCGGGTTATGTGGCCAGTATGACTAAGTCGCTTCTGGTGAACCAGAGCAGCGCATGGAAACGCCGTTTACCTTCCTGCCAGAGTAGTACCTATTCATCTACTTGCACTTTGACGTGCTTTCAAACTGCTGGGTTGGCAGGAGCAGGGACCGAGCAACGGGAGCTCACCCTGTTGCACGGGTTCGAACCGCCGACCTTCTGATCGGCAAGCCCTAGGCTCTGTGGTTTAACCCACTCCGGCGGGAAGGTAAACGGCATTTCTGTGCGCGGCTCTGGTTCACCAGAAGCGCCTTACTCATGCTGGCCACATGACTCCGAAGCTGTACGGGATGAAGTCTCCACAGGGGAGCGGGAAGCCTTCATCCCGCTGCCCTGCGGAGACGTCATGCAGCTATCCCTGGCTTTTGCGGGAGGTGGGGGAAGGGACAGAGCACGCGGCTCTGTCCCTTCCCCCACCTCCCAGAAAAGCCCCCAGGAGCCGCGCTCCCTTTAAAGAGTGCGCGGCTCTTGCCGGAGGAAAGCCAGTAGGCTTGCTTTCGCTGAAGCCAGGAGGGATCAGTGCGCACCGATCCCGCTTGCTCTCCTGGCTTCAGGCGTAGCCCCTCAAAGCCTCGTGAGCGAAGATGGAGGAGCGCTCCCTCTTAGCTCAGGGTGCTTTGCGTTCCTTTCTTATTTCTTGTTTTCCTCCCCTAAAAACAAGGTGCGTTCAATCGTCCGGTGCGTCTAATAGAGCGAAAAATATGGTAGCTTTTGTGTTACTGTTGTTTTGCTGGATACAAAGGGAAGGAGACATGTTTTATTCTTTGTTCCTGAACTATGCCATATAAACGCTTGTAAATACGCTTACACACATCTCTGTCCGCCACTTCCGTTGTGGAGATTTATCCATGTGCTCGGTAGCTTCAGAAGGCTACTGAGGCTCAAGTCGCTGATTGATTGATGCTGTACTGGAGATCATCCGGCTGCTAGCCGGTGGCTGGAGCAATGTGGGGCCTGACAAATGCCCCCATTTCCCCGGCAGTATCCCAACCGATCCCTCCCATTGCGAGGGGCCGGGCTAGAAGACCTTCGGGGTTCCCTTCTAACTGTACAATTCCATGATTCTGTGATTTGTTCTTTTCAGACCAGAGGCAATGTGGTAGCTGCTCCTGCTGAGGGTGCCCAGGCCGTTCCGAGTGGAGGCTGCCTTGGAGCGACGCCTGGGGAGGTTTTGCCAAGCAACACACCCGCATCCTCAAGGCCCGACGCGGGTCCTTCGGTGCAGAAGTGGGACGGCCGCCAGCCCCGCCCTGTTTGCGTGAAGAACGGCTATTTTGGGAACCGGAACCACCCCATCGACAGTGCCGTTTTGCCGGGGCTGCCTGCGACTCCTGATCCCGGAACGCCTGGGAACCAGCCAGTGGAAGATTACTACTCCTCTCCCGACAGCAGCTCCCCGCTGGCTTCGAGCGGCCAAGACAAGGCATCCCTGAGGGAGCAGAAGATCCAGGCCTTGCGGGGCTATCACAACGAGGATGTGCTGGACGGACCAGAGGACGTGGGCAGCCCTCTCCTCCTGCAAAGGCAGTTCGACGCAGAGCAGGGAGTAGGCCTGGGGCGCCAGGAGAAAGGAGATGGATGCGCCCCCTCTGCCCCAGTGGGGTTTGGAGCGAGCCCAACAGACCGCGTGCCTGGAAATGACCAGGGAAGAGGTAAGGACATGGTCCAGTTTTGTTGCTTATTTTGCAGATCAGTTGCGCTGCAGAAAGCGTGCTGGGGAGACCACACATTCAAGGAACGCAAAATAACACTTGCTAGATTTCAATAACAAAAACTCCTTTTACACTAAATTGCAATATATCAATAAGCGTGACCCATCCACCAGGGTACTGAGAGAGCTACATGCTGCTCTTTATATACTATACCCAACTGCTTAATTAACATAACTTAACAGCACCTGCTATACTGCATCACAGCTGTAAAACTAGGTCATGTTCTTTGCTCTGGCCCTTAAAGACATACACATCTTGTGAAACAATCATGAAACCTAAAATTTAAAGAAGCCATTCAACAGGTTTGAGTCCCATGCGGCAATAATAATAATAATAATAATAAATTAAAGAAATAAATTTATACCCCGCCCATCTGGCTGGGTTTCCCCAGCCACTGTGGGCAGCTTCCAACCGAATATTAAAAATACATTAAAACATCAGTCATTAAAAATTTCCCTAAACAGGGCTGCCTTCAGATGTCTGTTAAATGTCAGATAGTTGTTTATTTCTTTGACATCTGATGGGAGGGCGTTCCACAGGGCGGGTGCCACCACCGAGAAGGCCCTCTGCCTGGTTCCCTATAGCTTCACTTCTCGCAGTGAGGGAACTGCCAGAAGCCCTTGGCGCTGGACCTCAGTGTCGGGGCTGGACAATGGGGGTGGATTTACACCACAGCGCCACCCGTGTCCAGGACAATTTCCACAGCCTCCTTTTTTGCATGGTTTTCTGTTCTTTTCCCTAGTTGTTGGGTGGGTTCAGGGGGGGGGGACCAGTGTTTTAAAGTCCTGAAGCTCTGCTGTCTTGACTGTTCAAAACCACCTCGTTCAGCATCGATTCTAGGATTTCAGTCACGCACTCAGTCCTGTCTTCCCAACCATGAGGGCTATAAACTTGACTATAAACCTGACTATAAACATCCATATAGACAGATGAACTATATGGATCTGACGGAAAGGACTGGCAGAATCCGAAACCAGGGAGAAGAGAGGGTGGAAGAAGATTGGGAAGTTAAAGTTCATATTTAGAAATTTTGTAAAATTAATGACTGTTAGAAAAACGGTGGAATGATATTATATGGATTTAGTAGAAATGTTAGAAGAAGTTAAGTATAGATAAGTAATTTAGTCTTAAAGGGAAATAAGGTTAAAAAATATGTTATTTACAAGATGATAAAAAACAGAGAAAGATGGAAAGGATTTGCTGAAACAATTAGAAGAACTGGAATACAAAAAGGGAGGTGTGAGGAAGTCGAGGAAACAAGGAAATGAAGGATACAATATGGAAAAGGAGAGATGTATTTTAAACTGTTTTTGTTTTAATTTATGTGCTTAATGGGTTTGGGTTGGGTTTTATAATATTTGTATACTGTATTGTATTGTGGTGTTTTTTCACTCCCCCCCCCCTTTCTTTCTTGTCTTTATTTTTCTTTTTTCTTCTTTTTCTGTAACCTTCAAAAGTAATAAATATTATTTTTTAAAAAAATAAACTTGACAGGAGGTTTGGTGCGTGCTTCTCCTCAATGAAAGCACAGGTTAGGGTGCCAAATTCTGTATCTAAAGCCACATGGCTACTTGCTCTTCCTGTGCATATAAAACATAGCATGTGCACCATGGTGGATTTGATTTCAATCAAATCAATTTAAATCACTAGTCAGTAAGACTTGATTTAAATCATTAGACAGTGAGATTTGATTTACATCATTATTTTTTTTACAGAAAGACTCATTCTTGCTGGTATAATCTTAATATTTACAACAAGATGAAGGTTTCATTTTTGAAATAATAAATTTTCAGAGCACCGTATTTTTCGCTCTATAAGACGCACCAGACCACAAGACGCACCTAGTTTTTGGAGGAGGAAAACAAGAAAAAAATATTCTGAATCTCAGAAGCCAGAACAGCAAGAGGGATCGCTGTCCAGTGAAAGCAGCAATCCCTCTTGCTGTTCTGGCTTCTGGGATAGCTGCGCAGCCTGCATTCGCTCCATAAGATGCACACACATTTCCCCTTACTTTTTAGGAGGGAAAAAGTGAGTCTTATAACTGTAAAAACCATCCTATTTTTTTGCTCTATATCAAAAATTACTGATTTGGTTACACTATTAGAAATACATAGACTGATAAGTTAACTGTTTATATTTGGACAACTTTTCTGCTGTACTTTATTGGAAGGAGGAAAATAATCATTTCCTTAATAACAATTTAAACAATTTATTTAACTAAAACAATAGCATTATAGCATATGTATCCATGTTTGTTAACTGACTTGGTTAAATGGTGGGTTTTTGTGTGGGTTTTGTTTTAAACAGACTGAGTTTTAGCACACATGAAAAACTTAAAACAAATCCTTATTTCCTGATGAATAGCCTTTGGACTATAATGTAAATTAAATAGAAAACCATCTATAGAAAGATTTTTCCTCCCAAAGCATTTTATTTTAAAAATCCAATTTAAATCCAAAAAATCTGATTTTTTTATTTTTTAAAAAATCATTGGTTTTTATCCACCCTGATGGGCACCATCCCATGTGCTGATGAATAATTGCATGGGTTGTTTCCATACAGGTCCCCACATTCCTGTGAAGGCTGCTGCTGCCCTCCCCTCAAATGCAAAATTTCTTGACAGCCCTCCCTCTGGCAGCTCCCAGTTCCTCAGTAGCCCTTCAAACAGAGGACAGACTCACTCCACGCCCAGCACTACACCTTTACAGCAGAGTCGACCTCCGCCTTCCGACTTCGACGGTTCCTCCTCCACCGACGTGATCCCACCTAACTCGCCTCCCTGGCGTTCGGCTGCTCCAAGCGACGCGTCTAAAACTCCCATTCATAGTGGGGGTTTGACTGACACAGCCGCCTACGAGGTGGCGCCAGAGCAGGTAAGCCGGTCCACGCTTCTGGGGGTGCGGAGCTTGCGGCGGCGTTGCAGCCGGTCACAGGGAACGAAAAGGGAAAGGCTGGGGAAATTGGGAAACAAGGAGTCCATCTCCCCATTTGAGCACCTAGCCTGCTCTGACCGGCAGCAGCTCTCCTGTCAACAACCTGTCCCCATCACTGGGCACCTGATCCCCTAGGGAAGGCCAAGCAGACCTCAGGGGCATAAGGGAGCCACCAGAAGCACCCCATGTGCTGGTCCCGGGGGGTTACCGTGCGGCGTGGTCCGAGGCTGAAGTGGGGTCCAAGGTAGGGAGTCGGGTGTGGTCAGGAGCTCTGGCAGAAAGCAGGACAGGGTGCTGGCAGGAACAGGTAACCAATGATGTTGCTCCCGCAACCTGGGACTGGCCTTTATCTCCTCTGAGGCCTAGGGTGGTCCCTGCCCACAGGTGACTCGCCTCCCCTGGCCTTAAGGCGATCACTCCTCCTGAGAGAACTTAGTTTCCTCTGCCTCTCTGCCCTGAGCCTCTGCAGCTCAGGAGAGGCTGGAGGGTTACCAGACCCAGAGGCAACCTCACCTTCCCCTGACGGGGCTGGGAGAGGAGCACCTGCAGGCAATGGGTCCTCCATCACCTCTGGAGCCAGAGCGGATTCATCTGGTGTCTGCTCCTGAGGATCCGGCACAGGTGAGGGCCCTTCAGATTCAAGCCCCTGCCCCGGCTCAGCCAGTCCTGGAGGTGGGGACTCCTGTGCAGGCTGGGATTTCTCCGGTTCAGCCTCTGAATCAGACTCCCAGGCCATCACACCACATCAGAGGAGCTTGGTGGTGTAGGTCAGGGGTCAGCAACCTTTTTCAGCCATGGGCCAGTCCACCATCACTCAGACCAAGTGGCGGGCCTGACTATATTTTGAAAAAAATAAATAAAAATGAATGGAATCCTATGCCCCACTAATAACCCAGAGATGGATTTTAAACAAAAGGACACATTCTACTCATGTGAAAACACGCTGATTCCCGGACCGTCCGTGGGTTGGATTTAGAAAGCGATTGGGCCGGATCCGGCCCCCGGGCCTTAGGTTGCCTACCCCTGGTGTAGGTGGAGCATAAGGTATCGGACAGTCCTGAAGTCACTTTGGGGCCCGGGTTGTTTGTGAATTTGCCTTGAACCTGGCCTACTAGCAAATTTGCAACCTGTACAGCTCTCTTAGCAGCAGAGTAACATGTTGCCAGTAATCTGCTCCTGCAAGCCGTTTGGCCCCTGCGTTCTGCAGTAGTGGCAGCTTAAAAAAATACCGGGAGAGCATCCCGTTGGCTCCCCCTGCTCTAGAGGCCCTGCTATCTCAGATGCTTCCACCGAATATAATAATAATAATAATAATAATAATAATAATAATAATAATAATAATAAATAATTTATTGTTTATACCCCGCCCACCTGGCTGGGCTTCCCCAGCCACTCTGGGCGGCTTCCAACGGAATATTAAAATACAGTAATGCATCAAACATTAAAAGCTTCCCTAAACAGGGCTGCCTTTAGATGTTTTCTAAAAGTCTGGTGGTTGTTGTTCTCTAATAATAATAAGCCAGGGATTGCACATTATTATTATTGTTACAGTGGTACCTCGCGCTACAGACGCTTCAGGTTACAGACGCTTCAGGTTACAGACTCTGCTAACCCAGAAATAGTATCTCAGGTTAAGAACATTGCTTCAGGATGAGAACAGAAATTGTGCAGTGGCAGCAGCAGGAGGCTCCATTAGCTAAAGTGGTACCTCAGGTTAAGAACAGTTTCAGGTTATGAACAGACCTCCGGAATGAATTAAGTTCTTAACCGAAGGTACCACTGTATTATTATTAATCTGATTGGACTGTCCCAGCCACGTGCTACAAATCCCGTGCTCTGCATCTGAATGTATGGAATCAGAGAGTTGCAAGGGACCTGGGCCGGGGCTCTCTACTCCGAACCCCTGCAATGTAGGAATTATGGAATCCCAAAACTCTTGTGGGATAAGTACTGAAGGGTGAATTGTTGGGGGGGGGTTGGAGGGAGGGAGGAAGGCAGGCAAAGAAGTGTGTAGGTGGGTTTTCCTTACCTATTGTCTTGTCTCCTGCAGGTGATCCAGCCCTCTGCTGTGAGTGGAGATTCAAGGCCGAGTACGAACAAAGTCTTTCACCATCCCAGAGATCACGGGGTCTTTTCTACCAATTACGACGACGACGAACCCTGCAAACCGGGCGTTCTGCATTCAGTACAGAGTGTAAACACAGTGGGATCGCATGATTGGCAGCTGAGTGAAAAAGAGACGAATCCTGCATATTCAGGGAGGTCGGATAGGCTTCGCCTCAGCAATTTCTCTGAGGGCAGCGACCCTTTGATGATCAGCAATCCCAGCTCGTCCGAAGAGAGACGCTCTGGTCCAGCCGACGTCACTGTTCCGGGCAGGGATGGAGCCCGCGACGCTTCCCGTCAGCTTTCACGCGGCAACCACCAGGGCGGCGATGGTTCCATCCGAACCTTCACCTTCAAAATGGAGGAGAGCCCTAGCGTGGATCTTGAAGGAGCCCCTGGTTTGCCGGGCAGCCCTGGCGAACGATCCCTGGGTGCCTCGCCCGACTCGAAGGACAGGCAGCGGCCGGTCGAAAGTGCGAGGGATTCCCTCCCCAGCGAGAGAGGCGATGCACCATTGACTTCACGCGGTTATACGTGGCTCCTTGCAGGATGTGCCGTGGTGGTGGCAGTGGTGGCTTTTGCACTTTACAAGAAGAAATAGGAATCTGGGGAGAGAGGCGAGGAAAGAAGGGAGAGTTCCTCGCCCTCCAAATAGATTGATTCGTTCCTGGGCAAGCGTTAATCGTCATCCCTCCTCACCCAGTGCCTCTATATCAATAATTGACTCCTAGGCCAAATACGACCCCCAGGACCTCTTTATGTGACCCATAAAGACTGTTGACCCTCTTCTGTACCCTCGTTGAATGCTCTTTCATGTCTGGAATGTCTCCTTGAACTGGAATAATAATGCCTTTGGATGGAGAATTGATGGGGGAAGGTCTGTGTGTGAATAGATATCTCCGCCTTGCGAGTAGCTCTGTTACCTACTGTGCAAAGGCAAGAGACAGAGCAACAGGTGTGACCCAATTTTGGGGATGGTTCTGCCCCCGACAGGTAGCCCCTCCCCTTGCATTCTATGCAAACACACTCACACGCAGAGTTTTGCTTCTGTTTGAATCCACTTCCTCCACAGGCGTTGCGCGATGCTCACGGCAATTATTCGCCGTTCACCAGTTGCCTTCCTGCACGCTTCCGCTGCTCTGCCCTGGCATACCTCTTAAGAGAATAGAGCTTCTCTTGATGGAGCACATGTAACCTACTCCCAGTGGTGGCCCCTGATATGGGTGGCTTTACAAGAGTAGTTGGGTGGCACTGTGGGTTAAACCACAGAGCCTAGGTCTTGCCGATCAGAAGGTCAGCGGTTCGTATCCCCGCGACGGGGTGAGCTCCCGTTGCTCGGTCCCTGCTCCTGCCAACCTAGCAGTTCGAAAGCACGTCAAAGTGCAAGTAGATAAATAGGTACCACTCTGGCGGGAAGGTAAACGGTGTTTCCGTGCACTGCTCTGGTTCTCCAAAAGTGGCTTAGTCATGCTGGCCACATGACCCGGAAGCTGTACGCCGGCTCCCTCGGCCAATAAAGCGAGATGAGAGCCACAACCGCAGAGTTGGCCACGACTGGACCTAATGGTCAGGGGTCCCTTTACCCTTTACCTTACAAGAGTAGTTGGCAAATTCATGAAGGGGGAGAGGGCCATTGATGGCCACTAGCCAGGGTGGCTATGCTCTGACTCTGAAGAGCAGCAAGCAAAATCAGTGAGAAGAAGCGAGGCAGCCATAATGCATTTTTTATCTTGCAATATTAATGTACCGCTTGATTAAAAAATCCTCTGAAGTAGGACTGGGCGATGCATCGATAATATCATCCAAACCTGGTTTCAAGTCCGTACCACGCTATTGGTTTCATTTTTTTAAAAAATCGTTTCTATTGATTTTCCAATAAAAACAACCAATCAACATATCCGCATCATAATCCAATTAAAAACAAGAAACTGAAATTTAAAAAGACCAAATTGTAATCCAAATTGTAATTATTAATTTTTCCGGGCTCCCCATAGTCTGGACCTCTGAAGCATATCTCCAAATCTTCAGTCCTGCCTCTTCTCGTTGTTTTCACATTTTCCGCCGTCTGGTGGTTTCATAATTTTTGACCTGGCAATATTTTGCGAATCATGATGTCTAGCTGTACGTTTGCTATCCCAAAATCACAATGTGGGAGAGACTGTGAAGCCAGCCAATGCCTCTACGTAGCTCCATCCTTATTTCGGACATTGTGGTATATCGGTGTATCACGACTTTTAGCTGGTGATATATCACGATGTTGGAAACCAGATACCGCCCAGCCCTACTCTAAAGCAGTTTGTAAAAAACGGTATAAAGCATTCAATAATAGTAACAAATAATACAATTTGTGTGTGTGTACAGTGAAGGCACCTGCCAGGCATTAATAGGCAGGGAGGTACAGAAGGCAGGTGCTGCCATACTAAAAGATTAAAAGTGTGGAACGAACCCGTGGCACTCATAAAAGTGCCCATTCCACAGATCAAAGTGGAGCAGTGGGCACATATTGGGCAAAGTAAGCTAACAGCAGCACTTTGAATATTTTTTAAAATGGTTCCCACAACTGCACTCTTTCCCCCTTCCTAGAAACGGCCTATTCTTTCTTTTTTATCAGGCCTGCATTTTTGTTTTCTACGAAAAAATAGATTGTACAGTGGTACCTCTGGTTGCAAATGGGATCTGTTCCGGAGGCCCGTTCACAACACGAAAAGTCCGCAACCTGAAGCGCCGTATCTGTGCAGGTGCGCAGCGTGATTTGGCGCTTCTGCACATGCGCAGAGCACGATTTAGTGCTTTTGTGCGAGCGGCGAAACCCGGAAGTAACCCTTTCCGGTACTTCCGGGTCGCCGCGGGACGGAACCTGAAAAAAGTAACATGAAGCAAACTTAACATGAGGTATGACTGTACCATTTTTTAAATCCTGCCTTGCCATCCCCCCTGGTGCACCTGAAGCAGCACAACCGGACGCCTTCATCTGTCCTGCTTGCAATAAAACACGCCTCTCCCATATTGGCAACAAACACAGGCGCCGCAACTGTCCTGCGGTTTGACTTCACCGCTAAAGGAGCTTTCTTCTGTCGTCTCCCAAGGCAGCCAGATACCAACACCACCATTCCTCTTACTGCCCCCCTCCCCCCACTTGTTCATCTAAATGCTGCTCGTTCCACTTGCTCATGGTAATTAAAAAAAACAAAAATTAGCTGAAAGCCGTTTTTGGCTGCTTCGTGACCCCATCTTGGTGCACCGATGCATTCCACACACAGCCCACCACCGCCAGCAATGGACAGGGCCCCAGGATGTGTATGTCCAGATTGGGCAAATTCAGTATTTACCGAACTGAAGAAAGCAAGGGTGCAGTTTGAGAGGGAGGGGCCATCCTGATCTGGAAATCTTACAAAGCCTTCTGGGGCCGAGGGGAGTCCTATTATTGTTATGTACTGAAGTTCTCACCCTGGGCCAGCAGGGGGATACTGTAGATAGTTTTCACTCAGGTCCACATATGCAAATAAGGAATTGAAAGTGACGTTCAGTGATTGGATAGTTACAGAAAGTTGTTACTGTTGCTTTGTAGTTGAGATCTATATAAGCAGGTTGGCTGAACCCTTCAGTTCAGTTCTGTTCTGGCCTGTGAATAAACAAGAGCTGTCTGAAGAACAGCTGTGTCGTCTGATATGTTCACCCACAACTTAACAATTATTATTTATTAAACTTATTGCCCTTCATCCAAAGAGCACAGGGCGGTTTGCAGCATAGAAGCACAAAATGAAAAACAAAATACCTCTCGCAATACCAAACTGAAATACGGGACGCTGGCGTGGCCCTGTCATTCAGGGCCTTGATTCTAGCTTGCAGCATAGTATGTGCCCGCTTGACTGCTTAGATCTGCAGAACTGCCACTTCTACAAGTGCTACATAAGATTAGTTTCTTGCAGGCAAGAAATCAGTCTTTCATTGTGGCAGAGCCTACCCTTCGGAACTCCCCGCCCGTTGATATTAGGCGGGTGCCTTCACCGTACTGCTTTTAATGCCTGCTAAAAGCCTATTCTAGGAAGCCTACCCAGGCTTGACATTTTAGTAGGTGTAATTAGTGTTTTCTTTTAATTACTGATTTTATTTTGTATTTGTTTTTTATGTTGCTTCTTTTTAATGTTTCCGTTTCTGTTGGCGTTTTAAATGAACATTTTAGCCTGCTTTGTTAAATTCCTTAGGGGTCTTTTGTTCTACTAAGACTTTTTGTTAATAAAATAAATAAGAGTGTCTCCCTCTCTCTGCGTGCTTTTGGAATTCTTCCCGAGGAGGCAGTTGCAAAGAAATGCTCTTCTCTGAACTTTCCGTCCGGTTCGATTTCTGCTTTTCTCAGGAAAAGGCTTGTAAGCAAGAGTCATGACCAACTGCATCCTAACTCTTTTTGCAGGTAGCATTTTATGAGAAGTCTTTCCAGAATTATTCCTGGGCCAGATGATGTCAACGGAGCTGCCCTTCTGATGGTTTTGGACTGCACCAGACGCCTTCTTAAAAATGCAATTAATCTTCCGTAGTGGTGAAGGGACAGGATACCCAAATCCTGTCTGTGAAGTCACCCTGAAATCACCTCAGGCCTCAAAACTGTCCAAAATTCCCTTTCTCTCTTCTAAAAATCCACAGCAGCTTCAGCTCTTCTCTGCTTTCTCACAAGATGCTGCTGCATAGGCAAAATGTAACTTTTATCGGCTAATGAATAGGCTCTGTCAATGCCAAGCATAAAGCAAGCCTGGGAACTGAGTCTTATCTCATCCAGTTGCAACACATCTTGGACACGCTGAACCACAAGGCTCTTCAACCCCCTTGGCTTCTCATCCCCCTTTCCTGGGAAGGGCGCCAAGAGTCCCAAAGACAGGAGCTTTCTCTTCATGCTCAGGAAACTCATCATGGGGCAGGGCTCCTGGGGAGGAGGAGAAAGGGGAGGAAACTGGAGGGGAATATATGCTCTGTGCAAATGGCTGTGAACTTGTGCTAAGCTTGTGAGTTATCACGCTTGCTCCTTCTACCAGCCTGGATGGTAGAAATAAAGCTCTTTCTCTGAAATTATTCCTTGAGTGTCTGTTGGACTCCCATTTCCCTGTCCTGGGCGCAATGCTCTTCCCACCCAAGGGCAAAGCCTAAAAAGTCTACCGTGGCCAAGACCTAGGAAAATAGCTGGGTCAGGCCTATTCGTATTGTCTCTGCCACAACTTCATCCTTGAGAGATCTTGTGAATTTTTAATTTTTTTTTACTAGACCCCTAAGGTCCATTAGCCAGAGCTGGTTACAAAATGGTGGCTTAGCCAGGTGGCCGGATCCTAAGAGCTGAGAAAAAGGATGCCTTTGAACAGATGCTCAGCTTGGGAATCTGATCAGTACCAGAACCAAGTCCTGAATCCACTCCTGCTGTTCCCACAAGCGCTCATTCATTTATTTCAACAAATTATATACCATTTATCTGAAGAAGTGTGCATGCACATGAAAGCAATAACAAACTTAGTTGGTCTCTAAGGTGCTACAGGAAGGAATTCTTTTGTTTTGACCACGGCAGACCAACACGGCTACCTACCTGTAACTATATACCATTTAACACCCTATTCTCTAAGCAGTCTACAGAAAGGCTCAGACTATACAATAAAGGTAACCGGTTAACATCAATTCTGCTTTTGCTTTTCTTCTTCTTTGGCGATCTCTCGTAGCCGAATAAGATTGTCTTCCATGAACACGGTCTTAACAGTGAGTCTGTAAGTGACTGTGGAGGCCAGTTCTGGATCCACACATCTTTCCACAGTGGGGACATAGGTTCCCGGGCGGGAGTTGGTCATGGTATGGATTTGCCAAGCATGCCTTCCTCTTAGCACGTTTCTTCCTTGCGTCCTGAGTTCAAGTGTCTTCAAAGCCCATGACATCTTTGGTAAAGGCTGTTCTCCAACTGAAGCGCTCGCAGGCCAGAGTTTCCCAGTTGTTGGTGTTTATACTACTTTTTTTTTTAGATTTGCCTTGACTTGAGAGAGTCTTTAAATCTCTTTTGTCGACCACCAGTATTACGCTTTCCATTTTTAAGTCCTTTAGTGAGACACAAGGAACTGCAGGGCACTGAAGTCCTGCCCTCAATTTACTCAGCCGTCTTTTATTTCAGTTTATATCTGAGATTTTACCAGGCAATGCATTCTCTGTAGAACTTTTAAGGACCAGCGGTGTAATTGAGAAGGGATGTAGCAGACTCCAGGACTGTCTTTTCCAGAAGTGGGGCAATGATGCTAGCTGTGAATTTATTGAATAAAATTTATACACTGCTCGATTGTAAAACAAAAACCTCAAAGCGGTTTACAAAGAGAATAAAACAAAATTACCAGTGAAAACGGTTAAAAACAATCATTCAAAACAAAGTAAAAATCAGCAATAAACTTAAGACATTTTAAAGCGACATTCTACATGCCTGAGTAGGAAGTCGGAGAATGATGAAAATCATCGAGCAGAGACTAGATACTATTTCCTTTTTTTATAGGGTTCCTGTTTCACACTGGGCAGTTGTATCTTTGCAAGATGGTTTGGATTTCTAATGCAAAGCCGAATGTTACATTTTAGCAGGCTGCAGGGGTTGTTGTTTTTTGGTTGTTTAGTTACAGCTCAGTGTGTTCTGTGAGTTGAACCTGCAGTTTCTTAGCCTGCTCCTGCATTTATTAGTGGTATTATTATTTACTGTGTGACCCACTTTTGTAATTTTATCAGCGGCAAAACCAGACGATGACCCAGTTAACAGGCTTTCAAGACAAATACTGACTCCGATAGACCAGCACTCTAGGAAACTGAACGGCATTGTCAGGGAGGGGAAAAAGAAAAAGCAGCAAGTCAGAAGGTTTCAGCTAATGTTGTGGTGATTCCCAATAATCTATGTAAGTGGGTCAGTAGCTTAATGGGCACATCTATGCAGGGGCATTTATGAAATATGGGAGGGGTGGGTGAGTTAAATCTGTCAGTGATGCAGCAACAAGCATTTTCAAGACTATATTTCAGAATGTCTGCTTGCTCTCTCTTAATTCAAGAAAAAAACCCTAGTACATAGGGTTGCCATATTCCCCAAAGTGAAAATCTGGACAAGTCTGGAACACGCCCCCCCCCCCAATTCTGTTTTTTGGGCTTTTCTTGGATTTTTAAAACATAAAAAACCCCAGAAAAAACCACCCTACTTGCCACACACCCAGGTTTTCTCGGATATTTTGCCCATTCAGCAAAAATCCGCCCGGATACCATTTTGCAGCCCAATTTGCGGATGTGTCTGGGAAGACTCAGACATATGGCAGCCCTAACTTAGGAAAGCTCTTTTCATGTCTATTTTCACCTATTTTCCAATATAATATAATATAATATAATATAATATAATATAATATAATATAATATAATATATAATCCCCAATATGAATCAATGGGATGTACTGCTATCTAAGCACGTGTTAGGATTGCAACATTAGGAGCACATCAGTGAAAAAGCCCTGCTGAAACTCTGTGGGAGTTCCTTCTGAGCAAACATGCATCCTCAGGCAATAAAAATGGCTGTGGTAAAGGAAACCAATGAAATAAATGAATGTCCTGCACCAATATAAGCTGAATAATGCAGACATATGTGTATAACGGTGCAGGCTGACATGCAGAAATTTAAGCCACTAAAGGTTTTCCTTGAATGAAGACGAGCAGTGGGAAAAGATTTAGGTCCCAGTTGCCTGTGGGTTGGTCTACTATTAAGAGTGCAGGAGCAGAGCTAGTAATTAAAAAAATTAATGCGATAATCATATTACTATTTTCAGCTGGACATTGCAAATTTACGCAAACTTCCACCTTATCTTATTCTTAAATAGTTTTGTAAATTCATATTTCTAAAAGATATATTACACAATTCTGCAAAGTGCACCCACAATTCATTTTTCCCCTCCTTTGCACAATCCTTCAAGTCCTTTGGGGCGATTTATCCAGGTGCTAGCAGACCGGAAATGGTTGGGGAAATGGTTTCTTGCAAAATATTTGTACCAATCCCCTGAACAGAAGAATGCCACAAGGCCCTTCATTTGTTACCAACACACATGGGAAGAAACAAGTTGCAGGTTTGGGTAAGGGAAGCAGTCAGCCTTCACATTTTTATTTCTCTCTCTAAATAAGAGGCACAAATACAAGATGGGTGACACCTGGCTTGAGAGCAGTACACGTGAAAAGGATCTAGGAGTCTTGGTTGACCACAAACTTGACATGAGCCAACAGTGTGACGCGGCAGCTAAAAAAGCCAATGCAATTCTGGGCTGCATCAATAGGAGTATAGCATCTAGATCAAGGGAAGTAATAGTGCCACTGTATTCTGCTCTGGTCAGACCTCACCTGGAGTACTGTGTCCAGTTCTGGGCACCACAGTTCAAGAAGGACACTGACAAACTGGAACGTGTCCAGAGGAGGGCAACCAAAATGGTCAAAGGCCTGGAAACGATGCCTTATGAGGAACGGCTAAGGGAGCTGGGCATGTTTAGCTTGGAGAAGAGGAGGTTAAGGGGTGATATGATAGCCATGTTCAAATATATAAAAGGATGTCATATAGAGGAGGGAGAAAGGTTGTTTTCTGCTGCTCCAGAGAAGCGGACACAGAGCAATGGATCCAAACTACAAGAAAGAAGATTCCACCTAAACATTAGGAAGAACTTCCTGACAGTAAGAGCTGTTCGACAGTGGAATTTGCTGCCAAGGAGTGTGGTGGAGTCTCCTTCTTTGGAGGTCTTTAAGCAGAGGCTTGACAACCATATGTCAGGAGTGCTCTGATGGTGTTTCCTGCTTGGCAGGGGGTTGGACTCGATGGCCCTTGTGGTCTCTTCCAACTCTATGATTCTATGATTTGAATAAGCAAGAACATTCCTATAAGGGAATGGGATCACTCCTTATAAATTTTGCTCAAAGGTCTGGGAACACAGGAACCTGTCCCACAAGTGCCTGTTCAGCTTCTTTGATCTGCATAGTGTGTGCTTTTACAAGTGCTACGTAATTCACTCCCAGTGTAGCTACACCTGCCCTTTGGAACTCCCTGCCACTTGACATTAGGGCAGGTCCCCTCGAGGTACATATGGGTAGGGGGAAGTGTTTCATTAGGTACTGAGGTGGAAAGATAGCCTACCTCATAGGGCTGGTGTGAGGATGAAGTGGGAAGGAAGCAATGCTGCATGCCGCCTTTGAGCTCATTGGTGATGAAAGGGGCGATATAAATGTAACCCTAATACACGTGAAATCACCACCTCATGTGCACGTCTGAATGCGCTAACTAGCGTTGCTGCATGTTTTACTGGAATAACATGGTCAAGTGCTTTCCCCCCACACTCTTTGATGTTTATTTTCTTTTTCATCAATTTCCTCACTTGAAATCTGAACATACCAACCCCCACCCCGCGCGCCCCAAATCTCTCCTTGCTGGGTAGCCATGGCTACCTACCCGACGTGCCATTCGTCCGCTAGCTCCGCCCTTTTCTCGACATCCCTTCTTTCTCAGTGGAGGATAGGCCCGTCGCTCTCCCTTCCGGAGGAGCCGGTTGGCTACGACGATCCCGTTACACGTCCCCGCCTCTTGAGGCCCGTTGTACCTGTATTTGCGTGCGTGTGGGTTGGCTCCTTGAATCGGCGGCTTTTCATTGGCGGGATTCGTCCTCCCTTGCCATTCATTGGAGGGATTTGGATCTTTCTCTTTTTGCGCCCACCCCTTGGAAGCCTTCGCAAAGCCGCATTGGGCATCTTCGCCCGTCGCTCCGCGCAAGGAAAGCTCTGATTGGTAGGCGCTTTGCTTCTTCCCCCACCCCTCAAGGTTTCGCAGAGGGGAGGAGGCGGCGGCGGCGAAGGCGTTCGGCGCAAGCGCAGTGCCCGCCGTTTCCGCGGCGAATGGGGCCGCGCTGCGGATGGAGCCGCTGCAGAATGGAAGCGGCGAGGAGGGAGAGGAGGCGAGGCCGCCGCCGCCGGGCGCCATGGCGTCGGAGCGCGAGGCCGGACCCCCCGCGGAGCAACGGCTGAGGCGAAGCCCCGCCCCTGCGGCCCTGGCCGGGCGGCGGCGCAACGGCGCCTCTGGAAAGGCGGAGGCCGAGGAGCGCGCTGGCCCCGCCCCCCGGCCGCGCCTCGACTCCCACCGCAAGAACCGCCCTCGTGAGTGGCTGCTAGGGGGCGCCGGAGGGGCGGGGCTTGTCCGGGAGGGGCGGGGCCTGGGAGAGGGGGAGGGGCCTCGCGGGGTTAGGGCGGGGCTCCCTATCGAACTAGGCATGGCTTGTCTTGAGCTTTCATTCATTATTATTAAAATGATATTAATTTTTGTTGATTAAATTTGCATTCAATTTAATTATTTCATAAGATTTATACACCGCTAGATTGTAAAAAACCTCAAAAAGATAAAATGAGGAACCATATTTTGCCCTTTTCAGGGTAGGATTAGATTTCAGATTGCTACCTTATTGTTCTGACTTCCTTCTGCCTCCATTTTATCTCTTTTACTGCATTTGCATCCCACCTTTTCTCTCTCCCTCCCTCCCTTCCTCAGCTCCATTTTGGTGTCAGGACAACCCCATGAAGTTGAAACAAAATAAAAAAAATCCTTCCTGTAGCACCTTAGAGACCAGCTCAGTTTGTTATTGGTATGAGCTTTCGTGTGGCTTTTTCTTTTCTACAAAAAAATAGATTGTACCTACCTGTAACTAGAACCCATGAGGTTGGTTAGGTTGAGAGACAGGGACTTCCCTCAAGGGCCTCTCTCAAGTTTTGTGACTGCGTGAGGGTCTGAACCCTGGTCTGCCAGGTCCTAGTTAAACGCTCTGACCACTACCCTGCCCTGATGTAGATTAGGGGGAGAGAGAGAGAGAGGTGGATATTGCTGGCTCAGAATTGCCTGTGGAGCTCCATGAATGAGTGTAGATTCGAACTTGAGTCTCCCTGGTCCTCATATAAATATTTTGGTGGCTAGAATTTGCAGACGGAGCTATATAAATTGTAGCTTGAAAAAGGAAAGATTGTGCTATCTGTGACAGTTGATAAGAAAAAGAAGCTGCTTGTGACCGCTTTTATCTATTTATTTAACCTGGGAATTTCCAACAAAGCTTGAACAATTTCAAAATGCAGAAAGCAAAAATAAAGTACAGTGTAGTAATTTAAAGTAACATACTGGCTATGTACTGCTCCCGCTAGAGATTGCATCTACAGTGGTACCTCGGGTTATATATGCTTCAGGTTACATACGCTTCAGGTTACAGACTCCACTAACCCAGAAATATTACCTTCGGTTAAGAACTTTGCTTCAGGATGAGAACAGAAATTGTGCAGTGGCGGTGCAGCGGCAGCAGGAGGCCTCATTAGTTAAAGTAGTGCTTCAGGTTAAGAACAGTTTCAGGTTAAGAACAGACCTCCAGAATGAATTAAGTTCTTAACCCGAGGTACCACTGTAAACCTAACAAACCCAGTGCAGATAAACCAAATGGAATGGCATTAAAAAGCGGAGGGGAGGCCTTTTACAGTTGTGGGGGAGCCACTACCGAGAGAGCTCTGTTGCTGGTAGCCACTTGTACCTCAGATGGCCGAGGAACCCAGAGATGAAAGCTTAGTGTAATGCAGAGGAAGGGAATCAGATAAAATACTGTGAAACAGTGCTGTGAGATTCTGTGTGAAGAATGCCCTGCTTATTTAGGTACTACACATTCATGGACTTTCCTTAGTCTAACAGGAAATCTTGTTTCTAGGTGAGATTTTTAAAAATACATAAACAATTGACTCATGTATGGCATCACCAACTTTAGTACATGTGCATTTTTTAAAAAATCTCATTTTGAAGACCAATTCTGTATCTGATATCACACCACTGCCGTCTTGTTCATTCTATGCATATAATAGATACCACATGGCTTACGCCATAAGAAACTCATTTATCTTAAATGATGCCATGAGATCGTTTGGTGAAACAGGTTTATGTGGCTATTTTTCCTGAATGTACATAGATGTCAACAAGCTGAAAAACTCTGGAATTCATTGTCTGAATAAACATGAGGCTTCTATCAGGATGGCAGGCATGAAAAAGCTGACTCTGAATCTTGAGCCTGTCCATAATTATTACAGAAGAATCTTGTGTTTGTAGCTCGAGAACTAGGGCTAGATGCTGTTCTGGTTTAATCAATCTAGAGTTGAAAAGAGTGTGGCTTTTTTCAAAAAAGAATGTGTTTATGAGCTAGCCCTGCCTTCTGCAACTTGGTGCCCTCAAAATGTTTTGGATTACAAGTCCCATCAGCCCCAGTTGCCACATTCTGATTTAGAGGAAGTGGTTGTGTTCAGTGGGAAATGCATAGATAAGGTTGGCAGATGTTTGCTGGAGGTCTTGAGGGGGCAGAATCTCAGTGAAGGTGCAAAAGGAGGGTGTAAAAGAGGGAAGGGGCTGGCGGGGTGTCATTGTCGCAAATAGGGTTCAAGGAACGATGCCATAAGACTGCCTTTGTTGTGCAGTTGCACGTTGCAATTAATTCAAGCTGAAAGGGATGTTGACACTTAGCTGCAGAAATCATGCCTGGTTTGCTGTGTTGAAAGGGTTGCTTTGCATATTTTCAGCGGCTCCCTATATCCCCCTTCACCAACTATCTGAATGTTAGGTTGATGAAATAATTACATAATTGCAAATCCTCCTGCTGCAGCTGATAAACTGCAAAGAAAATGGAGGCCCTGGCACAGGGGCTGGGAAAATTTGTTTCTTTGGTTTAGCTGCAGTTTTCTGCATCTCAGGACTGCTGCTTGTTTGAATGCTGTTAGTCATGCAAAAAATTCTGCTGGACACACAAATCTGCGTGAATTGTGCTTGATCATTATCCACTCCAGGATACAGCTGGTAATCATGTTGCACATCTGCAAATACTATTCAGGCAGTTTCTGGGGTGATACTAGATGATGCAGTTCAATATGTTCTGAAGGTTTAGGTTTTTTAAAGTGTGATTTGAAGCCATTTTGATAAATCTAGCCTTTTCCTCACTTGCACCTGAGCATTTGGTATAGAACAGGGGTCAGCAACCCGCGGCTCCGGAGCCGCATGTGGCTTTTTTACACCTTTGCCGCGGCTCCGGGGCGGATACTAGCGAGGGGAGGAGGCGCATTGTGTGCCCCGACACTCCCCACTGTTTTAAATGTCGCAATGGCCACCTGAGAAGCAAAACATTTTGTTGGTAGGAATCGTGTCTACATAAAGCTACATATACATAGCAGTTGTGATGGTGTGGAAATGGCTTTTTGTGCATACTTAAAGTCAGTCTAGGTACTCAGGACAGGTAGAAGCAAAACAAATGACTTTCCTTCCTTGGAGGTGTTTAAGCAGAGGTTGGATGGCCATCTGTCATGTATTAGTTGAGATTCCTTCATTGCAGGGGGTTGGACTAGATGACCCTTGGATACCTTCCAACTCTACAATTCTATGTTAATGCCTGATATGAGACACACATATGTATAAAATATATTTTTAAAAGATATGAGACACATGTTGTTCATATGGTCATGCTTATTGGATGCCGGATTATCGTCTTCCAATGAACTACTCTATTCCCAACTTTTGAATGAAAAGTGTAATGCCGGTGACAGCAAAAGAGGTTTAAAGACACTCTCGAGGCAAATCTTTAAAAATGTAGTATAAACACCGACAATTGGGAAACACTGGCCTGCGAGCGCTCCAGTTGGAGAACAGCCTTTACCAAAGGTGTCATGGGCTTTGAAGACACTCGAACTCAGGACACAAGAGAGAAACATGCTAAGAGGAAGACACGCGTGGCAAACCCTCACCGTGATCAACTCCTGCCTGAAAACCTATGTCCCCACTGTGGAAGGACATGTGGATCCAGAATTGGCCTCCATAGTCACGTACGAATACACCGTTAAAACCGTATTCATGGAAGACAATCTTACTCGGCTACGAGTGATCGCCAAAGAAGAAGAATGAGACACAGTTCCTATAAAATGCTGCTCCTATAAAAGAAATGGAGCCCCTTTCATAAAAGTCCCTCCCTCAAAGAAATGCAATGCAGCTGGGTCTGTTTTTCCTGCTATTAAAAAAGAAAAGAAAAAAGGTCTAGCCAGTGGAACGTCACAAAGTAGATATATTGCAGGCCTTCAGTGCAGGCCAGCTTGTGGGATGAATTCATTTTATACGTGAGACAGGATTGGAGTAACTGAGCCTGAAAGTACAATGGCTGCAAGTCATTATCCTTACCTTCTGCCAAGAAAATGTCTTGGTTGGAGATAGTATCCCTTTCCACCCCACCATCCTCATGCAGAATTGATTTGTGCTCCAGCACTGGCTAGGCGGAGATCACACGTCTTAAAACAGAGTGGCTGGAGGATCATGGGGATCCTGACAATGGAAGTTGCTAGTTCTTGCCAGTCCCCCCCCCCCCCAGACTTCAAAGGCACATGCAGTAGTGTTTTTTGTGTGTAAAAGAATCTGGAAGACAAGTTATTTTAAAAACAAATATTTTGTATAAGTTGTGCAAGGGACGTGGGTGGCGCTGTGGGTTAAACCACAGAGCCTAGGACTTGCCGATCAGAAGGTCAGCGGTTCAAATCCCCGCGATGGGGTGAGCTCCTGGTGCTCGGTCCCTGCTCCTGCCAACTTAGCAGTTCGAAAGCACGTCAAAGTGCAAGCGGATAAATAGGTACCGCTCCGGCAGGAAGGTAAACGGCGTTTCCGTGCGCTGCTCTGGTTTGCCAGAAGCGGCTTAGTTGTGCTGGCCACATGACCCAGAAGCTGTACACCAGCTCCCTCGGCCAATAAAGCGAGATGAGCACCGCAACCCCAGAGTCGGCCACGACTGGACCTATGGTCAGGGGTTCCTTTACTTTTAAGTTGTGCAAGACCAAAATTGTGGTCTTTGGGAAACATAGCCCCAGATTCAAATGGAAAGTGGACCAGCAGGAATCTGGAGTAAGCGTGTTCCTTTAGACACAGTCGTGGAAGGGACATTTGATTTGTAAGTCGCTTTACCCCTCAGTGATGTCCTCTCCTGTCTCCCATGTTACTACGACTTGGAGTCGACCAACGAAGTTGACTGCTGGGGGACTCGGGACAAACAAAGCGAGGAACTTCTTTACACAGCACATGATGATGGAATTGACTGCAATGGCTGTCAGCTTGCACGTGGCTTTAAAAAGGGGATTAGATCAATCCATGGAGTCTAAAGCTATCAGTGACTGCTAGTCATGATGGCTATGTTCCTGCCTCCAGTCTCAGAGGCCTCATGCAGGGGTCAGCAAACTTTTTCAGCAGGAGGCCGGTCCACTGTCCCTCAGACCTTGTGGGGGGCCGGACTATATTTTTTGGGGGGGAAATGAACAAATTCCTATGCCCCACAAATAACCCAGAGATGTATTTTAAATAAAAGCACACATTCTAATGTAAAAACACCAGGCAGGCCCCACAAATAACCCAGGGGTGCATTTTAAACAAAAGGACACATTCTACTCATGTAAAAACACACTGATTCCCGGACCGTCCGCGGGCCAGATTGAGAAGGCGATTGGGCCGCATCCGGCCCCCGGGCCTTACTTTGCCTACCTGTGCCTCATGCCTCTGAATGCCAGGTGCTGGGAATGACAGTGGGAGAGGGCTGCTGGCGTCTAGCCCTGCTTCAGCTGGATAGCTCAGTTGGTTAGAGCATGGTGCTGATAATGCCAAGGTTTCAGGTTCAATCCCCATAAGGGACAGCTGCCTAGTCCTTCATTGCAGGGGGTTGAACTAGACTGGGGTTTCTCAAACTTGGGAGTCTCCAGTTTTTTTGGACTACAGTTCCCATCATCCCTGACCACTGGTCCTGCTAGCTAGGGATGATAGGAGTTGTAGTCCAAAAACAGCTGTGGCCCTGCCTACCACTGGTAAGTGGCTCCACCAAGAAAATTACCGCAAGGCAACATTGCCCTTAAAATGTTCTTCTCCCGCTTTAAACACTGGCCTCTTTTAGGAATCCTTGTAAATCTAGGAAGCAGCATTTCTGAAATTCTTAGAAATAGTCCATCTTCGTAACTATTCTGTACGTGGCCGCAGAGGAAGTGAGGGAGAATGCGTTTCTCACTCTGGCAAATGTACTTAATGCTTCTAACTTCCGCTCTTCTTATGCTAGAACAGCAACAAGTAGTTCTTAACACAGCCATTAATATGTGCCTGGGGTAGTTCCCTGAAGTGTTGCTTCAGCTTTGATTTTGAGAAACAGGTGACCTGGTAACATCACTTGCAACCACTTTGATTCTGGTTTACTGACTTTCTCACCAATAGCATGGTTTTTTTTGGGGGGGGAGTAATCTGGAGGGGTATTTGTAGTTTACAGTCGCTATCTGTAGTGCTATTTATTTTAATGAGTTAGTCAGGAACAGCTGGTTGGTATGTATGGATTTATACACCATGTACGTTTAGCTAATGGGCAGGCCTTGCTGGGTCAGAAGTT
Source organism: Podarcis muralis (assembly GCF_964188315.1). NCBI lineage: Eukaryota > Metazoa > Chordata > Lepidosauria > Squamata > Lacertidae > Podarcis > Podarcis muralis. Next base: position 6,356,074 of record NC_135663.1, read on the forward strand.
TGTGTATAAATGTAAAAACAAAGAACGGTTCAAATTAGTTACTTATAGAAGGCATTTCCAGCCTTGGAACATTGGAATGTATCTTCCACACCTGGCTTTGGTAATAAAACTAGTTGTTTTGTCTGCGGAGGGTGTTAATACATTCTGTTGGTTTTGTATTTGATGTGTGTTTTGTGCACTGCAAGCCTTTTTTTCCTTTAGACTGTCATTCCACTCAGCTTCCCAACGCTCAGCCTTCTTGCCCACCCCCAACTTCCTTTCTCTTGCGCATTTGCAGTTCTTTCCCTAATGTGGCAGAAGCCATGTGGCTTTGCCAAGTTTCTAATTCATGTGTTGATGCTAGAATGTATGTGAACATTCTGCGGTGTCATGACAGTTCAGTGAGTGGTTGGGGTGAGCCCTTGTCAACTGGGGGCGGCAACTGGGTTTTATTTTTATTTATTAAATTTGTATACCACCCTTCATCCGTGGATCTCGGGGCAGTTCACAGCATAAAAACACAAGATCAGTTTAGTCTCTTTAGAAATGTATAATAAAACACCACCTTTGTAATGATCCCTTTTCTCCCTTATTCCTTTCAGTCTTTCCTTGGTTTGGCTTGGATATTGGAGGGACCCTGGTGAAGCTTGTGTATTTTGAACCAAAAGACATCACCACGGAGGAAGAAGAGGAGGAAGTGGAGAACCTGAAGAGCATCCGGAAATACCTGACCTCCCACACTGCCTATGGCTCTACAGGCATTCGTGATGTTCACCTTGAGCTAAAGGACCTTATGCTGTGTGGACGTAAAGGCAATCTGCACTTTATACGCTTCCCTACTCATGACATGCCTGCTTTTATTCAAATGGGCAGCGAAAAGCACTTCTCAAGCCTCCACACTACCTTATGTGCCACAGGAGGTGGAGCATATAAATTTGAGCAGGACTTTCGCACAGTATGCAATTTTTGGCTTATATATTTTTAAGCTGCTATAGCACATGGTTAAAGCTTGCAAAACAGAGCTGCCGCATGTCTTCATAACCTCTGCAGCAACTCTCTTTTGTAATGCTGTTTCCAGATTTGAGTGTAAGGGCAGTGTGAAGTTGGTCTCTGCCAGGTGTGGGAAACTTTTGGCCCGATAGATGTTGCTGAAATACAACTCCCATCATCCCTGGCCATTGGCCATGCTGGTTGGGGCTGATGGGAGTTGTAGTTCAGCAGCATTTGAAGGGCTGGATCTACACTGATATGAAAAATGCTATAAAAATGCTTTAAAATTTAGCTCTCAATGCAATTGACCATTGGTGATGGATTGCTGCTCTACAGCGTCGTCTGTTATCACATTTTTATAACGCCTTTATAATGTTATAATTAACCAGTGTAGCCGAGGCCCTGGTTTGCTAGATGCAAACTTTTAACATTGTTCTTGCATTCCATGAAACAAAACTTCCATGAGAAAAACTCTGTGAACAAGATGATTCTGCCAGCTATTGCTGCTCCATCATTGCCATCTCTTCGGGATCTTAACACTGCCTTCATCAGCCTCTGTTGCTCTCTAGGTATTTGGGACTACAACTCCCATTGGCGTGTGCGGATAGCAGTTGTAGTCCAAAATATCTGGAGAGCACCAGGTTGGTGAAGGCTGGCTTAATGTAGGACAGCTGACTGAAGAGTTTGTATTGTGCTGATTGTAGTGGTGACTGTGATAACTTAGTCCAAGCTGCATGCTTCTTTGGCTTCACCATTGGGTTTCAGGTTTGGTGTGTGCACAGAATGCTGCTGCTCAGAACCGTGTTAGAAACGCTTTCTTAGGTAACCAAAGACAAGTGAGGGGGAAAGCAGTGAAAGGAGTTCCTTTGCATCCTCTCCATGTCTGCTTCAGCAGCTGTTCTTCATTCATTAGGCAGGGGTGCCTGTGATTTCACTGTGAATCATAGAATTTAGGTCTATTAAACAGACCTTTGCTTCTCAGCTGCTGCTTCCTCCCTCGTTCTAAACAAAAAAAGAATTGTATCTCATACATGCTGGGAAGGATGAATGTTGATGGTTAAATGTGGGCTAATTTAACAATCAACTCTCATCCTTTCCAGCGTCTTTGAACTACGTTTTTCTATCTCTTTTGTTTTTGTTTACATCATTAGATGTTTCCTGTTTTTTGTGTGTGTTTCTTCTATTGTCCTGCCCATCCTGTTTTTCAGTTTCCAGAGATTAAACCTTCATGAAATCAGACTTCAGCGCTGTGGCTAAACTTCAGAGTAGCTACTGGTGTTCGGTTTCAGAGAGCCTAAATCATAAACATATCCTCCCTGAGGGCTGCAGTTCCTTTGCCTAATGGCTGTTTACCCCATTTCTCCATTTGCCTCAACTCCTCTGTTCGTTTGCAGTTACTGGGCTTATTTTATTAAGCTATTTTTACCCAGCATTTCCCAGGGCCCTTAGAGATGCTTTAAAACACATACAATTCATAAAAAGCAATAGAATCACCAGTCAGCTTACAATAAGCATGCCCCCCCCCCAATAACCCACCTTTAATCAAAGCAAACAATTGTTTGCAGGTTTAGCAGACTGGCATAGATTTGAATAAGCCCTTTTTGCTAGCATTGATGGTGGTGAACTTTCAGGCTTTGCCATTTCTAATACTGAAACTCAAAGGGTTCTCATTTGTGGTTGGCCAGTGTTTCTAAGTGCTGAGAGAGAATGGAAGGGGGGTGGGACCTGTAAGCTGCTTGATGAAACCCTCCAGGCCTTCCTTGGAGTGTTTCAATATCTAGTTTTCTTCAAAGCTTGTTTCTCCAAACAGGTGAGTGACCTCCAGCTCCGCAAAATGGATGAACTGGACTGCCTTATTAGAGGAGTGCTGTACATTGATTCGGTTGGGTTCAACGGACACTCGGAGTGCTACTATTTTGAGAACCCAACTGATCCCGAGAAGTGCCAGAAGCTCCCCTTCAACTTGGAGAACCCTTACCCTCTTCTGCTGGTGAACATTGGCTCCGGGGTCAGCATCCTGGCCGTCTATTCTAAAGACGATTACAAGCGGGTGACTGGGACCAGGTGAGCTTTGAAAGCGTAATGCTTTCCCTTTCAGATCTGCTAAGCGAGTCCGGTCCACGAATCAAGTGACTTGCAGTCCATGTGCATGGCTAAGAGATACCTCTGGCGTCATCTGGGCACAGTGCAGCTGCGTCATGCAGTGGCGTAGCGTGGGTTGTCAGCACCCGGGGCAAGGCAAGTAATTTGCGCCCCCTAACCTGTGGATTTGCGCCCCCTAACCCGTGGATTTGCGCCCCCTAACCTGTGGATTTGCCCTAACCCCAGATGTTGCGCCAGGTGCGGCCGGCCCCCCCTGCACCCCCCACGCTACGCCACTGGCGTCATGTACAGTGGTACCTTGGGTTAAGAACTTAATTCGTTCTGGAGGTCCGTTCTTAACCTGAAACTGTTCTTAACCTGAGGTACCACTTTAGCTAATGGGGCCTCCCCCTGCGCCGCCGCCACACGATTTCTGTTCTTATCCTGAAGCAGAGTTCTTAACCCGATGTACTACTTCCGGCTTAGCAGAGTCTGTAACCTGAAGCATCTGTAACCTGAAGCATCTGAACCCGAGGTACCACTGTAGCTGCTGAGGCTGCAGTTCTGTTCATCTGGCAGCAAGGCCTATTTACCACAATGGGACTTATTTTGGAGAAAACATGCCTCGGGTTGAGCTGCAAGAGTGGCATCTGCTCCCTTTTCTCTGTGAGGTTGTAAAAAATTTAAGGATCCTCACATCTCTCATGAGGCTAGCGTGGAGGCCTGTGCTGTGATGTTGTCTATTAACTAGTTACCTTCATTTTTGCTGGGTTAAATCACAGGCGTCTTGTCCTGCAAGTTGTTGGTCTTCTCATCCCCCTCTACCCAACGCTTTGTGATTTGTGCGTCTTGTTTGTTTGCTAGCCTTGGAGGAGGAACCTTTTTTGGTCTCTGCTGCCTGCTGACTGGCTGCTCCACCTTTGAAGAGGCGCTCGAAATGGCAGCCAGCGGGGACAGCACCAAAGTGGACAAACTAGTGCGGGACATTTACGGAGGAGACTATGAGAGATTTGGGCTGCCGGGTTGGACGGTAGCATCCAGGTAAGGCCGCACCTGGTGTTTCAGTAGGGGGCATGAGGCAGCTTGAATAACTTTTCCCCATCTGTTTGGTTTTGGCAGCCTGGGAAAAAGTGGCTTCTGAATGAGCCTCTGAATGTCAGATTTGGGGAATTGCAAATTGGGAGAGCACCGTTGAGCTCATGTCCTTGCAGGCTTCCAGTTGGCTACTGCAGACTAGATGGGTCTCTGGTCTGATTCTGCCGTGAGCCTTCCTTAAGTTTTTATGTTTTTAGCTATTGTGAGTGCACTGCATTTAATGTCTTTGCTCGCCTAGAGCCTTTTGACATGGGGTAAGCTAAGAATCAGACAAACGAAAACTTGTGTCAGCCCTGAAACAGAGCAGCAGTTGTCTTTATTTTGCTTCAGATGAATGAGCATAGGAAGTACCAATAGGACCCAAGAGAAGAATTGTGTCTCTAAGGTTCTTATGCCCATATTCCCCAGTTTATAGACTGCTGGCTTCCTCAGGCTTAATGAGCCTGTCTTGTAGCCTGTGGAAGTGTGGGCTTGGAAGAGGGAAGTGAATCAGGCATGGGACTAGCCCAGCTTTCACTCCAGTGCCACTTTTAACCAGCAAGGGGCTTCAGCTCAGCACCTGAATGCATGGAAATTCACACTTGATCCTGAGGGTGTTGGGTAGCAACTCTTGGAAAAGCTTCTACGGACCCAGTAGAATAGACTCGCTCCCACGAAAGGTGGTGGACTATCCTTCCAGGTTTTTAAGCTGAGGCCAGATGGCCGTCTGTCAAGGATGATTCAGTGGGTTGGACTAGATGACACTTGGGTCCCTTCCAACTCTGATTCTAGGAACTGAAAGTTGGCATTTTTAGGTGGGGGAAAAATTGTGCACAATTTTCTGTCCAGCTTTGGAAACATGATGAGCAAGGAGAAGCGAGAGGCAGCGAGCAAGGAAGACTTGGCAAGAGCGGCTTTGATCACCATCACAAATAACATCGGCTCCATAGCACGGATGTGTGCGCTTAATGAGGTATGGAAAGAGAGGAGCCGGGGAGCCAGTCAAGGGAAGTGTGTGCTTTTCAGTTCCTCACGGTCCTGTTGGTGGGGGCTGGGAATGCCTTCTGAAAGCACTATCTGTCTTGCTGTGGTCTGTTGTGAATGAGCAGCCAACTGTTTTGTGCTTCCCACTTTGCTCCTCTCCTGCCATGAGCTGGAGAAATAAATCTTTGGTTTCCCGTTACATCTGAACGAAAGATGGTGGTTGGCTGCTCATTTACAAACCACAGTCAGCAAACTGCCCCTTAAGCTGTGGTTTGTGGTTGGCTTGCTGACTGTGGCTTCTTAGGGAGGAGCAAGCCAGGATCCCTGCTTTGAATGTTTCCCGCCTTTCTTTCACACGGGGGGGCGTTTAGGGTTGGGGGGAGCAAAGTGAGAACGATCAGGCAGCATGCACAATAAACACTGATAAACCAGAGTGTCTGGCTTAGCGTTGTGTGTGAATGTGAACAATGAGTAAAGAGCTGTCCTTATGCTCCGGTGGGCAGTGAGAATTGCTGATGCTGAGGCCCCGCACTGCACCATGGTCCAGCAATGCCTCTGAGCCACGTCCTGTTGCTGTCGAGATGTGCTGGGCAGCATTGACTAGGGATATTGTAAACCTGTTCCAAACCAAGCTAAATAATGTTTCCAGGTTTCCGATGAGCCCCACTGTTAGATTGTAAACAGTACAGAGAGCTTCCTTTTCTGAGGGTAGTCAGGAGAGACAGACAGGAGGATCTTTGGAGTCACTGCTGCTTCTAAAAGGCATAAAACTCCCTCTCGAGGCTGAGGACTTTAGCCGAGGAAGAGGGAGCAGGCCAGGAAGTAAGCTGTCTTGCAGCAAGAGTCGCTCCTCCTGTCCCAGCTTCTTGCGTGGCATTACCTGAGCTTGGTGCTTTCAGCTTCTTTACAGTGCTGCCTTGTTGCAATCATGTCAAGCAGCATTGTACAGGGCTATGAAAGAGCCAGGCCCTCTCATCTTTTGCCTTGGGGCGTCCGTGGCGCAGCAAGGAAGGCTAGCATCCCTGCCACTGTAACCCATCGCCTGATATAACAGCAGCTCCAAAGAGAAGCCTTTGGGGGACACTCAGAGGAGGTGTGAAGGATAATTGGAAAACCAGAGGCAAAGGTGACACTGTGGTAGGAAAGGATTAGAGGAGGAAAGTGGTAACAGCCAGGACTTCAGCTTTACCTGATCTCAGTTGCCTGCCTTCACCCCAGGTCTGAAGGTGAGTCGCTGATGCAGAAGTTCTTTCTGCAAGGTAGCTGGCACAATAGATACTGTGCTGACTTATTTCTCCTCTAGGATGTGAACTTCACACCACCCTACCCACCGTTGACCACTCCAGTCCCTCTCTCTTACTGGGCACAGCTTCTCCAGTTCTCTCTCCACTGTTCCCCACTTGCCAAAGCAAACATGCCACCACCTTCACAGCAGGCGCCCTGACAGTTAATATTCTTTGACTGACACTTGCCCATCAGCAGCAGCTCAGCCAGGGAATAAGGCAGGACCTCGAAGGCCACCAATCTTAAACGTTTTCTGTCCATAGGATGAAAACCAGCAGAAACCCCCAGGAATCAGCTGTTCAGTTATTTTGCTCAAACGTCTCTTCTGTGATGCCTGACCCCCCACTTCATTATCTCGTTCTCTATCCTAGCTTGTCCCATTTTGCTGCAACTGATTTCCACACCGCAATCTGTTCTCTCCCATCTGGACCAGGCTTGCACCCTCTAATAATTGCTTGCCTCCTGAGCCTGGTGCTAACTTGGAAATGCAAAACAGTGCAAAGTGGGGCTCAGGGGATATGATGCTCTTAACTAACTTAAACTACCGGGAAATGTTGGTCTTGAGTGAGACACGAATGCAAGAACTAAAGGCCTTCGGCAGCCTGGTGCCCTCCATAGAATGGACTACAGCTCCAGCCAGCTGGGGCTGATGGGAGTTGTAGCCCATCGACATTGGGGGCCGCACTAGGTTGGCAAAGGCTAAACTAAATCAAAGAAATGGCAAGGTGCATGTTTTAAGTGTGTTTGTTACAGTGAACAGAGATGTCAAGGGTCTTAACACTCCTTCCCCCTCTTGCAGAACATTAATCGGGTGGTTTTCGTGGGGAACTTCTTGCGTATCAACACAATCTCGATGAAGTTTCTGGCGTATGCTTTGGATTACTGGTCAAAGGGGCAGTTGAAGGCCCTGTTTCTGGAACATGAGGTAGAGTCACACTGAAATGCAAGCGCTCTCTTTCTTCCTCCCTCCCTCCCTCCCTCCCTCCCCCAACTATAGCCAAGGCAGGGTGGGGTGGGTGGTAAGCACCCTGCAAATAGATTGTCCACTGTTTCCATCTTTTGAATAAATGAAAGGGGAGGAACCTGTTGTTCCATCTTTTATTTCAGTGCTGTGGCTCTCGTAATCTGACAGTTCAATAATCCTGAAACTCTCTTTGTAATTATTATAACAATTAACTGGATTTAGAGCTCAACTATCCTGAGGTTGCAGGGCGGTGAATAGCAATTTAGTAGGTCATATAAAAGGAGCAAAGAGGGGAGGAGGTGGAGTAGTACCCAGATATGTGTGTGTGTTTGTGTGTGGTGTGTGTGTGTGAGAGAGAGAGAGAGAGAGAGAGAGAGCGCTGAACTTAATAAAAAGAAGCCCTCCCCCCCCCCCGAAAGCAAGTAGTTCATCTGAATATGAGGGGCTTGTGAGGGGGGACTCAGCCAGTCTCAAAGTGCGTGACGGGGTCCTTGCCTGCCTTCCTGGCTCGGTGTGGTCACACATAGTGGTTTTTTTTTTTTAAAGGATATCTAAGCAAACTACCATCACCTTAAAATCAAAGTAATGAATAGGCTGATCTTGATCTTTGGGGCAAGTGTATTTTGACAAGCAATCTGATCCTTTGCGTTTGTGCTGGTTTCGTTTTTTTTAAACAGGGCTACTTTGGAGCGGTTGGAGCTCTTTTGGAGCTTTTGAATACATCCTGATTCGAGGTGGAGCCTGGGCCCAGGTTTTGCTGCTGGCAACGTCTACACCAAAGGGAACATCTCTGTTCATTCAGCTTTATTTGTAAGGGGGGGGGGCCTTGTCTGTTTGACAAATAACAGGAAGAAATAGTGAGTGACCTCAGCGATCAGTGCCGAAAAGGACAAAGGTGTGTGTGCTTTTTAAATAGCATAATCTGAATATAAACTAGTTTGTAAGAAGCCTATATCTGTTTATGCGAACCGTATTTGTCTTGCCTCTGGTAAAATACACTTTCAAGTCAGTCTTGCTTTGAGCAGCTCATGCCGTGAGGCGGCTGAGGGTGGGTCAGGGGCATGGGTGGTACAGGTTGTACTATTCTGAAAACCAGCCTTTGCCAGCCTGGTGCCCCTGTAAGTTTGGGACTGCAGCTGCTGTTTTTGGAGGACACCAGGTTGGCGGAGGTGGCTCAAAACCTATTTTTTAAGTTCTGTTTTTTTAACTTTCTAATCTTGTATGGACTCCTATTAATTTTCATCATAGCGCTGAACTGTGTGGAATATGAAAACACACTTGAGATATTAAATCTATTTTTAAAAAGAACAGTGTGCAGCCTTCTTGCTTTGAAGAAAATTGCTTTCCTGCTTGTGTTCTTGTAAAGAAATTGGGGAGAAGGAAGGGGATCTGGGGAAGAGAAGGATTTAAGCCTGCAATCCCATTTACGGGGACACAATCTGTCAACTTCCTTCTTCTGAAGAAGGGGAGGGTGGGGATCAGAAGCCACCTTTTCGGGCTGCAAGTGGGCACCAAGCTGAGCCCATCGTGTAGCCTAGAGTCACTCTAGTTCCCAGAATGTTAATGCACTACAACTCCCATCACCCCTGACCATTGGCTAAGATGACTGGGGCTGATGGAATTTGTAGTCCAACAACATCTGGGGACCCAAGGTCAAAGAAGATGGCTCTAGATCAGGGTTTCCCAGACTTGGGTCTCCAGTTGTTTTTGGACTACAATTTCCATCATTCCTGACCACTGGTCCAGCTAGCTAGGAATGATGGGAATTGTAGTCCAAAAATAGCTGGAGATCCAAGTTTGGGGAACCTTGCTCTAGATCACACTTCAGAAGATATGCTTTCCCTTGTGCCTTAGAAGTACTCCCCCCTCCCCCCAAGCAAGGCAGCAATGTGCCCAGCAGAAACAGGCATGGGTACATCTCTGATCCCATGCTGCAGCCTAGACTGCAGACCCTCCTCCTTGTACCATTGCATACCAAAGATCCATGCTGCCACTGCTACCTGAGGCCCGCGAGCTGTAGATGGACCACCTGTGGGTTGCGTGACCCAGTTATTGGGCATCTGTTGTAGTTGTTACAAGCAGAATTTACATGCTACCTTTCATTTCAAGAAGAAATGCCAAGGCAGTTCACAAATAAATAAAAGCCGACAGCATCATAACAAGGATGAAACAAAAAATACAGCTGCCTGTAATTAAAACACATAGTAAAACAAGTACATAAAACACCAGTAATTAACATCCTTTGAAGCAGCAAGGCAAGAGATGAAGGAAACGTTGGTCTAAATAGGTGAGTCTTGAAGAGCCCGCGGAATGCCAATACTGATGGGGCCTCTGGCATTTCCATAGCAATTCTAGGTTGGGTGCATGTGCAGGCTGACTCACAGTTCTCAAATTCCCTACTATAAAAAAGGCACAGAGAAGGATTGTGGGCTTTTGGTTTAATAGGCGGGAGATCTTTTTTTGAGCGAGATGGTAGGAGTTTTTAAGCACTGAACGCTTCCTCCAAGCATTGATTATAAAAATAACCTCCCGAATTGCTAGTTTTGTCGATGAACCATCCAGATGCCAACAGTAGGCAATTGAAACTCTTGGCTCCCACTGCGAGATCACTGGGTGATTCTTCCCCCTTGTGCTACCTTGATGAGCATGGGGGCCACACACAATCTAACAGAGGGATGGACAACCTTTGAGCGACTGAGGACCTCATTGACGCATGTCTAACCCTCTTGAGTTTCCACATAGCTTGGTTTAGGTGAAGTGGAAAATCAATACTTCTTTATCTGTATACGTGAAGGAGTGTGTCCACCCCCATCATTTGGCATGCTCTGAGGCCCCTCTGGTGGTTCCCTCACTGGGAGAAGTGAGGTTACAGGGAAGCAGGCAGAGGGCCTTCTCGGTAGTGGCACCCGCCCTGTGGAACGCTCTCCCATCAGATGTCAAGGAAATAAACAACTCTCTGGCTTTTAGAAGACATCTGAAGGCAACCCTGTTCAGGAAACTTTTTAATGTTGGCAGGGTATAAAATCATCATCATTATCATCATCATCATCATCTCAATCTGAAGTGGTTCTTTCCTTAATCCCCTCTAAACGCATTCTATTTCTATTTGACATTACAATAAAATTTGATTCATTTGTACCTGGTGATTTTCCCTCAAAGTCCCTCTCCTTGCTCCCAAATCCCTGCAAATCCATACACTTGTTCTCACCAATGCGATCGATAGGTTCATAGGTGAGGCTGACTTCATTACCTCTACTGCTTCTCTTCATTGCTGGCTGCTGAAGGCATCTAGTGGGAGAAACAATGCAGCAGTGAATCAAAGTAAATAGGCCACCAACCGGAAGAAGGAACAGGAAAGAATTTTAGAGTTGGAAGGGACCCGCAGGTCATCTAGTCCAGCCCCCTGCAATGCAGGAATCTCAACTAAAGCTTCCATGACAGATGGCCATCCAACCTCTGCTTAAAAACCTACAATGATGGAGAGCCTGTTACCTTTGGGAGTCTGTTCCACTGTCAAACAGCTCTTACGGTCAGGAAGTTCGTCCTGTTGTTCAGTAGGAATCTCCTTTCTTGTAACTTGAAGCCATGGGTTCGAGTCCTGCCCTCCGGAGCAGAAGAAAACAAGCTTGCTCCATCTTCCATGTGACAGCCCTTGAGATATTTGAAGATGGCTATCATAGCTTCTCTCAGCTACAAATCCACATTTTACCAGCTTCTCTTTTTTTATTATACATTTTTATTGATTTTTAAACATCAGTTCCAACAGTCATACAACATATCATCTTATACAATGTTTTAGACTTCTGTCAACAGCTCTGATGATTTTCCGTTCTTTATCACTTATTCTGCATTTCTTAATTTCTATATTGCATTTAATTGTCCTTAACTAATAATTCTTTTCATAGTCTCTCTTGTAATATTTCAGATAATCCATTTTACAAAACTTTTTGCAGTCCTACTAGCGTAATCTGTTCATCACATTTTACCATCTTCTCAAGAATATCTTGGGGGTACTTTGGCAGTATCGTACTGCTTTAAAGACACAGCGTTACCTCATGGGAATGGCAGAGATGACCGGCAGAATCCGTGACCAGGGGAGTGAGACAGTGGAAGAAGATTGGAAGAAATTTAAAATATACCTTAAAAATTGTTGTAACATTGAGGAGTGCTGAGATGCTATGGTGTTAAGAAACAGAGAATTGCAGCTGTAAATCATAAATTTAAGGGAATTCTAATGAAGATGAGTTAATTAATTAAATGGAGGGTTGCTATCAAAAGGGAAAAATAAGGATGCAGAAAAAGGGAGGTATGGGGAAGTCCGGGAAATAAGGTGAAAGAAAATGAGTTTATGAAATTATACATGTTTATTTGTTTGTATGTTTTGTTTTGTTTTATTGTTTGTTTTTATTACATGATTGGAAAATTAATAAAAATTATTTTTTAAAAAATAAAAAATAAAGACACAGCGTTACCTCATGAGAATCTTGGGAACTGCAAGGGTGCCCTGTTATATTCATGAAGCTAAAATTCCCAGAGTTCCCTGGGTAGAGGGATTAATGATTAATCTGCTCTGAGAGAGGAGCAGGGGTCTCTTAAAAACTCTCAGCAGTTTTCCTTTTTGTTTTGTTTTTTACATAATTTTATTAATCTAGATTTTTAAGATAACCTACAAAAGAGAACCATAAAACAAACAAAAAACCAGATCAGAAACAGAAGCAACAGTAAAAATACAAAAATCAGTAGATATAAAATCAGTTAAAATCCTGGGCAATCTTATTCTTTTTGAGAATGTCTTAAGACGTGGCTCTCCAGGCAACCCAGTCAGGTTGCAGCATATAAATAATAGTAATTATCATTAAGAAAACCCAGAGAGTGGCAGGGATATTTAGAGAAGGACATCTAGTGCCAGACTTAAGAAACAGGTAGGTTCTTTTTTAAATGAAAAGAAAGATAACATTTTTAATGAATTCATTTCAATGAATATATATCCCCTCCACAGATACTGTATTTTTCGCCCTATAGGGCACACTGGCCCATAGGGCGCACCTAGTGTTTTTTTTTGGGGGGGGGGTAAAGAAAAAAAATTCCCCTGACCACAGCCCCCAGAACAGGCTTGCAGATATCTGCCCGAAGCCTGGGGTGCGCTGCGGAGCGCTCCCCAGGCTTCGGGATACAGGCTGCTATCCGCAAGCCTGGGGAGACCGGCGGGAAGTCGCGTTGGGCTCCCAAGGCTTGCGGATATCTGCCTGAAGCCCGGGGCGCGCTCCACTGCGCGCCCCGTGATTCGGGCCGCAGACTGCTGCCCGCAAGCCTTGCGAGCCCGGTGGGCACTCCCAGGCTCCCAAGGCTTGCGGATAGCTTCCTGAAGCCTGGAGAGTGAGAGGGGTCGGTGCGCACCGACGCCTCTCGCTCTCCAGGCTTCAGCGAAAGCCTGCATTCGCCCCATAGGATGCACACACATTTCCCCTTCATTTTTGGAGGGGAAAAAGTGCGTCCTATAGGGGAAAAAATACGGTACCTCTGTGATGGCATTAAAATAGCCTGTTCTTCAATAAAAGGAAAACCAGATTGTATCATTGATTGTATCAATGGTACGTCAGCACTGTTAACAAACTACAGTTCCCAGGATTCCTCAGAGGGAAGCCATGACTGTTTATAAAGTGGTATAGATTTATTCCATTTCCCCAGGGCAAAAAACACTAGAGCAGCTGGGCCTGAGGTGGTGACAGTCCCGGCAAATGCCCAGCTCAGTTCTCTTCCCCGATTCATTTGGCAAATGAAATAAAAATGAATTATCTCCGTACGGATGGTTAAAAACACCCTTTTCAAAAGAGCCGGGGTCTTGAGAAAAGTCAGCTGTCCTACCGCAGCGATACATTTATGGCAAATGCAAAGTAGGTCAAGGGGAGCTTAAGCGCTTAAATGACTTTGTTCCCCATGTTTTGTCATTAGTAAATAGGGCATCCCATTTGAAGAGAGCTATTATTGAAGAAGTAGGGCAGTTGATTGGTGGGGGAGGGCTGGGTAGAAAAATGGGGGAATGGGGGAAGAAAGAGTGTTGCATTTTGGCTGGAAACTCCCAGGGGGGAAGGTTGGGGATATGGGGAGGGAAGTGATCTGGCACAAGGAAATGGTGGAGGCATAGAATTATAGCGCTGAAGGGACGGGTCATCTAGTCCAGCCCCCTGCAGTGCACAGCAGAATCTGTTCTACTGAAGGACAATGGTGACTTTTTAAATACAGCCATACCTTGGGTTGAAGTAGCTTTGGGTTCAGCGTTTTCAGGTTACGCTCTGCAGTGACCCGGAAGTAACGGAATGCATTACTTCCGGGTTTCACCGCTCGCGCATGCACAGGCGTTCAAAATGACACCACGCATGCGCGGAAGCGGTGAATCACAGCATGCACAGACACGGGTTGCGTTCGCTTCAGGATGCGAACGGGGCTCCGGAACAGATCCCGTTCGCATCCAGAGGTACCACTGTACCTCATGTTACGTTTGCTTCATGTTACGTTCTTTCAGGTTACATCCCGCGACGACCCGGAAGTACTGGAAAGGGTTACTTTTTGGTTTCGCCGCTCACGCATGCGCAGACACGCAAAATGACGTCATGCGCAGAAGCGGCAAATCACAACCCACGTGCGCAGATATGCCGCTGCGGGTTGCACTCTTTTCATGTTGCGAACAGGCCTCCAGAACGGATCCCGTTCGCAACCAGAGGTACCACACCAGCCCCATACCTCATAATGTCTTAGGGTAGATGAGAGCTGAAAAGGCAGCATTCATATGCAGCCTACTGTGTCCAGTTCTGGGCACGCCAATTTAAGAAGGATGTTGACAAGCTGGAAGGTGTGCAGAGGTGGGCGACCAAGATGATCAGGGGTCTGGAAACTAAGCCTTATGAGGAACAGTTGAAGGAGTTGAGTCTGTTTAGCCTGGGAAGGTGAAGACAAGAGATATGATAGCCATCTTTAAACATCTCAAGGCCTGTCACGTGGAAGTTGGAGCAAGCTTGTTTTCTCTCGCTCTTGGCGGGTAGGACCCAAACCAAAGCCTTCCAAGGTACAAGAAAGGAGATTCCGACTTAACATCTGGAATAATTTCTGGCAGTGGGAGCTGTTTGACTGTGGAATGGACTCCCTTGCGAGATGGTGAATTGTTCTTCCTTGGAGGTTTTTAAACATAGGTTGGAGGGCTGTCTGTCATGATCTAGTGGATATTCCCGCGTTCTAGGGGGTTGGACTAGAAGACCCTGGGGATTACTTTGAACCCTACAATTCTATGATTCTTTTTAAAAAAAAACAAACAATTTTTATTAAGAATTTCAACATAACAAATTATCAAAACATATCATCTTCACCCCCTATTCTTTCCCTTCCCAAGAAGAAACCCCCAAGACTTCCCTCAGCTCCTCTCTCTGATTTTTCAACACATGTTATTCTCTGCATATTGTAAAATGGTAAAGCTCCTTAAATTATGTTATTTATGTTAACAATAAATTTGTGTATGTTTATTCGAAACCTGCCAAGGAGTCCAATTCCTTTTGTTGTTTTTTTAAGTAGTTTGTAAAAAGTTCCCATTCTTCTTTGAAGTCACAGTTGTCCTTGTCTCGCAGTTTGTATGTCAATTTCGCCAATTCTGCATAATCCACCGATTTCTCTTGCCAAAGAAAGAAAGAAAGAAAGAAAGAAAGAAAGAAAGCCCTACAGTTCTATGATTCTAACAAAGGTGTGCCTTTTGGACCAATTTGTATCTGCCCCTGGTAGCATAGCTAGCAGTCAGGGGTGGTGGGAAGTGTAGTTTTAAAAATACTTGGGAGTGCAACCAGCTTAGGGAACACACTTCAGAAACGTGATTTAAAGAGATAATGTTTTTAAAGCTGGGCTTTTGCTGACAAAGGCTCACTCTGCATGTTGTGCAGGGAATGTAGTCCTATCTTTTGAAACCTGTGCAAAACCTGCCCCCCTCGTTGAGGCCTGTTTAAAAATTGGCCAGCTTGTGCTCACCTGTCACGGAGGTGGCAAGAGAAAGCCATTCCTTTCAAAGCTTTGCTTGTTACTCATCGGAGTCACTGGAGGGCAGCACAGGTCCACCCAATAACACTTGCTGAGAAAAAAGGCCTTCGCTGCGGTTCTTTTCGAAAAGAGCATGCGAAAGTGACGAATGCAGCCTTCAACGTGAATTGAGGAGTGATGCCTGGCAATGGAACCACCTTCTCCTTTATTTATATTTATTTTATTAAGGTTATCTATAGACTGCTGTTCTGGAGAGACGGTGGTCCAAAATGTGGTTGATTGCTTCAAAGTTTTAGCAAATTTAATCCAGCGCATCACAGCCTTCAAATATTTCAAGACCCAATCTAGTTTTTGTAGCCTCGACTGCCACGGTGACCTCGAGCCCACTCAAACTTGCGGCCCTTGGATCTGATTCAGAGGCCTGGAAACGATGCCTTATGAGGAACGGCTAAGGGAGCTGGGCATGTTTAGCCTGGAGAAGAGGAGGTTAAGGGGTGATATGATAGCCATGTTCAAATATATAAAAGGATGTCATATAGAGGAGGGAGAAAGGTTGTTTTCTGCTGCTCCAGCGAAGCGGACACGGAGCAATGGATCCAAACTACAAGAAAGAAGATTCCACCTAAACATTAGGAAGAACTTCCTGACAGTAAGAGCTGTTCGACAGTGGAATTTGCTGCCAAGGAGTGTGGTGGAGTCTCCTTCTTTGGAGGTCTTTAAGCAGAGGCTTGACAACCATATGTCAGGAGTGCTCTGATGGTGTTTCCTGCTTGGCAGGGGGTTGGACTCGATGGCCCTTGTGGTCTATTCCAAGTCTATGATTCTATGATTCTATGATGTATGGCTGTGTCGGGTTCCAGGGGCCTTGCCAAAATGCCTATAAACTTTGCGAGCCTTCCAGGGTCCAGAAAGCAGAACAGTTCCTTGGCCCTTGGGGGCAGCCAACTGGTCAAAAGTCATGATCTGGCCAGCAGCTTTCAGGATGTGGGTACAGGCTCCTTGGGTCACTCTCAGGACACAAGCCTTCAGTTTGGGGATTTCCTGGATGTGAACATCATCGGTCACTGTACCCACCACGACAGCAGTTTTGTTCTCCTGGCCTGGGAGCTTCATCTTACGGATCATGCGGGAAACGGACAGCGGAGACCTGTTGGTGTGGCTCATAAAGAGCCGTTTCAGAATCACCTTGTTGAATTTTGCATTGGTCTGTTGAGCAAGAAATATGTAGAGCTTGACCAGGAGGCGAAGGTAGATATCCTGACCCTTAGGCTCTTTGCGTCAAACTTTTTGGTCCTTGTTGTGGCGTATGTCGACTCCCATGGCAGCGCCAGCGGTGCCTGGAAAAAAAGCGTTTCAAAGTTTTGTCACCGGGTGTGTGGTAGACTCACTGAATGGGGTAGCTGAGTGTCACGGACTGGTAGGATCGGAGGGAGGAACCAGCTGGGGAACCCCCAGGGAAGAAGGCTCAGAGCTTGGGATGGTGGTGGGACAAGAAGTAATCAAAGGGAGAAGACTCAGAGGAGGTGTCAGAAGCTGAAGACGCAACAGGGCTTAATGAGCTGGGAGAGTCTGTGGCAGAGAGAAGTCCAGAATTGGAGGCAGAAGCTGAATCAGGAGAGGAGGAATGCCCAGAGGCAAAGAAGTCCAGAGGTCTTTCTCCTCCTGACAAGCTCTCCTCCCCCTGGTCTCCCAGAACCACCAGCAGAGGCCTAAAATCTGCAGAGGAGTGATTGGCTGTACACAAGTGGTGTCTCAGATTGCTTGGGGGTAAACCCTGGAGACAAGGGCCCTTGCACAGCCGTGGGATGGCAGGGACCTTCCGTCTTGGCAACTGATTCTAGCAGGGATGAGCTGCTGTGCTCAGGAGGCCTGATACTCAACCAACTATGTGCAGATTGTGATTTTGCTAATAAAGAGTTAACTCCAACTTGCACGGTGTGATTTACTGCTGGCTCGCTTCTGACACTGAGTTTGCACACCAGTCTTCTCACTTTTGGAAAACTGGAGGACCCAGGAGGACAGCTGCCGATGTCCACCTACCCAGAAGTGCAACTGATCAGCTCTTTGAGAAGGCAAAGGCAGCCTTCGTGCTGGGAACCTTTTCATGTAGGAACAAGTTTCGCTGATAAGACAAAATAAATGACTCTGGTTTTTTTAAAAAAACCAAACAAGCACCAATATGGCTGGGAACACCTGCTGAAAACATCAGGCCTCTCTCACCTGGTTCTGCTCACTCTGCCTCTGCCCGTCGAGGACCGCAAAGGCCAACTCTAGAAAACTGGTGTGGGTTAGGAGCAGAATAAGAGCTTCCTGGGTCAGGTCAAATGCCACCTTGTTGAGCATCCTGTTCTCACTGTGGCCACCAAGATGTTTGCGCAAGCTGGACCCGAGCACAAGAGCAGCGAGAGGCTGGTGCGGAGTCACACCCAGTGAGCATCATGGCCGAGCATGGATTCGATCCCTGGTCTCCCAGGTCCTGTTCCGACACTGCAGCCACTGTGCCACACTGGCTGTAAATACTGGAACAGTGACTCACATTGGAAAAGCAACTTTTAAAAGGCTGGTGTGCGGAAAAGCCAGAGAAGCACAGTATTCAGAGAAAACAAAGCACGTATCCCTTGGGCCTGCTAGTCTTCCCCAAAGTGTTGCTGCAAGACATAAGAAATTGCCAAGGGGCCTTTTGTTTTTGTGTGTGGAAGACACAGGAGGTTTCCTGCAAGGAGAGAGAGAGAGAGAGAGAGAGAGAGAGAGAGAGAGGAGAGGAGAGGCTGGCATCACCTTCTAGGTGGTTCTGATCTTAGGGTGCATTCAGAAGAGGACTTACTCTTTTAAGGAGGTTGCTGAGATATATCGCAAATGGGTCATGGGCAGTGTTTGTTTTTTAATTTGCTAAATTTCCCTCGGAAATGGTCAATCTGGATTTGATGGTGGAGGGGCAGGGAACAGGTGGGTACAGTCATACCTCGGGTTACAGACGCTTCAGGTTGCATTTTTTCAGGTTACGGACTGCCGAAACCCGGAAGTACCGGAATGGGTTACTTCCAGGTTTCAGCGGTCGCACTTGCGCAGAAGTGCTTGATCACGCTTTGCGCATGCGCAGAAGCGCCGAATCAAAACCTGCACATGCGCAGACACAGCTGTGGGTTGCAAACGTGCATCCCGCACGGATCACGTTTGCAACCTGAGCATCCACTGTATTAGAAATGGGGTGCAATTTGATTCCGTTTGCATTTAAAGGCAAAGCCACCTAATTTGCACATTCTGAAACAAGATGAGAACTGAAATGTAGCCATCTTTTGAAATTTGCACTTCTCTTAATTTTGGGAATGTAGCATCGCAAACAACTAACCAACCGACTGACAAAAAATTACATATGATCAGGACAAGTATACTGTACATAAAGATGAATACATTAGAGAAAACAGCACTTATAATGCATTTGATTATAGATAATCACATGCAAAAAAAAATTGTGCTATTAGGAGAAAGTCACGCCTAAATATTGGTGAGTTTTCATTAGGTTTTTAAAAATATATATATTTTAAATTGTTGTTATTAACAAAAACCCTGCAAATTGCAGAAATGTTGCATTATTTTTAGGCTGTTTAAATGGTTTCAGAATAATGTACCTTTCTTTTTTGTTTTAAAATTGTCCATCTGGTGCTCTGGGCTCCTTGGGGGAGGAAGGGCAGAGTATATATATTCAATAAATAAATAAGTATTGCAAAATATACACATTTTAATGCATACTTTCCCCCAGCAAGGCCAAACGCAGCAGCTTTTCTTTAAAATATGCAGCACCACAAAAAGAGATACACTGTACTTTCCGGGGACAGATTTCCCATATCCGCGCCTCGCATGCACCACATTTATTTGTTTTTAAAATCTCTGTTTGTGCACCTGCAGAGAACAGCTCTCGCTGCCAACCACATTTGGCACCCGTTGGATATTCTGGAAGGTGGCCAGGTACCAGGCAGAACCCCCCTTCAGCTTGTTCATGATGTACCCAGCTAGCATCACGCTTGAGCTGCCGTCACCCACAGCCAAGAGCTGCTTTCTATCAATGCTCAGCTGACAGGCCCTGAACAGTGGGAGTGGTGCATTAGCAAAAGATCAAACACAGCTCAGGAAAGGGCAACCCAAATGCCCGAGCAATGAGGGAGAAGCAGCTGCCATTTGTCTCCCCCTTGCCACCTGGGGATGCTGTCTGCAGTTCTCAACCCAGTTCAAAAGAAGCATCGTGGATTTGGAAAAGGTTCAGGGGAAAAAAGGCAAACGACATTGTCAGGGGCTCAGGAGCAGAGGTGCAGGGGAGAGAGCAAATGGAGAGCGAAGGGGAAGAATCTGAGGGCAGCGGAGGGCAGAATGACAGTGACCCGAGAGATTCCATGAGCCTCTCCAGTGAATCAGAAGATTCCCAGAAGGGGGCGCCGATGGCCAGGGCAAGGGGGGTCCCAGGGGGGACACACCAGAAGCAGGGGGCCAGCGGAGACTCCCAAAGCAGTAGCTGGAAATCAGGACCAGCTTCCCCACCAGAGCGTAGTGGGGGCGAAGAGCCCCATAGGTCTGAGTCAACGTCTCCTCCGGCAAGCAGGCAGGAGGAGTCAGACCCAGCTGGCATCCCCGAAGGGGGAAGCAGCGACAGGAGCAGTATAACGGTCAGAAGGAAGGTGGCAGGCTGGGCGCGCGCGCCAAGTTCAAATGTACAGGCGCGCGGGACAGCAGAAAACCCGGATTGGGAACCAGGTCCTAAAGATCGCCGGAGGGAGGGGGAAGACTCAGGGGATTCAGCGTCAGAAGAGTCTAGGAAGGGCAGGACCTCGGCGGACAAGCGGACCCAGAGGAGGAGTGAGCAGAGGAAGAGGTGGAGCAAGGCTAGGGTCTTAAACTGGTGTATGGGGGGAGGAGACTCAGACGGAGCTTCAGCGGTCTAGAGTTTGAGACGTAGAGCTGCGCGCCGCAGCTTTGAAAAGTGTACATGTGTGCACACGGGGGGGGGGGGGGGGATTCTGTCTGCCTTGCAACAGTAGAAATTGAGAACGTCCAAGAAGCTGAATGATGGAAGATCTGGGAGCTGCAAAAGAATTGTATGCACACTGAGCATCATTAAACTATGGACTTTACTATCACAAGGGGGAAGTGATGGCCACCAATTTGGGTGGTTGTGAAGAGGATGAGATAAATTAATGGAAGAGGCGGCTATTAATGGCTCCTAGCTGCAATGTTCTCCCATTTACCGTGGGAAAGATGCTGTTGCACTCAGGTTCTGCCAGGGACATCTGGTTGGCCTCTGCAAGAACAGGATGCTGGACCAGATGTGTTCAACCTTATAGGGATGTTTGTGAGACACTTCACAGGAGTAACAGAGGCGCAGACCTACATAAATTCACGGGTGTGTTTTGTGCATGGAGCTTTATGTTCCATCTGTTTCGCCTTCATAGTTTCTCTCTCTCTCTCTCTCTCTCTCTCTCTCTCTCTCTCTCTCTCTCTCACACACACACACACACACACACACACACAAATGTGCAATGGACTGGTTGGATGCAAAGTAGTGAGGGGAGGAACCAGCAAGGGAACCCCAAAGAGGAGAAAGTTCAGAGCCCAGGTTGGTGGTGAGACGACAATGAGTGGTCAGAGGGAGAGGACTGGGAAGAGGAGGTGTTGAAAATTGAAGAGGTAACAGGGCTTAGTGAGCGGGGAGAGTCTGTGGCAGAGAGAAGTCCAGAATCAGAGGCAGAAGCGGAAGGAGATGAGTCTGGCTGGTGCAGTCACAGGTGTCTCCCTCTCCTGCTGTGAACATCTCCCCCCCTCCCATGTCTCACAGAACCAGAAGAGGCATGAAAAGAGCAGAGGAGAGGTTGGCTGCACATAGGCACAGTCTCTGATTGCTTGGGAAAAGCCCTGGAGAGGAGGGGACGTAGACGGCTGCTGTGGGGAGGTGGAGATTTTCAGTCTCAGCAACTGACCCATGGGGCAAGACCTACCGGGGATGAAGTGCTCTGCTCATTAGGCCTCACAGTCATCCAAGTCTGTGCAGATCGTGTTCTTGCGAATGAAAAGTCCCAATTTTCATGGTGTGATTTACTGCCTGCTCACTCCTGACAATGGGCAAACATTTATGGTAATGTTGCCTACTGCATCCCTTCCCACCAAAAGTATACTCCGTTCCTGCAATAAGCTCTTTTTCAAAACTTCCAGGCAGCTAAGAATGTTCATAAACATTCCACGCACGGCTCCTTGGCGAACTCATTTCAATATACTGAAACCAGAGTTCTTACAGAAAAGAGCTACGGGGGTTTGTGAAAACTGCAATTTGCATGTGTTCTCCTCAGGTTTCCTCTATCCCATTTGTTACTGCCGAGTTTGTTTCCCCCAAAGTAAATCGGCAAACACTTTCCCCCCTCAATGTCTTAGCATGCACTGTGCTCTGCCCCCTTAGTGGCTCTGCAACCACAGTTCAGATTATCCCTTAAGAGATTACCCAAAGCTGGCTTTGACTTTCCGAATGGATATATAGATAAGCAGCCACAGATTCCACCACTCTGCTGTTATTTCCAAAATCTGCCTTTATTTACAGTTCAAGTCAAATCACATGCAAACGTTCCCCTCCCCCCACCCTCCCCGCATTTAAGAATAGCGATTAGCAAAAAAGATGCATTAGAATTTTAAAATAGCAATTAAATATACAAAAATATAGTTTACAAAATAAAAAACCCAGCATGTTTTCTTTGTGTCTTTTCTCTTAAAAAAAAAAAAAAATTCTGCTGCAGAATTTTATTTATTTATTTTAGTGTACAAATGTCTCCTCCAGGAGGACTTCTAAGGTTCATAAACTCTCTCTTGAGTCACACGCTATTTACAAAAAGGAGACCGCGGCAGGAAGAGATCAGGCTGAACCCGGATGGACGAAAACAGTAAAAGGCTACTGAAAGTCATGCCATACTAAGAACCGGCTATTGGAAATTTGCCCCTATTATGGAAGGACCGGGAAGAACAGTCTGTGCCATTTTATTTTATTTTTAGCAAAAAGGGAACCTCGCGCTGTACAACGTAATACTGCAAAATCCCTTCCCTGTGTCTTTTGAACAAGTGCGGACACAGAAACAAAACACACTGCCCAAAAGGGGGTTTGGGGATAGCATCCTGCCACCTTAGCAGACCCCGAAATAACCTGCGCAGGTAATCTTGGAAATGGACCCCTCCACCGTCAGAACTTCCTCTGGCCAGAAACTTGCTTAAAAAACATTATTTTCACAAATCGATAGCGGAACATGAATTGGACTCCAACCTGCCCTGACCGGTTATCTAGTGGAACCGAAAACAATTACTTTTGAACAAATCCAATGAATTCTCTATGTTCGGATACATCGAACTATATTCGCTTGGTGCCTTAGCGGTTGACAAAGTTTAGATTTGGGCGGATGGAATTGAAACACCCGTTGGAAAACGGAGACTCATCAATGGCTACTGGCCATGATGGGAGACCCTCTGGGTCGAGAGGCAGGAGGCCCACTGAGGCTCTCCAGTTGCTCACGAACTGCAATGAGAGAGAGGCTTATCACCCTTACAGCTCCCCAGAGGCTTCTGGGGGGGGGGCTGCTGTGGGACACTGGAAGCTGAACTAGAAGGGTCTTTGGTCTGATCTAGCAGGCCTCTTTTTCAGATGATTCCCCACCCTGCCAAAAGTCTGCGCTCAACTCTACGCAAAGCTGCTAAGAAGCTTGCAGAGTCCAGGGTTCGTAATAGTTGCCATTTTTATTTTGAATTCCAATCAGGTCTAGCTTCTACGCAGGCAAATGCCCTTCTGCACCCAAACCTGGTTAAAAATGGGATTTGCCGCATTGTGGGAATTTAAAAAAAGGGACGTTCCCCTGTTGCCGAATCCAAAAGGCTACTAAGCTGCCTCCTCTGTGGGATGCTGCCTTTTCCTTGGCTTCAGAGTTGTCCATTAACATGACAGGAATCTGTGTGGTTTGCTTCCCCCCGCCTCCCTCCCGGGGCACTTAAGGAATCATTTTCTGAGGCAGGAACCAAGCCAGTGTGGATCTCAAGCGCCTAGCAGGACCCTGGTGGACGTTGGCCCGACTGGTAACCAAATAATCTTCTGCGCGTTGCCGCTAGGCCTCTAAGCACCCACTCTTCCTTTGGAGAGCTGGGCTCTGCTCTC
The DNA here is from genome assembly GCF_964188315.1 of Podarcis muralis. Taxonomy (NCBI): domain Eukaryota; kingdom Metazoa; phylum Chordata; class Lepidosauria; order Squamata; family Lacertidae; genus Podarcis; species Podarcis muralis. Next base: position 6,379,614 of record NC_135663.1, read on the forward strand.
GCTCTCCGCCCCACAGCGTACGAGAGAGTCACATGGACTGATGCTGCGGATCGTTCTGGAACCATGCTAGGCCCTTGCCTTGTTCTGTTCTGGAAGCCACAGGCAATTCGGTATGAGGTAACCGCTGAGCGGCAGAATCTCGGGGCGCGGTTCCCATTCCACCCGCAGAAAAAGGACCACGCGGGGTCTCTACGATCCCGAGGCGCAAAGGGTGCGCCACTCACATCCCTCGCTCCGGCATGTGTGCAGCTCAGTCCAAACGCAGGCGCCGGACCTGCACGTGTCCTTCGTAAAGTGCTCTTACGGAAAGAAAAAGGGGGTTGGAAGGAAGAAAGGAAAAGGCCGAGCCCGGAATGGCCTCTTCTCGTCGCACCGGCGGTGGTCTCGGCGCTGAGGGTGTTTCTGCGGTCCAATCACCTTCCCCCTCCTTCAAGTGTGTCCTGGCAGCTCCTCGCGAGGTGGAAGAAGCCCCGGCGGAGGCCCCGAGGCCGTAAGCAGCAAGTTCAGAGAGCGGGACGTCTCTGGGCGGCGCGCCACGCCCCAGAGAGGCTCGCGGGGAGCTATACGATGTTGGCCGCCCCAGGGAGGGGCTCTTGGGGGAGTCCGTGGGCATCCGGCTTGCTGTGGAGTTGCGCCAGCTGCAGGACGGCCATGTTGCAGAGCGGGCAGACTTTGCGCACCTCCAACCATTTGATGAGGCACCTGTGGCAGGGAAAGAAAGCAGCCCCTTCAGTATAGGCACTCTTCAAGCTAGGAATATAGCAGAATGGAATGGAATGGAATTTATTATTTATACTCCGCCTATCTGGCTGGGTTTCCCCAGCTACTCTGGGCGGCTTCCAACAGAGTATTAAAATACAGTGGTCTGTTAAACATTAAAAGCTTCCCTAAACAGGGCTGCCTTCAGATGTCTTCTAAAAGTCTGGTAGTTGTTCTTCTCTTTGAGATCTGTGTGGGAGGGGGTTCTGCAGGGCAGGTGCCACTACTGAGAAGGCCCTCTGCCTGGTTCCCTGTAGCTTTGCTTCTCGCAGTGAGGGAACTGCCAGAAGGACCTCAGTGTCCGGGCCGTTTAGGGCTTTAAAGGTCAGCACCAACACTTTGAATTGTGCTCGGAAACATAATGGGAACCAATGTAGTTACCCAAATAAAGCAGTGGTTTTCAACCAGTATGCCGCGGCAACCTGGGGGGCCTTGAATGATGGTCAGGGCTGCTGCGGGCAACACTGGCCTCCATCCCTCTTTCCTTCCCTCCCTCCTCTGATGCCCTCTCCCATTTCTGCCTCCCAAAGGCTTATGTGGCTGTTTGTTGCAGCAGCCCTGGCTAGAATCTCCCCAGGCGAATCGTGCCTCTGGCATTGGCCAGGGGGTGCTGGTTGCCAGGAGCTGAGGTGCCCTCAGAGTAGGCAAGCAAGCGGGCAAGGGAGTCGAGGCTGCCAGTCTGCCAGCCCTTGCTCTTGGGAATGGACAGACAAGTCCCAGGCCCCTGTGGGGCAGCGTGAGGAGGCACCTCTCTCTGGGGGCAGCTCAGAGACCAGGGATGGTAGCAGCGGCTGTCCAGAGGACTCCCAAGGAGAGGGGAGAGGAGAGGAGGCCGAGGAAACACTCCACAAGGGCAAAGGTCTTTTTTGGTAAGTTGCTTTGAGTTGCCTGTGGCAAAAAGAAAAACCCTAATAAATTTAATAATCGTAAACCCACCCTGCTTGCATTTGAAACTGCCTTATACTGCATCAGACTGCCAGCCTCTTGGCTCGGTTGTCTTTCTTTCTGAGCTCTGGCACCCACAATCCTTTGGACTGGCGTTGCCAGGGGAAGGAGCCTGGCACTTTCTGCAGGATGGGGTCTGGCTCTGTTTATCGTACATGACAAGGGATGCGCCTAACAGATGTCCCCATGGCCTGGAAACAAAGGGAAGGCTTTCTCCTCTGCCGCCGCCACCATTACGGGACCCGGCTCTTAGATGGTGGGTGCAAACCTCAAGGGAAATCAGGAGGCACCGTCCTCACGGCCGAAGGTCCATCTGCAGAGATGTTCCCTTCTGCCGCTCCCCCAAATTTGCAGGCTGCCCGCAGCCCTAGGGGTTTCCAAGAGAGGCCGGAGGCCTTTGCAAACATTTCTTCCCGGACCATTTTGCACACTTACTTTCTGTGGAAGGCGTGTTTGCATGGGCAGATTCCCAGCTCATCTTTGGGCTTGAACTCTTCCAAACAAACAGCACAGATCTGAAAGGGGGGGCGGGAAAGGAACAAGGGGAGAAAGAAGAAAGTTCAGTTAGACAGGGGGGAAAAGAAGTATTTTGCATTCAGAACCATGGAGTTGGAAGGGACCTGAGGAGCTAGTCCAAGCCCCTGCAATGGTAACCCAGCCAGATACAGTGGTACCCCGCAAGACGAACGCCTCGCAAGACGGAAAACCCGCTAGACGAAAGGGTTTTCCGTTTTGGAGGCGCTTCGCAAAACGAATTTCCCTATGGGCTTGCTTCACAAGACGACAGCCCATAGGGAAATCTCCGGGACAGCGGGGAAGCGCAGCGCGTCTTCCCCGCTGTCCTCGGACCTCCTCCGAAGCCTGGCGGCGGGGCGGGGACACCTCCTCTCGCCGCCGCCGGGCTTCGGAACGATGCCCCGATGCCGGGCGGCGGGGCGGGAACCTCTCCCCCCGCCGCCCGGCATCGGAACGAGGTCCTGGACCTCTTCTGAAGGCAGGCGGGGGCAAAAGTCTTTGTCCCCCCTGCCTGCCTTCCCAGGGGCTTTTAAATTGCCCCGGACAGCGGAGACGTCCTCCGCTGTCCCGGGGTTTTTTAAAATGCTGGGGGTGGGAAGAAAGGCCCTTGTCCCCCCCCCCCCCAGCCTTCAGAAGAGGTCGGGGGACAGACTGTCCCCGGACCTGGTCTGAAGGCGGTTTCCATAGGAACGCATTAATTGATTTTCAATGCATTCCTATGGGAAACCGTGCTTCACAAGACGAAAAACTCGCAAGACGAAGAGACTTGCCGAACGAATTAATTTCGTCTTGCGAGGCACCACTGTAATAATAATAATAATAATAATAATAATAATGCAAATTCCTGCACTGCAGGAAGTTGGATTAGATGATCCTCAAAGTACTTTCCAGCTCTACAATTTGATGATTCTAACCTTGGCATTATCAGCAGCACACTCTAGCCAACTGAGCTATCCAGGGATAACAACAACAACAACAACAAATTTTATTTATACCCCGGCCAGAGCTGGGCTCAGGGCGGCTAACACAAATAAAATCACAGTAAAAACATAAAGGGGGGGACACAAAAAACAAACAAAACCAATTTAAAATACAGGTTAAAACGCGATTTAAAATGCAGCCTCGTTTTAAAAGTAGCCCACAGATCAAAACCCTAAGGGGAGGGAAACATAAGGGTCAGACTGAGTCCAAACCAAAGGCCAGGGGGAATAGCTCTGGCTTGCAGGCCCAGATGTCAAGTCCCGCAGGGCCCTGGTCTCTTGTGACAGAGCGTTCCACCAAGTCGGGGCCAGTACTGAAAAGGCCCTGGTCCTCGTTGAGACCAATCTAACCACCTTGAGACTTGGGACCTCCAAAGTGTTGTCATTTGTGGACTTTAAGGTCCTCCGCGGGGCATACCAGGATGATGGACTCAGATAGATTTCAAAAGAAGAAAATGATGTTATGTGCACAGGAACAGCCCTACTAAAAAGGTAAAGGTACCCCTGCCTGTACGGGCCAGTCTTGACAGACTCTAGGGTTGTGCGCTCATCTCACTCTAGAGGCTGGGAGCCAGCGCTGTCCGCAGACACTTCCGGGTCACGTGGCCAGCGTGACAAGCTGCATCTGGCGAGCCAGCGTAGCACACGGAACGCCGTTTACCTTCCCGCTGGTAAGTGGTCCCTATTTATCTACTTGCACCCGGAGGTGCTTTCGAACTGCTAGGTTGGCAGGCGCTGGGACCGAGCAGCGGGAGCGCACCCCGCCACGGGGATTCGAACCGCTGACCTGACGATCGGCAAGTCCTAGGTGCTGAGGTTTTACCCACAGCGCCACCCGCGTCCCTATAGAGGACCTTTAGGGACCCCTAATTCTTTAGGGACTCTGCAATTCTACAAAAAGGACTGGAGGGAAATGTGCCCGAGTCAGAGCCAATTCTTTTGAGAAAGGTACAGAACTTTCCAGCCTCCTCTAAGGCCTGCTGGGACTCTCCACCCAGCAGTAAGGATTTATAGCCTATAAAAATAACCTCTCCGGCTGTGTGGCAAATGGCAGTTGCATAACCAAACTTGCTTTTTTTTTTCTTTTTTGGCTTTTATTTCCTCCGAGCAGAGCGATAACGGTGTCAGGTTTGTGCTGCTGAAAGTCCGGCCTTCTGAGCACGTATACCAGGGGGCCCAACACACTCCCCACTTCCCTCCAAAATTTAAATTTAGAGCCCCGTAACTCATTCCGTCAGCGCCGATGGCGCCACAGTAACTGAGGAGGCTTTCGACTTCTCTTCCCCTCCTCGGCTCGATGTCTCTTCCCACCTTGCCAGATTTCAAGAGTTACAAGAGATTGAAAACATCCTTGCTGAGCTCAGGAAAAGGTCGAAAGGAAGGTGACCCAAATGATGCCTAATTTCACCGGCAAAGGAAGGAGGCAAGATTCCAGACTTCACAAGGCTCTTCTTCAGATGGAAAAGAGAGCCCTTGACTTATTTTTGGAGAAGGCTCTACATTATTTACAAAGGAAGAGCACAGCTTATGTGACAGAGTTCTGAAAATCAGATGGGTTTCATGTCTTTGTTGGCACTAAGTTGGTTCTGATTACAGTCGTACCTTGGAAGTCGAACAGAATCCATTCTGGAATTTTGTTTGACTTCCAAAATGTTCAGAAACCAAGCCACGGCTTCCAAACGGTTTCCGGTTGTGCAGGCACGCCAGAAATAATAGTGGAAGCCGTGCCAGATGTTCGGCTTCCAAAAAAAGTTTGAAAACCGGAACACTCACTTCCAGTGTTTGATTGTTTGGGAGCTGAAACGTTCAACTCCCAAGGCGTTCGGGAGCCGAGGTAAGACTGTATATTTAGTGTAATAATATATATATATATATTTACATTTGCACTTTTCTGTCTTTTCACTTTAGTTTTTATAACTGAAATTCTTTACTTTTTGTTTAAATTTTTCTTTATACCTTTCCTTTTACAACCAACACAAAACAAAGAGTTAAATTATTCCATATTGTTCAGTATGATGTAACTGAAATGTTCTTAATCAAATATTATTAATGATAAAGTTAGTTCTATATCTATTAAACTGCCATGACTCCTCTTCAACACCCCCCCCCAATATATCCTGGAAGCTGTAAATTGGGGTGGTTGTTTAAATTTTTTTGATGGGAGAGAGCCAATCTCTCACAGAATTACGGTTCCCCGAGTTTCTTGGAGGGGTGGAATCAAGATTAAGGCAAATTAATCTAGATTAAGGCAAATTAATCAAGATTAAGGCAAATTAATATAGATCTGCCTGGTGGCGAGCGAAGGGCAAATGTGTTCATTTCAGTTATCTCAATTTTTCATTTCCCCCCAACCTTAAATTCAGTTCTCCTTGTTTCCACATCAGTTTGATTTTCTTTGTGGGTGACAAAGCCAGCTTACCTCATGTAGGTTGAGTTCTTTGACTTTTTCCTTTAGAATAACCTGCAAGGGGAAAAGAGAGAGAGTGAGAGGGTGTGTTAGAAAATGGAGGTGCCTGTAGTTGTGCAAAAAAAAAAAAAAACAAAAACAACAAAAAAAAACCAAAAAAACACACAAAAAAACAAAAGCCCCCCCACACAAGGAAAACAAACATTGCAAAACAGGGGTTGAATTCTTGTAAGATGCACGCAAGCCGGACGACACAGCTGACCTTTGCTCCCAAAGCCTTGACTTGCAAAGGTTCAAAAGCAGCAGCAAAATGAAATCTGCCCCACTGGGCATGCTAAAAAGGCCCCCACAAACATATCATCCACTTATAGATACAGAAAGGGAGGGGGGAAGAGTTTAATGCATTGAATGGCCTCCCTGCAGTGCTTTTTTTCTGGGGGGGGGGGTGTGATGATACGCAGGGGTGCGCACACCCCTAAACATTTTTGTGAATCTTTGTACTTTTGTCCATTCGCTGTATTTATTTTCCCTGATTTGAACTATAAAATGGTGATTTTCTTGAGTCAAAATGAGAATACCCCTAAACATTTTTTTTAGGGGGAAAAACCCACTGCTTTCATGGGATCATGATTCAGGTAGGTAGCCGTGTTGGTCTGACGCAGTCGAAATATATAAAAAAATAAAAATACATTTTCCAGGGGCACCCAGTTTGTTCTGGGTATAAGCTTTCGTGTGAAGTGTGCATGCACATAAAAGCTTATACCAAGAACAAACTTAGTTAGCCTCTAAGGTGTTACTGGACATTTTTTTAATTATTTTTTTTTATAAATTTCCATGGGATCATGAAAGAGAAGGTGCAGTGCAATCCTATGCATGTTTTGCTCGGGAGCAATTCCAAGGTCCTGTTTGCACTTGGAGCTTATCTGGACTGCAGCTAGTGCCACTGCTGCCCTCCTGCAAAAACCTCGAGATTACACACACACACACACACACACACGCACACAGAGTCATACCTCACGTTACATTTGCTTCATGTTACATTCTTTCAGGTTACGTCCCGTGGCGACCCGGAAGTACTGGAAAGGGTTACTTTTGGGTTTTGCTGCTCGCGCATGCGCAGAAGTGCAAAATGACGTCACGCGCATGCGCAGAAGTGCCAAATCGCAACCTGCGTGTGTGCAGACGTGTCACTGCGGGTTGCACTCTTTTCATGTTGCGAACGGGCCTCCGGAACGGATCCCATTCGCAACCACAGGTACCACTGTATAATTTTCTGTTTTACTATTTCAAATATTAAGATATCAATGACTTCCCTTCTTCTCTTTCCATGGTTCATTTTACATATCACAAATCCCTCCATATTTTACAAAAACCTTCTCTCTCTCTCTTTCCAGAAAAACCTTCTTTTGCACGCTGAATTGACGCAAACATTAATTGGGCCATCCGTGAACTAATGTTTGCTCCGATTCAGCGCTCAAGAGCGGGTTTTCCCGGGGAAAGCGGCAAGGCAAACGGAAGCCACTTGCCCCTATGCTTTCTAGGCACAGGATGAGTGGAAGTATGGAAGACCCCTACAGCAACCATGGGTGAACATCAATGAGCTGAAGTGCAGAGCTTTTGTTCAGCAGAGTTATTCCATTCACAGAAAGACTTCTCCTTCTTCTCTCCCTCCCTGACAGGGCTGGACGTTATCTGCTTTCCAACATCGTAATGTATCGCCAGCTAAACCCCAACATATTACGATGTCAGAAAGGACACACACACACACACACAGAGTGATTTGTGATGCATTTGAAACGGTTATCGCGATGTGGTCTAGAAACCGTTACTGGACGATGTATCGATATATCGCCCAGCCCTGCTCCCCGGAAGACGCACTGTTCTGTTCTGGGGTTGTCCCAAACACTCCAGATGAAAATTGTGTTGGCTGGGGAAAGGGAGGATGGGGAGAGGAGAGGGAGAAGAAGTTCCACTGCGGAAATGGAAATTATGAAGTTAGCTGGACGTCTTCACTGGATACAACCCCAGGTTCCCAGAGACAAGATGGCAGCTCCTCGGCTCCTGGCAGCCAAACCATGGTTTGGCCTAAGTATTACGTCCAAAGTCAGGCTCTTGCTTTACGTCAAACCACAGTTTACAGAACAAACCTCGGCTACAGTTTGTGGTTTGGGCAGGGAAGGATAAATCAGGTATGGGTGTGTCAGAGTCGTTCCCAGTTAGCCCTGCCTTTATCGGATTTTTTTTCCTTGGTGGTGAATCCTAATTTGGAAGCTCCCTGGGGCAGGGGTCAAATCTTATTGCTGGTTTGTCTGCAAAGGGCTGAGAGCACCTGAGATGTTTTGCTCACTTGCCTGCAGCCTGAAAACAATTTTGCCTTTTAGTTGCAAGTGAAAGCTCAGGGAAGCTTTTCAACTATGCCCTGATTTGAAATTTGTCAGGGTGACCTGCTGGTAGCGACATCGGCGGCAGGGGACAAAGAGAAAGAAAAGCTTACCTGTTTGTAGGCATAAAGCTCTTTGTGGGCTTGGTGTCGAAGCCTAGAAAATAAAGAAGAACATTGAATATGAAGACGGTACAGTAGATAAAAAACACAAAATGGAACAACAATTCTTGCACTGCAAAGGGTTGGGCTCTACAATTCTCTAACAGCACATCAGAATCGCCACCCTCGGGAACAGATCACACCAGACAGTCCCTTTTAGGCCTGCTCTGCCCAAATGAAAACTGAGTAGTGAAAGGCTTACTGGACTCTGCCACTCGTACGCAGGAAACTGAACACTTTGCAAGTTGCCAACGCTATCCAAAAATGCAAAGGAAAAATGAATAGCGTTTTTGTAGATTTGCCTCCATTAATAGCACGCTCAACCCTTTCTGAGTTCAAAGGCAGAGATCTGTAAGCAAACAGGCAGCACAGTTTGGAAGGAAAGGAAGCTCATAGGAACCTGATAGTTTGCAACAGGGGTGCGTTTAAAGAGGCAGTATGTCTCTGTGCACCTAATACACACACAACACCGCAGGGTGGAAATGCTAGCTCAGTACCCCTTCTCTTTACCACCTTGTAAAGGTGGTAAAAAGAAAAGAAAAGAAAAGAAAAACTAAACTAAACTAAACTAAACTAAACTAAACTAAACATCTGCCTGATATAATTATCCTCTCTGCTTCTTCTTCCATGGGCTCTTGAATTCTTAAGAATACCGCAAACAAGTTTTAAGACCAGGAACTTGTTTTTCCTGCTATAAATACTCCTGGGTGGTTGTTTCGATTGTGGGTTTTTTTAATAACTAATGGGGGAAAAAAGACCTATGCAGATTGATGTTCAAATTGGTACTTCTGTTTTCTTTTTTTTAAAAAACCGTTTTTGCTTCAGCCTTCGCTTTGACACAAAAGAGGAACCCGCTGTCCACCCCACCAGATCCCAGTGGCGCTCATCACAGGGGCCTGAGATTCCCACGCACAGATCCTGCCCCTCAGGATAGTCTCCTTGGGACCAGTTGAAATAAGGTTGGGAGAACCCTTAGCCATCCCAGATGTGCCAGACTCCGAATCCCAGCAGCCACAACCCAGTGTGGTCCATGGTCAGGGATGATGTGAGCCGGGCTTTTTTTTAAACAACATCTGGAAGGCTGCAAGTTCTCCATCCCTGAGTTAAACAAGAATGCTAAAGGACCCAAGCGGCCTCTTTTATCCCAAATCCTGCTGGCACTCATGATTGACAGCTCTGGCTTAGAGTCAAAATAGTTTAGGGCATGCACAGGTCGAGCTCATCATAGGATAATAATAATAATAATAATAATAATAATAATAATAATAATAATAATATCCTGCCCATTTGACTGGGTTTCCCCAGAGTATGGCACCTCTGCAGTAGACACAGAGGAATAATCCATGCTACTACAGTGGTACCTCGGGTTAAGTACTTAATTTGTTCCGGAGGTCTGTTCTTAACCTGAAACTATTCTTAACCTGAAGCACCACTTTAGCTAATGGGGCCTCCTGCTGCCGTCGGAGCACAATTTCTGTTCTCATCCTGAAGCAAAGTTCTTAGCCCGAGGTACTATTTCTGGGTTAGCGGAGTCTGTAACCTGAAGTACCACTGTACATATCAAAATCTTCCTCTGTGTGAAACAACCGGTCCAGCCTTCTTGCTGACGTGCTAGCTTTCTAACACAGGGGGTTTCTGACAAAAGGAAGCGAGGTTCCCGGTACATGATGTGGTGGAGCTATCTCACGAAGTCCGTGCCATGCATTGCCCCTCAATGTCTCCAAAAAGCCCATTCACAACCCACGGTGGCAATCGACGGACAAATCTGCAGCCCAAAAGGAAGAATGGAGATCTGTGCAGTGCTTTCAGATACGATGCTCTTTTTCTATACGAACGAGCAGAATGCAATCTTTGTGGACGGGAGTCGCCCGAGACTCGGTGCCGCGACAGCGCATAATTATGTATAAATAACTAGATTTAACAGGGAAATAGAAACGGCATCTATGTACATCGCGGGACGGAGAGATACGGCATCTTTGGCCTTGCAAGAGGAACAACAAACGACTTGTTGGGTCTGAGCTGAAAACAAAGACACTCACCCAATAGTTTTGTGTTCTAAAATGTTGTTGATGGCTATGCTTCGGCCAAAAAGGCGTTAGCTGCAACATGCGAATGTCACAGAGCTGGAAGAGAGCATCGCCACTGGGGTGGCGGCGCAAATTAAAAATCAGCCCAAGACCCTCTGAGTGGAGCAGTTAGGACTTCATAACAGTGCCCTTCTTCAAGGGAAAATTGGATGTTGAATGTCTCTACTTGACAACGCTTACATCAATTAGTTGGTTCGCTTAATCGGTCTAAAAACATTTTCATCAGCTAGAAAGGTGCTGCAATTAATTAAATTGCTTTTTTAAAAAAAGAAATAGTAATAGAAAACTATACTTAGGTCTATTTTAAGAGGCTTCCTCCCCCCCCATCAACCTGCCCTCCAAATCAGAAGAAAATCCACTTCTAAGGTGATGACTCCTGCGACAAACGGGTGCAAAATCTAAAAACCAAAGGAAGAATGCCTTTTGTTTTAGAACTATCGTTTTCCCCCTCACGTGTACTTTTAAGTGACGAGAGCCAGTGGGGTGTCACTGTTAAGCGTGTCACACTAGGGTGGCACTCTGTTCAAATCCTCCCTCGGCCACGAAGCTCAATGGGTGACCTTGGGCCAGATGCAAACAACCTCGGAAGATTGCTGTGAGAATAAAAGGGCTGTGGGAAGAAATCAAGTACGCCGCCATAAGCTTCCTGGAAGAATCGCTAACTAAATTAAAAACCCACACAACCAACTGGCTAAGATTTGTTTAAATCAGCCAACACAGCTACATGAAGGAACCTGCACCCGGGCAATACTGGGAAAATACAATTAAACCAGGTGGAGGGAATCTCTGGCTCTCCAGATGTTGCTAGACTACAACTCCCATCGCCCCCGGCTGCTGGCCATGCTTGCTGGGGCTGATGGGAGTTGTAGTTTAGCCGGAGGGCTAAAGGTCCCGCATACTTGCATGCTCTTTTGGGTTTCTCACGCCTACTCTCAATCCTGTATCAAGAGGTGCCAGAACCGAGTTCTGGTGAGTTCTGAAGCTTTCACTTCCAATTAGCCACAGATTAATCTTTGTTCTAACACCTCGGCTACAGCAAATGTTAACTGTCGTTCCTTTAAATGACTCAGCTTTAAAGCCCATCGTTCCAAGTTAACTATAGTTTGTTTGAAACGAGCTAAGATCAACCACAGAGATGGAGAGAAGATAAAGTCCCTACCAGGGAAGAATGGCAGATGAAGTTGATGGACTACACCGAAATGGCTAAAATGACCGGAAGAATCAGAAATCAAGAAGACCAAAATTTTAATAAGGAATGGGGGAAATTTATAGCTTATCCTAAAGACCATTGTAAACAGCAGGATTGGAATATCACTTGTAGTTTAATGGTGAATTTTGGATACAATGGAGAGATAAAAGATTTGGATTATTATAAAAGATGCAGGAGGAAATGATTAACAATAGGACCCACAAAGGGGAGGAGGGAAGTCCAAGAGATGTTGTATGTTGGATATGTGACTCTAAAATTTTAATTTGAAAAAACATATATATAATTTTATTTTATTTTATTAATGGATCAACCAGAGTTTACCGGTTTGTATCACAATAGTACGATTCAACAAGAATGGAAGTACAAACTCTTCGTTGTGGCCACGAACGAGGGAGGGAGACATGGTGGGGTGTGAAAAAGTCATGTGTTAGTGTGACTCAGTCTCGTCACACTAAACTGTAGCTTGGAGCGGTAGCCAAATAGTGTCTTTCTCTCTGATGGGTGCAAAACATACAGTCCATCACTGCTGAGCTGATAGTTTAGAATACCAATCTTTGTGCAAGATGTGTCACAATAGGAGCTAATCCCACACAATAAAATCCCTTTGTTCCTGACCACCGCCAAGAGCCAGAATATTGTCTGTTGAATGAATACCCGCCGGACTTAGCCTGCTGTTTTGGTGTCCGGCACACAGACTTTCTTAAAGCTAAAGACACACCCTGCAAATATCCTACTCCAACCTGTTTGGTCTGCGCCACTGAATATTCAAACTTCCCAAGTGGCAATTGGTTTGGAAAGGGCTGCCTTTTCCCACTTTGTTCAGATTAACAAGTTGAGCCTGTTTCATCGACTAACCTTTAAACCGCACTGCTCGGAGAGCAGCTGGCATGCAAGACACTTTGGAGAGGTGGGCGGGGGGGAAAAAAATACAGACAATTTCTTAACCACAAGTATGCAAGTTATTTGCAGGAGAGGGAGAGAGAAAGATAGATGCCCTGAAGGGTTAGAAAGAGCAAATTCCTTGAAAAGTTCGCTTCCGCATCCCGACAGCTGTGAAAGGGAGATGGCAGGTTCATGCGCGAATCGCCAAATGGAAACTATTTCCCCTGTGCACCAGGAAAAGACGCATTCACAAAAAATGAATCTTCTCAAAAACCAGAAAATTGCTTTTCTGAACCAGGATCCTCAGGACTGCTTAGAACAGAGGTAGACAACATGGTCCCCTCTGGATGTTCCTGGTCTCCAGATCCCATCAGTCTCAGTCATCCTGGCCAACGGCCCAGGAATGATGGGAACTGGAATCTGTCAACATTAGGATGGCACAATGTGAGCTGCGTACATCAAAGGAACGCTTCCACTCTGCGAGTGGAAACCTCGGAGCAAAGTTCTCCTAAGCAAGGGAGTTGGGAGACAAAAATCGCCTGCTCTCTCTAGAGGCAGCAGGATTTGGGGAAGACTGGGGAAGACTAAGAAGAGAAGAGGAAGAGTTTGGATTTGATATCCCGCCTTTCACTCCCCTTCAGGAGTCTCAAAGCGGCTAACATTCTCCTTTCCCTTCCTCCCCCACAACAAACACTCTGTGAGGTGAGTGGGGCTGAGAGACTTCAAAGAAGTGTGACTGGCCCAAGGTCACCCAGCAGCTGCATGTGGAGGAGCGGAGACGCGAACCCGGTTCACCAGATTACGTGACTACCGCTCTTAACCACTACACCACACTGGCTCTCTAAAAGGAACCCCCTGGCAAGAAGCCAGCCTCACAGAGTGGGTGCCTTACACACAGGAATCTCAGACATTTCCTTGCATCTGCCGAGCTGAACGCAACCTCCTTCTTTCCAAATGGCGAACGGCCAGCCTCTGCCACCAAGGTGGGTGTCCTCTAGCTTTTGGCACCTCCCGCCACGCAGTCCCCTGGCAGCCTGTCTTTGGAATAGAGCGGCCTTCGCCCACCTGTTCTCTTCTGTGTCCTTACCTGATCAAATAGCAGCAGAAGAGTAAGCTCAGGATGAAGACAAAGATGGCCGTGCCGAAGACCACAATGTATATGTTGAGAGGCAGGTTCTGAAATCCAATGTTTGGCATCCTGAAACTGTAATGCTGGAAATCTGAGCTCATGGATGGTCTGGCAAGAAAAACGAAACAAAAAACAAGGCGGTGAGAATTCTGAATGATTGTTTCCTGGAAACAATATAGCTTTGATTTCAACGAATCCCAAAGCGGATTACAACATTGTTTTTTAAAAAAATGATGGAGAAACGCAATTAAAAGTGTGGGATGGGCAATTAGCAAGAAGATGCCCTCTGTAGTATCACACCAAGCAGGCAAATCATCATAAATGCTCATTGTCGTATAACTGTCTCATCACTGTATAACCTCTCTGCAAACAAATCAGAGTGAATGCTCAATAAAGACCAGCTATAGTCTAACCCAAGGTTTCCCAAACTTGGGTCTTCAGCTGTTTCTTGGACTACAGTTCCCATCATCCCCATCACAGACTGGGAGAGGCTGCTGAGACCATATAACACCGGTCTTAAAGGATCTACATTGGCTCCCAGGACGTTTCTGAGCACAATTCAAAGTGCCGGTGTTGAGCTTTAAAGCCCTAAATGGCCTCGGCCCAGTATAACTGAAGGAGTGTCTCCACCCCCATTATTCAGCCCGGACACTGAGGTCCAGCGCCAAGGGCTTCTGGCGGTTCCCTCACTGCGAGGAGTGAGGTTACAGGGAACCAGGCAGAGGACCTTCTTGGTAGTGGCGCCCACCCTGTAGAACACACTCCCTTCAGTTGTCAAGGAAATAAACAACTATCTGACTTTTAGAAGACATCTGAGGGCAGCCCTGTTTAGGGAAGTTTTTAATGCTTTGTTGTGTTTTTAATATTCTGTTGGCAGCCGCCCACAGAGGCTGGCGCAACCCAGTTTAGATGAGCGGCATACAAATACAACAACAACAACAACAATAATTCAGGACCAGTAACAGTGTTCCGCTGTTGTTGTTCCTAGAGATAAGCTAGGTTTGAACACGTGGAGTATATAGCTGCATACAGTGCTTCTTTTTTTGGGGGGGGGGGGGTTCGCAGGGGTACGCATACCCCTAAACATTTTGTGAATCTAAGTTTGGCCTCATTGAGGGGCGGTATTTCAATATGAGTAGGAAAATGGGAGTACCCCTAAACATTCTTAAAGAAAAAAAGCACTGGCTGTATAACTGTCCCACAGTCATACTGGAACAAATGCTCAATAAAGTCCGTATGTAGTCTAACTGAGTAAGCAAAGCAAATCAGGACGAATGCTCAATAAACAGAGAATAAGCCTGGAGGAGCCCACAGAGAGAAATAAGGCAGTTTCCAAGCTACCTTCGCCATAACTTTACCACAAGGCGGAGTTAATGAGGTCCCTCCCTTCCTCAGCCTGCCCCCCACTCCCCAAAAAGAGACAACATGGAGGTTTGTGTAGATCAGGGATCAGCAAGCTTTTTCAGCAGGGGGCCAGTCCACTGTCCCTCAGACCTTGTGGGGGGCCGGACTATATTTTGGGGGGGAAATGAACGAATTCCTATGCCCCACAAATAACCCAGAGGTGCATTTTAAATAAAAGCACACATTCCACTCATGTAAAAACACCAGGCAGGCTCTTGAGGCTTGGGACCTCCAAAGTGTTGCTAAATGCAAAGCAAGTTTGTCAACCTTGAGAAAGGCTCGCGGCTCCAGGGCCAAGCCCAGCACCGCGGAGGCAACACTGACCAAACAAAGCAGAGTGGCAAAACTTCTGCCACCTTCTTTTTTATTTGATCTTCTCGATTCTGCCTTTCCCTCCCCAGACATTAACCCAAGCAGCCCTCCTAAGAGGCTCTTCGGACAATTCCAGCACAATTAGGACTCACATGCTGTGCGGCATCGGAGCGGCGGGTCGGGCAAAACGGTTAAAAAACGGACGGGGAGAAAGTTTCCTTCTAAGCGGCTCCTGGCTTAAGATGAATAATGCTTTTTGGCAGCCCCGAGAAACAGCCCTCTCATACGGCAGAAATTCCCTCTTGGAAGATCCAGCCTCCGCAGCTCAACTTGGCAGATCTCCAAGGCTCTGAGCTGATTCCTGCCTTGGCTTGGTCCCGCAGAGTGATCCTATAGGCAGAGCGCTGTTTCCCCTTTTGGTTTCCAGGCGTGGCTTCCCTATCGTGGCTTTTATTATGTTTGGCTTTCAAGGGGAGGAGATTTCCATTGAGCATGTGGCAGAGAGAGAGGAAAATTACAAGCGTCACAAGAATGGGGTTTTTGCAATTTTCACACGGTGCTCTTCGGGCCCCCCCCCCGACACCCCAGCGCGGAGGCTGCACAGCTGCTTGGCAGCTTTCAAGCTCTTTTATAAAAAAAACTTGCAAAAGATGGGAGAGGTATCTTTTCAAAATGAGTGCGAGAACATCAAGGGGTACTGAGGACAATTGTAGTTAGGATCCAAAACAGAGATTTCCAACTCTGACAGATGTGAAAGATCAGAAAAGAGAAAAGCTTGTGTTGATGACGAGCGATTTGTCTCAAATTAGACATAACACCACCACCACCACCACCATCATCATCATAAATTTTATTTATACTCCAGCCAGAGCCGGGCTCAGGGCGGGTAACACCAGTAAAATTACAGTAAAAACATAATTGGGGGGGGGGGGAACCAATTTAAAATACAGGTTAAAATGCAATTTAAAATGCAGCCTCATTTTAAAAGTAGCCCATAGATCAAAACCATAAGGGGAGGGAAACATAAGGGTCAGACTGAGTCCAAACCAAAGGCCAGGCAGAACAGCTCCGTCTTGCAGGCCCTGCGGAAAGATGTCAAGTCCCACAGGGCCCTAGTCTCTTGTGACAGAGCGTTCCACCAAGTCGGGGCCAGTACTGAAAAGGCCCTGGCCCTAGCTGAGACCAATCTAACCACTGTGCAACTTGGGACCTCCAAAGTGTTGTCATTTGTAGACCTTAAGGTCCTCCGTGGGGCATACCAGGAGAGGCGGTCCCATAGGTAAGTGGGTCCTAGGCCGTGTAGGGCTTTAAAGGTCAAAACCAGCACCTTAAACCTGACCCTGTACTCCACCCGGAGCCAGTGCAGTTGGTAAAGCACTGGATAAACGAGATTATCAGGCAAAAGCAAGCTCCCACTTCTCATGGAGTTACACATGCTTAATGTACATATGTAAGGAGCTTGATTATAATTATATTTTGGGAACGATTCATGTTATTTTTTAAGCGGGATTGTTTTCTACGTTCTGGATGTCACACGATCGTATCCTTAAGCAGTTGTGTACTGTGTCACAAATCAGGCACTGCTAGGAATTGGTTCTCCCCACCCAAATGTATTTCTTATCAATAAAAAAAACTGGAGTGGCGTGAGCAAATTTTCATTCTGAAAGCGTGGCCCAGAGAACAAAGTTTGAGAACTATTGGATTTGAGCATGCATAGGCAAACTCGGCCCTCCAGATGTTTTTGGCCTACAACTCCCATGCACCTTAACAGGACCAGTGGTCAGGGATGATGGGAATTGTAGTCCCAAAACATCTGGAGGGCCGGGTTTGCCTATGCCTGGGTAAGAGTGTCGGATGAGGATCTGGGAGACTAGGGTTCAAATCCTCGTGCGACAGCAGAGCTGCTGGGCATGTTGCAAAGCTCAGAGCTTGTGAGACCCCTGCCTCGCCCTGACTTAGCTTGCATCTATGCACATAAACCAATGTGCACAGATTTTACGCAAAATCTGTGCCATGGACGGCTTTGTGACTTTAAGAACTGTTCCTTGAGATGGAGGGTGGCTCAGTCGTGGGACACCTGTCCTGAATGCAGAAGAACCCAGGTTCAATCACTGCATCCTGCAAGAGAACCTTGTTTCGACTCCTGGAGAGCTGATGCCAGGAATGAACATCCTGAGCTCCAGCACCACATTCATTGGCTCCCAAACAGACCACTCTGCCCACATGTCAGCATGGTGTAATGGTTAGTGTGTTGGACTACGACCCTGGCGACCAGGGTTCGAATCCCCACTCAGCCATGAAGCTGACCTTCAGACCATCTCTTGGCCTAACCTACTCCACAGGGCTGTTGTGAGGGTGAGCAGCGAGAGGAGAGAACGATGTGCCCCGCCCTAAGGTCCTTGCAAGAGAAAGGTGATGGTATATACAGTGATCCGTGTGGGATGCATGTTCGCAACCTGTGTCTGCGCACACGCGGGTTGCGATTCGGCGCTTCTGCGCATGCACAAAGTGTGATTTAGCGCTTCTGCACATGCGCAACTGCCGAAACTCAGAAGTAACCCATTCCGACCCGTAACCCGAAAAAACACAAACTGAAGCGTCTGTAACCTGAGGTATGGCTGTAAATGTAATTGTCAACAAATAAAAAAAGCGGCTGGTCACCAAGTGATGTGCGCAGAGGCAGTGCGGTGTAGTGGTTAGAGCGAGAGCTCCAGGTGTGGTCATAGAATTACAGAACTGTAGAATTGGAAGGGACCCTGAGGGTCATCCAGTTCAATGCAGGACTATGCAGCTGTCCCATATGGGGATCGAACCTGCAACCTTGGCGTTATCAGCACCACGCGCTAAGCAATGGAGCTACCCAGCTCTGACCAATGCAGAATACAGCAGGAATATTACTTCTCTTGATGCAGCCTAGAACAGGCTTATTGGTTACTGACCTTTGGGAGCCTTTTCCGTCAAGGAGTGGGCTGAAAAGGCTTTCAACTGCACGGACCCGCATGCCCCCAGCAAAAAAGGAGGAAATGTTTCACCTGGCAGCCAACAAAACAGCCTGTATAATGGAATTCTATTTTTATTCCCAAAGCTTATTCACACACTCACTGCATTTATACGGACGAGCCTTTCCTGAATTTCCTGAAATTCAGCACGCAAACATGCCCCTAGCCGTTCATGCCCAACTCCGGGACTTCACCTGCTAAGGTTTCTGCAAGTTCATGGTTGAAGGGACTCTACCAGGAGAAAGCTGGCGACTTTATCTGTAGGCCAATTTGCGCAAAAGAGAAAGAAAGGAAAAGAGGTAGATATTTCACGTGTCACTTTTGGTTTTCAAGTAGGTAAAGGAGGAAATAAGACCCTAAGCATGTTTGGAATATTATTATTTTTTAATAGTATCTGATTGGCTGCGTGGGGTATTCCTGTGCAAGGAGGGTTCAAGCATCAAACAGGACGTTGCCTAGCTGCTACTAAGCCAATCATTTGACTGCATGACGAACTCACGCGGAAAGATTTGCTTATTCAAGCTGTGTTGAGAAAGCTGTCGACACGGGAAACATTTTTCTACACTGCTGAAAACAGGTTCATTGAGACAAATACTCAACATAAAGGGTTTTAAAAAAATGTTGCTGTACAATGCCCTGGTATTTCATGAGGAGGCGGCATATAAATGCTTTTTATTATAAATAGAACAAAGAATCCCTTGTTTATTTACTTACTGCCTCTACGCCACCTTTTCCTCCTGGCTCTCCCTATGTTATTCTCACAACAACCCTGCGCGGTAGGTTGCCGGGGGCGGGGGGGGGAGAGAGACAGCGACGGGCCCAAGGTTGCCCAGTGAGCTTCATGGCTGAGCGGGGTTTCGAACCCTGGTCTCTCACTGCCATAGTCCGACACTCTAACTGTTACACCACACTGCCTCTCCTGCTTAACGCCTGGGATTCAGATGCTATCGTAAGAGAGTGCTTCTGTTAGGCGAGCGCTACCTTTTCTGGAGACTCGAAACAGGGTCATTTGCTGCGGGGCAAGTGAGATTTCTGCCATCCTGATTACAAACTCAGCATGGGCTATGGAGATATTGGACAGTGCCAGTGACACCATTAGTGGAAAGCCATTAGTGGATGTGGGTGGCGCTGTGGGTTAAACCACAGAGCCTAGGGCTTGCCAATCAGAAGGTTGGCGGTTCGAATCCCTGCAACGGGGTGAGCTTCCGTTGCTCAGTCCCTGCTCCTGCCAACCTAGCAGTTCAAAAGCATGTCAAAGTGCAAGTAGATAAATAGGTACCGCTCCAGCAGGAAGGTAAACGGTGTTTCCGTGCGCTGCTCTGGTTCGCCAGAAGCGGCTTAGTCATGCTGGCCACATGACCCGGAAACTGTACGCCAGCTCCCTCGGCCAATAAAGCGAGATGAGCGCCGCAACCCCAGAGTCGTCCACGACTGGACCTAATGGTCGGGTGTCCCTTTACCTTTACCTATTGGACAGCGCCAGTGATGCCATTATTGGAAAGGGTCTCGCCTGCCCCTCACACCACTCTGCAGCCAACAGGGATCCTGGCCCATTCCCCCTGCAACAAGGATAGGGTGCTGCTGCTGCTACTGGATGAGAATAAAGGTGCGGAATCGAATTACGGGACTGTTTGGGTTAAGGCCACAGTGCTTCAGTGGACGTTTTTTTACATGTTTGCTTCACTCGAGTTTTACCAAGAGAAAAACTAGGTCACTAGCACTGCCACCTGAATTCCCTGCACTTTATAAACAGTAATGAAAAGGTTGTGGTGTGGGTTAACTGATAGGGATGATTAATTAATTGGGCAAACAAAGATACGGGCAAGCACAACTCTCTCTCCCGCACACACCTCTCGCGCAAAACAAACTCTGGCGAGTAATACTTCTCTGGGGAAGTATTCCATGTGCTGCGGGGGGTTGGACTAGATGACCCATGGGGTCCCTTCCAATTCTACGAAGCCGCCGAACGGTTGATCCCAAAGGTGTGCCACCAGCTTCGTTATCTGTCTTATGTTTATTACGCAGGTATTCAGAATATCCCACGCTCCCCTCAACGCCCCCTCGCTCCAGCCTGCATGTCAAAGTATCTTCTCCCAACTTTGTATTTCAAAATATTATTATTAAGGTAAAGGTAAAGGTACCCCTGCCCGTACGGGCCAGTCTTGACAGACTCTAGGGTTGTGCGCCCATCTCACTTAAGAGGCCGGGGGCCAGCGCTGTCTGGAGACACTTCCGGGTCACGTGGCCAGCGTGACAAGCTGCATCTGGCAAGCCAGCGCAGCACATGGAACGCCGTTTACCTTCCCGCTAGTAAGCGGTCCCTATTTATCTACTTGCACCCGGGGGTGCTTTCGAACTGCTAGGTTGGCAGGCGCTGGGACCGAGCGACGGGAGCGCACCCCGCCGCGGGGATTCGAACCGCCGACCTTTCAATCGGCAAGTCCTAGGTGCTGAGGCTTTAACCCACAGCGCCATTATTATGCTGCAAACTGGAGAGGTCCACCTGAAAAGAAGTATATAAATACTTAAAATCAATCTATCTGTCTCAGGACAGGGAACTCCTACAGGAATGCAATGGCAGAAGGCGTTTGGGAACAAGCAGGCCGCAGTATTAGGTCTGGACTTGGAGGAAACCCAATTTCAGAGCCTAGCTCCTTTGTCAGAATTGGGCAAGTGGCTGTGTCCTGGCTTCACTTAAGTTCGTTAGGAGGATGAATGAGGTAAACATTATAAATGCAGCTTGGTTAACAAATAATTAGCTGCACGCCCCGTGCGAGGGAATGCGCACGTATGTGTTTTTTGGGTGGAACCAACAGGCAAATTTTAGGAGTCCCCGAGCAAAATATCTCTCGCCAGAGCTGTTCTGCAGCTTCCCTAACCTCCTGGAATAAGGTTGACCGGTGAAAAAAGAAAAAAGAAAGGGGTGGTGGTGGTTCTGTATCTACTGACACAGGAATATGCACCCTACTTGGCATGCATTCAACTCACAGTAAGACAACATTGAGACTACAATTCCCATCATCCCTGACCACTGGTCCTGCTAGCTAGGGATCATGGGAGTTGAAGGCCAAAAACATCTGGAGGGCTGAGGTTGAGGAAGCCTGTCCTAGAATCATGGAACTGGAGGGGACCCCAGGGTCATCTAGTCCAACCCCACTGCTATACAAAAAATTGAGCAGGAAGTGGGGGCCTCCCAAGCAGACTTTACCCCTGCAATGTGGGAATCCCTTGCAGATGGCCACAGTGCCTAAAGACAGACAGACAGGTCATGCATCCACAGCAGTGGCCAGAGGAGGAATGACCGGTGGGAGGAGTGCAGAGAGAATGAACTCCCTGGTGCATCTGCAGCAACACAGCCAGACGCCTTCCTCTGCCCCAGCTGCAACAAAACATGTCTCTCCTGTATCGGTCTCTGCAGCCACAGCAGGTGCTGCAAGTTCCAACAGCTTGACTTCACCGGCAAAGGCGCACTCCTCCGTTGTCTCACGAGACAGACGGATGCAAACAAGAAGTTGCCAGGTGTTGACTGCAGTGCCAAGTTAAAGAGGAGGGTGGGAAACCTGGGCGAGGCCTCCGTGGCGGGTCATACCTTGGCACTTGGCTGTGTGTCGACAGAATGCCTGGTCTGGTGAGGTGCCCCCATGGGATGTCCGCAAGCAGGTCAAGCGAGGGCCAAAACACTCTCCCTGCTTGCAAGACCCAGAAGTTAGCATTCAGAGGCAGGATGTAGAGGGGGGTGTTTAGGGGTGTGTGACTTGCCGATCAGAAGGTCGGGAGTTCGAATCCCCGTGATGGGGTGGGCTCCTGTTGCTCGGTCCCTGCTCCTGCCAACCTAGCAGTTCGAAAGCACCTCAAAGTGCAAGTAGATAAATAGGTACCGCTCTGGTGGTAAGGTAAATGGCGTTTCCGTGTGCTGCTCTGGTTCGCCAGAAGCGGCTTAGTCCTGCTGGCCACATGACCCGGAAGCTGTACACCAGCTCCCTCGGCCAATAAAGCGAGATGAGCGCCGCAACCCCAGTAGGTCACGACTGGACCTAATGGTCAGGGGTCCCTTTACCTTTACCTTTACCTGGTTCGGTTGACCTGGGCACAGAGCCTCAGGGATGTCGTTGGGGACGCCACAGCTATGATTTAGAATCGGGGTGGATTTGATTTAAACCAAATCAATTGAAATCACAATTTAAATCACAATTTGAATCACTAGTCAATAAGACTGCTCTGCCTCCTTTCTTTTAGCAAATGTTTTGTGCCACTGGGGAAGTGGTAATTCTGTATTGATTTGTTTTGGATGTTGTATGTGATGCCAATAAAGGTTTTACGATATGATTTAAATCTTTTTTTTTTAAACGGAAAGAGTCATTCTTGCTGGTATAATCTTAATATTTACAACAAGATGAAGGTTTCATTTTTGGAATAATAAATTTTCAGAGCAGTTTTTACAGTTATATCCAAAAATACTGATTTGGTTACGCTATTAGAAACACATAGACAGATAATTATGAAATCATTGTGAGGTTTAATAAGTTAACTCTTTATATTTGGACAACTTTTCTGCTGTACTTTATTGGAAGGAGAAAAATAATCACTTACTTAATAACAATTTAAACAATTTATTTAACTAAAACAATAACGTTATAGCATATGTATCCATGTTTGTTAACTGATGTGGTCAAACAATCTTTTTTTAAAAAACAACAACATTAAGACTGAGTTTTAGCAACATGAAGAACTTAAAACAAATCCTTATTTCCTGATGAATAGCCTTTGCACTATAATGTAACTTAACAAGGAAACTATCTTTAGAAAGATTTTTCCTCCAAAAGCATTTTATTTTAAAAATCCGATTTAAGTTTAAAAAAACTGATTTAAATTAAAAAAAATCCAATTTAATTTTTTTTAAAAAAAACTGGATTTTTTAAAAAAAATTGTTAAAAAATAATAATTGATTTTTTATCCACCCTGTTTAGAATGGTGTACGAGAGGGAGGGGGGTGCTGAACTTTGGCGTCGCACCAGGCGCCACTGAAATTTGGAACCTCGGGGTCACCTGCTGTAGCAGGGCGGCTCTGATCTTGGAAGGAGCACAAAGCCATTGCGATGACTAGTAGCCATTGACAGCTGTATCTCCCCCTGAATTGGGCTAATCCTCCTTTGAAGGCAGCCAGGAGGAGACAAAACGGGATTCTCTTTTCTGCACTTTGCATCTGTTGGAAGTTGCAGGAGAACAAGGGAAAAACGGAAAGGAAGGGAAACTTGGCACAAAAACCGCAGACACGGCTCGAGAAGAATGGAAGATTGCTTGCTGTGGGTCTGAAGGGCCCTGCCCTTGCCTCTCTCCACCTGGCTTGGGGTGGGCTCCTCTTTTAAATTGTTTTTAATTTTTATCCGTGTTGTTTTAAATGAGACCATCTTGGCTGTGAGCCCTGCGCCCTGCCTGGCTGGCCCTTTCCCATCTGGCCTGGGAGAGTGGAGTGCGGACTGACTCCAGCTACAAAAGCTGAGGCTGTCGAACAGATTCTTGGGCTAGAGGGGTGTTGAGAGAGCTTGTTGCTGTTATTGATATGATTGACAGCCAGCTTTATCTGTTGATAGACGGCCACCCTGACTCGGCGCCGGACACACTGACCAGATGCTTGGAAGCTGTGGCGGGATGGCTGCCTGGGAGCCGGTTGAAGTTAAATCCTTCGAAGACAGAGGTCCTCTGGCTGGGTCGGGACGAAATGGGGCTAGGAGGCCAACTCCCATCTCTTGGGGGGGGGGGGCTCAATTAGTGCCAGCGCCTTCTGTCATGGAGCCACAGCAAAGGTGGCGTTTTTCCATCTCTGCCGTATTAAGCAGTTGGTCTCTTACCTTTCTCGTCCTGATCTGGCCACACTGATCCATGCGACAGTCACCTCCAGGCTTGATTACTGTAACTCACTCTACGCAGGGCTGCCCTTGAAACTGACCCAGAAACTCCAGCGGGTGCAGAATGCCGCAGCGAGGCTCCTTACGGGGTCCTTGCCATGGGATCACATTCATCCAGTGCTTTACCAACTGCACTGGCTCCTGGTGGAGTACAGGGTCAGGTTTAAGGTGCTGTTTTTGACCTTTAAAGCCCTACGCAGCCTAGGACCCATGTACCTACAGGACTGCCTCTCCTGGTATGCCCCGTGGAGGACCTTAAGGTCCACAAACGACAACACCTTGGAGGTCCCAAGTCGCAAGGTGGTTAGATTGGTCTCATCTCGGGCCAGGGCCTTTTCAGTACTGGCCCCGACTTGGTGGAACGCTCTGTCACAAGAGACTAGGGCCCTGTGGGACTTGACATCTTTCCGCAGGGCCTGCAAGACGGAGCTGTTCTACTTGGCTTGGACTCATTCTGACCCTTATGTTTCCCTCCCCTTATGGTTTTGATCTATGGGCTACTATTAAAACGAGGCTGCATTTTAAATTATATTTTAACCTGTATTTTAAATTGGAGTTTTTTTTAAATGTAATTTTACTGGTGTTAGCTGCCCTGAGCCCGGCTCTGGCCGGGGCAGGCGGGGTATAAATAAAAATGTATTATTATTTATTATTTTTGTTGTTGTATCTTAAATCTTATGATTTACGTGGAAATTGTTTCCATTTGGTTGTGTATGTTTTGATGTGCTTTACTTATTGTTTATGACTTCTGCTATGTTTGTACAGTGGTGCCTCGCAAGACGAAAAGAATCCGTTCCGCGATTCTCTTCGTCTAGCGGTTTTTTCATCTTGCGAAGCAAGCCCATTGACAGCTTAGCGGATTAGCACTACAGCTGTCTAGCGGCTTTTCGCGATCAGCTGTTAAGCGGGTTATCAGCGGAACAGCTGATAGGCGGCTTAGCGGCTTAGGAAAAGGGGGGGGGGAGCGGGAAAAACCCGCGGGGACGTGCAAGATTTTTTCGTCTTGCGAAGCAACCCCATAGGGAAATTCGTTTTGCGAAGCGCCTCCGCGACGGAAAACCCTTTCGTCTAGCGGGTTTTCCGTCTTGCGAGGCATTCGTCTTGCGGGGCACCACTGTAATTGTGTAAATTATGTCGTGTTGTAAGCCGCCTTGAGCATAGTTTCAATTATGGAAAGGCGGCAAACAAAACAATGATGATGATGATGATGATGATGATAATGAAGACTGAAACAGCTACATTTTAAAAACGAAAAGCCAAATTGACACTGCAAACAACCCACATTTGTGGCAAGCTTCCGAAGGAATAAGCAGCTGCGGAGGATCGGGGCTGGGGCCAGGGGCGCGAGAGCACTTTACTCAAGGTGGGGCAAAGGTGTGTTTTGTGTCCGCTCGGCCTGGTGTTTGCTCGCCTCAGTTGCCTAATCTTCCACATAATATATCCCTGCAGCCTTATCACTGCTCTGTTATGAAGTGGGCTGTGCCGGATTTATGTATAAGCCAAACAAGCTATAGCTTAGGGCCCTACTCTCTTGGGGCCCCCCAAAAAATGTAAAGGGGAAAAACCCGGATGTACATTTCCAAAACATAAGATAAAAAACCAATAAAATAAAACCTACATACAGCAACAGTGTTTCGTGTTGTCTTGCTCCTATATGATGTACATATTTCACTTCTCCTACCTAGGCAGTTATCTTTCCACAAGGCTCAACATTGATGCTTAATTGATGCGACAAAAAACAGCATAAAATACAGTATAAAACGTGAATAATAAATTCAGAATTCAAAAATCAATTTAGGGGGGAAATCCATCCAATAAACTTTAGATGATCACCAGGGCTAGCTGGCTAAATTAGTCCTATTTGGGCCAGCGAGGAGACCAGGGGAGAATTAGCTGTGGGATCCCAGAGCGGGTAATCTTCACAAAAAGGGGAGGGGGAGGGAAGGAAGGGGAATAAAAGATCAGGCTAAGTTCAAATTGAAAGCCAGGCATAATAGCTCTGTCTTACAGGCCCTGTGGAAGGAAGTCTAATCCTGCAGGGCCCTGGTCTCATGGGACAGAGCATTCCACCAGGTTGGAGCCATCACTGAGAAGGCTCTGGCCCTGGTGGAAGATAATCTGACTCCCTTAGGGCCCGGGACCTCTAAACTATGATTATTCATGGACCTGAAGGTCCTCTGTTTTGGGTTCCAGACAACCAGCACATCCCACTTTGCCGCCACAACCTTCATGTTCCAGCAAACAATCCCTGTTTCTTTCCTTTAGATCGTGAGACAAAGATGCTTGTCTGACCGCTTTCCCTGGGAGGGACACCCACTCTCTGCCGCTGAATCCGAGCAAACATCAGCTGGGTTTTCCGCAAGGGGACATTTGTTCCAATTCCGCACTAAAGAGCAGGTTTTCTCGGGGAAAGCACCGAGAGGCAACTGGAAAAAAGGTCTCAAGACACAGATCTCGGACACATGCTTTCTAGGCACGGAACAAGTGGGAGTGCCGGCGAGCCCTCGGTGCTAGATGGGCCATGTGTTTCCGTCGTCAGCCAAACACCACGCAAAGGAAGACAGAGAAATCAAGAAGCACAAATCTGTCTGCAATTATGCAAAGGCTCCATTTAAAGACACGGACACTCGGTGGAATGTAGATGTCTTATTTTGTCATTGGGAAGCTCGATATAATTGCCTCCAGAGTTGTGTGAGATGCGTTTATGTTGCAGCACAGAGCTCCATCCTCGGGCAAGGTGTCCCACCCCCTACATAACCTCTGGGTATAGGGCAGCAAATCCAATAAATAATAACAATAAAACGAAACAGGGAAGATAATACCACTACTAAACTACATCTCCGGCCTGTCGTGAGGATTACCTAAAAGTGATGTTATGTACGGCACTCTGGAGTGCTCCATAAACACTAAGAATTATGATGGAGAAGTCAGAAAAATTTAGGTTTTGCAAAATCTAAATGAAAATATACTTGCGACATGCCCAGACATTGTTTGTGGGGCACAAATACTGCCTATACCCAGGAAATACCTAGGCATTAACGGCAAACAAAGTAAAGCGTCTTTAATAACCGAATCCATTCAGCTGTTCTATGAACAGCAGGGATTTCCAGAGTCTGAGCAGATGAAGGAGTGACTTGAACACAAAACAAGGCAGAATTCTCACTAGGACACATTAACCCTTGGCAGTGTCTGTCTGCTCCCCTCAAAAAATAAACACCCTGCCCGATTATCGTCTTCTAACACAGGCCGTCAGGAGTTCTTCCCAAGGGAGCCCCTGCCCCACCTTCTGAAACATGTTTTCTTTTCCCTTTAAAAAAATGCTTCTTCAAATGTGCTTTAAAAAGCCGAGAATGAAAGAAACACTCGGAAATGTACTCCGTTGTGACCTGTGGGATCGTTCTCTTCTGAGTCACATTCTTCAATATGCTCTTTAGGAGATAACGTTTAAATAGAGAGTGCCAAAATGCCCCGGGAAAAAGACCAGCCAAATATTTCTGCGACCATTTCAGAGATAATTTTGCCTTTGGCCAGAGGCAAGAGACTAAGAGGCTTTTTTAAAAAAAAACAACCAGATACCGACAAGAAAGCATATTTCCACGCATTACTGGCTGAAGAGTCAAAACTTTTCCAAGTTTTTCCTCTGCAAGACAGCTGTTGAGAAAGGAGAGATTTAAAGTGGAAGAGGCTATATTCTTGACGGTGAATAGTTTAGAAGAAGAAAACGAATGACTGGAGGGTGGAATTTTGCCCTCTATTATGCTGGCTGCGGCTGATCCAAAATATTTGGGAAGCAACAGGCCAGAGAAGACTGCCCTAACGCCAAGAGACTGTGCAATAGCCCAACCCACTTTTGCCATAAGCACCGCCTACACGGCGTGATGTCATCACCACCACCCACGCTCTGATGTCATGCTCTGATGTCATTATCACCACCACACAGGGAAAGGCGGCTTCTGCTTATTACGAAGTTGCAAATCGTCTTAACAAGTCCTCCGAGATCTCGACAACGAAACCGATAATTGAAGATTGAGCAACAGGAAAATAAATGTAATCCGTTTGTTAGAAGGTCAGTGTTTCAATCCATCAATAGTTTAAATCAATAGTTCAATACTTGGGACCAGTGAAAGCACAGCTCCCCTTCGCACTTTTCACAGAATGAACGTGTTGGAAATAGGTCAACAGTATATAAAGAGGCTCAAAGTTAAACCCTGATTTGAGGACTGAACTCACATTGCGTAAGGTCTCAAGATGCTGATTCGAACCCCAATAACTGCTTTTTTTCTGGATCAGATCAAGACCCACAGGAGACCAGTATCCTGCCTCCAACAGTGGTCAGCCATTGACATACTCAAAATGTCTCTTTTTTCCCTTCCTTGCCTCCAGTCCTGTCATCTGCCCCCCCGCCCTGCAAACTGCCTCCATTCTTTTTCCTTGGCTCCCCTCAGCTTTGTATGTCAGCAAATGACTATTGGGGTGGGTGGGGCGAAAGTCAGCAGTCACAGAATCCCAGAGTTGGAAGGGTCATCTATTCCAACCCCCTGCAACGAAGAAATCTCAACTAAAGCATTCATGACAGGTGGCCACCCAAACTCTCCTTAGAAACCTCCACGGATCACAATCTGTTTCAGGGGAAGTGGACACACCTCTGCAGGAAAGATAGGACTGCTGGCCTATGAGGAAGATCAAAAGGAGAGGGAGAAAGATACCAGAACAGCTCAACAGTGGCAGAGAGGAAAATTACAGCAGGATGCAAGACTGCGAGAAGTAAGAAACACTGAAAGCCATATTGCTTGAACCACAACACAGAGAGACAACAACAGAGTCGGGGGTGCCCGAGGCGAATGTTTGGGATATACACAGCCCTAACATTGATTTCCTGCGGTTGCTTTCAAAAACCCGGCTTGAGGTTCCGTCGTGGTCAGCGTCGAACCCTAGAAACTTAGATTATTACACTAAAAAGACACCTGACAACTGAGTGTCAGCCTCCTTCTGATTGGCATCCGTCTGTCTTGGGAGACAACAGAGGAGTGTGCCTTTGGGGGTGAAGTCAAACTGTTGGAACTTGCAGCGCCTGCTGTGGCTGTAGAGAACAATACAGGAGAGACATGTTTTGTTGCAGCTGGGGCAGACGAAGGGGACCGGTTGTGTTGCTGCAGATGCACCTGGGAGTTCATTCTCTCTGCACTCCTCCCACTGGTCATTCCTCCTCCGGTCACTGCTGTGGGTGCCCAACTTGACTCTCTGCCTCCAGGCACCGCACAACGGATTCTCACATGGCTGATGTTGCTAGCCATGTTGTCATGTTTGCAGATGTCTTTGAAACGCAGAGTTTCAGGCCAACAGGCCTGGTCCCTGAAGCCAGCTCCCCATAAGAGCCCATCCTTGGGGATCTTGCCATCTTCCATTCTGAGAACATGACCAAGCCAGCGCAGATGTCGCTGAGACAGAAGTGTGAACATGCTGGGCTTGGGAGAGCACATCTTTGCTGGGGACTCTGTCCTGCCATGTGCTGCTCCTGGCGGTTCTAATCTGCCCACAACTCACTTCCATAAAGCTTCGTGCTCAACATGTAAACCTGGTAGACCTTCATCTTGGAATTGGACGTTAGCATCGCATTCTCCCATGCCCTTTTGGAGATGCGAGCTGTCGCTGCCTTGCCAATCTGCTTGTCCAGCTCAGCATCCATGAAGAGGAAGAGAAAATCATTGACCACCTCAAGCGTGTGGTCAACAATGCTGATGAGTGGAAGGCTGGAGATGTCCTGAGGAAGGTCTTTGTCAGGCTGATGGTGGGGCTTGAGGAAGGTCTTTGTCAGGCTGATGGTGAGGAAGGTCTTTGTCAGGCTTGGGCAAAACACCTTCTGTATTTCAAAATTCGCATGCATCCGCTTAGCCCAAACCAGAGGAACTGGTACCTTCCTGGGAAAGGAGGCAACATCAACCTCAGAACCTAGCGGTTTGATCAAAACGCTTGAAAACACCTGTTAGGGTCCGCATGCCTGTTTCTCTGCCATTTAGTATCCCATGTTAGATCTGCATTAGGGGTGGACAACTTGACGCTCATCAATATCTAGTTGGACTACAACTTCCATCATCCCCAGCCATTGGCCACACTGGATGATGGGAGTTGGGAGCCCAGCGTTGGTCTGGCTCTGGACCACCAGAGAGCCAGTGTGGTGTCGTGGTTAAGAGCAGTAGACTAGTAATCTGGTGAACCGGGTTCATGTCTCCGCTCCTCCACATGCAGCTGTTGGGTGACCTTGGGCCAGTCACACTTCTCTGAAGTCTCTCAGCCCCACTCACCTCACAGAGTGTTTGTTGTGGGGGAGGAAGGGAAAGGAGAATGTTAGCTGCTTTGAGACTCCTTGGGGTAGTGATAAAGCGGGATATCAAATCCAAGCTCCTCTTCTCCTCCAGAAGAAAAAGCACCAGCAAATTAAATGCATGCAAATCAAGCCTGTCCATCTGAAGGAAAGCAAATCACAGACACAAAGGAAAGAAAACCACTTTGCCACAAAAAAATCCCCAGCCAAATTCCAACCACATTTCCCATTCTCAGCCCTGGGGGAGAGTAAAGACAGACCCTACCTTTGGCTAAAGCATTAAAAATAACATTCCTCGATGAATACAGAAACCTGCAAATGAAGGAGGGACGTTCCTTTGAGGAGGCAAGAATCTACTCCAGAAAAGCTGAAGGCGTAACAAATTAATCTTTAAAAGTGCTACAGGACTCTGGGTTTGTTTCGCTGTCACAGATTAACATGGCTATCCCTTTGGAAAACAAAATGACAACGCAGGATCGGTGCAGTGACCCATCTTCAGCAAAGTGCCCTCCCCCTAGCTGCCTAAACAGTTTGGGAGGTAATTGACTAAGTTTTTAGAATTCAGAATAGGCCCATTGAAATGAATGAACAAGTTAGGTCCATTGATTTCAATGGGTCTTCTCTGAATGCAAGTTAGCTGGATACCACCCTTTGCTTTTGCAGAAAACTGGAAAGGAACAGCTGTTGCGCACAGGGAAATACAGTTTTCCATGTAGGATTTCCTCAGATTTTTAGCACCGGACAGAGAGAGTGTCTCAAAACCCAAAAGAATTACGGGAGAAGGAAAATATAAGAAACAAAATAAGGAAAGTCTAAGGAAAATCAGAGATGAAATGTACCTCATTTGAACCGGCTTGAGACTTGTAATGTGAGGGTCATGGGTTCGAGTCTCACCTAGGTCAAAAGATTCTTGCATTGCAGTGGGGTTGGACTAGATGACCCTCGCGGTCCCTTCCAACTCTACAATTCTGTGAAAAGGAAATAATTGTGCATGTGTTGTGTGTCGGTGTGCGACAGAGAGAGAGAGAGAGAGGGAGAGAGAGAGATTTGTTGGTTCCAAGAAATGTCAAAACGCTGGCCAAGAATACACCACAAATGTTATTTAAAGAAGAAGGGGAAAGTTCAGAGAGGCTTAGCTCCAGCTGGTAGCAATTTCTAAGTAACTATTTTTTAACTTGAGCAAAAGGGGCGTATGGGAGGAGAGGCAGCGGAGAGGCTTTAAGTCGGCTCACGTCCTAGGATATAATTTTTAGGTTTTCAATGGGGGGTTTGGGAGACTCCCCGGTTAAAAAGGCAACACGGCAACAACACGAGGTTTCAACATGGGGTTCATGTATGGGATTTCTGCCAGGGCGAAACGGCTGCCCAGAACAGAGCTAATAATATCTAATCCTCGATCATCCCAAAATGCTACGTTATGTTCCCACTGGTCGGTGCCAAGACCCAGATCCTATTCTCTCCCCCAGGGGGAAGCAAGGCGAGAGATTCTCAGTGTGGTTTCGCAAAACGCCGTGCCGGCAAGAACCGAAGGAAACGACGGAAGACGGCCAAAGGGAGAGCTTCTTCACTCAGTGTCCAGTTAAACGAATTTCCGGAAGCCGAAAGCCACGCAGAATGAAAAATACAACTTGAGATCTGCCTGGCCCCCAAATGGCGACTAGGCGTTCCGTTTTGGTGACTGTAAGCCTGGTTTAAAGATCTGTTTAGCACCTACCTTATTCAGCTGAGTTAATAATAATAATAATAATAATAATAATAATAATAATAATAATAATTTTTTATTTATATCCCGCCCTCCCCAGCCGAAGCTGGGCTCAGAGCGGCTAACAACAATAAAAGTAACACAGCATTCTAAAATCAATTCATTCTAAAATCAATTCAAAATCAAATTCATGGCAACCATTGGGCTAGAGTTCTATGAGGATTACCAAAGGAGGGGGTCAGACTGTGACTTGGCCAAAGGCCTGGTGGAACAGCTCTGTCTTGCAGGCCCTGCGGAAAGATGTCAAGTCCCGCAGGACCCTAGTCTCTTGTGACAGAGTGTTCCACCAGAACGGGGCCAGTGCTGAAAAGGCCCTGGCCCTGGTTGAGGCCAGCCTAACCTCCCTGTGGCCCGGGAACCTCCAAGATGTTTTTGTTTGAAGACCGTAAGGTCCTCCGTGGGACATACCAGGAGAGGTGGTCCCGTAGGTACAAGGGTCCTAGGCTGTACAGTGGTACCTCGGGTTAAGAACTTAATTCGTTCCGGAGGTCCGTTCTTAACCTGAAACTGTTCTTAACCTGAGACACCACTTTAGCTAATGGGGCCTCCTGCTGCCGCCGCACAATTTCTGTTCTCATCCTGAAGCAAAGTTCTTAACCCGAGGTACTATTTCTGGGTTAGCAGAGTCTGTAACCAGAAGCGTCTGTAACCTGAAGTATCACTGTATAGGGCTTTAAAGGTTAAAACCAGCACCTTGAACCTGATCCTGTACTCCTCCGGGAGCCAGTGTAGCTGGTATAGCACCGGGTGAATGTGATCCTGCGGCGAGGACCCTGTAAGGAGTCTTGCCGCAGCATTCTGCACCCACTGGAGTTTCTGGGTCAGTCTCAAGGGCAGCCCCACGTAGAGTGAGTTACAATAATCCAGTCTGGAGGTGACCGTCACGTGGATCACAGTGGCTAGGTCAGGGCGAGAGAGGTAAGGAGCCAACTGCTTAGCTTGCTTAGCCAACTACATTCAAACACACTTGTGTGTAGTCCTTCTTTGTCGTCCCCCCGCCCCCCTTCCTGCCTTGACCACTCATGATCAGGAGGGGAGACTATGCAACCAGGACAGAAAAGTTACCCATTTATCAGCTGGCCGATTTGGAAACGGCGCTGTTAAAGTTGCAACACCGTCGTCGGGCCGCACTGACGAAATGCAAATAGAGAGGGGGAGAGAGGAGGAGGGAGGGAGGGGACGCATTGACCAATGTCCTGCGCAGGCAGGGCACGACCCTCTCCTCCCCAAACCTCCGAATGACAAGTTCACCAAAAGGCTATCTCCAGGGCAACTTTGGCCCTGTTGGAAGCTGGGTTTGCATCACGCTCTGCGTTTGCGTTCATCCACCTCCAACACCCCCGAAAATGCACGCACAGCAAACCCAACAGCTGATCAATTTAAGGCCACAGTCATGCAGTGCATTTAAAGCACTATGATGTCACTATAATAATAACAACAACAATAATAATATATCGCTTCTCGCAGGGAGGGAACTGCCAGAAGACCCTTGCCGCTGGACCTTAGTGTCCGGGCGGAATGATGGGGGTGGAGACACACCTTCAGGTATACTGGGCCGAGGCCATTTAGGGCTTTAAATGTCAACACCAACACTTTGAATTGTGCTCGGAAACGTACTGGGAGCCAATGTAGGACCGGTGTTATATGGTCTCAGCGGCAGAGAAGCGAAGTTACAGGGAACCAGGCAGAGGGCCTTCTCGGTAGTGGCGCCCGCCCTGTGGAATGTCCTCCCATCAGATGTCAAAGAAATAAACAACTATCTGACATTTAGAAGACATCTGAAGGCAGCCCCGGTTAGGGAAGCTTTTAATGTTTGATGTTTTATCGTGTTTTTAATATTCTGTTGAGCTGCCCAGAGTGGCTGGGGAAACACAGCCAGATGGGCGGGGTATTAATAATAATAATAATAATAATAATAATAATAATAATAATCCAAATGCAGTTGTAAAAGGCAGCTTTTGGAGTGTAGGTCTAGATCTGGAAAAGCCTTTTTATAAAAAGCGTATGAGTCACGAAAATAAAGGAAATGTTTGTGCTTTGCAGGATATTTGTGTCATGGATTTTGTTGGAAAGTTACAAACAGTTCTTAATTAATCACAAATAAATAAAAAATACTGAGTAAGATATGGAACAGAGCCAGGCTTCACTGCCTTTTTTGGGCACATTAGTATTAGACATTTTGGAAAGCTCTTTCCGTGCTGAGAGGTGCAATCCCAGACCCCCTGCTATGGGAGTAAGCCCCACTGAATTCAGTAAGACTTAACTTCTGAGAAGACTAATTTAGGGTTGCGTTGCTTATCTCTGTGCAACGAGCCTTAATGGTTCAAAAGTTTCAATATTTCAGACATTACAAAAAGACCCTTCTGAAACAGAGACTACACACTTGCATCTCCCCTTTCCCCCAGGGATACAGCACATTTCCCCTTTTATTCTTACAACAACCCCGCTGAGATAGGTTAGAATGAGAGATGGTCTTTGGCCCACGATCGCCCAGTGAGATCACGGCAGGGTAAGGATTTGAACCCGAGTCTCCCTGGTCCTAGTCTGATACTCTAACCACTGCAGCACACTGCCTCACTTCCATGGGATAGAAATGCTGAAACATCTGGGCCAGGAATACCCACACGGTTTCCACATGCTTCATGGTTGAAAACGGCACATCCATTGCAACAAATATTCACATTGTTAGGGGTATTATTACTGCTCCTCTTTGTTCTTAAAACTGTATTTTGTCGTATTACAATCTGAATTCTGTGGAAGTTGAATGGTAATGCAATATATAATAAAAGAAACAGAAATACAATTAGAGCCGGCGTGGTGCAGTGGTTAAGAGCGGTGGACTCGTAATCTGGTGAACCGGGTTCGTGTCCCCGCTCCTCCACATGCAGCTGCTGGGTGACCTTGGGCCAGTCACACTTCTCTGAAGTCTCTCAGCCTCACTCACCTCACAGAGTGTTTGTTGTGGGGGAGGAAGGGAAAGGAGATTGTTAGCCGCTTTGAGACTCCTTAGGGTAGTGATAAAGCGGGATATCAAATCCAAACTCTTCTTCTTCTTCTTGCTCAGCTTGCTTCTCACTATTGCTGCCAACCTGCCCTTCTGCCCACCAGCAGTGTCATTGCCAGTGGGGCCCAGCAGAAGGATCTGAAATGGGGTATTCAAAGAGCAAGGAAGGGGGAGGCCTGGCCTGGCCTCACAGCCAAAGGGTGATGGCATCAGGCCAAATCTAGGCTCACGCAGTGTGCCAGCTTGGAGCTTGGTCTGCAGAGATAAAATATCCATCTCATTTATTTATATGCTGCTTGACTGCAAATAAATAAATAAATCCAAAACAAAATCCAAAACATTAAAAAAATACAAAACAATAAAACTGATTAAAAAAAAAATCACAACCATATCTAAATCACAACCATAGGAGAAGAAATTTGACTTCAGTTTTGCCGCAGGAAGGAACATGGCGCGAGCTCAGAAGGGTTCAATCACTAACAGGCTTTGAAAACCCTATATAAAATGTATAAAATCTAATTAGAGTGGTCAGTAAAGGATGAGCAGGTGAAAAATCCCACAGTACCTAGCACAGCAGTGCATTACAAAAAAATCCCTTTAAGTGGTCCACTGAGAGAGACCCTTAGCAATTTCCAAGTGGTCCGTGGAGGGGAAAAAGTTTGGGTACTAGTGATGGAAGACCTCTCCCTTGAA
The DNA here is from genome assembly GCF_964188315.1 of Podarcis muralis. Lineage (NCBI taxonomy): Eukaryota > Metazoa > Chordata > Lepidosauria > Squamata > Lacertidae > Podarcis > Podarcis muralis. The sequence continues at coordinate 6,415,473 of NC_135663.1, forward strand.
CAGCTCTATACATGCTTTATCTACGAATAAATTCCTACTTGATTTATTTGCTCAGGCAACGCAAGCTGAAGAGCCGGTGATGAAAATAAAATTGACCATTCAAGGACAACTGACCGCATGGCAAGAGGTCAGCTTCACCGTGGCAGTGAAAAAACATAGAGATGCACTTTCCAGGAAGAAAATAAGAGTTAATTTGAATAGGTTTGTCTGTTTAAACAGCCTGTGACCCAAGTCCGATTGCAATGGCCATTATTTACACAATAAACTAATATTGATCTTGAAAATCAAAGAGGTGTAACACTTAACCGTGGTTTGTTTTCCGTAACGGTTGAGGGCTATGCCTGAATACCTAAACCGGGGATGGAGAGCCCTTTTCAGTTAGAATCATAGAACTGGAAGGGACCCCAAGAGGCATCTAGTCCAACCCCCTGCAATGTCCATGGGCCACCTTCCCTTTCTGGGTAATTCTCTGGGGGCCGCATGTCAAGAGTGGGTGGAGCCAGAGGAAAAGTGAGTGGAGGTGTTAATTCTACCTTTGTAAAGTAGGCTACTGTACAGTGGGGAATAAAGGGTGTTAGAGGAGGGGTAGCAACTCTGGTGACGGGCACATCATGCGCCTTCTGGGGTCGTTTATCTACCCTGCACTCAGCTCTCACCTGTGGCTCCTGGAAGCTGCCAGCATGCGACAGCAGCCACATCTAGGGAACGGCTTCAACTGGCCGGCTAAACCAGGTGAGGGTAGCCGATGGGTCTCAAACCCTCAGGGAGCTAGGGAATTCACCTGCATGCAAAGACAGGGTCCTGGCGGATTGACCAGATGAGACCAAGAATGGGTCCAATGGTCAAGAAGGCAGTTCTGCGTGTCCCATAGAGGGAAGTGAGGGGCAGATGGGGAACTAGCAACCTGCGAAGGTAGCCCATCTAGGTGAAGGAAAACTCTCACCCTAAACTTTCACTGCCTTGCAGGGCATCTTCAGGAGAAGAAAAGGCTGAGGAGTAAACCCTACACAAATCTGGAGTCCCTAAGGCGGTTGGATGGCACCTTGTACGTCTCCTTCCAGCAACTCCTGGTGTCAAACGCATTCCTCTGCTTTCCTTTGGACCCCATCAGTGTGGCTGAGAGGAAGGCCTTGTCTTCTGGGCAGCCCAGGACTTCCATGTACCATGCCCAGGTTTGCGCCCCAGGGAGGTCACTTCAGTGCTGTTAATGCAGTATAGCCATAGCTCGGGTTGAAAATGCTTCAAGATGAGTGCTTTTGGGTTGAGCTCCACAGCGACCCAGAAGTAACGGAGCGCGTTACTTCCTGGTTTCACCGCTCGCGCATGTGCAGACGGTCAAAATGATGTCACGCGCATGCGCGGAAGCGGCAAATCGCGACCCGCGCAGTTGTGGGTTGCGTTCGCTTCAGGATGCGAACGGGGCTTCGCAACCCACAGCGCTGTGTCTGTGCATGCACAGGCAGCGATTCAGCACTTCTGCGAATGCACAAAGCGCGATTTAGTGTATCTGCTCATGTGCAAGCGCCGAAACCCAGAAGTAACCCATTCCGATACTTCCAGGTTTCGGTGGGTCCATAACCCCAAAAAACGCAACCTGAAGTGTCTGTAACCCGAGGTATGACTGTAGTTTGATTTCACCCCTGGAAGCTCACTCCGCTGTCTCTTGAGATGGATGGATGCCAACAGCAGTAGGCTAGTTCCTATAAACACCCCTCTCCACACAAGGAATCACAGAATCGTAGAGTTGGAAGAGACCACAAGGGTCATCTAGTCCAACCCCCCCTGCAATGCAGGAATCTTTCACCCAATTTGGGTCTCGAATCCACGACCCTTAGGATAAGAGTCTTGTACTCTCTGGAAGAGGTATTAGTAAGAGTTTGAAGGCACGTTCCAGACAGGAAAAAGAAACTCAAGAGTGAGAGGCAGGGCTGGTGAGGGGTGTGGCCTGCACAGAGCCCTGGGGGCCAGATGGGAATGCCTGGAGGGCCACAGAACCTGAACCATAGTTCAGAATTGGTCAGAAAGCAGGATTTGAAGGCATGGTCTGCCATTAGCAAGGGTAAACATTCCATCTGCCCAGGAAAAGGTATTTAATCATGCATTCTAGCTTAGCAGTGCGGAGCAGAATCAACAAACTCTGACTCTCCCACTCTGTCCCTTGAAAGTTTCACTTTTCCCTTTCTTTGTTTTCTGGCGATTGGTGGGAAAGGAAGAGATCAAACAGTCATATCCAGTGTTTTGCTTTCATTTATCGCAGGCCTGCCGGGGAACAGCACCGCTTGTGCCATTCAGAAGAAGTCAGGATTGACAGGAATACTGAATACTGGGCAAGGAAAACTACCCGCTTGCTCTGCGTGATCCGCAGAAGGTCACCACTCCTGCAAGCTGGGGTCTTACGTAACTTGCAATTTCCTTGGTACACCCTCTTCGGTGTGGGAGGAACCGAACAAATTAATTTGGGTCTCTTCGTACAAAGGGATGGGAGTATTGATTTTAAACTGCTAGAATCACTTCTGCTCATCCTTGGAACTGACAGGAGATTATATAACATACAGGAAGACGAATGAAACCAAGAAGACTTATTGTTCTTTCTACAGGGTCAGCAGTGTATGGGGGAACGGTATGCAGTAACTTTATCCGAGAGAGAGGGACTGGTCTTTGTCCTCGAAAGACCCTGCAGTCTAAAAACGGCCTGGTTTATTAAACAATGGCTTGGTGTTATGCGAAAACCCTCCCCAGTGGCTGAACTAGGAACCTTGGCTAGTTTTAACTATGGCTTGGCGTCATGTGCGCACACAGCTTCCTTTCTTAACTACGGTTTGCTTGGCTAACCCAGGCTTGGATGCTCTACAAAGGCACAAGCAGCTACAAAACAAAACAAAACTTTGGAGAAGGTGAGCCATGGCTTCTTTGATCATCTGTAGGACAATTGGTGGTTTACGTGATGGTCTGTTCAACAAACCATGGATTAGTGTTACAGTCAAACCTTGGCTCCCAAACACCTCTGTTTTGGAATGTTTTGGCTCCTGAATGCCGAAAACCCGGAAGTAAATGCTCTGGTTTTCGGAAGCCGAATGTCTGACGCGGCTTCCGCTTGAGCGCAGGAAGCTCCTGCAGCCAATCGGAAGCCACGCCTCAGTTGCCAAACATTTTGGGAGCCTAATGGGCTTCCGGAACGGATTACGTCCAACAACCGAGGTTTGACTGTATGTGTTAAGCAGGCCAACATGCTAGACCAGGGTGTCTCAAACTTGGGTCTGTTTTTGGACTACAACTCCCATCATCCCTGACCATCCCTGGTCCTGCTAGCTAGGGATGATGGGAGTTGTAGTCCAAAAACAGCTGGAGACCCAAGTTTGGGAAAGCCCTGGGTGAGACAACAAGGAGAGGGGAAAATAAATGCCGCAAGGATTGAATGTACACAAATGAATGCTTTTTATTCTGATTATAGTTGGGAGAAAGGACAAAATGGCTGTGCCAGGGATGGGGAGGTAGTGACCTTCCACAAAATCTTGGACTCCGACATCCATCAGGGGTGATGGGAATTATAGCGTGGCAACATCTGGAAAACCTCTGGGTTATGCCACTGATGACACAGGAAAGGTGGATACTGTTGAGGGAACTAAAATAAGAGAGAGAGATGGTCCCTCAAGCAAGCAAAACTGACCCACAGTCCAAACATTAACTCCTCTTTTCAAGTAACTAGATTATGTTTCACGTCAATGTTTTTCCTCCTTGTCCCACCTCATTTTAGACACTACGAATGTTGACCCAAGGAGAAAAATATTAACTTACACAGGAAACAAACTGGCAGCCTTTCCAGCTTAGAAATGCACGTAGGAAGATGTCTGGATTTGCTTCTACAACAAACACACATTAAAAACAGCTGGCTTACCTTCCCACCCACCCCTTTAAATATTCACCTGTATTTTAAAGAGAACAAAAAACCAGAGAAGTATAAGCCGCTGCAGCTGACAGGGCAGACACAGAGGGGAAGGCAAGTTGGTGCTGCATGAAAAAATCAATTGCTACATCTGACTGGGAAAATAGAAGTACTTTTCCCCGCAATGAAGATGGATGTAGTCTGCAACACTGCAACTTGTGGGCATCCAAAGTTCGGGAGGTTCCGTATGGAGAAAAGAAAATACTACACACAGTATATGGTTAAACTAACAACAACAACAACAACAACAACAACAACAAATTATCCATACCCTGCCCTTCCCGGTTCAGAAAACCAGGCTCAGGGCGGCTAACAACAAATTTAAAACACTTAATTGATGCAACAAAAAACAGCTTAAAATAAAACGTGAATAACAATAAATTCAAAATTCAAAAATCAATTTAGGGGGAAAATGCACCAAATAAACATTAGATGATCACCAGGGCTAGCTGGTTAAATTAGTCCTATTTGGGCCAGCGAGGAGACCAGGGGAGAATTAGCTGTGGGATCCCAGAGCAGGTAATCTTCATAAAAAGGGGAGAGGGAAGGAAAGAAGGGGAATAAAAGATCAGGCTTAGTTCACATTGAAAGCCAGGCGGAATAGCTCTGTCTTACAGGCCCAGCGGAAGGAGGTTAAATCCTGCAGGGCCCTGGTCTCCTGGGACAGAGCATTCCACCAGGTCGGAGCCATCACTGAGAAGGCCCTGGCCCTGGTGGAGGATAGTCTGATTTCCTTAGGGCCCAGGACCTCTAAACTATGATTATTCATGGACCTTAAGTTCCTCTGCGGGGCAGACCAGGAGAGGATGTCCCGTAAATACTAAGGAACTCCCTGCAGCAGGAGGCAGCGATGGCCAACAACTGGGATACCTTTAAATGAGGATTGGACAATTTAATGGAGATGGGGATGGCTACCAATGGCTCCTAGCCAAGTGGCTACGCTCTGCCATTGCGGTCGGAGGCAGAAATGCTTCTGAATATCACTTTCTGGGAACCACAGGGAGAGAGAGCCACAGGCCTGATCCAGTGGGCTCTTCTGGTGTCCTCACGTTTAAGGGCTTGTGGAACCAGCCCTCCCTTTCCTGAGACTGTATCTGAGCAGCTGTTCCCTCTAATGTAGAATGCAAAAAAAGAAGAGGAAAGCGAAAGAGGAAACCTGCACAACCACTAAGCGCTGTGCCCATTACAGCGAAGGAAGCCCAGATGTGTCCCCAGAGGTGTGTTGCGATTCCGAGGAACTGCAGAAAGAACACCGAAGGCTTTGTGACGCACAAAAAGACGGCTTCCTGGCAACCCTGCTTTGTTTCAAATAGGAAGTCCCTAACTCTTACGGTAGCGCAGATAACGCGTGAAGAATGCGTGGGGAATGTCCGGTGCAATTTAAGAAGCGGCTGGTGACTTTCAGAGGTCGGGGGTGAGATGCCAGCACCTTCCAGAGCATTTTGCCATGACTAAACAAAGCCATCAAAAAAACATTAAAAAAAAAAAAAACAAAGATCATGGCCACTGGGCCCATCACCTCCTGGCAAATAGAAGGGGAAGAAATGGAGGCAGTGAGAGATTTTACTTTCTTGGGCTCCATGATCACTGCAGATGGTGACAGCAGTCACGAAATTAAAAGACTCCTGCTCCTTGGGAGAAAAGCAATGACAAACCTAGATAGCATCTTAAAAAGCGGAGACATCACCTTGCCAACAAAGGTCCGTATAGTTAAAGCTCTGGTTTTCCCAGTAGTGATGTATGGAAGTGAGAGCTGGACCATAAAGAAGGCTGATCGCCGAAGAATTGATGCTTTTGAATTATGGTGCTGGAGGAGACTCTTGAGAGTCCCATGGACTGCAAGAAGATCAAACCGATCCATTCTGAAGGAGATCAGCCCTGAGTGCTCACTGGAAGGACAGATCCTGAAGCTGAGGCTCCAAGACTTTGGCCACCTCATGAGAAGAGAAGACTCCCTGGAAAAGACCCTGATGTTGGGAAAGATGGAGGGCACAAGGAGAAGGGGGCGACAGAGGACGAGATGGACAGTGTTCTCGAAGCTACCGGCATGAGTTTGACCAAACTGCAGGAGGCAGTCCATGGGGTCACGAAGAGTCGGACACGACTAAACGACTAAACAACAACAACAACAACAAACAAAGCCAAAGAGAATTATGCAGATGACAATAATACACAATGGCAAACACAGTGCGGCACAAATGACGAAGAATCGACACAAGGCGCAGAATCTTTCCTGGGTGCAGAACTTGACCAGGGATGGCTAATCGATGTCCCTTGAGGTGTTTGAAACCAGGTCTGCATTCACTTCAGGAGCTATCATTACTTCTGTAACGCATCCTTAGCAGCACAGAGCGCTTTGATATTTTTACCACCATCCTAGCCTCCCAACAAGCATGCAAATTAGGTACGAATGACAGAAGGACAACTCGGCGGTGGAGCCTGGATTCCCCTTCTTCCAGAAAGGGGCTTAGCACCAGGCAAGGTGTTCAACATCGTACAATCCCTACCAGGGTATGTGAAAGCACCGAGCTTCTAGCGCAAGTGGGAAATGAACATTGAATAGAGTTGCATTCAGCTAAGTTTTACTCAGAGCAATACCGACAGGAATTAACGCACCTAACTAAGCCACGTCAATGGATTTCAGTGGGTTCACCCTGAGCAAAACTTAAGTTGAACACCACCCTGTGTTTGAAATTAGCCAGGAGCAAGGCGCGTTTTGCAACCGGTGTGAGTGCAACTGCGACCACGTGGCGACTTGGGAAAGCAAAATATCACTCAGAAAAGGATCTGAAGCAGATTCATTGAAGCTTCAATTAGTTTTATTTTGGATTCATTTATTTGATGTTTTAATGCTTTGTAAACTGTTTTGAGGTATCTTCATTTAAAATATAAAATATAGAAACGCTTTGATTTGAAGGGAATAATGAGAAGATGACGGACAGAAATCAACACCACTGAAAAAACCGCCTTGCCGCAAGTCTTGGCACCCCCCACTTTCCAAGCTGATGACACTCAATGAGGACAGAAATGGGGGGCAGCCCTCCGAGTCAATTAGCGATCGCTCTCAGGTGACAAGCCCACCCCTGGCCCTCGCGCTGCTGTGTGTATTTCAGAAAACGAAGCAGCATCAAAAAAATGAATAAACACTGAGTTCTAAGAGGGAGAGCGCTGACTGAATTATTACTCTCTGGTGCTGAAGGTCTCGAGTTACATGCAAGGTTCTGGGACACAGCCAGCCTTTATATTTTCAGAAACGGGGATCAGCCATTGCTTCTTGATCCAAGAATTCTAGGTGCAACCTGATACTTGCAGCATCGGCCAGAGGCCTAATTCTGTCTGCAGTCTCCAACTTGGAGAAGAGTCTACATGGAGACTTCATGCCTGCAATGTCCAGTCTAATTTTTGCACTTTTCTTTTTTCTTTTTAATGTTGTGCTTAATATTTTATTTTCTCATATAAGCTCCAATGAAGGTCCATCTACTGTGGAACAGTTCTTTACTGTAGCGGTCAAAGTTTAGAGAGGAACCCTGTTGCAGTTGAGATTCCTGCATTGCAGGGGTTGGAATAGATGACTCTAGGAGTCCCTTTCCAACTACACAATTCTATGATTCTGCGATTCTATTCTGTGACTTTTTGCTTGGACAGGTGTTGCCCAACCATAATGATAATAATAATATTATAATAATTTATTATTTGTACCCCGCTCATCCGTCTGGGTTTCCCCAGCCACTCTGGGCAGCTTCCAACAGAGATTAAAAATATATTAAAATGTCACACATTATAAACTTCCCTAAACAGGGCTGCCTTCAGATGTCTTCTAAATGTCAGGCAGTTGTTTATCTCTTTGACATCTGATGGGAGGGCGTTCCACAGGGCAGGCGCCACTACCAAGAAGGCCCTCTGCCTGGTTCCCTGTAACTTGGCCTCTCACAGTGAGGGAACCGCTAGAAGGCCCTTGGAGCTGGACCTCTGTGTCCGGGCACAACGATGGGGGTGGAGACGCTCCTTCATGTATACTGGGCCGAGGCCACTTAGGGCTTTAAAGGTCAGCACCAACACTTTGAATTGTGCTCAGAAACATACTGGGAGCCAACGTAGGTCTTTCAGGATTTGGGAGTTTCCTTTTTCTTTTATGAACAAGCTTAGCTACTTTTATTATAAGTTAAAAATAAAGGACCCCTGACAGTTAAGTCCAGTCGCGAACAACTCTGGGGTTGCGGTGCTCATCTCGCTTTACTGGCCGAGGAAGCAGACGTTTGTCCGCAGACAGTTTTCCCGGGTCATGTGGCCAGCATGACTAAGCCGCCTCTGGCGAAACCAGAGCAGCGCACGGAAACGCCGTTTACCTTCCCGCCAGAGCAGTACCTATTTTTCTACTTGCACTTTGACGTGCTTTCGAACTGCTAAGTTGGCAGGAGCAGGGACCAAGCAACAGGAGCTCACTCTGTCGCGGGGATTCGAACCGCCGACCTTCCGATCGGCAAGCCCTAGGCTCTGTGGTTTAGAACACAGCGCCACCCGCACCCCCACTTTTATTATAGATATATAAATAACAAAAGAGTTGCCTTGAATCAGAGAGGCATCTCAGCTTCAGTAAGACTGACATATTTGACATTGTAAACCGAACTCGTGGAACAAGCTTGCTAAAAATACTGTCATGGTAGCTTTTGTTGGCAGGGTAACAGATGACTTTGCACAAGCCTGTCTACAAAAGGGAACACTGCATGTTTGAAAACGTGACTCCTTCATTGTTACGTATCATTTCGAAAACCCCACACGCCACATGCCTAGAAAATCCTGGGCAGCAGGAATGGTTTTCCTTCCTCTGCCAATGAGAAACACCTAGCTGCGGAGTCAGAGCCAAGATTACGACACTCAGAATAAATATCAAACAAGACAGGCAGGTTTGATTCCCGCCTCCCCCCCTCGCTAGCCAGCAAGATTCTGCATTTTGATGGGGAAGTTTAGGAGAGTACACACAATCTCCACAATAATCTTCGCTTTTACACGTTCACGCCCTAGGCGGCAGCATTTGCCATCCTGGAGATGTTTCTGGCTACAACTGCTGGCTGGTGGGAATTACAGTGCAAAACAAGGGTGCCAGGTGAGACTGCCGCCAGAGATCAGTGGTAAACACAGGAAGTTGTCTTATTCCACAGCAGACCAATGGCCCAACTAGTTCTGCACTGGCTACGCCAAGGATGGTCCGACATGGCACCCTCCAGATCTTGTGGGGCTACAACTTCCTTCGTCTGTGACTGCTTGTCATGCTGGCTGGGGGGCGATGGGATGTAATGGACTGGTTGGATGCAGAGGAGTGGTGTCCCCCCGTCCTGCTGCAACTAGCTCCCTTCCCCACTTCTCTCCCAGAACCAGAAGAGGCATGAAAAGGGAGGAGGAGAGGTTGTCTGCATGAAGGCGCAGTCTCTGATTGCTTGGGTGGGGAAAGCTCTGGAGAGGACGGAACGGCTGTGAGCAGGTGTCTGGAATTTCAGTCTCGGCAACTGATTTTCATGGAGTAAGACCACTGGGAAGCAGCCGCTCTGCTCCTTAGGCCTTTCGCACAACCAAATCCATGGAGATAATGTTTTTTCTAATAACTCCAAAAGCAGAGGCAGAAGTCGAAGCAGGAGAGGGGCATGGGGGAGGCCAAAGGTGGTGAAGAGGCACAGCTGTCTCCCCATCCTGGCGCAACAAGGTCTCCTCTTACCCTAGTTTCCAAGAACCTGGAGAGGCATGAAGTGGCAGCAGCAAAAGCTCTACCTCTCTTTTAAATGAGAACCAGTGAGGGCAGTGAAGGTCCTGTGTAGTGTCTGGAGGCAGTTGGAGGATGGATGGCAGCTAACAGATTGAGGGTGAATCCTGACAAAACAGAAGGACTGTTCTTGGGGGACAGGGGGAGGGTGGGTGTGGAGGACTCCCTGGTCCTGAATGGGGCAACTGTGCCCCTGAAAGAGCAGGTGCACAGCCTGGGAGTCATTTTGGACTCAGCTGTCCATGGAGGCATAGGTCCATTCTGTGTCCAGGGCAGCTGTCTACCAGCTCCATTTCGTACGCTGGATGAGACCCTACCTGCCCGCAGACTGTCTGGCCAAAGTGGTGCATGCTCTGGTTATCTCCCGCTTGGACTACTGCAATGCGCTCTACATGGGGCTACCTTTGAAGGTGACCCAGAAACTACAACTAATCCAGAGTGCGGCAGCTAGACTGGTGACTGTGAGTGGCCGCCGAGACCATATAACACCGGTCCTGAAAGACCTACATTGGCTCCCAGTACGTTTCTGAGCACAATTCCAAGTGTTGGTGTTGACCTTTAAAGCCCTAAACGACCTCGGCCCAGTATACCTGAAGGAGCGTCTCCACCCCCATCCTTCTGCCCGGACACTGAGGTCCAGCGCTGAGGGCCTTCTGGCAGTTCCCTCACTGCGAGAAGCGAGGTTATAGGGAACCAGGCAGAGGGCCTTCTCGGTGGTGGTGCCTGCCCTGTCAGATGTCAAGGAAATAAGCAACTATCTTACTTTCAAAAGACATCTGAAGGCAGCCTTGTTGAGGGAAGTTTTTAATGTTGAATGCTGTATTGTGTTTTTAATATTCGGTTGGGAGCTGCCCAGAGTGGCTGGGGAAACCCAGCCAGATGGGCGGGGTATAAATAAATAAATAAAGTAGTAGTAGTAGTAGTAGTAGTAGTAGTAGTAGTATTAACAAGCAGACGCAGTCTCAGATTGCTTGGGAAGAGGAGGAGGCATAGCCAGCTCTGGGGAGGTGGGGAACTTCAGGCAAGACCTACTGAAAAAGAGTTTTGCAACGGTTAGTATCCTCGTCTGCGGTCACTGAACACACACGTGAACTTTCCCTTTTACTCTCTTCCGGCTCAGGATGCCCTTTGTAGTAAACCGCAGGAGATCTCCATTCTGGGCGCAACACAGCCCAGCTTCTGCCTTTTGAGACATGCATACAAGTCATGCTTCTCAAAGAGGAACACAAAATCTTGATTGAGAAATCCTTTTCCAGCAGTGAAAAATTCAGACAAAAAGCAAGAAGGGGGCGGAACCTTTACAGATTCAATAGTTCAGACATTTCCTCCCCCAAGAAAGAGCTAACTGATGCTTTCACAGTTTGTTTTTTAAAATATATATATTTAAAAGATGTCATGCAACTTCTGTCCTTTTTCTTTTAAAAGGAAGAATAATTTGATTTGATGTGTACATTAAAGCTGGGGGGGGGACTGTTATCATGATTAATTTTATTATTATGTTTTTATTTTTTTGCTCCACAAAATGTGTTCTTAATGTACACTGCCCTGGGACCCTTTGATAAAGGGTGGTATTATTATTATTATTATTATTATTATTATTATTATTATTATTATTATTATTTCCCCCCTTTAACTGCTGTTAACTATTGCTTCTTAGGGTTCTTCCAAGTGCTCTCGCATAGCTGTTTTGATGGCCTATAACAGAATACAATAAACTTTAGCCTGCTATCTGGATTATGCTTTGATATTTCATTAACTACCTTTGATGACCTGTGCCACAAAAGAGATTTAATGAACACTCATATCAGAGAGCTCTGTGAATTGATAGCCATAGCCTTTTATATACTAACCTTTTATGCTCTTCCACACCCTCTGTTTAATGCTCCTTCTTTTAGATTCTTTTATATATAATTTCGGACGCGGGTGGCGCTGTGGGTAAAAGCCTCAGCGCCTAGGGCTTGCCGATCGAAAGGTCGGCAGTTCGAATCCCCGTGGTGGGGTCCGCTCCCGTTGTTCGGTCCCAGCGCCTGCCAACCTAGCAGTTCGAAAGCACCCCCGGGTGCAAGTAGATAAATAGGGACCGCTTACTAGCGGGAAGGCAAACGGCGTTTCCGTTTGCGGCTCTGGCTCGCCAGAGCAGCAATGTCACGCTGGCCACATGACCCGGAAGTGTCTCCGGACAGCGCTGGCCCCCGGCCTCTTGAGTGAGATGGGCGCACAACCCCAGAGTCTGTCAAGACTGGCCTGTACGGGCAGGGGTACCTTTACCTTTACCTTTTATATATAACTTCTGTTTTAATAATTTTAGCTTTCCAAAGCGTTTTACAGATTTTAAATGATTGCACCGCACTCTACTTATGCTGGTCTATGACCGTAATAAAGATTTGATTGATTGATCGTTAACTACCTTGGACGCCGGTACTGTCAGAAAAGTGACATATAACCTTTACAAGCGAACAAAAGCCACCCCCCCCCCTTAAAGGCTTGCAACTTTCTGTACCTCCCTTAAAGAGCCTGTGCTACGTTTGTGCAATTCAGTGACAACATAAGTTTGCTTCCTGTGCAGTTGCAACAGAGAAGAGTTTGCAGTTTGCAGTCCATGATGCATACAGGAAGAATGGAGGAGACTGCACACAGCCTGGCTTCCCAAACCCTTTCCAAAGCAAAGCCCTGGGCAGGGTTGGAAGACGGATGGCGGCTAATGGATTGAGGTTGAATCCTGACAAGACAGAAGTACTGTTTTGGGGGGCAAGGGGGCGGGCGGGTGTGGGGGACTCCCTGGTCCTGAATGGGGTAACTGTGCCCCTGAAGGACCAGGTGCGCAGCCTAGGAGTCATTTTGGACTCACAGCTGTCCATGGAGGCGCAGGTCCATTCTGTGTCCAGGGCAGCTGTCTACCAGCTCCACCTGGCATGCAGGATGAGACCCTACCAGCCTGCAGACTGTCTGGCCAGAGTGGTGCATGATCTGGTTATCTCCCGCTTGGACTACTGCAATGCGCTCTATGTGGGGCTACCTTTGAAGGTGACCCGGAAACTGCAACTAATCCAGAATGCGGCAGCTAGACTGGTGACTGGGAGTGGCCACCGAGACCATATAACACTGGTCCTGAAATACCTACATTGGCTCCCAGTACGTTTCCGAGCACAATTCAAAGTGTTGGTGTTGACCTTTAAAGCCCTAAACGGCCTCGGTCCAGTAAACCTGAAGGAGTGTCTCCACCCCCATCGTTCTGCCCGGACGCTGAGGTCCTGCTCCGAGGGCCTTCTGGCAGTTCCCTCATTGTGAGAAGCAAAGCTACAGGGAACCAGGCACAGGGCCTTCTCGGTAGTGGCGCCCGCCCTGTGGAACGCCCTACCATCAGATGTCAAAGAGATAAACAACTGACATTTAGAAGACATCTGAAGTTTTTAATGTGTGACATTTTAATGTATTTTTAATCTTTGTTGGAAGCCGCCCAGAGTGGCTGGGGAAACCCAGCCAGATGGGTGGGGTACAAATAAATTATTATTATTATTATTATTATTATTATTATTATTATTATTATTATTATTATTATTCGCAGCACCGGAGGACTTTGCATCTTTCTGCAGTGTATAACTGAGTGGGTGGAGGGTACCATTACAATTTTCTATTTTCCGCTCACTGGTTGAGGGTGGGGGAACCGCCTCACTGCCGGTGAGCAGAATTTGCAAGACCGGATTTTTGTGTGCATGGACACCCCTGCACTGTCATATTTGACAAGGGAGGGGGCGAGGGGCCTAAGATAATCTCCACAATTTTCTAAGCATTTTAAGCCATTAAGCCCTTGATCTCATTATAAGGAATTAGAGGCCTTCATTCTTCTGCCAGCATTTTTTTTTAAAAAAAGAGGACTTTGCAGCCAAAAAGCAAAACAACACACACACCCTGCTAGCCTGCCACACACAAACGTTCCCATGATCAAGGGCGCCAAAAGGATCCTACTGCGTAACAATCCACAGCTAAAGAATTATCCTTTCGTCACCCTGCAGGGCTCCTTCTATGGGACGTTGGACTCCAAAGTCCATCAGTCCCTGCTGGTGGCTGGAGATAATAATAATAATAATAATAATAATAATAATAATAATAATAATAATAATAAATTATTTGTACCCCACCAATCTGGCTGAGTCTCCCCAGCCACTCTGGGCGTCTTCCAACAAAGAACACAACAGGAACATACGAAGTGGTCTTAATACTAACTTGGTGCATTGTATATACTGACTCGCAGGGATTTCAGACAGGCTTCTCTCTGAACTTTGCACCTGGGAGGGCTGCAGTAGTCTGTGGGAGGCTGCAATAATCTCTATCTGGATGTTTATCCAGTGGGACCTTGGTTCTTGAACTTAATCCATTCCAGGAGTCTGCTCGACGCCCGGAACCGTTTGAAAACCAAGGCGCGGCTTCCAATTGGCTGCAGGAGCTTCCTGCACTCAATTGGAAGCCGTGTAAGCCGTGTTGGATGTTCGGCTTCCAAAAAATGTTCACAAACCAGAGCACTTACTTCCGGGTTTGCGCCGTTCAGGAGCCAATTTGTTTGGGAGCCATGCCGTTCGACAACCAAGGTACCACCGTATACGGAACAGGAGATGTTGTGGACAAAAGATCGTTGTGAAATGTGTGTGTAAACCTCAGGCAACGCACAGACACTGTGACTAGTTATTTTGAGGAAATCAGACGTGACCCAAGACATACAGCAGCAGTTAGGGCAGTGAATGATATATTGCACTGCTTTGAAATTACTGGCACACAACACACACATAACACACACACCAGTACAGCTTCTGGGATCCCCACACAGCTGCCTGGCTTAAATAAATGAGGAAGGCAGGGGAAGAAGAGGAGATGTACAAGCATCCGCCCAAGGTGAATTCCTGCCATAGTATGGGGTAGCTTGAGAACCTCACCAGCGTCATAGAGGCGAGTTCTTTGGAGAAAACACACCAGGAGAACGTTCTGGCGCCTGGCAACACAGCAGGGACTCGGCATTCCATGACGATCCGGTTGCAAGTCTACAGCCCGAAGGCACCCAGGTCTGGGATCTTGGTCAGCGCCTGTGTGGGAGGCCACCCAATATCTTCCATGCATGCTGTCTCGAGAGGTATGGGAGAAGAGGCAGGAGAGAGTTGCGATTAAATGATTCCGGGTTTTCAGCCCCAACGAAAACGGGGTTTTGCTTCACTCGCAGATCTGCAAGCTCAGAAGGCTTAAGAAGGGCCCTGCTGCATCAGACCCAAGGCCTGATCCTGCTTTGCACCATGAGCAAAGAGATGCTGTTGGGAAGCCCCCGAGAGAGGCATGAAGGCAATAGATCCCTGCCACAGGTGTTCTCCAGTGGCTGGCATTCTTTCTGACGATGGAGGTCCCAGGTAGCCGTCATGTCATCAGATCCAGGCAATTTAGAAACCATTCAAAGGTGGCAGCAATGCGAACACCCCGGGAAGTTCTGCTGGGCTGTCTTCCCCAAGCATCCGTCATTCTGAGAAGGGACTTTTAATGATGCGGCTAGAAGGCTGATCGCCGAAGAATTGATGCTTTTGAATTATGGTGCTGGAGGAAACTCTTGAGAGTCCCATGGACTGCAAGAAGATCAAACCTAGCCATTCCGAAGGAGATCAGCCCTGAGTGCTCACTGGAAGGACAGATCCTGAAGCTGAGGCTCCAAGACTTTGGCCACCTTGTGAGAAGAGAAGACTCCCTGGAAAAGACCCTGATGTTGGGAAAGATTAAGGGCACAAGGAGAAGGGGACGACAGAGGACGAGATGGTTAGACAGTGTTCTCGAAGCTACCAGCATGAGTTTGACCAAACTGCGGGAGGCAGTGGAAGACAGGAGTGCCTGGCGTGCTCTGGTCCATGGGGTCACGAAGAGTTAGACACGACTAAACAACAGCCTAGGGTTTTACAAACTCTGCCCACTGCATGGGGAATTTCTCCCACAGCTCCAGTCTCCCACTCCCTAGCTTGACCTACAACTCGCCTTAATGCTTTCAACAGGTACCAAGGACACACACACTGAATTGAATGCACACAGAGGAGACTGGCTGTTGCATCTCTGCATGAGTTCCTGCCCTGGGTTTGCCTTGTTCTAAGCAGCAGGGATATCCACATCAGTGATTTGTGCAGAAATTTGGAGACACCACAGTTCTGTGGAACAGCATGGATGTGGCATGCTGAGAGCTCCAGGTTCATTCCCCGACACCCCCAGTTAAGAGAGACCTGGTGGCCGATGTTGGAAAGAGTTCTCTGCCTGAGGCTTTGGACAGCCGCTGCCATTCATCGGAGACTAGTAATGAGCAGCTGCATACTCCTTTCCTAAGACAGAGGATGCTCCAAGGGGATGGGCCGAGCGTTACACACTTTAAAAATAAAACAACTTTTGCCTGCAAGGAGTGATGTTTTCATCCAGCGGTGCTTCAGCTATCAGACGTTTTGGAAACAGCTGCTTTATAAGCCATCAAGACATAAACCACAAGAGGACAGATAAAAGACTTAGGCCGTTCACGGAAAACAGCTCATAGCAAGCGCTTTTTCACTTCCAAGTTATCTCTCTCAGCAGTTAATTCCAAAAAGAGCCTTGAAAGTTGTCTGCGTGCATCCAGATTTCTCTCTCAGTACCGTTACACACGAGTGGAGCAGGAGTACCGAAACAAACAAATTGCAACTGTGCTTTGCAGGTGCAACACTGCGGCTCTGAGGAGCTGCCATCATCAAAGCACCAAGTTCTGTTGTGCAATTTAGCTACCACTGCACTTGGATCGCTTTAGAGGAGGGAGGAGGAGGACTTTGGATTTGACATCCCGCTTTATCACTACCCAAAGGAGTCTCAAAGTGGCTAACATTCTCCTTTCCCTTCCTTCCCCACAACAAACACTCTGTGAGGTGAGTGGGGCTGAGAAACTTCAGAGAAGTGTGACTGGCCCAAGGTCACCCAGCAGCTGCATGTGGAAGAGCAGAGACGGGAACCCGGTTCACCAGATTACGAGACTACTGCTCTTAACCACTACACCAACCTTCACTTGAATTCACCCCCAAGTTCGCAAGTCTCGATAGGAGCTTCTAGGCCAGCCACAAAGATTCAATATGGAAGTATTCATTCAGTTCCAGCTCAGAAGGACCTCAGCCAAAAACAGTTTTGGCTTCAAAAATCAGGAGAGTTTAGTGTGGATCTGGATGACCGGGAGGAAAAAAAACCCCATGCACCCCCCCCCAAAGTGCTACAATAAAGTTAGCAATAGATGTATGCCCCTTACCAACCCACTCTTCCGGTGTTTGAAATTACCTGGGCACCAGGATACACCTGGCTTTCAACCACTTTCGAGAAAGTGAAGAAGATGGCTGGGTACCAGGAGGGTGCCTGAAATCTCCTGCATCCGGGGACCCTTGGATTTGGACTGTTTTCACACACTAACACCCCACCCTGTAAAATTCCACCCGTTATATTTTATCTGCACAATTGGAATGAATTTCTGGAGCCAAATTGCTTTTCTGTGCAGCCTGAGCAGGAGCAGTGAACAATGGTATACAGTGGTACCTCGGGTTAAGTACTTAATTCGTTCCGGAGGTCCGTTCTTAACCTGAAACTGTTCTTAACCTGAAGCACCACTTTAGCTAATGGGGCCTCCCGCTGCCGCCGGAGCACAATTTCTGTTCTCATCCTGAAGCAAAGTTCTTAACCAGCACTATTTCTGGTTTAGCGGAGTCTGTAACCTGAAGCGTATGTAACCTGAAGTATATGTAACCCGAAGTACCACTGTAGTTAGTTGCTGTAGCTCGTCTACAACAATTGCCCCACTGCCCTGCTCAGAGTTGTGAGGAATATTCTTACGTTATGAATGATCCATGTCACCCTTAAGAAAAAGAGGTCAGAACGGGCCAATATATACGTAGACTGTCCCTGGTTCAAGTGACTTTTCTTCAAGTTTTCAAAGCTCTTAACCCAGCTCAAGGTTGTCATCTGAACTAGCCAGATGTTCAACTGAGAATCAATCACAGCCAGGCTATCATTTGAAAAAGAAGATTTGAGATCTGTCTTGCCCCAAAATGGCAACAAGACATTTTGTTTTGGCGGCTGCAACCTTGGTTTAAGGAACCAATTGGAACCTAGCTTATATATCTGAATTTCTAACCAGTCCAGCATCAAACATTTAGACTGCAAGCTCTGTGGGACAGGAAACTCAGGCTCCTCAATCTTAGTCTAGTGTTCGTAATAATAATTTAATAATAACTCTGGGCAGCTCCCAACAGAATATTAAAAACACGGTAAAACATCAAACATTAAAAAGTTCCCTAAACAGGGCTACTTTCAGATGTTTTCTAAAAGTTAGATAGCTGTTTATTTCCTTGGCATCTGATGGCACAAATAAATAAGAAGGGTGAAGCAGAAAAAGGAATCCCTTGGCACAGAAGCGCAAGTGTCCAAAATGCACACAGGTTATGCTGTTGCAAAAAAAGTATTCACTGTTGACTTTTTCCCCCAAGACAAGCATCAATTAAATTCCATTTGCACACAGTAGTTCTGCCAAACCCGCCACCCACCCCATGGAAAGAAACACAGTAATAATAATGAGATGTGTGACCAAATCAAACATAAACAAAGACGCCATTGCAACACAACAACATCCACTTACTTTCTCGTTGCATCGTACCGAATTACATAACCGACCTGAGCACGTGCAATCGACAAGTCAAAACGTTTATACGCAAGAATCCCGGCTAGAACAATCGGTTTCACTTCCCAAACACTTACAGACTTGCACCCTGTAGAACTTCCAACTGTAGGTACATGTGGCGATTTCAGAAGCAGCCTTTCATGAGCCGAAAAGCACCCACACAAACCAGGTGGCATGGGAGCAATAGTCACAGCTGGCCAGGTTACACACCAACGCAAAAACAGAGGCTCCAAAATAAACATACATTTATTCGTATGTTAGCTCAAAACCTGAACACTCGCGAGCCAAGGCCACAGTCTATAGGTCGGGGATAAGGGTGGATAAATCTCTGTTTCAGTTTCTTCCCCTTTGCAATCACAGTCAGTCACCACATTCCTGCCATTTCTTTAAGGTTTTTATTTTATTCTTTAAAAAGTCGCCGGTTTGGTGTGCTTTTCCTCAAATTTATATGCTTTTGTATGCAATTTTGCCTACGACACGCATTTCCCCCAAGCAATCTCTCCTGGCATAATGAATTCCATGTTGTTATTTTTTTTACTAATTTATACATTTATATGTAGGCTTCCTCCTTATACACACATTTTCCAGCTGAATAAATTATTATTATTTTTGCAAAATTCATAGAAGTGTGATATTTTGGAAGGTTGCTTTACTTTGATTTGCATATTATTTATGGAAGTGTGAATGAGGGAGGTTCTCATGAAAATGAGAAATAAGCTCTCCCATCGATAGTCAGGGATACCCTGGCCAAAATTCCACCATCAATGGGGGCAGAGGCCGTTTTTTTGCAAGCGTTCGCCAAAAAATCATTGCCTGATCCAGCAAACATGAAAACCCTGCAATTTTTATAACCCCGATACCCTCCACTTGCAAGAGGATAGTGCCAGATGAAAACAGATACACCAGCTTTCTGTTACGCAACCTTGGGCGTCATGATGTACAGAGCGATCCAACCCAACACATCTCTTGTTGCAGATTTGGCAACAGAACCCTCCTGGAGATAAATGGGGGGGAATCAACCTAGAATTCAGAACTACCTATAAAATGGAAAGCACTCCATTAAGAGGGTTAGCAGACTAGTTTTCACTTCCTTTTAAAAAAATCTAAGAGTTTAAATTCAATCTGTTTGATATACCTTAAGAAGTTGTAAGTGTAGACTTTTAATGTGTTTGCATATTTGGCTGTATCCAAATAACTCATACTCTGAGTAGATCCTTTAAGTCAGTCAATTCCATTGATTTCAAGAGCTCAGTTCTTAGTATGACTTAGCTAAATAAATCCAGATTTCATTTTAAACCTGCTTTTTTTTTACCCACACCTAGTCCAATTTGTAAAATAATTCGGCTCACGTCAGTTATGACAGGCGACCCTGATCGCAAGATACGCAATACTGAGCCAGCCAAATTAAATACAAGTAGCAGGAAAAGGCTAGCATTGGATATGGGATGAAAAAGCACCTGGAAGCATAAATTATATCTATATATCTATATAAGAAGACAGGCACTGCACTTTCTGAATGAGTAGGTACAAGTGGAAATGCAGTTATAAAGAGAACAACATTTCAAGAATTCACCACTCTGTGATAAAGTCAGTAGCACCACCAAGTTAAACCTGACCCACAAAAACGAACCCCCCTCTTTTTGCACAAAAAACCAAACGTGTTTTGCAGTTAAAATAAACCTGGCAGAGCCTGTGTTTTTAAAGTCGACCACTTCAAATCCAGACAGCCAACCAAGCCTCGATTCTATCAGAATTAGGAACCTTCTCGACCCCCAAACACAATTCCTTCAATCTCTTCCGTTGGCCCTCCCTGCCTTTGGTTAAAGATCCGACTTACAGAAAGCTGGACATCTGAATGGAGGAGGACATTGAGACAGCGTTTCAAAAACAAAATAAAAACAGAAGGACGGCTCAAAGATAAAGCGCAAAACAACAGAAGCGGCGAAAGAGAGAGAGAGCTCCACTAACCCCGAATCCCACTGGCCGCGAAAGGATGGGCAGCTGCAACGAGGCTGGAAATTAATACAGAGCGCAAGAGCCCTGACGAAGCAAGAAGGGGCCGTTGACTGACAAGCACATCTGCTCCAAACCAGGGTCATCGCTGTCTAAATGGACACAGGATGCAGTGCGACTTGCATCAGCCTCTGATCAATCAGGAAAGATATACAGTGGTACTTTGAGTTACAGACGCCTCAGGTTACAAATGCTTCAGGTTACAAATTCCGCTAACCTGGAAGAGTTACCTCGAGTTGAGAACTTTGCCCCAGGATGAGAACGGAAATCGTGTGCCGGTATGCGCAGTGGCAGCAAGAGGACCCATTAGCGAAAACACGCCTCTAAGAACAGTTTCAGGTTAAGAACGGACCTCTGGAACGAATTACGTTCGTAACTAGAGGTACCACTGTACCAAGTTGGGTACAGAGCCAGGCTTGAGGCTCTGTTGCCTTAGGGACCACCTAACCTTTCTATAAGGACGCGGGTGGCGCTGTGGTCTAAACCACTGAGCCTCTTGGGCTTGCCAATCAGAAGGTTGGTGGTTCAAATCCCTGCGACGGGGTGAGCTCCCGTTGCTCGGTCCCTGCTCCTGCCAACCTAGCAGTTCGAAAGCATGTCAGAGTGCAAGTAGATAAATAGGTACCGCTCCGGCGGGAAGGTAAATGGCTTTTCCGTGCACTGCTCTGGTTTGCCAGAAGCAGCTTAGTCATGCTGGCCACATGACCTGGAAAAACTGTCTGCGGACAAACACCGGCTCCCTTGGCCTGTAAAACGAGATGAGCGCCGCAACCCCAGAGTCGCCTGCAACTGGACTTAACTGTCAGGGGTCCTTTACCTTTACCACTTCTATCCAAGACCTCCTGCAGGATCGTTGATGGTTGTCCGTGCTCCCTAAGCTGGTGAGGCTCATTTGACAGTGACATGAAGCACTCTTGCCCAGTGCAATGATCCTCCAACAGAGATTTCAGCAAGCGCCTTCTAAAATATAGGAAGAGAGACTCGCAGGATCAGGCAAGCGGTCCACCTGCTCTAGCATCCTGCAGTGGCCAGCCAGCACTCTCCCTTCCTGCAGTTTCCAGAAATTTAGGGGCATAATATACAGCAGGACATTCTATTATTAACCTGTGCACATTTGCTGAAAACCTTTCGGGCTTACGCAGACAATCAATAAAAACTTCAGTTAGCTGGTGATCTGCAATATTAAATTTTGTGTGTGTGTGTGTGTGTGTGTGTGTGTGCAATTATACCTGTTGTAAACTGATTTGATTTTTTAAAATGAAATTGAAGTGCAGTTGTACCTTGGAAGTCGAATGGAATCCATTCCGGAAGTCCATTTGACTTCCAAAATGTTCGAAAACCAAATTGCGGCTCCTGCAGCCAATCAGAAGCCACGGAAGCCCCGTCGGACGTTCGGGTTCTGAAAGAACGTTTGCAAACCAGAACAATCACTTATAATTAAAACGAATACCAGCATCCGAACAAAGGTCGCTTGTAACCAATGAAAATATTGGCAATTGCTTTCTCCTCAACTCAGTAGCCTGCCCAGGGTAGGTAGCAAATGGGTCAGCGAGGAATGGGTTTGCCAATCCTGTTCTTGTTTTGTCATTTTTATGGGAGAAATAACGTCCACAGTCAGATACACTTGCCCCGGGCCTCGGAGATCTAAGCTGGCTGGGTGCCCCGCCAGGGGCCTGCTGGACTTACGATGTTGTGCCAAGATTGCCCCCTGCCTCCCAGCTGACCAAGGTCTTAATGGGCAAAATGCCCTGTCTGTCTGTCTGCACTGCAAGGCTTTGATGGTAAAATCTGCAGCTGCATTACTGCATATTAGTGTGTTGCGTCAGATCAGGCAAAGGCTTTTCCCACCCGCCCTCCAGCTGCCGCCACAAGCATTTAGGCGCATGTGTCTTTTAATGAACTGGTGTGTAAGATTATGAGTCATGGGGGTGGGAAGGCTGAGTGTACGATTTCGGCAACGCTTGGTTTATTTTTGGGTGCTGGCTTCCTAAAGTTGCTAATATTGCTTTGCAGATTATGAATGATGCAGTGCTTTGTGAATCTAGAAATACGAACTGTGCTCTTCAGCTTGTGATCTTAGTAGTTTTGTAAATAGTGGTTTTGTTTTCAAAATCAGAACTGTAGAGTTGGAAGGAACCCTGAGGATCATCGGGGCTGACCCCTTGCAATGCAGGAACATGCAACTGCCCCATACGGGGATCAAACCTGCAACCTTGGCATTATCAGCCCCACGCTCTAACCAACTGAGCTACTGATGGCTTGTTTATTATGCTACGTGATTCAAGTTGCATTTGTGATGCTCTATTATGTGTTTGTCGTTTGTGAGCTGCTCTGCGATTTGTGTGAATAATAATAATAATAATAATAATAATAATAATAATAATTTATTATTTATACCCCGCCCATCTGGCTGAGTTTCCCCAGCCACTCTGGGCGGCTCCCAATCAGTGTTAAAAACAGTACAGCGTTACATATTAAAAACTTCCCTGAACAGGGCTGCCTTAAGATGTCTTCTGAATGTCAAGTAATTATTTATCTTTTTGACATCTGATGGGAGGGCGTTCCACAGGGCGGGCGCCACTACCGAGAAGGCCCTCTGTCTGGTTCCCTGTGAACGAAAAACTAATTAATAATAATAAATGATGATGATGATGATAGATAATAAACGAAATTAAACCAGATTAGGGGCCGCTGCTGAGGTGGCATGTCTCAAGGACTGCGAGTCGGTTGGAGCAGGTCTCCAGGTACAGTTGATTGCTAACTTTTGAGCTTCTTGTGTATAAACAGCTATGTAAAGGATATTGCGGTGGAGATGTTGCAAAATAAACTGGTTTATCCGAGCTCCCTTGCCCTCTTATGTAACCGGAACGGCTGCTTTTCTGTTTGAGTTTACAATTTTATTGCAACAAGACTCCCATCTCTGGCCTCAGACAAGCTCTGCACGGCCCTGCCTGGGGGGAACTTTTAAGCCGGGCCCAAGCACAACTCTTCTACAAAACTGTGTGTCTGGGGGCAACAACAACAACAACAACAACAATAATAATAATAATAATAATAATAATAATAATAATAATACT
This sequence comes from Podarcis muralis, assembly GCF_964188315.1. NCBI lineage: Eukaryota > Metazoa > Chordata > Lepidosauria > Squamata > Lacertidae > Podarcis > Podarcis muralis. The sequence goes on from NC_135663.1 coordinate 6,438,953, forward strand.
TTGTTCATCTGACTGGGTTGCCCCAGCCACTCTGGGCAGCTTCCAGCATATACAAAAACACAATACAGCATTTAAACATTAAAAACTTCACTAAACAAGGCTGCCTTCAGATGTCTTTTGAAAGTAAGATAGTTGCTTATTTCCTTGACATCTGATGGGAGGGCGTTCCACAGGGCGGGCGCCACCACCGAGAAGGCCCTCTGCCTGGTTCCCTGTAGCTTTGCTTCTCGCAATGAGGCAACCGCCAGAAGACCCTCAGAGGAGGACCTCAGTGTCTGGGCTGAACGATGGAGATGGAGACGCTCCTTTAGAGGCTGTTTAGGTAACACCCAAATGCCTTAGGACCACAGGAAGCTGACAAGCCAAGCCATTGTCCCATCATTCTAACCCAATGCAACCAGGAGTAGCAGAAATGGCACCCTCCCCCAAGATGCTAATGAACTATAATTTCCATCAGCCTCAGGCAGCATGACCAGCGGCCGGGGGTGATGGGAGCTAGAGTCGACAACATCTAGAGCAGTGGTCCCAACTGGTGGACATAACCCACCCAGGGGGTCCCTCTACCATAGATATCAACATTTTCCAAAATAGGGGGCCCGTGGCTTGGCTTTTCAAAAGTGGGTGGTCTGCAGTACTTAGTTGGGAACCACCGACCTAGAGGATACTGGCCTAGTCTGACTGTCATCCGATCCCCACAGCCTTGGAACACAGGTGTTTGGCATCACCTGCCAGAAGGATCAGGTAGCAGGAGATGCCAGGAGCTGAACCCGGGACATGCCACCTGCGGAACGTGGAATGCACATTCCGCATGTACATTCCACTAAGCCACAGTCCATCCTATTTTTAACAAAGGAAGCTGCTGTGGAGGATATTTTAGAGGCCGTAATGACCATTAGACATGACTGACCCAGTTTCCAACTCCACATTTAAGCATTAAGATACATGACTAGAGGCAAGCAGCCAATGATTACGCTGCCTGTTTCCGAATCGATGCAAGATTTCCTCACCTCCGCCAGTTCCCTTCCCCATATTTCCTTCTCCCCCAGGTTTGTTAACCTCCGTCTAAATAGTACTATTCAGAAGTGCAGCATAGGCTCACACAGTTGGTTGCTTCTTCATACACATTCCATGCACACAGAAAGAGAGCCTGTCAGGGCTCTTTCTCCATGATGTGCTACTTTTCTGCATGCAATGTTTTTGCTTATATGGCAGAGAAGTCCAACATGCAAGCTCCTAACTGCAGCCTGAGCGGGTACAGCCCAAGCACAGGCTGGCCACCTCAGTGGCAACTAGGCTAAAGCCTCCTCTCATCTGCCCTTCTGTTCCTCAGAAGCTGATGTCTTGTCTCTCTTTGCTTTGCCCTCTTCATTCCTCTCTGTGTCCTGGGACACTGGAGGGAGGGAAACTGGTCGCAGGGGGGGGGGGAGAGTCCCTGGCTTCATCTTCAGTAGCCTGACTGATCTCTGCCTCTTGACTCCCTGCCTCCTCTCCAGCCTCTGCTTCTGTCTCTGGACTGCTGTCTGGCACAGCCTCTTCCTGCTCACTAAACCCTGTTGCCTCTTCCGACACCTTCTCTTCCCAGTCTGCTCCCTCTTCTCCCTCTGACCACTCATTGTCATCCCACCACCAATCCCCGGGCTCTGAGCCTTTTTCTGTTGGGGGTTCCCCACCACCACCATTCTTCTGCATCCAGCCAGTCCATAATAGTAGGCCAGCCTCGTGCAACCTGCTGCCCTCCAGGTATTTTGGGACTGCAATTCTCACCAGCCCAAGCCAACAAAACTGTGCCTGCTATGGCTAGTGAGAGTTGCAGGCCCAAACATCAGGAAGCCACCAGGTTGGCCACAAGGCTGAAGCTAAGGAAACTTCTCTATACAGTTGTACCTAGGAAGTCGAACGGAATATTATAATAATAGTAATAATAATAATAATAATAATAATAATAATAATAATAATTATTATTATTTAATTATACCCCACCCATCTGGCTGGGTTTCCCCAGCCACTCTGGGCAGCTTCCAAAAGAATATTAGAATACAATAATCTATTAAACATTAAAAGCTTCCCTAAACAGGGCTGCCTTCAGATGTCAATCGACTTCCAAAACGTTCGAAAACCAAATCGCGGCTTCTGATTGGCTGCAGGAAGCTCCTGCAGCCAATCAGAAGCTGTGGAAGCCCGTTGGACGTTTGGGTTCCAAAAGAATGTTCGCAAACGGGAACAATCACTTCCAGGTTTGTGGCGTTCGGGAGCCAAAACGTCCAGAGTTCCAGGGCGTTCGGGAACCACAGTACGACTGTATCATGAACTGAATCTGCTGAACCATGCAACCACATCCAAGGGAGGCCGGGCTCGCAGTTCTTTGAAAAGGAGGTGCCCGTGCCAGATGGCAAGTGGCATTTGAAATTGGAGGGAGTCCCATAAGCGGTTTGTGATAAGGTTTGGGCGTCTACCGCTCCAGAAAGGGGGAACTGAGAGCCAAGACTGGGCACACCTGGAAGAAACTCCTTTGGAGGCTGGCCAATAAGCACAGGCACGACTCAGCCATAAACAGAACAATGAATGGTTTTTATTATTATTATTATCATCATGGCTTAGAGTAGAAAGAATGGGAGGCAAGACAAAATGGAATTTAGCTACGTCGGAGAGCAAGCTGCGAAATCTTGGAACCGGAAAAGGGTTTGTTGACACACTAGGCCTCAATGAAATGCGCGGCGGTTTCTAAAAGCTCCGCCAATAGATAATGCGGTCTTTATCACCCGCATAACTTATTATGTACATAAGAGCAGAAAAGAGAATTCAATGCACTAGTTATGTGGAGAAGGCAGGTAGAGAATAGTGCCTTCCCCTTCTTCCATAAAACTGGAATGTCCAATGAAGCAAAATGTCGGAAGATTCAGGAGAGGCAAAAGAGAAAGCACTTCCTCCAAAAAGTGTGCAGAGGCTCTCCAAAAACTTCACTTCCTCTCTCATAACACTAGAACTGGTGGAGATCCCATGAAGCTGAATGTTGGAAGATCTGGCACATAGAAAAGAAATGACTTATTCATACAGCCAAACTATGCTCACCAATTTCGTTACAGCAGTCACAAAATTAAAAGACGCCTGCTTCTTGGGAGGAAAGTAATGACAAACCTAGACAGCATCTTAAAAAGCAGAGACATCACCTTGCCAACAAAGGTCCGTATAGTTAAAGCTATGGTTTTCTCACTAGTGATGTATGGAAGTGAGAGCTGGACCATAAAGAAGGCTGATCGCCAAAGAATTGATGCTTTTGAATTCTGGTGCTGGAGGAGACTCTTGAGAGTCCCATGGACTGCAAGAAGATCAAACGCATCCATTCTTAAGGAAATCAGCCCTGAGTGCTCACTGGAAGGACAGATTCTGAAGCTGAAGCTCCAAGACTTTGGCCACCTCATGAGAAGAGAAGACTCCCTGGAAAAGACCCTGATGTTGGGAAAGATGGAGGGCACAAGGAGAAGGGGACGACAGAGGACGAGATGATTGGACAGTGTTCTCGAAGCTACCAGCATGAGTTTGACCAAACTGTGGGAGGCAGTGGAAGACAGGAGTGCCTGGCGTGCTCTGGTCCATGGGGTCATGAAGAGTCGGACATGACTAAACGACTAAACAACAATGCTCACCAACCTAAAATAGGCAAGGGGACCCCTGACCATTAGGTCCAGTTGTGACCGACTCTGGGGTTGCAGCGCTCATCTCGCTTTATTGGCCGAGGAAGCCGGCGTACAGCTTCCGGGTCATGTGGCCAGCATGACTAAGCCGCTTCTGGCAAACCAGAGCAGCGCACGGAAACGCTGTTTACCTTCCTGCTGGAGCGGTACCTATTTATCTACTTGCACTTTGACGTGCTTTTGAACTGCTAGGTTGGCAAGAGCAGGGACCGATCAACGGGAGCTCACCCGGTCGTGGGGATTTGAACATTCGACCTTCTGATCGGCAAGTCCTAGGCTCTGTGGTTTAACCCAAAGCGCCACCCGCGTCCCACTCACCAACATAGATGGCTTTAAAGGAGGATTAGACATTCTGGGAAATGGCTTAGACTTTGGCCCATCAAACCAGTCCCATCTACTCAGGTAAGGGCATCCCAAAGTTTCAGAAAGCGGGCTCTTTACCCAAGATCTCAAGGGCTGAATGTGCGGCATTGTGCCCAAGGTGTGCGCCAAGCCACCAACAACATCCCTCCGAGATGTTTCTGTTGTTAGCAGAGAGAGGCTGGGCAATTTCACGGCAGTTGGGCCATCTGCTTCCACGACTCACCTGGCAAAAAAACAGATGGGTCATCTATCCCAGATCCCAGCTGCGTGTTCCAAGCAGCAATCGCACCTGCTCCGTTGATATTTAATCCCTACTTGCAGGGATAATTAGAGGTGGATTTGCTCACGGTATTGAAAACCAAGACAGCCACCCTCCTTGCCTTTGAATCCAAAGGGACCGTAGCTGGTTAGAGGGGTGAGTTCCCAGGTTGGATCCATCAAGCTTTCACTCACTCACTCAGTTTTGCAAACTCTTTTGAGTGAAGACGTCTGCCAAAACCCCACATCCACCCTGGTGACACGACACCTATCTCAGTCCCCGGAGAACACTGATGCAAGCCTGACTCTTGAACGCTGTTTGAGGAAGCTTAGGGAGTTTTCCTTGGATTTATTTCAGCTGATTCTGGCCAGGCGCAGAGATCCATTCTGTTGGATTCCTTGTCCCAAGGTGAACTGCCAAGGCTGATGCACGTGTTATATAACCAGCGACCCACAGCCAAAGGCACTTCGAAGAATTGTTATTAATATAAACAAGAGAGCCTTGTTGCATCTTAAACACTAACCACTCTATTGTGGCATCAGCTTTCACAGATATTATATTATATATTGCTCTTCACATCGTAGAGATGCCTTCTTGTTCCCAGGCGCTGTTTCAGCAAAATCTCTCTCACACACACCCAGGGTCCCTTTGCATCTACTTGATCCTCTTCCTACTTGATTCCCCGCCCACCAGCACCTCTGCCACGGTCCTCACTTTACAGCCCCCAGCCCATCTTCCACTTCCAGGTCTTGCCCATTTCACTTGCGTCTGCTTTTAAGATTTCTGTGGCTGACACTGTTCCCTTTCATCTGGGATATTGGTGAACATTCCATGACATCACAGAAGCTCAAGCCAACACAGCAGCGCTTGGAGCCTAGGAAGCCGCCTTATACAAAGCCAGAACAATGGTCCGTGTAGCTCGGAGCAGGATCTCTCCCTGCCCTGCCTAGAGATGCTGGGATTTGAACCCAGGACTCTCATGCGTAGCTGAGACACAAGAGGCCAGAGTTTGAGTCTACTCTTTATAAGACAGGGATGGGGAACCTGTGACTCTCTAGGTCAGTGTTTCCCAAACTTGGGTCTTCAGCTGTTTTGGACCACAATTCCCATCATCCCTGACCACTGGTCCTGCTAGCTAGGGATGATGGGAGTCGTAGTCCACAAATAGCTTGGATACCCAAATTTGGCCCTGCTCTAGTTGTTGGATTACCAACTCCCATCAGCCCTAGACAGACAACTCAGCCAATGGGCAGGGATGATGGTAGCTGCAGTCCCAAAAACATTTGTATGGCGACGGGATCCCTTTGCTGTAATCCAGTAGTTCTCCAAGAGTGTGGCACTCCACACTGGTGGGTCAGGAGAGGATGGCAAGTGTGGCAGGAAGATTCAAGGACAATCAAAGAGACATTTAAACATTTCAGTGTAGCATCAAAATAATATGTTTTTTTATTTGCAGAATATGGGTAGATACCTTTTCAAAATGAGAGCAAGACCATCAAAGAATACCAAGGAAATTGAGAAAAGGGATTTTCAACTCTGACAAACATGAAAGATCAGAAATGAGCAGGTCTCAATTTAGACCTAGCCTAAGTCTAATTTGTCCTATATTGATCTAATTAGACCCAATACAGAGGTTACCTGGCAAAAGCAAGCTCACACCTCTCACTGTGTTTTCTATACATACCTAAGGTATGTATGTAAGAGGCTTGTTTATAATTATATTTTGGGAATGATTCATGTTCTTTTTTTAGCTGTGTTGTTTTGTACTTTCTGGGTGTCCCATAATAAGTAATAATAATAATAATAATAATAATAATAATAATAATAATAATTTATTAGTTATAGCCCGCCCATCCGGCTGGGTTTCCCCAGCCACTCTGGGCGGCTTCCAAGAAAAGATTAAAAATACATTAAGACATCAGTCATTAAAAACTTCCCTAAACAGGACTGCCTTCAGGGCTGTCCCATGATCATATCATAAAGCAATTGTGTTCCATGTTAGAAATCAAGCACGGCTAGGAGTTGCTCCTTTTTGTTTTGCGACGTATTTCTTATCAATAAAAACTTTGATGTGGTGCAAGCACATTTTGATTCTGAAAGTGTGGCCAAGGCTAAAGGCCAAGACTGAAAAGTTTGAGAACCACGGCCTTAAAGGCATTATGTAATTAGAAAAACGAACCTTTCAGATTAGCCAACGGCCGGGCTAAACCAGATATGCTTTTAACTGCATGGTTTCTATTTATCGGTGCCTCATCTGTACTTTGCAAACCTCCAGCCTCACATGCACGGAGATTTGATGAACTAATCTGAGTCCATCTTTGTTTCCGCTCCTTGTTTCTGTCTTCTCAGTGCATGTCTTAGTTTATTGAACAAATTGCAAGAGAGCTGCAATTGCTTTGCTGCCATTGTTACTCTTGATTGTACCGTTTAGATTGTTCAAAACTCAATAAAATAACATCTTTTTTAAAAAAAAACCTCTCCCCTGAGGTTTATGCCTTCCAACTTCTCTTTCAAGATTTTTGCGCACGATCTGCCAAGTAGCCGATTTTCCATAAACCTCGCTCTCCTTCCTCTGCGCCGCTGAAGGGAAAGGGTTAACTTTTATATACAAGAGTATAGCTTTTATAATAACAGCACCTGCTGCAGAATCTTTTTGTCAACAAAGAAAAGAGATAAAGTCGAGCTGGTTCATTTGTGTGAATTTTACGATTTGCCTGCATTTAATATATCCCCAACAGGATACGAGTTCCATTTACTGCTGTCAATACTTCGCCGACAGTGGAAAGCAGATCAATGGACTGCATGAATCAATGTGCCACTTCCCTTCCAACATGTACCTTTCACATGGGATGCGCAGGTGCTGAGGACAAGGAGCAGCTGGAAGCACACCTGGAAAGTCCTTCAGCAAAAGGACTTCCATGCGGAAGGACAGGCAATGAGGCGGTTTTTGATCCCTGCATTTCACACTCCTCCGATCACGAGGAAGTTGCAAGGACAGCTTTGTACGTAAGCTGAGTCCATTTCCCACTGAGGAAAGAATACTGGAGAGAAATGGTGTTTTCAGGATGCAGTCAAACCGCGGTTGTCAAACGTAATCCGTTCCAGAAGCCCGTTCGGCGTCCGAAATGTTTGACAACCGAGGCGCGGCTTCCGATTGGCTGCAGGAGCTTCCTGTCCTCAAACGGAAGGCACGTCAGACGTTCGGCTTCCCAAAAAACGTTCGAAAACAGGAACACTTGCTTCAGGGTTTTTGGCATTCGAAATGTTCCAAAACGGAAGCGTTTGGGAACCAAGGTTTGACTGTACCTGTTTATTTCCCACTTGCACATGGCAGGGCAGAGTCTCAAACTGAGTCATGCTCTCCCAAACTCGCATTCCCAGCACGTCTGCATTCCCATCTCAGCGACATCTATGCTGGCTTGGTCATGCACACAGAATGGAAGATGTCAGGATTCCCAAGGATATGCTTTATGGGGAGCTGGTTTCAGGCACCAACTCTGCGTTACAAAGATGCCTGCAAACGTGACATGAAGTCTGTCAACGTCAACCCCTTGCAGACGACCGCAGGGCCTGGAGGCAGATCGTCAGGTCATCCACGCACAGCAGTGACCAGAGGAGGAACAAGCACTCGGAGGAGAATAGAGAGAAGAAATGTCACGGCGCATCTGCAGCAGCACAACCGGACGCCTTCTTCTGCCCCAGCTGCAACAAAACATGTCTCTCGGTCTCCGCATCCACAGCAGGCGCTGCAAGTTCCAACCGCTTGACTTCACCCCCAAAGGTAAAAAACATATTAAGATTTGAAGAAATTGTGGGAAATGATTGTTGTTAAAAAAACCCCTGAACTTATGATATTGAGATATACAGGACTTGATGGATTGTTTTAACGAAAGACTTTGTTCCAATATGTGAGATTGGATTCCAGGCCAAGACCAGCCAAGATGAAGAAGGTTTTAAAATTGGATTGTTAACTATATAAGCTTTTATGGATGTGCATAAACAAGTACCGTATTTTTCGCTCAATAAGACGCACCCGACCATAAGACGCACCTAGTTTTTGGAGGAGGAAAACAAGAAAAAAAAAATTCTGAATCCCAGAAGCCAGAACAGCAGTCCCTCTTGCTGCGCAGTGATACGTCTTGCTGTTCTGGCTTCAGTGATAGCTGTGCAGCCTGCATTCGCTCCATAAGACGCACACAAATTTCCCCATACTTTTTAGGAGGGGAAAAGTGCGTCTTATAGAGTGAAAAATACGGTATATTATAATGGAACCAAGAGGGGGAGTGGATGGAAGTCAACCAAAATTTATGGTTTAATTTGGTTATGATTTTTCATATATATATATATATATATATATATATATATATATATATATATATGTATATTCACCCCCAAAGGCGTACTCCTCCATTGTCTCCCGAGACGGACAGATGTCAACAACAAGCTGAGCAGTGAAAAGCATGTAAACGTACAGTGCTTACCTACTAAGGCGACACCATTTGCACAAATGCAACAGGAAACATCCACCTCCTTCCATCGTGGACCCTAATTTCCAAATGGGCAGCCATGTTACTCCGCTACAGGAAAAACAACAAAGATTCCCATAACACCCTTAAACATTGTTGGTCTCCAAACTCCCATCGGCCCCAGTCAGCATGGCCAGTGGTCAAGGATGGCGGGAGCCACAGTCTGAACTATCTGAAAGGCACCACCCTTAAGCTGCGAGACAACAGTTTGTTGCCAGTGCTCACAAACTTTCCCTCCAGTCTGCGCACAAGAAGGTGGGATCTTTGTGACAGCTAGCAGCCGCCAGTCACCTACGTCTAACAATACAGTGAGACCTTGGTTCTCAAACGCCTTGGTACTCAAACAACTTGGAACCCAAACACTGTAAGTGTTCCGGTTTGTGAACTTTTTTCAGAAGCCGAACGTGCTCTGTTTTGAGTGTTACGCTTCCGTTTTGAGTGCCACACTTCCGTTTTGAGTGTTACGCTGAGGTCTGTCTGTTTTTGCTATTTATTTTGCGTTTCCGTTTTTGCAGCTCTCTTTTATTGTTTTTGCGACTGTGTGGAAGAACCCAGTTCAGCTACTGACTGATTGATTGTGTGACTGCAGTACATTGTTTATTGCTTTCATTTTATGGATCAATAGTCTCGTTAGACAGTAAAATTCATGTCAAACCTCTGTTTTAGGGGTTGTTTTTAAAAGTCTGTAACGGAGTAATCCATTTTGCATTACTTGCTATGGGAAGGTGCGCCTTGGTTTTGGAACGCTTTGGTTTTGGAACGGACTTCCGGAACGGGTTAAGTTTGAGAACCAAGGTACCACTGTACAAGAAACCTATCTAGCTATCAGACACTGGGAGATTGTAGGACTGGAGAGGGCTAAGGTCCTGCTTGCAAGAACAGGATGTCGGATTATATGGGGCACTGCCCCATCTGTGACCTCGCTGCTGAAAAGCAGGGAAAGATCACAGGGCCGGGTGTTACACCAGCACACAGCACATGTTAATCCGATCCACTGATTTGCGCCCGAGCCACCAACATAATTCAAAACACACAAAGAATGTGGACAGAACAAGGTGTCAAATGCGAGGCAAACCTTAGTCAACTTCACCCCGCCACTAAACCAAAGCATGACCTCTGCCGGTGTGAAATCAGACATGTATTATGACGTCTCTTCGTAAGGGTTGTGACTGCGTAAGCGAGCGCATAGTATGCGGCAAAAGAAGCCGTCTAAGCGCCAGTTCCGGAATTGATTCCAAAGTCCTGCAAGCAATCTGAGATACAAGGGAATAGATGGAAGTGATGCATCAATGGAACAGTACTTGAAAGAGTTACAGAAGCCACGTGGAGGAGCATTTTAAGAAAGCACTGCAGATAAATCAACACACAATGGCCACGTGTCAACTCTCCTGCCAGAACAGGTTTGGCAAAAGGAAGTAAAAACCAGGGAACCATCTGCTCTCTCTTCCCTCTCCCATCATGTTTACGATTATATTACCTTATTAGTATCAATATGTTAATATTAGGCAGCTGCCTTCTCTGTTCTGTTCGATGCCTACCAATAACTTTTTGTTGTTGTTGTTTAAGCAACCTAAACATTATTTATGGACATTAAAAAAATAAATCTAATCATTTTATCTGTATTTTGAAATTTTATTTTTACAGTTTTATTTGTTTTTAAAGTCCACCTTCGCCACTGTTTTAAATATCTATTTCACAGCATTTTATGCAAACGGCTTGGCGATATTTTGTCGGTTGAGCAGCAGGTACATTTTGCCAAAATAAAATTAATAATGCACATGGTGGAAGCTGCCATATAGGGAATCAAATGAGTGATCTGTCTAGTCCAGGACTGCCTGGGAAGGGCCGTAGCTCAGTGGAATAACTTCTGCCTCGCAAGCAGAAGGTTTCAGGTTTGATCCCCATCATCTCTGGGTAGGGCTGGGAGAGAGAGCACTTCCTGAAATCCTGCAGAGTCACTGACTTGATGGAAAGCACCTTTGCATAATAATAATAGTAGTAGTAGTAGTAGTAGTAGTAGTAGTAATAATAATAATAATAATAATTTATTTATACCCCACCCATCTGGCTGGGTTTCCCCAGCCATTCTGGGGGGCTTCCAACAGAATATTAAAATACAATAATCTATTAAACAGCCCTAAACAGGGCTGCCTTCTGTTGTCTTCTAAAAGTCTGGTAGTTGTTGTTCTCTTTGACATCTGGTGGGAGGGCGTTCCACAGGGCGGGCGCCACTACCGAGAAGGCCCTTTGCCTGGTTCCTTGTAACTTGGCTTCTCACAGTGAGGGAACTGCCAGAAGGCCCTCGGAGCTGGACCTCAGTGTCCGGGCAGAACGATGGGGGTGGAGACGCTCCTTCAAGTATACTGGACCGTGCCTAATACTGTATGTGCCTAATGCTATGCGAGAGGACCAGTTCTCAAGATGCAATGACAAACAGAAAGTGCAATTGCTTCCAAAAGGACAAGAATGGAAAAGTGTGCTTTCTTTAAGTACAGTGGTACTTTGGTTTAAGAATAGCTTAGTTTATGAACAACTTGGATGAAGAACGCCGCAAACCCAGAAGTAGGTGTTTTGGTTTGTGAACTTTGCCTTGGGAGCAGAACGTTTTCTTCCTGTTGAGTGTGTTCCATTAGTAAACTGAGTCCCCCGCTGCTATGGGAAAGCACGCCTTGGTTTAAGAATGCTTTGGTTTAAGAATGAACTTCCGGAACGGATTAAGTTCGTAAACCAAGGTACCTCTGTAGAAATCTCCGTGGCACCATATCCATTAAAGGCCATTATCTGCTAAAAAACCAAAACCATGGTTACTTGCATGCTGGCGTGCGCGCCAATTCCACTGCAATACTAGAAAGAAGAAATTTCTTTGGCACTTTTGAGACTGTTAAAGCAGCGCTAGGAGAGATGACCAGTGGAGTTTGTGCCTACTCCAGCAAAGGATTGATGCCTTATGCAGAATCAGACCACTGGAGCCATCCAACTAGGTTTTGTCTTCACTAACAGCCGGCAGCTCTAGGGTTTCACGTGAGACTGAACATTGGAATTTCCGCATGTTTCCTAGCACTGAGTTACAGTTCTTCCCCAGCACATCTCCTTGGAAGCAGGCCACGGAGAGGCCCATGAAAATTACCACGTTCATGGGTTAAGGGGCACAGCCTAAGATTTCCATAATCCAGGTGTGTTGGGGTTTGCACAGAGCTGAGCTGGTGTCCGTACACGCTCTATCTATCTATCTATCTATCTCACACACAGCAAAGGGATAGCAAATTATTGTATACACAAAGGAAACGAGACACCAAACACCTCTTGCATTCCAAAACAAGGTCTCAGAGCACGTTTTATAACTTTGCTTTCAGTTGAGCAAGGATGCTCGCAGCCTTAGTTAATCTTTAATACACGTTCGAACCAGTGATGCAAGTTGTCAAGGAATCCACTGGTACAACGGCAGGGAAGCCTTTGTTTGCTTCAGTCATGTCGCAGAAAAAGAGCAAGTCGTGATGGTATTCACATCAAGCCTAAAGCAGCAATGGCATGGTCCATCATAGGGTTGAGTGGAATCCTCTCAGCTCGAACTGGAATTAATTCCCAAGCGGAACAGGGGGAAGATGCCAGCGTCCATGTTCCAGGGAACCCTAATTAAGCAACAAAGCAATCAAAGGAACCTCTGCTTACAACCATAATCTGTTCCAGAGGTCCGGTCATAACTAGAAACGTACACAGAGGCGCACTTTTCCATAGAAAATAATGGAAAAGTGAATTGACGATGAAAAGCACCCCCTAAAACAGCAATTCAACATGGATTTTACTGTCTAACAAGACCATAGATCAATAAAATGAAGACAATAATCAATGTACTGTACTATAAAATAAATAAGACAGTACAGTCATACCTCGGGTTACAGATGCTTCAGGTATTTTTCGGGTTGCGGACCGCCGAAACCCGGAAGTACTGGAACGAGTTACTACCGGGTTTCGGTGGTTGTGCATGCGCAGAAGTGCTAAATTGGGCTTTGCACATGTGCAGAAGCGCCGAATTGCAACCTGCATGTGCGCAGACACAGGTTGCGAACACTGCGGGTTGTGAATGTGCATCCCGCACGGATCATGTTCGCAACCCGAGCGTCCACTGTATTGTAGATGAAAAAAAAGATAACATTTCCCCCCCCCTTACGTGCACTGAGGGTGGGTGGGCTTACCTGGCTACAAGCTGGGGGTGGGGCAAGGGTCAGTAAAGAGCTGATTCGCTTCAGCCAGGGTCACTTCTTTTTCTTGCCAGGCCAGGCTCTTCTCTGGGCTTCCTCAGGTTAGTTCCTTGGCGGGGTTTGGGGCTGCAGTGTGCCCTGCTGCGCCTCTTGCAAGCGGCACCTCTTCCACAGCTTCGGGGGTGGGATGGGGGCCCTCTCCCTGGCAGTAGAGGCCCCAGCGCTGCCCCGAAGCACCTACTGAAGGTCGTAATGGAATCGTACGTAAGTAGAGCCGTACATAAGTCGAGGTTCCACTGTACCCTGCTCCACGTCTCTTTGCGTTACTTCTGGAGGACTCTACTTGCAGACTGGACGGCCTCAGCAGCATAGCATTAGGCTATACATTGCATCCTGCAAAACTGGGATCCATGGGAACTGAAATCTCCCATGGCCCCCTGAAAGTACAAAGGGCCAAGACGCTGTGCTGCATCCTTTAGGACATTGGGTGGGGAACATGCAGCATTCCAGATGTTGTTGCACTACAGCACCCATTATCCCTTATCACCAACCACGCTGATGGGAGCTATAATCCAGCAACATCTGGAGGACCACAGGCTCCCTTCCCCACCATTCCTTAGGGGACAGAATGGAGGCTACCTATTTCTTCTAGACGCTAGTACAAAATATACTAATGCAAAGCGTGTGTATTGAAGGTATAGTGTTAAAAACTCAGATATATAAGCTAGGTACTCAATGACTCCTTAAACCTGGGTTACGGTCACCAAAACGGAATGTCCACTTGCCATTCTTGGGCCAGGCGGCTCAGAAGTCGTGTTTTTCAATATGATTTTTTGGTCCCTGAAATTCATTCTGATTGTGCAGATAAAGTATCACGGACAGAATTCTACTGGGTGTGTTGCTAGTGCGTGAAAACGGTCAAGATCCAAGGATCCCCAGGCGTGCGCCTCCAGATGGTGGAACAGGCATCTTCACTTGGTCACAAATGGGCGATAGACAGAGGCAAAATGCGCCTGACTCCTGGCGAATTTCGAATGCTGGTTGGGGGTGAATAGGAGTATAGCATCTAGATCAAGGGAAGTAATAGTGCCACTGTATTCTGCTCTGGTCAGACCTCACCTGGAGTACTGTGTCCAGTTCTGGGCACCACAGTTCAAGAAGGACACTGACAAACTGGAACGTGTCCAGAGGAGGGCAAGCAAAATGGTCAAAGGCCTGGAAACGATGCCTTATGAGGAACGGCTAAGGGAGCTGGGCATGTTTAGCCTGGAGAAGAGGAGGTTAAGGGGTGATATGATAGCCATGTTCAAATATATAGAAGGATGTCATATAGAGGAGGGAGGAAGGTTGTTTTCTGCTGCTCCAGAGAAGCGGACACGGAGCAATGGATGCAAACTACAAGAAAGAAGATTCCACCTAAACATTAGGAAGAACTTCCTGACAGTAAGAGCTGTTTGACAGTGGAATTTGCTGCCAAGGAGTGTGGTAGAGTCTCCTTCTTTGGAGGTCTTTAAGCAGAGGCTTGACAACCATATGTCAGGAGTGTTCTGATGGTGTTTTCTGCTTGGCAGGGGGTTGGACTCGATGGCCCTTGTGGTCTCTTCCAACTCTATGATTCTATGAGTTGTAGCTCCTTGCAATTCATGGCCCAATTCATGCAGCAGAACAGAGTCATTTCCATATACCCTCTAAAAGCACCCAAGCTAGATCCATTTCTAGTCAGCTCTGGACCTCCAACGATCGGGAATCTAACCCAGCTTTACACTACAGGCTGCAGGTCAGGGGGGAATGTATTTATGCCTGAATGGCTCCCCTGCTCTCATTCACAGCATGCCAGGCAGAAGGCTAGGCTAGAACGCTTCTCCCCGACACTTAGTTTTCTATGTGCAGGGAGTATATATGTATTTTAATGGAGCAGAATGCTCCCACACTCCCGCAGCTTGAAGTTGTACAGTCCAGGAACACTTCTGCCATGTGATCTTCTGTTTGTGTAGATTATAGCAGCTGAAATTAAACTCATGTCCAGTAATCAGACGGCTAAAATGGAAGGCAAGCTCAGCTTTCCTAGCCTTCAACTCCGAGGGAGGATTCCCTGCAACCAAACATTCCTAATTTATTAGCCATCGTCATGCAGATTGCAGCGTGCCAAGAGAAGAGGACCAGGACAGAGCATGTCAGCTGTTCTGTCTGGCAGGGAAATAAATGCAAGCTGGAGAGACATTGGACGTGCAACTACTGCCGTAGGGACAGAGCTGCACAAATGTGACCTGGAAGAATATCCCTTTGCAAGGCCAGATATGAATATCAAGCATCGCTTGAGCAGTGGCTGGGCTGCCGGATCTTAGGCAAATAACCAAAGTGGTACCTGCAGTGAAAAGCCATGCACAACTCCAGACAGGGGTTTTGTACACAATCACTGCTGCATTCCCCCAACCCACATGCTTTGCCACCTGCCATGTGGACGGCACACGGGCGCAAAGAAAGTCATTTGGCTCTTCTTACAAAGCGCACAGGTGGAAAAGGCAACCCAACGGAGCAATTAATGTTCCAATTACACAGAAAAGGTCTCACTCCTGATTCTGCCGTGTCGCAGGAGCATGAGCCCCATGTGGAAGGCTGTCAGAACTTCCACCCAGTTCTTGTATGCCAAGGGTCAGAGTGAATCGTAGAATTGGAAGGGACCCTGAGGGTCATCTAGTCCAACCCCCTTGCAACGCAGGAATAAGCAGCTGTCCCATACGGGGATCGAACCTGCAACCTTGGAATTATAAGCAGCATGGTCTAACCAACCTATCCAGGCTCTCTAATCTGGCAGAACTTAAAATGCAAACTGTTCCTCCCATTTGTGTTGAGACATTCCAGTATTTTGTGGTCTTCTGGTTCCCAATGCAAATATTAAGCAAATAAAAAAGTAAAGGTAAAGGACCCCTGACAGTAAAGTCCAGTCGCAGACGACTCTGGGGTTGCGGCGCTCATCTCGCTTTACAGGCCAAGGGAGCTGGTGTTTGTTCACAGACAGTTTTTCCAGGTCATGTGGCCAGCATGACTAAGTCACTTCTGGCGAAACCAGAGCAGCGCACGGAAACGCCGTTTACCTTCCCGCCGGAGCGGTACCTATTTATCTACTTGCACTTTTTTGGGGGTGCTTTTGAACTGCTAGGTTGGCAGGAGCAGAGACTGAGCAACGGGAGCTCACCCCGTCGTGGGGATTCGAACCGCTGACCTTCTGATCGGCAAGCCCAAGAGGCTCAGTGGTTTAGACCACAGCAGCACTCACGTCGGTTTAAATCCATTTGTAGATCCAAGCACACGGAAGTCTTTGCTTCTCTACGGCCTTACCTTTTTCAATAATCCAAGTTTCCTTTAGATCAGAACAAC
The DNA here is from genome assembly GCF_964188315.1 of Podarcis muralis. Taxonomy (NCBI): domain Eukaryota; kingdom Metazoa; phylum Chordata; class Lepidosauria; order Squamata; family Lacertidae; genus Podarcis; species Podarcis muralis. Next base: position 6,455,370 of record NC_135663.1, read on the forward strand.
CATGTTGGTGATAAAGTCTAACACCTGTAGAGTGTTTTCAAGGTGTTCAATGGATTTCATATGCATCATCTAGTTGTGATGCTACATCATCCCTGTCAGTAAGCTAGCATTATTTATTTATATGACTATTTGTAAGCCACCTTCCACCTCTGAGTCACAGAGCAGTGTACAAAAATATTGTCTCCCATTTTCCAGATAGGGGGACTGAGGCAGAGAGCGCACAGCTCTCTTAAGACCACCAAGTGAGTTCACGGCAGAGAAGAGAGAAGTATCAGCTCAGCCTCTTAACCTCTATTCCACACCAGCTCTCCAAAACCTCTCAGTTCCACAGAAGTCTACCATAAAAACATCCAACGATTGATGCCGACCCTTATAAAAACAAAAAACCACCCCAGAGTGTGGCTGGTGTTTGAAAATTAACTCGCAGCTCTGTTAAAACAGCTACACATCTACTCCACGTACTATGTATTAATGTTTAATTTCACCAAAACATCTAGTCTCAAATTAACACCATGTGGCTACATGCAGAGAAGACAGCTATCATCAAAGAGGAAAGGAAGAGAGGTCTCAGACGGTAACACTGAGCGTTTTTGCACAACTCCCCCAGAGAAAACCACAAGCCTGTTTTGTTGTTGTCAAAATGACGTTATTTCTTAAAAAGCTGGAAATTTCCAGCAATGTACACCTACTGGACTTCGAGAGAGCAGAACAGAACTTGCAGAAGGGCAGAGGCACACAGGCAACTTAGCAAAAAGGAGGAATCTGTGGGAATCGCAGACACCCCAAAACAAGGATAGCAAGACAATAGGAAGCGCACTCTGCATTTCGAAGGAGTCCTGCAAGCAAGCAGAGCCACTAAGCCAGCTTTCCGTGTTGCTAAGCACGTTGCAGGCGCGATCAGGAACTACAAATGAAAAAGGGAAGGCCGGAGAGAAGCAATATGCAATCGAAATGCATTGCCAAAGTTTCTTTAGAAATACACACACACAGAGGAAATCTTTGGCATCTCCTGTGATATTTGCAAAAGGGAGTGGCGGAGGCCAGCATCAGGGGGCCAGAGAACTTACATTGGCTCCTCAAGCTATCAAAACCAGCTGCTCTGCAAACACCCCGGGGTAAATTTCCACACTCTTACGCTTTGCCTATGGCAGCAGTTGGTCTCTAACATTGGCTGAGCCCTGCAGATGTTGAGGGGGGGCTCTGATTCCCCTTTAACCATGCAAACATCTGGAGAGCACCACTTTGGCAATCTCTGCGTTCTGGTGCTTACACCCCCCCCCCCGCTACTCCCCACAACCTAAGCTCTGTGCTTTCAGACTCTCTTCTACTCAGCGCAAGGAATTTACTGTGCTCTGCTGGCTCACTCTATAATCAAAGGCTATTTTGCAAAGGAGGGGAGTCGCTGAGAACTGCTGCAACTTCCTCTCCAGACATATAAAAGACACTCTTATAATCTTGTCTGATCTGCCTTTAAACAAGCCAGGGAACTTGCCCTCCTGTCAACTTTTGAAAGACGGGAGGCTGGATGGTTCGCATTTAAAAGAGGAGCTGGACCAGCTTAAAGCGCACACACATCCACAGATATCTGGGCCTGCGCTCAGCACAGAGGAAGAGTCATCCAGGACCCAGAGGGGGAAATCCATGCAGCCACTCAGTGGTGCCCATGCTGTTTGGCATAACCCAGTTCAATACAGACTAGCAGAGAGACTGGGCATTGCAACCTGGCGAGGCCAGCCAAACAAAACAGCAACAACGGAATTAGAAACTGGGGCAGTGCCTAGGGGACCTGGCCTTTCCCCCAAAGCCAAGGTGGGCAGAACGGATCCAGCCCTTTCGGGACACACATTAATATATATATATATATATCCACCGCCGCGACGCTGCCAAGACGTGTTGGCATCTCCCCTAAGGGTTACCACATTATTTCCAAACACACCTGCCCACGCTTTCTCGGCTCCACAGAACAACACCCCACAGCAGCCTCGAACTGCGGTGCACGTGTCAAATAACCCCTTAGGGAACGACACACCCCACACACCCCACAACCTGACAGGAAAGGAACCCATGACACGGCCACCTCCCAGTTCCCAGGAACAACCCAGACATCATCCGGAGAACACCAGCATCACATGCTTCCGCAGAAGGGATGGCAATACAGGTATGCTGTGCAGAACAGCTGTCCCGTTTCTGGACGGCCCCATAGAAAACACCTTCTTGGCTCCAAGGGGATGGCAAGCCCCACAGCTGCTCTGGGGGAGACATGCCTCCTCAGCCCCACAGAAGCCCCATACAGACTCCAAGTCTAGCTTAGCCCCATACAGAGAATGAAAAGGGCACAGTTTCAGGGAGCATATGAGGTCAGGGCCCCCTATCCCACCCCCCAAGTTCCAGGTACCCCCCCCCCCACCAAATGTCTTCCCTACAGCTCCCAGCCCCACAGATGAGACAAGATTCCTTCCCCACGGCTCTACAGCGCCCCCTGGCAAGAGCCGTATGCACCACCCCACCGACTGCCCCGTCGCGTCTTCTCACAGCCCTATAGACGGGACCCCCAAGACCCAGCTACCCCCTCCTCATCGCCCCCAGGGAAGGCCGTCTTCAGAGCGCCCTCCGGCCCATCTCAGCCCCATAAGAAGACAGAGAGCAGGGAGCGCGCAGAGAGGACCACCCAGCATCTCTGGAGAAAGGCCGCCCCACTCGGACGCCCCACAGAGACCCACAAGGACAGACCACCCGCCTCTCTCCCAACCAGTAGCTGGAGCCAAAGGCATCCCAGGCGGACGCTCTTTTCCTTGGGGAACTGGGGGCAAAGAGGGAAGAGAGAAAGGACAGGCGGGTGGCCCCCCACCTCCTCCCTTCCTAGTCTCCCCCCACACCCCAAATCCCCCATAGATGCTGCCACTGGGAAGGGGAAAGACAGCGCAGACAGCAACCCAACGCGCATCTCTCCTCTCTTTGTTGTAAGTCACAGACAGGACTGCCCTCTCTCTGTGCAGCCAAGCAGGCAGGCAGGGGCAAAGAGAAGCACCTCAGAGCACCCCCCCAAAATTTATTTTTTTATTGCACGAGATACTGAAAGCTGCAAAACCCCATTTTTTTGCACGGAAGGCTGGAGACCTTAAGGGAAAATACCCAGACACCTCATTTTTGCATGGCAGGCTGGAAACGACCCCGACCCACACACCCCACCCCGAACGGAGAAGAGGGGTGAGGTTTTTTGGGGGGGGCAATGCACACGCAGGACTAGCTACTCACCCAGAGGAGATGCTGCTGCCTGCGCGCCGGCGGAAGAGTCTGCTCTGCTCCGAACGTTGGCAGCCGCTTCACAGGCACAGGCGCCGCTCAATGCCAGGCGGGATGGAACGCAGGCACACAACAGCGGGAAAGGGACCCGGATGCTGGAACACTCCGCCCCGCCAGCAGCTCCCTTCACCCCCCCCGCCCCGCCCCGTTTCTCAGGCCCCGCCTACAGGGTTTGCCCGTCGAAGGGCAAGGAAAAAGCGCCCCGTGGCGCGGCTTCCCGCTCCGTAGTGCGCAGGCGCGGTTTTGCTGCCTTTTTTTAGCTGGCTTCGCATAGGGAGACCGTGGGAACTCTAATATAATAGAATATAATAGAATATAATATAATATAATATAATATAATATAATATAATATAATATAATATAATATAATATAATAGAATAGAATAGAATAGAATAGAATAGAATAGAATAGAATAGGATAGAAATGTTGTGCTATTCTTAATCACAGCCAATATAATATATTTTAGTAAATAATCATCAAGAACATAATAAATGCAGTTATTAAGAATAGCATGTTGTTGTTTAGTCGTTTAGTCGTGTCTGACTCTTCGTGACCCCATAGACCAGAGCACGCCAGGCACCTCTGTCTTCCACTGCCTCCCGCAGTTTGGTCAGGCTCATGTTTGTAGCATAAAACAATGCAAACAGCATAAAACAATTAATAGCATAAAACAATGTAAACAGCAAATTATTAGTCTTGCAGTAGTGGAGCAATAAAACTGCTAGCACATTTGCAAAGATAAGTCAGGGTCTGGAAGGGTTTCCCACACCCTCCAACAATTCTCTGATGAAACTAGGGACTAGTGTCCTAATGCCTCTTGGCTGCCTTGATGGGGGATGGTGAAAGGTGTGTGACTCTCAGACGCCTCTGACAAAAGTCAGAAACATTTCCATTTTTACATGGGAGGAGCGAGACATGCACCCATCACTATCGCCTCTGCTCTTTTTTCCTTTTTCTTTTTTTGGAAATAATTTTTATTTGATTTTTCCAATACAAAGTTTTAAAAATCCAAATATATATCCATATACAGTGGTACCTCAGGTTAAGAACTTAATGCTTCCCTGAGGTCTGTTCTTTACCTGAAACTGTTCTTAAACTGAGACACCACTTTAGCTAATGGGGCCTCCTGCTGCCGCCGCACCACCACTGCCTGATTTATGTTCTCATCCTGAAGCAAAGTTCTTAATCCAAGGTACTATTTCTGGGTTAGCGGAGTCTGTAACCTGAAGCGTATGTAACCTGAAGCGTATGTAACCTGAGGTACCACTTTACAGAGATTTCTCCAAATCCCAGGACTTCCCCTCCCCATCCATAGAGTCCCATTTTAAACATTTTAAACTGCATCTTCTTCCAAACTCTAACTTTTGTATCAATCCATATTGTGCATGGTAATTGTTATACGACAAGTGGAATCAGAATCCTGCCAATGTTTCCATCTGCTTACAATGGTCTCTTCGATAACTCATACGTTTTCCCCATTCTTTTGTAAAGTTTTTGTCCTCTTGGTTCCTGAGTTTTCCTGTCAGCTTTGCCATTTCAGCATAGTCCATCAGCTTAGTTTGCCATTTGTCTCTGGTAAAGACCTCGTCTTCTTTCCATCTCTGGGCTAGTAGCATCCGGGCGGTTGTTGTTCCATGCATAAAAAGTCTTTTCTGATCCTTTGGGATGTCAGTACCTGTAATTCCTAATAAAAAAGCTTCTGTTTTTTTAAAACAAAAGTTATTTTAAACATTTTTTTCACTTCATTATATATCATCTCCCAGAAAGCTTACAGGTCCACCACATATGATAAAAGGTACCTTCTTTTTCTTTACATTTCCAGCAGATATTTGCACTTGTCCTATCTATCGCCTCTGCTCCTGCTCACCTCTGGCGTCTGGCCCTCAGAAGTGTACCTATGGGGGAATGTGGCCCGTGGACTGTCTTGCCAGAGTGGTGCATGCTCTGGTTGTCTCCCACTTGGACTACTGCAATGCACTCTATGTGGGGCTACCTTTGAAGGTTACCCAGAAACTACAACTAATCCAGAATGCGGCAGCTAGACTGGTGACTGGGGGCAGCCGTTGAGACCACATAACACCGGTCTTGAAAACCTACATTGGCTCCCACTACGTTTCCGAGCACAATTCAAAGTGTTGATGCTGACCTTTAAAGCCGTAAACGGCCTCGGTCCAGTAGACATGAAGGAGCGTCTCCACCCCCATCATTCTGGCCGGACACTGAGGTCCAGTGCCAAGGGCCTTCTGGCAGTTCTCTCGCTGCACGAAGCCAAGTTACAGGGAACCAGGCAGAGGGCCTTCTCGGTGGTGGCGCCCGCACTGTGGAACGCCCTCCCACCAGATGTCAAAGAGAAAAACCAGACTTTTATTTTTATTTTATTTTTTTATATTATATTTTATTGAATGGTTTTATGTTTCAAAAAACAATACAGCCATACTACCACAAAATATAATTAAGAAATAAAAATTACATACATCGATATTTAGTTTGTTGTTTGTTATTTACCGTCTTATTTCCTCCCAAACATTGCATACAACAACAACGCATATGTGCAGACACCCACACACCTACACCTGCACAGAAAATGATAATAATAAAAGTAAATATTTTTCCCCCTTTTATCTTCCAAAATCTTTTCTTCAACTTTCACTTCCTGTCAAGTCCCTTTGCATATGTTTACATTTGAATGTACACAAAACAATAAACCTTTCTACATAATTTTTCTAATACATTCTGAAAACATAATAAATCCTTAATTGTAGTCCACTTCCTTTTATTTCCTTTCAGACTTTTAGAAGACATCTGAAGGCAGCCCTGTTTAGGGAAGCTTTTAATGTTTGAGGCATTACTGTATTTTAATATTGTGTTGGAAGCCACCTAGAGTGGCTGGGGGAACCCAGCCAGATGGGTGGGGTATAAATAATAAATTGTTGTTGTTGTTGCACTTAAAAGGCTCCCATGCTCTTGAGCAAGCCCCATAGTGCAACCTCTTCATGGGCAGTGCCTTTCCAGGGCTTCAGGCTGTGGTTTCTGCTCAACACCTGATCCTCTTGCCTGGAGATGCCACGGCTGGCGGAGCTTCTCTGCAAATGGCGGGTGCCCGTCATTTTCCTTGCCCCAGATATCTCAGGATGATGATGCAGCACAGCGTCAGGAGCAGGAGTCAGAAACAGGTCAGCAATAAATCATCGGTGTCAGTGAAACTAACTCTTTATTCAAGGAAACACGATCGACTCAGGAGGTGCAGGAACTTGTCCCGGTAAATCTTGCAGTTGTGGGGACTGAAGGTCCCCAGCTTCCTACAGTTGGCTACGTAAGTCTCCTCATCCCTCAGGTCCTTCCCAAGGAGGGTTGCCATCTTTGTTATGGCAAAATGTGGGGCGGGGTGGTTGGGGGCATTCAAAGCAATCCATTGCAATCTATTGCAGCCTAACAGAATGGCCCCACTGGAATTTGTCACACACATGAATTTGTAAATCTGTCTGTGCTTGGCTACTCAGAGCTTAAATACATGGCCTTTCATGCACACTTTCAAACATCCCTAACTTGGCAGAGAGAGAGAGAGAAGACCTGAAATACAGGACAATCCTGTGTTATACAGGTGGCAACCCTATTCCCAAGCAACCTGAGACTTTGCCGACGTGTCTTGCCTTTGCTCAGCCCTCTTCATGCCTCTTCTGGTCCTGGGAGACCAGTGGGGAGGGGAGCGGGTTGCAGCAGGAGGGGGGGACTCCCTGGCTTCTTCGGAAGCCTGACTCATCTTTGCCTCTTGACCAACCTCCTCTCCAGCCTCTGATTCTGAACTGCTCTCTGCCACAGCCTCTTCCTGCTCACCAAACCCTGATGCCTTTTCCTCCCATTCTTCTCCCCCTTCTCCCCCTGACCACACATTGTTGTCCCACCACCAATCTCTGGGCTCTGAGCCTTCTGCCCCTGGGAGTTCCCTTGGGGGTTCCCGAGCTGCTGCCTCCCACAATTCCTCTACATCCAGCCAGACCATGGCACAGAGTGATGCTTTGGAAGTCAAGGGGGGTTGTGTCTGCCAGGAGATGGCCTCCTATGGAGGGGACTGCCCCTGAATTTCCCCCCAAAAAACTTGGTGAGGAATTTTGCTGCTGCTTTTATGCTCCCAGATCCAAGCCGAAAGTTCTGCAGCAAATGTCACTTCAAGATATTTGCTCTCTGGACTCCTGGCTTTACGCATCGTGACGTGCGTTGGCTTCCAGAGGTAGTTCAAGGTAGCCTGGCTTGTGTGAGCGAATAGCGTTGCATCACAGGCTTGAACTCCATGCCTGCCAACTCCCGTGATTTATGCAAGCCATTGCATAATGGCGGAAGCCCATGTCTGCTCTTCAAAACAAACCTTTCTAGTCATTTTCTGCAACACCCGGGGGCTGGATCCAGGGTTCTGGAGGTCAATGGCAGTGATTCATTGGGTAGAGCTTTGGGGAATGAAGAACTAAATGAAGAACATCTCTGGAAACACGCAAAAGGTAAGCCCAGTTCCACAATGGGCGGAAATGTTTCCCTTTTTTTTTAAAAAAAGTTTTTATTTATACTTTTCAAGTTTCTACATTTCATTAGTTTTACAATCAATTTGACATTTCAAAATTTGACTTGCATCCCCCTCTTTCTACGGTTCCTTAAATTTGTTTTTCATATCTTCTGCATATCCAAATTGAATTAATATGCTCATTTATTCATCTTCTTTAAATATATACTCTTATAGAACTGCAGATTATTACAATAATCCTGCCAATGTTTCTATCTGTTTATAATTCATCTGTAAATATTCAATAAACCATTTCCATTCTTCTATAAAAAGTTTGTTACAGTATCTTGATTTCTTATTCTTCCAGTAAATTTTGCCATTTCTGCAGATTCCATAAGTTTTTGTATCCATTCTTCCTTTGCTGGGACTTCTGCTTCTTTCCATTTTGGGGAGAGTAACATTCTTGCTGCTGTAGCAGCGTACATAAATAAATTTCTATACAATTTAGGTAGTTCTGTCCCTATAATTCCAATCTCCCTTTAGCGAAGAGGTGGGGAAGCTTATTTTTTGTTGAGGGTTACATGTCCTAAGGGATGACCTGCAGTGGGTGGGGCCACAGCCAGAAGTGGGTGGGGCTAGAGCCAAGAATGGGCGGGGCAAGCTGCTGGATGAGGAAGCGATTGCAGAGGGCTTCCCCTCATCTTCCATTGCTCTTTATTTTCCAGCATTCCTTACCATCCCCCTTCCTTCTCTCTTGTTTGCTCCCAGTTCTGCATGAAACTCAGTTGAGGGCCACAGGGAGCCCACATCTGCTCTAGGACATGTGAGCAGGGGGCTCTTGGTGGAATAAGGAGTGAGACAAGCTATGTACAATACACAAATACATAAAATACATGCGCAAAGCTGGATTTATATAACTGAGTGGATATTGGCCCTCTGCCAAGCCAGGAAATCCACTACAGCCATACCTTGGAAGTCGAACGGAATCCGTTCCGGACTTCCAAAGCGTTCGAAAACCAAAGTTCGGCTTCTGATTGGCTGCAGGAACCTCCTGCAGCCAATCGGAAACCATAAAAACCCCACCAGACGTTCGGCTTCCAAAAGCACATTCAAAAACCGGAACAGTCACTTCCTGGTTTCAATCGTTCGGGAGACAAAACGTTCAAGAACTAGGCTGTTTGAAAACCAAGGTACGACTGTACTACAGTGGCACCTTGGATTACATACGCTTTAGGTTACAGATGCTTCAGGTTACAGACGCTTCAGGTTACAGACTCCGCAAACCGAGAAATAGTGCTTCAGGTTAAGAACTTTGCTTCAGGATGAGAACAGAAATCGTGCTCCGGCAGTGCAGCAGCAGCAGGAGGCCCCATTAGCTAAAGTGGTGCTTCAGATTAAGAACAGTTCCAGGTTAAGTACGGACCTCCAGAACGAATTAAGTTCTTAACCCGAGGTGCCACTGTATAGTATCCCTGCTAGGAATATTGAGAGCTGTTTGGCAGTGGAACAGATTCCCTTAGGAAGCAGTGGCCTCTCCTTCCTTGGAGGTTTTCCAGCAGAGGTTGGAGGACCAACTGTCATGGATGCTTCAGTTGAGATCCCTGCATTGCAGGGGGTTGGAATAGATGACCTTTGGGGGTCCCTTCCAACTCTGCAATTCTATGAGGGGCAGCAGCAAATGAGTTTAAAAGCAAACACATCCCCAGCTCTAGCCTGGGACTTTCTTCACGCAAAGCAATTGCTGTACCTCTGAGTTATGGCCCTACTGCCACTCCAAGGAACGCAGAATAAATGTGGCCCATCCCTGTTCTCAGGCATCATTTGACAGGGATACGGGCAGCAGTTCCCACCGCTGTCACAGATCCAGGGTAGCATTCTGCTGCCAAAAGTTTTGCAAGCCCTTCTTAGAGGTGTGCAAAATCAGCACCTGGGCTTGCTGTGTAATTCTCAGCCTTTCAGCCACCGTCATTTTAATCTGGGATGACGGGAAAGCCCTCCGTGCCAGGAAAATAAAACCCCGTGCATTGTTGTGTAATAAGCGACTGGGAGAGCTCGCAAATTCTCCCGGAGATTTTGACACAGGTAAGCTGACGGCACTTGGCCTAAGCCCAGGGAATCAGCAGGATTTGGGAGAGCGCCGTTCTTAAGGGTTCAGCTTAACTGGTCTCTGTGAACGACGCAAGCAGCTTTCCCTCTTATTGCTGTATTTTGGAAACGGGGTTTTTCTGGCCGGAGGGACGTGTGAGCGATATGAGACAGAGCCAGGCAGCCTGGTCCTAATGAGAACCTTATTGCTCCTGTGGGAATCCCCTGCCCAGAAAGGAGAGGGGTTTTCCCAAAGGCTATTTTCATGAACAGCCATCTGTGGCCAATTCCAGCAGTAGCTCGACTCTAGATGCTTCCCAACATGGATGGTTTAGAGTGGGGAGGTAGAAACCTCTTTTTTAGCCTAGGGGCCACATTCTCTCCTAGGCCAACTTCCAGGGGCCACATCCCAGTGGTGGGCAGAATCAGAAGCAAAAGTGGGCAGAGCAAGAAATGTTAATTTAATCACACACCCCTCTCTGCTGTCAGGAGAGAGCTGGCAGTAAATGACATTGAGCAAGTTGGGGTTAATGCTTTGTGAGCAAAAACGCAACCTGCACAGACTTGCTGGAGGGTCAGGCCCAGTGCTTTTTTTTTCTAGAAAAAAGGGTGCAGGAACTCTGCCCTGTCCCTCCTGCTTGTGTGTGTGCAAGCCGGAGAGGCCGGCCAGATTGCAGAACTGAGGCACAGGAAAGTCTTCTTCCCGCACATCAGCCGTTAGCCCGGGAGGCTGAAGAGCCTCATTAAATCCCCACAGTGCTTCTGGTTCATGAGAAGACCCTCTCCAGGATGTCCTCTTTGCACTCTAGGGAGAGTTTTCTTGTGAGTCAGAGGCGTGGTGTGGGAAGAGGTGTCGGAACTGCGTTCTGGTGCGTTCCGGCTGGAAAAAAAAGCCCTGGTCGTGTCTACTGAGCATAGCAGCTCATCCCCAGCAGGTTTTGACCCCATAAAGCAGTTGCTGAGACTGAAGGTCCACAGCTGCCTAAGTCCCCTCCTCTCCAGGGTTTCCCCCAAGCAACCTGAGACTGTGTGAAGCTAACTTCTCCGCCCTCTTCATGCCTCTTCTGGTTCTGGGAGACCAGTGGGGAGGGGAGCTTGTCGCAGCAGGAGGAGGAGACACTCGTGACTCCTCATCAACCAGACTCATCTCTGCCTCTGGGCCTTCCTCTTCTCCTGCTTCAGCTTCTGCCTCTGATTCTGGACTGCTGTCTGCCACAGAGTCTCCCAACTGACTGAGTCCTGTTACCTCTTCAGCTTCTGACACCTCCTGTTCTTCTTTCTCTTCCCACTCATCGTTGTCCCATCACCACTCCCCGGGCTCTTTGATGCTGCTAATGCAGTGGCTTGACTTGTCACCCCTGGAGACAGACAGATGCCTGCAACACCTCCCGGGAGCCCCAGACAGCATGAACAATGGCCATGGATGCTCGGAGTTGCACTTCAGAAACATTACGAGGGCCACAGGTCCCCAACGTCCAATGTAGCACGGTTCATTTTTGCCCACGTTGTTTGAAACAAAACCAAGTGGTCAAATGCATTGAGCCCACAAATGTCAGACTTCAGGGAATCAGCTTCCTCCCCTGTGGCAATAGATAAACAGAACAAAGGAAAAGGAGTCTTCCTACCAGTTAGAAACTTTAATAATCACAGCGAGAGAACAAAGAACACATCTTCTAGTAATGGCGGTACTCCCAATTAAGGATTCCACCCCCTTTTGTCCCTATTAATCTACATCACTACAACGTCTTGTAATCTGAGCTTGTACCCCAGGCATAGGCAAACTCTGGCCCTCCAGATGTTTGGGACCACAATTCCCATCATCTCTGACCACTGGTCCTGTTAGCTAGGGATGATGGGAATTGTAGTCCCAAACATCTGGAGGGCCAGAGTTTGCCTATGCCTGTTGTACCCTCTGTGCTTTCTCTCCTGCCACTTTCTGAGCTCTCCGTGGCCTTGGAGAATGCTGCCCAGAGACTGTGAATCTGCTAACCCTCTCTCTTCCAGTGTTTCTTCTCCTAGCTATTCCCCATCCAGTATTTCCCAGCTTCTGCATTTCTGAACTATGTCCCTCTGCAAACCACTGTTCCAAATCTATACTGTGGCTCCCACCATTCCTCAGTGCAGCCCTCCTCAGCACGGTCCCAAACAACAAAGCACCTTCTGCAGTGGTCTGTGAGACCTGACAGTCAGTTTGATGTTGGGTCTCGCAGAACACATTCCAATGGACTTTCCATGGCCCAACATCTGGACAGAGGACCAACACGTCCCGTCCTTCAGGAGGGCTGCACCAGCTGATATATCCCTACTCTGCACCCTTAATCGAAGTGCATGGAGTGGGGGCTTTAGTTCTTATGTTATAGCCCAAAAGATCGCCGGCTGCTCTTGCTCTGGCCTCTCTCCACATGCGAGGCCCCCGAGCTACAGGCAGGAGGACGTCTCTTGCCTGTGGTGTTGCTATCGGCCTTTCCACATATATTTGTGGTGACAGAATGGGCCAGACTGCTGACACAGCCCACCGAGGACAATGTGTTCTGCAGGAGCACGCTGTTCCTTTGTTGCTTCGTAGCGAGCACAGAAGCCAAACTATTGCATAGCCTCCAGGATTTCTCCGATGAAAATAGCGACGTCCTATTCCACATCAGGAAGCTGCTCCCGCGTTTGATCTCTCGCCGCACGCATAGATGTCATGTAAACATCGACGTCGGATACTTTGAGTAAATTGCAACCTCTCTGCCCCATCTACCTCGCAGGGTTGTCGCAAAGAAAAAATATGTGAGGGAAGGGATTGTGTACAACATCTTCAATGAATAAATGGAATGAAATAAAATTGCAGGTGTAAGTTGCCCTGAGTCCCTGCCAGGGAAAAAGGCAGGAGATGTTTTTGTTGTTGATGATAATGATGATTGAAACTGTGAGAATGATCAGGAACACACCAGACAGTAAATCCTATTGAACTGTGGGACTTAGTTCTGAGTAAAAACGCTTTGGATTGCAGTGTAAGGCTGCACAGTCTTTACCCAGTTACCTTGAATACAGTGGGACTTACTTCTGAGTAGACAGTGCAAGACTTTGTCTACAGCAAAGGAATCAACACTCCCCGCATTTTCCTAAGGAGGGGCTGGTCGCGGAAGCACTGCAATTAAAGAATTTAAAGTGAATTGGTGACCTTTTCCTTCAAAATTATAGGAAGGGCTTTGTACGACAGCTTCACAGTTTCCTTCATTTGGTGCAGGAATTTTATTTTCCATAGAAACAGGACTCCTTTTTTGTACCCACACACTTTTAATGGTTCTCCAATATGTGGAGGGGAGGAAAAAGGAAAAGCGGGACAGTCAGGATGAAATCAGGAACCTGGATGGCTTCTGTGATTCCAGGACTGAACCTGGAAACTTGGGACAGTTGGAGGGTCTGCTCCCTTATGAAGCTTCCCAGGAGTGGGGCAGGTGGGGAAACAAACCACAATTTTTCCAATCTCTGGGCCCTTAGTTTTAAGTCTTTTACTGCCCAGCACTTCCCAATAGCTTCTCAGCCCTCATCTTTCTCCCGCTGTCCTCCTTTCCTGAAAAAAGCATGGCCTTTTTGTGGACTTTCTGTGTCAAAACCAAACGTGAGCTGCATCCAAGACATACTGACCTTTCGTTCCTGTTGCTGACGCTGTGCCCTTTGTCTGCGCTCCATTGCTGGGCAGTAAGAACGTTGGCAAACTTTCCATGACATCACAGCAGCTTAGCCAACAGCTGGCGCGCTTGAGTCTATAGCTAGCAGTAGGACTGGGTGATAGATCAATATACAGTCGTACCTTGGTTTTCGAACAGCTTAGTTCTTGAACGTTTTGGCTCTCGAATGCCGCAAACCCAGAAGTGAATGTTCCAGTTTGCGAACTATTTTTGGATGTCGAGGGGGCTTTCTCTGCTTCTGGTTGGCTGCAGGAGCTTCCTGCGGCCAATCAGAAGCTGCACTTTGGTTTCCAAATGTTTTGGAAGTCGAACGGACTTCCGGAATGGATTCCGTTCAACTTCTGAGGTATGAATGTATCATCCAAAACCAGTTTGAAGTTCACTTTGTGATAATTGGTTCATAATATTTGAGCTGGCAATATATCGTGAATCACAATGTATGTAAGGGCTAGGTGATATCTGGTTTTCAACATCACAATAACTCACCAGCTAAATATCGTGATAGCTCACCAGCTAAACGTTGCAGTGTTATCAGCAGCTAAACATTGCAACCCACCACGATGTCTGAAATAAGGATGGAACTATACAGAGGTGAACAGGACAACGTCCTGGCAACTGCTACTACTTAGGGGTCCAAAATAATAAATGACAAATAATCTGGGACAGCTACTGAAAGTGTGAAGTGATGGACATGAGGCAGGAGTTGATAAAGCAGGTGAGCTGCGCACAGGTGGGCTGAAGCGAGCTGCCAGTCAGTCCTGTGGAGCCTCCTTTTATTGAGACAAATATGCAAACCAGGCGGATACATTTTGGGCTGTGACCTTTACACATCTTCCGGTCCCGAGATCGTGGGGTGGTACAAAGTTATTTTGGCACCTGTTCCACAGCGTCATTTTCCCCTTGCACAGTGTATGACGAAGGAGACAAAAGGTCTCAGAGACAAAGGTTACAGACAGGGCACCACAGACTACTGAGACCGCAAAAGGTTACACAGAGGGAACAATGTTCAGACAGCTGTGGCTTGTCTGGGGGGGGTGTGTGCCCCGCACCCCTAGGTCACGCGTGCAGGCAGGCTGAGGCTGCCTGCGGGTGGGGAGTGTGCTCCCTCCAGACCCCACTCCCCACTCCGCAATCATCCCTACAAAAGTGACCATGAGATGATTGATAATATCATCATTTATCAGTTTTTAGAACCTTAAGTAGTAACAGTTCCCAGGTCACTGTCCTGTTTGGCTCTGTGTAGTTCCTTCCTTATTTCAGATATCGTGATATATTGAGATATTGTGGTGTTTAGCTGGTGATATATCCCGATACTGAAATCCAGTTATCGCCCAGCCCTAGTGAACAGCCATTTGTCTATATTTTCTGTCTACCAGTCCTCCTGTTTAAGGTTCTTCCAAGATCTCACTGCTCCATGATTCTGTCTCCATGTGGATGTGATCAGCATGCCAGAGGGGGGTTTTGCAGGGCCGGCATTTTTGCTGAACTATTTTTGGTGGCAGAATGTCAATAGATCAGTTTGCTCTGGGAAAACGAAGTGACTAATGGCATTGATTCCACTGAGGCTGACAGCAATCAGTCTGCAATGGATGTCCTAACAAGCCAGCCTGTTATCTAGGCATCGCCTCCTCTTGCATTCTTGCTCTCCATATATCCAATTCAGGGGGGAGAAGAAGAAGACTGAGCTAATCTTGCACAGACACAGACGGTGCTTAAATTCTGGAAAACAAAACAAAACGTGATGGGCATCACGGCTGTACAAAAGCCACCTTTCCTATCTGCATAAGGAATTCTATTGTTGTTATTATCTGGATTTTTAATAGATCCTTTTTTTTTCTAAGGAGGGCACATCAGAAAAGCAGTGCCTGTTTAGTCTCCCATTCTCTTTTTGAACAGGACAGCCAAATCTGTGCCAGATCTGTTTTAGAGGCTGCTTTTCTTTTCTTTTTTTGAAATAATTTTTATTTGATTTTACAAGTATAAAATTATAACAATACCAAATACATATCCATATTTAGAGATTACTCTGAATCTCTAGACTTCCCACCTCCATGGGTCCTATTGTCCACCTTTTCAACTGCATATAATTCAGTAATCCACAATTTATCTCACTCCGTTTTGTCCATAATATTTGCTACATTACAAGTGCTATTATAACCGTGCTAATGTTTTCATCTGCTTACAGATAACTTATAAATTTCTCCCATTCCTTATTAAAGTTTTGGTCTTCTTGGTTCCTGAGATTTCCGGTCAGTTTTGCCATTTTGGCATAGTCCAGAATCTTAGTTTGCCATTCTTCTCTGGTAGGGACTTAGTCTTTTATCCATCTCTGGGCTAGTAGCATCCGTGCGGCTGTCGTCACATACATAAAAAGTTTTTTCTGCTCCTTTGGAATATCAATACCTACAATTCCTAATTTAATAGATCCTTTTAACAATCTTGTTTCAATTCTGATTCTGTCTTCTACCCCTCCCAGTTAGGCGTCGTCTGCAAATTTGATGAGCATCTCCTCAATTCCTACATCCAAGTCGTTTATGAAGACCTTGAACAACAACACTTGTCACTCTTTCCCGGGATGATCTATGCTCCACAAACATAGTCGTCTCTGGTGACCAGAGGCTCTTCCAGGCGACCGTGTTTGTGAATGATTGAGCATGAAACCGGAGACCCCCTGAAAGTCGTTTGCCCTTGTATGGGATGACAAAATATGCAGAACTTTGGCTGACCCCTCCGGTGCCAGGAATAGCTCACTCTGGTTTCAGTAGATGGATTTGCAGGTCCCTGCTTGAGTGGAGAAGTCCAGCTCACCCAAACCCAACCTGATCTGTAATTTCTGGTGCTTGGCAGTGAGTCAGATTGCTTTAATTAGCTTCTGCTGCGGCTGTGTTTAACCTGTCACCCTCTTAATCCTGCCTTTCAGCAGAAGGGATCATTTCAACGGTCTCCCCACCCATTTTCTGACTTGCCAGGATCACTGGTGGTTCATCTTCATATCCTGCTAGGCCGAAGAAGCGCAGGAAGAGTCTGACTCCCACCGTAATCCGCAATCCACTTAAACCAGCCTCCCCGCGCTTGGCGTCAGTAGAGCTAATCTGGTTGATGCAGAAGCAGCATCAGTGATGGGCTGTGGGTTTCCCTCATGGGAAGTGGGACTGCATTGCTGACAGAGCGCTTTGTGGGGGGGCTTATGGGCTGAAACTCAAAAGTGGCTGGGTGCGTGGAAACAGCATATCCTGGATTTAACCCATGAGAATTCCGGCAAGTGGCCACACTAGCATAGTTATCAGGGCCGGATTTAGGTTTGATGAGACCCTAAGCTACTAAGGGTGGCGCTGTGGGTTAAACCACAGAGCCTAGGTCTTGCCAATCAGAAGGTCGGTGGTTCGAATCCCCGTGACGGGGTGAGCTCCCGTTGCTTGGTCCCAGCTCCTGCCAACCTAGCAGTTCGAAAGCATGAAGTGCAAGTAAATAAATAGGTACCGCTCCGGCGGGAAGGTAAACGGCATTTCTGTGCGCTGCTCTGGTTCGCCAGAAGTGGCTGAGTCATGCTGGCCACATGACCCAGAAGCTGTACGCCGGCTCCCTCGGCCAATAAAGCGAGATGAGCACCGCAACCCCAGAGTCGGCCATGACTGGACCTAATGGTCAGGGGTCCCTTTACCTTTACCTTTGAAGCTACTGAAGGTAATGGGGCCCCTTATATGTCCAGCTGTCCTTTATCAACAACAAACTGTTGCTGGTTTTTGTGTTGAATATATGCTATATGGCAGGGGTCAGCAACCTTTTTCAGCTGTGGGCCGGTCCACCGTCCCTCACACCATGTGGTGGGCCGGACTATATTATTTTTTGGGGGGGAAATGAACAAATTCATATGCCCCACAAATAACCCAGAGATGCATTTTAAATAAAAGCACACATTCTACTCATGTAAAAACAGGCTGATTCCTGGACTGTCTGCGGGCCAGTTTGAGAAGGCAATTGGGCCGCATCCGGCCCACGGGCTTTAGGTTGTCTACCCCTGCTATATGGTAATTTATGCACCTAATAGGTATCTAAAGCCATTTGCACATAACAAAATATGTTATCAGTCTACAAGCACTCTTTAATATTAGATAACAGGTACAACAGCTTGACCTACATTCAACTGTGCTGCACTGCAGTCTGCAGCTGCATGCTACGTGTTGCCATGCAACCAGTCCATGCAGAATGTAGGCACCCTATATATAGAAATAAGCAAACCAGTGATATTTTAGGGTGCAGGCTAGCAGGCGGGGCCCATGACTGACATCATAGGAGCCTACACAACACAAACCAAAACACTATTGCTGTTTGTAGGTTTTATTTATTTGTTTTTTATCTTATATTTTGGAAATGTACAGGTTTTTTCCCTTTAAATTTTTTTTGGGGGGTCCAAAGCTATAGCTTGCTTAGCTTATACATAAATCCGGCACTGGTAGTGATCCTATGCATTGGTTTCAAAGTGCAAGTAGATAAATAGGTACCACTCCGGCGGGAAGGTAAACGGCGTTTCCGTGCACTGCTCTGGTTCACCACATGACCCAGAAGCTGTACGCCGGCTCCCTTGGCCAGTAAAGTGAGATGAGCGCCGCAACCCCAGAGTCAGCCACGACTGGACCTAATAGTCAGGGGTCCCTTTAACTTTAAGTTGGGATCTAACTCAAAATTTCCAAGAGCGATCAGCCCATGAGCAGGGTGTGAAAGCTACACCCTCCCCTGTTGTCTATCACCAGCACCTGGTATTCAGAGGTAGACTGCCTTTTGACCAGGGAGTATCCATTCAGCTGAATGTATGTGATAGTGCATATAGATAATGACTGGTGTCCCTTCTTGGGGTTATTTTATCTTCAAAGCCGACTTGGACTGGACAGTCCTTCAAAAAGAGTGTGCTTGTATACATAGCAATACAACAGGAGAACTGCCATGCACTATAGTAGATAGATAGATAGATTGATTGATTGATAGATAGATAGATTGATAGATAGATAGATGATAGATAGATGATAGATAGATAGATAGATGATAGATAGATAGATAGATGATAGATAGATAGATAGATAGATGATAGATAGATAGATAGATAGATGATAGATAATTTATTATGGTCGGAGACCAGCTTATAAAACACACTTGGGGGTACAATCCCAGAAAGAAAACAAACAGTTAAAACAATGTACAACAATAGATTTAAAATTTATAAATGTGATAAGCATATAGACACTTAAAACTTTAAGATAAGCTACCACATAGATATGACCCAGAGTCACCCATGGAACCGAGTTTAGGGATTTTCTTCATGAACTAGTTTGAGTCGGGGGACGTGATGCACTATAGTATTTTATTTATTCCTTCATTTATTCCTTGCATATCCCACTTTCCTTCATGGAACTCAGGTTGGCATATGCAATTCTCTCTCTGCCCGTTTTATTCTCACAACACTGCGAGGTAGGTTATGCCAAGAGACAAGGACTGGCTCAAGTTCACCTGGGGAGCTTCAGGACTGGATGGGGACCAGAACGCCCATCTCTCAGGTCTCAGCTTGTAGTACCAGAGTCCAGGACCCTAAACCTGAGAAATCAGGAGCCTCTGACACTACCTCAGCAGTTCATCAATGCAGGGAGGTCAGAGAGCAAAGGAGCAGCAGCTATCTTCAAGCCAAAATGTTGGCCCTCATAAGGGTCTGCAGCTGTCTAGCAAAGGAGTACAGGAGAGGTAGGCTCAAACTGGAGCTCTCCGTGGTGCTGAAAGATGCTAATTTGGATCTCTCCGTGGTGCTGCAATAACCAACTTACCTTATTGCGTCCTAGTGGGCTTCTCATTAGAACCAAAACAGGAAACTATCGCAAAACTATACATCACATTAAATTTGTGGTCACACAATTGATTGTTAAAAAAGAAACAGCGATAGGACTGTGGCATATAGGGAGGGTTATTTAACCCTTTCTGTCCATGCCACGCTCCTGTTTGTGCTGGGCCCGGGCGTACTTCTTGAAACGCAGTCCGGGACCGGTCCGGAATCTGGAGGTTCCGCTGGGAGTCAGTTCAACAGGGCCAAGGCAGGATATGAGGCAGGAAACCAGGCAAGGACAAGTACAGGATCTCAGGCAGGATCTGGCATACAGCAATGTAGCTCCTGCAACCTGGGGTGGGGTCCTTCAGGCTTTTAGCTTTGTCGGGGCAATGGCTGGTCCTGATCTCCCAGTGACTCACCTCTCTGTTCGCCCAAAGGCGAGCACTCCTCCTGCGAGTACTCAGGTCTCTCCTTCTCTCAGACCTCAGTCTCTGCAGCTTGGGAGACGTTGGTGGGTTACTAGACTCAGAGGCTGCCTCAGCCTCCCCTGACCCAACTGGTAGTGGAGCAGCTGTAAGTGATGGCTCAGCTGAAGGCAACGAGGTCATCCCCGCATCTGGAGCCAGGGCAGGCTCAGGCCCCTGACTCGGCATGTTGCAGGGGAACCTGTGCATACTGGGGCTCTTCAGGATCAGGCCCCAGACTTGGTTCAGATGATGCCTGAGGCAAAGGATCCAGTGCAGACTGAAACTCCTCTGGTCCCGAGCCCGAGCCCAAGTCCCAGGCCATCACACTGTTGACACCCCCTCCCCAGTCCCAGAAGCAGCTCTTTACTGTGAGGAGAAAGATGTTATTTCCCCCACTCCAGCAAATTGCAGTTTTGGCAGTGGCTTGGGAAATGTTTATTATTTATTGCACGGGTGTCAAACACAAGGTCCGCGGGCCGAATCCGGCCCACCAGACCTCGTCATGTGGCCTGTGTAGCTGCCGCTGGCCGCCAGCCTTCACCTTTTATTCTCCCCCCTTTTTTTTGACACAAGAAAGCCGCCTCTTCAGCGCATGCGCGGCAGCCTACAAGCCAGAGAACATCTGCCCTCTTGCGGCGCCGGCCGTTCTACACAGGAAACCTCCACTTTACATGCATTCAGGAAACCTCCACTTGTTTTTATATTGAGCGCATGCCATCCTGTGATGTGACAGATCCAACGGCTGCCTGAACTCTTATCTCCTGTACTGTAAGTACATATGATGTATGTGGGGGGGGGGGAGGGGGTCTGCTTATTATTCTGCTTAAAAGTCTGAGCGGTAAACTTTGGATATACTGACCACTTCCGTGTCACTTTACAGTGGTATAGGGACCATAAACTACAATCAAATAACCCAAAAATGTCCAAGAAAAGAAAAGTTGATGCAGAGGACACATAGTCCTACACATACAACCGGCCCTTTGAGGGTGACCAAACTGCTGATGCGGCCCCCGATGAATTTGAGTTTGACACCCCTGATTTATTGATTGAATTTACACCCCACCTTTTTCTCCTAAGAGCTCAAGGTGGCATGCAGGACTCTCCCTTACTCCTCATTTAATCCCCACAACAACCCTGTGAGGTAGGTTAGGCTGAGAGCAAGTGAGTGGCCCAAGGTCACCCAGTGAGCTTCAAGGCCGAGTGGGGATTTGAACCCTGGTCTCCCAGGTCCTAGTCCGATACTCTAACCACTAAGGCACATGGGGCACTGCAGCACACGGAGAGAAGTTGTCTCCCCGCTCCATGTATCCTTGATGCTGTGTGGCCTTCCCCGGAATATGTTACTTAAAACAATAATGTGCTAATGCTTAAATGCTTCTACAGATTTAATGCATCTGGTAGGCAGGCCCGTAAATATCTGCATGGTCATTCTGTTGCCCACACCCATCAGAAAAAAGCATGCAAACTGCACAACCTGTCCAAAAATATGTGTGAGTTCGATGGTTCTGTAATTCTGACTGCGGAATTTACAGCCGATGACAATACAGTCACACCTCGGGTTACAGATGCTTCGGGTTGCGTGATTTCGGGTTGCGCACCGCGCTGAACCCGGAAGTACTGGAACGGGTTACTTCCGGGTTTCGGCACTTGCACATGCGCAGAAGCACTAAATTGCACTTTGTGCATGCGCAGAAGCGCCGAATCACAACCCGCATATGCGCAGATGCGGTGCTGTGGGTTGCGGACGCTGCGGGTTGCGAACGTGCTTCCCGCACAGATCACGTTCGCAGCCCGAGCGTCCACTGTAATCTCTGCTTTCCCAAATTTCGAGACTGAATCAGGCCAGCATCTTTTGCTAATTCCCAAGCTGCCGGCAAGGGCTCCTTGTTCTTGAGAGAGACCTGCGCTCTATACTCAATGCTCCCTTTGTGGCCACATTGAAGAACCATGGCAGGCTATTAATATCTCAGTGACCGAGAGAAAAGAAGGAGGATGTGTGACGACTTCCTTCCACTCTAACCTAAAGAGTGAGCCTGTGGGTCATGTCCGCAGTTTGTTTTTGTTCGAAGGGGAAGTCCTTTGCCCTGGATGAATGGGTACTTTTGAAAGAGGTGACCGTGAGTGATGTAATAAGCACTGGAGTATTAACAAAGCTCCTCATGTATTTGGCTAATAGGCCCGGATTCCCTAAAGCACATAAATCAGGCAAAACAAATAAGCCATCCTAGCTTGTGTAAACATATCCTGTAGGTCGCGATTCTTCTTTTTTTAAAAAGGAACTGAAAGACCTCACATAATCCATTCTTAACCCAAATGTGACTAGTGTGCAAACATGTTAACCTAACAAGGACAATTAAGAAAATAAGAAGAAGATCGACTGGAATGACAGATCTGGTGGCTGGGCCGAAACCACAAGATAAATTCTACTTTTTTGAAATAGAAAATCTTGATGCTAAGCAGCAGACTTCTCTGGGGAAATCTGTTAGGACTTTTGAACCCAATCAGTTGCCATTAAACATTTTGCTTTAATCAGTTGTTTGCAAATAGCTCCTTTGCTCCCGTGTTGTTCACTCACTGCATCATGGGTTTTGTAGTCATTGCCTTGCACAAATAATTAGATTTTCTTAGCAGACATTAGAATACCACGAGGGTGAAAAGCCTCGAGCACATCTTGGAAGAATGAACAAATATATATGTATAGGAGATTCTATTGAAAAACACAAACCACTTTGGATTGGGGTTGGCCAGCCAGCTGTTTTTGGAATATTTGAATGATATTTGTTATTATGCTGACTATTTTATTATTAGGCTGCCTGTCAGTCTGCTTTTTATTATGTTTTTACCATTGTTGTTCTGTAATGTGCTTTTAATGTTGTACACTGCCCTGGGATCTTTTGATAAAGGTGCTATATAAATTGAATAAATAATAATAATAATTACTGGAAAGGTAAATTTTAAGTTGAATTCTGATTTTAGAGGATTTCACACTCTCCCCCCAAGTCTCCCTGTATTTCCCCTTTACGCTTCCAAAATCAGGGACTTAAAGGGGGAGGGGGGAAAGCTTGCAAAATACTTTAAAACAGCCCCCACACTCTTAAACCCTTTGCAACAACCTGCTAGAAGTAGCTCCAGTGATGTCAGCAGATGGGTGGGCGAGTGCAGTTTGGGGGAAATGGCCTAGTGGGAAAAGATTGGCCTGTGGTCTGGCTGCTCCCTCCTCCTGCTCTAGAACTTAGACCCATGGGCCAGATCCACCCACTACAGGTTTTTAACGGCTTTCCAAGACTCCCAACAATTAGAAGGGTGACATCAAACTGTTCTCTGTTGTGGTGCGCCATGCCCTTCTTTGGGGTATTTTGGGGAGATACCTTGCCTATCGTGTCTGTGGCATAGTTGCTCAAAGTGTCAGGTGAGCTGCTTCCACAGTGACATAGCGTTGGGGCAGTGGGCACAAGGTGCAAAATTGTTAGGGGTACAAAATTTCAACATCCAGTGAATTCGTAGCTGGGCTCCATTGAAAATGACTTCTCCATGCTAACCAGGAAGTAACCTCTCCAGAAGTGAATGCCCCAAATTCCCTGGGACAGTCACTGTCTCTTGGCCTAACCTACCTTGCAGGGTTGTTGTTGAGTGAAATCTGAGAGGGAAGGGTAGGCAGTGGGTGATATTGACATTTGGGATGCTTGCAGCTCACCCCAGAATCTCCAGTTAAGGGTTCAAGCAGCAGTTGATGAGTGAGACCTCCACAGGAGTCCCGGAAAAGCCACTACCAAACTGAGCTACATGGAGCATTGGCCTGATCCGTTATCCAGCAGTTTCATGTGTTCCCCTTTCAGGGGACTGCAGAGGAGAAGAGCAGTGGTCTGTGAAACATTTGGGTCACTGTGATGCCAGCAGCCATACACCCAATCCCTAGCCTCTTCTCAGACCTATTTGCATGCCGAACAACCGACACACTTCATTCCAAGGAAGAGGGAACCAAACGAATGTGCCGATGATTAAGAAGAAGAATGAATGTAAGCATAGGGCCATAAGAAAGAATGCAGCGTAGTCAGATTCTAGCCGAAACCCTGCCGATCAGGCAGTTTGGCAACCCTGCGTTGCGGTTTGCATGCCTAAATTTCTTCAGAGACATTACACCAATGGAATCTGTGAAGGAAGGGAGTCTAGTTAATTCTGGAAAATCTTGCAGGGAGCAGATGATTTATCGGCATGAATGGTGCTCCCTGTATTAGTCATGGGGAGGAGAGAGGAATAATAAGGAAGCGAGCTGATGAGGCATGTTGCTGATAAACTAGGCTCACCTTGAGATCTGGAACCATCCTTTATTGTTGGAGTGGCATACAAAGGATGAACAAGTTAAATCTGTGGTGATAGATTGGGCAAGAGATGTTGGACATAACTAATAATAATAATAATAATAATAATAATAATAATAATAATAATTTATTTGTACCCCACCCATCTGGCTGGGTTTCCCCAGCCACTCTGGGCAGCTTCCATAGAAACCAAAGATACAGTAAAATATCACAGATTAAAAACTTCCCTGAACAGGGCTTGCCTTAAGATGTCTTCTAAAAGTCTGGTAGTTGTTCTTCTCTTTGACATCTGGTGGGAGGGCATTCCACGGGGCGGGCGCCACCACCGAGAAGGCCCTCTGCCTGGTTCCCTGTAACTTGGCTTCTCGCAATGAGGGAACCGCCAGAAGGCCCTCGGAGCTGGACCTCAGTGTCCGGGCTGAATGATGGGGGTGGAGACGCCCCTTCAGGTATACTGGGCTGAGGCCGTTTGGGGCTTTAAAGGTCTGCACCAACACTTTGAATTGTGCTCGGAAACGTACTGGGAGCCAGTGTCCAATACGCTAACCACTGCACCGCACTGTCTTTATGTGAAATGAATGATAGGAACATCTAGTACTGCTCTAAGCTGGCAGTGCTCGCCACATCTTGTGGCAGGGAGTTCCGTAAGTTAAGCCGCAAGCCTTAACCCTGCTTACCTTAGAGTGCACTCATTAGAAATTGCTTCTGCATCGATGTGGTTAGAAACGTGCTTTCGATTATGTATTTGAATTATCTCCTTTTGTTCTCTTCCCCCCTCCAAGTTGTCATCATTATTTTTTAAAAGAGAGTCCTAGCCAAGAGCAAGACTTTCCGTATTAGTGCTTGCAAATAAACAAAGGGCAGGTAGGTGGATGCCTCCGGGAAGCCCAAGCCCCGGCAAATAAAACAGAAAAGAAACACAACAACCCTCTGTCCAACTCAGAACATCATGTCCTTTAAAAAGATTTCCTTTCCCCTCCTAGCCAAAGTTTTATTAAAAAAACAACAGAAGAATGTTGCAAAATTCCTGAACTGGAGGCTAATTGCTGTATTTGATATCCTGGGAATGGACTCCAGATCTCGGTGACTAATTGGCGCAAAGGGTGACACATGGATTTTCCCGGTGATTGCAGTCAAAATGCAGTGACGTCACTGCGCCGTGCTTGGGGTGATTCATCCTGCAACTTCCCCAGGTGTACTTGACCTTCCTCCGTGATCTCTCCCTTTCCCCCAAGAGAGGCTGGCTGTATCCCTGCCATTCATCAAAAGGCCAAAGAAGCACCTCTCATTCATTCATTCATTCATTCATTCATTCATTCATTGCATTGTGGAGAGAGGTGTGGCCAATATGAATAAGAAATGATAACAATCAAGGCTGAAAATGTTTGTTTCATTTCACTGATTGCATTTGTAGCACACCTTTCTAGCTCAAGGTGGCATGCCTGGTCCTCCCTCTCCTCATTTAATCCACACAACAACCCTGTGAGATAGGTTAGGCTGAGAGTGAGTGAGGGACCCAAGGTCACCCAGTGAGCTTCCTGGCTGAGTGAGGATTTGAACCCAGGTCCTAATATTCAACAACCCAACCCAGTGCTGCTTCAGTTTAAGTACAGTTTCAGCTTAAGAACAGACCTCCAGAACGAATTAAGTTCTTAACCCGAGGTACCACTGTACTTTCCTTTGGACCACCTCAGCCAGGCTAAGTGGGGGGGGGGGGGTTTGGGTCTTGTTGTCTGGGCAGCCCAAGACCTCCATCCACGCTGCCCAGGCTTGCGCCCCGGGGAGGTCACTTTGGTACAAAAAGAACATGGGAAGCAGCAGTTACGAGTTACTGGTCTCTGCAGCCACAACAGGCACTGTTATTCTCCACTGGTTTGGAGGTGTGCTCCATTGTCTTTTGAGACAGACAGGTGCCAACACCCTCCTCACTGACAGGCAGTAGTTCTCCATGATTTCAGACATAGCCGTCTCTCATTCCTACTTGAAATTGCTGTCAGGAATTGAATCTGAGATTTTCTGCATGCAAAACAGATGCTCTCACACGGAACTGTGGCCCTTCCCCCAGTTCGGCTGCAAGAATCAGATGGGCCTCAGAGACCAATTCCCCACTCCTCACCCCTGTAAGCTTTGGCCTCATGGCAAAAACCTTTGGGAACACTTATATTTGCATCTGAACAGGCTTGAGGGAAGAAATCTTATCTTAACAGGTCTCTGGGGGATACCAAATATTAGACTGCATTATGGAGCCAAGGGACGCAGGTGGCGCTGTGGTCTAAACCACTGAGCCTAGGGCTTGCCAATCAGAGGATCGGCAGTTCGAATCCCCATGACGGGGTGAGCTCCCATTGCCCTGTCCCAGCTCCTGCCAACCTATCAGTTCCAAAGCACGTCAAAGTGCAAGTAGATAAATAGGAACTGCTCCAGTGGGAAGGTAAATGGCATTTCTGTGTGCTGCTCTGGTTCGCCAGAAGCGGCTTAGTAATGCTGGCCACATGACCTGGGAAAACTGTCTGTGGGCAAACGCCGGCTCCCTCGGCCAGTAAAGTGAGATGAGCGTCACAACCCCAGAGTCATTCGTGACTGGACTTAATGGTCAGGGGTCCTTTACCTTTTCATGGAGCCAACCAATTAAGGCAGGCTCTATCCCAAAAAACTAACAATACAGTGAAGGTCTGTACAATATGGGAATTCTGATAGATGCTATTCCTCTAGAGGGTAAGCAGCTAAATAAATTTAGATTTGGCAACCAGCCCTTCTTTAAAGGTGGCCCATAAGGTGTGCAAATTGTGGGTGAAAAGTTTCTTGCCTCATTACCGTATTTTTCGCCCTATAGGACGCACTTTTTCCCCTCCAAAAATGAAGGGGAAATGTGTGTGCGTCCTATGAGGCGAATGCAGGCTTCAGGAGAGCCCCAGCGCCAGCCCCACAAGGTTGGGGGACAGCGGGAAGGCGGAACGCCACCATCCCGCTGTCACCCGATGTGGTTTGGAGGCTGATGGCGGGGAGACGCGTGCTTCTCCCTGCTGCCTGCCCCGCAAGCTCCGGGGACAGCGGGGAGGCGCAGCGCGTCTTCCCGCTGTCCCCGGACCTGGTCTGAAGGCTGGCGGCAGGGAGAAGAGCGCTTCTCCCCGCTGCCGGCCCCACAAGTGCCTGGGGAGGGGAAAATAAATTTTTTCCCTTTATTTCCCCCCCCAAAAACTTGGTGCGTCCTATGGGCCGGTGCATCCTATGGGGCGAAAAATACAGTATTTTGTCATCCTGCCTCTTCAAATAATAACAGGATTCAATATTATCACGGCTGGAGTGGGAGCAAAAGGTCATAGCATTGAAAAGGATCCTTCTTCCCTGCATCTCCGATCCAGAAGAACCTGAAACCCTATGATGTAACTGGCAGGTCATGAAACAAATAAGCCTCATTTTTCCATCACGACAAGAAATGATGTAAAAGAGAGATACCGGTGCTCTCACAGATTGTTTGTTCAAGCATAGGATTTGGCATTTAAGCTATGCAGAGTACTTTTGACCTGTGACTGTGGCAGTTTATGGAGCCTAAAAGAGTGTTGTTGGGATGTATGGTGTGTTGGGGGGGGGGCAGTACCGCTGGTGGGAGACACGTCATGTTCCTTCTGGGTAGATTGTCCATCTTTGGTCCCCAACCTGTGCTCAGCTCTCACACTTCCCCCTCCTCCAGTCTGGATTTTCTCATACCAGGGACATTACAAAAAGGAGAAGGTTTGCGAATGTCAAGTTGGTGGCCATCACTGCCTCATGTGGACGTGAGTTCCATAGTTTAACTATAGGTAAAAAGGTAAGGGACCCTTGGATGGTTAAGTCGAGTCAAAGGAGACTATGGGGTTGCAGTGCTCATCTCACTTTCAGGCCTAGGGAGTTGGCGTTTGTCCACAGCTTTCTGGGTCATGTGGTCTGTAGGACTAAAATGCTTCTGGAGCAACAGGACACCGGGATGGAAACTAGAGCGCACAGAAACGCTGTTTACCTTCCTGCCACAGTGGTACCTATTTATCTACTTGCACTGGTGTGCTTCCGAAATGCTTGGTTGGCAGGAGCTGGGACAGAGGAACAGGAGGTCACCTTGTCGTGGGGATTCAAACCACTGACCTTCTGATCGGCAAGTTCAGTGGTTTAGACCACAGTGCCACCCGCAATGCGCTGCATGGAAGACAGTAGAGAATTAATGGATGCGCAGGAAGCTTAATAGTCACAAGTAGTACAGATGAGCCCATATGCACCTCTGATGGGAAAGGGGGGTCTTCTTTGAGAAGACATCCAGGGCATTCTCTTTAGCTTTGCCTGGTGGCAAACACTCAGGAAACAGCAGCCTTCATCAGGCTGGGTTCTGGGAAAGAACAAGCAATCCCTGTTGGGTCTCTCTGGCACTAGATCATTTATGAGCAGCGATCAGAAGGAGCAACATCTGGAGATGATTGCTCCTAAGGAGGACGGAATGCTTTAAGCTGGGAGCCATTGCAGACAAGATGTTGCACCTCCCCCCTACTTTCCAGGGGCATATGGTCTTTGTCTCACTGTGGAATTCCTTTCGGCTCAACTCATGCCTGTTTCTCAGTTGCAGGCTGGACGGCTTCCGATTTGGTTGCCGGTGCTGCCGTGGAAAAACGCCCTGAAGGGTCAACTGGAATAACTCTGGGCAAGTCATTTGAATAAGAATTCTCTGCATAAGCAAACAGAGGATGAGCCCAGAACCTTCCTTGCAGCTTCATGTTTATACTGTATGTGATGTGTATACATTACACAGACACATGTGTAGGTGTGTACCCACCACTTTGATATTCACTGATTATTAGGTTAACTCATAACAGCTGCATAGGACAGTTGAGAACCACTGCCATCACTTCAGGGACGTAAGTGCACCGGGGGTGAGAGTGTGTGTGGGGTTTTCATAAGGATAATGGTGCGTTTGGGTAGGGTTTTGCACCCAACTTGGACCCTGTAAACCCTGCTGGAGAGCCTGTTCATTGATCTGCATTTGTTTTGGATTCTCAGCAAGCTTTACAACCCTCCGTTGGATATTGTTGTTGTTTAGTCGTTCAGTCGTGTCTCCCTGGACCAGAGCATGCCAGGCACTCCTGTCTTCCACTGCCTCCCGCAGTTTGGTCAAACTCATACTGGTACCTTCCAGAACACTGTCAAACCATCTCGTCCTCTGTCGTCCCCTTCTCCTTGTGCCCTCCATCTTTCCCAACATCAGGAGTCTTCCATGCAGACTGTCAGTATTTTGCAGGAGGGAGGTGCAAGAGCATACCAGGAAATTTAGGTTTGCACAATTAAGTTGAATTGCAGCGCTCTGTCACCCTGGCACAACCAACCTGCTTTCCAAGAAACAGACTTTTCTCAAGTAAAGTGACGAGGGAGTGCATTGAAAAGTCTTGAATGAAAGAAAGATTAACAGGAAAGTGCGTTAAGCATCCTACAAGCAAGTCAGAATGAATGCTGGCCTACTGTGTGTGTGTAGGAGGGGTCTAATTTCCCCAAAACCACCCAACCAGGAAAAAAAGTTTTTATTTAAACATAAATCAATCATAAACATTTATTGCTTGATGTTTAAATAGAAACTTGTTTTTGCTTGGTAGGGATATCTTTTTTAAAAATAGTTTTTATTTGATTTTACAAATACAAATTTATAACAATACCGAATACAGAGATTTCTCTGAATCTGGAGACTTCCCTCCCACTCCATGGGTCCTATTGTCAATATTTTCAATGGCATTATTATTTCATAGTCTGTATTTTGTTATCTGTCCATATTGTCCGTAGCGTTTGTTACATTACAAGTGAGATTAAAATCCTTCTGATGGAAACAGAAACCTTTTATTCAATACAATGCCGCCCCTGGATTAGTTCTGAAACTACACACAAAGATGGGAGAACGTACTTTTAAGAAGCCAGGAAAAATGAAGAGGAAGGACAGAACTTGGAAGAGGCAGGAACATCGCTGGGATGGCAAAGCAGAGATTGGATGGCCATCTGTCCGGGATGCTTTAGCTGAGATTCCTGCATTGCAGGGGTTGGACTAGATGACCCTAGGGACCCCTTTGAACCCTATGATTCTCTTCTTCTTCTTCTTTGGCGATCACTCGTAGCCAAATAAGATTGTCTTCCATGAACACGGTCTTAACAGTGAGTCTGTAAGTGACTGTGGAGGTCAGTTCTGGATCCACACGTCCTTCCACAGTGGGGACATTGGTTCCCGGGTGGGAGTTAATCACAGTGAGGGTTTGCCAAGCGTGCCTTCCCCTCCCTTGCGTCCTGAGTTCAAGTGTCTTCAAAGCCCATGACACTTTTGGTAAAGGCTGTTCCCCAACTGGAGCACTCGCAAACGTTTCCCAATTGTTGGTGCTTATACTACATTTTTTAAAATTTGCCTTGAGACAGTCTTTAAACCTCTTTTGTTGACCACCAGCATTACACTTTCCAGTTCAGAATAGAGGACTTGCTTTGGAAGACGATAATCAGGCATCTGCGCAACATGACCAGTCCAGGGAAGTTGATGTTGAAGAATCATTGCTTCAGCACTGGTGATCTTTGCCTCTTCCAGTACACTGATATTAGATCGCTTGTCTTCCCAAGTGATGTGTAATATTTTTCGGAGACACCGTTGAGTGAATCTTTCGAGGAGTTGGAGTTGAAGAAGAAGAAGAAGAGTTTGGATTTGATATCTTGCTTTATCACTACCCGAAGGAGTCTCAAAGTGGCTAACATTTTCCTTTCCCTTCCTCCCCCACAACAGACACTCTGTGAGGTGAGTGAGGCTGAGAGACTTCAGAGAAGTGTGACTAGCCCAAGGTCACCCAGCAGCTGCATGTGGAGGAGCGGGGAATCGAACCCTGTTCACCAGATTACGAGTCCACCACTCTTAACCACTACACCACACTGACTCTCATAGATGGCGTTTATAAGTGGTCCATGTTTCACAAGCATACAGTAAGGTTGGTAGTACAATAGCTTTGTAAACAAGCATTTTGGTTTCCCTGCGAATGTCCCGGTCCTCAAAAACTCTGCACTTCAATTGGGAGAAAGCTACGATTTTGCTATGATGATTCTATGGTTGGTGAGTGGATTGGTGCACCAATGTATCAGTAGACCTCCACTGCCCAAGGAGGAAAGTGTCCAACATGCATTTCCTCTCTGAGGTGACCTTTCCATAGCCGGTTGTGAATAAACCCGGAAGACAAGTGTCAGTTTTATGCAATGGCAGAAACCAAAACCGAATGTGTGCGCAAGCCTCTTTGTCTGACTCAGCACAAGTTCAGACATGCTATCCATCAGCACATTCCATCCTGGGCCCAAATTGTTCTGCCTCGCAACAGGCGTGGCGTTTTTTTCCAGCTCTGCAGAGAAGAATTTCCACCACCAAAGAGCTCCGTATCTCCTCGCGGAATCACCTCTGACATTTCCCAATTCCCTTTCGAGAGGATGAATGCATTACATAATCCACGTGGATCCGGCGTCACGTTGCGGGGAAGCAAAGTGAAGTAACAAAGGCTTGATAGCACCAGGCGGGTTCACCGCTGGGAGAAATAACCGCTCCCATTTCCAGGTTGGTTGGTTAGAGAGTTGTGTGGGAGCCCAGGTCATTAAGGACTGGGAAAATATAAATTTGTGGTTTATGTGTGTTGTTGTTTAGTCGTTTAGTCGTGTCCAACTCTTCGTGACCCCATGGACTAGAGCACGCCAAGCACTCCTGTCTTCCACTGCCTCCCGCAGTTTGGTCAAACTCATGCTGGTAGCTTCGAGAACACTGTCCAATCATCTCGTCCTCTGTCGTCCCCTTCGCCTTTTGCCCTCCATCTTTCTCAACATCAGGGTCTTTTCCAGGGAGTCTTCTCTTCTCATGAGGTGGCCAAAGTATTGGAGCCTCAGCTTCAGGATCTGTCTTTCCAGTGAGCACTCAGGGCTGATTTCCTTCAGAATGGAGAGGTTTGTTTATGTGTAG
This sequence comes from Podarcis muralis, assembly GCF_964188315.1. Taxonomy (NCBI): domain Eukaryota; kingdom Metazoa; phylum Chordata; class Lepidosauria; order Squamata; family Lacertidae; genus Podarcis; species Podarcis muralis. The sequence goes on from NC_135663.1 coordinate 6,487,495, forward strand.
ATCATGTAAATAAAGGGGATCACTCTCTCACCCCACCTTCTTCGTATGATGGGACATGGAGAGGTCAAGCACTGCAAGGGCACTCAAAACAAAGCCATTCACATATTTTTATAGAATCATGATTTATGCAGGAATTCTGTAACTGGGTTGGCTATGTACCACTGTTTGTACATGTTCTGCAGACTGTCTGGCCAGAGTGGTGCGCTCTACGTGGGGCTACCTTTGAAGGTGACCAAGAAACTACAACTAACCCAGAATGCGGCAGCTAGACAGGTGACTGGGAGTGGCCACCGAGACAACATAACACCGGTCCTGAAGGACCTTCATTGGCTCCCAGGACATTTCCGAGCATAATGCAAAGTGTTGGTGCTGACGTTTAAAGCCCTAAATGGCCTTGGCCCAGTATACCTGAAGGAGCGTCTCTACCCCCATCGTTCAACTCGGACACTGAGGTCCAGCGCCAAGGGCCTTCTGGCAGTTCCCTCCCTGTGAGAAGTGAGGTTACAGGGAACCAGGCAGAGGGCCTTCTCGGTGGTGGCACCTGCCCTGTGGAATGCCCTCCCATCAGATGTAAAGGAAATAAACAACTATCTGATTTTTAAAAGACATCTTTTAATATTTGAAGGACTATTTTAATATTTTGTTGGAAGCCACCTAGAGTGGCTGGGGAAACACAGCCAGGTGGGTGGGGTATAAACAATAAATTATTATTATTATTATTATTATTATTATTATTATTATTATTATCTGAAGGCAGCCCTGTTTAGGGAAGTTTTTAATGTTTGATATTTTATTGTGTTTTTAATCTTCTGTTGGGAGTCGCCCAGAGTGGAAACGCAGCCAGATGGGCGGAGTATTATTATTAATAATAATAATCTTGAAGTTAAAACAATACAGATCTTATTGAGAAAGAAATATGAGTGTTTCTCAACCTCTTGTTGTTTGGCTCCCCAGTATCTGGTCCCCACGAGGTACAGTGCTTCTGGAAATGGAGGCTCTATTTTCAAACGCGACAACTAGCAGGCACCGGCAGGCCTGCCTCCCATCAGTCTTGTTAACACTCTTTTAAAACCCCAGCTGATCTGCTTGCGAATGGCAAGACTCCAACAGTGGCTTGGTTGGTTCTTGGTTGAAATTCAAAGCCATTATATAATAAGGGCGTCGACGTGCTGCAGGTTACGTGCTTTCTTCCGCTGTTCTGCTGGGAGCTGGCAGAGGAGCGAGGCGCGAGGAGCAACACAAAGGCAAGCTGCGTTTGAGCAATCAGCCAGGCTTTCGCCCAGCGATGGCACAGGGGCTGCCAACTCCTGACTGCGAATGAGGAAAGGTGCCTCCATCTAGGGAGGAGGAGAGCTCAGCGAAGATCATAGAGGCAGTGTGGTGTAGTGGTTAGAGTGCTGGATGGGGAGGCCAGGGTTCAAATCGCACCTTGGCCATGAAACTCGCTCGGGGACCCAGCTAATTCGGATTCCTCGCCCGGAGAAGATCAGATGGGACGCACCCAAAGCTGTCAACGTAGCATTGCCAAAATAAGCAACAGCGATGTCTGCTTCTGCACTTCAAAGATGCTCTGCTGCAATGGCCGCCTGAGGCAGTCGCCTCCCTGTGCCCAACAATTGTGCCGGCCCTGTCAAACATCCACAGTCCACGAGAGACAGTTTGCTTGTTATGTACTGAGTTGAATAGGATCCAAAATGCAGCAGTCTGATTGGTCCTAGAACAATAGCATTCAGAATGCAGTAGTCTGATTGGTCCTAGAACAATAGGATATAGAATGCAGCAGTCTGATTGGTCCCAGAACAATAGGATTCAGAATGCAGCAGTCTGATTGGTCCTAGAACAATAGGATATAGAATGCAGCAGTCTGATTGGTCCTAGAACAATAGGATTCAGAATGCAGCAGTCTGATTGGTCCTAGAACAATAGGTTTTCAGAATGCAGCAGTCTGATTAGTCCCAGAACAATAGGATCCAGAATGCAGCACTCTGATTGGTCCGCAGGACCAATCCAACTCCGGGTGGAAGTGAATCCGCAACCTGATTGGCCTACAGGAGAATCCCAGAATTAGCCAATCATGTGGGGCCCATTGTGTAAAGGATGTATATAAAGCATGATGCTTGGAAAGTGCTGAGGAGTTTGTGCGAAAGCTCAGCTTGCATTCTGAGGGGAACTGTGAACACACAAAGCAGACATTTTGGGGGAACTTCCATTCCTCACTACTCTGAGCTGAATAAAGAGCATGAAATCCACACTCAACTCTGAGTATATTTTATTGCTCTTCCTGTTCTTTGGAATGTGCCCCCTTGAACGTGCCCCACAGTTCATTGGATGCCAAGACTGGATTGCCCAGCCTCCTCTTCTGTCCTGAGCGCAGGATAGGAGCAAAGAGCTTCTCCCTGCGAAAGATCCCAGCGCAAACTAAACGAGCAAGCAAGTAAGTAAAGAAATGTTGGAGGCTGAAGGCTTGAGCAGGGTTGCCAACTTTTTCTTCCCAGAAGGGCTCCAGTGTGGCTTAACAGCAGCTGCTCCACATAGTAGGGCAGCTGTTAAAAGTGCAGGAACCCTGCTAGGGGGAAAAGTTGGCAACCTCAGAGGCAAGGTGTCCAGCAACCCCTTTCTCTGTCCCCCCCCACGTACCGTATTTTTCGCTCTATTAAGACGCACCAGACCACAAGACGTACCTAGTCTTTGGAGGAGGAAATCAAGAAAAAAAAAAAAATTCTGAATCTCAGAAGCCAGAACAGCAAGAGGGATCGCTGAGCAGTGAAAGCAGCAATCCCTCTTGCTGTTCTGGCTTCTGGGATAGCTGCGCAGCCTGCACTCGCTCCATAAGACGCACACACATTTCCCCTTACTTTTTAGGAGGGGAAAAGTGAGTCTTATAGAGCAAAAAATACGGTAATTCATTTCTCACGGTTACCTAAGCCAGTCTGACCTACCCCCCACCTTGCTATCTGCAACTTGAATCATTTGAATTTATCTGTTACATAATGTAACCGATCCGACTTGTGAAAAAGTGATGGCGAGTGGGTGGGGAGACGGGCATTACACTTATGTAAGAAGCTGGTGTCATGCATGCAACTCAAGAGATGGCTGTCTGGAGAGCGCAGGATCCATCCCAGAACACTGTTGCCACCTGCTGGCCATGATGGGGCACAGCATGTTCCTTGCCCACTACACTTTCCTCTTTAAACACAAGGTACTGCCTCTTAGCATCTCTCTAGCAAAGGATTGCATGGCAGCAGCTCTTGGGGGACTTGCCCAGAGATACTCCCCATCCCCTGCTCCAGCTGGGCTTAACCCGTGCTTTTGCCTTGCAACGCGGGTGGCGCTGTGGGTGGTGCTGTGGGTAAAACCTCAATGCCTAGGACTTGCTGATCGCATGGTCGGCGGTTCGAATCCCCGCGGTGGGGTGAGCTCCCGTCTTTCGGTCCCAGCTCCTGCCCACCTAGCAGTTCGAAAGCACCCCTAAGTGCAAGTAGATAAATAGGTACCGCTTTATAGCGGGAAGGTAAACGGTGTTTCCGTGTGCTGCGCTGGCTCGCCAGATGCAGCTTGTCACGCTGGCCACGTGACCCGGAGGTGTCTCCGGACAGCGCTGGCCCCCGGCCTCTTAAGTGAGATGAGCGCGCAACCCCAGAGTCGGACACGACTGGCCCGTACGGGCAGGGGTTCCTTTACCTTTACCTTTTTGCCTTGCATTTCCCCCCCTTTGTTGTTATTATTATTTTTAAACATACTTTCATTCATGACATTCAGACATACAGCATGCAAAAACTACACAAAATGAGAGTTAAAATAAAACAACACTCAGATAGGTGTTTCTGAATATATTAACAAAGCTGTGTTAAAGTTTATATATCATAACTATAGGGGATATGAAATGATAAGAAGGTGTGTGCTTAGATTGCTAACTGTTAGTTAAAGGTCTTTTGTATCAATAACAATTTTAATCTATAGGGAGTAAGGGAGAAAATGAAAAATGGAAACCTATACTTCACGCACACCAAACTGTCCTGTGAATTATAGGTCCTGTTCCACCATATGCCACATTATTTGTATAACCAATAAGGTAAAGGTAAAGGACCCCTGGATTTTTAAGTCCAGTTAAAGGTGACTATGGGGGTGCTATGGTCTAAGCCACTGAGCCTCTTTGGCTTGCCGATCAGAAGGTCAGTGGTTCGAATCCCCGCGATGGGGTGAGCTCCCGTTGCTCGGTCCCAGCTCCTGCCAACCTAGCAGTTCGAAAGCACACCAGTGCAAGTAGACAAATAGGTACCGCTGTGGCGGGAAGGTAAACAGCGTTTCTGTGCGCTCTGGTTTCTGTCACGGTGTTCCGTTGCGACAGAAGCGGTTTAGTCCTGCTGGCCACATGACCCAGAAAGCTGTCTGTGGACAAACGCCGGCTCCCTCGGCCTGAAAGCAAGATGAGCGCCGCAACCCCGTAGTCACCTTTGACTGGACTTAACCATCGAGGGGTCCTTTACCTTTTTACCTTTATGATCAATAAAATCACACCAAACTGCATTGAAATGGTTGTGTTTCTTTTGGCCTCTTGCCACTTTTCATTTTTGCATCCATTTTTTCCAATAACACTGTTTGCCAGATTGCACGATACCATGACCCCATTGCCCTTTATCTTGCATTTTGTTGCTGAGAACCGCCGTCTGATCTCCAGGGTTTGAGACGAGAGGCATTTGCTATTGAGTCTGAGACCTTCTGTGTGCCAAGCAGATGTTCTGCCACAGAGCTACGTCTCTCCCCTGGCCTTCATCTGGGGTAGGGCTCAGCTATGACGGTGTAGCTGTTCACTGTGAAGTGCTTAAGGAATTTTGCACAAGGCTGTGCAACTGGGGATTTTTTTTTTTTTGCTAATAATAATAATAATAATAATAATAATAATAATAATAATATATTTATACCCTGCCCAACTGGCTGGGTTTCCCCAGCCACTCTGGGCAGCTGAAAATTTGGAGAGGGCTCTGCAGAGAGAAAAAATCCGAAGTACCAGTTATTTTTCTGGAGGCCTTCAGGCAGGGCGGTCTCTCTCCCAGTCTTTTCTCCGCTCTGATGTTATTGAGGAATGTAGGAAATTACATCTTGAGCTGCTTTAAGAAATGACTCGGCAGAAAAGACGTGAGATGCTCAGCCAGGCAGATCAGAGAAACATTCAGGTCTTGCTCCTGCAAGGCTTCTTCAGCCCCATCCCAGGAGAAACCTCTTGAGAGTAGCTCTTCTAGTGAGCCAAAGGGGTGGGGGAAGGAATATTCTGGGGTTTTGTTTACTTGCAGAGTAAAAAGGAAGCAAAAAAAGCACAGTGAACTTTCATAAACTGCCTTTATTGTTGTTGTTGTTTAGTTGTTTAGTCGTGTCTGACTCTTCGTGGACCAGAGCACGCCAGGCACTTCTGTCTTCCACTGCCTCCCGCAGTTTGGTCAGGCTCATGTTTGTAGCTTTGAGAACACTGTCCAACCATCTCGTCCTCTGTCGTCCCCTTCTCCTTGTGCCCTCCATCTTTCCCAACATCAGGGTCTTTTCCAGGGAGTCTTCTCTTCTCATGAGGTGGCCATAGTACTGGAGCCTCAGCTTCAGGATCTGTCCTCCCAGTGAGCACTCAGGGCTGATTTCCTTCAGAATGGATCAGTTTGATCTTCTTGCAGTCCATGGGACTCTCAAGAGTCTCCTCCAGCACCATAATTCAAAAGCATCAATTCTTCGGCAATCAGCCTTCTTTATGGTCCAGCTCTCACTTCCATACATCACTACTGGGAAAACCATAGCTTTAAATATACGGACCTTATAAAGACCAATACTGTATCTGCTCAGGATTATTGGCACTGATTTTCAGCGCCCTTCCAGGGCTGGATCTAGACACATCAAAGAAGCGTTTCACTTAAACGCAGTGTAAATTTAGACAGAGAAATCTGGTAGGGGGAAAAAACGGGACCCTGCAGCACCATCTGGCAGCACAGTGTTATATCACATATAAAGGTAAAGGGACCCCTGACTCTGGGGTTGCGGTGCTCATTTCGCTTTACTGGCCGAGGGAGCCAGCTTCCAGGTCATGTGGCCAGCATGACTAAGCCACTTCTGGCGAACCAGAGCAGTGCATGGAAATGCCGTTTACCTTCCCACCAGAGCGGTACCTATTTATCTACTTGCACTTTGACGTGCTTTCGAACTGCTAGGTTGGCAGGAGCAGGGACCGAGGAACGGGAGCTCATCCAGTCGTGGGGATTCGAACCGCCGACCTTCTGATTGGCAAGCCCTAGGCTCTGTGCTTTAGACCACAGCGCCACTCACATATACAAGACATATAAATCACTTTCTCTTTACCGGTCTAGCTGAGTCCCAGGATTCCAGATGGGGAATATATTCGCAGTCCTACCTGGAGAAGCCGAGGATTGAACCTGGGATCTTTTGCACCCAAGGGAGATGCTCTACGCATGAGCTATGGCCCTTCCCTTAGTAGGAAGATGAACCAGAAATGGTTGGGGAAAGAGCTTCTTTGTGAAGGAGGGAGGTTTCTTCTCAAAGCCTGAGGTTGCCACATACGGTTCCTGGTCTACACAGTGTACTTCAGTAATGCATCCCCCAATATTCTCTGCTTAACAGATGGCTTAAATCTAGGGTTGCCATATTTCAAAAGATAAAAATCCAGAAAATTTGCCACCCAGCCCAAGCACAAAATAAATAAACACATAAATTAAAAAAAAAACATTTTTTTAAAAAACCCTATATCCAGGACATTTGCTTTAAAATGTAACCCCCCCCCCCGGAAAAGCATGCAGGACCCCCCAAAAGAGGACATGTCCAGGAATTCCCACATGTACGACAACCCTACTTAAATCTCCACTATGGGGCAGTTCTAAATGTACTTTTTACTGAGTCTTGGTGCCTACTTTTCAAGAGAGCCATGTGTGCTCTAGATGAGTATCTTAAATATTAAGTCTCTCCTCTCTCTTTGGTGATCACTCGTAACCAAGTAAGATTGTCTTCCATGAACACAGTCTTAACAGTGAGTCCGTAAGTGACTCTGGAGGCCAATTCTGGATCCACATGTCCTTCCATAGTGAGGACATTGCTTCCAGGGTGGGAGTTGATCATGGTGACGGTTTGCCAAGCATGCCTTCCTCTTAGCACATTTCTCCCTTGCGTCCTGAGTTCAAGTGTCTTCAAAACCCATGAAACCTTTGGTAAAGGCTGCTCTCCAATTGGAGCGCTCGTAGGCCAGTGTTTCCCAATTGTTGGTGTTTATGCTACATTTATAGTTAGATTTGCCTTGAGAGAGTCTTTAAACCTCTTTTGTTGACCACCGGTATTATGCTTTCCATTTTTAAGTTTGGAATAGAGTACTTGCTTTTGATGACGATAATCAGACATCCAAACAACATGACCAGTCCAATGAAGGTGATGTTGAAAGATCATTAATAATAATAATAATAATAATAATAATAATAATAATAAACAGAGCATTCCCAATATTAGGTTGCTCTGGACTTTCTTTGTTACCACTATATGCATGTGAAGATAGGCCATGGTGATGGTCGCATCTTAAGCCTCAGAGCATCAAGCATGTATAGCCCAGCCTTGAAAATATGAAGGCTTGAGAGCTAGTTTTCTGGAGGCAAGCAGAAGGACTCTGGAAAGCAATGGGTTAAGCTCCTCCTATTCAGGGGATGGCAGGTGAGTTGAAACTGAGTCCTGGGCAGCTGCAGGGCACTTGTGCTCCAGCTCCATATGTCTTCAGTCTTCATGTTCCCCTTACCCCACTCAGTTACATTATTATGCAGACAATGGCGCTGGTCTACCTTACAGAGCCGTCACTTTGCAAAGCCAAGCGCATGAATGCGAAAGGTGCTAAATGAGAAAGTGGTGCTTGGCTGTCCTCTGGTGGTCAGCCGAGGAATTTAGTTCATCTGAAGCAGGAAAAGCCAATGGTATCGCGGAGATCTGCAACATGCCTACTTGTTACATTTGTTCTAATAATAATAATAATAATAATAATAATAATAATAGTGTTTTTACTTATGATTCAAAAAGGATCTGTAAAGAAAGAAAAAAGAAAAAAATAGGACAAAATAGGACAAAAGCAAAACACACAAGGCCTTCCTTTCCTCTCCTTCCCTGGTTTCTTTTATTTTCTCTCTCTTCGGCGTATTCTAAGTTACCAAATTCTTCTTTTCTTACTCTTTGTCTCCTACTGCTGAATTTATTCAAGTCCTGTTAATCTGTTCACTTGTTTATGCTGATTCCTAAAATACTTTACAAGCATTTTTGTATTCTTGATCATCTTGTTCTCTTGTCTTACTAGTCAGACCCGCTAACTCCACACATTCCAATATCTTGAAAGGCCGTTCCTCTGTAGTCGGTACTGCGTTCTCCATTTTTGTGCAAGCAAAAGTTTGGGCTGCCCTAGTGGTGGCATACACGAACAGAGTCTTTCTTTTATTTGGGGGCACTTCTGTTGTTACCATTTCACGTGCCACATTTCTGTGCCGCCCGAGTCCTGGCCAATGTAAGGGCCGGCACCTTGTTCTGCAGTCATGAGCAACTTTAAGGTAATGGGGTTTGCAACTCTCTTTGGTTTCTCCCCAAGGCTGTGGGTCAAAACCAGCAAGGCTGTTCTTATGTTCAAGAAACAACACGGAGGTGGAACGTTCACCAGCACCTTTAGTGGGGTGGGAACAGAGCTGGATTTTGGTTTGATGAGGCCCTGAGCTACTGAAGGTAATGGGGCCCTTTATATGTCCAGCTGTCCTTTGTCAACAACAAGTTGTCATTGGTTTTTGTGTTGAATATATGCTATATGGTAATTTATGGACCTAATAGGTTTCTAAAGCCATTTGCACATGTGGCCATGCAACCAGTCCATGCAGAATTTGTTGTTGTTGTTTAGTCGTTTAGTCGTGTCCGACTCTTCGTGACCCCATGGACCAGAGCACACCAGGCACTCCTGTCTTCCACTGCCTCCTGCAGTTTGGTCAAACTCATGTTGGTAGCTTCGAGAACACTGTCCCACCATCTCGTCCTCTGTCGTCCCCTTCTCCTTGTGCCCTCCATCTTTCCCAACATCAGGGTCTTTTCCAGGGAGTCTTCTCTTCTCATGAGGTGGCCAAAGTATTGGAGCCTCAACTTCATGATCTGTCCTTCCAGTGAGCACTCAGGGCTGATTTCCTTCAGAATGGAGAGGTTTGATCTTCTTGCAGTCCATGGGACTCTCAAGAGTCTCCTCCAGCACCAGAATTCAAAAGCATCAATTCTTTGGCGATCAGCCTTCTTTATGGTCCAGCTCTCACTTCCATACATGCAGAATGTAAGCACCCTATATATAGAAATGAGTAAACCAGTGATATTTTAGGGAGCAGGCTAGCAGGCGGGGCCCATTACTTACATCATAGGAGCCTACACAACACAAAACACTGTTGCTGTATGTAGGTTTTATTTTTTTATCTTATATTTTCAAAATGTACATCCAGTTTTTTCCTTTAATTTTTTTGGGGGGCCCCCAAGAGAGTGGGGCCCAAAGCTATAACTTGTTTAGCTTATACGTAAATCTGGCACTGGGTGGGAACCAAGAAAGGGAATGGAGGGGGGAGCCCTTATGTTTCCGCAGCTCCTACTAAAGAATCAAATCCCATGGGATGTTTTAGTTTTGGAATACAATCACTGTCCTCCTTCCTCTGTTCTCCTCTCTTTGCACAGACATCGTCCTTTCTCTCAGGACAGGATATCCTAGAACAATGGTAACAGCTGCCTCAACAACAACAATAACAGCAGCAGCAGCAGTCAAGCCAAGGTTTGTGCAGGAGAGTGACAAAGAGACACCTTAACGCCCAGGTGGCAGGGTGCATATGAAGTCTGCATATAAATGCAATATTTGTGCAAAAAACCAAACAAACCCCCAGATGGAAACGCAGTATATTTGGCAAAATTGCGTCAAAAATGTGTGTGCTAGAAGAAATTCGCAGTAAAGTGCTGGCGCATTTTCGTTCAGAATTGAAAAATTCGCAAACAAGTGTGGAAATGTGGGGAACTGAATGCTCGGGCAGGAAACGAAAAATGGAGCGAAACTGAAATTGGCTGATCGGCCGATTCTCACTCTGCATCTATCCTTTTCTGCAGAAGAGTGGGGAATACTGTTAACAGAGATAGTGGGGACCCCAAAAACCGCCCCCCCCATATGATGAAAGCACACAGCAGAGGCCAAGAAAGGCTGCCAACCAGATACCCACCAGAGCTGGATGCTGGATGAGGCCCAAGACCCACCTAGTGCAGCATCCTGGCCTCTCAGTGACCAGGTAGAAGCCTGGGTGATCTTCAGCCCTCACTTAACAGCGGCAGTAGGAAGATCTGAGGTTGTGAATCAGGATCTCTTTCTGATCTCCTCCCTGCTTGCAGAGGGTTATATTTATTCCCCACGTCACATTTACAAAACCCCTACATCAACTATGGGAACATTTCCATCCTCTGCGTCGTCCGATCCACCCCTAACACTGATTCTTTAGATCTCAGAGGGAGCAGCCAAGAAACTTGAACCCGGGTCATGGGATGTAAGGCGAGACTGCGACGACTTAAGAGAGGGAAGGCGGGACGCTTGTTGTGACCGGCCTGTGGGTATCCTGTCAAGATGGCTCAAAATACACTGGCAAAAAGAAGCTTGATTTACTCTTATGGTGTGTATATCTTCATGCAAATGCATTTTGAAGAGCAGAATTTGTACAATTGCACCGTCGTGATGTTCTGGGGAGGATTCCCGATTTCAGAATAGCGACAATCTTCTCTTCAGACTTACAAAACCCAGCTGCTCAAAGATACGACCAAAATGGGGAAAGTTTTCCTGGATGTTCTGGGGGGGATAAAAGCAGTAGACACCAAGGTGGTTCCTGACCTTTTGCTTTTGAATCAGACCATGCTGCTTTCATGTTTAAATCAGAAGTGGGCGGGGAGGAGGGGGTTAAGCTCAAGGGAGTGTGTAGGAGGTTGTGGTGTCTGCTGTATTCAGGCTTTGCGGACCTGAGAACCTGGGGAACCTCAGCAGGCTGAAATCCTAGCTTCTCTTTACCTCAGGCTCATGAAATCCACAACCTGCTAAGCCAAGCACACCCACCGCTGGCCATGTATGCTGATGGGGGAATCAAAACACCTCTCGCCTTTGCTCTCTGTTGGTGCTGACCTTTAAAGCCCTAAACGGCCTGGGCCCAGTATACCTGAAGGAGCGTCTCCACCCCCATCATTCAGCCCAGACACTGAGGTCCACCTCCGAGGGCCTTCTGGCAGTTCCCTCCCTGCAAGAAGTGAGGTTACAGGGAACCAGGCACAGGGCCTTCTCAGTGGTGGCGTCCGCCCTGTGGAATGCCCTCCCATCAGATGTCAAGGAAATAAACAACTACAGTCATACCTCTAGTTGCGTTAGGTTCACGTTGTGTTTTTTCTGGTTATGAACGCGGCAAACCCGGAAGTGTTTACTTCCGGGTTCGCCGCTTCATGCATGTGCAGGAGTGATCTGCGTGCTTCGTGCATACGCAGGAGCACTCTATCGCATCACATGCATGCGCAGAAGTGGCGCTCAACTTACGGACTTTTCGGGGTGCAAATGGCAACCCAGAACAGATTGCATCCATAAGGAAAGGTACCACTGTACCTGACTTTTAGAAGACATCTGAAGGCAGCCCTGTTTAAAAGGTAAAGGTAAAGGTACCCCTGCCCGTATGGGCCAGTCGTGAGAGACTCTGGGGTTGTGTGCCCATCTCACTCAAGAGGCTGAGGGCCAGTGCTGTCCGCAGACACTTCCGGGTCACATGACCAGCGTGACAAAGCTGCATCTGGCGAGCCAGCGCAGCACACAGAAACGCTGTTTACCTTCCCGCCAGTAAGCGGTCCCTATTTATCTACTTGCACCCAGGGGTGCTTTCGAACTGCTAGGTTGGCAGGCGCTGGGACCGAGCAACGGGAGCGCACCCCGCCGCGGGGATTCGAACTGCCGACCTTTCGATCGGCAAGCCCTAGGCGCTGAGGCTTTTACCCACAGCGCCACCCGCGTCCCTGTTTAGGGAAGTTTAAATGTTTGATTCTATTTTTAATATTCTGCTGGGAGCTGCTCAGAGTGGATGGGGAAACCCAGCAAGATGGGCTGGGTATAAAGAATTAATTATCATCATCATCATCATCTCTGGGGCTGGAGAAACAGCAGGATGTCAGCCCCTAACAGTGGAGTCTGTTCTATTTTGTCCCAGTGGGGCAGGGCCCCACCAATCTCAGTCTCAGACCCGCCTCACTTATGAGAAGGCGGAAAAGTGGTGTCGAAATCTTGTGGGAGCTCATGGAGCGCATGATGCTGCCGCTGTTTCTCCAGCAAAAGTGATGGGGCAGCAGCAGCGACAGGGCAGCCCTCAAGCGGCAGAAAGGGGCACGCCAACCCTTCTGGGTCTGCCCTCCGCTAGTTCTCACCTTCCTGCTGTCTTGCTTCCAAGTAGCCCAGGGAGTGGCGGTGGCTTCCGACTCCTCCATCCCTGTAGAACTCAAAAGGATGGGGACAAATTTAGAATTAGTTGCCTCTGCCTATTATAGCCTCTGGCTCCCCCTACTGTTGGCCTCCTTGAGTGCCGCTGTGCCACTCTCAATGGGCAGCAGCCACAATAGGGCCATACAGGCCAAGATTAGCACCTTGAACTTGACCCCATAGCACAACAGCGGCTGTAGGGTTGTCAGGAGCGAGCCAGCAAAATTTAAGCCCAGAGACTCCTATGTGTCAGAATGAATGAGGTTTTAACAAAATACTTAGTTATGGCCGCTAGGGGTCAGGATTAGATATGCTGTCGGTAGCCCTTGCAAATAAATGACTGAAACTTTTAAGAGATTGCCTTCTAAATCCAGAAATGGATTTCTCGCACCCTCACCCCGAATGTTCAACATCTTTTAATGTTGTTTTTGTTAGCTCTTAAAGTTTGCTTAAGATATATAATTGGGACTTCCTTTTACATATGTATTCTTTGCTGTTTAAACTGGAGGCCGTCTAAAGTTACACTCATGTGGTCTGGCAGCATGCTGAGAAAACAGATTACCAGCTGATTTAGTTACTGTCCGGCTAGGATGTCGAAAGGATCTGGCTTCGAGATCTGTGACACAGCAGAGCATGGAAGATTACTGAGGTGACAGAAAAGGGGGGGAAATCATAGAATCATAGAATTGAAAGGGACCTTAAGGGTCATCTAGTCTAACCCTCTGCAGTGCAGGAATCTCAGCTAGAGCCATCCCTCACAGATGGCTATCCAACCTCTGCTGAAAAACCTCCAAGGAAGGAGAGTCCACCACCTTCCATCCCTCGGTGGAACAGCTCTTACTGTCAAAAAGTTCTTCCTGATGTTCAGTCGGAATATCCCTTCTTGTAGCTTGAAGCCATTGGTCAGGGTCCTCCCCTCCAGAGTAGGAGAAAACAAGCTTGCTCCCTCTTCCATGTGACGACCCTTGAGATATTTGAAGATGGCGATCATATCTCCTCTCAGTCTCCTCTTTCCAATGCTCAACAGACTCAACTCCTTCAACCGTTCCTCATAAGGCTTAGTTTCCAGACCCTTGATCATCTTGGTTGCCCTCCTCTGCTCACCTTTCAGCTTGTCAGCATCCTTCTGAAACTGTGGTGCCCAGAATTGGACACAGGACTCCACATATGGTCTGACCAAGGCAGAATAAGTGGGACTATTACTTCTCTTGATCTGGACACTATACTTCTTTTGACAAAGCCTAGAATAGCATTAGGGACACAGGTGGCGCTGTGGGTTAGACCACAGAGCCTAGGACTTGCCGATCAGAAGGTCGGCGGTTCGAATCCCCGCGACAGGGTGAGTTCCTGTTGCTCAGTCCCTGCTCCTGCCAACCTAGCAGTTCAAAAGCACGTCAAAGTGCTAGTAGATAAACAGGTACCGCTCCGGCGGGAAGGTAAACAGGAAGGTGTTTCCGTGTGCTGCTCTGGTTCGCCAGAAGCGGCTTAGTCATGCTGGTCATATGATCCGGAAGCTGTACGCCAGCTGCCTCGGCCAATAAAGCGAGATGAGCGCCGCAACCCCAGAGTCGTCCATGACTGGACCTAATGGTCAGGGGTCCTTTTACCTTTATCTAGAATAGCATTAGCTTTTTTTGTTTGTTTGTTGCTGCTTTATACTGTAGACTCATTTTAAGCTTGTGGCCTACTTAGACCCCTAGATCCTTTTCACATGTACTGCCAGTAAGCCAGGTGTCCCCCATCTTATATTTGTGCAGCTGGTTCTTCCTGCCTAAGTGCAGAACCTTACATTTGTCCTTGTTGAAATTCAGTTTGTTAGCTTGCGCCCAGTTCTCCAATCTGTTAGGGTCATTTTAAATTCTGATTCTGTCTTCTGTGGCATTAGCTGCCCTTCCCAGTTTGATGTCATCTGCAAATTAGATGAGCATCCCCTCAAATCCTTCATCCAGGTCATTTATAAAGACGTTGAACAACCACGGGCCCAGGACAGAACCCTGTGGTACCCCACTTGTCATTTTTTTCCAGGATGACAAGGAACCATTAATGAGTACTCTTTGGTTATCCAACCAGCTACCAATCTACCTAACAGCTACCTTGTTCAACCCACATTTTACCAGCTTTGTGAGAATATCATGGGGGACTTTTTCAAAAGCCTTACTGAAATCAAGACACACTATGTCCACAGCATTCCCCTTATCCACCAAGCTTGTAACCCCATAAAAAAAAGAGGGGGGAAAAGAGACAATATTCGTCTGGACCTTATTGATCACAGCATCTTTTTCTAAGTGCTCACAAACCGAATGTTGAATTATCTGAGGTTTCTCAATGTCTAGCACTAGCCATAGGAAGTTTGGGGAGGTCGGGCTCTTCTTCAATAGCATTACAGTGGTACCTCGGGTTACAGATGCTTCAGGTTACAGATGCTTCAGGTTACAGATGCTTCAGGTTACAGACTTCGCTAACCCAGAAATAGTACCTCGGGTTAAGAACTTTGCTTCAGGAAGTTGCAGGAACCCCCCCCCCCCAATCATTCAGTTTGTACAAACACCACACACACACACACACACACAAACACACGTCACACGCGACTTTTCTGTTATAAATTCATAGTAAATCAACCGTATATCGGATTTACACCGGTCCACTTGTATTTTGCTCCATGAAGGAAGGACTATCAAAGGGGAACGGTTTGATACAGGACGGCCATAATCCCTTAAGTGTACCAACACGTACTTAGGAGCCCTACCCAGTTGGCATGACAACCTTGATGGTCCCAGACAGAAGACCACCAGGGTCACAAAGGACTTGCATATGGGAGTGGATTCAACATGGACTGGAACAAAGGACAATGATCTGATCTTCCCTCTGGGGGCAGGAAACTGCCAACTCCCCTTTGTCCTCTGGAAATGACTCATGGGGAGGGGGAAAGGAGGAACCAGCCAGGTGACAAGATACTCAGGTTACCTCCACAACTCCTCCCTTAACCCCTCCTTTTTGTGATGTGTCAATGATGTAGTTGCGATGTAGTTCTAGGGGTGTAGCTTGGGGGATTAGTAACTAATAAAAGTTGGGGTCTTCTTTTGTTCTGGGCTTCCATTTTGTTCCACCTGGTGGCAGGTGGGAGTCCTGTTGCGACAGTCTTCAATAAAGACCAAGCCTACTGGCTACTGTTTTGCTCTGGTATTCCTGGCTGATGTCCTTGATTTTTTGTCCAAGGGAGCCCTCGGATTTCTCTGTTAACAAGGATGAGAACAGAAATCGTGCGGCGGTGGCAGGGCAGCAGTGGGAGGCCCCATTAGCTAAAGTGGTCTTCAGGTTAAGAACAGTTTCAGATTAAGAACGGACCTCCAGAACGATTTAAGTTCTTAACCTGAGGTACCACTGTAATGCTCTGGTTCCTAGATGCTGAATACAAGCACAGGAAAGGACTGTAGCCCAGTGGCATAAAGCAGCTTTCTATTTTCTTGTTAAAATAACGCAGTCTCACAACCATCACGCCCAGTTGCCACTGATAGCCTTGTCCTGCATGAATTGCCCCTTAGTGCGACCGAGCCGCTTCACGTGGTCTGAGCCTGGGGTCTCGGTTGTGTGGGACTTGCTTGGGGGCGCATAAGGAGAGCCTCTGTCGCCGGGGCCAGATTTCCTGGGTAAGAAAGTCTCCTTTTGTCTCGGGGAAGGTTCTCTCCTTCACTCCCACAAAGCAACCTTTGTGCCTGGAAGCTGCAATGGCTGCAAGGCAGTTTTTCCGGGCTGTGCGAGGAGTTATTGTGCTTTCTCAGCTGTGCTTTTATTTTTAATCCAAACAGGAAGAAAGCCCAGGCAGCCGGCTGCGAGGCTGAGCATGGCAGTGCCTCCGAGGGAGTGTTTTATCAGGCCCTTGAGCCGGTTGATAAGAGACTGCCCAGGAGAGTCGCTTCGGCTGTGGAATGTCGCCCAGATAACAGAAAAGAAAGTCGAGGGAACAGTTTGCGGGTGCCAGAGATCCCTTTCATTAATAGCTCCCCAGTTCTCGGAGTTTGGGGAATGCCAGGGACTCCGTGTGCACACAGGGGCTCTTTCCTTTGAAATAAAAAAAAAATAAGGTCTTATATATATAATAAATGTTCATAAATGTACCAAGCAAACACGTACATAAAAATATAAGCCACATGTCTGAAGCAGCACAGGAAAGCAGTCCTGGAGCCATTTTGGCTCCCAAACTGACCAAATGTTTTCTCTGGAAAATGGAAAAGCCTCCCCATTGTCTTCATTCACAAAACCTGTCTTAAGGGTATATCTGTGTATGAATAGGGTGAGCCTGTGACGTGGCTCAGGAACTAAGTATTTGTCACTACAAATGACTGGCCGGGTTCCCCAGGGTATCCAATCAAGTAAGCATTAACAGGTAATCTGCCAGGCAGGAGATAAACAACAACAGGAGGTAAACAACACACTTAGATTTCTGCTGTAGACCTCCCTTTCTGTGATGTAGGTATGATCTCTCTGGGGGTGGTCTTGGACTAATTTAAAATGTCTATATAAGTGTGGACACCTTTGTTCTGGGTCCTCCTCCGTTACTGCTTGTGAAGGGGGCACCCTGTTGCAGCAGTTCAATAAAGATCAAGCTTACGAGCTGCTTTGCTTCTCAATATTCTCTGGTTGGCCTCTGTTCTTTTCTCCGACTGATGGAGAACCTACAAAGGACTCTATAAGGGCTCTTGTGTCCCCCATAAGGGAATAAGGGCAGATTTTCATTTATTACACCTTCCATATTATTATAGAACTGTACAGTTGGAAGGGACCACAGGGTCATCTAGTCCAACCCCCTCCAATGCAGGAATCTTATGCCCAATGTGGGGCTGGAACCCATGACCCCGTGATTAAGAGTCTCCTGCTTTGTAAACAAGGCCATAGAATCGCAGCATCGTAGAACTGTAGAGTTGGAAGGGACTACTCCAACCCCCTGCATCCTCCAATTTATTATTTATTATTTATTGAATTTATATACCGCCCTATACCCAGAGGTCTCAGGGTGGTTCACATGAAGGATATAAAATAAAAATAAAAACAATAACCCAAGAATAACCCCCCCCAAAAAGAGCCACATTTTAAAAGGGTATGGGATGTTGATTAAGTCAACCAAAGGCCTGGTTAAAAAAGAACATTTTTGCCTGACGCCTAAAGGTGTATAATGAAGGCGCCAGACAAACTTCCTTGGGGAGAGCATTCCACAGACAGGGAGCCACTGCAGAGAAGGCCCTATTCTTGTGTTGCCACCCTCTGGACCTCTCAAGGAGGAGGCACATGAAGAAGGGCCTCGGAAGATGATCTCAGGGTCCAGGTAGGTTCATATGGAAAGAAGCGGTCCTTGAGGTATTGCGGTCCTGAGCCATTTAAGGCTTTATAGGTCAAAACCAGCCCTTTGAATTGGGCCTGGAAACTAATTGGTAGCCAGTACAGTCGGACCAGGATCGGTGTAATATGCTCAGACCGTCTTCTACGGTGAGCAACCTGGCCGCTGAATTCTGCACCAGCTGAAGTTTCTGAACCGTCTTCAGAGGCAGCCCTACGTATAATTCATTGCAGTAATCTAACCTTGATGTTACCAGAGCATAGACAACAGTAGTTAGGCTATCCCTGTCCAGATAGAGGTGCAGCTGGGCCACCAGCCGAAGCTGATGGAAGGCACTCTGGGCCACTGAGGCCACCTGAGCCTCGAGCAACAGCACAGGATCCCAGAGTACCCCCAAGCTACGAACCTGCTCCTTCAGAGGAAGTGTAACCCCATCAATAGCAGCCATCTTGTCTAGGGGACCACCCGCTAACAGAGCCTCAGTCTTATCTGGATTGAGATTCAGTTTGTTGGGTCTCATCCTGTCCATTACCAAGGCAAGACACTGTTCCAGCACTTCCACTGGCTCACCTGCAGATGTAAAGGAGAAATAGAGCTGAATGTCATCAGCATATTGCTGACAACGTACTCCGAACCTCCGGATAACCCCACCCAGCGGTTTCACGTAGATGTTAAACAATATGGGGGTACTCTCCCACTCTGGTAGTCTCGCCTACCTGGAAATTCAAACCCTCCACCTGCCACCAGATAAGACGGTATCTGCAAGAGGCCCTCCTGCAAAGTCAGCAAGTGGGACATTCGCAGGGAAACCAAACTGCTTGTTAATAATAATAATAATAATAATAATAATAATAATAATAATAATAATAATTTATTATTTATACCCCGCCCATCTGGCTGGGCCTCCCCAGCCACTCTGGGCGGCTTCCATAAAAACCAAAAATACAGTAAAATATCACACGTTAAAAACTTCCCTGAACAGGGCTGCCTTAAGATGTCTTCTGAATGTCAGGTAGTTGTTTATCGCTTTGACATCTGCTGGAAGGGTGTTTACAAAGCTATTGTACTACCAACCTTACTATATGCTCGTGAAACATGGACCACTTATAAACGCCATCTCCAACTCCTCGAAAGATTTCATCAACGGTGTCTCCAAATGTTTTTACACATCACATGGGAAGACAGGCGAATTAATGTCAGTGTACTGGAAGAAGCAAAGATCACTGGTGTTGAAGCAATGATTCTTCAACATCAACTTCGTTGGACTGGTCATGTTGTGCGGATGCCTGATGATCATCTTCCAAAGCAAGTACTCTATTCCAAACTTAAAAATGGAAAGTGCAATACTGGTGGTCAACAAAAGAGGTTTAAAGACTCTCTCAAGGCAAATCTAAAAAAATGTACTATAAACACTGACAATTGGAAAATGTTAAGTTGTGGGTTGACATAGCAGACAACACAGCGATTTCTCCAAAGCAGCTCTTTATTTTGTAAGCTGGAACAGAACTAAGCCGAGGGGCTCAGTCAGCCTGCTTATATAGAGCTACAGAACAATTGTAACTGTTGCAACGTTCCAAAACTATCCAATCACTGAACGTCACTTTTCGATCCTTCATTTGCATACAAAACTATCCAATCACTGAACGTCACTTTTTGATCCTTCATTTGCATAACTATCTACAGTATCCCCCTGCTGGCCCAGGGTGAGAACTTCAGTACATAACAGAAAACATTGGCCTGTGAGTGCTCCAATTGGAGAACAGCCTTTACCAAAGGTGTCATGGGTTTTGAAGGCTCTCAAACTCAGGATGCAAGGGAGAAACATGCTAAGAGGAAGGCACGCTTGACAAACCCTCACCGTGATCAACTCCCGCCCAGAAACCTATGTCCCCACTGTGGATGTGTGGCTCCAGAATTGGCCTCCACAGTCACTTACAGACTCACTGTTAAGACCATGTTCATGGAAGACAATCTTCCTCAGCTATGAGTGATCGCCGAAGAAGAAGAAGAAGAAGATTTAAGATGATCTTTTAGGTATCCGAAGCTATGGATGCCATTGTAAGCCAAAACCAGTACTTGAACTTAGCTCGGCAGCTAGTTGACAATTCTTTCAGCAGTGGGGTGATATGCTGCCCCAATTTGCGGTCCAATTGCTGCAGTTTGCACCCGCTGCACCCCCTAGGGTAGCCCCACAGTGAGGGCACTGCGGTAATCCAGCCTTTGCACCAGTCGTTCCAGCTTTCTGCTCCAGTCTACGATTTTAATTTCAGATATTGCCTGTTTCATTCCGTGCGTCCCACCTCCCCCGTAAACCGCTTTGAGGCATATAGCAGAACACGAGCTATAAAACCCTTAAGTAAGTTAAGTAAGTACATATTTGCATTGGGAGCAAATCCCACCACCACTGTGGCTGCCAATGCAAATATTAGCTTGGAAGAAGGGATTTTCTTCTGCATCACGGCAGGGCTATGTTTCCCTTCCACAACTGCCACAATCCCAATAACCAGCCTCCTCATTTGCATGTAACAAAACCTGAACACTGAATGCAAATGTGCTTTTGAAGTCGCCAGGCCCTTACCCATTTTTTGTTGTTTGTGTGCTTCTCCTTTCCCCAAATGGAGAAACTCATCCCCCCATTGATCTGCTTGCTGTTTCCTAAACTCTGCATTCTTATTAGTAAACATACCTAAACTTAGACTATGGGAAGGTGTCTACCCAATGTGGGATGCGATATAATGTTTACTATTCGTTTCCATGGCACATTTCTGTGAGCTCTTTGGCTGTCAAGGTTAAAAATAATCTTCCCTGCGATTTTTCCAGTTCACAGGAAATGGGTGCTTTAATGTGAGATGTTTTGCAAAAAAACACGCGCCGGTGGATGCAAAAAGAGCCCTGCCTGATCTGATCAGCAGTCCCTCTAGCCCAGTATACGGTCTCCAATGATGGCCAGCTTAATACTGCTGTGAAACTTGGTTATACTTGGTTCTGAGTGTGGGTCCTCCAGGTGTTGCTGGACTCCAACTCCCATCAGCCATAGCCAGCATGGCCAATGGTTAGGGATGGTAGGAGGTCTAGGCCAATAACACCCAAAGGGCCTCAGGCTCCCTGTCCTTGCTGTATAGAATCATGGTGTGAGATATTATTTGTGGAGACAAAGGACTAAGACTTCAGTATAAGGATAACCCTTTTATTCAGCACGTTTGCAAAGGCGGACTCCTCGTACCCGTGGATACGAAGAGCCCCGATCAAGTTTCAGTACAATAGTTTTATCCCTTACTGCCGCCCCTCTTTTGGAGGCTTGGCTTACAATCTACCTATCAGAGTTCAACACATTTCTAATACATTGTCCAATCTATTCCATCCATGTTACTCAAAGCCAAATATGGGCATCACCTTTGGCTTGTCTCAGTTTGCGCATGTAACTGTGTTATCTCGCGTACATGTCTGGCTCTCAAGGCTGAGTTTGAGGCACATAATATCTGTATTGTTCTTTTGTTTCCCATCTCACAGTTTCCCCCTCTCACAATCCCCCCTTTCTTCTTTATACCTTGCCTCAAACTCACGTAATAGCTCCCAATATTCCCTTCCTTCTTCGTCCGTAGGTACTGGTGTGTATCTTATGGCCACTAACTGGGTAGTTACATGTCGCTGGGCCAACAGGGAGAGAGAGTTGTTAATGGCCCGGACAAAGATAGGTAATACGCATGGAATTAATACACATCCTGCGGCTATTAGTCCAATTAGAGCCACGACAGCCTGTAGTCCTGGCAATTTTGGAAACCAAGATCCAAATAAATCTTTAAAATTTAATCCATCCCATGTTTGCACCGGCACATGCGCTAGTTTTATCATTCTATCAGCTATATCCTTAACTACTTTACCACTCTCATCGATCTCAATACAACAATTGGTTAGGTTAAACTTCCCACAAACTCCGCCCTCCTTCGCTAATAAATAATCTAAAGCAAGTCTGTTTTGCATAATATAAGTACGGCTCTTTGCACTTTCTCTAGCCAATTTTGTCAGTGCCATAGCAGTTTCATTAGTTATTATCTCTACTACAGCTTGTAACCGAATGATGCGGTTTAATAGATAGCTTGGATCCCTCCCAAAAGATCCCGCTGTCCCATCATTTGCCCAAGTTGCGGGACCATAATATTGAATTATTCTCTCGGGGGGCCACTCATTATCCTGCCATGTCCCTATGTGAATCGCCCTTCTTGTTCTAGGCCCAATTTCCTCATATACTGGCACGCCCAGCATAGCCTTCGTCTCTAGGGGAAGTAAAAAGAAGCTAGGTCGGAGAGTAGCCAGTACACAAGACCCTACCCAATTTGGGGGCAGTCGGTTATATGCGTATCCCCCACATGCCCAATAAAATCCATCCGGGGTCGTCCATTCCCTTGCCATGTTCTGTGGATCCTGAAGGAAAGTCATATTAATCATGTTGGCCAATGCCGATGGCCAGGTCTTGGTTACATTACTTGAACTCCACCACTGTCTGTTGTTCCATTGTCCTATACAGGGGGTGTCCCCTACTTCTGTACCACTTCCTTCCTCTGATTCATTTCTGACAAAACATTCTAACCCCACAAGGCTATTTGAAACTTGCCAAATTTCATTACCTGGGTGGTGGTATGTATAATTCTTTTCATTTTTCCAAACCTCAGTATAGTTTACTTCGTGAGCAACCCAGGGCCATTGGTCTCCCATATTCGTCCCTCCACACACAAAACAATTCTTCACAGTTAGCTCTTTGGCAATAGTTTCAGCTAAACTCAAAAACATGTTATGAGCTTTCGGGGGAAGGAGTAAACTATTTAAGTGTTGTATTTCCTCCTCAAAGCTCTCAAATACTGAAATTGGCTGTTTACTGACCTTAGTGGTATGTATTTTAATAATTAAATATCCATAAGGATCTCTTCCGCCCCCGTCTATTCCCAATCCAATATAAACGTATTTGGGGGTAGTAGAGGGCAGCTCCCAAGCCCATAAACAGATGGGGTTGCATTTTCCTGTGCTGCAGTCAGTGGACGCTCCCTCCCTTGTTATGTTTATTCCTTCTGGACCTTTATATGTGGGGTTGGAGCTCACTCCTTCCGTGTACCAATAGTTCACAACTCCTCCTCCTGCCCCTATGTTGCCTCCCCTTATTCGCTGAAATAGATATTTACTTTTTGTTAGATACGATTGTTCCCAATCATGGGATCCACAGGTCACTCCTTCTTGGTTGTTTGGTCCCTGTCCTTTGGCTATAGCCGTGCAAGCATCAAAACATACGTGGATTGTTGCATTCCCTCTGGTCACATTGTGAGCTATATACCCCTGCCTCTGCTGAGCTAACGCGAACGCGGCCGATCTTTGTTGCCTCCCTACTGCTCCCCCTTTATATCCATATACATAAATGGTGGAGGTGGTGGGTCCTATGGCCAAAGGTTCATAACATTCTGTTTTATTTTCCCCAGTTTTACATCTATAATATTGGGTCTGATTGTGGACACAGGGGTCTAGTATCTCCTTGCACTCTGGAGCTACATTATAATACATTAAGGTCCTTGTAATTTTGTTCCCTGTTTTTGTGACGTGAATACATTCTGTACATTGTAGCGTTTCCGCGGAGCCCCGGACTACACCAGCTGTTAAGAGGCTTAACAGAAGTCCC
This sequence comes from Podarcis muralis, assembly GCF_964188315.1. NCBI lineage: Eukaryota > Metazoa > Chordata > Lepidosauria > Squamata > Lacertidae > Podarcis > Podarcis muralis. The sequence continues at coordinate 6,510,991 of NC_135663.1, forward strand.
CTCAGCCAACTCGTTTTCATATTACTTGTCTTCCAACTCTCTGAGGGCCTGAACCACCGTGGGGGTCTGAACTAAACTACAATATATAGTTGCCCCTCCCGGTGCAATCGTACAATATTGGAGTATTATGTCCTTTATGCACACGAGATTGCACTCTTCCGTGCAGTGGACGCAGCAGACACACCCTTCACAATGGGCACAGCAACAGCATTCGAAAAGACACTTGCAAGTGCAGAATAAACACATTGGAGCTCTAATTATTGTCTTACAGTCCTTCCCTGGTTCCCTGATTTTGTGATTTTTATTTTTAGTGGATCGTCTAGGCTCGGTATGGCCGTCCAACGTTCAGGCGGGGCCCTCTTCACGCGGTGGTAGTGGGTCCATCCATACTCACGAGTCCGTACTGCTGATTCAGTGATAAGCAGGACCCGAAATGGACCATCCCAACCCGGGCTGAGCTTTTCCGCCTTCCACGTCTTAATCAGGACCAGGTCGCCAGGCTGAAAACTGTGTTGCTGCTCCAGTAGCGGAGGGCGTTGGGCAAGGACACCGCGTCTATGAAGAGACAACAAAGACTGGGAGAGTGACTGCAAATACTTTCTAATGAACAAGTCTTTAAACTCCACCATCGGTTGACCTAGTTGCGCCAAATACGGTCTCCCCATCATCAACTCAAATGGGGATACCCCTAAGTCCTTTCTGGGGGCTATACGCATCCTCAGTAAAGCCAAAGGAAGGTTTTTTGTCCATGGTAACCCATTTTCCAAGTATAATTTAGTTAAATGTTTTTTTATTTCTGCATTTGCCCTTTTCACCTTCCCGCTACTCTCCGGATGCCACGGCGTGTGAAGGTCCCATTTGATTCCTAGGGCTGCCATTACTTCCTGTAGAACTTTTTGTGTGAAATGGGTGCCGCGGTCTGAGTCTATGGCTTCGATTATACCAAACCGGGGGACTATATGTTCTAGAATGGTCTTGACTACTACCTGTGCTGTTGCTTTTCGACTGGGGAAGGCCTCCACCCACCCCGTAAGATGATCTTTGAATACCAGAAGATGTTTATAACCTCCCTTCTCTGGTAGTTCTGTGAAATCCACTTGTATTCTTTGGTATGGCCATACTGCTAGAGGTCTTCCCCCTTTTTCTGTTTTCTTTGCTTTAGCCTTATTTACCTTGTGACAGATTATGCATTTCCAGGCTATGGAGTGGGCCATGGGCCACATATCTTTACTCCAATACAATGATTTCACCATGTTAACCATAGCCTCTGTCCCGAAATGTCCACTCTCATGTATCTTCTCTAGAATCCCCATCATTACAGTCTTTGGCAGTACTATTTGTCCCTCTGGGGTCCTCCATCCCTTATCCTTCTTTTCCCATCCTTCTCTTGTTATATATTCTATCTCTTGAGAGGTGAAAGTTAAATTCTCTGTGTCAGCCGTAGTCAGAATGGGCACCCTCAAGGTACATTGCTGTATCGTTGCTTCATTTGGCACGCCCATAGCGGCTTCTTTTGCCCTCAAATCAGCCCACCTATTTCCAGCTTCCTCAGGGGTGGTACCCCTGGTGTGAGCGGGAATATGTACCACTGCAACCTTTTCTGGTCCAGTAAGGGCATCCAACAGCCTTTCCAACAAGACCATGTGTTCTATCTGTTTCCCATCTGCCTTAATGAACCCTCGGTCTCGCCAGGTCCTTCCGAAAGTATGCACCACTCCCCATGCATAACGGGAATCGGTCCATATGGTTACCTCCAGACCCCTAGCTAACTCGAGGGCCTGGGTCAAGGCCATGATTTCACTTTTCTGGGCCGACCAATTCGCCGGCAAGGCCCCACTTTCGATCACCTCCCCATCCTCCTTGACTACAGCATATCCTGACTTCCTTTTTCCTTCCTCAACATAACTAGACCCATCTATGTACCATCTCTCTCCCATTGTTAAAGGGGTTTCAAATAAATCTTCTCGGACCTTTGCCATTAATTGTATAGTACCCAAACAATCGTGTTCATCTGGTTCCCATTCTTTCCTTTCTCCTATCAGGAATTCTGCCGGATTTAGATTCCGATCAGTTCCCAGCGTGATATCAGGGCTTGTTCTTAGCACTGTTTCATAGTGCGTTAAGCGGCCATCCGTCATCCAGGTGGAGGCTGCCCCAGTCAGCACCGTGGATATTTGATGTGGACTATGAACAATTAGGGCTCCTCCAAAAGTTAGCTTTCTGCTTTCAACTACCAGTTCAGCCGCTGCTGCCACCACCTGGATACACGTGGGCCATGCGCGCACTACTGGCTCCAGGGTTTTGCTGAGATAGGCTACTGGCTGATACCGCCCCCCTCTCTTTTGAGCTAAAACTCCGACAGCAGTCTGGGAGCTGATAGTTACATATAAGTGAAACGGCTGTTGGAGGTTCGGTAATGCTAAGACCGGGGCCCCCATTAATGTTTTCTTTACTTCTTCCCATCTTTGTTCATCATCTGACTCCCATGTTATTTCACCGTCTCCAACCAGTTTTTGGTTTAGAAACCGGACCAACTTGGCAAATTGGTCTATCCACAGTCTACAATATCCCAGGAGTCCCAGCATTCTCCTTACATCTGTTTTGTTCTTAGGGGGTTGTAATTCTAAGATTCCCTTGACTCTTTCTGGATCCAATTTCCTTGTTCCCCCTTCTAGCAAATGTCCCAAATATTTCACCTTCCGCTGTACAAACTGTAGTTTGCCCTTAGACACCTTCACCCCTAACTTACCCAACCAATTCAGCAATTTTATAGAGTCTTGCCTAACCTCTTTCTCCTTATCCCCCATCATCAGCAGGTCGTCCACATATTGCAACAAGCTATTGGGGCCTGTGGTGGTAAACCCCGCTAACTTCTCCCCTAGCGCCTGCCCGAAAAGAAGTGGACTCTCTGTATACCCTTGGGGCAAAACTGTCCACCTGTATTGTTGTTTTCTGCCCGTGTTTACATCTTCCCACTCAAAAGCAAATAGATCTCGGCTTTCAATGTCCAGGGGGCAAGTCCAGAATGCATCCTTTAAATCTATAACAGTGTACCATCGGGTAGTGGGCGGAATGCGACTAAGGAGAGTATATGGGTCCGGTACTACCGGGAAACGGGGGACCACTATCCGATTTATGTTTCTTAGGTCCTCAACCATTCTATATGTCCCGTCTCTCTTTTGCACCGCTAAGATAGGAGAGTTAAAAGGTGACATGGTGGGTTCTAATAGTCCCTGCCTTATTAATTCATTTACCACCGGCTGTAGTCCTATTCTTCCTTTTCTGGTCATTGGGTATTGGGGGGTCCATGACTGGGTGATCCCTGGCTTTACTGTGACCTTAATGGGGGCTATGTCCAGTTTCCCTACCATCTTCCCATCTGCCCACACCGTCGGGTCTATTTGTTCTTCATCCTCTATCTGCAGAGGGTACATGGGAGTTCCTAAGTCCAAATCCAATAACTGAAATCCCAATTCTACCATCAAATCTCTCCCTAACAAATTTATTCCTGACTCAGGAATAAATAATAGTGATCCCTTAGCCATCCGGTCTCCTCTTCTTATAGTGGTTTCTTCTAATTGCACCACTTCCTTTGGCCTCCCGCTTACCCCTACTACTTTCAAACTTGACATTGTTTTATGTACCCCTGGAACGGGCACGCATATGGAGGACCGGGTTGCTCCTGAATCTATCAAGAAAACCACTGATTTCTGAGAGGGCCCCACACGCAAGTTCACCAGTGGCTCATTCCGGACCCCATGGAGTGAGCCGGAGGTTCCCTATTCATCGTATAGGCTGAACAACTCTGTTGTGCCAGTTCCTTCCTCTCTTTCTGTCTGCCTTGGCCTCTGACTTCCCTGTCTCTGCTCATTTCTTTCCAGTATCTGATCTCGTGGGGTCCGACATTCTCGGGCAAAGTGACCAGGTTTGTTACATCGATAACAAACGACACTGGAACCTGGTGTGTAACCCCCTCTCCCTCGCCCTCTTCCCCGATATGGTGCTCCCCCACGCCCCCTCGTGGCCTCGGTTTCCTGTTGCTTCTGAATTTCCCAAGTTTTCTGTAAAGTAGCCGCCATCATCTGGCATTTCTGCTTACTTTTTACTGCCTCCCTGTTAACATAAACCTGCTGCGCTGTTTTTACTAAGTCTATGATGGCGGCATCTTGCCAGTCCATTTTCTGCAATTTCTTCTGAATATCAGGCCATGCCTTGGTTACGAATTGCATTCTCAGCAGATTATCAAACGCCAGCGAGTCTGGTGCCACCCCTGAATATTTAGTCAAATGGTCCCTAATTCTTTGTATGAAGTCGCCCGGCGATTCCTCTTTCATTTGACTGACTTCAAAAGCTTTGGTGAGATTAGTGCTTTGAGGTACAGCCCGTTTGATTCCTTCCAAGATCATCTCCTTTAAATCCATCAAGTGAGTACGATGATCTACATTATTTATGTCCCAATTCGGGTCCCCTATAGGAAATTTGGTTTCCGGTGGTACCGGTAGAGCCGGGCCCTGCCCCCCCAGGTTTACTGCCACCCGTTGTGCCTCCTTAACTTCCCAATATTGCATTGCTGCCCTCCTAATCATTGCTTTTTCCTCTGGGGTAAACAGATGTCCCAAGATATACATCAACTCAGTGTATGTATATATGTGCGGTCCCATCCACATTTGAAGGAGGTTTGCGACCTCTTGACTGTTCTCATGTAATTTGGGCAGCGTCTGTTTTAACTCTCTCAGTTCTGATGGTTTGATGGGACTGACCACATATACCATTACCGGCTGGCCTGCTTGAGTTATTCCTCCAGGGGTCTCTCTGAGGGGAAAAGTGTGGACTGGAAAGTCGCCCAGAACCCCCGCCTGAGAGAATCCCCAACTCTTCTCCTTTCTATACCTTCGGAATGGATCAGACTCCGGAGAACCGCGGGGCGCTCCCCCTGGGAGCGGGAAATTCTGCACATCTCTCACCAGTTGTTGCAGTTCCCTATGTAACGGCTGGTAGGGTGGCGGCGAACAAACCGCCTGCCCCCCTTCCCCGGTGACCTCCCCATCCCGTTGATCAGGAGGAGGAGCCTTCTCCCTTTCTGACCGGTCGTTAACCGGGGGACTTGCGACCGCAGAAAGTGCCGGCGGGGTTGGTGGCTGTTGCACGGCCGCGGGAGGGGCAGAGGGGACAGGGCGCGTTTCTTCATCTGATTCTTCCTCTTTTTTCCTCAGGGGAAATTGACTAACGGGAGGGGGATCAGGTCCGTAAAATCGGGCATGAAACCATACCTCTAAGTATGGTTTCTCTTTTTCCTTTTTATTTAGCATTAAATAATTTCTTAACTGGGTCATCCAATATCTATCTGTCTCCCCCTCGGGATCCCAAGTATATCCGCCCTCCGGTCCTATTGGATACGTCGGCCAAATGTTTCTACAAAAATTGATCATGGTTACCTTCACCAAACTTCTGGTGAACTTCCTTAAATAATCTTCATCCCACTGGATCAGCACCTGGCCCAACGGACTAGTAGGGTCGATTGGGCTTTTCACACTCCCTTCCCTCTGTCTCTTGCTCTGACTCTTGCCCATATCCACAATGTCTCTAATCCTTCCACACACACACACTCACGCGGAATCGCCTGGCCGCTTCCCTCGCGGGAAAGACGGAAGCGCAAGCTAATCCTCCCGTCAGGGCAGAACCCTGATCCACACTCACGCGTCCGTATGGAACCTCTCTTCCGCTCAAGAGACGACTCTCTCGCCCCCGCCCCGTACCGCGGTCCACAAGTTTCTCTCGTCTACTCACCCAATACAGTCCAGCGTCACTTCTCGCAACTAGTGAACAGGCGGGCGTCCCCGCTGGGTGCTCACGGTCCCAGACTGCCAAAGAACTGAAATTTTCCCTACTTCCTTATATTGAGTCCTGTCTTTAGCCCTCGTGAGCTGTCGCGGGCAGATCTAGGTCCAGGCTACTCCGAATAACGGAGCGGCGCCGGCCCGGAATCCGAGTTCACCCCGCGCAACCCGTCGAGGGCCCCACGTTTGGGCGCCAAGATTTGTGAGATATTATTTGTGGAGACAAAGGACTAAGACTTCAGTATAAGGATAACCCTTTTATTCAGCGCGTTTGCAAAGGCGGACTCCTCGTACCCGTGGATACGAAGAGCCCCGATCAAGTTTCAGTACAATAGTTTTATCCCTTACTGCCGCCCCTCTTTTGGAGGCTTGGCTTACAATCTACCTATCAGAGTTCAACACATTTCTAATACATTGTCCAATCTATTCCATCCATGTTACTCAAAGCCAAATATGGGCATCACCTTTGGCTTGTCTCAGTTTGCGCATGTAACTGTGTTATCTCGCGTACATGTCTGGCTCTCAAGGCTGAGTTTGAGGCACATAATATCTGTATTGTTCTTTTGTTTCCCATCTCACAGTTTCCCCCTCTCACAATGGCATCCTAGAAATGTAGAGTTGGAAGGGACCTGAGGGTCATCTAGCCGTGTTGGTGTAAAGCAGAGTTCCGTGCCCAGCGGAAGGATGAGGATTACATACTACATACTCTATATTGCTTTATTTACAGTTCAAAGCTGGTATATTACAGAAAAACATCTTGCCTCTGCCGGAGCAGAAAAGACATCCTCTCTCCTCGACAGCTTGGAGAGAATCACCAAGTGAAAAACAGGAAACCAGTGTACGTCACATCCAGTCTCCCTTTCCCGTGAGAAACTCCAACAGTACAGACTGTGGAATGTAAACACCTGTCTCGTGACAAGCCCTTTCGCTGCACAGTGAAGGAAAGCAGAAACCAACATCCTCCCCCTTTCTGTGAACATCACTGGGCAGCGTGTTCGTACAATATCAGTACAAACCCAACTTCTGCACATAGGTACAGTGTTGATCCCTTGATACAACCTTGGACAATACATCAGCAGGAATTTCATTACCTGGCATATAGGACACCGTTACGAGTCCCTTCTGAATACATTCCCTAGCATGCTGCAACTTTAATTGCAAGTGCTTCGTGCTTTGCTTACAACCTTCAGACTTCAGCAAAGCCAAACATGCTTTGTTGTCCTGGTAAACCTGGATTGGACATTTGACAGGAATTTTCATATCTTTGCACAATTGTATCAACCATTCACAATCCTTAAGTGAATAAGACAGTGCATTCAGTTCGGCTTCACAAGTACTTAAGCTAACTGTTGTTTGCTTCTTGCATGACCAATCAAACAGACCCTGATTGTACATGTAGCAAACTCCAGACGTACTTTTCCTGTCTGTAGTGTCACTTCCAAAACTTGCATCTGCAAATATCTCAAGACCACCAGACTTCTGATTGTTAAATCTCAGTCTGTAATGCATAGTGCCTTTCAAATACCGCGCTATGCGTTTCAGAGCTTTCCAATCCTTGACATTAGGATTGTTGACTTGTCTGCTTAGCAAATTACAGCTAACAGCAATGTCTGGTCTTGAACATCTGGCAATGAAGTTTAGCTTGCCTAGCACACTTCTGTATAGTGTAGTGTCAGAAAATGCTTCTTCAGTGTCATCTACCTGATAACCTGTTGTCATCGGTGTGTCTACAGGGTTAGCATCCATCAGGTTTAGTTTGCTTAACACATCAGCAATTTTCCGTGACTGGTGTACTAGAATGTTACCATCTTGATCTCTCTCTATTTCCAGAGATAGGTAGTTGTTTACCTCACCAAGATCTTTCATGTCAAAGTGCTCTTTCAGTTGAGCTAGGGCGTTATTGTACATTGCGACATCTTTCCAAAAGAATAATATATCATCAACATAAAACAAACAGTACAGTTTCTTTTGCCCCTCCTCTTTGACAAATACACATGGATCAGCTTTCCCTTGCTGAAAACCTAGAGAAAACAATACTTCAGTGAGTTTTGTGTGCCAACACCGTGCACTTTGTTTGAGACCATAAAGGGATTTCTTCAGAGCACAAACAAATCCCTGTTTTACCTGTACGCCATCAGGTGGAAGCATATAAAGTGATTCATCTAGAGATCCGTACAGAAAAGCTGTATTAATATCATGGTGACTAATGTGTAGATTTTCCTCTGCAGCTAGCTTGAGCATAAGCCTAATGCTTTCATACCTCACTGTGGGTGAGTAGGTCTCGTGATAGTCTTCACCTGGTACCTGTGCAAAACCTCTGGCTACCAATCTGGCTTTGTGTCTGACTATCTTGCCATTTTGATCTGTCTTCGCTTTGAAGACCCATTTGCTTCCAAGCAGTTTCATTCCTGGAACTACTGGAACTAGCTCCCATGTTTTGTTCCTTTCCAAGGAATCAAGCTCAGCCTTCATGGCATTTAACCATGGCTCAGCTTCCTTTGAATCCAAACCCTGGATTTCTTGGAAACTTGAAGGTTCAAATACCTTCTTGGAGCTTTTAACAGCTGTTACTGCTATCGTAGCAAACTCATCAGCAAATCTCTTTGGAGGTTTGCCTTTTGTGGCTCTCTGTGACCTACGAATTAGCCTTAAGTCTTCAACACTCTCCTCTTCCTTCTTAGGAGAAAAACGACCTATTGTGAACAATGGTTCCTCCAATTCTTCTCGATCAGAGCATTCAGAGGGTCGCATAGAGGCTTTCGCACTCTTGAAATCCTCTGAATCACCTGATTCAGTTTCAGATTCAGACTCAGAACCTTCATCAGTGGGTGTGGGTTGTTGTGGTTGCTTTTGACTATCCTCAGTCTCATCACCATCATCAGGATAACATTGGAAAATTCCCACATTCTCCCCCCACTTTGCATTGTACTCAACACTTCTCGTGAGCTTAATGGTCTTAGAGTCAGTCATCATTATTCTGTAAGAACCTTTCTGATAACCTAGAAAGATACCATGCAATCCACGCTTGTCTAACTTGGAGTTTTGTGGTGAATGAACCCACATGTCAGAACCAAAAATTTTCATGTGTTTGATGTATGGCTTCTTGCCAAACATCTTCTCATAGGGGGTACAACCAATCGCTGAAGATAACCTGCGATTGTAACTGTAAACAAAACACGAGAGAGATTCGGCCCAATAACTCTCTGGAAGATTGGCATCATGCAGCAAGGTTTTTAACCCTTGAAGCAATGTCTGATTTGCCCGTTCCGCAAGTCCATTCTGCCATGGCGAGCGAGGACTAGACAAATCGTGTTGAATTCCTTTCTCAGTCAGAAAAGCTTCAAACTGCTGAGAAGTGAATTCTCCCCCGCGATCACTGAAAAGAGTCTTTATCTTCTTACCATGCACATTTTCCAACCAAGCACAGAATTCCTTGAACCTAGGAAAAGCCTCTGATTTCTGCTTGAGATTGTACACAAAAATATATCTCGAAAATGCGTCAATGAGAACCATGAAGTACCTATTTCCACCTAAAGAGGGCGATAGTGGTCCAACCAAATCTGCATGAACAATTTGGTATGGTTCCGTAGCTTGCCTACTAGACACCTTACCTTTCGCAGCCATTTTCACCTTGTTTGCTGCGCATGCTTTGCACTTCATGTGGTACCTGCAGGGTTTAATAGTCATACCTTCAACCAAGGCAGGCATTTTAGATACTGCCTCAAAATGCAAATGTCCAAATTTTCGATGAAAATCATGAATACATTCTGCATGCAAACTTTTGTTAGAACCTGCAATGCAACAAGTGTCATCCTGCACAACATCATCATAATACAAAACAAACAAACGATCAACATATTCAGCATGCAATACATAGTCATTTTTCTTTGTGATGATGCACTTCTTGTTCTTAAAGGACACGTCAATGTTCCGCTCATTCAGCTGTCCAACGCTGAGAAGATTATGTTTGGCGTCTGGCACGTAAAGGACATTCTGTATCGATAAGTCCAAACTGTGAAGAACAACAGTTCCGTAGCCTTTACTGGGAATCGTGTGGTCATCCGCCTGGTGAATCGCACCTTCCTGCGGTGTAAAAGACACAAACAGTCTCTTGTCGTTGCACATGTGGTGGGTCGCCGCCGAATCAATAACGAAGAAAGATCTAGACTTCTTCTGGACCTCTGCAACCTTTGGAGTGAAGCGTGAAACCATAGCTTTGTGCTGCGTTGTCCTAGACACCGGACCTTTGCCTTTGCCTCGGCCTTTTCCGCGCGATGAGCTTTCGCTGCGCTGCTCTGTCTTGGCCTTGGGATATCTGCATTCCCTCTTCATATGGCCTAGACGTCCACACGAGTAGCATTTCACTGCCTTCAAAGCTTTGGCGCCATCTGGTGGTTCCACTGCACTATGGGACGACGTCTGTGAAGACTCCCCCTTGCCCATGCAGCTAGCACCCCGGCGATCTGCTTCATTCTGAATCACGGCAGTAACAAAGTCCACTGTCAGCTGAGCTGTTGGCTGCACAGCAATCTGGGTTGCAACAGACTCCCAACCTGAACCCAAAGATTGTAGTATCATGAAAGAATACACAGCCTCTGGAAAGTTGAGTCCTCTCTGTTGCAGCTCATGTCTCAGATTTTGCATCTCCATCAGATGTAAACGCACATCTCCACCTTCAGCAAGAGCCATATTATGCAGCTTGTTAAAGTAAAACATAGTAGATCCAGCTTCTGTCCTTAAGTGAGCCTCTCTCAAAGATTCCCAAATTTCTCTGGCTGAGGTCTTATCACGCAATAGACAGAGCTCTTCTGGGGATACTATCAATGTAAGCGTTCCCCGTGCTTTGGAATCCTTAGCTTTCCATGCATCTGTAACTGGAGCTGGGGGGGTTTCTGTAATCACCTCAAACAAACCCTCTTTCCGCAGAATTGCCTCTGCATACTGAACCCAGTCCATATAATTTTTCTTGTTGAGCTTAGGAATCCTACAAGCATCCTGAAGGGCCATCATGACTCTGGCATTAGCCTTCAGCGTTATATATGCTGCTTTAAATCTTGCTGCGTCACTGCTGCAGCTGCTTCATTCCAAAAGCGCACTTAAAAGTTACTTTCGATTTCCCCAGCATAGTAACTTGTGCCTGGGAGCCTTTTGCCTATTCCCGGCAAAACGGCTTTAAAAGTTCAAAGTCCAGCCATAAAGCCATTAACTAGAAGCTGGCAGGCTGCCCGGAGCAGTAGTACATACCTCATCAATCACTTTTACGCGCAGAGCAGATTCCAATCCGATCCGTCCCTCTGCATTCCGATCCTTTGCCGGCACTCCGATTCGACTTCTGGAGCCCATAACCACGTGTTGGTGTAAAGCAGAGTTCCGTGCCCAGCGGAAGGATGAGGATTACATACTACATACTCTATATTGCTTTATTTACAGTTCAAAGCTGGTATATTACAGAAAAACATCTTGCCTCTGCCGGAGCAGAAAAGACATCCTCTCTCCTCGACAGCTTGGAGAGAATCACCAAGTGAAAAACAGGAAACCAGTGTACGTCACATCCAGTCTCCCTTTCCCGTGAGAAACTCCAACAGTACAGACTGTGGAATGTAAACACCTGTCTCGTGACAAGCCCTTTCGCTGCACAGTGAAGGAAAGCAGAAACCAACCTGCAATGCAGGATTCCTGCAATGCAGGAATCTCAACACGCAGTTGGTCCCCCATCCAATTTGAAATCATACTGGACCCTGCTTAGCTTTGCAAATGTGCTAGCCGTTGTATTGCTGCACCGCTGGGACGGAGAAACTGTTTGATTCCCTCTGTTCTCCAAAGGAAATGTTCAAATGATTGTTGGAAACAGCATCACAATGCATTATGTTATGGGAAACGGCTTGCGGAAATGGGTATGCTATGCAAAACCGCATGCAACCCACGCCCCCCAGTATATCTAGAGAAAGATGTTAAATTTGTTTTTGCAAACTGGTGTGGAAATGTGTTGAAATTTAAGATTAGAAACGGGCAGATTCACTCATCTCTTAGCAACTGGCCAAGACTCTGATCTATAGGTGGCACAGCCGGTTCTAGCCCCTACCTGGACTCTACCACCCCATCCCTTTCATATTCTGCTGCACAGGTAAGTGCCTTTTGTTCAGGATTAAAAGTAAGGGTTAACAGCCACCTGTCACAGAAGCACCGGAATGTAGGGTTTGCAGGGACCCCGAGGGTCATCTAGTCCAACCCACTGCAATGCAGGAATCTCAACTAAAGCATCCCTGACAGATGGCCATCCAATCTCTGCTTAATCATGGATGCTTTAGCGGAGATTCCTGCATTGCAAGGAGGGTTGGACTAGATGACCCTCGGGTCCCCTCCAACTCTACAATTCTAGGATTTTACGCCGCTCTGAAGATAACTGCAAATGAAGCCCAAATGAGGCTAGGAGGTCACTGAAGGATCAGGAAAGCGGAAAGGACCTGACACTAATTATTAACACTCTGAACTCCTGGGATGTCCATTTCCAGAGGAAGCTTAACGGCTTGTGAACACTAATTAAACCTCCTGATGTTTTCACGAGGCAGGAAATTGCTTGGATGTGGAGTATTGACCGAGTTTAAAATTCTGAGGAGCAGAACCACCTACAGTAACACATTCTCTCTCTCTCTGCCTGTGTACATAGATGGTTTGGAGGCTGCAGCCAGTGCAGAATGTGGTTGCTTCAGCTATTTGGAGCTGCAAGGTGGGTTCAAAGCACATAGGACACTGCAAGGGCTGTCAGTGCGCTACCAGTTCAAGGCATTAGCTAATTCAGAATGCGGCAGCCCGACTGGTGACTGGGAGTGGCCGCCGAGACCATAGCACACAGGTCCTGAAAGATCTTCATTGGCTCCCAGTACATTTCCAAGCACTATTCAAAGTGTTGGTGCTGACCTTGAAAGCCCTAAACGGCCTCAGTCCAGTATATCTGAAGGAGCGTCTCCACCCCCATCGTTCAGCGGGGGCACTCCAAGGACCTTCTGGCTGTTCCCTCCCTGTGAGAAGTAAGGTTACAGGGAACCAGGCAGAGGGCCTTCTTGGTGGTGGCACCTGCCCTGTGGAACGCCCTCCCAGCAGATGTCAAGGAAATAAACAACTATCTGGCTTTTAGAAGACATCTGAAGGCAGCCCTGTTTAGGGAAGTTTTTAATGTTTGATTTTATTTTTAATATTCTGTTGGGAGCCGCCCAGAGTAGCTAGGGAAACCCAGCCAGATAGGCGGGGTAAGTAAGAAACAACGACAATTATCTTGAAGTTAAAACAATACAGATCTTATTGAGAAAAAAATATGAGTGTTTCTCGACCTCTTGTTTTTTTGGCTCCTCAGAATCTGGTCCCCATGAGGTACACTGTGTCTGGACATGGAGGTTCTATTTTTGAACGCGACGACTAGCAGGCACCGGCAGGCCTGCCTCCCATCAGTCTTGTTAATACTCTTTTCAAACCCTGCTGATCTGCTTGCTTGTGTACCAAATCCTACAAGAAACAAGGACCTAATGTAGCATCTTCCAAGCTTTTCTTGAGCCAGATGGACCAACGGTCTGATTGCACATAATCATAGGCACCTAGTCCAAGCCCCAGAAATGCAGGAATTGCTGCTGAAGAATCTCCACCCAGCTTCAAAACCCTCCCATGAAGAAGATTCCACCCCTTTCCAAGGTCATCCATTTCACTGTCAAACTGCTCTTTGGTATCCATTCTTGTGTTATAAGCCATCCATACAGGGATATGGTTCTAGTTTAGCACTTCTCAAACCTTTTATTTTCTGGATCACACTTTGCTTGTGCCACACTGATTTTTTTTTTTTTTGATAAGGGATACACTGGAAAGCAAGGGACGTGGGTGGGGCTGTGGGTAAAAGCCTCAGCGCCTAGGACTTGCCGATCGAAAGGTCGGCGGTTCGAATCCCCGCGGCGGGGTGCGCTCCCGCTGCTCGGTCCCAGCGCCTGCCAACCTAGCAGTTCGAAAGCACCCCCGGGTGCAAGTAGATAAATAGGGACCGCTTACTGGCGGGAAGGTAAACGGCGTTCCGTGTGCTGCGCTGGCTCGCCAGATGCAGCTTGTCACACTGGCCACGTGACCCGGAAGTGTCTTCGGACAGCGCTGGCCCCCGGCCTATAGAGTGAGATGGGCGCACAACCCCAGAGTCTGTCAAGACTGGCCCGTACGGGCAGGGGTACCTTTACCTTTACTTACACTGGAGAGCAAAAAGAAGTGACTCCTATTCATGCTTGATTTATAACACAGAGCACAATTACTTCATCATACGACCATGGGACACTCAGAAAGTATAAAAAAAATATGTTTTTGAGACCTGTCTGTTTTCCATTTGTTTGTTTTTGGCTACAAGCTGCATTTGGCTGACCAATAAAGTCTGATGATGCAGCTACAAAAGAACATGAATCATTCCCAACATATAATTAAGGACGAGCTTCTTACATATATATTTTAAATATGTATACAAACTCAATGTGAGGTGTGAGCTTGATTTTGCTGGGTAATCTTATTTATATTAGGTCTAATTTGAGACTTAGATGAACTCTCATCCTCATCAGCACAAAGAAGCCTTTCTCTTTTCTGATTTTTCATCTTTGTTGGAGTTGGAAATCCCTGTTTACAACAATATGTTGCGGAGAACTGTAGAAGAATAGCTCATGCAATTCTCCAGCACTCAGTTTGAACGGCGATTCTCGATCACAGTTAGGGTTGCCCTCAGCATCCCTCGATGTTCCTGCTCTCGTTTTGAAAAGACATCTTTCCATATTCTGCAAATAAAAGAAATATTTTATGACCATACTATACAACACTGAAATATTTAAATGTTTCTATGATTGTCCTTGAATCTCTCCATCACATTGGTCACCCTCTCCTTTCACACCAGGATGTGAGCTTGCTTTTGCACGTATATTTACATTTATGTAATATAAATTTAATAGATTTTTATTATATTTATAGTAGGTCTAATTTGAAACCCCGCAAATAGGGTGAGCTCCCATTGCTTGGTTCCTGCTCCTGCCAACCTAGCAGTTTGAAAGCACATCAAATTGCAAGTAGATAAATAGGTACAGAGCCTAGGGCTTGCCGATCGGAAGATCGGCAGTTCAAATCCCTCTGACAGGGTGCGCTCCCATTGTTCGGTCCCAGCTCCTGCCCACCTAGCAGTTCAAAAGCCCATCAAAGTGCAAGTAGATAAATAGGTACCGCTCTGGTGGGAAGGTAAACGGCGTTTCCGTGCGCTGCTCTGGTTTGCCAGAAGCGGCTTAGTCATGCTGGCCACATGACACGGAAGCTGTACACCGGCTCCCTTGGCCAATAAAGCGACATGAGCGCCGCAACCCCAGAGTCGTTACCAACTGGACCTAACGGTCAGGGGTCCCTTTACCTTTTAATTTGAAACACTAGTCTCCTCATCAACATAAGGAAACCTTGCTCTTGCTCTCATTTTGGAAAGAGTCTGCAAATGAAAAGAATTGTTTGGATACTATACCATACTGCGTTGAAATGCCACAGCCTTTGAGAACTACTGGCCTAGTTCCTTAAGAGAACCGCTGGTCTAGTTCCTTTCCTGAGAGCCTTCCCAGAAAAGAATTTCATCATCTCTCTGGCATGGGACAGGAACAGGGAAACTCAGATGTTCCTGGTCTCCTTCTTCTATCAGCCAGGACAGCCAATGTTCAGGGATCATAGGCGCCACCTATGCTTGGCTCTGGGGGCCCAGGCACCCACAAATATTCAGTGAAGACCTCTCCCCCAGGTTCTACTTGATGGAACATGCAAACCGTGGAGCATGCATGCATCAGATCCCCAGCTTGCCAGAACATGCACAAATGACATCACGCCGCAGGGCATGCTGACATCACATGCGCACGCTGCTGTTATGTCGGCACGCCCTGGGCACCCACCGGCGCACCATCCGATCTGGCGTGGCCCTGATACAGTCACAGCCTCAGCCACTGCTAGCAAGGTGCACGTGACAGGGCAAGTCAGGCCATGGGCTGAGCAACCCTCGAGTCATCGGAGCTGACTGTTTTTCTCCGAGCCACAACCCAACCTTAACCAAGCCTAAGGTGGACAAGGAAACGGGTCTTCCTTTTCCCAGGCCTCGTTCCCAGGCTTCAACCGTGTCGTCTAAAATAAGCGTTTTGTGTGTTGTTGTTTCTAGAGGAAGCCATTGGAGAGGCGGGTGGGAGGAAATGTTTGTGTGCTGATGGACGTGCCACTGGGGAAGTTTATGGGTCGCTTCCTGAGTTGGGTGGAAGGTGTCTTGATTTATTGGAGGTGCCTAAAGCCGGCATCCGCTTCCTGAACAGGTTGGGAGGTGGCTTTGTTTCCACACTTCCATCAAAGGCCAGCACCCTGTTGGCTATGCGCTACCTCCAGGCGCATACTCTGAGAACTGGTTGCTGGAGAAGCCAAGAAGGAGAGAGATGTTGTGCTCGCATCTTGCTTGTGGGCTTCCCAGCAGGTTATCATGGACTGGTTGGGCGCAGAGGAATGGTGGGAGAAACCAGCTGGGGGACCCCCAAGGGAAGAAGGCTCAGAGCCAGGGGATTGGTGGTGGGAGAATGATGAGTGGCCAGAGGGAGAAGAGGGAGATGGCTGGGAAGAGGTGGTGTCAAAGCCCAAGAGACTGCGGAGAGAATAACTGGGTTCACTCTTCCCACCTTGGGTCAAATCTATGCTTCCTAGTGCCATAAGAAAGCTGCAGAGATAGCGCAGGATAGTGCGCACCCCAGAAATGACCTCTTTCAGCTTCTGCCCTCTGGAAGAAGGTACAGGGTTATAAAGACTAGAACTAGCCGCCTGAGAAACAGTTTCTACCCAAATGCGATTTTGGTTTCAAACACATTGTAAGGAGTCTGTATGGGAGTATATTGTATTTAAAAATGGGGTATCAGAGTTTTTAGGGGGCTAACCAGACTGGGATAGCAGGCTTGTTGGGTTTTGAATGTCTTATGTAGATTTTTCAATTTCCTTGTTCTGTATGGGACAATGACAATAAAGATTATCGTATTATCGTATCGTAACAGGGTTTAGTGAGCGGGGAGAGTCTGTGGCAGAGAGAAGATCAGAATCAGAGGCAGAAGCTGAGGCAGGAGAGAGGGGAGGCCAAGATGAGTCAGGCTGGTGAAGAGACATGGAGTCTCCCGCTCTTGCTGCGACAAGCTTCAGCCCCTCCTTGTCTTCCAGAACCAGGAGAGGCATGAAAAGGATGGGGGAGAAGTTAGCACCACACAGGCGCAGTCTCAAAATTGTTCTCCCAGGGTCATGGCAGCTTCACGCTGCGCCCGTGGTCCAGGATAAGAGCTGTAATGGGGGGAAAGATGGCAATCCTATACCTTCTCTAGGTCTTCCCACCAGCCTCTTGCTGTTCTTCCTGCAGCAGGGATGGCTCCTCTGCCTCCAGTGGGATTGTGAGCACCAGTTCTCAAGGAACTGTCCGCCTCTTTGCTGCCATCACCGAGGCCACCAGTCCCAGCGCCCTAACCAAGGGTTGAGATGGTCTCTGTTCTTCTAAGCTTTGCACTGCAGCACACAGACAAGCAAGAGGACTGGGCTCTTATTTCCCTCCATTCATTCTTTCTCCCTCTTCTTAAGCACTGACCCAAATCGCCAAACACCAGGACAAGCTTTCCCTTTGTCCCTTGAGAAAACCAGCTTAGTAAGCTAAGCACAAGACACAAGCCGTCAGGGAGGCGTTTGTGAGGTTAGCTGAGGACACGGTGCCTCCTCCTCTGCTTCTGAGCTACCTGATTTTCTGGCTTTAAACTTGACTACAGCTTTACAAGGTGCTGTTGTACGGTCCTTCCCCTTTCTTGGTGGCGCAGAGGGGGGTGGTAGTGGAGGAGAGGAGTGGGGTGAGGTGGCTTTTCTTGTGAGCTGTGGAGCAAAGAATCACAGCCATAGGAGCCAACTCTATAGGGCCGAGATGTCTTCAGCGCCACCCATGTATGCTGGGATGGGGCTAAGCCCCGCAATCTTGAGTGGGTGGAGGAGGCTGAGCCCTTCCATGCCCACCCACCCACCCACCTGCCTGCCCCTCCCCCTCTCTCCTCCCTTGGTCCCTTGTCCTCCATCACGTTGAGAGATACTGACCAAGGCAGAATAGGGCGTGACTATTACTTCCCTTCACATGGTCACTAATAATAATAATAATTAAAAAAAATTTATTTATATCCCGCCCTCCCCAGCCGAAGCCGGGTTCAGAGCGGCTAACAACAGTTAAAATAATACAGCATTCTAAAATCAATTCATTATAAAATCAGTTCAAATCAAATTAATGGCAACCATTGGGCTAGAGTTCTATGAGGATTACCAAAGGAGGGGGTCAGGCTGTGCCTTCGCCAAAGGCCTGGTGGAACAGCTCTGTCTTGCAGGTCCTGCGGAAAGATGTCAAGTCCCGCAGGGCCCTAGTCTCTTGTGACAGAGCGTTCCACCAGATCGGGGCCACAGCCGAAAAAGCCCTGGCTCTGGTTGAGGCCAGCCTAACCTCCCTGTGGCCCGGGACCTCCAAGATGTTTTTATTTGCAGACCGTAAGGTCCTCCGTGGGACATACCAGGAGAGGCAGTCCCGTAGGTACAAGGGTCCTAGGCCGTATAGGGCTTTAAAGGTTAAAACCAGCACCTTAAACCTGATCCTGTACTCCACCGGGAGCCAGTGCAGCTGGTATAGCACTGGGTGAATGTGATCCCACAGCAAGGACCCCGTAAGGAGTCTCGCCGCGGCATTCTGCACCCGCTGGAGTTTCTGGGTCAGTCTCAAGGGCAGCCCCATTTAGAGCGAGTTACAATAATCCAGCCTGAAGGTGACCATTGTGTGGATCACAGTGGCTAGATCAGGGCTCTCGTAAGGTAACTGTTTCCCCTTCACGCACCCAGGTCTCCGTCACACAAGCCAGGTCGACCCCCTGCGAGGTAAAGAAATCTCACAAGGTGGCAGTTTTGTTGCTTATAGACCTAGACCCATGCAGCCTAGAATAGCATTTGATGGGAAGTTAATGGGGAGATGGGCTGTAGAGCATGGGTAGGCAAAGTAAGGCCCGGGGGCCGGATCCGGCCCAATCGCCTTCTAAATCCGGCCTGCGGACAGTCCGGGCATCAGTGTGTTTTTACCTGAGTAGAATGTGTCCTTTTATTTAAAATGTGGGGCATAGAAATTCATTCATAATTATTTCCCCCAAAAAATATAGTCTGGCCCCCCACAAGGTCTGAGGGACGGTGGACTGGCCCCCTGCTGAAAAAGTTTGCTGACCCCTGCTGTAGAGGAACAGCCACAGCTCAGGGGTAGAGGATCTGCTGAAGGTGCCAGCAGTCCCTGACAGCATCTTCAGGTAGGGCTGAGGACATAGGAACCAACTCCTGGGTGCTGAGGTCCGTTCGGCCTCCACTCAATAAATTATTTGAGCCCCAAACCCCCTGCAGGTTAATGGACATTGCCATTCGAATGGTGTGCATGTGCCACATCATGTGATCGATTATGCAGGGTGGGGTTTACCTGCCCCCCTATTTTATTCAAGTTGGCACCCCTGGCTGAGAATCGTGCCCCCTTCCTGAAAACCTGGATAGCTGCTACCAATCAGTGTAGACAATACTGAACTAGATGGCCCCAATGGCCTGATAAGGCAGCTTCTCATGTTCCTAAATGGCTGGTGTGGTTTGGGGAAAGTGCTCATTTGATCCTCATAACTGCCAAAGTGAGGTGGCTGCTGATTCTCGTTCCCGGTACATGGGAAGCTGGTTCAATTCATGAGAAATTTCGGAAACCTCTAATCTGCCGGAGGTGCCCCTCCCTCTCTGCCGCCCGATAAATTAACTCAAGGGTAGAGGAAGCTATTAAGGAGATGAGATGTACAGGGCTGGAAAGGGACAGGAACTCTCAGATCCTTCCTGATTCAGAATGAGAGAAGCAAAG
Source organism: Podarcis muralis (assembly GCF_964188315.1). Classification (NCBI taxonomy): domain Eukaryota; kingdom Metazoa; phylum Chordata; class Lepidosauria; order Squamata; family Lacertidae; genus Podarcis; species Podarcis muralis. The sequence continues at coordinate 6,530,764 of NC_135663.1, forward strand.
TGACTCATGGCTCCAAAAGAGAGAAATTGCACGCTCGCAATTCCCAGGTAGCCATCCTGCCTGCAGCAAAGGCTGATCTTCCTCTGTTGTGGGTGGAAAACGCCATCCTCATTAAGCTGGCAGGCAGTAAAGAGAAGCTGCAATGTAGCTCCAAGGTAGGATGTGAGGGGAAAGCCCTGGTTTTCCCCTTCTAGGCCACCTGGCTAGTTCAAGAAGGGCTGAGTCAGAAGTCAGGTTTCGTGCTACACTCTTGGCAGAGCGAAATGGTAAAGATTTGCAAGGACTGAACCACTTGCCCTCCAACTGGGTGGGCTTTTTTTTAATGCTCCCTCACCAAAACCCCAAACAGTACACCTGTTTTCTGCTTTGCTCTCTTTATCCTGCTAATAGGTAAAAGGTAAAGGGACCCCTGACCATTAGGTCCAGTCGTGGCCGACTCTGGGAGCTCCGAGGGAGCCGGCGTACAGCTTCTGGGTCATGTGGCCAGCATGACTAAGCCGCTTCTGGCAAACCAGAGCAGCGCACGGAAACGCTGTTTACCTTCCCGCTGGAGTGGTACCTATTTATCTACTTGCACTTTGACGTGTTTTCAAACTGCTAGGTTGGCAGGAGCAGGGACCGAGCAACAGGAGCTCACCCCGTCGCGGGGATTCGAACCGCCGACCTTCTGATTGGCAAGTCCTAGGCTCTGTGGTTTAACCCGCAGCGCCACCCGCATCCCCTATCCTGCTAAAAAGGGAGCCCTCAAAGAGGAAACTGTCCGTCTGCAGTCTGAAATGGGACAGCTGAGCTCCTCGATTCTCCTGAAATGCTGACCGGAACCTGTCTTCAGGTTATACGAATGCCAGCAGAATCCAGCGGCAAACCTTCCCCTGGACTGTGTACACACAAAGCCTGCCACCGTAGGTAGGAAATGGAAGCATTCGAGGAGGAAAAGCTTTCCCCCAACACACCCCTGCTGCCTGAAGTGGTACAGTCCAGGAAAAGCTTTACCACTTGATTCTGCTGGATGTAAAACACAGCAAGCTACCTGAGCCTGGGCCATACTGTTTGTCTGTCTAGTTCAGTATGGAATGGACACATCTAAGGTGGGGGTTCAGTTCGGGCTTCTGCATATATGCAAAAATCACATACAGTGGTATCTTGGTTCTCAGACGCCTTGGTACGCAAACAACTTGGAACCCAAACACTGCAAACCCAGAAGTAAGTGTTCTGGTTTGCGAACTTTTTTCAGAAGCCGAACATGCTCCGGTTTGAGTGTTATGGTGACATTTTGTTGTGTTACGCTTCTAATTTGAGTGTTACATTTCTGATTTGAGTGCCACACTTCCGCTTTGAATGTTACGCTGACGATTTCAGTGTTACGCTGAGGTCTGTCTGTTTTTGCTATTTATTTTGCATTTTGGTGGCTCTTTTTGTTTTGTTTTGTTTCTGTGACTGTGTGGAACTCAGTTCAGCCGCTGACTGATTGATTGTGTGACTGCAGTACATTGTTTATTGCTTTCATTTTATGGATCATTGATCTCGTTAGAGAGTAAAATTCACGTTAAATTGCTGTTTTAGGGGTTGTTTTTTAAAAGTCTGGAACGAATTCATCCACTTTGCATTGCTTTCTATAGGAAAGCGCGCCTTGGTTTTGGAGCGGAGTTCCGGAGCGGATTAAGTCTGAGAACCAAGGTACCGCTGTATACCCAGACCCTTGGAGCTGCCCCACAGCTAGCGGGTAAGGAGGAGAGAAAAAGCTCATTTCCTGCTGGGTAACCCAAGCAGACCAGCATGAAAAGAGTGTTTTAAGTCTAATAATAATAATAATAATAATAATAATAATAATTTATACTCCGCCCATCTGACTGAGTTTCCCCAGCCACTCTGGGCGGCTTCCAATCGAGTGTTAAAAACAATACAGCATTAAATATTAAAAACTTCCCTAAACAGGGCTTTCTTCAGATGTCTTTTAAAGATAGGATAGCTGCTTATTTCCTTCACATCTGGTGGGAGGGTGTTCCACAGAATGGGCGCCACTACCGAGAAGGCCCTCTGGTTCCCTGTAACCTTACTTCTCACAATGAGGGAACTGCCAGAAGGCCCTCGGTGCTGGATCTCAGTGTCCAGGCTGAACAATGGGGGTGGAGATGCTCCTTCAGGTATACAGGTCTTGCTGGGGTGAAGGGCAAGGCTGCTTGGTTCACCAGCAGTGGCAGACTTTGGGCTTTCAAATTCCAGCAGCACCCTCTGCAATGCAAAAATTTGGCACCCCTGTCATTGTTGCAGTCCCCTCTGCGATGCCCTTCCAGCGTGGCACCAGTGCAGGTGAACCGGTCATGCCCCCCCTAAATCCGCCTCTGGAAGGAGAGAGGTGCTTGCGTGAGATTTTAGCGGGAGCTCAGATTGCCCTGTGAGGTCTCACAAGAACCTCCCACAGCTGGTGCACTCAGTTGACCTTACCCGCTGCTCCCGCTGCAGCAAGGCAGAGAGCTTAAAAGCTCTTTCTGTACCAAAAAGAAGGGACTTTTTATCATATGTGGTGGGTGTTCAGTTGTGGGTGAACATATCAGATGACACAGCGATTCTTCAAACAGCTCTTGTTTATTCACAGGCCCAGAACAGAACTGGGCTGAAGGGTTCAGCCAGCCTGCTTATATAGAGCTCAACTACAAAGCAACAGTAACAACTTTCTGTAACTATCCAATCACTGAACGTCACTTTCAATTCCTTATTTGCATATGCGGACCTGAGTGAAAACTATCTACAGTATCATCCTGCTGGCCCAGGGTGAGAACTTCAGTACATAACAGTGGGAATGTAGAGAAGTTAAAAATTTTTGGGAAATGATATATAATGAATTGAATAAAATGTTTAAAAGGACATTTGTTAAAAAACCAGAAGCATTCTTGTTAGGGATTGTAGGACAAGACCTGGCAAGGAAAACAAAGAATTTATTTATGTAGGCTACAACAGCGGCAAGAGTCTTGATAGCACAAGGATGGAAGAATGAGGAAACCCCGACAAAAGAACAGTGGCAAGAGAAATTGATGAACTATGCAGAACTGGCTAAACTGACATACAAACTGTGAGATAAGGACAACTATGACTATAAACTATGGCTAGGGACGCGGGTAGCGCTGTGGGTAAAACCTCAGTGCCTAGGACTTGCTGATTGCATGGTCGGCTGTTCGAATCCCCATGGCGGGGTGCGTTCCCGTTGCTCAGTCCCAGCGCCTGCCAACCTAGCAGTTCGAAAGCACCCCCGGGTGTAAGTAGATAAATAGGGACTGCTTACTAGCGGGAAGGTAAACGGCGTTCCGTGTGCTGCGCTGGCTCGCCAGATGCAGCTTGTCACGCTGGCCACGTGACCCGGAAGTGTCTGCGGACAGCGCTGGCTCCCGGCCCATAGAGTGAGATGAGCGCACAACAGTCTGACAAGACTGGCCCATACGGGCCGGGGTACCTTTACCTTTACCTATGACTATAAAGAAGAATGGGAACTTTTCACAAATCACTTAAAAAGACAACAAAATGAATTGGACTGCTTGGCAGGTTTTGAATAAACATACACAAATTTATTGATTGATAACATGGTAGACAGATAATGTGAGGATTTGTATAATTTTATAACATGCAGAGAATAATATGGGTTGAGAAATCAGAGTCAGGAGCTGAGGGTAGTCTCTGGGGGAGAGGTAGGGTTTGGGGGGGGAAGGGGGAAAAATAATGAATATGATATGTTTTGCTATGTTGTTATGTTGAAATTGCTATAAAAACATTAAAGGGGCAAAAGGCTCTTTCTGTCCCAGGTAACCCAAAGCAGATCTGGTGCAAAAAAAGAGCTTTTAAGCTCTCCACCTTGCTTGGATTTTACTTGCGCAATTCTAGCCAGCTCTCCTTCAACTGCATATGGTTGGGAAATGATGGGAAATGATTTATAAGGAACTGAAAAAAATGTTGAAGGTAACTTTTACTAAAGAAAAAGAATAAGCTTTTCTTTGAGGGATAATAGGACAGGATATAATGAAAGACCAGGGGAGAAAAATCGGTTTATGTCTGCAACCACAGCTGCCAGGCTGCTTTTTGTGCAGGGATATTGTGCAGAAGATACTGTCCCACCCAAGGAAGCATGAATGGCAAGCAAAGTAAATGGCCTCTGCAGAAGTGGCAAGAATAAGAAATCAGGAAGAGAGACTTTTAAAAACGGAATGGGGAAAATTTGTTGATTATTTGAAGACTCATTGTAAATAACTTAAAATATTAGCAGAATTGAGGAATGGAGGAAATTTAAAGACTATTTAGTTAAATATGTTAAGCTAAATTAATTGGAAAAGCTTGCAAATACCAGATAGGCCTAGGATTTAAACATGGGATGTGATGAATTAATATGTTTAATGTTGAATTGTAAAGAAAGAAAGATGTTAAGTGATGAAGTTAATTTTATAAGAATATTGTTAAAATGATATACAATGAAATCCATCCAGGGGGATACGAGGAAGTCACTTAACAATGTTATTAAGTTTGGTTTAAATACGGTTGAGATTTATGTTTGTTTGTCTATTTGTTTGTTTGCCTAAAAAACCTTTTTGGAAAATCAATAATTTTTTTTGAAAAAATAAAATAAAATATTAGCAGGATTTACATAAACTCGTGCAGTAAGAATTAATTGAATATAAGGGGAAGTTAGTAAACAGGTTTGAATTAGATATGCAGTTATAAAAAAATACAAAAGTAAGTAACCACCGAAAGGAGGAGAGGGAAGTCGAAAGAAATGGGGATAATTTTTGTTAGGGTTTTTTGTTAAAATATTTGTAAAAGGTGAAAACAATATGTGCGTGTTTTTGATTTGAAGAATGCAAAAAACAAAACAAAACCACTCTTCCCCTCCTAGAACCAGCAAAGTGACTTTGTGCCTCTTGGCTCAGGACGGTCAGTCCTAGAGCTGGTCTGAGAAGCTGCACTGTGGTGAGAATGAATAGCTAGTGACTTGTGTGGGTTCCCCTTTCAGCAGCCTTTCATGAAAGGGCCTCTGTGCGTGTGCGCACGTATTTATGTGCACATGAGGCCAGTGGCGTAGCGTGGGTTGTCAGCACCCGGGGCAAGGCAAGTAATTTGCGCCCCCTAACCCGTGGATTTGCGCCCCCTAACCTGTGGATTTGCCCTAACCCCAGATGTTGCACCCGGTGCGGCCGGCCCCCCCTGCACCCCCCACGCTACGCCACTGCATGAGGCTTCCAGTGCTGCCCAGAGACATTTGGGAAACTCCTAACGATAAGCTCTCCCTTACGACTGTTTTTAAAAACTGCTTGCTCGAAGCTGAGCTGACAGAAAACCTCTGGAAAAGAGAGAGAGAAAGGAAGAGGGAAAACCAAGCCAGGGTGCCTATTTGTGTTATTCACTTATTCATTGCATTTCTAGCTTGCCTTTTTCTCCAAGGAACTCAGTGCAGGGCACATGGTTCCCCACTGCCTCCTCATTTACAACCCTGAAAGTTAGGCTAGGCCGAGAGGCTGTGACTCACCAAAGGTCACTCAGTGTGCTTCATGGCCGAGTGGGGATCTGAACCCTGGACTCCCAGGTCCTTGCATGACATTTTAACTACACCACCATCCTAGAAGTCCTAGCCGTGTGTCCCAGGAAGCTGCCTCTAATGCAGAATGCCATGGCCAAACTGTTCGCAGGAGCAGATTACTGCAGACCCTCCAAGTGTCCCTGTTTCCAGGGACAGTCCCGGATTTACAGAAGCCGTCCTGGTTTCTGATTTGATCACTTTTCCTTAGGATGTCCCTATTTCCTTAGAGAAATGTTGGAGGGTATAGAGTTATGTGACCCCCAAACCAGGGAGATAAGTATTTTTCGCTCTATAAGACGCACCAGACCACAAGACGCACCTAGTTTTTGGAGGAGGAAAACAAGAAGAAGAAAAAAATTCTGAATCCCAGAAGCCAGAACAGCAAGAAGGATCTGGCTTCTGGGATGGCCTCTTGCTATCTTGGCTTCTGGCTTAGCCACAAGCAGCCTCTCCCGGGCCATGGGAGGAAGGCTCCCCCAAGAGCCCCGCTCCCTTTAAAGAGTGCATGGAGCCCCCAAGAGCCGCACACATGCTCCACGCGGCTCTTTAAAGGGAGCGCTGAACAAGCCTACCGCCTGCATTTGCTCCATAAGATGCACACACATTTCCCCTTACTTTTTAGGAGGGGAAAAGTGTGTCTTATAGAGCAAAAAATACGGTAACTATACAACCTTTAGAAGTCATCTGAAGGCAGCCCTGGATAGGGAAGTTCTTTTTCATGTTTAATGCAGGTATAGGCAAAGTCCAGATGTTTTGGGACTACAACTCCCATCATCCCTAGCTAACAAAACCAGGGGTCAGGGAAGATGGGAATTGTAGTTTTAAAACATCTGGAGGGCCTACTTTGCCTATGCCTAGTTTAATGTTTTCTTATGTTTTTATATATGTCAGAAGCTGCCCAGAGTGTCTGGGCCAACCCAGTCAGATGGGTGGGGTATTAATGATGATGATGATGATTATGGATGTCCCTATTTTCATTGGATAAATATTGGAGGGCATGTTACTGGCAGAGCTGCACAAAGCCCCAAACAACTTTGGCCCACTGTGTCGTCAGGACCATTTGATTCCTTCTATGCTACCTCCATCTCTGAGATCCTCATTTCCTGGGGGTTCCAGGGTCCTTCACTAAGGGCTGAGCCCTGACCTGTGGAAAATCCCCTATCTCAAGTGTTTTCAACCTTTTTGAGTCCACAGCTCCCTTGGCCAACCGCATTCCCAGGAGCCCAGTTGTGTCACCCCTTAGAAGAAGAAGAAGAAGAGTTTGGATTTGATATCCCGCCTTTCACTCCCTTTAAGGAGTCTCAAAGTGGCTAACATTCTCCTTTCCCTTCCTTCCCCACAACAAACACTCTGTGAGGTGAGTGGGGCTGAGAGACTTCAGAGAAGTGTGACTGGCCCAAGGTCACCCAGCAGCTGCATGTGGAGGAGCGGGGAAGCGAACCCGGTTCCCCAGATTACGAGACTACCGCTCTTAACCACTACACCACACTGGCTTACCCGCAGAGCTGGCAGCCTCTCACCCTTGTGAAGTGTTTCCTCAGCCTCCTCTCCTCACCCATCTCCTAGAGAGTCCTCCAGGCTGTGGGAATGTTCAGGGATGCAGGAGAGGATACCGTATTTTTCGCTCTATAACACGCACCTGACCATAACACGCACATCGTTTTTAGAGGAGGAAAACAAGGGGAAAAACATTCTGAATGAAATAGTGGATGTATCATTTTTGTGCTTCATGCTGTGGCCACAGACATGTGATCTGATGGTGAATTTGGGGTGACCCAATGCAAAAATCCTGAGAATTCCTGTGGATCCATGCTTTGTAACCACGTTTTTGCACCATTGCAGCCCCAGGCAACAGTGGGTGCGTGATTTTTTGGGTGTAGGCTGTAGCCATGGACATGCTATGTGATCTGATGGTGAATTTGGGGTGACCCAATGCAAAGATCCTGAGAATCCCTGTGGATCCATGCTTTGTAACCACATTTTTGCACCATTGCAGCCCCAGGCAACAGTGGGTGCGTGCTTTTTTTGGTGCAGGCTGTAGCCATGGACATGCTATGTGATCTGACGGTGAATTTGGGGTGACCCAATGCAAAAATCCTGAGAATCCCTGTGGATCCATGCTTTGTAACCACGTTTTTGCACCATTGCAGCCCCAGGCAACAGTGGGTGCGTGATTTTTGGGGGGCAGGCTGTAGCCATGGACATGCTCTGTGATCTGATGGTGAATTTGGGGTGACCCAATGCAAAGATCCTGAGGATCCATGTGGATCCATGCTTTTAAACCACGTTTTGCACCATTGCAGCCCCAGGCAACAATAGGTGCGTGATTTGGGGGGGGCAGGCTGTAGCCATGGACATGCTATGTGATCTGATGGTGAATTTGGGGTGACCCAATGCAAAGATCCTGAGGATCCATGTTGATCTATGCTTTGTAACCACATTTTAAGTGGGGAGCGAAGGAAAAACAAAGAAGGGACATGAGAGGGGTGTGCAGAGAAGCAGCTGGCTAAGAATGCTGGAGAGGGATTTAACGGGTGGGAGGAAAGAAAGGCAAAAGTTCCCCCCCAAGCCAGCCATCTCTCTCTCTCTCTCTCTCTCTCTCTCTCTCTCTCTCTCTCTCTCTCCCCCTCCTCCCTCCTCCCCCCCTCTCTCCCTCCCCCCCTCTCTCCCTCACCCTCCCCCCTCTCCCTCTCCCTCCCCCACTCTCTCCCCCTCTCCCCCAGCAGCAACGGAGCACAGAGAGGAATTAGAAAGAACGACACTCTGCTTGCCTGGAGGGGAGGGGATAATAACAACAACAACAACAACAACAACAACAACAACAACAACAACCTTCATCACAAGGAACATGTAAAACAAGTGAGAGGGTTGTTGTTTCTTCCAGTTCATCACAGATGGTTCTTTGTGCAACATAGCGCTTAACAATGGTGTCATGGCCTTAACCGGTAAAGACTTTTATCTCTTCTGATTTTGAATCTTATCAGAACAATGCTGACATCTTACGCATCTTACATATATATCTGGCTCCTGCCAGGAGGGTTGGCAGCTTCAGGAAATTCCTTGCATTTTCCTGAGCAATTTTGTAATTCCGCATCTCCTGTTGACATAAGCTGCGGCGCACCGGGTTTGTTATGGCTGTTTGCTAATTCTCGTTCTTGCCAAGTTTGAAACGGATTAAAGTAGAAAATCAGAGTTATCGAGAGTGCGCTTTCTCAGCTGTAGGATTTAGAATTCTTTTTCCCTCCTTCCCTCTCTGTGGAATTTGTTCCGTGTATCAGGGTAGTGTTACGGTCCACCCCAATTTCTGCCGAGCAGTAGCAGAAGTCCGAGAGGGCTTGGCATTTAACCAGCAAGCTTGGGCCCCAGCTAGTTGGTGTCATTTCCAGCCCTTGCTAAATTCATGAATTTGAGAGTTTACTCAAATTCTAAATCTTCCTAAATGTAGAGATTAGGGGAGTTCTGCCCCTGCAACATCAAAAAAACAAAGATCATGGCCACTGGACCCATCACCTCCTGGCAGATAGAAAGGGGAAGAAATGGAGGCAGTGAGAGATTTGACTTTCTTGGGCTCCATGATCACTGCAGATGGTGACAGCAGCCACGAAATTAAAAGACGCCTGCTTCTTGGGAGAAAAGCAATGACAAACCTAGACAGCATCTTAAAAAGCAGAGACATCACCTTGCCAACAAAGGTCCGTATAGTGAAAGCTATGGTTTTCCCAGTAGTGATGTATGGAAGTGAGAGCTGGACCATAAAGAAGGCTGATCGCCGAAGAATTGATGCTTTTGAATTATGGTGCTGGGGGAGACTCTTGAGAGTCCCATGAACTGCAAGAAGATCAAACCTCTCCATTCTGAAGGAAATCAGCCCTGAGTGCTCACTGGAAGGACAGATCCTGAAGCTGAGGCTCCGATACTTGGGCCACCTCATGAGAAGAGAAGACTCCCTGGAAAAGACCCTGATGTTGGGAAAGATGGAGGGCACAAGGAGAAGGGGACGACAGAGGACAAGATGGTGGGACAGTGTTCTCGAAGCTACCAGCATGAGTTTGACCAAACTGCAGGAGGCAGTGGAAGACAGGAGTGCCTGGCGTGCTCTGGTCCAGCGGGTCACGAAGAGTCGGACACGACTAAATGACTAAACAACAAAAAAATTCATGAATTTGAGAGTTAACTCAAATTGTAAAGCTTCCCTGAATGTAGAGATTAGGGGAGTTCTGCCCCTGCAGCCTCATAGAAGTAAAGGAAAACAGGCTTTATTTCTCCTGGGTCAAACACCTAGTTTGGGGTTTGTGCGCACACACACACACACACACACACACACACCGGAAGCCTCAATGATACTCTTCTAGAGGCTTCACGCAGGGCAAAAACCCTGGCAAGTCTCCACCACCTAATAATAATAATAATAATAATAATAATAATAATAATAATATACCCTGCCCATCTGGCTAGGTTTCCCCAGCCACTCTGGGCAGCTTCCAACAGAATATTAAAATACAATAACCTATTAAACATTAAAAGCTTCCCTAAACAGGGCTGCCTTCAGATATCTTCTAAAAGTTTGGTAGTTGTTTTTCTCTTTGACATCTGGTGGGAGGGCGTTCCACAAGGTGGGTGCCATCACCGAGAAGGCCCTGCTACAGACTAACAGCAAACCCATTCTCTGCGTGCTGATCCCCATGTAGCCAAAATAGCATCATCCATCCCCAGAGTTTACAGCAGCACAAGAACGATCAGTTGACTGCAGAGAGGGAGCTGTACGGGTAGGACAAAAGGTGGTAAAGGAACACCTAGCTGCTTTAAGTTAATTCAGATCTCCAGGGCCTGGTAAACTGCATCCAAGGATACTAAAGGAGTTGGCAGATGTAATCTCAGAGCCTCTGTCTAGAATCTTTGAGAATTCTTTGAGAACGGGTGAGGTCCCTGCAAACTGGAGGAGAGCAAATGTCTCCATTTTCAAAGAGGCGGTGGGGTGGGATGGGGTGAGTGGAGAGGACCCAGGTATCTACTCAAGGAATGGTCCTAAAGAAGATAATTAGATGCCCTTTTAAAACGTGTTAGCTTGTTTTTGTTTTGATTTTGTATTTTGTGTCTTTATATTGTGATTTTATCCTGTGTACGTACTGCTTTGATTTGCCAACAAAGGTCCGTATAGTTAAAGCTATGGTTTTCCCAGTAGTGATGTATGGAAGTGAGAGCTGGACCATAAAGAAGGCTGATCACTGGAGAATTGATGCTGGAGTGCCTGGCGTGCTCTGGTCCATGGGGTCACAATTAGTTGGACACGACTAAACGACTAAACAACAACAACAACTGCTTTGATGGTCAGTCAGCACTTAGAAAAGGTTGCTGCGATTGCTAAGACCCAACATGGGTTTCTCAAAAACAAGTCATGCCAGACACATCTCATTTCTTTTTTTGGATAGAGTTACAAGCCTGGTGGATGAGTAATATCTTGATTTCAGTAAGGCTTTTGATAAAGTCCCCCATGATATTCATGTGGAAAAGCTGGTAAAACGTGGGCTGGATGCAGTAACTGTTAGGTAGATTTGTAGATGGTTGATTGACTGAACCCAAAGAGTGGTCATCAATGGTTCCTTGTCATCCTGGGAAAAAGTGACAAGTGGGGTACCACAGGGTTCTGCCCTGGGCCTGTTGCTATTCAATATTTTTTATAAACGACTTGGATGAAGGAAGATGGTTGGATGAAAACTTATTATGGGCTTTTTGCATGAAATAGAAAATGAACTTGTAACATCTGGATTTCAAGATTGAAAAGATATTGGCTTATAGAAAATAGAATAGTTGGATATTAGTGAGTGGATACTAAGCTGACAGACAGAGAACCAAAAGTCTTTTTATCGTTTTCCATTTTCTTTTCTTTTTACTCTTTTCCCTTCCCCCTCTTTCTTTTTTTGTCTTTCTCTTCTTCTTTTCGCTCCTGTTTCTTTTTAGATATTTCATTCTGGTGTATTATAGAAAGATACTTTTTATTGGGTATGAAGTTTTGTATATCTTTTGATAAGTATAAATAAAAATAGATTTTTTAAAATAAAAAAAAGAGAGAGAGAAAGGAGGATTGTTCCCCTCCTCATAAAGTAGAGGTGGCCTCAGCGTCACCCGGGGAAGAAAAGTGTTAAGAAGCTCCCTCTCTCTTCTGGGAATTCAAGAGTCAGAAATAATCAGAAGCAGAAAGGGATGGATGGTGAAGGTCAAGACAGACAATGGAGATATTTCTCAGAGGATCTGAAAACAGGAAAGGGTGGAGAGGAACAAGGATGACTTGAAGAGGCATCAGCTACAACTGTCTCTGACCTTGCGTTATTTCCCCCGCGAGGAAGCAAAGTCTTTCAACGCAGAAGGCGGAGATGTCCAAGGTGGCTGGGAGGAAACGAGGGGGTGGATTGTGGTAGACTGCATACCCTCCAACATTTCTCAGATGAAAATAGGGAGTCTCATTCCACAATGATAACTTTACTATTTATACCCTGCCCACCTGACATGGTTGCCCCAGCCACTCCGGGCAGCTTCCAACATATATAAAAACATAATAAAACATTAAACATTTTAAAAAAACCACCCTTCCCTATACAGGATTGCCTTCAAATGGCTTGGGGGTCGGATAACTCCATACCTCCCAAAATTTCTCCAGTGAAAATAGGGGCATCCTAAGGAAAATCGGGACATCCCAGGATCATAGCAGAAACTGGGATGGTTTCTCTAAATCTGGAACTGTCCCTGGAAAAATAGGGGCACTTGGAGGATTTGGGAGTGTAGTGATCCAAAGGGAACCTCCAAGGCAGGACTTACTTAAATGCTTATATGCCAATTTTCACTGTGTAGGTCTCAAGGCGGCTTACAACAATAGCATATTCGAGACATACAAATTAAAAACAGAAACTAAACCTCCAAAATGTAAAAACTCAAGGATTTACCATCTCAGAAAAATAAAGCACATGGGAATCATTTGTAGAGCAAATGCCTCCTGAAGTGAAAGAGTTTTCACCAGACATCTGAAACTCACTAGGGATGGGTAAAGAGACCCCTGACCATTAGGTCCAGTCATGGCTGACTCTGGGGTTGTGGCGCTCATCTCGCTTTATTGGCCGAGGGAGCCGGCGTACAGCTTCCTGGTCATGTGGCCAGCATGACTAAGCCGCTTCTGGCGAACCAGAGCAGCGCATGGAAACGCCGTTTACCTTCCCAACGGAGCGGTACCTATTTATGTACTTGCACTTTGACGTGCTTTCGAACTGCTAGGTTGGCAGGAGCGGGGACCGAGGAACGGGAGCTCATCCTGTCGGGGGGATTTGAACTGCCGACCTTCCGATCAGCAAGCCCTAGGCTCTGTGGTTTAACCCACAGTGCCACCCACGTCTAGGGATAGTGCCTACTTAATTTCCTGTGGCAGGGAGTTCCGTAGAGTCGGGTCTGCTTAACTCCTCATTGACCTGAGTCGTGCTTCCGGCCCGTAGGCCACCCACTTCTGATGGAGTTCTCTGCCCCCAGAACATGCGGCCTCCAGAAGTTTGCACAGCAGGAAACATGGACCTCGGTCTGGAAAGCACCCCATCCCTCCGTACTCTTCTCTACGTTGACCTTTGCTCAACAAGAGTTTCCGACTGGAAGGATGTACACAAACAGACACTTGCCTTTCTAAACAGGTGCATGTTCCTGGCTGGGTGAGAAGGGTTGCCCTTCCTGACTCTGGATCAGACAATAAACACATCCCTTCCTGTAAATACCAGAAGCCTAGGGACTGTTTGTTTCGTAACTGTCAAATGGAGCACATTGCAGGAGGCAAAGTGAATCCTGGAAGAGCCACAGACATTTGCTCCGTCTGCCCTAGTTCCAGTTGGCAGCTGCAATTCACTCAGGATGCTGTTGGACCCAAGTAATAATAATAATAATAATAATAATTTATTATTTATACCCCGCCCATCTGGCTGGGCCTCCCTAGCCACTCTGGGCGGCTTCCATAAGTGATGGTCTAGATGCTGCAGTTATGGGATGGAGGAAGCATCCTATGCTTAGGGGTGCCAGAACTCTAGGGCTGACCTGAAGTGTCCAGGTTTGCCTGGGCTGCTCCAGGGGGAGAGCTTGAATCTTCAGATGGGGAAGACTGCCCTTAATATTTGTTTAAAGAAGAAGACAGTGCATGCAGCTTGCAACAACAACAACAACAACAACAACAACAACAACAACAACACATTAGCCCTCAGTTCCCTCAGCCACTCTGGGTGGCTTACAACAAATTAAAGCACAGCAAGACACCAAACATTAAAAGCTTCTCTATACAGGGCTGCCTTAAGATGTCTTCTAAATGTCAGATAGCTGCTTATCTCATTGACATCTGATGGGAGGGCGTTCCACAGGGAGGGCACCACTGCCAAGAAGGCTCTCTGCCCGTAGATTCCCTGTAGATTCCCTTCTCACAGGGAGGGAACCACTAGAAGGCCCTCAGAGCTAGACCTCAGTGTCCGGGCTGAACGGTGGGAGTGGAGACACTCCTTCAAGTATGCAGGGCCAAACAACACTTTGAATTGTGCTCAGAAACGTACTGGGATCCAGTGTAGATCCTTTAGGACCAGTGTTATATGGTCCTGGCGGCCGCTCCTAGTCCCATACAGTGGTACCTCAGTTTTCGAATGTAATCCGTTCCGGAAGACCATTCGAGTTCTGAAACATTCGCAAACCGAAAACTCAGTATGAAAGCCTTAAAACGGAAAACTCAATTAGGAAAACTCAATACGGAAGCTGCATTTCATGTTCGACTTCCGAGGCGCGTTCGAAAACCGAAGCATTTACTTGCAGGTTTGCGGTGTCCGAAAGCCGAAATGTTCATCAACGAAGACGTTCAAAAACCAGGGTACCTGTTATGTACTAACCTTGGATCATAGAACAATAGGCAAGTAGGATCCCAGAATGCAACAACTGATCAGCTTGCAAGAGAAGACCAATCAGGCTCCAGGAGGAAGTTAGTCAGCCTATTAGGCTGGTAGGATCGTAGAATGCAACAACTGATTGGCCTGCAGGAAAAGACCAATCAGGCTCCAGGAGGGAAGTGGAATCAGCCAATCAGACAGGACTCATTGTGTAAAGAATGTATATAAAAGCCTGAGGTTTGGGGGGCAATTCGGTCACTGTTTTACAAGCTGCAATAAAGAGCATGAAATCACTACAGGACTCCGAGTATATTTCAGTACCCCTGTATTTTGGATTAGTTGTAGTTTCCGAGTCACCTTCAAAGGTAGCCCCATGTAGAGCCCGCTGCAGAAGTCAATGCGGGAGGTAACTAGGGCATGTACCACTCTGGCACAACAGGGCACAGGCAGGCAGGGTCTGAGCTAGGATCCCAGATGCCAGCTTTTGCCTCTGACCCCACTAGCATGTGCCCCCCCCGAAGGTTGCTTAGAAGAGAATGCAGCCCTTGATCTGAAGAAAGGTTTCCCCCATCCCTGCTATAGGTATTTGGGTCACAAGCTGTAGGGCTGTGTTGTGCAGTGTGGCAAGCAGGTGCTTCCTGGAGCTTTGTTCGAGCAACCCGTGCCCGCGCTTGCTCAGCCTCGCTGGCAGTGACCTTAAAAGGTTAAACGTGCCCCCTTCGGCGGCGGCTGACTAAGCTGTAAAACTGCAAGAGAGGCTTGCGCTGAGTGTTTCCGCCCCGAAAGCACGGAGCCTGCGGGTTGCAAAGGACAAAAGCCCTGGCAGCAGGCCCATCTCCCTCCAGGGCACTTCTCAGTCAAAGAAAAACTGCAATTGCCTGGAATTGTTCGGCCTGAACTTTTGTTGACTACAGAGCTTTTGGCTTCCCACCGTTCCTTGGGAAACGTCAAGGCTTTCGGCAAGTCTAATCTGTTTTCTGTGGAAGGTTGTTGTTCCCGGGCCGAGTGGGATTTGGGGACGAAAGCAGAGGCCAAAATGCGCACAGTTCCAAGGCTCACTCCTTGGATATATTTAGGGTTATGTTGCAAGAAAGCAGTATATTTTAAGAGCACTTTCTCTCTCTCTTTTTCTGTGTGTGCTTAATATAGATATCGGGGCTATTGGATCTGCTTTGTATTTTGCTAGATCTGCTCACCAGAGCCAAGTGCAGAAGGATGTGGGATTTAGGCTGTGTTGAATTTTCAAATTCCAAAAGTGAGGGGTGCTAAAAAAAAGTTGTAACATGACTTGGGAATTCAAAATATTTTGGTGGATATTATGATGGAAGATTGGGTTGAATTATGCAAAACTGACTTAAAATTTACAGATTGTTCCCTATTGAAGGAGAATTACATGAAAATGATGTACGGATGGTACACAACACCAGTACAGTTAGGGAAAATGTACAAAACTAGTTCAAATATATGTTGGAAGTGTAAGGAAAAGGAGGGGACATTTTATCATATGTGGTGGGATTGTAAGGTAATTAAAAAAATTTGGGAAATGATTTACAACGAATTGAAGAAAATGTTCCATTTAACATTTGTTTAAAAACCCGAGGCATTTTTGTTGGGGGTCATAGGGAAAGACCTGCCCAAAAAGTTGAAAAACATCTTCATGTATGTGACAACGGCCGTGAGAGTTCTGGTAGCACAAGGATGGAAGACTGAAGAAACCCCAACTAAAGAATCATGGCAAGAAAAATTGACGGACTATGCAGAACTGGCAAAACTGACATATAAGCTACGGGACAAGGATAACTGTGACTTTAAGGATGAATGGGAACCCTTTACAAAGTATCTGAAGACGCAACAAAGCCACTGGACTCCTTGGCAGGTTTTGAATAAACATTCACAAACTTTTTATTGATAATAATCAGCTAAATAGTTTGAGGATCTATACAACTTTGTAACATGCAGAAAACAGCATTCTTAGAGAAACCAAAGACTGGAATTGAGGGAAGTCGGGGTGGGGGTGGGGTAGGGGTGGGTGGGTTTTGTGGGGGAGGAGGGAGGGAGGAAAAATGGGTGGGAACAAGGATGATATGTTTTTGGATAATATCTCTTGTTATAATTTTGAATAATTTTTTTAAAAAACAAAACAAAACAAAAAATAATAATATTTTGGTTAAAATGGTGTGTTTTTTCCTGTGGGTGCTCAAGGCTATGCAGTACCATCCCCTTTTTTTCTAGAACTAAAGGACTGAATCAAATTACTATCATTTGGTTTTGCTTGTAAGTTAAATGTGCGTAAAATTGCATGGAAATCTCACTAGTTACTTGCAGTTATAATGTTGTTATTAATACTATTATTTATTTAGCATTCCATGACATTTTCAGAAGTCAAAATTGTTCGGTTTTCCAAAAGCAGTTTATGTGCTTCTTCATCTGATGTAGACTTCCCAAGCTCAGTGTTGTTCAGTCACAAAAATAATAGCAGATTCGAATTCTGCACACCCAAAAATATACAGTGGTACCTCATGTTAAGAACTTAATTCGTTCTGGAGGTCCGTCCTTAACCTGAAACTGTTCTTAACCTGAAGCACCACTTTAGCTAAGGGGCCTCCCGCTGCCACTGCACGATTTCTGTTCTCATCCTGGGGCAAAGTTCTTAACCCGAGGTACTATTTCTGGGTTAGCAGAGTCTGTAACCTGAAGTGTCTATAACCTGAAGCATCTGTAACCCGAGGTACCACTGTATTTTAAAGACCCATCATAGAAGAAATATGCAAAAGCCAAATTTCTCCCCCTAAAATGACATACACATGCACACGCTTAAGAAGAGCCTACTGTTCTCATGCCAAATGCACAACTAGACCAGCATCTTCAGTGGCCAACTAATGCCCACTGCTACTGCTCCTCTTCTGGTTCCTTCCCCAGCAGCCTAAGACTCCTTTGTCTTGTCTGTCCTTGTCCTGCTCTCTTCATTTCTCTGCATGTTCTGGGAGACCTGGGGAGAGAGGAGCTGGTTGCAGCAGGAGGGGGAGATACCCTGGCTTCTTCAGCAGCCTGCCTCATCCCTGTCTCCTGGACCATCTCCTCTCCTGCTTTTGAGTCTGGACTGCTCTCTGCCACAGTCTCCTCGTGCTCACTAAGCCCTGTTGCCTCCGACTAAGCTTCCGACACCTCCTCCCCCCAGTGTGCTCCCTCTTCTCCCTCTGACCACTCATTTTTGCCCCACCACCAATCCCCTGGCTCTGAGCCTCCTTTCCCTGTGGGTTTCCTTGGGGGCTCCCTAGCTGGTGCCCCCCACCAATCCTCAGCATCCAGCCAGACCATGACACCGCTAGACTGGTGTGTGTGGTTATTTGATGCCATAGAAACTACTCTTAAGTGTCTGGTCTTAATAATAATAATAATAAATTTTATTTCTACCACGTCCTCCCCAGCCAAGACCGGGCTCAGGGCGGCTAACACCAGGTATAAAACAATAGATTAAAATACCACCTCCACAGGCACATACCTCCACATGTGGTGGGAGTGTCCCAAAATCCAACTATTCTGGACAACAGTCATATGAGAAATATGTAAAATAACCAAGCAAGTATTAGAAATCACCCCAGAAATGGACCTACTAAACATATTCCAAGACAACAATGCCCACTTACACCATAAAGAACTCATAACACACCTACTCTCAGCAGCCAGAAACATCATAACCAGACACTGGAGAGACCTGTCAGGAGTAAACATGGACCAATAGTACCAAATAGTATGGGAAACAGCCCTACTAGAAAAATTAACCAATAAACTGAAACTGACACGGGGACAAATAGAAGAAGACGCCTTCACCCCTGCATGGCTCCCCTTTATCACATACACAGCCCAACAAGACAACGACAAAAATCCACCAACATCATACAAATCAAGATGGCTAACCTGATCCAAAACACTCACCCACCCCACTCACACATGAAAACAAAGATCACCACAGCCAACCACAAGTGAATAACCACACCCTAGGGCAACCCCAACCTCTCTCACCACCAAAGGAACACAAGTGAACAGCAGAGGACCCACGCAAGCAGTGCTGACACAAAACCCCACATATATTGAGTAAAATAGAAACAGCGCCACCCGACCCCAACCCCACTCATATTTTCCCCCTCCCCCTCTTTCCCCCTCTGCCTCCTAATGTCTCAACAAATGAAACCGATTTGTAAAAAAAAAGTGTTATGTGAAAAAAAAACACGAGAGACATTGCACAAACCTTTGTAAATCAAGAAAATCTTTAATAAAAATACATTAAAAAAACTGATTAAAATACAACTCAAAAACAAGATTAAAATACAACATTAAAATGCAGCCTCGTTTCAGTAGAAACTCAAATCAAAAACTTTTTGGGGATAAAAACGTCAAATCTTCACCAAGGCCAACTATCCAGACTGGTCCTACGTGGGCCAGAAAAAAGCCAAGGAAGTCCCCCAAAAGGAGTTCCATCACAGAAGGAGAAAGGAAAAAGGAAAGAGGAAAGAGGGGAAGGGGATCAAGTTGATTCCAAGCCAAAGGAATTAACGATCTGCTGTGTGCATTCCTTTGGCTGGGGAGCACCCTTAACACCAGCTTTTGCCACCCCAATGTCCTCTAGATGTTTTGGGTTGCAATTCATGTCAGCCCCCAGCTAGCGTAGGAGTTGTAGTCCCCAAAACATCTTGGGCGTGGGCACCAGGTTGGAGAAGAGCGGTGTGTAGGACCAGGATGGTCTTAACTAAAGGAGAACATCTGCAGGGGAGGAGAAGCCCTTTGGCCTTGTCAGGTTTGTGGCAATGTCCATGTGTTTGCTTCCTGGAACAGAGGCTGGCAGTGACTCCCTTTTAAGGCAGCTCTTGCAGATTTGGCCAGCTTTTGCTCACAGCTGCTGAAACTCAAGAGAGGAAGCCACAGATAGGGTCATCGTCCCTGTCTTCAGTCATCTCGGAAAGAAAGAAAGAAAAAAAAGAACCAGAAGAAGAAGAAGAAGAAGTAGCAAAGATGTTCTGTTTTGACCTCCAGTGACATGCAATGGCATTTAAAAGGAGAAGGGTTGTTGATCAGACTTCAGGAGGAAATCTGCAAAGAATAACATTTACTGCATTCATTTTCCAAAGTCCTTTGTTACTAGACTGGGCAGATGCGAGCGCTGCAGAGGGTTCCTGGGATCACAAGAGGGGATTTTAGCAAGCGTAACTTCTCATGTGAGCTACGAATCCTGAAATTCCCTTTCAGCTATCAAAGTTGGGGGTGGGACTGAATGGGGGTGGGAGGACTTTGAGTTCGGTTCGCATTTTAACGTGAGACAACCTGATTTGCACTTTCTGAAAGAAATATATGAATCAGAACACAACTTGAGTTCAAAATCTGGCTCTTCCCTGAATTTTGCCATGCAATTCTCCAACCAAAAATAAAACAAAATGCACGTACGAAAATAAATATTTCATGGGAACGCATCCTGTTGGTGAAGATAACGTACAAAAATGCATTGCAAGAGGCAAAATCATCTTCAGAAAAAGGCATATGATGAGAAACATGCACCAGATTTCTGACAAATTTTTGTAAGGGCTCTAAAAAGAATTGCAAACAGGTGTGGGAAAGTGGTCAACTGGACTTGAGACTGGAAAAAAGAAGAAACTGGGCAGAACTCACATTGACAGATTCTTCCATTCCTGGTTGCAGAAGCTCTGCCCTCTTTTCCACCTGACCACATTATTCCTTTATCATAAAATTCCAAATTCTGAGCCAGATGATTCATCCATCTACCCCAGGAGTGTCTGTCTACTCTGGTGTCTCAGCTACAATCTTTCTTAGCTGTGAAACATAGAGACGTAACAAACTCAGAAATGGGGGAGTATTCGAGCAGTAGGTTTTGATATCTGTCCCTCCCCTGATCTATTTTGAATCTGATACACTAAAGATGTGTCGACCTGGTTTGAACACAACACCTCAAGCGAGGATCACAGGCGGGTTACAGTATAAAAACACAAAAGTAGATAACACAATGGGGGACGTGGGTGGCGCTGTGGGTTAAACCACAGAGCCTAGGACTTGCCGATCAGAAGGTTGGCGGTTCGAATCCCCACGACGGGGTGAGCTCCCGTTGCTCGGTCCTCAGGCTTCTGGTATTTACAGGAAGGGATGTGTTTATTGTCTGATCCAGAGTCAGGAAGGGCAACCCTTCTCACCCAGCCAGGAACATGCACCTGTTTAGAAAGGCAAGTGTCTGTTTGCGTACATCCTTCCAAGTCAGAAACTCTTGTTGAGCAAAGGTCCACATAGAGAAGAGTATTGAGGGGTGGGGTACTTTCCAGACCGAGGTCCATGTTTCCTGATGCTCAAACTTCTGGAGGCCGCATGTTCTGGGGGCAGAGAACTCCATCAGAAGCGGGTGGCCTACGAGCCAGAAGAATGACTCAGGTCAATGAGGAGTCAAGCAGACTCTACGGAACTGCCCGCCACAAGGAATTAAGCAGGCACTAGGGATGCGGGCGGCGCTGTGGGTTAAACCACAGAGCCTAGGACTTGCTGATCAGAAGTCCCATCAGATGTCAAAGCGATAAATAACTACCTGACATTCAGAAGACATCTTAAGGCAGCCCTGTTCAGGGAAGTTTTTAATCTGTGATATTTTACTGTATCTTTGGTTTCTATGGAAGCCGCCCAGAGTGGCTGGGGAAACCCAGCCAGATGGGCGGGGTACAAATAATAAATTATTATTATTATTAAGGTTGGCGGTTTGAATCCCCACGACGGGGTGAGCTCCCGTTGCTCGGTCCCTGCTCCTGCCAACCTAGCAGTTCGAAAGCACATCAAAGTGCAAGTAGATAAAGAGGTACCGTTCCAGCGGGAAGGTAAATGGAGTTTCTGTGCGCTGCTCTGGTTCGCCAGAAGCGGCTTAGTCATGCTGGCCACATGACCAGGAAGCTGTACGCTGGCTCCCTCGGCCAATAAAGCGAGATGAGCACCGCAACCCCAGAGTCGGTCATGACTGGACCTAATGGTCAGGGGTCCCTTTCACCTTTACATAATACAATAACAAACAAAACAATACCCCTGGTTTAAAAGACTATAGGTTGTTTATTTAACCAAAGGCCTGGAAGAAGAGGAACGTTTTTGCCTGGTGCCTAAAGATATGTAGAGAAGGTGCCAGCCGAGCCTCCAAGGGGAGAGCTTTTCGACAAATGGGGAGCCACCACAGAAAAGGCCCCTTCCCATGTTGCCACCCTCCAGATCTCTCTTGGAGGGCGCACACAAAGAAGGACCTTTACCTGCACTCATAATCTGAGCTCCAGTGACCAGCATGGCTGCTGAATTCTGCACCAGCTGAAGTTTCTGAACTGTCTTCAGGGGCAACCCCAGATATAACACGTTGCAGTAATCTAACCTAGAGGTTACCAGAGCATAGACAACGTACGTTAGGCTATCCCTGTCCGGATAGGGGCGCAGCTGGGCCACTTGCTTTTACATGCTCTTACACAGCCCTCCAGCCAGCCAAGTCACAATCCAAGTTTAAGGACATATTCCTGCCAGGTAAAAATCCTTGAGGAGGATTCATTGCAAGGTTGTTGAGGGGTGTGGCCTGGGAAAGAGAGTGTGGCTGAAGAGGGGTGTGTGGCGTGTGGAGAGTCCTCCTGGGGGCCAGACAGAGAGGTCTTGAGGGCCACAGTGTGCCCCTGGCCTGATGTTTCTTACCCCCGGTATAATTTTGAGGTTCCTTGCTGTCCGCTGTAGCTCTTTGATGGGATGTAATAAATAATAATAATAATAATTTATTTATTTATACTCCACCCATCGGGCTGGGTTTCCCCAGGCACTCTGGGCAGCTCCCAACAGAATTAAAAGCACAACAGAACATCAAACATTCAAAACTTCCCTAAACAGGGCTGCCTTCAGATGTCTTCTAAAAGTCAGATAGTTATTTATTTCCTTGACATCTGGTGGGAAGGCATTCTCCAGGATGGGCGCCACTACCGAGAAGGCCCTCTGCCTGGTTCCCTGTAACTTCACTTCTCGCAGGGAGGGAACCGCCAGAAGGCCCTCGGCGCTGGACCTCAGTGTCCGGGCTGAACAATGGGGGTGGAGACACTCCTTTAGGTATACTGGGCCGAGGCCGTTTAGGGCTTGAAAGGTCAGCACCAACACTTTGAATTTTGCTCGGAAATGTACTGGGAACAAATGTAGGTCTTTCAGGACCGCTGTTATATGGTCTCGGCGGCCGCTCCCAGTCACCAGCCTAGCTGCCGCATTCTGGATTAGTCGTAGTTTCAGGGTCACCTTCAAAGGTAGCCCCATGTAGAGCGCATTGCAGCAGTCCAAGCGAGAGATAACCAGAGCATGCACCACTCTGGCCAGACAGTTTGCAGGCAGGGAGGGTCTCATCCTGCGTACCAGATGGAGCTGGTAGACAGCTGCCCTGGACACAGAATTGACCTGCGCCTCCATGGACAGCTGAGAGTCAAAAATGACTTCCAGACTGCACACCTGTCTTTCAGGGGCACAGTTATCCCATTCAGGACCAGGGAGTCCTCCACACCCACCCGTCCCCTGTCCCCCAAAAACAGTACTTCCGTCTTGTCAGGATTCACACCCCCCCCACTCCCCCCAATCTGGCCAGCTAGATGCACAATTTCCTGCTAAATTCCAGAGATGCTTTCATAACCTTTTGCGTCCTCGGCATGACACGTTGCAAAGGACAAGGATGTCCAGGGACCGTTTCCAGAGCAGCAAGACGTCAGGGTATGCGCGGCACCCTCGAAAGGAATGCGCTTGTGTCTTACTGCCGGGGTGGAGGAGCTCTCTTGACAGTGGAGAGTCGATTTTTGTGTGTCCAGGGATTGAGATGAGACCTGTTGCCAACGGGAAAAAGGAATTTTCCACCTGATTGGAATGAAACTAAATAGCAAGGTCAGAAATTTTGAAGGAGTTAGTTTTGCAGGGATGGGGTAGAAAGTTTGCTTTAGCACTTAATTTTTTGAAAATGCAGAAGTTAGGTGCAACTTCATCTAAGGAAGGGACTAAAATATAAAAGAAGTCCTAGCAAGAGAATGAAGGATGTGTCTTTATGCCTCAAGCAGTTACAATTATAGGACCTGTTTTGGGGGACACCTGAGCATTTCAGGGGCAGTTTTCTGCTTTACATTGCAATTTTATTTACTTCCATGTAGCTCCTCTTTTAAACCTCAGATAAGTGTTTCTTGTGGTATATTTTGCAGCTGCAAAAGTGATCAAGACATCAGCAAGACCTTCAAAAAATGATGTGTGAATCTTCAAAAATGGGAGAAATTCAAACCTTTGCCAGAGTTTGAATGCTGAATCTGTAATTCAGAGTCATATCTTGAATAAGAACTTATGTCTCCAAATTAGGATCTTGTAGAGATTTGTCAGTACCTCCTTGGCTATTTTGATTTTGGCAAGCGTCAAATCCCATAAATTTTCAAATGCCCCCCGGCACTATATACCACTGCATGTCTGCTGAGAAATACTGTCAGTTACTAATGCCATTGCATGTCCATTTCTGAGAGTGCTATCAAATAACAAATGCATATGATATTTGCCTTCAGGTGTCAAACACAGACGTCTAATATTTGGCAAATATTCCAAGAGCATGTTGGAGATATTTGACATGAAAGTTTTCACTTGTGAGGAGAACTTTTGGAACCAAATATATTTTGGTTCTGTACCTGAGAATCCTTTGAAGAGATTGCATCCATGTATTGCTATGTACACAATATGTTTGTTTGTGCATGTGTTCAGTCATGGGTGCAACTGTAGATGTCAATCCATGTTTGCCATATTTTTAAATTTTTTAAAATATTTTTTAAACAAATAAACATTTCAACAACTTTTCAAATTTAGCAATCAATCATTCCACCTATGACTTCCCTTCCCTTCTTCCGTGGTTCCCCCAAAATTCAATTTATGCTGCATATTATAGTTACTCTGTAAAGGTAAAGGTACCCCTGCCCGTACGGGCCAGTCGTGTCCGACTCTAGGGTTGTGCGCCCATCTCACTCTAGAGGCCGGGGGCCAGCGCTGTCCGGAGACACTTCCGGGTCACGTGGCCAGCGTGACAAAGCTGCTCTGGCGAGCCAGCACCAGCGCAGCACACGGAAACGCCGTTTACCTTCCCACTATAAAGCAGTACCTATTTATCTACTTGCACTTAGGGGTGCTTTCGAACTGCTAGGTGGGCAGGAGCTGGGACCGAAAGACAGGAGCTCACCCCGCTGCGGGGATTCAAACCGCCGACCATATGATCGGCAAGTCCTAGGCACTGAGGTTTTACCTACAGCGCCACCCGCGTCCCTTATAGTTACTCTGTACCTTCACCTTATCACAAAAGGAAAAGTTCACCCCCACTGCTGTTCATACTCAAATCCTATTTGCATTTTAACATACTTACCCTGAGTTTTTAAGTATCCTGCAAACATTTTCCAATCTTCTTTAAAATCACGTGTTTGCCAAATGTAACTGTGTGTATGGTGGTGTCTAAAGTGGGAAAAAGTGGACTAATTAGCATGTTTTTCCGGCCTCGGAAATGCATTTCCTGACTCAAAGTAGGCTAGCAAATGACGAACTGCAGTGGTTGGTCTCAATGGTGAAGCAAGAAGACCTGGATAAACCATTGTGCTAAATATTCTTCTGAGTTGGGGCAGAAGATCTGTCCATTTTACTTCCTGCAATGCATTTCTTGGCTATATTCCTGGGCAACTATCCTTTTCTTCTTGATGACATTCCCAGGTTGAGATACATTGAAATGGATGGTACCCAGCAATACTTTTGAGATGGCCCCGAGGGAAAAGGCTAGGTGGACTCGTGTTGTTGTTGCTGTTTAGTCGTTTAGTCGTGTCCGACTCTTCGTGACCCCCTGGACCAGAGCACGCCAGGCACTCCTGTCTTCCACTGCCTCCCGCAGTTTGGTCAAACTCATGTTTGTAGCTTCGAGAACACTGTCCAACCATCTCGTCCTCTGTTGTCCCCTTCTCCTTGTGCCCTCCACCTTTCCCAACATCAGGGTCTTTTCCAGGGAGTCTTCTCTTCTGATGAGCTGGCCAAGACTCGTGTAGAAGGATTTATAAACAGCCTTGGACTAGGATAATCTGAAGGATTGTCTCCTTCTTCATCAGGATTGTGGCCATCCAAAAAGGTGTGGAACTACCTCCGAGCAAGACCTCCTGCACCCATTTTGGACGGTCACTTCAGAAGGGTTTCATTTTTGATTGTGCGGAAAGTTAAATCAGAGGTCCAGGAGAATAAATAGGGTCTCTCTCACACACATGCTGCTTCTTGGACATCCTACAAGGTGATCAAGGCAGTTTCCATGCCAAAACGAGGCCTACACCCGGAAGCTGCAGTTAGTGTAGAATGCTGTAGTACAATTGCTGACAGGAGTGGGGCCTTGTCAGCATGCAACGCCCTGTGATCAAAGATCTGTATGGGCTGCCGGTTTGCCACTCGGCCAGGTTCAAGGTGTTGTTAAAGAGCTTTCCAAACTGTGCGTCGTGACACATTAGTGTGTCAGCTGCAGTGTGTAGGTGTGTCGCGTGAACGCTCTCCGTGCTCCTCCTGGGGCTTGAAAGGGGTTAATTTAACCTCCACTTTGCTAGTAAAACTGAATTACTGTGTTGCGAAATGAGGCGTGTCCAAATAGTGTGTCACCAACATGAAAAGTTTGGAAAGCTCTGTGCTACTATCATACCCTCCAACATTTCTTCGGTGAAAATAGGGATAATAATAATAATAATAATAATAATAATAATAATAATAATAGCTTTATTATTTATACTCCGCCCATCTGACTGGGTTGCCCCAGCCACTCTGGGCAGCTTTCAACATATACAAAAACATAATACAGTAGTACCTCAGGTTACATACGCTTCAGGTTACATTCGCTTCAGGTTACAGACTCCACTAACCCAGAAATAGTGCTTCAGGTTAAGAACTTTGCTTCAGGATGAGAACAGAAATCGTGCTCCAGCGGTGCGGCAACAGCAGGAGGCCCCATTAGCTAAAGTGGTGCTTCAGGTTAAGAACAGTTTCAGGTTAAATACGGACCTCCGGAACGAATTAAGTACTTAACCCAAGGTACCACTGTAAAACAATAAACATTTAAAAACTTCTCTATACAGGGCTGCCTTCAGATGTCTTCTAAAGGCTGTATAGTTAGTTACTTATTTCCTAGGTTCTGGGGTCGTATATTTCCATACCCTCCAACATTTCTCCAATGAAAATAGGGACATCCCATTCTATAATGATAATTTTCCTATTTATACCCAGCTCATCTGACTGGGTTGCCCAGCCACTCTGGGCAGTATCCAACATATATAAAAACATAATACATTAATGCAGGATAGCCATCAGATGGTTCGGGAGTCAAATAACTCCATACCTTCCAACATTTCTCCAATGAAAATAGGGATGTCCTAAGGAAAAGCGGGACATTCCGGGATCAAATCAGAAACTGTAAACCTTCTGTAAACCCTTCTGTAAACCCAGGACTGTCCCTGGAAAATAGGGACACTTGGAGGGTCTGTAATACCCATTCTGAATTTGTAAGAACTTGATCTTTAAACGTTGCTGCGTCTGTCCTTGGGAACTCCCTGCCTATGGACATCAGTCAGGCGACTTTGCTGCAGTCTTTTTGGTGTCTGCTAAAAACATTATTGCTTAGACAAACCTACCCAGATGTTTAGAGGATTGAGTTTCAATCTGTTTTCAGCCTACTGTTATTTGAACTACTGCATCCTTTGTCAGCCTGGCGCCTTCCAGATGTTTTGGAACTGGCTGATGGGAGTTGTAGTTCAAAATGTATGGAGGGCCAAGGATTTGCTACTGTCGCCATTAAGGAATGGCTGAAATGTGCCAGGAAGCCATGATGGGCACAGTTTCCTAACACTTGCCCTACTTATCTTCCCCCAATTTTTCCAGGTTCACCTTGTGGTTGCCCAGCAACCGCAGGAGATCCTTCGTCCTCCACTCACCCAGGAAGTGACTCAGAGGCCCACACCTTCTGGTTGCTAAGCAACTACAAATAGGTTCTTCCTCCTCTGTTTACCTCCAGAGCTGATACCTGGGGCATTGGAGGGCGGCCATAAGGAGACTGGGGAATGACGTGTATTGTCCATATATCTTTTTTGCAAGGGAATCATTCATTGACGCTAGGTACTATGGCACAGATATGTGCAGCCAGGCCTGGTATCATGGGCCATGGGGTCTGTTATCCAAGTAGGCTGAGAAACTTCTGCAAGTGGCCCTTCGGCGTGAGCTTAAGAGAAGAGAATGGCATCCATCATACTGGATTAAACGCGAATCAGGATGAAGGGAAACCGCTGTAGCCTTATTGGAGTTCACCGACTGCGTCTGCGTTGCTCCCAGACAGGAGGAAGGAAGTCAAATGACACCCAAGGTTGGTTCAGAGAAAGAGTTCTTTATTTCTGCTCTCCAGAACAGCAGAAAGGCACCTGTGTGGTGTGTCCACAGCAAGTCCAAAGAAATGACAAATTTCATGCAGTATATATATCCTCCAGGCACCCTCTCCCTCCTTCCCCAGGAATCCAACCACGTCAGCCTATACACGCAGGTTGACATCACATATGTTCCTGCTCCGGTATTCTTAACCATAAAAGGGTTTTCCTTCCTGTACTTTTGACCATAAAAGGGTATTCCTGTTCCTACTCTTATCTTGGAGCAAGAGGTCACCAACTCCAAGAACACACTCTGGCGCTGTTCCCGGATTAGGTCTGTGCGTCAGGACGTAAGATAAGACCTAGACATGTCATCCCTACTCCACTGAAACAGCCAAGGTCATCCTTGCCGTCACGAACTGATAAAGGAGAGGGCTCTGAGCCCTTGTTTATACAGCCGGGTTTTTGTTTATACATTGACTCAGAGCTCAAGTTAATGGATTTTAGCTAAGGAAAAATAGGGATTTTGGTGCCTGTTTTAAACTGCCTGCACAGTCAGTTTTGGGTTTGGGAAACCCATTCCTTCAGCGCAGGCCAGAAGGTGCATGGCACCACTGGTTCTCAGACCCAGGACACAGGCAAGCAGATTCAAGTCTCTGTGCCCCACAATATTCTGACAAACCCTCAATAAACTAGGATTATCGAGATTGCTTGGTGGTGGTGGGGGGGAACTGTGGCTGTTAAAGTGGTACAATAGTGCTTCAGATGTCTGGTGCGGATGTGGCCCTGATAGGGTTGGGAGAGAATCCTGCTTAAAAGCCTGGAGAGCTGTTGCCAGTCAGAGTTGACAGCACTGAGTTGGAGGAGCCAACGGTCTGGTGTAGAATAAGGCATCTTCCTAGGTTCCTATCCGGGGCGGACTTTGGTCTTTCAAACTTCAGCGGTGCCCAAAATTTGCCCCCGCCTCTCACCTTCCATTCTGCTCAATTTGTGATCCGGTACAGTGGTACCTCGCAAGACAAATGCCTCGCAAGACAAAAAACTCACAAGACGAAAGGGTTTTTGGTTTTTTGAGTTGCTTCGCAAGACGATTTTCCCTATGGGCTTGCTTCGCAAGACGGAAATGTCTTACAAGTTTGTTTCCTTTTTCTTAACACCGTTAATACAGTTGCGACTTGACTTCGAGGAGCAACTCATAGCACACGGTGTGGTAGCCTTTTTTGAGGTTTTTGAAGACTTTGGTGATTTTTGAAGCTATTCCAAAACTTTCCCGTGCTTCGCAAGACGAAAAAACTCGCGGAACGAATTAATTTCATCTTGCGAGGCACCACTGTCATTGTGATGCCCTGTGGTGACCCCCTAGGCTTGGTGCCCAGTGTGGTAGAACCAGTCGCTCTGCCCTAAATCCGCCTCTGTTCCTATTCCTTGGAATCGGGGTGCCAACTTGAATAAAATATTGGGGAGGGGGGAACAGATAGGCCCCGCCCCACATAACCGATCGCATGACGTGGTGCATGCATACCATGTGAATGGCAATGCCCATCAACTTTGGGGAGGCCCAGCCCCCTCAAATAATTTAGGGGGGGCAAAGACCCCCTTAGCCCCTAGGAGTTGTGTTATGTACTAAGCTTGGATCCTAGATCAATAGGCAAGTAGGATCCTAGAATGCAACAACTGATTGGCTTGCAGGAGAAGACCAATCAGGCTCCAGGAAGAAGTTAATCAGCCTATTAGGCTGGTAGGATCCTAGAATGCAACAACTGATTGGCCTGCAGGAAAAGACCAATCAGGCTCCAGGAGGGAAGCAGAATCAGCCAGTCAGACAGCACTCATTGTGTAAATAACGTATAGAAAAGCCTGAGGTTTGGGGGGCAATTCAATCACTGTTTTACAAGCTGCAATAAAGAGCATGAAATCACTACAGGACTCCGAGTATATTTCAAGTTGGTTCCTATGATTGGAATAGCCTGGGCTTGCTTTTTTTCCTGACCTACATAAAGCCTTGCTTTAGACGTAGCTGGAGAGACGAGAGCCCACATGTGCAATTGATTGCATTGCACTGGAGAAGCCATAATGATTAGATCACTTCAATGGCCTGCCACGAAACGGTCTCCTTTCCCTACTCTGAGCAAAGGTCAAGTAGGAGGCACTTCCTGTCTTCGCTGGCTGACACGTGGCTGCCCTGTCGCCGACTCGTAATCTTCCAGGCCCGCAGCTTGGCAAACTCTTTTCTTTTAATCGAAGCAAGCTTTCGAGTGGTGTGTTTATGCGTGTGTGTGAACAATGCGAGGCATTAAGGAGAGACCTGGCCAAATCAGCGCGGTGCCAAAAGGGTTTTAAAATAACCCAGCCGGCGGCAAAGGAAAATCTTTTCCATATGGTCTGGGGAAAAGTGTCATGTGAAACTCTTTAAGGGGAGTGTTTCCCCCTCAAAGGTCAGGCGTTTCTGCATCTCGGAGGAAGGTAGCATTGATCAGGAACTAACGGCAGCAGCGCTCTGGGAAAAGGATGTAGCCCAGTGCATCTTGCACACAAGTTTCCTGGTTCATCCTCCGGCTTCTTCAGGTAGGACTGGGAGAGAATTCTGCCTGAAAAGCTGGAGTGCTGCTGCCAGTCAGTGCAGACAGCACTGAACTAGATAGACCAGTGGTCGGATTCATTGTAAGGCTGCTTGCTATGGTGCTGTGCATCGCTTTGCAAGGAGCATGGAGCTGCTGCTACAACGGGCAGCCTCGCATACGCTCCAGCACATCTCCGATGAAAATAAGGACGTCCTATTCCATAACAACAACAACAACAACAACAATTTTATTATTTATACTCCGCCCATCTGACTGCGTTGTCCCAGCCACTCTGAGAAGATTCCAATATATATTGTAATAGGAATTTTATGGTCTTAGATATATGGTAATGTTCATAAGTGTACCAACCAAGCACATAAATAGATCAGCACAGGAAGGCCAACCTGGAACCATTTTGATTCCTAAACTGATCAAATGTTTTCTCTGAATGGTCAAAGTGGAAAAGCCTCCCCATTGTCTTTTCCTTCACAAATCCTGTCTTAAGGGTGTTTGAATAGGGTGTGAGCCTGTGACATGGTCCAGGAACTAAGTATTTATCCCTACAAAAGAATGGCCAGGCTCCTCAGGCAATCCAATCAAGTAACCTGCCAGGCAGGAGATAAACAAGGACAAGAGAAAAACAACATTTAAATTTCTGTTTAGACTGCCTTTTTCTGTGATATATGTAGATGTTTCTGGGGGGTGGTCTTGATCTACAAGATCAGAATTTCAAAAGTCTTTATAAGGCCTTGCATGCCATTTTTCTGGGTCCTCCTCCTTTCCTGCGTGTGAGGGGAGCACCCTGTTGCAACAGATCAGTAAAGATCAAGCTTACTAGCTGCTTTGCTTCTCAATAGTCTCTGGTTGGCCTCTGTTATTTTCTCCTACCAATAGGGAACAAATGTAAGTACAGTGGTGCATCGCAAGATGAAATGTATTCGTTCCGCAAGTTTTTTCTTCTTGCGAGTTTTTCATCTTGCGAAGCACGGTTTCCCATAGGAATGCATTGAAAATCAATTAATGCGTTCCTATGGAAACCGCTTGCCAGGCTGGCGGTGCGGAGAAGGGCTTTTCTCCCCACTGCAAGCCTTCAGGACAGGTACGGGAACAGAGGGGAAGGCGCGCAGCGCTTCTCCTCTGTTCCCGGGCTTGGGGTGGGAGGAGGGTTTTTCCTCCCCACCGCCAACATTCAGAACAGCCTTCCGAAGCCTGGCGGCGGGGCGGAGAGACCTCCTCCCCGCCGCCAGGCTTCGGAGCATCCATCCGAAGCCTGGCGGGGGGCGGAGAGACCTCCTCCCCGCCGCCAGGCTTCGGAGCAGCCTTCCGAAGCCTGGTGGCGGGAGGAGGTCTCTCCGCCCCGCTGCCAGCCTTCGGAGGAGGTCCGAGGACAGTGGGGAAGATGCACTGCGCTTCCCCGCTGTCCCGGAGATTTCCCTATGGGCTTTCGTCTTGCGAAGGAAGCCCATAGGGAAATTCGTTTTGCAAAGCGCCTCCAAAACGGAAAACCCTTTCGTCTAGCGGGTTTTCCGTCTTGTGAGGCGTTCGTCTTGCGGGGCACCACTGTACTCTATATGGGCTCTTGGATACCCCATAAGGGAAAAAGGGCAATTTTTGTTTACAACAATATATATAAACGTAATACGGTGGACGCTCGGGTTGCGAATGTGATCTGTGCAGGATGCACGTTCGCAACCCGCAGCAGTGCATCTGCACATGCGCGGGTTGCAATTCAGTGCTTCTGCTCATGTGCAAAGCGTGATTTAGCGCTTCAGCGCATGTACGACTGCTGAAACCCGGAAGTAAACAGTTCTAGAACTTCTGGATTTCGGTGGTCCGTAACCCCCCCAAAAAATGCAACCTGAAGCAGCTGTAACCCGAGGTATGACTGTAAAACATTATAACAAATTCCAGAGACAATAAAAATAATTTAAAAGGTCATAGAATGTTTATCAGCTCTCTGGTGGAGCACTGAAGTTTGCTAGGTAGCTTTAGGCTCCGCTGAACTCCGCTTTTAGTCCGCTGATTTAGTTTGGGGGGGGGGGTGTAACATGGGGATTAGGAGGTAATAAAGATTTGGGGGCTCTTTTGTTAGGGACTTCCATCTTGCTTGTCTTGCAGTGAGTTGGAGTCCTGTCGTGACAGTTTCAATAAAGACCAAGCCTACTGGCTGCTGTTTTGCTCCAATTTTCCTGGTTGGTGTCCTTGCTTTTTTGTCCAAGGGAGCCCTCAGATTTCTCTGTTAACAGTTCTTCTTAAGGGGAGGCTGGACGGCCACATGTCATGTATGATCGAGATGACATCCCTGCATTGCAGGGGGTTGGACTAGATGACCCTCAGGTTGCTTCCAACTCTACAATTCTGTGATTTGGGTTTAATTTGGAGGCTCCTATGTGTTTTATATCACTGTGTTATGCCCTCGTGAACTGCCTTGATTTTCTTTGGGAAATCAGGTGTGATAAGTAGTATTGTTTGGCTGGTGTTGGGAGAGAAAGGGTTTCTAAACGCTGAGCGGGTTCCAAGGGAGCCAGGTGAAAATAAACAGTGAGCAACAGAACCCGCTGCACTGGTGCAACCCTACACCCCAAGAGTAGATTATATCAACCTCCTCTAATGGGATTTCAGCCCTCTGGACAGGCCTGTCCCATATTGCTCCCTCCCGCCATGCGCCACCACTGTCAAAGATGTCAGCACAAACTGCTGGTGTGCCTGGCAATCATAGCGATGTGGCTCTGTGGCACCAAGAAGTAACTTGGCTCCAGGCTGTGGCATTAGGCGGTGCTTATGCTGAGTCAAACATCAGGTGTCCATTTGTGCAAGCACAGCTAAACACTTTTGGAGACGCAGAGCGGACGACTTTTTGTTCCTTCTCCGTCTCCGTCTCCAAAGCAGCCTGTCACCAGGACCTGTCTTGCGAGACTTTAGAGGGCTACGCCCAAAGAATCCCGTCTGCTCTCTGACCCTCCAGCTGTTCTTTCTACCTGGACAGCTCCACCCAGCTTGTCTCTGCATTTCAGCAACTTCCTTTCCTGTCCTGCTGGGGTTGTTGGTTCCAGCTGTTGCGACAAGCTGCGCCTAGATTGTCGGTGGGGACAGACTATCACCAGAGCGCAACTCTGGTGCGCAAAGCCTTGCGCTGGCTGGCCATGTGCTTTGGGGGGCAGGTTCAAGGTTCTTGTATTAATTCACAAGTCCCTTAACAAGTTGGGTCCAGGACACCCGAAGAGACCAAAGGACGGACTGGAGGACAAGTCCAAGGAATGGGAACATACTGGACCAAAGGTCGGCCCAAGGAAGGTCTGGAAAAACAAAAACACATTTTCCTGGAGCCAAAACATTGAAGATGGGTCTCCCTGGGGGTGGTGTTTACTACAAAAAAGGCCGGCTGCAAACAGGGCCATTGGATTGGCACTGGTTACATCTTCAAGAAATCTCTTCCCAGTCCCCGGAGCTGTTTTGCAACAGCTTTTAAAATGATCCCTTTTCATCTTAATAAACAATTGATGGAAAGATGTACAAATGTGCATGTGGTGCTTCAGAAAAGGAACAGAAGAACTGGGTGGGCCAGCTGAAAGTCAGGTTGGCGGGGAGAGAATGAGAGCTGACCGAGGGTTTGACTTGAAGAACGCACATCTGTCATGCAGGCAGCAAAGCTGGGCTTGTTCCGACGGTGGAAAACCCACGCTGGCCTCTCTTGAAGTGTGACGTCTGCCTCTCTCCATCTTTATACCTTTTCCTGTCTCAGCTGTTTGTGACATCATTCTTGGCAATGCTAGAGATGACTGCGAATCAGAGGGGCATGTCTGAGTGAAGAACGAAACTTTCTTCAAGCACTTCAGTGCTATAAATAAGGAGAAGCTTCGGATATCAAGGCGGCACCATTTTCCTTCTAAACTCCCCCCCCCCCCTGCCCTGGAGGAATCACTGGCGGTTTGAAATTCTGGTAGGATCGGTAGGGAGCAGGTATCATGTCATTTGCGAAATGTTGCTTAGCACCGCAAGGTAAAACAGATGATCTCCTCGGCCTCAGTAAACCAGCATCCCAACCAGTACTAGCCGCACATTTCACCAGTATCAAGCTAGCTCGCCTGGTTTCTGATTCCTATGGGTGTGCTCACATTGCCAGTTTCTTGCTGGAATTACTGGGATCACTGCAGGCTTTGCTCTCGCTGCTGTAGTGTTTGCACCGGACAGCAGTAGCCTGGCGCTACATTTTCTTCTCTGCTCCTGCCGCCGCAGAGTTTGCCCCAGGCAGCGCTGGTTTGGTGTCCTATTTTCTTCTCAGCCCGAGGAGTGAGCAGAAAGTGTTCACTCCACAAGTGCCAGCGTGGACCATACAGAAGAAGCAAAGTATTTTCAAACCAGGAAAAACGACTGGTGTTTGATAAGGTAGGTGCAGCCACATCTTTAACTGATATAGGGCACTTCCAGGCCGCTTGGGGTGGGATTCAGTCATGCGCTGGCATATTCGGGTTGCACGATTAAAGCTGATTTGGAGCTGCTGTTTTGCCAAAAGATTGGGCTTTTTGCTATAAGGAACGCAATGGTTGGGAGAACTGCAGAATAGCACCTGCTCTGATGCAATGTCATCTAGCCTCTCTGCAAACGAATCAAAACAAATGCTCCTTAAATAGCCAACAGCCTCTATCTTCCTGCAAAAAAATCACACTGAATGCTCAATGAACAGGATGCCTGGAACTGTGCTGTAGTTAGTCAGGCCTCTATCCTGCTAATACTTTCTTGGGGTTAGGGAAATGGGAAACTGCATTATACAGTCATGTCAATGCTCCATCTAGCTATACCTAACTGGAAACAGGTCACTAGATGGGGACATTTCCAGAACTACTTGGACATGCCGGGGAATGAACTGGGGGACTTATGAGCTACGGTCATTGGTTGAGCTCGGCAGGACCTACTTCCTAGGCTTGCGCTTCAAGAGTGTGGGCTATGAGACACAACGTCTTGGGTTCAAATCTCAGCAAAACGAAACGCAGCTTGGGCCCATGAAGATTTACCTGGAAGGAAATCCCATTGTGTTCTGCAATGCTATTTGCACAGAAATCCTTAGTATATTTATGTAGTAAATGACATTAAAGGTAAAGGACCGCTGACAGTTAAGTCTGGTCGCAAACGACTCTGGGGTTGCGTGCTCATCTCGCTCTATAGGCTGAGGGAGCCAGCGTTTGTCCGCAGACAGCTTCTGGGTCATGTGGCCAGCATGACTAAGCCGCTTCTGGCAAACCAGAGCAGCACATGGAAACGCCGTTTACCTACCTGCCACAGTGTTACCTATTCATCTACTTGCACTTTGACGTGCTTTCGAACTGCTAGGTGGGCAGGAGCAGGGACCGAGCAACGGGAGCTCACCCCATCGCGGGGATTCAAACCACCAACCTTCTGATTGGCAAGCCCTGGGCTCAGTGGTTTAGACCACAGCGCCACCCGCATCCCTAGTGTCATTAGGCAAACCATTATCTAAGCTGCAATTCATCCCCACCTCCACCTCTATAGCATGGAGATAATTGTGCTAGCCTACCTTACAGGACAAGGGACGCGGGTGGCGCTGTGGGTAAAAGCCTCAGCGCCTAGGGCTTGCCGATCGAAAGGTCGGCGGTTCGAATCCCCGTGGTGGGGTGCGCTCCCGTTGTTCGGTCCCAGCGCCTCCCAACCTAGCAGTTCGAAAGCACCTCTGGGTGCAAGTAGATAAATAGGGACCACTTACTAGCGGGAAGGTAAACGGCGTTTCCGTGTGCGGCTCTGGCTCGCCAGAGCAGCGATGTCACGCAGGCCACGTGACCTGGAAGTTCTCTGGACAGCGCTGGCCCCCGGCCTCTTGAGTGAGATGGGTGCACAACCCTAGAGTCTGTCAAGACTGGCCCGTACGGGCAGGGGTACCTTTACAGGACAGTTGTAGATTACTGTCTGTAAGATGTTTGGAATAGTTGAAGGACTCTAAATATGTCAGCTAGATTTGTGGGAATACAAATAATGGCAGGCATTTGATTATTTTAAAAAAATCTTGGCCTCATCACTTGCCTACTTCCTCAAGGTTCCGCCAGAGAATCAAGTGCTTCAGTTTGGGGACCTGCAAAAATCTGTTTTAGATCTGCATGGAATTCTCTTCAAGTCAACTCAGCTGCCAATGGA
This sequence comes from Podarcis muralis, assembly GCF_964188315.1. Taxonomy (NCBI): domain Eukaryota; kingdom Metazoa; phylum Chordata; class Lepidosauria; order Squamata; family Lacertidae; genus Podarcis; species Podarcis muralis. Next base: position 6,567,329 of record NC_135663.1, read on the forward strand.
AATAAGCCATCCACCTGTATGAAAAAATAATAACCTTTCATTGGTTCTGGCATGCACAATGACTCATTTTATGCTGCCTGAAAGGGTTTTGGCACTGAACTGTTTTAGAAAAGAGAGAGAAATGACGACTTTGTATTCAGCAGAGCCCTAACAATTTTGTCGTTTGTTTACTAATGCATGCTGTTGGCTAAGATAAAAATCTGAGAATGAAGAAATTACAGAGGTTACACTGTGGATTTTGATGAGGTCAGGGTGATGTGGCAATGGGACGGTCAACTAACGTCCTGCAATGTTGCATCTTGTTCATACCCAGATTTTTCCCACCCCTCAAACTGGGATTCAAGACACCACTCCTTACCTGATAAACATCCTTCCTGTTAGAAGAAGAGGCTACCTTCAAAATGCGATTGGTTTTCTCTCCCAGTTTGCATAGGCACGCTGTCAAACAATGCACATTTATGCCAAGGCTGTGCATGCTCCCATTTACTCTGCATTCAGCGTGCTCACACCGTTGGTTTGTTGAACTGTGTGCACACGGCATCAGCCACAACCCACATCTATCCTGCATCTCAAGAAATGCTGTGTACTGATGCATCCCACCTTCTTCCCCAAATGACCTTTGATCTGAGTTGAAAATGTAAGCAATATGAAGACACCCAAGCTACCGGTACTTCTTTGCCCACTGGTGTGGATAGACAGTGGGTGACTTGAAAAGACATCAAACTGTACCGATGTCTATCATGATGTGCAATTGCTATTTGAAACACAGCGTGAAAAACTCCCTGACCTCCTTGCATTTATGCCGGTAATGTGTGCATAGTCCAAAGATGTTTTGACAGCAACTTCCTTTTTTTGAATCTGTTGTGCATACATCTGCAGGGGAAAGAAGGAGTCCCTCTATCAGTGAACTCAGGCCAAGAGGACTGGAGCCAAAATGGGGCCAGTAAGAAACAAGAGGATCTGCTTAAGGGAAGTACAAAAAGTCTTTGAAAAAGACCTAAGTGGGCAAAAATCTCCCCAAAAGGAGCCCAGCAAGGAATGATCACGCCCTGTAGCCACAGAATGTTACCTGTCAGTTGGAAAAGAAAAAAATAGAAAAGGCATGTATGCAATGGAATATCTGGGAATTAAATGGAATATCCTGGAGGAGGGCCTGCCTGCCTGGAACCCTGAACAGGCGAATAAGAGAATCATACAATTGCAGAGTTGGAAGGGACCACGAGGGTCATCTAGTCCAACCCCCTGCCAAGCAGGAATCTTTTTGTCCAACATGGAGCTCGAACCCAAAACCCTGAGATAGAGTCTCATGCTCTGCCAACTGAGCTAGCCCAGGTTCAACTCTTCTTAAAGGTAAAGGTACCCCTGACCATTAGGTCCAGTCGTGGGTGACTCTGGGGTGGCTCATCTCGCTTTGTTGGCCGAGGGAGCCGGTGTATAGCTTCCGGGCCATGTGGCCGGCATGACTAAGCCGCTTCTGGCGAACCAGAGCAGCGCACAGAAACGCCGTTTACCTTCCCACCGGAGCGATACCTATTTATCTACTTGCACTTTGACGTGCTTTCGAACTGCTAGGTGGGCAGGAGCAGGGACCAAGCAACGGGAGCTCACCCCATAGTGGGGATTCGAACCACTGACCTTCTGATCGGCAAGCCCTAGGGTCTGTGGTTTAACCCACAGCGCCACTTCTTCTTAGGTGAGGATAAATGCTGACATTTTGCTGCAGATCCCGCTGTTAAACTTCTGTTTTTAAAAACAGACCTAGGGGCAAATCCCCTCCCAAGGGAAAGGTGCTCAGAACATGCTAAGAGGCACTTGTCCTTAGGTCCTTTCTTTGGTAGGAAACACACTTTGAATGAAGTGTGATGTAATAACTGGAGCGCACTGCGTTTGGATGCCGGAAACTGAGATTCAACTTCCTTCTCGGCTCTGACGCTTGCTGAGTGAGTCACTCTTTCTCTGCCTAACTTCCTTGCAGGCTTCTTACTAGTCCAAATCGTTGCTCTGAGGTCCTTGAGAAACAAGCAACAGATGTAACAAACAAAGAACTGGTTCTGTCCAAGGGAATGGCACTTTGTGCATGCTCTGAAGCTATATCCTTGGGTCTTTTTGTTTCCTCCAGGAGGGAGAAACAAAATCCCGCTTAGAGGATAGTCAGTGAGAAGGATGTGCTCTGAGTCACTAGGTTCTTAGGTCGTTTTCTGGAGAGGAGAAAAAAAAATTAAGGGAAAGGCACCTTTGCATGTGCCCTGCCTGAGTCATACACAGGTGGCCAGACTTCAAACTTACTGGATATTTTTTGTTACTAGATCACTGAGATTCCCCAGTTGGATGCAGGTGGAAAACAGCGGTGGGGTATATTCCTAGAATTATAGAACAGGGTGCCTCTGAACAGCATCAGAGCTGAGTGCACAGTCCGGTCCTGCAAAAACCCACTCCTGGTTTTCACAGCAAGCTTTCCACCTTCAGAGGAAGGCTATTTTGCCGCTGCTTTCAGCAAATGATTGGAATGGCTGATTTATTCTGAAATTACCTGAGAGATCTATTAGCAGATCCTAATGCACCTTCAGCAACTCCCATGCTTGATCTGAGGCACCTGCCCAGCTCACACATCATGGTAAAATCAGAGTTAATGATTTACTGCAATGTTAAAGAAATCAGCCCTGAGTGTTCACTGGAAGGACAGATCCTGAAGCTGAGGCTCCAAGACTTTGGCCACCTCATGAGAAGAGAAGACTCCCTGGAAAAGACCCTGATGCTGGGAAAGATGGAGGGCACAAGGAGAAGGGGATGACAGAGGATGAGATGGTTGGACAGTGTTCTCGAAGCTACCAGCATGAGTTTGACCAAACTGCGGGAGGCAGTGGAAGACAGGAGTGCCTGGCGTGCTCTGGTCCAGGGGGTCACGAAGAGGCGGACACGACTAAATGACTAAACAACAACAAAATTCATGAATTTGAGAGTTAACTCAAATTCTAAACCTTCCCTGAATGTAGCGATTAGGGGAGTTCTGTCTCTGCAACCTCATAGAAGTAAAGGAAAACATGATGGCCTACAGACCAGGGGCGAACTAAACAACAACAACAAATGCACTGATCTTGGTCACTTTACTCTTCAGTTGCTCCAAGGAGAAGCAAGCAAGCAAGCTACAATCCCTGGCTTAGTCTTAGGTCTGAGCATTCAGACAACCCACGACTAGTGAGCCAAGAACAAACATTGTCTACAGATCGTGGTGTTCTTGGGAGTGAATAAACTCCTGTCCGGATTTAACACGATTGTGGTTTATTTTCCCTGCACAAGCTTATTTGTAAGATTTCTCACCTGGTCCCAGGGTAGACTAATGCAATATAGTATAGCTATGAAAACACATGGAATCATTACAATCCTAAAAGAAGTAAAACCATTAAACATTGAAGAGAAGGGTATAAATTCAACAAAACAGGCAGGTCCCACAAAAACGAAACACCTTAACGTGTCAAAGGCCAAGGTAAAGAGGCAATTATACAGCATATGCTGGAAGCAGTACAGTGAAAATGCTAGACATGTCTCTGTAGGGAGGGAGTTCATAGAATTATAGAGTTGGAAACCCCAGGGGTCATCTAGTCCAACCCCCTGCAATGCAGGAATCTTAGGTAAAGAGAGATGGCCATCCAACCTCTGCTTAAGAATGTCCAAGGAAGGAGAACCCACAACCTCCAAGGAAGGTGAGTTCCACAATTTGGGGGCTGCCACAGAGAAGGCCCTTCCCTTGGCCGCCTTCCCTACACTTCTGTGGGGAAACTGCTGAGAGTGCACGCTATGTGGATGATAAACCCTGAGGAGGTGGGTAGGGACGGAGGAGCAAAGCAGGCAAGGCCGTTGCTTCTGCAGCAAGCAATTAATTGTGATTAAGAGCGGTAGATTCGTAATCTGGTGAACTGGGTTCGCTTCCCCGCTCCTCCACATGTAGCCACCTTGGGCTAGTCACACTTCTCTGAAGTCTCTCAGCCCCACTCACCTCACAGAGTGTTTGTTGTGGGGGAGGAAGGGAAAGGAGAATGTTAGCCGCTTTGAGACTCCTTAGGGTAGTGATAAAGCGGGATATCAAATCCAAAATCTTCTTCTTCTTCTGCAGTTGGGACCCCAGTTCCAAGCAGCCCAAGTCAGAATGGCCATTCCATTCCATGGAATGATGGAATCTGTGGTCCAAAGCCATAACAATAGAGAACCACAGGCTTCCTACCCAATTTAAGGGGGGGGGGGGAAACTATGGGTGTCCAAAAGTCCAGGAATTTGTCACACACACAAACATGAATTTGTAAATCTGTCTGTGCTTGGCTACCCAGAGCTGAAATACGTGACTTTTCACGTGCCCTTTCAAACACATGCATTTGTAGGGAATCCCAAACTTGGTAGAGAGTAGGCAGGTAGCAGAGTCACAACACACAACCATCCATCATGCGGCAATGGACCATGGATACTGCTCTCCCGGCACTGGATCACACCCAAGTTCACATTTAGCACAGAGGAAAAGATCCATGCATACGAAAGCTTATACCCAGAACAAACTTAGTTGGTCTCTAAGGACCAACTGGACAATTTTCTATTTTTTTAATTTATTTTGGCAGAGAGAGAGAAAGAAAAGGCCCGAAATACAGGACAAAACTGTATCCATGCAGGCCCTAGCATTTTACACTGAAATACGGGACAATCCTGCGTTGTACGGGACAGGTGGGTGCCCGGGTGGGTGCCATGTAGCTGCACATGGGTGCCCGGCCCCTCTTGTTGGGGGGTTGGGGAGTTTTGTGGGTGCCACCCCCCAAGGAGCTGGCCCCTATGGGTGGCAACCGTAGGACTGGATTACCCTTGGGCTCCCTCCCCAGTCTTAAGGAAGGGCCCAGTGGCCGGCAAACCACCGCCAGAGGCGGGGGAACTCTGCATGCGCTCAGGGACCCCCGTGCGCGCGGATGCAGAAGAGGAGGAGGAGGAGGGAGGCCGCTTGGCTGCGGCTCCGCCGGCTCCGTTTCTCCGCTTTTGCCGGCGCCACGGAGGCCCTTCGGAGCCAGGCCGGGCCCCGAAGCCGGGCCGGCGGCGGCGGCGGCGGCGGGCCCGCCCGCGAGGAGGAGCCGGGCGGTGGGCGGTCCGTGGTCGGCGGCGGAGGCGGAGGAGGAGGCCGGGCCGCCGAGGAGCAGGCAGGCCGCCGGTCGTCGCCTCGCCGCCGCAGAGCCAGCAGCTGCCGTCGTCGCGGGGTCCGCAGGGCGACGCCGCCAGCACCGCCCGCAGCGAAGCCGAGAGCCCCGCTCGCCCCACCGCCTGCCCGGCCGCCCGCTTCTCCCCCGGCACCGCAAGAGAGAGGTAGAGGCGGACCCCGGGGTGCCCGGCACCCACAGCCGACTCCCCTCTCCTCCTGGAGCGCCCCTTCCTCCTTCCTTCCTCCCTTCGCCCCCTCCTCCAGGCAGCCCCTTTCTCTTCTCATTATTGGGGGGCAGAGGGAGAAGGGTCCCCCCTACTCCCGCGAGGCAGGGGCGCCCCCACCCCCCACTCATTTCCCCGCAGCCTTGAGACGCCCCCCAAAAAGAAACCCCCGAGGTACTCTCGGGGACCGTTCTGGGACGTCCCCCAAATCTTGGGGTACCCCGGAGATAACCATTGTGAGGGGACGCCCCAAATCTTGGGGTACCCCGGAGATAACCATTGTGAGGTGCCCACCCCAATCCTGGGGTGATCTTGAGGAGCATTCTGAGGACGACCACCCCTCAGTCTTGGGGTGCTATTGAGGACCGTTATGTGGGGGCTCCCCCAAATGTTGGGGTGCCCATTGAGAACCTTTAGGAGGAGAGGGCCCTTCCTGCCCACAGTTTTGGGGAAGGGGCTCCTTATCATTTTATCTAGGGACACCCCCTAGATCTAGGTGTGTGTTTGTGCCGGGCAGTAAAGGCGTCCCTCTCCCCTCTGCTTTATCCTCAGCTTGGGTGGGTGAAGTCCTGTTTCTATTATTCCAGGGAGACCCCCTCCCCATTTCTAATACGATGGGGGATGTGTGGTGGCCTTATTCTCACAAGAGGCAATAAAACTCCCCCTCCCCAGTTTTCAGACTGCGGGTGGGGGGGGGGGAAAGAGTTCTCTATTTCTTTTGGGGGGTGGGTGGGCTATGTAGCCCCTCTCCTCAATACCTCCTCAGTCATGTCCTTGTATGTGTATGTGTGTATTTTACCTATTGTCATATGAGGTAGCAAAGCTCTCTTTCTCCCCCTTCCCCTTTCACTTTGATCACTTCTTAGGCTTTTCGCTTTGGGTGGGTGCGAGAAATGGGGATGTTCTTATTTATTTAAAAGGGGAGAGGGGTTGTTGTTGCACCGTTCCTCCCCCAGAACCTGCTTGGGAGCCTGGACTGCAGAGGGGTCCTGTTGGAGACTGTAGGTACCTATCCTCCCCTTTCTCTCCCACCCCTCCCCATTTTTTTTTTTGGGGGGGGGGAGAATAGCATTCCCCATATCATTTCAGGTATTGAAGCCCCTGCCCCCAGTATCTTCCATTCTCCCATTAGCTAGGGTGGTGTGCTTGTGGTGCTGCTGTTATTCTTTAAGGCAATGAGCGAACCCTTTTGTAAATGATTCCTGAGCCTCCCTGAAACTCAAGGTTGTGTGTATGCTTTTTTTGGGGCGGGGGTAACATGGGGGCAGATGTTTGTTTTGTCCCGTACTGCAGACAAGTGCCACCCCATTTGTTTGACGGCTCGGATTGGGGACCAGAAACCTCCCTGCTTAGTTACACCCACAGAGGATCTCCTTCCTTTTCTTTTCACCTTAGTTCCTAATGACACATCTCTCTGTTTTCTCCCTCCCTCCCTCCCACCGCCCCACCTCCTGCCTTTTTTCAGGATCATTTCCTCTTTCTGTGTCTGCATGAGAGCATGTGAGATTCCAATAGCAAGAGCAACAACATACCCAGCCCTTTCCCAGAGAATAAAGACTTCTTTATCCTCCCGTTAATTGCCCTCTGATATTATTTCTCTCTCTTCCCCCTTCCAAATGTCACAAAAGATGAAATACGAGAGCAGTCAATTTCTGAAAGATAACATGTGTACGCTCATTTACAATCAGATGCCCTGGGTGGCTTTTGCAAGGGATGCATGCGCTCAAGATGATGGACACAAAAGCAGAAAGAGAGGGTTTGTGGGGTTTAAAAAATTCAAATGCACCAAGCTCCTTCCCTGCCCCCACTAAATTTATATTAAAACCAGAACAAATGTGAGTTTCTGTGCTGCTCTTTAATAGGTAGATTGTATTTGTCAATGCTGCAACGCTCTTAAGGGGTGTGTGTGTCTGTGTTTTCTCCTCTTCTGATTTCTCCTTTACACCCCGGTAATATTAGGTATCCCGTTTGCATAAAATGTGAAGGAATCATTGAGCATAGTAGGAGAGATTGGCCGAGTGGTAGATATCCCACCGTTGTGCTGTGTGTGTGTGTGTGTGTGTGTGTGTGTGTGTGTGTGTGTATGGATTTGAAGGAAGGAAAGAAGGCAGACATCTGCAAACAAAGCCTTGCTTTCCCCCCAATAAGACTGCTAGAGGAGGGTTTCCGTCACTGGCTTCAGCGGCATCAGCCTGGCATGCTTTGTGCTGAGATAATGTGCTAGCCGGGGGTATGTACAGCATTATGTGCTGATGGAAACGTTCCAGAGAATGCCTCATCTGCGAGAGGGTTGTAGTTCAGCCAGCTCAAATTGCTGATGTATATGAAAACAGCAGCGCAGTTAAAGCAGGCAAGAGGGGAAATAAGTCTGAGGCATACTCAAGATCTTCCATTAAACGTTTGATAACGAACTTAATCCGTAGGTTGCGTGCTCTAGTCCAGTGCTCTGTTTCCAGCAGCGGACAGCCTGGAATCTCGCAAATGGGGCATTGAAGGTGTGGTCATTTTCCTTTGTTATCCCTCAACACCCCCCAACATTCAGAGTGATGCTGTTTGCTGTGCCCTTTACCTGTCATTGCTAATAACCATTGGAAGACAAATTCAAGCACGATGGACCTTTTTTGGGGGAAAGTCATGTAAGGCTCAGCCTGCATGTATGGGGAGGTATATGGGTGCTGGCAGCTGCATAAGGTTCTTGGTTTTTTTAAGCATGATGTGACAGCGTTGTTTTAGGGTTACTGTGCAAATAGCAACCATGGAAGTGGGTGGGTGGGGGGCACCCACAAAGCACCCACATTTTTCAGCTCTGCTTTGCTGAGAAAAGGTGTCTCCCTGTGTCGATCAAGCCCCAGCCTTGTTGCGTGTGGGGATTTACATAGCACATTTCAAGTACACCTTTCAAAGCACTTGTACATAGGTAATCTCAGTCATGCTAATGATGCTTTATTAATACAGATAAAAATAAGGGGTAAAATGGCCCAGATATATGGACTAGGCAGTTGAGACTTTACAGTGAAGGAGCTGGGGTGTTGCACATTGGCTCTTATTTTATTTTATTTTGACTGGCTACATCCAACTTTCTCCTGGTAACACTCTCTTGCAGTGCAAACCTACATATGTCTACTAGGAAGCAAGTCCCAGCAAGTGGGTCGAGGTTTGCAGCCTTATTTCTCTCAGGAAGAACCTGAATTGCTGTCGATAACAAAGGAACAGCTGGTTAATTTCACCTTACTTTTGATACCCCTGGATTTCCTAGAGTTGAGTTAATAAACGTGGGTGTGTTTGGAGACCTTGTAGTGGATATCGTGATTGTACTAACATGTGCAGCCCAAGCGTAGTCACATTGACTGAAAAGTTCCACTGAGTTGAATGGGACTTGCTCTCAAGCAAGCACACACAGGATTGCAGCCTCCGTCTCTTGCTAGCACCTGAACACCATTGGTATAAGGCAAAAATAACAGTGTGGAACCAGGGAAGGAGCTGTGATGGTGTTGGGGTGCTGTTTGGAGCCGAGAAGCGCTCCTCTTCTCCTTTGTTTCTTCTGTGCTGTAAATCCCACATTCCATCTCGAAGCTGCTTTCCTTTCTTTTTATCTTTTAAAAGCAGCACCCTCTATTAATACATGCTTGCATGTCATGTGTAGTTGACCTCTTAGTACTCTGTGTATGCGCTCATTTGGGGAAGTGATAATGCCTCTCTTTTGGCTTCAGAAGGTTGCAGGTTCAATCCTTGGCATCTCTGAAACCCAGACTGTGTGTCTGTGTGGGTGGTGCTGACTGGGTAGTAATAATAATAATAATAATAATAATAATAATAATAATAATAATAATAATAATAATAGTAGTAGTAGTAGTAATAATAGTAATAATAATATACCGCCTGTCTGACTGTGTTGCCCCAGCCACTCTGGGAAGCTCCCAACAAGGTATTAAGGTGTAAGGGAGTTTCCTATTAATCTGCTCCTTTACTTTCTCATCTGCTACTAAGACCAAAGTTTAGGTCAGAAGGCTGTCCTCCTTTTCACCCTGTTAATCTCATGTTTGCATAGTGTTGCTTTGCTTGGTGTGAAGCACGTTAAATAATAACGTGTGGGGTTAAGTTAAGGACGCAGTGGATCTATAGAATTTGGTAGGTTGTAAAAAAAGCTCGTGCTTCTTTTATATCTTGTTTTTGTATCGACACTGATCATTCTTTGTGCTATGTATTGAGCTTTCTTTCATTTTCAAACAGTGCCCCTGGCAGGATAGGTGGCAATCTGTAAATAATATTAAAAAATAATACTGTAATGGTTGGAGGTGGGTCATAACACTTGTTCCGTTTTACAGATTGGGCTCAGAGCACAAGGACTGCTGGCCCAATGACTGCACAGCTAATTTAGAATTACCACAGCTGATCTGTTGCAGCTGAAAGAATGCAGTCTTGTTTACAGCTGGTTAGATATTTAAAATATTACAGTATTTAAACATGTGTTGATTGGAGGTACTTGGTTAAACAGCATATTGGTGGATTATCCAAAACACAATGTCTGAATCAAAACAGCTGCACCAATCTGGCTGCAGTTTTAAACACACTTGCTAGAGAGTAAGCCTTATTGAACTCTGGGGGAATATATTTCTGCATAAATATGCTTAGGACCATGCTGCCAGTTGTTGTTTTAGCTAAAGGTAGAAAATTGCAGGCACTCGATGACTGCTAAATAATGTTTTTGCTTAGGGATGTCAATATCTTTTGAACCCAGGTTTTAAATCAATTTTCTCACTTGGATATGGTGTTTTGGTGTCTTCTAAAAATAGAAAATGTGGTCTAACAAGCCAAAAAAAAAAAAAAAAAAAAAAAAGAGCCTTTGGTTTTCTGAGAGAGTGTAATCTAACTGAGCATCTAAACTCCTGCTCTTCTGCTCCTCTTGTTATACATTAACATTTCGAGAAAAGGTCAGCACATTTAAGTCAATTGATAAGTCAAATACTGTCAGTCGACCGGTCAGTTGGCCACCTGTTTAATGATCAGGGTCAGATATTGCCAATATTCCACAAAGGCATGGATGTTTTGCTGTTGAATTGCCCTCGACATTTCATCATGATCTTTTATTTTGCTAGCAAGGAGAGTCGTGAGAACATCTTTCCCCCAAGTCAGGCAAACACTGAGCAGCAGTGGGAATCTTAATATGAGAGCAACCCACTTGGATTGGACTGAAGTCCCATCTAGTCCGTCGCTCTGTTTTTCCATTGTGGCTAGGCAGAAGCTGCCAGGAAGCCCAGTGGCAGAACTCAAAGGCAATAGTCCTTGCCCCCTGTTGCCACCCAGCAAGTGGTATTCATGTTGCCTCAAAATCTGGGAGGCTCCATTTATCTGAATCTGTCCAACCTCCCCTTTAAAGGTCATCTGAGCCGTTATAGCCCTTGTCACATTTTGCGGCAATAAATTTGGTAAATTTATTATTGTGCTGTGTTACGAAATATTCAACTTTGTTCTTAATGTATTGGCGGGCAGTACCATTGTGTGATCTGTGGAACTAGTACTACAAGAGAGGGAGAAAAACTTCTCTCTATTCACTTTCTCCATGCTATGCATAATTTTTGCACCCCCTTAGTCATTTCTTAAAAAAGCAAAATACCCCAAACACTTTAGCTTCCACTACCTGATCATTTTTAGTCGCCCTCTTTCCACACCTTTTCCAACTCTCTGACAATCTTTTCGAGATGGAGGGACCAGAACCACACATTATATTATAAATGTGACTGCATTTATCAGTTTCACCACATTTTTAACTTGGTTTCATTGCAACACAGCCATAGTTAACTATTTTGCTTTTGTGATTAGCATGCACGATGATGGAAGTATTTAGTTTTTGTTCTAATAAATCAAATGCTTTAAAAATCCTTACCTGTTCTTTAACTGATGCCGGAATACCCAATACCCAATTATTTCTTGATGGGTTAAATGCCCAACCATATTTTGAGAGCATTTAGTGGGATGTATTGTAACTTAAGATCGATTGAGAGAACCTAATGATTGATGTTATCTCATGTATATTTTGGCCTAAGGGCTTGGTTTTTAAATTTACAATGCTACCCTATCCATGTCCACTTGCATGTAAGTTTTTTAGCGAGTTCAGTGAGATGTACAGGTATGCTTGCATAGGATGGCAGCCTTAATTTATTTCATTTAACTTGGAGAATCCGGTGCCCCCATCAGCCCCAGCAAGCATGGACAATATTTTTTTGGGGTATGCATTTATTGTCCAACATCTGGAGGCTTACAGGTTCACCTTTCCAGGCTTAAGAAGACAAGAGTCTGTCTCTGACATTAGGGTCTTAGATGCAATCTAATTTTGTAATATTTGCCGTGGCCCACGGATTCCATTTCCTTTAGGTACTTTTTAGCTTCTAAGCATTTTGAATCTTTCTTTTCTACATGAACCACTTTTTCTACCCATTTAAATTCTCCTCCTCCTCTGAAAGGTGACCTTGTGACAGCTGTTACTGAGAGAGGGAGAGAGAGCGGCTTCTGCATATCTCATCGGTAATTTCCACATCAGACGTGTGCAGTTGCAAATCGAAGCGAATTTGAACGATGAAAGTATACCTGGTGGTGCCCCACAGCCAAAGTGGTTCCTCTTCCATTGACTTCAAGCCTCCTGGAAAAGCTAGTTGTATTAAGACACAGCTTCAAAGGCATTCTGTGCAGGGCAGGCAGTCATCAAGCTCAGTGGGTGAACACACAGCTTTGTGTTTTGAGCAAATACGTCTCCTTGGGGCCCACCTTTCTTCAAAGCCCTTGCGTAACCTCCACTCTTCTACAACCCCAGCAAACTTCAACAAACACACACCTTATTACGCTTGCTTCTCCCAACAGCCTCTTTTCTGTTCTCTTCTTACTTTAGAGTCACACCTCAAGAGTGTAAGCTTGTTGGGGCAGGGATCTTTTTTGGTGATGCTGTAAAGCACTGTCCCACTAAATTACGCTGTGTAGGGAACATTTATTTATGTAAGTGGGCAGTCATCACCTCTTGCTTTTGTAATCCAGCGCCATCTCATTGCGGCAGTTTTTGCCTAGTGTGACGCAGGGCCTGGAGTTACAGGCTGGTTCGTGCAGGTATCCACGAAGGTGAATATCTGAAGCCTCTGAGTGCCTGTAGCATCCACTGAGCGCCTTCTCCCAGCCCTCTGAGCAGCCCTCTGGCAGCAAAAAGAAATAAGGGTGCTGTGGAAGTCATACGAACCAGTTCCTCTCTGTTGCAAGAAGATTCTGGGTCCCGACAGAGGTTGGTTTATGCTGCTGTTGAGATTGATGGAAAGGGGCACCCTGTGAGTGGCTGTAGCAGCTGTCAGAGCTGCTAGCTACTACAGTCATCTAGAGGCATCCAGCTATGTGGAGTCTTGATCATGGGTTGCTGTGGAGACCATTTCTAGGTTATTCCATTTCCATAAACTTACAGTTAAAGAGGGTGGAACTGGTACTTTGGTGTAGTCCTGTCTTTATATGATATTATATTAAAAGGTAAAGGACCCCTGACAGTTAAGTCCAGTCGCAGATGATTCTGGGGTTGTGGTGCTCATCTCGCTTTACTGGCTGAGAGAGCCGACGTTTGACCGCAGACTGTTTTTCTGGGTCATGTGGCCAGCATGACTAAGCCACTTCTGGCGAAACCAGAGCAGCGCACGGAAACACCATTTACCTTCCCACCGGATCAGTACCTATTTATCTACTTGCACTTTGACGTGCTTTTGAACTGCTGGGTTGACAGGAGCGGGGGCCGAGAAACAGGAGCTCACCCCGTTGTGGGGATTCGAACCACTGACCTTCTGATCAGCAAGCCCAAGAGGCTTAGTGGTTTAGACCACAGTGCCTCCCGTATATATTATATTATAATTTATTAAATCTGTATACCCACCTTGATCTGTAGATCTCTGGGGAATTCACAACATAAAAGCACAATAAAACACAATAAAACCACCACCACCACAAATCAATAAATTCCTTTCCCACAAACACATTTAAAAGGGCATAGGATGTAAATCGGATCAACCAAAGGCCTGGTTAAAAAGGAATGTTTTTGCCTGGCACCTAAAGGTGTATAATGAAGGCGCCAGGTGAACTTCCCTGGGGAGAGCATTCCACCGATGGGGAGCCACTGCAGAGAAGGCCCTGTTCTTGTGTTGCCACCCTCCAGACCTCTCAAGACACATGAAGGAGGGCCTCAGAAGATGATCTCAGGATTCGGGTAGTTTCATATGGAAAGAGGCGGTCCTTGAGGTATTGCAGTCCTGAGCCGTTTAAGGCTTTATAGGTCAAAACCAGCACTTTGAATTGGGCCCGGAAACGAATTGGTAGCCAGTGCAATGGGGCCAGGATCGGTGTAAGATGCTCAAACCGTCTTGCTCTGGCGAGCAACCTGGCCGCTGAATTCTGCACCAGCTGAAGAAGGCCCTCAAATGATCCTTGCAGGGTCCACATAGGCTCATATGGAGAGAGGTGGTCCTTGATTATGTCAGCAGGCTCCAAGGGGTGCTGTGGGTTTAGTTGCCCCAAAATGACTGTGATCCCCTCCGTCCACAGGATGGGACCTTAGCATCCTCTGCCTTTTGCTATGTAAGCATAAAAGAGCAGGAAATGGCCAAAGAACCACATTACTGTTGCAGGGGCATCAACGGCTATGCGCTATGTTGCAACTCTTGCCTGAGTGTACAATTTTCAAACTGCTGATAAGCTCTCTGTGCATCGAAAGGGGAAGAAGCTTTAGACAGCAGTCTCCTTGAAATGTTAGATATTCTAAAGGGGATTTTTTTAAAAGTTTAAGCATGTGATTTCCCTCCCCCCATCCTTATCACTCCCTTGATTAAAAAACAACACAGTCCCCATTCCCAGGGGGGCTAAGGTGGTTGCCCTCTTTCAAATTCCTTTCAAATTTGGATAGTAGTTGAGCCACCCCTCCTTGTATTTTATTCAAATGAGGACCACCTGATCTAATTATCTGCCTTATCAGCTGGGGGAAGCTAGCCAGGAATTTAAATTTGGAGCAATCTAGGGAGGAGGGAGCCCACTCCATGAGCTCAAGAAGAACCCCAGCGGATGACAAGCAGCTGAGTGAGTTTGGCAGCAGGGCCAGGAGGCCAAGGCAATCTACCCTGCACCATTTGACCTAACAAATCCCACGCTCCCAAGTAAACGAAAGTCGATAAACTACAAAAAAAGGTGCTTGGGGGTGGGGCTTGCTCCAAGGAGGCTCGACAGCCGTGTGGCTTATGGCTGATGTCTTGCACAACAGGCCACACACCTTTCACCATTTTCTGCTTGCTTAAAATCGCTGTTCAGGGATGGCAAGCATTTCCACAAGCTTATGGCCTCAGAAGGCTGCAGGCAAAACCCCGGAAGTGCTCTGCTGCAGCTTGAAAGCTGCAATCCCAATTAACATTCTGCATCAAAGGCCCGAAACATGTCATTTAGGTCTGCTTTTTTAAAACGTCCCATAAAAAGAGGTGCTGCTTGGACACGCTTTGGTCTTTACACACACACACACACACACACACACACACACACACACACACACACAATGTTTGTCGGCCTTGATCACGAATGCTTGTGAGACTTCTGGAAGAGCTAAACATGGTTTTTATCCTGTTCCTCACATCTCCTTATTTTGGGAGTGAAAACAATTTCTTGTTTTCTTGGAAGAGGCGCCTGTTGAATTACCTAATCTAATTCACGTAGCATGCTGCCAGCGTGCAGGTAATTAGGCTAATCAAGGAGGACGATCCTCATTTCAGCAGATAAAAGTGAAATATCGAGAATTATGGGGCAGTATTCTGGAGCTTAGCACAAGGCAGGGACCACCTGCCAGGGAAGGTGTGGTCTGGGGAGAATTCCAGGGGCCAGATGTGGACTTCGAGGGCCACATTTAGCTCCCAGGCCTGAGATTCCCCAACCCGTCATATCTAGCAATGGGGTGTTAGCAGAACGCTTAAGCGGTCTTCTTGAAGCCTTGAGCCTAGCAAACCACTCCGAAGCTTCTTTATAAGATGCGGCTTTTTTTAGGGGGTCACCTTACCAGCAGAAAAGTGCATTGGAAAATGAAACATTGGTGATCGTGGCAATATGTAACAGAACCCAGAGACCGCCTAGAGTCAGCCGGAACAGCTAATCCGTGGCCCAGTGAGAGGAATGTGATAAATGTAATAAACAAAATCTCCCCTTACAAAAATGGAAGTTTCAATACGACACACAGGAGTTTCTGAATAGGGAATGATGTTGATATTTGGGGGGCGGGTGGGGTGAGAGTGCTGATCTGTGGGGTTTTTGGACGGAAAATGTGCCGGTCTGTACCTGAAAGCCATTAAATGGAAGTGCCTTAGAAAGCATTGGGGCAAACCCAAGTGAGCTCTATGCACAGAGTGTTATGAGATGTTCTAGAAGGCCTGAGTGACTTTCATTTTCTCTTCTTCTGCCTGGTTGGGCAGAGCTTAGCCCTTTTAGCAGCTTAAAATGATTCGGGTGGAGATAGATGTTGCCTTTGAAGCTCATGCCACATTGTTGTTGTTTAGTCGTTTAGTCGTGTCCGACTCTTCGTGACCCCATGGACCAGAGCACGCCAGGCACTCCTGTCTTCCACTGCCTCCCGCAGTTTGGTCAGACTCATGTTTGTAGCTTCGAGGACACTGTCCAAACATTTCGTCCTCTGTCGTCCCCTTCTCCTTGTGCCCTCCATCTTTCCCAGCATCAGGGTCTTTTCCAGGGAGTCTTCTCTTCTCATGAGGTGGCCAAAGTATTGGAGCCTCAGCTTCAGGATCTGTCCTTCCAGTGAGCACTCAGGGCTGATTTCCTTAAGAATGCATACATTCTTAAGAATGGATCCTTAAGAATGGATACCATGCTACATTAAAACTGGTTAATTCCCAAGATGCCGAAAGAGCAAAAAATAACATGTCTGTTATGGGGGACTTTGTCAAAAGCCTTACCTAAATCAAGATAAACTACGTCCATAGCATCCCCCTGATCCACCAAGATTGTAACTCTCTCAAAGCTTATTTCGGATCGTAATTTGTCCAGCTTCAGAAGGAGTTAGGAATGCTGGTTGTATACTAGTTTATGTTCTGTGCCTGCGGCTATGAGGTCAGATAGTTTTTAAACTAGTCATGGTTTGAACTAACTGCCTGACAGCCATAAGGAAATAGAAAATCCAGGCAGGTGAGTTAAGAGACCTGGAATGCTCTTTTCGGAAGGAAAGTCCCTTTCTTTGCAACCAGCATCAAAATGCAAAGGTCAGGAGGGACAGAGTGGCTCCCCTCCTTTTAAATAGCCCGTTAGGAGGCTAAGAGAAGCCAACTGGGGACCATGGAAATACAGGTGAATAGGAGGCTGTAAATTTGGTTGTCACTATTGGTAAGTAAACATTTGTTTGCTGAATGCTTTTTCAAAAAAATAATAATCAGTGGTGCATTCTAAGGCTTGTAAAGATCTGATTGCACTAGAATCTAGAAATCATTGCTTTTTGTAGCGCTTCATAACTCCTTTCTAAGAACATTGAGCGTGAACAAAAGGAGAAGCTAAGAAGCTTTTTGGTTACTCTTAAGAGGGGAAAATAAAAGGCAGAGGAACAAAACAGAGCCCTGTTTGGCGTACAACAGTTGGTATTAAAATGCAAGTTCAAAAATGCCAAAAGGAAATAACCTAATTAACACATGGGATGTATTGCCAAGTAATGTGGTTGCAAGCCAAGAATTTAGCAGGGTTTTGATCAGATATGATTGCATAATCAGATAACATCCACTCCGGTGTATTTGCGATGAGGAGCTGTTTCCGAGGGCATAAGAAGCGGCTGTGTCGGAAGACAAGCCAGGTTGTCTTCAAAGCAAGAGAGCATTTTTCCGGGGAAGGGAAAACAGCAACTGCTTGGCTTTCGGCAGCGCAGCGAAGTTTGCCAAAACGTTTCCCATTAGAAGTGCAATGTGCAGGGTGATGCTGTTTCTCTCGCTTCTCTTCAGAACACCTTTGTAAGGTAAGGTAGGGCTATACCTCTTAAGTAGATGGATACCTGTGGGCTGCTTCTTGGTCTGACTTCCCCTATGCATGCTTTTATTTAGGGTGTACATCGAAAAGGTGACTTGGAAGGAGAGTCAGAGTGGAACCTCTGAGCTACATATCCCTGCAGAACTTGGGATATGGGTGAAAGTTGCAGGTTGGGGCATGGCAGCCCTGCCCTGCCGCATATTGCAACTTTGGAATTTCTTGTGGCATTGCAATTATCGGATGGGCCCTTGTCACTTTCTGCTATACGTTCTCTTCGAAGCGCCTTCCTTTTCTCACGCTCAGCTATACTTGTAGAAAAAGCCCGAGACTTTGGAAACAATGGGTTATACCCCGGTTTAGTCATATGAGTTGGCCTGTTGAAATCTGTGGGACTGAGCATAGTCATCCCTGACTTAAATCCCCTTGATCTCGGTGGGTCTGCTGTAAGCATGGTTAAATCTGGTTTCAACTTGATTGCTGCAGTCTGGAGGAATTCACTGAAAGCTTCAAACGCATGTGTAAGTGCTTCTTTAGGGTTTTCTCTGCAGTGATTCACACACACACAAACCCACAACACTTTGTGTTTTAGAGACCTACCCAGAAACCTTAAGAGAACCTTGCTTGGTGCAGGGATTGTGAGCAGTGAGTCTGGGAGCTTAAGAGTTGCGTTGTAATGACACATCTAAGGGTTACCTGTGATTGTAGGAAATTTTGGTATGTGTGCATACCGTATTTTTTGCTCTATAAGACTTACTTTTTCCCTCCTAAAAAGTAAGGGGAAATGTGTGTGCGTCTTATGGAGCGAATGCAGGCTGCGCAGCTATCCCAGAAGCCAGAACAGCAAGAGGGATCGCTGCTTTCGCTGCGCAGCGATCCCTCTTGTTGTTCTGGCTTCTGAGATTCAGAATATTTTTTTTCTTGTTTTCCTCCTCCAAAAACTAGGTGCGTCTTATGGTCTGGTGCGTCTTATAGAGCGAAAAATACGGTACTTTTTTTTTGGTAAGTTGCTCTGAGCAAAAAAGCAATTAATAATAATAATAATAATAATAATAATAATAATAATAATAATGCTGCCAAGGCACTGTTACACACACTACTCTTCCCCAGAGTGTGTGACATTTTAAGGGCACAGTGCTTAAGCTAGTTTAGTTTCTTCCGGAGGGAGAGATAATGGAATCGTAGAATTGCAGATTTGGGTCCGAGGACCATCTAGTCTAAACCCCTGCAATGCAGGAATCTTTTGCCCAAGGTGAGGCTCAAATCCATGACTCTGAGATTATGCTCTACTGACTGAGCTATCCCGACTCTAAGGTGCTTCCGTAATAGTTGTGTTTTTAACAACAAAAATACAAGCTGAGCATAGGTGGACGAGGTAGTTTAAGCACTCCTTACAGCAGATTCACTGCTGCGCTTCGGAATCCCTACCGAGGCACTCCCTGCAAAAGTCCTTTCCAGAACTCAAAGCTATCTTTTCCCCACCCCTCTCTACTTGCCTCAAGTCTCTAAATTGCAGTTTCTTTGCACATACCTACTAGGTTCTATTGTCTCCAGCTTGGAGTTGGGGAAAGGTGAGCCTTATTCAGAATATTCTACAAAGGTCTTTGTATCGAGAAACGGAGACCTCTTGTCCTGGCCCTTAACATTCATCTGTTAATGCTGTGATGAATCATTGCTCCAAGGCAAAATCCACAATGACCGCTGTTACGTCATGGTGATCGGATGTCATAACGTTTACCTTTCGATCTACGCTTTTATTACTTGAGAATTGGTTCGGGGCAGTGCTAGGTGCTGTATAACTGTACCTGTCCTGCTTCTGTAGTACCCAAGAGGGAGGAAACTGAATCAGATGCTTGCCGAACCCTGCGTTAATGTTTGTGCTACCCATAGTTCCTGTTGCAGCCCATCTCATGCACACTACGTGAGCATGAGTTCCCTTGGAAGAGGGGTTGATGGTTAAACTGCTCTGGGCATTGTAGCTCTCTGAGCAGAACAGGGGTCTCCTAATAACCCTCAACAGATTCCAGTTCCCAGGATTCTTTGGGGGAACCCATGACTGTTTAATGTGGTATGATGCTGCTTTAAGTGTATAGTGCATGTGGGGCCTGATTGCTGGTCCGTCTGGCCCAGTATTGTCTACCTAGCCTTCCCCAACCTGGTGTGTTGGAGCACAACTCCCAATAGTCCCAGCCAGCAGTGTTGCTCTCTGAGGCTTGCTGGGAGTTGTAGTGCAGAAAATCTGGAGGGGAACGGGTCTGCCAGGTTTGCTGAGCTGTGCCTGGCAATGGCTTTCCAGGGTCTCCAGAGGTCTGCTACTGTGGTCCTCTTGAACTGGAGAGGCCAGGGATTGAAACAGGGACCTTCTGCACATACGCCGCATGTGCTCCACCACTGATCTGCCGCCCACCCACATCCAAACCACAATGCAGTGCTGCTCTTAACTCTTTTACAATCCCTGCTGCTCAATTTGGCCACCTGCAAAACATCCCAGCGGCACAGCTGAGTATCTGAGTCCACATGAGGCTTACTCTTCTCCCCTCCTGCAAATCCCCTCCCTTCATAGCACAGAAAGCATCTGGATCTCAGTTCAAAGGTGGCTTTGAAGATTGGATTGGTGTAATGGATTAATTTCCTTTGAGGCTGCACTTGTTTCCTCTTGATCTTTCAAGGCTGCTACGCAGCAGCTGAGAAGCCTGTTCATCTGCGTGGTGTTTGGTGGCGTCTGTCTTTAAATTTGCCTTGGAACAGGTGATATAAAATTCCTGGATCTTTTCCTCTGTGCTACATGTGAACCTGGGTGTGATCCAGTGCTGGGAGAGCAGTATCCACAGTCCATTGCCTCATGATGGGTGGTTGTGTGTTGTGGCTCGGCAGCAGAGAGCTCTACTCATATTTTTCTGCATGCCATCTCTTTAAAAAAGGAAAAATCAGGGTGAGAGTGCTCCAGCACCTGAGTAGGGATGCAAACAGCTTGAAAAAGAAAATGAAAAGGGAAGGAAAAAGTCGTATGAAACGGTCAGGCATTTGCCTGTGCTGAGTTGGGGCGGCATTGCCCGCTGGAGCAATACACTGGGAGAGATCTCTGCTTCTAAAATAATCCAAAAAGAAAAATGCATTTTTTAAAAAACAACAACAACCCGACAACAAAACTTTAATTGAGCATAGAATGGCATATGTGTGAACAATTGCTTATCGTAAGCTCCCAAGGAAGAACTTATCTGTGCTTAACTTCTGGGATTTTCTGTTGCAAGGTGTCAGGATCGGCTGCCAGCTTAGATGGCTTTGGGGAAAAGGTTGGGATAAATCATGGAGGATAAGTCGATTAACAGAGGCGGTGTCCTGCTAAGTCAGTGGTTCTCAAACTTTTTTCTCTGGGCTGCACTTTCAGAATAAAAAATTGCCTGTGCCACACCGATTTCTTAATTGATAAGAAATACGCTGGAAAACACAACTAGGACTGTCCTCAGTATCATTTGATGCTTTTGCTCTCATTTTGAAAAAAATACCTTTCCATAGTCTGCAATTATATTTTTTATACTATGCTATACTATACTGAAATGTTTCAATGTTCTGTAGATTGTCCTTGAATCCCCCGCGCTTGCTATCCTTTCCTGCCACACCAGTGTGGTGCACCATATCTGTTGAGAACCATTGCCCTAAGTGCTACACAGAATCATAGAATGTAGATAATCTATCATTGATGATCAACTAGATCATCAATGATAGATGGCCACCCAACCTCTGCTTAAAAACCTCCAAGCCCACAACCTTCCGAGGGAGTCTGTTCCACTGTTGAGCAGCTCTTACTGTCAGAAAATTCTTCCTGATGTTGAGTCAGAATCTCCTTTCTTGTCACTTGAAGCCATTGGTCTGGGTCCTACTCTCCAGAGCAGGAGAAAACAAGCTTTGTCTCCCTCTCTCATATCTCCTCTCAGTCTCATCTTTTCCAGGCTAAACATACCCAACTCCTTCAACCATTCATCATAAGGTTTGGTTTCCAGCCCCTTGATCATCTTGGTTGCCCTCCTCTGCACACCTTCCAGCTTGTCAACTTCCTTCTTAAATTGTTGACAATGATGGGAGCCAGTAACAGGGCAGAGCTTCTAGGTGGCATCTGCCCAGCTTCGGTTGCAAATACAAATCTGGATTTGATGGAACTTTGCTGCAACCCAGCAGGACTCTTCTAACGTTCTTAGCACTCTTGGAATACGTGCCTGGGAGACTTTGGGCTCTGCACGCTCTCCTGAATAGCGATGGATGCGCTGCTGGGCCTGGGAAAAGGAATGGCACATTCCCGGTAAATATTGTGATTAGAGCGCTGGGAAAACGTGATCTCCAGCAGTTCTGAAGAAAGTGTTCCGTGCGACAGCTGTGTGTGTTTTGGCACCTGCCGTTTCCTCTCGCTGGTTTCCAGACCCTGAGCATCTTGTGAACTCCACCCGCCTCGCTTCTTCCTCACACCCAGCTGATTTCACATTTGTCCCTGCCTTTTATTTTCAGCTGAGTCACAATGTTGAGCAGCAACATTTTAAAATTTAAATGACTGCGCAAACAAGCAGCACAATTCAGCATTGCTGAGCTTGGCAGTTTTGGATGCTGCCGTTTTTTTAAAAAAGGCACTTCACTTGAGAATTGCTGCCAGCCCGTCCCAAAACCAGCCTGTGGAAAAGGCCGGTCTTTGACTCCCTCTCCTTTCTCCCCGGGGTGACGCTGGCAAAGGAAAGAGTGTCCTGTCACAGCCCTGCGGTCCCCTTGCGGGTAACCTTTCATTTTCCTAGAGAAGGTTGTGAAGGACGACGAAAAGTCCTTTTATAGACTGGCAGACTTTGCTTCCTCCTGAGTCTTTAAAAAAGAGAGAGCAAAATGTCCAACTGGAAAGACTTCGTTCATGTGCAAATTTCCCTTCCCTTTTAAGAAATAATAAGGAAGTTGACCCCGGGGAAAGTCGCCCATTCTCTTTTGGGTCAGCGTTTCTGCGGTTTGCTGCTCAAAACAAGGCAGGTCAGAATGGTTGGCCAGTAAGACGCCAAAGAAATGGCCACCACATTCATTGAGAGCCAATTTGCTCCAGTGTTCCTTCCTTCTTCTCATAATGCATTATAGACTAGTGAGTGTTTTCAGACCTCAGACGACCCGGTGTGTAGAACAGGGGTAGCCAATGCAATGTCCTCCGAAAGCTCCCATCAGTCCCACTCAACATGGGTGGCTAACACCCCAGAGGACAGGATCACACTTCAAAACGACCTTGACTGGGCCAAAACAAACAAGATGAACTTTAACAGGGAGAAATGTAAAGTATTGCACTTGGGCAAAAAAATAAATAAATAAATGAGAGGCACAAATACAAGATGGGGGACACCTGGTTTGAGAGCAGTACATGTGAAAAGGATCTAGGAGTCTTGGTTGACCACAAACTTGACATGAGCCAACAGTGTGACGCGGCAGCTAAAAAAGCCAATGCAATTCTGGGCTGCATCAATAGGAGTATAGCATCTAGATCAAGGGAAGTAATAGTGCCACTGTATTCTGCTCTGGTCAGACCTCACCTGGAGTACTGTGTCCAGTTCTGGGCACCACAGTTCAAGAAGGACACTGACAAACTGGAACGTGTCCAGAGGAGGGCAACCAAAATGGTCAAAGGCCTGGAAACGATGCCTTATGAGGAACGGCTAAGGGAGCTGGGCATGTTTAGCCTGGAGAAGAGGAGGTTAAGGGGTGATATGATAGCCATGTTCAAATATATAAAAGGATGTCACATAGAGGAGGGAGAAAGGTTGTTTTCTGCTGCTCCAGAGAAGCAGACACGGAGCAATGGATCCAAACTACAAGAAAGAAGATTCCACCTAAACATTAGGAAGAACTTCCTGACAGTAAGAGCTGTTTGACAGTGGAATTTGCTGCCAAGGAGTGTGGTGGAGTCTCCTTCTTTGGAGGTCTTTAAGCAGAGGCTTGACAACCATATGTCAGGAGTGCTCTGATGGTGTTTCCTGCTTGGCAGGGGGTTGGACTCGATGGCCCCTGTGGTCTCTTCCAACTCTATGATTCTATGATTCTAACATGGCCAATCATCTGGGATGCTAGGAGTTGAAATCCAAAACAACTGGGGAGGACTACGCTGGCTACCCCTCCTGTAGAATAAGTTATCCTCTCATTTTGGTCTCCTTCTCCCTCTGTGCATTTCACCCCTTCTTCTGCTCACTCCTGTCTTTATCCTTCTCTTTGAAGTGACTTAAACAAAGGAGAAGGGTGATGGCATCAACCTTTCCTTAGGTCCCGACTCACCAGTTGCTGATCCATGGAGTTGATGGGTGGAAGCCAGTCTTGTGCTAAAGCGATTGTTCGATCAGTGTGAGCATTTCTGCTTTTCAGACTGAGTCATCTCCCGTCTCCTCCCCACTGTGCCCTCTTCCAGGGCATCTCCCCACCTAAGCAGATTTGGGGAGGATGCAAGGGTTGCAGGGGAGAAAGAACAGGGGAGAAAGCCCTATTGCACTAGCCAGACTTAGTTACACTCTTCCATTAGCTCAGCAACTTAGCTGAACCCAGCCCGGCACTTTTTAAACATTTCCCTAGACTTCCAAATATGACGTGTTTCACCCATCTTACCATAGAGTTGGATAAAGGAATTCAAAGAGAGCGCCCCCTAGTTTGGCTCCCTGCCAGTGCAAGAGACCCACTGCTGCAGGATCCTTCCCCTCTTGCTGAAGAGATTGCACATAGAGAGCTGTATCCAACTAAGCTATTCTTGGAGTAGACCCATTTAAAGTAATGGACCGAAGTTCACGGTGCCCATTATTTTCAGTGGGTCTACTCGGAGCAGGACAGACAGTGGAGACAAGCCGTGTCTGCTCCTCCACTTTTGCCTGAGCTGATCTCTCCAGTTCTGTTTCCTTTTCTTACTATGGCCCCTTTTTTCTTTTGGATTTCGACTGCACCTCCTGCCTCTTTCTCTCGTCTTCCTAATCCCCAGCTGGACTGGATAATGAGCTCCACTTTTGCTGCTAAGTGACCAGGCCCTGAACCCGGTAGTTGGCCCTCATATGTGCTCCTTTGCCAGAGGTTCCTCTAACTTGGGCCACTTACGTATCGTCGTTTTCTGAGATCTGAGGGCCCTTGTAGAGCATGCCCAGCCACGGGAGGCGGGGGGTTATTTGAGTTCTCCAAGGACATGATTCATGCCTCTTTACCTGGCTGAACATGCCTTAATTTGAGTGTTTGGAGGCTTCTGCCTGCTCTGAGTAGTGTTTTTGGAAGTGCCCCTTGGCAGGTAATATGCTCTGCCCATATGGTAGCAATCAATTCCACCCTCGTAGTCGGAAGCGTTCAGACCATATGCCAACGCGCTTGGTGGCTTGTTAAATAAACTTCTGCTTGTCAACAACTTCGCTGGGGTTTTGTGTGTGTGCGCTGGAATTGAAAGTGGCCTTGCGGTGATTTGGCCAGCTAGGAACAAGTTCGTTTTGCCCCAGGGGCATGGCACCAGTGAAACGAGTTGGAGAGCAGTGGTGGGAATCTGCAAGGCTTTGATCAGCATTTATATTAATAGTTCTTCAGCCCAGAATTTATTCATTTCCTCTCTCCCTCGCTCCTCTCAAGTAGTGAGTGCTGGTGGGAGAAGCTGCCTGTGTGGCGTCCGGTGCCAGAGGTTGGCAGAGTTGGGCATCTGTCAGGACCTCCCCCAGCAGTTAAGGGGCCCACTCCCCAAGAGCATTCTTGATTCTTGCGTTCTTGATTCTCGCTTGACTCTAGGCCCAGTCTGGCTAAGCCCCACATGTGAGGTGCGTATCCAAATCCTCTTTGTGTTCTTCGAGAGAACAATGGGGGCACTCTCTGAGTTTGCATGTGCTTCTAGGCTCTGCCACATCTGGACTGCTTATGGGGCCCTCTCGGGCAGAGATGCCCAAAGGCTTCCTAGAAGCTGACGCCATCCCTGGCGGATGAGCTTATTATTCTGTATTGGGTGGGAGTCAAGACAAGTACAGGGTGCTTTACCGCAGACAAGATAAATAGAGCCCTGCCCTGACAAGCTTACAGTCTGAATTTCAACATCCTGTGTCTGAATGTTCCAGGCTGGGAAACAGTCAAACATCAATTAAAACAGCAGGAAAACAGATAAGCAGATAAAGCTCCTGATATTTATATAAACAGCCTGTTATTTTTACCGGCTCTTTTTTATCTGTGTTTATATTGCCTGTGTTTTTGGTTTTAGAATTTTGTGATTGCATCCCACCCTGATACCATGTATTGATGAAAGGTGGCTTTAAAACATTTTCAATAAATAAATGCATTAAAAAAATTAATCAGTACATCAGCTGTAACATAATATGCCATCCCAGCTGTTATTTATTTCATGCCCGATTCACTTTTCCTGTGATCGTGCTGGTCTGCCTCAAAAAAAATCATTCGTAAAGACATTTCCTCGTCGGAATGTGTTTATTAAACAGTTTTACATCCTGCCATTTCCACCACTTAGGCCTTTGAGGCGGCTCAACGAAGTTGCTTACTGTCGCAGCGGTGGGACTTCCACATGTAGATGTTATCAGTGCTAGAAATTCCCCAGGCGCATTTTGCGACTGACGTGGGTCCAGTTGTGACCACGTGGAGATCCCTGGATGCCAGGCTGGCAACTGGCATCGCCATCTGGCTTCAGTTAATCCCTACAACGACCCTGCGAAGTAGCTTCAGAGGCCGTGACTGGCCCAAGGTCGCCCAGTGAGCATCCTGACGGAGTGGGGATTCAAACCCTGATCTCCCAGGTCCTGGTCCGGCACTCTTAACCACTACACCACCCTGCTTTCTTAGAGTACTTCTGCTATGGGGCAGCTCTATAAATTGAGTAGGTAGGTCACTATGGGGGATACAAACTGTCACATAGAGAAGGATCTGAAATGTTTTCCTTGAAGCTTGAATTCGTTTTGTTCTGGGTTGTTTGCTCTGCCCCTGCCAGCCACTTGCATGATCCCATGTCCTGCAGAAGGTTGTCGAGAAGGGAATCGGGCCGAACAGTTTTCCCCGCCCCTGCCTGAAAGTATCTGGAAAACTTTCCCCTGTGGGTTGTGTCGGTGAAGTTTCATCCTCCGCAATGGACTGCTTGTCCCTCTTAAACAGCCAGCATTGAAAGATCTACAGCGCAAAACAATTTCAGTTCACAAAAACTTCCCTTGGCCTTTTCACACTTTGTGGTTCCCGACGGCCGCCCTGCTAGCATCTTCTCTTCCTCAGCGTTCCTCGCATTCTGCAACCTGCTCTGAACTGTTGACTTTTCCAACTTTCAAAATTTCCCAAATGTGGGGCGCTGAAAATTTGCAACAGGACTTGGGGAGTTCAGAAGATATTTCGGTTAAATTAATATAGTTTAGTTTTGCTTGGCAAGTGTGATGTGTGTCAAATTGCATAGAAATCATTAAGAATAATTGCCAAGTATTTGCAGTTATGTATGTATGTGAGTTTGTGTGTTTATTTATCAACCAACCAATCATTACTGGACATTACGGGACGTTTTCTGAAGGTAAAATTAAAACTGTTTGGTTTTCCGAAAGCAGTTTATGTGCTTCTTCATCAAAGATAGACTTACTAAGCTAAATGTTGTCCAGTCACAAAAATAACAGCAGATTTTAATTCCTCGCACCCAAAAACATATTTTTAAGACCCTTCATTTAAGAAATGTGCAAAAATTAAGTTTTGCCCCTTAAAATGATGCACCGTACTGCAGCACAGTCCAAGGGGATGAACTTTCAGGAGTCTTTGATTCTCTTATTTTAATATGCACCTGTCCTTGACTCAGTATGTATATTTTTGATAGGATCTAAGCCGCCCTAGGGTCCTTGCCATGAATTCGTTGGGTACCCAGGGGTAGGTCAGTATCGCTCATCCTTAGTATTAGTGACTTATATTACAGGGTTGTCACAAAGGTGACTACTATGAAGCATTTGAGAGTAAACTTGCACCTTAAAAATGCAGCTATATGGTCATGGTCTTGCAAACACGCGTGCGAATTTTGGGAAGAGGTGATAAAGGAAATTTCTGAAACAGTAGCCCTTTAGAACCCAAACTGTGACAGTTTTGGATGCATCAAAGACAGACTTAGCACTCATCATTTTGCTAGCTGCTCATTTGACCATATCACAGGGCTGGGACAAATCATTGGGCGTTACTCATTTGGTTCAATGTGGTAGCGTTTGTTTTTATTTCTGAGAAATTGACTCATAAGCTAAGGGTATCTTGGGGTGCAAAATCCATAGTGTTTTGCAGCCATTTGTTACTTATATAACAGGCCAATCACAGGAATGGCAAGTGATGAAATACGGCTTTATATGGCATTCACAACACTTGTTTTGTGCTCTCTCTGTATCAGGCCAGTTTTTGTTGTAACATCTAATTCATTGTGTAGTCTCTTGAGAATGACTTTGTTTTTATGGGGTAACGGCTGTGAAGCTTGTGTCCCCCCCCCCTTCCCTTTATTTCATTTCATATTTCTCTTACTGTTATTTTAACTTCGCAATAAAGTTTTGAAAACGAATAAAACCCCACATATAACAATTTTGGCTGACACGTTCAGTGCGACAAGAGTCGCAGCCTGCAGCAGTTCAGAACAGCAGGTGTCTGGGATTCACCCAGGCTTCCTTTGTGGAATGCCGATTAACCTGGGAAAAGGGACATTGCACAAAATGTTTTATTTGTCATTCCTGGAGGTTGGAGGGCTGCCTTCAGAAGGAGGGAGAGGCAGGGCAGGATGTTGCCCACTGGTGAGAGCACACGGCGTTCTCTTCCAGGCAGCGTGCTGTTTGCCTAAAGAGACAACCTGCCATTTAAGTCCAGTGAGTTGATAATGGCTTAGTACATTCCCATCCTGCCTTTCTTTCATCACAGAACTCCAGGCTGTTATATGGGGTTCCCACGGAAGTCATCTACCCAGGCGCTGGCCAGATCCAGAACTGTTTGCCTTCTGCAAACTGCATAAAGCGCCAAGATTTCATCACTCCTAATAGCTTTTTCCCCGAAGAGAATTCCAGACAGGGTGGACCGTGCTGCTCCTGGGCTAACTTGCCTAAGCAGGATGCGTGTGTGTCATATTTGTAGAGCTCGCTCTGTATGTTTGTGTTCTGCATTTGGGTGGATGAAACCTGAACAGAAGTGGTGTGAGCTGGCTGGAAGGGCAACCCCCCCCCCTGCCCCTTTACAGGTCAAAAATGCCATTCTTCACTTTTGTAGCCCTTCCCAACTGCAAGATTTGAAGCAGGCAACGGGCCACTGTTAGCTTAAAAAGCCCGTGGAAAAAAATAGAAGCACGGACCCTGAATTGGCCTTGGTGCTGGAGCCTTATCAATTCTGCAGTTCTGCAGTTTCAGCATGAGTGTGGAAATCAGCACCAAACTCCCCAAGAATTGACTTCCACTTTGGGAAATGAAATAGAACACATTTGTATGGGAAGCTTCCTTACACGGAATCAGACTGTTTTGCTCAGTAATGTCTACACTGGACTTTTTAAGGAGGCATTTTCATCCCTTGGCCTTTCTCCGCACCCCCTCCTTGGAAAACACCTCCTCTCCCCAGCCAAACCCTTGGGTTGATTGTCAGGAAATGCTTGGGGGCTAGTAGGGCAACTTCTTCCGCTTTTTCCTTTCCTGGTGGTCTTCTCAAGTTTCCAGGTGGCCTTATAGGAATCATCAGATAGGATTGAGAGTTGGATGCGACTTTGAACTCACTTCGGTCTGGGCTCCTGCCTATCTGTTAGTAATGGAGCTGATAGCATTGTCTCTGAGTACCGGCTAATCTAATCATAGTGGAATAGAATTTCTCCAGGCCACAATGGAACTTTTAGCAAGTTGGGAAATGGCTACAAAACTTGCTAGCTCCCCTCCCTAATTATATTTGTCATTTGTGGCACATGGAATGCCTAGATGGTGAGAGGGGAGAAAAGGAACCAACTTTCTTCCAGTTTGCTGAAAGTTCCCTACTTGGTTGCCTGGAGGTGATTCCTACTTGCTGCAGGTAACCAGATGAGTGGCTGATTTGCAAGTTCATTAAGGTAAAGGGACCCTGACCGTTAGGTCCAGCTGCGGACGACTCTGGGGTTGTGGCGCTCATATCGCTTTATTGGCCGAGGGAGCCGGCTTACAGCTTCTGGGTCATGTGGCCAGCATGACTAAGCCGCTTCTGGCGAACCAGAGCAGCGCACGGAAATGCCGTTTACCTTCCCGCCTGAGTGGTACCTATTTATCTACTTGTACTTTGACGTGCTTTCGAACTGCTACGTTGGCAGGAGCTGGGGCCGAACAACGGGAGCTCACCCTGTTGTGGGGATTCGAACCGCTGACCTTTTGATTGGCAAGCCCTAGTTCATTATAGACCCATTATTTATTGAAAGCCCCTTTCTACAGTTTCACACTAACCCGCAGAACTAGTTGTGTGGAAAATACCCAGTGTGGGTGTACCTTGTACGTGTTGGACACCCTGAAAACATTTTAAATGTCTCTCAAAATGTGAGTCCTCAGCTATCGCTTTAAACAACAATATTACACTTTAATGCAACCTGATACGCCTTCAGTTTGTTTTGAAGCCAAGCCCCATAGTTCTTTCTGCAGGGTGATGCTGATATTGGAGGAGCTCGCTGGTCCAAGCTTTCAAATTCTTCCTTTGGCTTCTGATGGTACTTATGCAACAACTTCTTTTTAGGGTTCTTTTGATGTCAGCATCTCATTGTGGCACTCACGGATGTCTTGGGCAAGCAGAGCTTGTCTCACTGATTGAATTGGCCCTTGATGTTCTCGGCGCAATGCTTGTATTGATCGCCTCATTCCATTACTTTCCAGCTTTGTTGGCTAAAGATGGGTGAGATGAAGCAGGCTGTGAAAACACCGCCTTTCAAAACAACCCAAATCTGTCGCATTTGGTTGATACAGGAAATTGCACAAATGGCATTTCAGAAGCGTGATGTGTTTGCCAGCCGTGGTCTGGTTTCCTTTTTTATATTTGTGTAGCTTTTGAAAAATTTGTACAAACAGGTGGGGGCCAATGAAAAAACAGCAGAGGGTAGAGAGGAAGGGGAAAGAAAACATTTTCTTAACACCTCTCTGCTTTTGCCTTTGCACCTCACACCTGGGAGACAGACTCTTTGGCTCTTCTCTTCTGTCTTCCACAAGCTCCCTGTCTCAAGCAACTTTCAACATCCACATGGGATGTCTGTAAGACGTTACTTAGAATCATAGAATTGTAGAGTCCGAGGGTCGTCTAGTCCAACTCCCAGTGTCTAGCCCTGCAGCCTTTCTTCAGCTGACATGTCTCTGGGATCTTTTCATATTGCCTGCAACATTTCCCCAGGCCTCAGCCTGCCCTGACACAACTCCTCCTGTGATATCTTTGTCCCAGGGAAACCGACAACTTCCTCTTCCCCCACAGAAGCTGACCGCAGACATTCTCACAGCTTGGCCCCTTGAGTTGCTGCAATCTTGGGAGGCAAAATGCTGTGCCCTTTTACGCGTTTTCTCCATTCGGAGTTGCAGGCTTTGCCGCTGCGTGTGCAATAATACTACATGGATCTGCAATAATACTACATGGATCTGCAATAACTAGTTGGGCTACCAGTAGCCCAAGACCAGAAAGCAAGGACAATTTCCCTTCATCTCAGGACTCGTCAGGCAGGGAGGACCTCGTATCTTGCAGCACCTCAGATAACCAACAGCTGGGTGGGATTTTAGATGGGCATGCTATTCCAGGTTTCAGCTGAGAATTCTCTGCTACTGTGTGGCTCTTTATGCACTCATAAGCGTGGCACACTGTGTAATTTGAACTTGAAATGCTCCTGGCTCCAAGGCCCTATCATCAACTTAGCTTACATGCCACTTAACTTGTTTTAGAAGTTCAGACCTTTTTTTGGCATTGCGTCCTCAATTGTCTTTCCTGCGGATTCGCACAGCGAACGAGGAACAAAGCAGGAGGTTTAGTGGGTGCTGGGCTGTTCATGGGTGCTGATAAATTGTCTGCATTTGCTGCCAGCTTGAAACCCTGGAAGAGAAGGGCACATGTTTCATGAGCTGCCTTTGGCTCTGGTGGGTGTGTGTGACTGCTCCCCCCCCCCCCACAGTCCTCTTCACCCAACTGTTTGGCCCTCCTGGAGGTAGGGAGGGCTGTTAAAAGAATTTCCTGCAAGGTCCCTGGTTAATAAGTTCTCTTCTGGACTCTGAAATATTTCTGTGCGTTTCCCTTGTGGCAATGAGGTCCTCTCCATCTGCTGCCTACAGCTTAGCACTGATAGATGCTCAGCTACAATTTCTCGTGTGAAGAGGCTGTGTGTTTTCATATTTAGCTTCCTTGCTCTTTTCCAACCAGGTCAGCTGCCATGCCCCTTATCTTTATGCCCCGAAGCTTATGTTTTGCGGTTGCCAGAGAGGCAGAAGGAAGGCTGAATCATTCCTTTGCTCTGCAGGTTTTTCACAGAATGTGTGTGTGTGGCGTCTGGGTTTTCCTCTACCGCAAGATTGGCACCTCGGGAGGGTCTATATGTCTATAAAAAGACATGCAAGGGCAAAAATGCATGTGAATTTTCTGAAAATATCATCTTTGATGACCGGGTGGATGCCTTTGTATTCACCAAGCCTTTCATTCCCGCAGAATCAGAGGCATTTATATTCCAGGCCGGTCTTGCTTTCCTTTCAGTATCTCCCATTGAGAAGGTTTGGCTCTTGTTTCGGGATCCTCGAGTCCTGGGACGCCAATGTTTCTCCAGAATTTATTGCTGGAACAGGGAGATTGAAAAGCGACCTGAAGGGAAGGGAGAAGAGGGCGATAGGAAGAGAAAATTGCCAGCCTAATGCTCCGAAACTACTTTGTGTCCCCTTTCTTGGCAGGTTCCTTAGAAAGAGAGCTTGGACGGCATGCAAAGTAGTGAAATATCTGCAGACAGCACTGATGATCCTCTTAGTAGTGGCCTACGAAGAAAGCGACAGCCGCGAATAGTAGTTATCGGCGCTGGGCTCGCGGGCCTCTCTGCGACAAAAACCCTCCTGGAGAATGGTTTCACGGATGTGACTGTCCTCGAAGCGTCTGACCGAATCGGAGGCAGGATACAAAGCGTGAAGCTTGGTAAGGGAATCGTTTCCTTGCAACGTGGCTTCCGGTTCTTGGCCAGCCTTTGCATAATCACCATAAGAAGGGGACTCCACATTAAGGTCCGTTTAGCCCCTGTGACCTGTTTCTCATGGTGGTCAGTCTCTGGGAATCTCACGGGCAACTGAGCATGTCAGCCAAGAGCCACCCTCCATGGTGTGTGCCCCTTGCACTTAGGTTTACTGCCTCTGGCCCTAGGGGCATTGCTCTATTGTCACCCCCCCTATTTATGATCGTCAGAAGTGAGTGCCGTTCCTTGTGTAGCCAGAAAGGGCACTATCCATGTATGAGAGGGAGGAATTGGCAGGCAAGGCTTGTGGGGAAAGCCCAAAGTAGGCAGAAGTACAAAAACATATTTAGGAGAAGACAATATTGAAGGGGAGGAGGTTCAGAAATAACCCAAAGAGGAGGACGAGTGAGTTCAGGGGCTGTAGAATGCTGTGGGGATAGGGGTGGTGGGAAGGGAATGGAGTGTCCTGGAGGAGGCGCTGGCTGGCTCGAGTGAAACCCCGTACATTTTGTGTAATGTCCTGCTTGTTACAGCTGATCGATGTGTCCTCCGTGAATTTGTCCAATCTGAACAATGTAGGAAGATTCTCCCTCTCTTTTCCTAGCAAATGAGATAAATATTACTCGAGAGTGTTTTATTAGAGGGTGGGGTCCTTTATGCCCAGTTCACTGGGCTCTGCAAAGTATCCCAGGATTTACCATGGCTTCGTGCCTTTTCCATTTAATTTTGCTTCCAAAAAAAAAAAAGTTCCTTCGCCCGTCTCAGTGCAGGAGGATCATTGTAGTTGTTATCTCAAATTCTCTTTGTTTTCACACGTGGGTTTTCGAGCTGTACTTGCTGCAGCCGGCTTGGCATGCAAATCGAAAGCCGTACCATTGGCCAGAATGGCGACGTGCAGCGTAAACGCCCCCCCACTCCTTCCGCATTTGTGTCCCTATAAATCGCACGCATTCCAGAGGGGAGCGGTGTTGAGTCTGTTACAGCAAAAACAAAGGAGCCTTGTGACTGCTTAAAGGCTTATCTGATCTGTGGCGGCAGAACCTTTCCCGGCTGAAACCCACATCATGTGTGAAGCGTTGCTCTCTGCTGGCAGAGAAATATTCCTGAGCTTTGGGAAGAGAGATCACAGACTAAACTCTTTCATATTATTGGCTGTTCACACTCCCCTCCATCTCTGTCCGTGTGTAGGGATCGATCTACAGGCTGAGGATAATATTTTGTGCTTGTTCCATAATACACCTCCCAGCCTCTTTTCATTTTGGTTGGCTATCCGGAAGGGCTAACAGAGACCTATCTAGCATCCTTCGGGCTCAGTGGTCGAGCACCTGAGTGCCAAAGGTCCCAGGTTCCGTCCCTGGAAGCTCCAAGTAGGGATGAAAAAGATTTCTGTATGAAACCTTGGAGCAGCACAGGGGCCAAATGTGCCCCTCCACTTGGCCCTTGGGACGCTCCCTTCACCTCCTCAGCCGTGCCCCACACTCCCAACCCTCACCAGCTGCCCGGAGCAAACTTGCGGTAAATCACACCGAGAAAGCTGGAGTGAACTACTGGCAAAACAGGATCTGCATAGGGGTGCCAGGCCTAATGAGCACAGCAACTTAGGTGGTGCCCTGTGAAGCCGTTGCCGAGACTATAGGTCCCTGCCTCCCCACAGCCGGCTATGTCTCCTTTTTCCAGGGTCCCCCCCCCCCCATGCCATCTGAGACGCGCCTGTGTGTCTGTGTTTGCTTCTCCCTCTTCATGCCTCTCCTGGTTCTCGGAGGCCAGCAGGGAGGGGAGCTTGTTGCAGCAGGAAGGGGAAATTAAAAGCCTGACCCATCTTTGGCCTCCTGTTCTCCTGCTTCAGCTTCAGCTTCTGGGCTTTTCTCTGCCACAGACTCTCCTTGCTCACTGAGCCCTGTTATCTCTTTGGCTTCTGGCTCCTCCTCTTCCCAGTCTTCTCCTCTTCCCTCCTCCGACCACTCATTGTGGTCCCACCACCAGTCCCCAGGCTCTGAGCCTTTGTGCCTTGGGGATTCCCCAGCTGCTGCCTCCCACGATTCCTCTGCATCTAAGATGCCAGCTATATCCTGCATCCTCCTTGAGTGTCATTGCCCAGCTGAAATGTGTCCTTGAACCCTGAACCTGAACAATGCTTGTCTTGCTTTTCTGAAGGAAGGATAGAGAGGAGTCGTGAGGATGGGTGAAACTTTGCTGTACCAAGGAACAGTTAAAGTAATAGAATAACAACAACAACAACAACAATTTATACCCTGCCCACCTGGCTGGGTTTCTCCAGCCACTCTGGGCAGCTCCCAATAGAATTAGTAGAATTAGTGATAATAAAAATAATAAAGCGATAAAACATCAGACATTAAAAACTTCCCTGAACAGGGCTGCCTTCAGATGTCTTCTAAAAGTCCGATAGTTGTTTATTTCCTTGATATCTGATGGGAGGGCATTCCACAGGGCGGGTGCCACTACCGAGAAGGCCCTCTGCCTGGTTCCCTGTAACTTGGCTTCTCACAATGAGGGAACCACCAGAAGGCCTTCAGAGCTGGACCTCAGTGTCCGGGCAGAACGATGGGGGGTGGAGATGCTCCTTCAGGTATCCTGGGCCAAAACCATTTAGGGCTTTAAAGGTTAGCACCAACACTTTGAATTGTGCTCGGAAACCTACTGGGAGCCAATGTAGGTCTTTCAGGACCTGTGTTATGTGGTCTTGGCGGCCGCTCCCAGTCACCAGTCTAGCTGCCGCATTCTGGATTAGTTGCAGTTTCCGGGTCACCTTCAAAGGTAGCCGCACGTAGAGCGCATTGCAGTAGTCCAAGCAGGAGATAACCAGGCATGCACCACTCTGGTGAGACAGTCTGCGGGCAGGTCATTCATCCACATTTTTCCCTTAACACAGAGTCAAACCATTCGTTTGTCTTTCTCAGTATAGTGGTACCTCGGGTTACATACGCTTCAGGTTATAGACTCCGCAAACGCAGAAGTAGTTAAGAACTTTGCTTCAGGATGAGAACAGAAATCGTGCTCCGGCGGCGCGGCAGTAGCAGGAGGCCCCATTAGCTAAAGTGGTGCTTCAGGTTAAGAACAGTTTCAGGTTAAGAACGGACGTCCGGAAAGAATTAAGTACTTAACCCGAGGTACCACTGTATTGTCTATATGGACTCTCCAGTGGTTCAGGCAAGTGTCTCTCTTGGAGATGCCGGGGATTGAACCCGACACCTTCCGCATGCAAGGCAGATGATCCACCACTGACCCACAACGGGAGGATGCTCTGGGGGAACTTCCTCTTCATCCTGGAGAAGAGTGACTAGTGGGGTGCCACAGGGTTCTGTCTTGGGCCCGGTCTTATTCAACATCTTTATCAACAACTTGGATGATGGACTCAAGGGCATCCTGATCAAATTTGCAGATGACACCAAAGGGGCCTCTGGCTAACACCCCAGAGGACAGGATCACACTTCAAAATGACCTTGACAGATTAGAGAACTGGGCCAAAACAAACAAGATGAACTTTAACAGGGAGAAATGTAAAGTATTGCACTTGGGCAAAAAAAGTGAGAGGCACAAATACAAGATGGGGGACACCTGGCTTGAGAGCAGTACATGTGAAAAGGATCTAGGAGTCTTGGTTGACCACAAACTTGACATGAGCCAACAGTGTGACGCGGCAGCTAAAACAGCCAATGCAATTCTGGGCTGCATCAATAGGAGTATAGCATCTAGATCAAGGGAAGTAATAGTGCCACTGTATTCTGCTCTGGTCAGACCTCACCTGGAGTACTGTGTCCAGTTCTGGGCACCACAGTTCAAGAAGGACACTGACAAACTGAAACGTGTCCAGAGGAGGGCAACCAAAATGGTCAAAGGCCTGGAAACGATGCCTTATGAGGAACGGCTAAAGGAGCTGGGCATGTTTAGCCTGGAGAAGAGGAGGTTAAGGGGTGATATGATAGCCATGTTCAAATATATAAAAGGATGTCATATAGAGGAGGGAAAAAGGTTGTTTTCTGCTGCTCCAGAGAAGCGGACACGGAGCAATGGATCCAAACTACAAGAAAGAAGATTCCACCTAAACATTAGGAAGAACTTCCTGACAGTAAGAGCTGTTCGACAGTGGAATTTGCTGCCAAGGAGTGTGGTGGAGTCTCCTTCTTTGGAGGTCTTTAAGCAGAGGCTTGACAACCATATGTCAGGAGTGCTCTGATGGTGTTTCCTGCTTGGCAGGGGGTTGGACTCGATGGCCCTTGTGGTCTCTTCCAACTCTATGATTCTATGATTGTATGTCCTGGCTGCGCTGCAAATGACTTCCTTCTCTGCTTTTCTCATGGCAGTGAGCTGGTTTCCTTTACTATTTGGCCGTGTCCCTGTTATAATCACCGGAGAAAGGGGCCCTAGTCCCCCCCCCCCCCACTTCCTGCTCCTTGCAGAAGCCCTGACATCACGCCCTGCGGTTCAGTCGATAAACACACCAGCAGTAAATTAAAAGCCGAACATCTGAGGGAAGTGGAGGGGAAAGGATGCCTTGCAAGCCCAGCATCCGCCTTTTCATTCAGGAGTTGCTGCTGAACGCTTGGCACCGGCCTGCGGATGGGAAGTGGGTCGTCCACTGCCGATTACGCCGTGTCAAAAATAGCCCCCCTGGCAGTGTGTGCTGCCAGACAGAAGGGAAGTGCTCCATGCCCCGAGCCCTTAAGGGAGCCATCGCGTCACTCAGCACACCTGCGGGACGTTTCCTGGCTGTGTGGCCTTTATATATAGAAGGCTGGAGCTTCTCTGCGTACAAAAAATAGCACAGCTGCCCAGATTTTGTAGCGGATTCTGTGCGCTTCTTTGCTTTTGCACGTTGGGGAGTCTGTACAGTGGTACCTCGGGTTAAGTACTTAATTTGTTCCGGAGGTCTGTTCTTAACCTGAAACTGTGCTTAACCTGAAGCACCACTTTAGCTAATGGGGCTTCCTGCTGCTGCCGCGCCGTCAGAGCACGATTTATGTTCTCATCTCAAAGTTCTTAACCCGAGGTACTATTTCTGGGTTAGCAGAGTCTGTAACCTGAAGCGAATGTAACCTGAAGCGTGTGTAATCCGAGGTACCACTGTACTGCCCTGGCTCTGTGCAACCCACAACTTCACGCACAAAATTCAGCATTCTTGTAGGGCCAAAGGGCGTGGGAACGGCCACTGTTACAGTTCCCCGTCTACAAGAAACCGTTCAGTGAGGTGGCACCTTATACTTTGGGACTCCCTGTTGGTAATCTCAAACCTCTCCCATGAGACCTGTCTGGCCCCCACCCCCATTTCTTCCTGTGATTGCAGAGGCCTTGTTTTAGCCATACACAAGGGCAGTTCTGGCAGAAAACTCCCGCCCTTGGGGGGAGGCACAGGGTTGTTTTGTTATAAAAGTAAAGGGATCCCTGACCATTAGGTCCAGTCGCGGACGACTCTGGGGTTGTAGCGCTCATCTCGCTGTATTGGCCAAGGGAGCCGGCGTACAGCTTCCGGGTCATGTGGCCAGCATGACTAAGCTGCTTCTGGTGAACCAGAGCAGCGCATGGAAATGCCGTTTACCTTCCTGCCACACCGGTACCTATTTATCTACTTGCACTTTGATGTGCTTTCAAACTGCTAGGTTGGCAGGAGCTGGAACTGAGCAACGGGAGCTCACCCCGTCGGGGGATTTGAACTGCCGACCTTCTGATCGGCAAGCCCTAGGCTCTGTGGTTTAACCCACAGCGCCACCCGCCTCCCATGTTTTGTTATATTCCTATGGAAATATGCATTCGTTCCCAGCTCAGGGAAAAGAAAAACAGCAGCAAAAGCACGCTGGATGTAGGTGATTGCAGCCTTTGTTTAAAACATACCCACGACTGCGGTAGTTGTTGCATTAATTGCAGGAGACTGCGTACTTTCCCCCTTCCATGCCTCCAAGAGGTCTTTTAGTCAGCAGGAGCATCTGTTGTCTAAAAGGATGTGATTAACGTCACACTTTGATGTCGTACATTTGCACCAAGCTCATCTGCTTTGAGGACTCTGGCTTAATGAGTTAGTAAACATTACAGGTGGCCTCGGTTATTTTTAGCCTGACTCGTCCCTCTTCTCTGCTTTGCACATCTGATGCTGTACGGAAACGAGGACGTTTCAGCCGGTGTCCTCCGCACTTCTGAAGCCATCGTGAGCATCCCCGGGCGCGCGGCGCTCCTGGCATCTTTGCAAGGCAAGGCGGATGGCGGTAGAGCCGATGGTCCCGCCGTCAGAGCGATGGTCTCGCTTTCATGGATGCTCCCGCCAAAGTGCGCATGGCAATTCCCTTATTTATTTATTTTTTAATTTTATTTTTTACCAACCAGCAAAACACAAACGGTGAAACCCCCCAGGCGGCTGATACATTGGGTATACAATATTCAATAATATGCATATTCAATAATATACATATTCAATTATAACATATTCAAATTAACCATATTCAAGTTAACCATATTCAAATTAACCATATATACACTTCTATATACTGTAACACTCTTCCTTCCACAATAAGGTAATAAGTCGCCACATTTGGGACTTTTCCGTTCAGAGAAGCGGCGAGTAGCAGGAGACAGGACAGAAGTTTGCAAAATTATGTGTGGCATGGAGAAATTGTCATGGAATCAATAGAGTTGGAAGGGACCACGTGGGTCATCTAGTCCAACCCCCTGCAATGCAGGAATATTTTGTCCAACCTGGGGCTCAAACTCACAACCCTGGGATTAAGAAACTTCAGCTGGCGCAGAATTCAGCAGCCAGGTTGCTCACCGGAGCAAGACGGTTTGAGCATCTTACACCGATCCTGGTCCGACTGCACTGGCTACCAATTAGTTTCTGGGCCCAATTCAAAGTGCTGGTTTTGACCTATAAAGCCTTAAACGGCTCAGGACCACTATACCTCAATGACTGCTTCTTTCCACATGAACCTATCTGAACCCTGAGATCATCTTCTGAGGCCCTTCCCTGTGCGCTTCCTCCTCGAGAAGGCCGGAGGGTGGCAACACAAGAACAGGGCCTTCTCTGCAGTGGCTCCCTGTCTGTGGAATGCTCTTCCCAGGGAGGTCCACCTGACTCCTTCATTATACACCTTTAGGTGCCAGGCAAAAGCGTTCCTTTTTAATCAGGTCTTTGGCTGATCTGATTTACATCCTATCCCCTTTTAAAACGTGTTTTCTTTTTGGGTGGGGGGACTCTATTGGGTTGTTTTTATTTTTATTATGTATTTTGTGGTTTTATATCTTGAATTTATTCTGTGAACCGACCTGAGACTCCCGGGTATAGGGTGGTATATAAATTAAATTAATAATACGAAAGAAAGAAAGAAAGAAAGAAAGAAAGAGAGAGAGAGAGAGAGAGAGAGAGAGAGAGAGAGAGAGTGTCTCTTGGTCTACCAGCTGAGCTATCCAGCAGCTACTGGATAGAGAAAACCTTTTCTTCCTCTCTCAAGACACTAGAACTTATGGACATCCAAGGAAACGTGAGTGTTGGCAGATTCAGGATGGATAAAATACATTTGTTCACGTAATTAAACTGTGGAACTTGCTTCCCGAAGAGACAGGCGTGGTTACCAACTCACACAGGAAGAGAGGGCTATCAATGGCTACTAGCCAGGATAAGAGGCAGCAGTGCTCTGTGGAAGGGAGAGGGCTCTGTGTTCGAATCCTGTTGCTGGTTTCCCACAGGAAACCGTTCCCACACTGTGAGAACAGGATGCTGGGCTAGATGGGCCATTGGCCTGATCCAGCCAGGCTCTTCTTAGGTCCCTATGGCAAAGGCTAGTATTGGTCAGTGGGAAGACATGGGGACCATCTCTGTTTGCAGCTGGTTTTCCGAGACAGCCCTTGGCTTTGCCTTTACCTGAAGGAGCGTCTCCACCCCCATCGTTCTGCCCAGACACTGAGGTCCAGCTCCGAGGGCCTTCTGGCGGTTCCCTCATTGCGAGAAGTGAGGTTACAGGGAACCAGGCAGAGGGCCTTCTCGGTAGTGGCACCCGCCCTGTGGGATGCCCTCCCACCAGATGTCAAAGAGAACAACAACTACCAGACTTTCAGAAGATGTCTGAAGGCAGTCCTGTTTAGGGAAGCTTTTAATGTTTAATAGACTATTGTATTTTAATATTTTGTTGGAAGCCGCCCTGAGTGGCTGGGGAAACCCAGCCAGATGAGTGGGGTATAAATTATTATTATTATTATTATTATTATTATTATTATTATTATTATTATTATTATAGCATCCTAACGTAGGACTTCCTTCTCTCCCCCCCACCATAGAAAACGCTACTTTTGAACTGGGAGCTACGTGGATCCACGGTTCCAATGGAAACCCCATCTATCATCTAGCAGAAGATAATGGCTTACTTGAAGAGACGACAGACGGCGAGAGGAGTGTGGGCCGCATCAGCCTGTACTCCAAGAATGGGGTGGCTTATCACCTCACCAACAACGGTCAAAGGATCCCGAAAGATGTGGTTGAAGAATTCAGTGATTTATACAACGAGGTTTGTCGCCGATGAGTTGCTAAAGCAAATTTGTAGGCAGCACG
Source organism: Podarcis muralis (assembly GCF_964188315.1). NCBI lineage: Eukaryota > Metazoa > Chordata > Lepidosauria > Squamata > Lacertidae > Podarcis > Podarcis muralis. The sequence continues at coordinate 6,608,386 of NC_135663.1, forward strand.
GACCCACCCGTCAGAGCTGTTTGCACGGTTTCAGGGTTGACCAGGGAGCTTTTCAAAGAAGGGGTTGCTTAGGTGTGTTCCCCCCACAGGGACACATCTGCATGTAATTCCCCCCCCCCCCTGAAATTATGCTTGAACAAAGCTTCCTGCTATCAGCACAAGGCTATTCTGAAGCGTAATGATGGCAGAGGGATGAGGGAATGGGGTTGTTTTGGGATCCAGGCAGAGGGCCTTCTTGGTGGTGGCGCCCACCCTGTGGAACTCCCTCCCATCAGATGTCAAAGAGAAAAATAACTACCAGACTTTTAGAAGACATCTGAAGGCAGCCCTGTTTAGGGAAGCTTTTAATGTTTAATAGGTTATTGTCTTTTAGTGTTTATTATCATCCCCCTGCCAAAATACACAACCCAGTGTGCCAGAAACGGCGACCCCACTCTCAGCCACAATTTGAAGCCTAAGAAGCTTTCAATTGACTGCAAGAGAAGGCTTCTTTCAGGTCTAATAACAATCAAGGAGAGGCATTTTCTCCCCTACTGGTGCTGGTGTGTGTCTCAGCTGGGGAGAGTTAACTCTTTCCTTCCCACTTCTAACACCCCACCCTTTGCAGCTTGTGTCTCCCCTCAATTAACTGGGTGGCTGGCCTTATACTGAAGCCAACAGAAGGTCTTTTTTTTAGCCTAATCATTGCAGTGTGTGTGTAAGTGTGTGTAAGACAGAGGGATCTTCCTGGAAATTGCAACTGGTGTTAGAAGGTTAACTCTGGCCTCCCCAGCTATGCTGTACAGGACAGTCATGTCCTACCCCCATCCCCAGTTAAGAGTAAAGGTAAAGGGACCCCTGACCATTAGGTCCAGTCGTGGCCAACTCGGGTTGCAGTGCTCATCTTGCTTTATTGGCCGAGGGAGCTGGCGTACAGCTTCTGGGTCATGTGGCCAGCATGACTAAGCCGCTTCTGGCGAACCAGAGCAGTGCACGGAAATGCCGTTTACCTTGCCGCTGGAGCGGTACCTATTTATCTACTTGCACTTTGATGTGCTTTCGAACTGCTAGGTTGGCAGGAGCAGGGATCGAGCAACGGGAGCTCACCCCGTTGCGGGGATTCGAAGCGCCGACCTTCTGATCGGCAGGTCCTAGGCTCTGTGGTTTAACCCACAGCACCACGCGCGTCCCACTCCAGTTAAGAGTGGACGAGAGCAAAAACACCTTTTCCCAGGCCTAATTCACTTCTTCCTCCCTACTTAATTGTCATTTTGCGTGCGGGGAGGGAAAACACAGTTTGTGTGGTGTGCACAACAGATTCCCCAGCTTGCAATTGCTGCTGTTGTTGTTTTTAATAAGTTTTTATTTAAGCTTTTCCCTGTTGCAAAACAAACATATAAACAGGGAAAGGTGCATCTGCGGTCTCCAGCCTGCAGTTGTTTGTACGGGCACAAGAAAGTCTGGTGACCTTAGCAATCCATAATGACCCACTTGGGACTGTTGCTCTTAAGTTTGTCTCCGCTGGCCTGGTGGGTTTCTCTTTCGGATCCTCCTTTGGCCAGCCACAGTTCCAGCCCCCATCTGACACCCCTCCTGTCCCAATTTCCAGGGTTTTCTAAGGTCCTGTTTCTTGACTCGTGCAAATCTGCTTTACTGTGCTTTGTCTCATTTTATCCTCTCCGGGTCCTCGAGAAAGTGGATTAGTTAGAGAGGTTGAGATGTGCATGAGGCTACCTAGGGAGAGGCAGTTCATGAGCTCCATCACTCATAAATTGGCGCTTTGCTGCCTGTGCATGTGAAAGTGGGAAAGGGAAATAGTGTGATACCTCTCTCTCTCTCTCCACAGCTGAAGGCAGCGTTGCTTCTGAACACTAGTGGCTGAAAATTACAGGGAATAGGGAGGGCCACTTTTTTTACACACACACACACACACACACACACACACACACACACACACACTAATTTTTTAACGTATCATTTTCAACAATTATTAAACATGCTTTTATATCTTATACAATTTTTTTTTACTTCCATCAATCACGTCTGAAAATTTTCCAATCTTCCCCACTTAATTTACATTTCTTACTTTCACTATTACATTTAAGTATCATAACTAATGTCTCTCTTCTTTATCCTCTTTGCAATATTTCATATATTCCTCCTTACAAAACTTCTTGTAGTCCTACTGGCATAATTTGTTGATTACAGTTGCTCTTCAAATAGTTTGTATATTTTTTCCAATCTTCTGTTGATCTCTGGTCCCGCAGGTTTCAAATCCTTCCTGTCATCTTAGCCAATTCTGCGTAGTCCATTAGTTTCGTCCGCCATTCTTCTTTTGTTGGTAATTCTTTTGCTTCCATTTCTGGCCAACAATACTCTTGCTGCTGTTGTTGCGTATAAAAAAAGTTTAATGTCCTGTCTATTAATGTCCTCACTTATAATACTAAGTAAAAATGCTTCTGGTTTTTTTTTTAAAAAAGTATTATTTCAACATCTTTTTCATCTCATTATATATCATTTCCCAGAAATTTTTTACTTTCTTACATTCCCACCACATATGATAAAATGATCCTTCTTTTTCTTTACATTTCCAACATTTATTACTTGTCTTATACATTTTAGCTAATTTCACAGGTGTAATATACCATCTATACATCATTTTCATCAGATTCTCTTTCAAAGCATTGTATGCTGTAATTTTTTCCCCCTTTCCACAACCTCTCCCATTCTTTTAGCTGTGTATTATATCCAAAATCTTTGGCCCAGTGTATCGTAACTGATTTCACATCAATCTAGAAGCCTTTTAAAAGAAGATAGCACATAATTCATGGAGGAGAGGGCTAGCCATGGCTACTAGCCATAATAGTTATGCGCTCTCTCTCTCTCCACAGTTCTGAATCCAAGTCACTGGAAACCACAGGAGGAGAGAGTGCTGCTCTTGTGTTCAAGAGCAGCTAGTTTCCCAAAGGCCCAATGTTGGCCACTCTGAGAACAGGATGCTGGACTAGATGGGCCACTGGCCTGATCCTGCAGGCTCTTCTTATGTTCTTACCAGAAGCCAAGAGTGGTAGCTTGCCCCTGTGCATCCGTCACACATTTGGCAAAGGGAGGTGGCTCAGTGGGCGGGTATTTGCTTTGAACGCCGAAGGCACCAGGTTCCGTCTCCTGGTGGAGACCCCTGCCTGAAACGCTAAGAGCTGCTGCCAATCAGTGTTGACCATGCTCAGCTAGATAAACCAATGGGCTTACTCAATATTAAGTCTGCTTCCTGCGTTCCCTGGTGTGGGAGGTGCAGCATTCCAAATAGATAAGCACCAACATGTGGCTGCACTGAACTGAGCCTTGGCCACAAGACTGAGTGGAGAGTCAGACCTGGGTTTCCTGCTTTGCAATAATAATAATAATAATAATAATAATAATAATAATAATAATAATAATAATATTTATACCCCACCCATCGGGCTAGGCTTCCCCAGCTACTCTGGGCGGCTTCCAACTGAATATTAAAAACAATACAGCGTCAGACATTAAAAACTTCCCTAAACAGGGCTGCCTTCAGATGTCTTCTAAAAGTCTGGCAGTTGTTTTTCTCTTTGACATCTGGCAGGAGGGCGTTCCACAGGGCGGGAGCCACCACTGAGAAGGCCCTCTGCCTGGCTCCCTGTAACCTCACTTCTCGCAGCGAGGGAACCGTCAGAAGGCCCTCAGCGCTGGACCTCAGTGTCTGGGCTGAACGATGGGGGTGGAGACGCTCCTTCAGGTATACAGGACCGAGGCTGTTTAGGGCTTTAAAGCCTACACCTTGAATTGTGCTCAGAAATGTATTTAAAATAACATGAAGAGGTCAAGCCCTGTACCGTGAGCCAGACTTGATATCTGTCCTTTTCACCCGACGGTTTCTCATATATGTGTGTGTTGGGTCCCACGTTGGGCAAAAGATTCCTGCATTGACCCTCGTGGTCCCTTCCAGCTCCACAGTTCTGTGTTCCACAGTCCTATGTGTGTTTACTCGGAAGGAAGCCCCTCTGCACTGTTCTGTACTGCTCTCTCCCATGTAAGTCTGCCAAGGGCTCCAGCGTTAGAGGCTTCCAGCACTGAGCCTGCCTGCGAAAAGCTATGGGGGCTACTTTGGAGATGTATTAGTTAGATCCTCTTAGAACATTCCTAGCGCCACTCAAAATGCAGGGAATTAGGGTCATGCAGCTGACTTAAGCTCTCCCCCTACTCCCTCCTCTTGGGCTTCTTCAGCAACTGGTTCAGATAAGTGTTTGAAGTTTTAAAAAGTAGGCCCTTTTTGTACAAAAGGAAAAGGGAAGGGCAGTCAAAAACAGGCTGTGGCTAATTGAGCCTCTGCCCAGTTACTTAATGTATTTTAATGTGGTTTTGCTCTCCTTGTGAACGTGCAATCTGCTTACGGCCAGCGAGCGGCTTATGCAAGCTGCCTGGCGTTCTGCTGAAGCCAAGGGTTGCAGCGACTTTGATATCTTCGTGTGAGCCAGGGGTTCGGACCTCCCCAAAGTGGTCCCCGGTGAAATCCCCCAGTTCCATTTAATGCAGCGGGAGGAGGAAGCTGGGTGCCCAGCCTCTAGTTGGAAACACCAGGCCCTTGATCATGTTTCTGTAGCTACGTGACCAAGGTCACATCGCCCGCCTTGGCTGATTAGTTCCCTCGAATTACTGGCCATCAAAGGTTGTTTTTCCCTCTCTGCTTACCATGCATGTTGACACAGAGCTTATTATCCATGTTCCGGTGGCTAGTTTCATGTGGAGAGCGAATCGGGATGGCAAGAACTCTGTCCGTGGAAAATGCTCAGAATGTTTAGAATTGCAACACTGTTTGAGGCTAAAATGGCCCAGTCTGGGCTGCGTTGCTGCCTTTAAAAGATTGCATTTGCCTCTGTGGCCCAGTTAGCCTGACGGATAGCTTGTTATAGGAGGGGATGGAGCTTCTACGGTGTCAGTTTGGTGATTAAATATGTGAAACTTTTGAGTTTCTTCTGGCGGTTCCCTCCCTGCGAGAAGCGAAGTTGCAGGGAACCAGGCACAGGGCCTTCTTGGTGGTGGCACCTGCCCTGTGGAACGCCCTCCCGTCAGATGTCAAGGAAATAAACAACTATCTGACTTTTAGAAGACATTTGAAGGCAGCCCTGTTTAGGGAAATTTTTAATGTTTGATATTTTACTGTTTTATATATGCTGAAGGCCGCCCAGAGTGGCTGGGGAAACCCAGCCAGATGGGCGGGGTATAAAGAAAACAACAACAACAACAACAACAACAACAACACTCCTCAAGGAAGCACTATATAGATCCAAAATATTTTGTATAATTAGTATTTATGTTACAAGGTAAATGTGCAGTTTCCCCTGGGTTTCCTCTAAGTCCCAGGCAAATAGTTTTACAGTCGTACCTCGGAAGTCGAACGGAATCCATTCTGGAAGTCCGTTCGACTCCCAAAGCATTCGGAAACCAAGGCGTGGGTTCTGATTGGCTGCAGGAGCTTCCAGTCGGAACCTGCGCCTGACGTTCGGGTTCCAAAGAATGTTTGCAAACTGGAACACTCACTTCCGGGTTTGAGGTGTTTGGGAGCCAAAATGCAAAGCATTCTACTTCCAAGGTACGACTGTATCTACACGAGCAAAAGCAGGCATTCATCAGTTGGACTTACGCTTAATACTGTTTTTAGTGTCTGGTTTGCTCTAAGGTAGCTGTGGAACGCACAACACATCTGACGCATTGCATTCCTTGCTAATGTAGCTGTTTTGCAATGGTGTGTTAATATATTTCTTGCTGCAAACATGGAAAATATTTGTATGTCCATAACTAGTAGGTTCTTCTGGTAACCTATAAGCATATTTAATACACTTGTCCCATAATAAAAGAAACTTTTCCAGCAACCATTTCCTGAAACAGCTGTGCAGGTTTGCATTCCCACCACGTCTGGACGTATGGTGTTGTTAACCCCTTTGTGTGTCCCCTCTCCCTGTCTCGAGACAGGTCTATAACCTGACTCAGGAGTTCTTCCAGAGTGGTAAACCAGTCAATGCCGAGAGCAAGAACAGCGTGGGCGTCTTCACGCGAGATGTCGTGCGCAAGCGCATCAAAGCCGATCCGGATGACTCGGAGACGATCAGGAGGCTGAAGCTTGCCATGATCCAGCAATACCTTAAGGTATGGACAGCGATGGCGGGGGTTTGCTTGAGACGTTGCAGCACCATATAGCATAGGCTGGCAATAGCAAGTTGGCACATGGCTGAGATTTTCAAAACCCCATTTGTGGAATTCTCTGCCCGGGGCAATTTGACTGGTGCCTTCATTCTACACCTTTAGGTGCCAGGTGAAAATGTTCCTCTGTAACCAGGCCTTTCCTGATTCACATTCATCACCCTTTAAAAATCTGTTGTTGGACAGAGGAGTTACTGGGTTCTCCTTGTCTTTATTCCTGTTACGAATTTTGCGTTTTTTCTGTTGTGATTTTACATTGTAAGCCGCACTAGGAGAAGAACAGCCCCCATCTGAAAGCCCTTCTTCTCTGCCTGCTTTTCCCTAGGTGGAGAGTTGCGAGAGCAGCTCCCACAGCATGGACGAGGTGTCGCTCAGCGAATTCGGGGAGTGGACCGAAATCCCCGGGGCCCACCACATCATCCCGTGCGGCTTCATGAAGATCGTGGAGATCCTCTCCCGCGCCATCCCAGAGTCGGTCATCCAGCTGAACAAGCCGGTCAAGTGCATCTACTGGAACCAGTCGGTCAGCAAGGAGATCGAGGGGGTGGCCGACCACAACAGCGACCGCACGGGGGAGCGGGACGTGGGGTACCACGTCTGCGTGGAGTGTGAGGACTGCGAGTTCATCCTGGCCGACCACGTCATCGTGACGGTGTCCTTAGGGGTGCTGAAGAAGCACCACGAGAACATGTTCCACCCCCGGCTGCCTGAGGAGAAGGTGATGGCCATCCAGAAGCTGGGCATCAGCACCACAGACAAGATCTTCCTGGAGTTTGAGGAGCCCTTCTGGAGCCCCGAGTGCAACAGCATCCAGTTTGTGTGGGAGGACGAGGCCGAGGCTGAGAGCCTCACCTACCCCGAGGGGATGTGGTACAAGAAGATCTGCAGCTTCGACGTCCTCTACCCGCCCGAGCGCTACGGCCACGTGCTGAGCGGCTGGATCTGCGGGGAGGAGGCCCTGATCATGGAGAAATGTGACGATGAAACCGTAGCAGAGACTTGCACTGAGATGCTGCGTAAATTTACAGGTCTGCAGCTGCCCCCACCGCCTTGGCGTTTGGGTCCGGAGAGCGGAAAGGGCTGGGTCGGGGTGGGGTGGGGTGATGTGGGAGGCAACGCATTTAAAGCCGTCGTGACCAGTTCCCAGGGTTTTTTGTGGGGAGCCATGATTATTGAAGTGGCACGGGACTGCTGTAAAGGTCTGGTGCGGATGCGACCATGGTAAAATAAGGATATAGGTTAATGTGTCATGCTCAGATTTTAGCTTTTCTACACACTTAAAGGGTTGCCTTAGGAAAATATATGTCTCAGCCTCAGTTCACCATGCAGCATTAAAGGGGTGGTACTAATTGCAGGTGTGCGAAGCTCTGCAATTGAGTTCTGCCTTGGTTCATCATTATTGATCTTCTCATTACTTAGGACTCTTGGTAAATTTCAGAGGACCCTGGCGCGCAGCTTGGAAAATGCTGCCATGGCTCCTCCTGGGAAAATTATCCCATGAATTTCGCCTGCACACAGCGTCAGAGCTAGACTCTGTCATCTTTTCCATTCGTGATCACTTGTGCTTGGTGCCCCTTTCATCCCAGAAACTATTTATCTAGGGGGACTTTGATTTCCCCCACATGTTAGCATAATGGATTATTTGGATTTGCCGTCCAAACACCCCGGTCTTCAGGCAGGCTACGAGCCATTGACAACTGCGGCTCTTTGTAAACCTGATTAAAGTGGTGCCTTGTTCAAAACAACTCAGTTTCTTGTACACGGCCTTTGTTGGCTAAGCCCTCGGATGCTAGGTGCCTGGATTTCAGGGGAGCCAGAAGCTTTCAAGTTCACAGGATTGCTGTATCTTCTGGCTGCTGCCCAACCGTTCAGGAGCTCACGGGTGCAACCGTGCCTCTCGCCCTTTTGCGCTCTGTGTGTGTGTTCCTGAGGATGATTTTAGCCATGCTAAAATCCCAGCTCTCCTTTTGATCTTTCCATGTTGCTGTGATATTACTCAGATGGCTTCCGCATTGGAATTGAGCCACACCTTTGGTCTGAAGTCAATAATCAGTTGCCACAAATGTGGTTGCCAGCCGGCCACCCATCTTCTGAGTGTGGTGATCTCCTGTTCCATTGCAGAGTGGGGCTCATTTGAGGAAAAGGCTGTATAGTTCAGAGATAGAACATCTGCTTTGCAACATCCAGGTTCAGCCGCCAGCATCCCCTAGCAGGACTGCGAATGCAACAAAACTTAAATACTCATATAAACAATAGACTAATCTCGTGTTAATCAATGGACAATAAAATTAAACAGTGCACTGATAATTCACAATAAAGTCTAAGCATAACACTTCGCTGCTGCAAACTCAGCGAAAACAACCCAAGAGTTGAAAACTCAACTTGATTGGTGTAAGGGATGAGCGCCTCAGGTTGTCTTTGTCGGTGGGAGAGATCATTGTGTCTCACTGGTCAGCAACTGCCAGTCTTAAGATGTGCAGTCCCCGGTCCAATAAGTGCTCACCTGCCACTGTCTGCCTGCTTCAGTGGGTGCATGGAGCTCAGTGTATCATTTGATAAGAGAACTGAATTTCTGCACCAGCCCAAAAAAGAACCCAAAAGCTTGACTTCACCCCCGAAGGTGCACCCCTCGGTTGTATCCTGAGACAGATGGATGATAAAAATACAAGAACATAGTCAAGATGGCACCTTTGAAACTAAGTCATGACCCCAAGAAAAACCCTGAAACAGTACCCCATCTTGGGAGATGGCAGAGAATGCACCTGCTACAGTCCAGTCCCTCAATACTCCAACCCAAGATAAAAACTCATACAGTCATACCTTGGGTTGAAGTAGCTTCGGGATAAGTATTTCCAGGTTGTGTGCTGCGGCGACCCGGAAGCAACGGAGCGTGTTACTTCCAGGTTTCGCCGCTCGTGCATGCACAGACAGTCAAAATGACATCATGCACATGTGTGGAAGTGGCAAATCGTGACCCACACACGCGCAGATGCGGGTTGCGTTTGCTTCTGGATGCGAATGGGGCTCCAGAATGGATCCCGTTCGCACCCAGAGGTACCACTGTACTAGAAACATGGAAAGTGGTACACTGATTTCCTCCAGAACACGACTCTTTCAATTAATCCATCCAATGTTTATCTGAACCACCAGGAGTCACCGTCAGTGAAGTGTGCGCACGTTTTCACAGGGCTATGCCATATATATCTGGTTAGCTGAACTTGGATTATTTTTCCAGGCCTATTCCCCTGACGACTTTGCGCCTTCTCTTTCGGTCTAGGGAATCCGGACATTCCGAAACCTCGGCGGATCTTGCGATCCTCGTGGGGCAGCAATCCTTACTTCCGCGGCTCCTATTCCTACACTCAAGTTGGGTCTAGCGGAGCGGACGTGGAGAAACTCGCAAAGCCACTGCCTTATACCGAGAGCTCCAAGACAGTTGTAAGTATTGTTCCGGAAACGAACCCCTTGAAAGAACGCTCATTTGGAAAACGGACCGTTGGGTAGGAAAAAGTCCGCAATGAATTGTTAAAACTAGGAAGAGTGCAATTTTTTTTGTCTGGGGTGCAGTAGAAAGGACTAAGGGCAAACAGTCACTTTCTGTCTTATTGCCAATATTAAACAAATTAATTGACGTAAATCCTTTCTAGTTAGCATTTAAAACAGCTTGAGAATTGTAGGCTGGATCCTCCAGTCCCTAAATCTTAGCCCCAAAGAACATGCAATGGCAATTGCAGGATCCAAGCTACGTGTTTGTCAATGGAACCGCAGGACTAAGCTGTCTTCATAGCATTTATTTAAGATAGTATTTTTATGCAGCCATATTATAAACTATCAGGGCAGTGTGGTGTAGTAGTAGTAGTAGTAGTAGAAGTAATTAAGGTTTAATAAGTTAACTCTTTATATTTGGACATTTCTGCTGTACTTTCTTGGAAGGAGAAAAATAATCATTTCCTTAATAACAATTTAAACAATTCATTTAACTAAAGCAATAACATTATAGCACATGTATCCGTGTTTGTTAACTGATGTGGTTAAACAATTTAAAAACAAAACAAAACTTTGATTGAGTTTTAGCACACATGCAGAACTTAAAACAAATCCTTATTTCCTGATGAATAGCCTTTGGATTATAATGTAACTTAAATAGAAAACTATCTTTAGAAAGATTTTTCCTCCAAAAGCATTTTATTTTAAAAATCCGATTTAAATTTTTTAAAAATTCTGATTTTTAAAAAAACATCTTTGGTTTTATCCACCCTGATTTTCTATGCAATTTTTCACACATTTTACTCAAATTTTAATTCAACCAAAACCTCTTTTGACTTCCCGTGTCATTTTACAGCGGTTTTTTTCTTTTTTTTGCACCCCTCGTTTTTGGAATTTGAAAAGGAGAACACACCCCACTCAGGCAGTAGTATCCTTTGCCCAAGGCGTTCAAGTCTCTCCCCCCCAAAAAACAACAACAACCCCACACCATGTGTTCACGGAACATGGTGCGTTTGTGTTTGTGTGTGTATCTGCAAAGGGCTGTTGTCTTTCAAGACACCTTTGGCTCTGCACATCTCATGAAAGCCCTTTATTGCATGAATGGAGGAGCGCCAGCATCCATGCAGTTCCGTGTGTGCTTTTGCCTTTGTCCAGTCCTTGCCTCCCCCTGACATTTTTATCTCTCCAAATACCTTTTCCTGACGTGTGTTCTCTCCCCCTGTCCCCAACCTCTCCCCTCCCTCCCTCCTTCCCTGGATCTCCAGCCTATGCAGGTGATGTTTTCGGGCGAGGCCACCCACAGGAAGTATTATTCCACTACCCATGGTGCTTTGCTTTCTGGCCAGAGGGAGGCGAACCACCTCCTCGAAATGTACCAAGACCTCTTGCAATGCAGGAACTGAGAGGGGCCTGAACCACTAACTCGTGATTCCTTTTACGGCTGTGTGTTTAAAGAAGTCTTTCTTTCTTTTTTCCTTTTCTAAAAAAACAAACGAACTAAAAAAACATTTTTATCTTTTTATATCTCTATGTCTCTATAAAAGTCTTAATTCTTTTGACCCGTAGTTGACTGATGGTAGTTTATTTCCATGTACTGTATCTGTCGACAGGAAAAGCTTGCTCTTCCTGTCTGAGTGAAAGCTATCTCTCTTTTTCTTTTCTTTTATTTTGGTGTAATTTTGATTTCTGATTGCACATCTGGTGCTTCTCTCTCCCACCCCACCTCTTCCCCAGGTCCCTGGTATTGTAAGTGCCTTCTATATTTCAATAAATGTTGTCATAACCACTGTGCTCTCGTGTGGCTCCATTTCAGCAGGGTTTGTCCGAGACTAGATCACACTCGTCAGTGTTTTTCTAGGTCAAAGCATAGCAATGGCATCCTCTGTGGTGATCCTGCGGGGCATTGCTTTCTTTGCCGAATTTGGTTTTGCAAGTCCAGCCTTGCAGTTGCTGGAAGCCACAGGTGGGAAGAGCTGCAGTTAGGTCCTTCTTGCATGCTTTCTGCAAGCATCTGGTTGGCCACTGTGAGACCAGCATACTACTGGACCAGTTGAACCATTGGTATGATCCTGCAAGGCTCTTCGCATGTTCCTGTGCCCCTTTGTCTTGGAAACGGAAGGTTGGGCCCTGTATATGGCTATAAACCATGCCCGGATAATCTCTCTCCATCTAACCATTAATTGTTGTGCCTAGACTCACAAAAGCGGCTTGAACAGCTCCTCTAGCAAGCTAAACAACACCTTTTGTGACGTTGTCCTGTTTGGGCTAGCTTAGTTTCCATAGCTGAAACACTGGCTATGAACAGCAGTTCTACTAGGGCTGGGCGATACCTGGTTTTCAACGTCATGATATATCACATCGCGATATACAGTGGACGCTCGGGTTGCAAACGTGATCTGTGCGGGTTGCACATTCTCAACCCACAGTGCCATGTCTGCGCACGTGCGGGTTGCAATTCGGCGCTTCTGTGCATGTGCAAAGCACGATTCAGCGTTTCTGCACATGCGCAAATGCCAAAACCCAGAAGTAACCCCTTTCGGCACTTCTGGGTTTCGGTGGTCCGCAACCCAAAAAAACGCAACCTGAAGCGTCTGTAACCCGAGGTATGACTGTACTGATATATCACAATGTCTGGAATAAGGATGGAGCTCTGTAGAGGCATTGGCTGGCTTCGCGGTTTTCCCCGTATTGTGATATTTGCATAGCATTCACACATATACACATCCTGATTCACGATACAGTGGTGCCTCGCAAGACGAAAAGAATCCGTTCCGCGATTCTCTTCGTCTAGCGGTTTTTTCGTCTTGCGAAGCAACCCTATTAGCGGCTAAGCGGATTAGCGCTATTAGCGGTTTAGCAGCTATTAAAGGATTAGCGGCTAAGCTGCTAAAAGGCTATTAGCGGCTTAGAAAAAGGGGGGGAGGAAGCGGGGAAAAAATTGCAAGACTAGCAAGACGTTTCGTCTTGTGAAGCAAGCCCATAGGGAAAATCGTCTTGCGAAGCAACTCAGAAACGGAAAACCCTTTCGTCTAGTGGGTTTTCCGTCTTGCGAGGCATTCGTCTTGCGGGGCACCACTGTATATTGCCAGGTCAAAAACATGAAACCGATATCATGATATGGACTTCAAACTGGTTTGGGACGATATATCAATATATCATCTAGCCTTGCAGCCCACCCTTTGGGGTTTCGCTGTGTGGCAAGCTGATATCCCTTTCTTTGACTCCTTCTGCTCTGCTTTTTGCGAGCAGATGAAACATCAGTCCAGGGAGTTGGCTGCCAGCGATTTACAGTGTTGACGTTCTTCCTCTTGTTTCGTTGTTTATGAAGCAATGGCTCAGAAACTGCCTGCTTGCCTTTGTAGTCTCATCTCCCATCTGTTTCTATACTGCTTCCCCACAAGATGCCCGAAGCACCTCACTACATCTCCAAATGAATGGTGACAATTCAAAACATGTTAGAAATGGTGATCAGTAAACTCAAAAAATCGGTCTGTACAAAATTGTATGAAACAATGATTAGAATCAGCGAGAACTGCCTCTGCGTCTCATTATTGCTGCTGTCTCTTAAAAAAAAAATAAAGTTCCTAATCTGGTTATAAAGCTTCGGCATTTCGAACCCTACCTGTGGTTCTCCTTTCGTGTCTCTCTCCGCCCCCGCCTTCTTTCTGTATAAGCAAATGTTTGCCAAGGCACATGTTCCCATTCAACGGCGCGAGGCAAAAGTCAACACGGAAATCCGAGCTATCGTAAGTAAATACATACTGAATGTCGAGCAGCTGTACAAGATCATCTCAACGTGGGCCGGGCAGCTAGAACTGGTAACGTCTCGTCGAGGCTTTTGTAACATGGTGTGCAGCAACCTCCGGCCCAGGGTCCAAAAGCGGCACACTATGGCTGTTGGGAGTGTGGTAACTCTTATTGCAGCAGTGTGCAGAAAGCAAGAGTCTGGGCAAGACTGCTGGTTTGAAGGGCGAAAGGAAGTGGGAGCTGCCCAAATAAAACAATGGAGAAATCCAGGATTTTAGCGTTGCTGGGGCTGGGTTGCATGTCGTAGCCAAAAGAAGAAGGAAGCTTTCCTGCGGAATCATTATTTTTTATAATCGAGAGCGTTCAAATTTTAAAGCCCAGCAGGTCAAGTCAATGAAGCATAAGTTTTCTTGTATTGCAGTAGGGACCGCCTCTCCTGGTATGCCCCGCGGAGGACCTTAAAGTCCACAAATAACAACATTTTGGAGGTTCCGAGCCTCAAGGTGGTTAGATTGGTCTTAACTAGGGCCAGGGCCTTTTTAGTACTGGCCCCGACTTGGTGGAACGCTCTGTCACAAGAGACTAGGGCCCTGCAGGACTTGACATCTTTCCACAGGGCCTGCAAGACAGAGTTGTTCCGCCTGGGCTTTGGTTTGGACTCAGTCTGACCCTTATGTTTCCCTCCCCTTATGGTTTTTATCTATGGGCTATTATTAAAATGAGGCTGCATTTTAAATTGCATTTTAACCTGTATTTTAAATTGGCCCCCCCCCCCCATTATGTTTTTATTGTAATTTTACTGGTGTTATCCGCCCTGAGCCCGGCTCTGGCTGGGGAGGGCAGGGTATAAATAAAATTTATTATTATTATTATTATTATTATTATTATTATTATTATTATTATTGGGATGCTGGATTTGGGGCTGTGTGCGGTTTCTTAAAGTAGGTAGCCCTTCATTGCAAGAAAGCTAGACCCACCTCAGCCTGCCTTCCACTGAAAATATTAGCAGGGAGCTGCACTAAAACTGGAATCGCTTGAAAGGTTTTTCTTACAGCCAGCGGAATATAAAAGGTAAAGGTAAAGGTACCCCTGCCCGTACGGGCCAGTCTTGACAGACTCTAGGGTTGTGCGCCCATCTCACTCAAGAGGCCGGGGGCCAGCGCTGTCCGCAGACACTTCTGGGTCACGTGGCCAGCGTGACATCGCTGCTCTGGCGAGCCAGAGCCGCACACGGAAACGCCGTTTACCTTCCCGCTAGTTAGCGGTCCCTATTTATCTACTTGCACCCGGGGGTGCTTTCGAACTGCTAGGTTGGGAGGCGCTGGGACCGAGCAATGGGAGCGCACCCCGCCGCGGGGATTCAAACCGCCGACCTTTCGATTGGCAAGCCCTAGGCGCTGAGGCTTTTACCCACAGCGCCACCCGCGTCCCTCATCAAAATAAATGAATTTTAAAATGTCTTAAAACTTAATAATAATAGCATGAATACAGCAGCATTAAGATAATTTTAACTGTATTAATAAGTTTGATGAATGTAATAATGGAATACTGAATGGCTTAGTTTTTGAAAAAATGCAGGGATTTATGATATGCAGAATGAACCATAGAAGGAGAAGAAGGGAAGTCAACTGATACTTTTAGGATTTTTAAATGAGTATTCTAAATTGTAAAACAGAAGATTTAATTACACACACACACACACACACAAACAAACACACACACACACACAACAGCAGCAGCAGCAGCAACAACAACAACAGCCTAAGGTAAACAAGCAGAGAAACTTTTCACATAGTGATAATTGGCTTGAATGTCATTGACTGGTTGGGCATCTCTAGGCAGGGCTGGGAGAGAGACCCTCGGCTGAGGCCCTTGAAAGCTGCTGCCAGTCCATGTAGACAATACTGAGCTAGGTAGAGGAATGGCCTGACTCTGTGTTAAGGCAAAAGAGTGGAGGAATGACTTTTAACTGTTCCTTGGTACAGCAGGAGAAGTTTCACCCGTCCTCTCGACTCCTCTCTATTCTTCCTCCAGATGAGCAAGAGGCATTGTTCAAGGACAATGGGCAAAAACATTCAAGGAGAATCCAGAATATAGCCAGTGTCGCAGTTGCAGAGGAACGATGGGAGGCAGCAGTTGGGAAACCCCCAAGGGAAGAAGGCTCAGAGCCTGGGGATTGGTAGTGGGACAACAATGAATGGTCGGAGGGAGAAGGCTGGGAGGAGGAGGTGTCAGAAGTTGAAGAGGTAACAGGACTTGGGGAGACGGGAGATTCTGCAGCATGGAGAAGTCCAGAATCAAAATCGGGAGAGTGGCCGGGGGGAGGTGAAGGGGCAGAGATGAGTCAGGCTGGTGAAGAAGTCAAGGTGTCTCCTGCTCCTGCTGCGACCTCTCTGCTGGTCTCCCAGGACCATGAGAGGGATGAAGCAGGAAGAGCAAAGGGAGATATGGAAGCATAGTCTCAGATTGCTTGGGGAGGGGAAGCCTGAAGAGGAGGAGACTTAGGCAGCTGTGGGAAGGTGGGGTCCAACTGAGGAAGAGTTACTGTGCTCACTAGGGCACTCTTGGGCAGATCCTATGTTTCTAATAAAGAGTTAACTTCGCCTACTCCCTGTGATTTATGGCAGGCTCGCTTCTGGCATTGAACTTGGAGAAGAAGCAGGAAGGAAGGGCACATTCCAGCCTGGCAAGAACATGCAAAGAGGGTGCAAATCAGTGGTGGTGAGGGGCGGGGCCTGTGAAGAAGGGGTGTGGCTGGGGAGAGTCACAAGGGCCATATAAAGAACTTCACCCAGGCCTATGGGATCCTAGGTTTGCTCCTGGATGCCCTCAAGGAAAATAAGAGGCAGTGTCCGGCCACGGGATAGAATAGACAGCCACCCGCCCTTTACCCTGCTGCCCTCTCTGCTCCCCACGGAGTCTATAAACAGTGTCCCTGTCTGCGCTGTGTCATCAGCTGAACTGTTTTCTGTTTCCTGAGTGCAAACCTGCCCTTAGGCTCGGGATCACATTTCTCCCGCTGTGCTAAATTTAGCAATTGTTTACAAGCAGGCGCATAAAGTTAGGTGCTTCTGCAGACCGACAGAAATAAATGCATGAGCTCAAGAGGTGGCCCGAAAGCCATATGTCAGGGTGATGATGGTAACATATAGCATTTATAGGCTACTTCTGGAACTGCTTTGAGCCCTCTGATTTTATTGTCCGTTCATATCCCACTTCCCCTCCGAGGAGCTGAAAGTGCTCTCCCGCTCTCTGTTTTACCTGTACAACAATCCTGCGAGGAAGGTGTGACGTTAACATATGGGAGAGTGATGGAGGTGAAATAGTTAAACAGGTTGCCCAGTCAGGACCCAGGTGGTGGAGTCAGAGGGACTATAAAACCAGCTCTGTAAGAGGCGAAGGGGGGAGTTCGTTGAGGAGCTCCTTGGGAGTTGGGTGGTTGGTTGGTTGGAGTGGGAGTGAACTGGGCTAGAGTTGTGGGTAGGTTGAGTTAGTGTAACGAAATAGGCTGAGTCAGGAACAGTTAGGGGCTAGGCCAGGGGTCTGCAACCTTTAAGACAAAAAGAGCCACTTGGACCCGTTTTCGAAGGGAAAAAAAACTGGGAGCCGCAAAACCATTGCAACATTTAAAACAAATATATCTCCGGAGCCGCGATCTGACAGCGGGCGGGAAGTTGACGTCGGGACGGTGCGTGACTAACGCACGCACCGCCCCCATGCGACGTCACAGCCAGTACAGCGCCTGCCACAGTGGGGAGTGTCGGGGCGCACAATGCGCCTCCTCCCCTCGCTAATATCCGCCCCGGAGCCACGGCAAAGGTGTAAAAGAGCCACATGCGGCTCCGGAGCCGCGGGTTGCAGACCCCTGGGCTAGGCAGATAAATAAATATCAGAGGTGGTTTAGTGAGTGAGAGCAGGTAGCGGAAGTTATAGGACTGGATAGGCACCCCATGAATGTAATTGACTGATACCGTTTATGAAACCACACGCTTGTTAAACTGCAATAAATAAAGAGAAGTTTATGTTGCAATTTAACCCTGACTGGACTCAGTATTGTCCCAGGTAGGGCCTGGGTGGTGGCAGCGAGAAATAAAGTGGTGGCACAGGGATCAGTAGACGGTGAAACGTCTGGGGACCCTGTGTGATCGCCACAGTAGGTTAAGAGTTATTGACCCAACATCACCCAGTGAGCTGTGTGGCTAAGTTGGGGGGTGGGTGGGTGGTGGATTTGAATCCTGGTCTCCCACACCCAGTGCTCTAAGCACTATGCCACACTGTCTTTATGTGAATTTGGTAATCCTTACAACAAGCTGCTGAGGTAGGTCAGCGTCGAGTCCTGCCTCTTCTCATGCTGGATGAAGCAGCACCTGAGTTGTGCCAAACACACCTTGTCTTTTGATTTCTGCATTTCAGGGGCTTGGACCAGATGACCCCTAGGCTCCCTTCCAACTCTATACTCTCTGATTTTATTATTATTATCCTGATATGGAGAAGGTGTGTAGGCAGACTTAGAATAGGATGCCTAGAACCCACTTGATGCATTCATGATCACAGCAAAATTTGAACACAAAACTGAAAGATCAGTCGGTAGAGCATGAGACTCTTAACCCCAGGGTCATGCGTTTGAGCCCCACACTGGGCAAAAGATTCCTGCCTTGCAGGGTGGGGGGGGTTGGACTAGATGACCCTGGAAGATCCCTTCCAATTGCGCAATTCTATGATTCTATGTTTTAATGGCAAACCGTCTCACAAAATTCGGATCAAGTGCAAATTTAAAAGGATAGCTGTGTGTTGGCCCTCATCCTTTCTGGAAGTGTGAATTTGGTGAGTTCCCATTGAAATGTTAACCATTTTGTTCTCTCAGCACTAGGCTGCATTTGTTTCTTGGGCTGTTTATTTTATTGATTAATGAATCTCCTTTTACATATGCGCCAAGGCGACTTAACAAACCTGTCATAAAAGGTAAAGGTAAAGGGACCCTTGACCATTAGGTCCAGTTGTGGCTGACTCTGGGGTTGCGGTGCTCATCTCGCTTTATTGGCCGAGGGAGCCGGCGTACAGCTTCTGGGTCATGTGGCCAGCATGACTAAGCCGCTTCTGGCGAACCAGAGCAGTGCACGGAAACGACGTTTACCTTCCCGCCGGAGCGGTACCTATTTATCTACTTGCACTTTGACGTGCTTTCGAACTGCTAGGTTGGCAGGAGCAGGGACCAAGCAATGGGAGCTCACCCCGTTGCGGGGATTCCAACCGCCGACCTTCTGATCGGCAAGTCCTAGGCTCTGTGGTTTAACCCACAGCGCCACCCGCGTCCCTAACAAACCTATCATAAAACCAGCTTAAAATAACTATAAAAACGGTACAAAAAGATAGGTTTCAGAAATAATACAAAAGCAAACACCTAGGGCAGAGGCTTTTGGGATCCAGCTGGAAAAGATTGCCAAAATTAAAAGATGTATTCAAGTGACCCTACTTGGATAAGGTATAAAGCAGCCTCTTAAGTAACCTGCCTCTGAACTCTGTATGGGTCTTCCTTTGCTTTTAAATTGCTTTTATTAATGATTTTCTTGGGTAACAAAAGTACACACACCCTCTATGCTTTCAGTTCGTAGACACTTTGCACTTCTCTGCCTTTGCCTCTTGCTTGCCGGCCTCCCTTTTTATATTTTAAAATTCTGACACCGCCCCCCCTGCCATCTAACCATCCAAGGATGACTTCTCAGGAAATGGCTCTTGACTGTGAAAGTTTCTGCAATAATAAATTGGTTAGCTCTTACCTACCAAAGAGCGGGACGCGGGTGGCGCTGTGGGTAAAAGCCTCAGCGCCTAGGGCTTGCCGATCGAAAGGTCAGCGGTTCGAATCCCCGCGGCGGGGTGCGCTCCCGCTGCTCGGTCCCAGCGCCTGCCAACCTAGCAGTTCGAAAGCACCCCCGGGTGCAAGTAGATAAATAGGGACCACTCTGGTGGGAAGGTAAACGGCGTTCCATGTGCTGCATTGGCTCACCAGATGCAGCTTTGTCACGCTGGCCACGTGACCCGGAAGTGTCTCCGGACAGCACTGGCCCCCGGCCTCTTGAGTGAGATGGGCGCACAACCCTAGAGTCTGTCAAGACTGGCCCGTACGGGCAGGGGTACCTTTACCTTTTTACCAAAGAGCTGTTCCTACCTCCGCCTCTCTGTAACCAGTTCAAAAGTGAACAAATACTGCCATCTTCTGTGCACAAGAAGGAAACAACTGAGAACTGGAGAAGAGCAGAGGGAGAGCAACTGACTGCTCACACCAATCAGTTGATGTCTCTCTTCTGAATGCATCACTCCTTATCCCAAGGGTGCAGAGCCTGTAGTAGCAGCTTTATATCAACGCAAGAGGGGTCTGTATCCTTGGAGGACTTGCAATCCCAAAGTAAGGTTGCACTTTCCAAACTTTGGATAAATGGCCGAGTAAAGGGCAGCTTTGCTCAATGGTTTGACCTTCGTGGATTGTAGGACAAGATCTTCCTTGCTCATGGAGCTACTGGGATTACATTTTGTGTGTGCATGTTCAATCAGGATGCAATCCTGCTTCAAGTACTAGCTGGAAACCAGTGATGTAGCATGGGTTGCCATTGACTGGGGGAAGGCAAGTATTACACCCCCTAGTTAGGGCTTGATTGTTTTTGTTTTTTTACAGTTTACTTTTCTTTTGAAATTTTGCCCCCCCCAAAAAAAAATTATGCACCCAGAGTAACAGCCCCTCTGCCCCCCCCCCGTCACGCTGCTTGAATCTCACCCTGGGGAAAGAGCAAAAAATATTGTGATGCAATAGATCTGGCATGCCTTGAGATCTCAGGGTGATCAAACACCAGCCCACTGCTTGTATTGTTTTAAAATCAGGGTGCCCTGGACTGGCTGGATGACCAGGAGTGGTAGGAAGTACCAGCCGGGGAACCCCCAAGGGAAACCCCAGAGGAAGAAGGTTCAGAGCCAGGGGGTTGGTGGTGGGACACCGAGGAGAGATTGGAAAGAGAAGATTGGGGTGAAGGAAGTGTTGGATGCGGAAGGGAAACAGGGTTTAGTGAGCAGGGAGAGCCGGTGATGGGGAGCAGCTCAGACTCCGAGGCTGAAGCAGAAGGGGGGCGGGGACTTCAAGAAACTGCAGAAGAATCCAGGAAGTCTCCACCTGCTGTGACAATCTCCCCCCCTCCTGGTCTCCAAGAATGTGCAGAAGGAAGAAGAGGAAAGAACGGAAGTTAGAGGTGCGCAGATGCAGTTTGAAACTGGGAAACATCTGGAAGAGGAGGAGCCTTAGAGAGGGTGGAAGCCAGGGACCTTTATTCCTGGCAACTGCTCCACAGGAGCAAGACCTTCTGGGAAGTGTTGCTGGGCTGTTCTTTTCCTTGAATAAATAAGTAGCTTCACTGACAATGGAGCCCTGCATCTTTCGTCCTGACCTGCATCTGACTCCAGCCCTGACCCAGGGGTAGAGAACCTGTGGCCCTTCAGAAGTTGCTGAAATACAACTCCCATGACCCACGGTTTGCCCACCTTGGTAAAAGGTAAAGGTAAAGGACCCCTGGATGGTTATGTCCAGTCAAAGGCAACTATGAGGTTGCAGTGCTCATCTCGCTTTCAGGCCGAGGGAGCCGGTGTTTGTCCACAGTCAGCTTTCCTGGTCATGTGGCCAGCAGGACTTTAACCACTTCTGGTGCAACAGAACACCATGAAGGAAGTCAGAGTGCGTTGAAATGCCATTTACCTTCCCACCACAGCGGTACCTATTTATCTACTTGCACTGGTGTGATTTCAAACTGCTAGGTTGGCAGAAGCTGGAAAAGAGCAGCTGGAGTTCACTCCATCGTGGGGATTAGAACCGCCAACCTTCTGATCGGCAAGCCCAAGAGGCTCAGTGGTTTAAACCACAGCGTCACCCATGTCTTAGTCTATGTAGTCCAGTGTGCTCTTTCCATACTGGTCAACCAGATACCCATGAGAAGTCCATAAACAGGAATTGAACATCCTTTCCACATTGTCTGTCTGACAGCAATGGAGATCAGAGGGATATCACTTCTGAACCTGGAGTGTCCCCCCCCCCCCCCATATGACTTTGGAGTTTTGCATTTCTGTTGCGAAGGTCGACCATTTCCCAATTGATGTGATCCTCCTTTTCAGTTTCCAAATCAGTGTGACTCACCCCCGCACCAAGCTTTCAGGGCAGGTTGGGATGGAAACAAAGAGAAAGATGTCCTGAGCCACTGCTGGTGAGACTAAATCGCTTACATAACTCCCAGCTTAAATCACCCCAAAATTAATTTGCTGCATTAAATACAGTGGCATTGATGGAACATCGGTATTGGAGATGAAACATGTGAGATTTTCCCCATCACGATTCCCGCAGCAGCAAAGGAGGAGCTGGGCTTTTAGTATTCCGCTCGAGGGATGCTCTCGGTTAATTTAACACCGTCCAAATGACTTTGTTGGGTCCATCTCATTCCGTGCTAATGATCTTTAGCTCGTTGTTAATATTAGTCATGACAGCTGCAGATCTATGGCTCCCTTCCTGTCATGCAAGCGCAGGATGGTGCTTTTCACAAAGCAGCCAAACAGCCACTGTGGCTTATTGGTTAGACTGTTGGACTGGGACCTGGGAGACCAGGGTTCGAATCCCTACTCAGGTCTGAAGCTCATTGGGTGACCTTGGGCCAGGCACTCGGTCTCAACCCAGCCTACCTCACAAGGGTGTTGTGAGGATGACTTGGGTAGATGCAGTCATAATCCATGCATCTGTCCTGTTCTTCAATAGGATCTTTGTGAGCAATGACATTACTTTAATGGCAGGAGCATTGAGGTCTCCTCACAATGACCTATTTATGGAGCACTCCTCCTCATTTGATTGCACAAAGCGTAGTGTATATCCGGTCTTTATTGAACAATTCATTCTGATTTGTTTATGGGAAAGTTGTATGAAAATGAGTCTTCCATTTGTCCTGATATGCTCACACAAAGCTTATGAGGTGGTTGGTTAATAATAACCAGCCTTTATTGAACAATTTGTTCTGATTTGCTTGCAGAGCAGTTATATGACAATGAGCAGTTATCCCGCAATCATCCTGTTTGACTGGCAGGGTGTTTATACATCTTCCCATTAGTTGTTTATTCACCCCACACTTTTCAACGCATTTCCCTTCCCCTTTCCAAACTGCAATTTCTTTTTTCTTTCTTCTTTAAAAAGTGTATTTGTTGTATCAGGGCAGAACTCGACTCCACTTTAACTGCACAAACCCCAAGCTCTGATGCACACTTGAATCCCTCCCACGAAATAAAGGTAAAGGGACTCCTGACCATTAGGTCCAGTTGCGGACAACTCTGGGGTTGCAGCGCTCATCTTGCTTTATTGGCTGAGGGAGCCGGCGTACAGCTTCCGGGTCATGTGGCCAGCATGACTAAGCCGCTTCTGGTGAACCAGAGCAGCACACGGAAACGCCGTTTACCTTCCCGCTGGAGCGGTACCTATTTATCTACTTGCACTTTGAGGTGCTTTCAAACTGCTAGGTTGGAAGGAGCAGGGACCGAGCAACGGGAGCTCACCCCATCGTGGGGATTCGAACCACCGACCTTCTGATCGACAAGTCCTAGGCTCTCTCTGTGGTTTAACCCACAGGGCCACCCGTGTCCCACCCATAAATTCTCCAGGGAATTTGAGTGTGTTGAAAATACGCCAGCCCAACTGCTCTCCCCACTCCTACTTTGACAGCCCTGGGTCACCCGGGTGGATCCAACTCAGGGTGATTGAGGGATTGGTCAGAATCAGCCTGATTTAGTTCTGAATCCAGCATTTCTCTGGACCAGATTGCAGAGCCCTCTGCACAACCTCTGGCAGTGGATAAAGAACATATATCTCAACTTCTCCGGGGCACAGAGGCGACTTCCCAGCTGCCCTAAGTCTGTAGTGAAGCAACAGAGCAGATGGATGAGCTAAACAGCAGTACTGGGGTGGTGTGTGTGTGTGTGATGGACCTGCTGTCAGGGCCTGGAACCCGAGGCCTTGGGGGAGGAAAAGCAAGGAGAGCAGGACCCTCCACAGTGGTGGCTGATGCCCATTGCAACTGGTGGGGTGGAAGGCAGGGATGTTAGGATTCTTGCCCCGTGCTTGCAGTCATGGGATTGTCGTCTATCACATGACGCTGTATGTTTTCATTCCACATAGTGGGAAGTGACGGAGACAGGATGTTTTTATCACTGTGTTCCGTGATGTGGGACTATTGTCCTTTGTTCTTTCTCTCTTTGCTGTCTGATGAGAAAGAGGAAGGAGCTAAGTCAGAATGCTCCGAGTGTATACTCCAGTAACTGGAGTACTGTGTCCAGTTCTGGGCACCACAGTTCAAGAGGGACACTGACAAACTGGAACGTGTCCAGAGGAGGGCAACCAAAATGGTCAAAGGCCTGGAATGTATAACTTGCTGTTGAAGTGGAATACACAGGATGAAACAGTTAAATCAGCTATGATTAAGTGGGCACAAGATATTGGTCATTACATTATGTTTGCTGACTGGGAACAGTTATGGACCACCGGTATAAAGTTTACGGCATGTAATGCCTTAAGAGAGAATATTATGAAAATGATTTATAGGTGGTACATGACCCCAGTCAAGCTTGCAAAAATCTATCATTTGCCCAATAATAAATGCTGGAAATGTAATGAGACTGAAGGTACCTTTTATCACCTTTGGTGGACATGCCCGAGGATTAAGGCTTTCTGGGAAATGATTTATAATGAAATTAAGAAGGTCCTTAAATGTACCTTTCACAAGAAACCAGAGGCTTTTCTCCTGGGCATGGTCGGCCAATTGGTGTTAAGGAAGGATAGGACGTTTTTTATGTATGCAACCACTGCAGCAAGGACTCTCTTAGCAAAGTATTGGAAGACACAAGAACTACCCACGCTGGAAGAATGGCAGACGAAGGTGATTGACTACATGGGACTGGCTGAGATGACTGGCAGAATCCGTGACCAAGGAAAAGAGACGGTGGAAGAAGATTGGAAGAAGTACAAAGATTATCTTAAGAGTTGTTATGAAATTAATGAGTGTTAAAATGTCAAGGGTATTGGAAAAATAGAATTACAGCTGTAAATGACTGGGTAAGAGAGATAAGATCAAAGAAAACGAACAAATATGTTAATGAAGTGAGGGGTTGCTGAGAAAATTTTAAAAAAGGGATGCAGAAAAGGGAGGCATGGGGAAGTCGGCGAAACAAGCTTAAGAAAAGGAGGTTATGAAATTATACGTGTTTATATGTTTTTTTGTTTTTTTGTTGGTGTATTGTGAATTGTATTGTGTTTATTTTATGTTGGAAAATCAATAAATATTTTTTTTAAAAAAACAACAAAATGGTCAAAGGCCTGGAAACGATGCCTTATGAGGAACGGCTAAGGGAGCTGGGCATGTTTAGCCTGGAGAAGAGGAGGTTAAGGGGTGATATGATAGCCATGTTCAAATATATAAAAGGATGTCACATAGAGGAGGGAGAAAGGCTGTTTTCTGCTGCTCCAGAGAAGTGGACACGGAGCAATGGATCCAAACTACAAGAAAGAAGATTCCACCTAAACATTAGGAAGAACTTCCTGACAGTAAGAGCTGTTCGACAGTGGAATTTGCTGCCAAGGAGTATGGTGGAGTCTCCTTCTTTGGAGGTCTTTAAGCAGAGGCTTGACAACCATATGTCAGGAGTGCTCTGATGGTGTTTCCTGCTTGGCAGGGGGTTGGACTCGATGGCCCTTGTGGTCTCTTCCAACTCTATGATTCTATGATTCTATGATATGTAAATAAAAGTATTGAGCTATTGAGTCTGTTAGGCGAACTGCTAACACCCTGCAGGTTCTGTAAGTGTGCTAATGCCTCTTGGTATCAGTTGCTGTGATGTTCGGGCCGGAGAAAGCTTTTAAAGCTCCCGAACGAATGACCAGGAGGGAGAGAACATGCCAGTCGGGCATGTGTCTCTGCCAGGGTCCTACATGCTAGTAGGACGATCCTAACAAGGGAGCTCAACAGCAGGTGGCGCCACAGCAAATGACAGGCAGAGCCCTCTAACTCTAGTTATGCTCCCATCCTCTTCCAGGCTGGGTTCTGCAAGGGCAAAAATGAGACGAGGGAGGAAGAGGGAGCCAACAGTTACCACCACCCCCAGAACTGGTTGTACGCTGGAAGACAGCTGGGGATTGGCTGCGAGGCAGACTGAGGTTGGTGAACCCAAACCCTCCAATTGTCCCTATTTTCAAGGGACAGTCCTGGATTTACAGAAGCCGTCCCGGTTTCAGATTTGATCCTCGAATGTCCTGTTTTTCCTTAGGACGTCCCCATTTTCATCAGAGAAATGTTGGAGAGTATGGAATATGACGTTCCCAGGGCTCCCCCCCCCCCAGCCATTGCCATTATAAGAGAACAAGGAAGATGTTCATGATGTGTTTCGGTACCTCTTTTTCTGGAAAAATAGCACTGGACACCCCTATGCCCATCGGAGAAATGTTGGAGGTTATGTGACCCAGAAGAGCCATTGGATCAGGACTCCTTTGCTCTGTGTGTGTGTGTGTGTGTGTGTGTGTGTGTATGTGTTGGGTTGTGGTTCTGTTTACTGGTGTTCACCCATGTAAATTAAAAGCAACTCTCCTTGCATGTAATAAACTAACACATCACCCGGGAGAAAGATTTACTGCAGACCTTTCATTGATGTGCTTTTTTCCTATATGCAGGGAGAATTTTAGGTGGGACAGCGTTAAAAAAATGCTAGGATTTTGTTTGTTTTTATGTAAACTGCTTGGAGATTTTTTATTATATCAAGCAGTGCATTTGTTTGCAAAGAACTTTAAAAATATGGCCCTGCCGCTTGCAATCTGATGGAACTGTCCAGAGCTGCAAAGAGCGATTGTGGCCCGTAATGAAATGTCATCAGCATTCTGATAACTCTTTGGGCTTCCCTTGATATTTCTGAAACTGTCTTGTATGAAGAGTTTGCTTTGCATTTCAAGGGCAACTCAATAGGCTCTTCTGGGAACTGATAAATAAAGGGGAACACGTCACGTCTTAAACAATGCACTTTTTTTTTCTTTTTTAGGCAGAGTTGTGCGTGTATTTGGTACAAATAAACAAAATAATAATAATGTGCATTCTGGTTTTGCAAAGGTATACATAAATCAATCCAGCAGAGTTTGCATCGAATGACAGGAAGGAAAAACCCACTCTGGCTAATAAATACACTTGCAGATTGTTAAAAGGGAGAGAGAAAAGAGGAACGAGACATGAAATATCCAAAGATTCATTAAAGGAAATGTACACCTATGTACACATCTGTAAACAATAAAATAGAAAGATTATAAAACATCAGTCCAGCATTACAGTGGATGAAGCTTTCTTCCTTTCTTTCGTATCACTGGTGAGATTTTGCAGATGTATGGAATTCAATCAACTGTGCTGAGCAGACGAGGGAAATCTGGGGATCAGATAGATCTGACATACACAATCCATATGCTACATCCATTGTCCAACATAGGGCTCTGCATTTGGTCGTTGCTGCTGCTGCTGTTTTCCTTCCCGCTGCAGAAGAGGCAAGTCTTCTGAATAATGAAACAGAGGCTTGCCTCTTCAGCGGTGGGAATTTTCTGCAGCAAAAGGACCAAGAGCAACGCTGGTCGTGTGCATAGCTCTGTCCTACATCTGCATGACCCTTCTTCTGATCACTCAATGAGTATGCATTCACAGATTCATGTGCTTATGCATCTATCCCTGGATTCATGGGCTGATTCTTTTTATTGTTAAACTGTTGAAGTGGACTAGAGTGGATTTTCTCAGAAAGTCTGGGCATGTGATCCCTTCAACGCCCTGCCAGACTGAGGTTTGCTACAGCCACTTTGCAATATTATTATTTTTTTCTGGATGCAGGCCAATGTGATCTGGATACTTCATTTTCTTTTTTTGAGTATTCACAAGCTTGGCTTAACACACCAGCATTTCACGAGAAGTTGACCTGACACGCAAATTACAAGCAAGCAGAAACAGTTCTATTTATTAGTCCTAACCTGGGCGCTGACTCTTGTGATCTCCCATTCGTAGGTAATCAATGTGATCCTGTTGAGACCGTAATGACTGCATATATGTTTGGTCACTCGAGGCAACGGAAATGTTTGGTTGCTGACGCAATCCAAGGGTGGGGTTGAGGAGTTGGAAGGGACCACAAAGGCCATCTATTCCAGCCCCCTGTGATGCAGGAATCTTTCTCGCTCAATGTGGGGGATCTTTAGGGAAACCTGGTTCTGAACCTCCAAAACATCTGGACACATGCAGATACTTTCCTCCTACTTTCCGTGGGAAGGAGTGCCGGCTAGTGATGAATCTTCTCTTATATGAGGCTGCAGAGCAACTAGCAAGAGAGCATTTTCACAGACTCCACAGCATCAGAAGCCACCTTGAGGCCATCCAACCTGACCTCAAGATGTGGATATACTATTTCTGACCAATAGCCAGCCTGCCTAAACACCTCCAGTAAAGGAGAGCCTCCAAACCCCAAGGTGGTCTATCACACTGCAAAACCTTACCATCAGGATGTCTCCCAAAGTTTAATCAAAATCTGCTCACCTGCCATTTCTAACTGTTGGCTCCTAGCTTGCATTCTGGGACAAGAGAGATGCCCAACAGCATATCTTCAGACGTTTGGAGACAGCTATTCTGCCTCCCCTTCCCCATCTTCAGGTTAAACATTCCCAGCTCTTTCTACTGGACCTTGTAGGACTTTATTTACCATCCTGGCTCTCCTCCTCTGGACATGCAGCGGCGTGGAATAGAGAATTAGAATGTGTTACACAAGCTAAACAATGGAAAATTGCTTTAGGATCTATGCAGAATGTTTCTCTCGATCCAAAATTGAGACTGTGCCAGCAAAAATGGATGTTTGGGGTGTATTGGGCTCCACAATGTCTTTATAAGAAGTATTGTCTGATACAGAAAGATGCTGGAGTTGTCATGTGGAAAATGCCACCAGATATACTCCTTTTGGGTCTGAAGTTGCTGTCTGTATCAATTTTGTGCTGGCAGAACCTTTGATATTTGCAGATGTCTGTGTACTTTTCAATCATATTCCTGTAGTATGTATCAGGACAACTAATGTGGATTTTCTGAGCTGCTATGGTCACTTAAAGACCTTAACTTTGTGCCTGAAAGAATAAATACCCACCATCTATTAAGCAACAGTCTGAGGACCTCACCACACCCTGGCTAAATTGGAAAACATATTTTCTATGAACTCCAGTCTTGGGTGGATACCAATTTGGGCCTCTGGAGGGCTTACATCAACTTGTATGCATGCTTATTTTCAAATGGATTTTAATTGCATTTTTAATACGAGCTGACCAGGTTTTATATCTTTATGTTTATTTTGTTTTATTTCCCTTTCATCGTCGGGGATTGGACTAGATGATCCGTTGGGTCCCTTCCAACGCTACAATTCTGCACCTAGGATCGGACACAGTTCTCCAGATACAAGCTGACCATCTCTCTTTTACACTCTCTGTGCTTAAAACAGAGTGGCATCAAAGGACAATTGTGGCAACAGATGGCAGGGTGGGATTCCGTTAACAAATTTTAAGTGTTTCATGGGGGCTTAGCAAAGCTGCAAACAGTTCGTTGTTACGAGAAAAGAACTGCTTCCCCAATTGGGTATGCATTGCAATCACAGCAGTCAATGCTCCAGGAGAGAGCATATGTTTAGTATTCCTGTTAAGAACCTGATTTATCTCTTCCACTCACTGTGCAACATTCACCATATATATATTGCTGCCTAGGAAAGCTCAAGTCACAGCAAAGCCCATCTTACAGCAGCTTTTCATGTCATGGGAAAAGAATGGTTGCCTGCAAAAGCTTCGCAGGAAGCACTGCCCTCATGGCACCCAATAATTGCCCTCAGTTGCCCTCGATCATGTCACACGGCCAAATACCATTGGCTATATAGCAGCGTGACATCATCATGCTCACAGCATGGTATCTTTGGGCAGGAATGACTAAATGTCCGGTAATTTCCAGTGTTTTTAAATACATCTTTCCAACCCACCAAAATGTCTATCTTTAGTTTGGTGGGGGGAAAAAAAAGCAAAACTAGAGAATATTCATTGCATCCTGACTATTACCTCAATGTTTGCGAAGCATCATGCACAGAAATCTGTGCATTGCACGGACACTATCCGTTTTGATCCCAAATCAACAGAAATCCACAGATTTTAGTAGTACTCCACATTAACTGTTTTTTTTAAAAATAAAATTCTACATTCAAGCCTTCCCATTGACCTCAAGTGGAATTTTGACTCTGCGCCAATGGGGTTTTGATGGCCAAAGTTGTTTCCTTATGAAAACAACTACAGGCGGCGTTCAATGGCTACGATGCTATTTTCAGCGTTTGGGTTTGATTCGTAGTTGCTATGGGCCATGATTTGCTGGCTGCCACCCAGGTCCAAATAAAAAACGAAAGGGATTGTGAGGGGGGGGGGGGAGGAATCACGTTTTGATCCAAGTTGTCCTATTGGGAATTTTGCCAGGGATTTAAGAAATCTGGGGGTTCAGAGAGTCTACATGCAGTCGCCGGTTCTTTCCAATCATTAATTTTGGCAAATGTTATCTCAGAAACACACGCAGACCAGATGGAGTTGTGTCAGCTCAATCAGGGCCAGTTTTTGCCTGACATTATTGGCTGCCTTGGGGAAAATATTTTGACAAACACCAGAATGGCCGCCTGAAATTCATCCAGTCGGCGTGTGCTGTGACAGCACAGAGAAAAGGGAATAGAAAAATGTACATACAGCCCTTTCTTGCTGTCCCACCATCCACCTACAGTTCCTTCCTTCCTTCCTTCCTTCCTTCCTTCCTTCCTTCCTTCCTTCCTTCCTTCCTTCCTTCCTTCCTTCACTTTTCTCACTGTAAAATCACAGTTGCTACCCTTGGAACGCAACTGTAAACCTTAGTTTAGAGGTTGAATCAAGCTGGAAACCTTTGCAAG
Organism: Podarcis muralis; assembly: GCF_964188315.1. Lineage (NCBI taxonomy): Eukaryota > Metazoa > Chordata > Lepidosauria > Squamata > Lacertidae > Podarcis > Podarcis muralis. Next base: position 6,638,830 of record NC_135663.1, read on the forward strand.
TCCTCCCAGTTTTTCCTTCTTTGGTCGATGCTTCTGTTTTGTGCAAATCTAAACACTCTCAGAATTCTGGGTGCTGGACATGAACTTGTGCTTCCACCAAACCTGTGCTTTCATTCTTGCTTCAGGTTTCTAGTCCACATGACCACAAAGAGTCACTTGAAAGCATGCTGGCAATGAGAGGCGCCAAGCTGGCTGAATAAGATTTCTGGCAGTCGGGTGGGGGGTGGGGATTGCTTTCCACGCATGAGCATATGCGGAGTGATTTCCCCTGACCGTTGAGTGACCGTCATCAACTCATAGTCATTTGGGCCTCCATACAAACAGACAATCATAGCAATGTGGACTCATGTGGAGGGCTGGTTGTCTGCCACACCAGTCATTGTGGCGAAGTGAATTTTATCACAATCCCCTAACCAAATTGGAGGTGGTTAAATTCTCCTCGTGTGAATGAGTCCAGTGGTGAAGCTGACAGTCTCTCCAAACAGATTAAGGAGACCTTGTCCCCATCCTTGTTTTTTTAAAAAAGGTCCCTATTGTAATACAGTGGTACCTCTGATTACGAACTTAATTTGTTCTGGAGGTCCGTTCTTAACCTGAAACTATTCTTAACCTGAGGTACTACTTTAGCTAATGGGGCCTCCCGCTGCCACCGCACGATTTCTGTTCTCATCCTGAGGTAAAGTTCTTAACCTGAGGTACTGCTTCCGGGTTAGCGGAGTCTGTAACCTGAAGTGTTTGTAACCCAAGGTGTTTATAAGCCAAGGTACCACTGTACTGACTTGACCTCACTTCATAGCTAAGTTACATTTGATCTGCTTTTAGCATTTCTGATGTTTTCGGCATTTCTTTTCTTTTAAATCTAAAGAACATCAGATTTGGGTTTTTCAAAACCCCAGTTAGAAAGCAAGCTTCTAGACCAATTTGTTGCAGGAATAAATTTCGAAAATGAGGACATCTCCTGTTCTCTAAACCTGGAGTGGACAACCTTTTTCATACAGAGGGCCGCCTTCCCAGCTGGGTAGCTTTCTGAGGGCTGTATGCTGGCAGTGGGCGGAGTCAGAGGCAGACATGGGCGGAGCAATGAATGCAAATGCTACCTTTGTACAGTAGGCATGTTTCTGCACATTCACACAAACACACATTGCTCTCCATCTTCCATCCAGAGAAGCAAAAGGCATCGTCAGAATTCAAGGGCACACTTGAGCCAAGCAGAAACACTCGGGATGCAAAGCAGGGACAGTGAGGGGCGTGGCCTGAGGAGAGGGCGTGGCCTGGAGTGTTTTCCAAGGGCCTAATAGGGAGGCCTTGGGGGCCGCATTTGTGTCCCTCAGAAAGTTGCACTCCAAGCAGATATTCCTTCCGTCTTGCTTTCTCCCTCGAAACAACAATGACATGAAAGAGATATTCTGTGTTAAGACTCTGTTCCTCCTCACCTCTGGATCAAGGGGTGGAGCTTCTGTGAGCTCTCTGATTGGCTACCCTCTTCCCCCCTCTTGCCTGAGGTCACATGCCCTTACCTCTCCTGCTTCCATGTTATGTACTGAGTTGAATAGGATCCAAAATGCAGCAGTCTGATTGGTCCTAGAACAATAGGATTCAGAATGCAGCAGTCTGATTGGCCCTAGAACAATAGGATCCAGAATGCAGCATTCTGATTGGTCCTAGAACAATAGGATCCAGAATGCAGCAGTATGATTGGTCCACAGGAGCCACCAATCCAGCACCAGGCGGAAGTGAATCCGCAGCCTGATTGGCCTACAGGTGAATCCCGGAATTAGCCAATCACGTGGGGCCCATTGTGTAAATAATGTATATAAAGCAGACATCCTGGGGGAACTTCCATTCCTCCTCACCACTATGAGCTGAATAAAGAGCATGAAATCCACTCTCGACTCCGAGTATATTTCACTCCACATGGCCCAAAATTGCAGTTTTCTGCAACCAAGAGCTCAGAATAAAGAGTAACAGTTGGGCAATTTTATGTAAAAACCCCCCAAACCCGTCTATTGACTTGTGCCATTAATTTATGCATTTCGGGGTTTCTAGGCAAATACTTGGGGTTTCCCTGGTGCTGAGTATTTGGGGGGGGGCACAGATTAAAAAGGGTTTCCCAACCCTACCAAGACCACACCCCTTGCCTATAAGAGAAACAAATACTTCTCACTGCTTTGTCTCCTGCGCTGACAAACTCTTCTTCCATGGACTACCCCAATGCTCATGGGAGTCCGTTGAGCTGGACCTGCCCATGTAGACCTCGAAGGGTCCCATCCAGATCCATGGCGGATTCGACCGCAATATTCTGAGCACCAGTACAAAATGGGGCACCCCACACCTGGGCTTAAAATCGGGTATTTGCCAACCATCTTTCATTCCGCTGGACTTTGCCCGGTGGAAGGAACTGGTGGCAACTTCTCCCCTCGCAGATTCCAAGTTTGATGAGGGCTGAGGGAAAGGACCGGGTTCAAATCAAACAGTTTATAATCTGCTTTATCCTGAGTCAGACACAACTGAATCAGTATAGCCTACATGGCCAAGCAGAGGCTCTCCAAGGTATCTGGCAGAGGAGACATTTTCTTCCTCAGTTTTTACTACCTGAGACCCTTCTTGGACGGGAGATGGCTTGGGACAGAGCATGGGGCCTTTTGTACTCAAAACTCGGGCTCCCGCACTCGGCTCCCAGGGCACCCACTTGAGTCTACCTGCCCCCCCTTTTGACAGCCAACCACGGCGCGAGAGACATCGACAAAAGAAAACGGAACCCCAAAGGGCAGAGATCCCTGCTGGCAATTAAATATCCGTCTCCTTAAGCCCGCAGGACTCAGAGTCCGTCAAATCGTCATACATGTGGTACTCAACGCACTCCATGAACTCATTGGGGATCCCGATGGAGACCGACTCCACCTCCGTTTTGTACGAGGCCACGGCGCCCCCTTTGAGGGAGCTGCCCCGGATTTTCTGCGAGAGGCTGTTCATTTTTTCCTTCAGCTGGGTGGAGGGCTTCTGGAAAGGGGAAAAGAGTCTCCACCTCTTGAAGTTCAGAGTCCTCCGTTTGCTGGCTCTTTCCAAGGTGCCCGAGTTCAACATGAAGGAGCCGTTGAGCGTGGAGATCCTGGACCTGGGCTCCCTCTCAGAGCCTTGGCCCGACCCATTCATGGAGGCCCCTCGCCAGTGGTTGTCGTAGACCCTCCAAATGGGCCTTCTCCTCCTCCGGCACTGGCACTTGAGGAGGCGGGTGAAAGCCCTCTTGAACTCTTTGCTCGAGCAAGGGTAGATGATGGGGTTGACGCAGCTGTTGAAGTAGCCCAACCAGAAGATAACTTTGAAGAGCATCCCCGAGGGCTTCAGGGAAGGGAAGAAGGAACCTGGGCAGGAGATGGGAGAGAAAACAAGGCAAGAACGTAAGAATGGCATTGCAGTGTCAGACCACGGACCTTAGCATCACAGAATCTTTTTTTCTTTTAAATTTTAATTATACTTTTCAGATATATACTTTTCACTGATTTTACAATCATTTTGACTTTTTTTATTGATACACCAGAAAAGAAAACAAAAACAAATGAAAATATTGATAAACACAATATTAATTACAAAACAGTAAAGCAAAAAATGGTCTTTAGACATTTAGCCATTTAGACATTTTAAAACTTGACTTCCTTCCCCCTCTTTCTGCAGCTCCTTAAATTTATTTTTAATATCTTCTGCATTATCTAAATTATCTTAACTTACTCATTTACTTATCTTCTTTAAATATATAATCTTATGTAGCTGCAGGTTATTACAGTAATCTTGTCAGTGTTTTTATCTGTTTACAATTTATATGTAAATATTCAATAAACAATTTCCATTCTTTTTATAAAAAGTTTGTTCTCTTGATTTCTTATTCTTCTGGTAAGTTTTGCCATTTCTGCATATTCCATAAGTTTTTGTATCCGTTCTTCCTTTGCTGGGACTTCTTCTTTCCATTTTTGGGCAAGTAACGTTCTCGCCGCTGTAGTCGCATACATGAATAAATTTCTACACAGTTTAGGTAGTTCTATCCCTCTTAGCACCACAGAATCTTAGAATTATAAAATTGTAGAATGGTAGAGTTGGAAGGGACCCAATGGTAATCTAGTCCAACCCTAGCAATGCTGGAATCTAAATATCCCTTCTAGACATTTGAAGGCAGCCCTGGGTAGGGAAGTTTTTAGTGTTTGTTGTTTTATTGTGTTTTTAGTATTTTGTTGGGAGCTGCCCAGAGTGGCAATCCAATCAGATGGGCATAATAATAATAATAATAATAATAATAATAATAATAATTTATTATTTATACCCCACCCATCTGGCTGGATTTCCCCAGCCACTCTGGGCGGCTTCCAACAAAATATTAAAATGCAACAGTCTGTTAAACATTAAAAGCTTCCCTAAACATTACTATTCCCTATTATTATTATTATTATTATTATTATTATTATTATTATTATTATTATCATTATTATTATTATCATTATTATTATTATTATATCCCTCCAACAGTCATGTCTGGAGAGTGAGTGTCGACCCTGAAGAGCCAGAACAGTTCATGCAGAAGTGGAAGGTTTCACCTGGCTCAGGAAAACCCAAGGTTTACAGAAGGATCACATCCCATCCCATTGCAGACTGCACATGCTCAGTGGCTATGGAGTGCTGACATTTGGGGAGGGGGATGCTGGAAAAAGGAAGTGTGTCTGAAGAAAATGGAATATCCTGCAAGAGGGCATGGCTGGCTGGCTAGGACCCTAAACTAGAGCGATCCATGCTGCAGCAACATCTGTTTCACCTGTCACTGTGCGAGAGCACCTGGTCTGGTCTTCTGGGGGCCCATGGCCAAACAGTGTGCTGCATGGTTCAGAAAGGGTTCGAACCCTCTCCCCTACATATCAAACACTGAATCTAACTTATTGCATCCCTCAAAACTTATTTACACTGTTGAATTCATCTTAACGCTGCCAGCGTTTTCAGCTGTACACAATTATTTCCCACATATTCTATAAACACTTTCCAATCTTTTTTAAACATATGTTCTCCTTGTTCTCTTATTCTATATGTTAAGTTTGTGAGTTGTGCCTATTCTGTCAACTTAAGTCGCCATTCTTCTTTGGTTGGGACCTCGCTCGTTTTCCATTTTGGGGCTAACAAAACATGGGCTGCAGTAATAGCACACATAAATAACCTTTTTTGACACCTGGGAATTTCAGTCTGAATTATCCCCAACAGAAAGGACTCTGATTTTTTTTTGAGAAAGTACATTAAAACATTTTTTTCAATTCATTATGGATCATTTCCCAATACTCTTTTACCCTTTTACAAGTCCACTACATCGGAAAGAATGTTCCCTCCATCTCTAGCACTTATCTGATTCAGTCTTATACATCTTAGCAAACCTACTCTGAGTTAAATACCACCTGCAAATTTTTTTCAAGTACTTCTCCTTCAAAGAAGAACATGCTGTGAACTTCAAGTCACTTTTCCAGAGTTTTTCCCAGAGGTTAAAATCTATACTGTGTTCTATATCTATTGCCCAGTGTCTCATTGAAGCTCTAATAAGCTCGTTTTTTTGTTAGGAAGCCCCATTTGATACCCGCGCTCAGACCATCAAGGTGCGGTCCAAGGTAGAATGGGGGTGGGATCCTTTCTGGACCCCAGATCCTGACCCCAGAGTTATGGCCTCAACACATTCCTGCAGGGCTGGATTTAGGTTTGATGAGGCCCTAAGCTACTGAAGGTAATGGGGCCCTTTATACGCCCAGCTGTCCCTTGTCAACAACAAATTGTTGCTGTTTTTTGTGTTGAATATATCTGTATAGTAATTTATGGACCTAATAGGTATCTAAAGCCATTTGCACATGTTGCCATGCAACCAGTCCATGCAGAATGTAAAAAAAAGGTAAAGGGACCCCTGACCATTAGGTCCAGTCATGGACGACTATGGGGTTGCGGCGCTCATCTCGCTTTATTGGCCAAAGGAGCCAGCGTAAAGCTTCCGGGTTATGTATCCAGCATGACTAAGCCTCTTCTGGCGAACCAGAGCAGTGCATGGAAATGCCGTTTACCTTCCCGCTGGAGAGGTACCTATTTATCAACTTGCACTTTGACGTGCTTTCGAACTGCTAAGTTGGCAGGAGCAGGGACCAAGCAACGGGAGCTCACCCCATCGCGGGGATTCGAACTGCCGACCTTCTGATCAGCAAACCCTAGGCACTGTGGTTTAGACCGCAGCACCACCCGCGTCCTGACATGCAGAATGTAGGCACCCTATATATAGAAATGAGCAAACCAGTGATATTTTAGGGAGCAGGCTAGCAGGTGGGGCCCATGACTCACATCACAGGAGCCTACACAACACAAAACACTGTTGCTGTATGTAGGTTTTCTTTCATTTGTTTCTTATCTTATATTTTGGAAATGTACATCCAGTTTTCCCCCCTTTAATTTTTTGGGGGGGTTTCCAAGGGAGTGCGGCCCTAAGCTATAGCTTTTTTTAGCTTATACATATATCCGGTACTGCATTCCTGTGATTCTTAATGTTTCTGGATGGATTGCTCATGCAATGGCACCCATGGGGGCCAGCCCCTGCTTCTTCACCAGAAATGGAGCCTCCCCCCCAAGCCCTTCCCCTCACCTACAGATCATAATGGGATCTGAAGGAGTGTCTCCACCCCCATCGTTCTACCTGGACACTGAGGTCCAGCTCCGAGGGCCTTCTGGAGGTTCCCTCACTGTGAGAAGGCAAGTTACAGTGAACCAGGCAGAGGGCCTTCTTGGTAGTGGCACCCGCCCTATGGAACGCCCTCACACCAGATGTGAAAGAGAACAACAACTACCTGACATTTAGAAGACATCCAGTATACCTGAAGGAGCGTCTCCACCTCCATCGTTCTACCCGGACACTGAGGTCCAGCACCGAGGGCCTTCTGGCGGTTCCCTCACTGCGAGAAGCCAAGTTACAGGGAACCAGGCAGAGGACCTTCTCGGTAGTGGCGCCCTCCCTGTGGAACGCCCTCCCACCAGATGTCAAAGAGAACAACAACTACCAGACTTTTAGAAGACATCTGAAGGCAGCCCTGTTTAGGGAAGCTTTTAATGTTTGATGTATCACGGTATTTTAATATTCTTTTGGAAGCCGCCCAGAGTGGCTGGGGAAACCCAGCCAGATGGGCGGGGTATAAATAATAAATTATTATTATTATTATTATTATTATTATTATTATTATTATTATTATTATTATTATTATTATCTGAAGGCAGCCCTGTTTAGGGAAGCTCTTAATGTTTGATGCATTACGGTATTTTAATATTTTGTTGGAAGCTGCCCACAGTGGCTGGGGAAGCCCAGCCAGATGGGCAGGGTATAAATAAATTGTTGTTGTTGCTGTTGTTTTTATATGCAGGGAACCAAGAGGACTCCATCTCCAGGGAAGCAGAGACCGAAATCTCCAGGCACTGATTCACGTCAAGGACGTCAAACCAGGGCCTGATTTTTTTCACCTGTCCCAGAGTCTAAAGAGGATCTAATAAATTACAGGGCAACCCTAACCATCCCTACTCAGAAGTAAGTCCCACTTGGGTTCATAGAACTGTTGGACAGGATGCCCAGAGTTCAACCCCATGCAAAATTTCAGTGGGATTTACTTCGAAATAAGCGAGATTAGGATTGCAGTCTAAATTTGTTGACTCTAGCCTGGCGTCTCCAAACCTCATGGATCAAATCTACACTTCCAGGTGCCATAAGAAAGCTGCAGAGATAGCGCAGGATAGTGTGCACCCCGGAAATGATCTCTTTCAGCTTCTGCCTTCTGGAAGAAGGTACAGGGTTATAAAGACTAGGACTAGCTGCCTGAGAAACAGTTTCTATCCAGATGCTATTTTGGTTTTAAATGCAGTGTAAGGAGTCTCTATGGGAGTATATTGTATTTAATTATGGGGTATCAGAGTGTTTAGGGGGCTAACCAGGCTGGGATCGCTGGGATAGCAGGCTTGTTGGTTTTTGAATGTCTGATGTAGATTTTTGAATTTCGTTGTTCTGTATGGGACAATGACAATAAAGATTCGTATCATATTGTATCAATACGCTTTAGCATGGCCCCAGGCTGAGGTAAATGGGGTCTGTAGAGTCACAGAAAACAACAGCAACAATTTGTATACCATCTGTCAGGGGTTCAGGAGCAGAGGCGAGGGCAAGGGAGGAAACAGAGAGCGAGGGGGAGGAGTCCGAAGAAAGGATGAGTGATGACGACGACCCGAGATCTCCGAGTCTTTCCAGTGAATCGGAAGATTCACAGAAAGGGGCGCCAGTGGCCAGAGCAAAGGGGGGGCCTAGGGGGACACCCCAGGAGGAAGGGACCAGCGGGGGTTCAGAGGGCAGCAGTTGGAAATCGGGGCCAGCGTCCCCACCAGAGCGCAGTGGAGAGGAAGGACGTCAGGGATCGAGCCCTGGCAGCTCGCAGCAGGGAGGAGGGCATGAGTCAGGAGTGACCACGCCCCCATCGGGGAGCGAAGAAACGGTCAAGCGGAAAGTGGGAGGCTGGGCGCGCGCGCCAAGTTCAAATGTACAGGAGGGCGGCGCAGTAAGCAGCCCGGAAAGGGAGCCAGGTCCTAAAGCCCGACGCAAGGAGACAGGAGGGTCCGGGGGGTCAGCGTCAGAGGAGTCCCGGAGGGAGGAGACCACGGGGGGCAGAGGGACCCAGAGAAGGACGGTCAGGCGGAAAAGGTGGAGTAAGGCGAGGATATTAAGTTGGTGTACGAGGGGCGGAGATTCAGACGGAGCTTCGCCGGTCTAGCCATAAGACGTAGAGTTGCACGCAGCAGCTTGGAAATGGAAACTGTAACTCAATAAAGACTTTTATAAAGCGAACGCTGGCTAGCGTGATCCTCTGTGAGCTGGGATCGGGGAGCAGCTCTGACACCATCCTATACCCGCAGGTCTCAGGGCGGTTACAACACAATATAATAACACAAAATACATGTGAAAAACAAAAACAAAAAAAGCGAATGTAGAGTTGGAAGGGATGCCAAGGGTCATCTAGTCCAACCCCCTGAAATGCAGGAAGTCTGACACATCTGGAGGGCACCAGGTTGGGGAAGCCTGGTCTACGTTATAACTGGGAATGGATTGTGTCTGGGTGTTTGTGTGTCAGCCTTGGCCGAAACCTCAAGGCGAGATTCTTCTCCCCAAAGCGATAATGAGCGCTCGCCCTAATGCCATTATCCATTCCTGGAGTTTTGCCTTCAGAAATAGAAAGTGGGACGGCTGAGAAGCCAGCAGGGCCAGTCTTTTGATTGTGGCATGATGTTCTTGGATAATTGGAAGAGGCTTTCTTGTGCAAGCATCAAATCCTCTCTTGTCTATTAATCCCCATTTGTCCCCATTAATCCCCCATTAACCCTCTCGGAGTTCCGGCAGGTGGCGTTTCCCATCTCTGTCCAGCAGATGGCTCTCCTGCACTCTGCCCGGGCTCCGTGGCTATTGCCCAGGGAACTCTAAGAATAACTCTCTGACTCAGCCCGACTGTTTTTTAATTTTAGATGAATCATGACGCTGCGTGACTGCGGTGTTAATTTGTATTATGGGTAAATAGCATGCGCTTCCAAGGCACTGGTGCTAAACCCCGGTGTCAAAACAGCTCCGAGGGGAGCGCTTGGCATCGCGGGCAAGGAAACATCGGAATCCTGAAAGCGAGAACAGAAAACACCATCTCACAAGACAGACCCATAGTTTGCTGGCTGAGAAAAGCAGCCTCCGGGACCTGTTTGTAGAGGGGATAAAAAAACACACCCAGCAACATTGTGGGGGTCCTGATTTTGCAGAGTCTGAACTGTGGGCTTCACTTTCAGAAGCTGCAAGATTCCAGGGCAAGTGATATATTCATTCACAAGAACATAAGTAGACCCTGAGTACAGGCTTCAAGCTCTCGTGAGTTGCATTGACAAACCAAACACAGGGAAATTATGTATACAGAGTCAGACCTTTCGGCTCTCCAGCTCAAGGTTGTCTACGTGCCAGAAATGAACCAGATTTGGCGGGTGGGCCAAATCCTTAACTTCCTTACACCTTGCTGGCCAAATGCAAGGTCGATGGAGAAACTCTCTGGCCAAGCATCTGCCATCACAGTGACATCAGGCAACGGTCCTCAGGACTTCAAAGCACCTGCCTGGCAGGCTTGAAGTCACAGAATCACAGAATTGCAGAGTTGGGACCACAGGGATCATCCATTTCAACCCCCTGCAATGCTGGAATCTTTACGCCCAATGTGGGATTCGAACGCACAACCCTGGGATTGAGAGTCTCATGCTCCACCCACTGAGCTATCCCAGGTGATAGGGTGGTGACTTCAAGCCTGCTCCCTTCAGGGATTGTCTAGGCAATGTCTAGGGGCAACACGATGACCATGTACATGCGCAATAAACAATCTTTTATATAATTCCTTCAAACCATAACCAGTCCAAAATGAAATCTTTAGTCTCAAAGTCTCTGAAAATCTTTGAATGAAGCGAGGTACCAGACTTTGTACGATGAAAGACAAGCTGTGAAGCTTTGTGTATTCAGCAAATATGATGTCCAACACTGAACAGTGATTCCGGATATAGACTCCTGTTTCGTAGAATTCTTCGTCAGCATGGTGGGAGGATATAGAATTGCTTCATAAACCCATCTTATTTCGAATGAATGTATGTAAATGAAAATATCAAACGCTGTGGAACCGTGCTCATGTAATAACGTAGTCACTGCTGCATGATAGAGCCGGGAGCTTCGTGATTTGCTGATAGGCTGATTTTAATCAGCAAATATTAACCAGTAAGGCTGTGAGTAAAAGCACACCCTTGCTTAAAAGTTGCAGCTATTTTGGAGCTGGTATGTTGTTAACTGTACCAGGGAATGAAAAGAAGAAGATAAAAGAAACATTGAAGATGGACAACCCTTCTAACAAGAGATTTTAGCTTGGAAAGATGTTTAGCCTGGAAAAAAGGGAGTCTGAGAGGAGATATGAGAGCCATCTTCAAATATCTCAGTGGCATGCTTGTTTTTTCCTGCTCCGGAGGGTAGGACTCGAACCCAGGGCTTCAAGTTGCAAGAAAGGAGATTCCGACTAAAAGTTTGGGGAAAAACTTTCTGACAGTAAGAGCTTTTCGGCAGCGGAACAGACTCCCATGAGTGGTGGTGGACTCTCCTTTTTAAGCAGAGGTTGGATGGCCATCTGTCATGGGTGATCTGGTTGAGATTCCTGCATTTCAGGGGGTTGGACTAGATGACCGCTGGGTCCCTTCCAACTCTAGGATTCTATGATTAGTCTGTGTTGTTTGTTAAATTGTCACACATTTCCCGAAAAGAGGAGGTCACGTGTTATGCTCTCTCTCTCTCTCACTTTTAAACAAAACAGCCGAGCTATTATTCTGGAATCCCAGGCAGGGATGCAGCCAGAATCGTTGAGAGGTTTCTTGTGCCGCAATTGGCAAGCCTCAAGTCCCTTTTGGAAGGGCATTTGTTGATCACCAGACTTGCATTCTGGAGCAGCCTGGAACCGACTCCCAAAATACCTTGGTGATGCTCTTTTTTTGCTCCCCCCCTTCAACTCCCTCCTCAAAAGCCAACCGTTCTGTGAAATAAACACATCCCCCCCCCAATTGAACCTCCTTCCCTTCCTCCCATTACCCCTGCAGTGTGTCAAATTTAAGACTGAAAGTTCCTTGGGGCAGGGATAGCTCTGTCGGTAGACACTCATAATCCCTGTGTTCAAGCCCCACGTTGGGCAAAAGATTTCTGCATTGCAAGGGGTTGGACTAGATGGCCCTCATAGGCCCTTCCAGCTCTATATTATTTAAAAATAGTATAGTATTTAAAAATAAATACTATTTATTTTTTATCCCATAAAGCAGGTCCAACATCCTCAGGCAAGGCCCACCGGCACTGACACCTGCCCCGGGTCTGCGAGCCACCCTTTTGGATTTCCCACAATGCCCCTGAGGTAACACCACTCCAGGGCATTATGGGAAAGGTAAAAATGGTGGCTTGCAGCTGATCCCCGCCATCGCCGAGCAAGTCCACGGTTGGGGGCCCACAGATAAAGGAGGTGGACCACCAGAGAGCTATTTCCCAGAGAGACATAAAAAAAAAAAATACCAATATTTCTGGAGCGAGGATGGACCGTTGTGGTCTTTATTGACCAAATTAGATGCTTTGTGTTATGTACTGAAGTTCTCACCCTGGGCCAGCAGGGGGATACTGTAGATAGTTTTCACTCAGGTCCGCATATGCAAATAAGGGACTGAAAGTGATGTTCAGTGATTGGATAGTTACAGAAAGTTGTTACTGTTGCTTTGTAGCTGAGCTCTATATAAGCAGGTTGGCTGAACCCTTCAGTTCAGTTCTGTTCTGGACTGTGAATAAACAAGAGCTGTCTGAAGAACCGCTGTGTCGTCTGATATGTTCACCCACAACTTAACACTTTGGGCTGTACCGGTCCATCCTGATTTCCTCTTCCTCTGCCCCTTTGGTGGGGAGAAAGGGCCTGTGAGAAGCATTTGGAAAACAGACAAGCCGGCTAGATTTTCTAGACCTCGGCTCGGAAGGAGGGAAAGATGGAGGCTGGGATATATGCAATTCATCCTCAGGCCGATAGCAGCAACTGTGCTTATCCACAACATTCATTTTCATTTGGGTGTTCCTGGTTTACAGAGGGCATTCCTCTGTTAGGCAGAGTCAAGGGGCTGTCTTGTCAAAGTTCGGGGACCCGAGAAGAGGTGCCCACCAAGACCTTAACACCTGGGCAGCAGACCGATTGCACTTCGACTGCAATTTTAGCAACTGTTTCCAACTCTTGCCTCCGTGCATATAAATTGGGGCATGCAAATATGATGCAAATGTGTGCCCAATATAGCCCCCTCTCTCTCCCTTTTTGGTACCTGCCTGAATGGCCCCTGCACCAGAGTTAGGAACGCAGGCAGCTGCCTGAGTTTGACACAGAAAAGATTGACGGGTGCACAGCTCCAGGGCTCTCTGCCTGCCTCTGGGGACCCTACCCAGCCTGCAGCCCTCCCTTGCCCTGCCCTGTGCCCTCCTTGAACTCATTGGCCTGTCTGGGAAGCAGCAGTGCCATCTGGGCCCCACGACTGTGGGTGTCTGGGGTTGCGGGTGCATTACAGCATGCACAGCTCTGGCACCAAAATGTGTGGGTGCCAGACCCCTTCATGGGGAATTTTGTGGGTGCTTGGGCACCCAAGGCCCCAGGGAGTTGGCACCTATGCTGGGGTGTTCCCTTGAGATGCAATATTGCTTGACTGCATCGAGAGGAAGGTAGGTGTGTCTTTGTGTGTGCCTGCATGGAAAAAAGTGGGTTATAAATGCAAAAAATTAATGATGTGTTACCGTCTCCCTTCTTTCCAGTACAGTGGTACCTTGGGTTAAGTACTTAATTCGTTCCAGAGGTCCATTCTTAACCTGAAACTGTTCTTAACCTGAAGCACCACTTTAGCTAATGGGGCCTCCCACTGCCACCATGTGATTTCTGTTCTCATCCTGAAGCAAAGTTCTTAACCCAAGGTACTATTTCTGGGTAAGCGGAGTCTGTAACCTGAAGTGTCTGTAACCTGAGGTACCACTGTATTAGGAAATGGTCCCAGCTTTGTTGTTTTCCTTTTAAGTCTCACTGGATAGCTGAGTCAGTAAAGTATGAGACTTTTAATGTCAGGGTCCTGGGTTTGAGTCCCATGTTGGGCAAAATATTCCTGCATCGCAGAGGGTTGGACTAGATGACCCTCGTGGTCCCTTCCAACTCTACTATTCTACAGACCATAAGCATCAAATACAGCATATGAGAAGCAGACGAAGAAGAAGAAGAAGGAGGAGGAGGAGGAGGAGGAGGAGGAGGAGGAGGAGGAGGAGGGGAGTTTGGATTTGATATCCCGCCTTTCACTCCCCTTAAGGAGTCTCAAAGCAGCTAACAATCTCCTTTCTCTTCCTCCCCCACAACAAACACTCTGTGAGGTGAGTGGGGCTGAGAGACTTCAGAGAAGTGTGACTAGCCCAGGGGTCAGCAAACTTTTTCAGCAGGGGGCTGGTTCACTGTCCCTCAGACCTTGTGGGGGGCTGGATTTTTTTTGAAAAGAAAACAAAGAACGAATTCCTATGCCCCACAAATAATCCAGAGATGCATTTTAAATAAAAGGAAACAGAGATGCATTTTAAATAAAAGGACACATTCTACTCATGTAAAAACACACTGATTCCTTGCCTGGCCATGCACTAGCCCAAGGTCACCCAGCAGCTGCATGTGGAGGAGCAAGGACACGAACCCAGTTCACCAGATTACGAGTCTACTGAGTTATCCAGATGACTGGAGATTTGAACCCTGCACCTACCACTTGGAGGGAGCCAAGGAAACCTGGAGACCCCAGGGCTTGAGAGTAGCTCACTTGGTAGACCCTCAATTTCAGGGTTTTGGGTTTAAGCCCCACATCGGGCAAAAGATCCATGCATTGCAGGGGGCTGGACTAGAAGACCCTCGTGGCCCCTTCCAACTCTGCAATTCTACAATGATTTTATGAAACAATGAATGGGGTTCTCCGCTTCAAGTCAAAACTCCCTTTGGGCTTCCTCTACTCTTAGCCACCGGAAGTAACTTACAATGAGGCTTCCTAGCTTCTGCTCAACGTTCCTGGTACGTGACCAAACTGAGATTGATTCATTCTCTACCTCCCCGACGTGGCTGGAGAATGAAGTTTGGTTGTGCAGGGACGTGTGTTCGCCTCGCTGTCCGTGAATCGGGCTGCTGGCTGATGAATTACTAGCGTGTGACGAAACGCACCGATCGGCTTCCCAGCTGAACACCGCAGGCTTAGAGATGCGAGCGGCTATTCTTGGCTCCATTCATCCCTGGGGCCACATTCATCCTTAAAGCAACCCCAGCTCCCATCCACGGCAGTAAATGAATTTGCACCGGAGGAGAAATTGGCCCTTCTCCTGCGTAGGCCCGAGAGAGCCGTTAAGCTCTTCCGCAGATTAAAATGTCTTTTGGCAAAACAGGGGCCGGTGATATTTATTATCTGCTAAGTGAGATGAGCTGAATGGCCTGGTCACATACAGGACAGTCGCATGCTGGTCGCGAGGGGCTTGCGAGGTGGACGAGCAGGGGCTCAGTCAAGCTCTCTGGGGCTTGTGGTCTGGCCCCAGCATAACCTCACAAGCCCCTGTCCTTCAGAGACATCCGTCCCTTGCAATATGAAATGCAAAGCACAGCTCGGGAGTAGAGCTTTTGCCTTGGGATAAAAGAATCACAGAATCATAGAATTGTAGAGTTGGAAGGGACCCCAAAAGGTCCTCTATTCCAACCCCCTGCAATGAAGGAATCTCAGCTAAACATCAATGACAGATGGATATCCAACATCTGTTGAAAAACCTCCAAGGAAGGAGAGTCCACAAGCTCCAGAGGGAGTCTGTTCCACTGCTCTCACTGTCAGGAAGACCTTCCTGATGTTTAGTCATAACCTCCTTTCTTGAGGGCACGAGATATAGGTCATAATATAATGTTTGAAGATTGGGAAAGATGGTGGAAAACGGATTTAAAATTTGCAGACTGCTCTTTGTTGAAAGAAAACTACATGAAAATGATGTAAAGATGGTATATAATACCAGTGCAGATAGGAAGAATGTATAAAACTGGTTCAAATATATGATGGAAATGCAAGGGAAAAGAAGGGAAGTTAAAAAAATTCTGGGAAATGATATACAATGAGTTGAAGAAGATGTTCCAGTTAACATTTGTAAAAAAGCCTGAAGCATTTTCGTTATGGGTTGTAGGAAAAGACCTGCCAAGGAAATTGAAAAACATTTTCATGTATGTGAGAACGGCGGCAAGAGTCTTAATAGCACAAGGATGGAAGAACGAAGAAACCCCGACCAAAGAACTGTGACAAGGGAAACTGATGGACTACGTGGAATTGGCGAAATTGACACACAAACTGCGTGATAAGCACAACTGTGACTTTAAAGAAGAATGGGAACCTTTTACAAAGTACTTAAAGAAACAACAAACTGAATTGGACTCCTTGGCAGGTTTTGAATAAACATACACAAATTTATTATTGGTAACATATAGATAGATAAATTAAGGATCTTTACAATTTTATAACATGCAGAGGATGACATGTGCTGAAAAACCAGAGAGAGAAGCCAAGGGAAGTCTGGGGGTGGTGGGGGTGGTGGTTCTTTTTTGGGGAGGGGGGAGGGAAAAATGGGGGGGGGAAATGAGGATGATATGTTTTTTGATAAATTGTTATGTTGAAATTCCTAATAAAAAAATTAAAAAGAAAAGAAAAACCTTGTAACTTGAAGCCATGGGTTCGAATCCTACCCTCCAGACCAGGAGAAAACAATCCGGGGGAAACCCGAATTGTCATTTACTCTGACTGAGCGCTATGGCTGAGCCGGCAGAGCATGAGACTCTTAATCTCAGATTCCTGCATTGCAGGGGGTTGGACTAGATGACCCCCGTGGTCCCTTGCAGCTCTACGATTCTGTGATTCTAAAGAGCATTTGAAGGCAGCTGGAGGAAAGGAAGTGTGGGTGATCCCTGAGCTGGCATGTGTGAACGATCCAGCTCAGCTGAAATGCCACAGAGACCAAACTTTATGACAGCGTCAGCATGCGCGTATGTGTGAGCATGGATGATGCATGTAGAAGCATCTTCAGCAACCAGACTCCTTTCCCCCTCTCGGCCAGCTTCAGTCTCGGCCTGGCCTGCCGCATCTTGGAGGTCATGAGACTTTCCTTGTTTTGTTTAGACTGCCTCTAAGCAGCCTGTGATTGATGCCTCTCCTTTTAGTTAATTGCGTTTCTGCTCTTGATGCTTTTATTGTGACATTTTATGGCTGGCTTTAGTTCTTATTTTTTTTAAAAAAAAGAATGATTACGTTCTGCTTTTATGCCTTCTGCTTTGAGTCTCCAGAATGGCAGCATAAAAACAAAATTAGAAAAATGAAAAAGCATGGTGGTAAAGTTCCCTCCTTGCTGCGCCTCCCTCAGTTACCTGCAGTGTGTTGGGTCTGAGAGACAGGTTTTCTTCCTCTCTTCTCCCCACCTGTTTCCAGCAAATTGCAATTGCAAAACCAGGTGGTGCTTATTGAAGGTCGGGGACTGCCGGCTGCCACCCCTCGCAGCAAGAGCATGTCCGGACTTGACCTTCAGACCCTGCTGCTGTTACATGATCCATATTCCCTAAATTTCAGCCAAGAAGGCTGAGCAGGTTGTGGAGCGAAGGTGTCAGATTTGAGGTGCCAAGAGTTACTCAGAGACTCTATTCCCCCTCCAGGGAATTTCCTTCATATGTGATGGACTTGTTGGTTGTTGTTTAGTCGTTTAGTCGTGTCCGACTCTTCGTGACCCCCTGGACCAGAGCACGCCAGGCACTCCTGTCTTCCACTGCCTCCCGCAGCTTGGTCAGACACATGTTTGTAGCTTCGAGAACACTGTCCAACCATCTCGTCCTCTGTCGTCCCCTTCTTCTTGTGCCCTCAATCTTTCCCAACATCAGGGTCTTTTCCAGGGAGTCTTCTCTTCTCATGAGGTGGCCAAAGTATTGGAGCCTCAGCTTCAGGATCTGTCCTTCCAGTGAGCACTCAGGGCTGATTTCCTTCAGAATGGAGAGGTTTGATCTTCTTGCAGTCCTTGGGACTCTCAAGAGTCTCCTCCAGCACCAGAATTCAAAAGCATCAATTCTTCGGCGATCAGCCTTCTTTATGGTCCAGCTCTCACTTTCATACATCACTACTGGGAAAACCATAGCTTTAATTATACGGACCTTTGCTGGCAAGGTGATGTCTCTGCTTTTTAAGATGCTGTCTAGGTTTGTCATTGCTGGTGGACTTCTACCAAGGTCAAAGCCTTCTGGGATATAGTATATAATGAATTAAAAAAGGTTTTTAAATATAATTTCAACAAAAAAGGCATTTTTGTTAGGTTTAACTGGAGAGGAATTTTTTTTAAAAAGATGTAAATTTGTTTATGCATGCCACAACGGCTGCAAGGATACTTCTGGCCCAGTAATGGAAGCAGCAGGAACTTCCTACATTGGAAGAATGGCAAACAAAGATGGCGGAATATGTAGAGTTGGCAAAGCTATCGGGGAAGATCTGGAATAGGTGCGACAAAATGTTTCAAGAGGACTGGAGCAAATTTATATTTTACATAAAAGAAAATTGAAAACATTTGAAAACGTTTGTAGGTTTGAGTTGAAACGTTTTGTAATGTAAAAATAAGGAGCTGTTTCACATATAACAAGGTGAAATGTTAAAAGAAGATAGAAGGTAAAAAAGAGCGGTTACAGAAATGCTAAGAATTTATTTAAAGATGTTTGGAAGTCAGAAAGAGGGAGGGAAGGTGGTTGATGCTCTGTTTGAGCAAGGTTTAAGGTTATAGATTTATGTAATAAAATGTGACTAAATATGGAAAACTCAATAAAAATCAGTATTATATAAAAAAGAGACTATATTCTCCCTCCAGAGCTACAATTCTCTCTGGGGTTTACCAGTCCATCCCTTTTCTCAGGGAGCTCTGGGAACTGTAGCTCTGTCAGGAGACCAGAGGATCGAACAACTCTCCTCGCCCTTAAAAATTACAGCTCCCAGAATTCTTTGGGGGAAGCCTGGACTGTTTAAAGCAGCACCATGGTGCTTTAAATGTATAATGCAGATGTTTGCTTCATGCTCTGATGGCATGGTATGAATAATGGTGATTTTAGCACAGCGCCGAAGTGACCATGATAATACAGGAGCTTGGAGCCGAATCTTCCTCTCATTTTTTTTTTTTTTTGCAGCCAAGTCAAATCTGCAAAATTCAAGAAACTTGGTGCAGGCCAGGGGTTAACCTCCAAGTTCACATTCTTAGAAAACCAGAGGGAGGGGAGGAACTTGGAAGCTGGAAAAACAAACACAGAATAGTCTTGGGAGAGGTTCGGCCATCACGGAACTATTTTTCCAAGTCTCCAAGTGAACAGATTGAGCATCCGTTGCATTTGCCCTTTTATGAGTTGTCTGGGTGGATGATTTGCCATCAGTTTTTCCAGGGTCACCTTTTGCTCTTTAGCAGGAAGCGTTTTTCTATATCCCCAGCGAAAAGAGAGGGTTGCGGGGGAAACTGCACACTCTCTGGTTCGATTAATATGAATCAATCGGTTTTGACACAGACTAATCCGGCATATGCCCTCTCTCAATCAGCATGCAAACCGAAGCACGGCTGGCTATCCTTTGAAACTGACAATTCCCCACTGCTGCGATGATGCAGTTCTCCAACACCAAACTGCGAGAAAAATGCCCATGTTCAGAATATAATGCACAGAACTCTACCAAGGGGAGAAGGAATGGCTTGCAAAATTGGGTGTATGAAGCAAACTTGTGTATTATTTGTTGATTTGCTGGACAGCCGCCCTGAGACCCCTGGGTATAGGGTGGAATATAAATTAAATAAATAAAAATAAAATAAGATAAAACTAATATAGCAGCAGCAGCTGCAGCTGCAACGAAAACCCACTGCTTGAAAACAGCAAAACGTAAAAGCACAGGTAGATACGGCAACTCCATTTCTCAGGGAACATTTTGTGTCTCCTGAAGCCCCTCCTCTTTCAACCCCAAAATATTTGGAGAATTAAGCAAAACCCTGATAAAACTGTGAGGGGAGTCTTGCCAGATCAGACCAAGGGGACGTCGAATTCATATTTTCAGCAGCGTTCAGCCAAATTTCTCTGGGAAGAATGAATATAAGGAAGAGCCCTGGAATTAGATTGGGACAAAAGCCCATTTGGTCCAGCAGCCTGTTCTCATAGCAGCCAACTAGCTGCCTATGGGAAGCCCTCATAGCACAACAGCGCCCTCCCCTGGGGAACAAATGCATTAGTCTATGCGCCAAGATGGTCAAGGGTCTGGAAACCAAGCCTTATGAGGAACGGTTGAGGGAGTTGAGTATGTTCAGCCAGGGAAAGAGGAGACTGAGACGAGATAGGATAGTCATTTTCAGATATCTAAAGGGAAGGAAGATGGAGCTTAGGGTCTTATCCACTCTACAGTGCTATGATTCTATGTATCCTCTGGCCCCTGAGATGTCTTAAGGCAGCAGAATCAAAAGCCTTTCTACACTGATATTTCTGTCTGCTTCATTGATCTGACTTATGACATTCTGCTTATTCCCATTTTATTTCCGTTCTGAGTTGTTGCAAGTGGCTTTGGAGGCCGGAGACCAAGCCAGAGGCAGTGCATCCATCGCCGGGCAGTAAATTCCTCCAAATCTCCAGTTGCTGGAAACTGCAGGTGGGAAGAGGGCTGTTGCGCTCAGTTCTGCTTGCAGTCTTCCCCAGGGCATCTGCTGGACCACAGTTGTGAGAGCAGGACATTGGACGAGAGGCACCATTGGCCTGATGCTACAGGTTTCATCTTACCCCTTCAGGGAACCGGTGTGATGGCCTGGGACTCTGGCTTGGACTCGGAGCCAGAGGAGTCTCAGTCCGCACTGGATCCTTTGCCTCAGGCGGCAGCCAAACCTAGTCTGGAGCCTGATCCTGAAGAGCCCCAGTCTGCACAGGTTCCCCTGCAACAAACACCAGCTGGGCCAAGTCAGGGGCCTGAGCCTGCCCTGGCTCCAGATGCGGGGTTGACCACGTTGCATTCAGCTGGGCCATCACTTACAGCTGCTCCACTACCGGTTTGGTCAGGGGAGGCTGAGGCGGACCCTGGGTCTAGTAACCCACCGATGTCTCCCGAGCTGCAGAGACTCAGGTCTGAGAGAAGGAGAGACCTGAGTACTCGCAGGAGGAGTGCTCGCCTCTGGGCAAAACAGGGAGGTGAGTCACCAGGGGATCAGGACCGGCTGTTACCCCGACAGGCATAAATGGCTGCTGGACCCCGCCCCAGGTTGTGGGAGCAACGTTGCTGTTTGTCTGAACCTGCCTGTGATCCTGTGCCTGACCTTGCCTGGTTTCCTGCCTTGGCCCTGTCGGACTGACTCCTTGCAGAACCCTTGGATTCGGGACCGGACCTGGACCGTGTTGCTTGGGTTACCCCTGGGCCCAGCACAACTGCAACCAGCCAACCCACCAAGGAAGTCAGAGAATGAGTGGACCGAGGACAGGAGAAGACAAGCCTTCCTCTTCCAGATCCACGAAGCAAAAACAGAAGCCCCCCAAAAGAGGGAGCCATGTGGCCAGAGGGTGGAGTTCTTTGCAGCTCCCAGCTGAGACTGCTCCCACACTGTCCCTTTTCAGGCTTGGCTGGGGCGCTTGCCAAAAAGAACACACTTGACTTGCCAAGTCCCCAGCTTTTCGCCAGCTGATTCCGTGTGAAAAAATGCACATAATTTCCCATAATTTTTTATGACAGGGCAGGAGGGGGAGGGGCCATCTCCTTCTCTCCATGTCCTTGGTTGCTCTTCCTTCCCACCTAGAGAACCCAGCCCGGCGAACTAGTTTCCTTGGAAGTGTCCCGTGAAAAGATCTGAGCTGAGATGTTTAGCAGCTTGAGAAGGGCTGCTCCATTTTTCTTTCATTGGTGGGGAGGGGAGAAAGTGTGGGGAGGGGTAAAACCAGGACGCCGTGAATGGTCCTGCTGGCTACCTTCTGCCAAGGGGGAGACAGAACGGCCTTTGTTTTCAAACTTCTGTGAGACGGATCTCTGCTTTCGTACACAATGAACAACTTCCTCTGGGATTGTTTGGCCATGTCTCCCTTTGTCTCCCTCTCGTTTGGCGCCTCCTTGTTTCATGTGATGCTCTTTGATGCATTTGCAACCTTGGCCCAGACCAGTGCCAAACTCAGCCAGCAAGTTGGCCGGGCCAGTAAAGGAGGTCAGCTCTCAGGAGCAGAGAACATGCTTTGCAGTCAACAAGGACTCGGACTCTATTGCTGGAACCTCCGGTTCAAAGCAGGGCTAGGGAAGACATGGGCCTGAGACCTGGAAGAGGGTCTCCAAGGCGGTGCCCGTGGGCATCAGTGTGGCCCCCTCAGTAGCTCCCAGGGCATTCACAAAAGTCACCAGTGTGATGCAGCAGCAAGCAAGCAAGCAAGCAAGCAAGCAAGCAAGCAAAGAAGCAAACAACTAATGCAATTCTAGGCTGCTTCAACAGACGTCTAGTGTCCCGATCAAGGGAAATAATAGTACCACTCTATTCAGCTTTGATCAGACCACATCTGGAACAATGTGTCCAATTCTGGGCACCACAATTTCAGAAGGATGCTGACAAGCTGGAACATGCGCAGAGGAAGGCAACCAGGATGATCAAGAGTCTGGAAATGAAGCCTTATGAGGAACGGTTGAAGGAGCTGGGTATGTTTAGCCTGGAAAAGGGGAGACTGAGAGCAGAAATGATAGCCATCTTCTAATATCTCAAGGGCTGCCACATGGAAGATGGAGCAAGCTTGCTTTCTCCTGCTCTGGAGGGTGGGACCTGAACCAATGGATTCAAGTTACGAGAAAGGAGATTAAGGTTAAACATTAGGAAGAATTTCCTGAGGACAAGAGCTTTTCAGCATTTAAAGGGTGTGACTTCCCCCAAAGCATCCTGGGAACTGCAGTTTGCCCCTCACCAAACTACAGCTCCCAGGAAACTGCAGTTCCCACAATTCTTTGGGGGCAGTTGGGTGCTTTAAAAGTATGGTATGTACACAGTCTGAGTTTCCAGCCTAAGTTTGTCCTAAAAGGACAGGTTATTGGAGACAGGGGTAGCAGCTGGTAAATGTAGGTCTAAAAAAATAGGGAGATGACCTGCTCCCCCCCCAAATAATGTATCCACCATCTCCTCTTGACTTGACTTATCACTGCCACAAAACTTTGCTTAAAAGTCCTGTCCCGTTGACCCTCGGGGACCAATAATGGCATTTTTGGAAGCTGCTCAGTTGCTCAGGCTGGAGGAATCTGGGCTGAGTCCCTACAGGGAACACTCTGTTCCCTGTTGCAGCCAAGGGAAGCTGTGTATCTTTCTTGAGATACCTCTCCCAGTGACCCCTTGCGCAGTCACCACTGCCGCCGCCACTATCAGCTCATTCCTGGCAGGCTCCCCGATGTGTGCTCTCCATGAGCATGGGAAGAGGGCCAAGACACACATGTCCTGCCTGCAGCTCTGCCCAAAGGAGGGATTCCAGTCTTGGGGAGAGGATGCTGGCATTCAATGCTGCCCACTTCTTAGCAGGACACGGCCCTAAAATGCCCTAGGGGAAAAAAACCCATCCATCACACTAGGCTCTAAAGTGGGCTGACCTTCTGTCACTTTCCAGCAGCTTAATCATCAAAGTTTCCTGGGCAAAATTGATGGAACATTAAGACAACCTTGCAAAGAGGTGACCTCATTACAGTAGACGCTCGGGTTGTGAACGTGATCTGTGTGGGATGCACGTTCGCAACCCGCAGTGCCTGCAACCTGCAGCGGTGCATCTGCGCATGCGCAGGTTGCCATTTGGCACTTCTGCGCATAGCGTGATTTAGTGCTTTTGCGTATGTGCGACCGCTGAAACCCGGAAGTACTTCCGGGTTTTGGCGGTCCGTAACCCGAAAAAAACACAACCTGAAGCGTCTGTAACCCAAGGTATGACTGTAGATCATGGGGAAAATGTATGGCAAGACCTCTGCACACCCTCCAACATTCCTCAGATGAAAATAGGGACATTTCTCACTCTCTCCCACAACTGACCCTCCTCAATCCCATTTTTTGTGTCCCCCCTACAGAGCATTTCCTATCAGAAGAAGGGTGAGTGTGACCCACCAGACACAGCACACATGCCTTCCATCGTCCTGAAAAAACCCCATCACAAGGTGGCACCAGTATCTCCTCCCATACTCTCCAACATTTCTCCGATGGAAATAGGGATGTCCTAGGGTTGCCGTATTTTGAAAAGGAAAAAAGAAAAGAAAAAAGAGGACGCTATGACGACTCTCATTTTAAATACGCCTACTATATGTAGGCTAAAGCAAGTTTTCAACCATCAGTTATGGCTATGCCTCATCCAGAATGTATAGACAGGGACGGTTTGGCAAATGTTAAAAATCCACCCAGACAGAAATTTTACCCCTGAAAAAGAGGATGTGTCCTGGAAAAGGAGGACACATGGCAACTCTAGATATCCTATACCACCACCACCACCACCACCACCATATATAATGTAATATAATAATAATAATTTTATTATTCACACTCTGCCCATCTGACTGGGTTCCAAAATATATAAAAACATTAAACATTTTTAAAAAATACACTATACAGGGGCTGCCTTCAGATGGCTTGAGGGGTTGCATAATCTCCAACATTTCTCTGATGAAAATAGTGATCTCTCAAGGAAAAGTGGGACAGTCCAGGATCAAATAAGAAACTGGGATGGCTTCTGTAAATCCAGGATTGTCCCTGGAAAATAGGGACACTTGGAGCGTGTGCCCTAAGGCGGCCTTGGAAAGAACTGTCATCATTAGATCACAGGGAGTAATGTGTTGCAGGACATCTGCTCTTGCTAAACCTAGGCAGCTGGATCAAAACAGAGCAAGACCTTTGCTCCTCTGCCATCAAACTACTGCCATTAGTATGACGAAGTCTGAACTGCTCAGAAAATAATCCTTGGTCGTCCTGGAATTCCTTAGCTGCTTTGCAGGCAGACTTAGCAACGTACACCTTGCAATAGCATGGACTGGAGATCAATAACAATTACAGTCGTACCTTGCATCCCAAACGACCTGGAACTCAAGACATTTTGGCTCTCGAACGCCGCAAACCCAGAAGTGATTGTTCCGGTTTGCAAACATCTGACGGGGCTTCTGCAGCTTCCGATTGGCTGCAGGGGCTTCCTGCAGCCAATCAGAAGCTGCAATTGGGTTTCCGAATGTTTTGAAAGTTGAATGGACTTCCAGAATGGATTCTGTTCAACTTCCAAGGTACGACTGTACGCTCACATTGGCCTGAACCAAAAGGGGGAAAGAGGTGGAGGGGGGAATGGTAAGTGGGGTTGGATGGTGATGTTTCTATTGTACTTAATGTATGTGTCAGCATCGCTGGTGCAGGTTCTCTTTGCTATTCGCTTGTGTTCCTTTGGTGGTGAGAGAGGTTGGGGTTGGCCTAGGGTGTGGTTGTTTGTTTGTGATTGGCTGTGCGAACTTTGTTTTCGTGTGTGAGTGGGGTGGGCGGGTGTTTTGGATCAGGTTAGCCATATTGATTCATATGCTGTTGGTGGATTCTTGTCGTCTTGTTGGGCTGTGTATGTGATAAAGGGGAGCCATACCAGGGTGAAGGTGTCTTCTTCTATTTGTCCCCGTGTCAGTTTCAGTTTATTGGTTAATTTTCCTAGTAGGGCTGTTTCCCATGCTATTTGGTACCATTGGCCCATGCTTACTCCTGACAGGTCTCTCCAGTGTCTGGTTATGATGTTTCTGGTTGCTGAGAGTAGGTGGGTTATGAGTTCTTTGTGATGTGAGTGGGCATTATTGTCTTGGAAGATGTTTAATAGGGTCAGTTCTGGGGTGATTTCTAATACAGTGGTGCCCCGCAAGACGAATGCCTCGCAAGACGAAAAACTCGCTAGACGAAAGGGTTTTCCGTTTTTTGAGTCGTTCCGCAAGACGAATTTCCCTATGGGCTTGCTTCGCAAGATGAAACGTCTTGCGAGTTCTTGCGAGTTTGTTTCCTTTTTCTTAAAGCCGCTAAGCCGTTAATAGCCGCTAAGCCGCTAATAGCCGCTAAGCCGCTAATAGCCGTGCTTCGCAAGATGAAAAAACCGCAAGACGAAGAGACTCGCGGAACGGATTAATTTCGTCTTGCGAGGCACCACTGTACTTGCTTAGTTATTTTGCTTATTTCTTTTATTGTTGTTGTTCAGTATAGTTGGATTTTGGGGCATTCCCACCACATGTGGAAGTATGTGCCTGCGGAGGTGACCCTCTCCAGCATTTTGGTGAGGTTCCTGGGCATATTAGCGCTAATTTCCTTGGTGTTAGGTACCACCTGTAGGTGAGTCAACAGGCTCTTATGTTCTTATGTACTACTAAAAGGAGCACCATCTCTGAGAAGATGGCCCAAACCATTGTGTTGTGGAACCTTGAATACTAATACGTTCATTGTGACATCAGCCAGATTTATGATGGCATCATGGACTTGGACTGCATATACCTAGCACATTTAAAGTACCCTCCACAATAATCCTGGAAATTATAGTTTGTTAAGGGTGCTGGGAGCTGCTGCTCTGTGGGGAGACAAACTACAGTTTCCGGGATACCTTCTTTGCGGTGTGTGTGCATTGATGTGCTTTATATATATGGTGTGTATGGAATGACACACACAGACACAGCTGTGAAGGAAAAGCGTAAAAGTTGGTGCTAAAAGGTCATGAAAGGCAAAAAGTACAGCTTGTGGCAGTTCAATCGGAGCTTAAACGCAGGTGAAATAAGCATGTCACAACAGCAGTAGGTGAAGATAACAAAATCATCTTAGCATTGCCAAGTAAAGTAGCACCTCTAATGAGACAGGCCACCATTGTCTCTGTTCAGACCCAGATGAGTAGGATTAAACTCTTGGTGAGTTTCAAATCAGTTTCCCCATCAAGTTTTCCTTCAAAGTTCCTTTTTTCAAGGTGGGGAGGCATGGTGCACCTGAAGGTCAGTAAGAGAGAATCCTGATAGGCTGAAGTGTTTGAATGCTGTCATTGTCACATGAAACCTAGATCAGTGTTGCTGAAATCAATGGTTTTACAGGCCAGTCCATCTGCTGTCCCAGTGCCCTGAAGGATATCACCTGCCAACACACCTGCTATTTGTGATGGCTATTGATGCTCACCTTTGACTGCCAGACATCCTTCCAAGGTTGGGAAAACAGCAACACCTAAGCGAGTGCAATGTGGCAGGTGAGGCCAGTGCTGGGAGTGGCCGCCGAGACCATATAACATTGGTCCTGAAAGATCTTCATTGGCTCCCAGTACGTTTTCGAGCACAATTCAAAGTGTTGGTGCTGACCTTTAAAGCACTAAACGGCCTCGGTCCTGTATACCTGAAGGAGCGTCTCCACCCCCATTGTCCAGCCCGGACACTGAGGTCCAGAGCCGAGGTCCTTCTGGCGGTTCCCTCACTGTGAGAAGTGAGGTTACAGGGAACCAGGCAGAGGGCCTCCTTGGTAGTGGCGCCTGCCCTGTGGAACGCCCTCTCAGCAAATGTCAAGGCAATAAACAACTATTTTACTTTTAAAAGACAACTGAAGGCGGCCCTGTTTAGGGAAGTTTTTAATGTCTGACACTGTATTGTTTTTAATATTCGGTTGGAAGCTTATATTTGATCCAAGGTGGGAAGAGTGCACCCAATTATTCTCTCCGCGGTCTTTACAACCCTGGACAGGATTGTTTCCCCCCTGACCTTGCAGCTCCCAAACCACACACAGAGACCATAAATTAATAACAGTCTCCACAGTACAATGGTAAAATGCCATCAACAGGTCCTTTGAGAGATTATTTTTCTGGAGGATTCTCAGAAAATATAACCTCTGCTGTGCTCTCTTCATCAGGTCTCTTCATCAGGTCTAACCTTTGATCAGGTTAGGTCATCTCTGAACTCCATTCTCAGAAATCGAAACACAATCTGGGGACCCAAGGGTGAGAAAGGCTGCTCTATAGCACATGCAGAAGCTGCATTCTTGACCACTGGACCCCCTCTCAGTCTCATCTGCTCAATCCACCAGAGGCATTAATGCTTCTGAATACCAGTTTCTGGAAACTGCAGGAGAGGAGGGTGTTCCTGAACTCAATTCCTGCTTTCGGGGCATCTGGTTGGCCACTGTGAGAGCAGAATGCTTGAGTAGGCAGGCCACGATCCAGAGGACTCTTATTCTCTTAAGCAAACATTGTCGGTGGATTCTTTTCTTTTTAAGTTAGGTTTTATGGCCCTCTTCGTTTTAAAATATGTGTTTTAACTGTATATTTAGTTTTAATAGTTTTTTTTTCCATTGTTTTAGATTGCATTTTAATTACTTGGTGAACCACACAGCGAACTCAGAGGCGGACGTATAAATTCAGCTCATAAAACAAGTTATTGCACGATTGCTGATTGGCTGGATTTGTAACCCAGAAAAGGGAGTCTTGTAATTAGAAGCACAAACATAGCATTCCAGCATCGGCAAATGGTGAGAATGCTCTCAGAAGCAAGACCTTTGAGAAATGACAGTGGAACGGATTTCCTAGGAAGGAGGTGGACTCTCCTTCCTTGGAGGTTTTTCAGCAGAGGTTGGGTGGCCATCTGTCAAGGATGCTTTAGCTGAGATTCCTGCATCACACGGGGTTGGACTTGATGACCTTGGGGTACCTTCCAACTCTACAATTCTATGATTCTGGGAAGCAGCTCCTACCAACCAAAATCAGTGGAAATAAAGGATACAGAAGGCTCCCTTAGAGAGCTGCCTCCAGTGTGTTCTGCTGTTAATCCATCCCAGGTCTTCAGCACCACTTTGCTCTCCTGAGCAAACATCACATCTGACATATGGTGATGCTTGGCATGCTCCTTTTTCAAATATACCTCGTGTGGGATGAGGTGGGTGGGAAGTTGAACTTCTCAGCCTGGGATCTGGCCACTTTGAACAACCTACAAACAGTTCCGTTGAAAATAAGTTCTAAAATGTGGGTAACCAGCAGAAGAGTGTCCAGAATGCGGCAGCTAGACTGGTGACTGGGAGACGATATAACACCGGTCCTGAAAGTTCTTCATTGGCTCCCAGTACGTTTCTGAGCACAATTCAAAGTGTTGGTGCTGACCTTTAAAGCCCTAAATGGTATAGCTGTCAACTTTCAGATTTGAAAATAAGGGATCAGCAGCCTCACCTGTCCCGGGGACAGTCCATGGGATATCTAACAATCTGGGATAGCAGCGGGAAGCAGTGAGAAACGGCGCTGGAATAAGGGAATTTCCCGCAAAAGAAGGGAAGGTTGACAGCTATGCTAAACGGCCTTAGCCCAGTATACCTGAAGGAGCGTCTCCACCCCCATTGTTCAGCCCGGACACTGAGGTCCAGTGCCGAGGGCCTTCTGGCGATTCCCTTGCCGCGAGAAGTGAGGTTACAGGGAAGCAGGCAGAGGGTCTTCTTGGTGGTGGCACCTGCCCTGTGGAACGCCCTCCCAGCAGATGTCAAGGCAATAAACAACTATTTTACTTTTAGAAGACGACTGAATGCGGCCCTGTTTAGGGAAGGTATTAATGTCTGATGCTGTATTGTTTTTAAAATTCGGTTGGAAGCCGCCCAGAGTGGCTGGGGAAACCCAGTCAAATGGGCAGGGTATAAATAATAAATCATCATCATCATCATCATTATTATAGCAAACCTTCATGCTGGGACCTGGTTTCCCAGGTTGCAAGACAGGAGATTGCGACTCAACATCAGGAAGAACTTTCTGACCGTAAGAGCTGTTTGACAGTGGAACGGTCTCCCTCCAGAGGTTGTGGACTCTCCTTCATTTGAGGTTCTTAAGCAGAGGTTGGATGGCCATCTGATATGGATGCTTTAGCTGAGATTCCTGCCTTGCAGGGGATTGGAATGGATGATCCTTGGGTCCCTTCCAATTCTATAACTCTGTGATTCCGCCAGGGCTTGCTGTGGAATCAGCTGATCAGTGCTGACAGCAAGCCATGCTTGCTGAGCACACTTCAAGGCCTCCTGTGCAGCTGTATCTCTATCTTGTCACAGCTAAAAATTTCTTTAATGATAAAAGAACTAAGTCAGCATGAGTCTGCGGCTTACAATGACTCATGCAACCTTTCACCAAATTGTACCTGTATATATAGAGTGGTCAATGTTATTGTTGCATGTGGGTTGGTTGGATGGTAGAAAGCTGGTTGCGTTTGATATGTATAAAGAACAAGAAGAAGAGTTTGAATTTGATATCCCACTTTATCACTACCCTAAGGAGTCTCGAAGCAGCTAACAATCTCCTTTTCTTCCCTCCCCCACAACAAACACTCTGTGAGGTGAGTGAGGCTGAGAGACTTCAGAGAAGTGTGACCAGCCCAAGGTCACCCAGCAGCTGCATGTGGAGGAGTGGGGAATCAAACCCGGTTCACCAGATTACGAGTCCACCATTCTTAACCATTACACCACACTGGCTCTCTGGACAAAGCTATTGGTCGTGGTTGAAGAAGAAGACTTTTTAAGAATAAAAGCAGCAATACTCTGCAAGAATACTCTTTCTCAAAGACTCTTTTGTGTCAACTAAGGTCTGAGGACTAGGCAAAGGAGTAAAAAGGAGGTCAGAACCTTTTCCTTTTCCAAACACTGGCATATCTGTCCAACACAACCTGACATACAACATTGGGTGTGTCAGGTCTAATTTGACCCGCATGTCAGAGGTTCTTTTCCCCTGGCTGACTGCGACAAGAATATCTAGCAGAGCCACATCATTTTATTTTATTTTTGAGATGGGAAGCTCTGTAATAGCTAATGGCCATTATAGCTCCTTATTCTGAAACGGAGCCATTTTCATTTGTTACGGCAAGGAAAATAAATTTCCACAGAGCAGCTTAACATGTATTATGCCGGTATTTAAAACAGCTTATTGGATGCTGCCATTTGCTGTCTCCAATATAATTTCCCCCCTTCCAGACACAAAATTTTGCCTTAACAACAAATGTGGGAAAACTCTGGTTCATGATGCGTTTTCCATTTATTCTGGAAGAGCTCTTGCAATATGAACGAGAGGCAACGATCCTAGTATTGAATGCCTCCCTGTTGAATTAGTTGAGCATGTTTGCACAGTGCAGCTTGTGTTAAGCACACTGAACACAGATGCCCAATAGCATCTTCCTTTGAATAGACAATTCTGTGGTTTATGCCATCTTGCATATTTTATAGGACCACAAGTGTACATGTGTCTAGTCATACAAAGTCCCTTTGAGTTCAGTGTGGACTATTTATTAATAATATCAGAAATATGAATGTGGGTGGCGCTGTGGGTTAAACCACAGAGCCCAGGGCTTGCTGATCATAAGGTCGGCTGTTCGAATCCCTGCAACGGTGTGAGCTCCCGTTGCTCGGTCCCTGCTCCTGCCAACCTAGCAGTTTGAAAGCACATCAAAGTGCAAGTAGATAAATAGGTACCGCTCCAGTGGGAAGGTAAACGGCGTTTCCGTGTGCTGCTCTGGTTCGCCAGAAGCGGCTTAGTCATGCTGGCCACATGACCCGGAAGCTGTACGCCGGATCCCTCAGCCAATAAAGCAAGATGAGCGCCGCAACCCCAGAGTTGGCCACGACTGGACCTAATGGTCAGGGGTCTCTTTACTTTTTTATCAGATATATTTATTTGTTGCCTTCTTGTGCTAAGGTGCTTCAAAGCGATTTTCACAATTATACACATAAATAACAAAGACATTAAAACCAGATCCAAAACCAGCAAGAAACAGGAGCTGAAATACGTGTCCAAAAATATGATTCAGAAGACAAATCCTACCCACCTTACTTAAAGGATGAGTGCAACAAAGGCCGCTGACACAACTAACTACCCTCCCAATTTTAAAAAAACCAAAGCTCTGTGTGAATATACACAGTTTTGCCTGCCACCGAAAACCTGACAATGAGGGTGCCAGGCATGCTGCTCTGGGGTGAGCATTCCACAAATGGGGAGCCACCACTGAGAAGGCCCAATTTGGTGTCACCACCTCCCTCAGAGAGGTCACACGGAGAATGGACTCAGGGGATAAAAGCAGCATCTGGCTTGGTTCCTGTGGGGAGAGGGAAGTGGGGTGTGGATACTGATATGGGACAAAACTCATGGGACCCAGTGGGAATTACTTTTGAGTAAGTTTGTATGGGATTGCATTGCTAGGACAAACAACTAAGGAAACGCGTTGAATTGGCCGTTGAATCAGGCAATGTATTTTTTAAAAATATTGAAATTCTTTAATATAGAAGTGTTTGTAAAAACTGCTTGTGCTATGATATCTCTCTCTCTCTGTACATGAAACAAAGTCTGTTCCTCTGCTTCAGAATCAGTATATTATGCAATTTATCCCCCCCCCACTTCAGAACCAGTGTTTATGCATAAATTGCATAACCAATTTATGCAAATGCCATCGCTTAATGAATCTATTAATACTAATCTGCTTCATTAACTGAGATGTCTCCAATTGAGCGAGAGCCCTGATAATTTATACTACTTTTTGCTAATCCCAGGAACGGGCTGTGAATAATGAAGACTCATCCCTCTTCAGTCATTTGAAATCTTATCTGGCCACCTCCTGGCTTTGGGGATTTCAGCTGAGGTTGCCCACACACCTTCAAGCCAATATTTGCATCCGTAAGAACTAGACTATTCTTGGTTTTTTAATCGAAAGCTGAGATTCTCACGAAGCTGAATTCCATGCTCAATATCACATCCCGAGCTCTTTCTGCGTTTCTGAGGAACCGCGCAACCTGCTCAGCCCTGGCAATCTGAAAATTTTCTCATCCGGGTCACCAAAGGAAGGTTGACAGAGCAACCAGTTCTCTTATTTGACATGCTGTCCTCTGCTTGATTAAGCAACTTAGCAAACACAGACTAATTTCCAGTCCCCCATATTTCTGCAGGCTGTCATGCAGGTCATCTGCATGATGTAAAATATTTCCCCTCGAAAAATGCAGGGACCTGCAATTATCTTTCCTTTTCCTTTCCTTTAAAAAAAAGAAGGAGTTGAAACACACTCACAGACTGAATGAACAACCTTCATGCGAATGCCAGCCGCTAAGGAGGTAGAACAATGGTTGCACTTTGAAAAATAATATTTTTAAAAGGGGAGATAAAGGTTCACCGTTTGGCATTTTCAGGTTAACACAAAGGGGAAACGCAATCCCGAAAATCTGGAAGAACCTCAAATAACAATGAGGCAAACGGTTGCAGAGGTGTAAGGTTGGACTGCTTGTCAAGAACATTTCTTGAAAGAGCTTTGGTTGGGCAGCCCATTGGATGGGGGCTTTCCTTTCCTTTGCAAGCTCCAATCACCCACCGACATGATGATATTATCTGCCACATTCAATTGGAAGTGTGGGCGATTGCGGATTCCACAGGGGTCCAAGTGGCTAATGGCTTCTTTCGAACCATTGCCATCGCAGGCGCAGGGCAGACAAGCCAGTTGTGTTCTGAGCTTGGCCACACCTGTGGAGGCCTGAGGTGCGCATAGAGGTACAGTCCTGAAGTGGTTGAGTGGGGATGTACCATTTTTTAGATAGCAGGTGAGCAATACCGTTGCACCCCAACACAGACCCTCCAAGTGTTCTTATTTTCCAGGGATGTCCCAACTTTTCCTTAAAGGTAAAGGGACCCCTGACTATTAGGTCCAGTCGCGGAGAACTCTGGGGTTGTGGTGCTTATCTCACTTTATTGGCCAAGGGAGCCGGCGTACAGCTTCCGGGTCATGTGGCCAGCATGACTCAGCCACTTCTGGTGAACTGGAGCAGTGCATGGAAACGCCGTTTACATTCCCGCCGGAGCGGTACCTATTTATCTACTTGCACTTTGACGTGCTTTCGAACTGCTAGGTTGGCAGGAGCAGGGACCGAGCAACGGGAGCTCACCCTGTCATGGGGATTCAAACCGCCAACCTTCTGATCAGCAAGTCCTAGGCTCTGTGGTTTAACCCACAGCGCCACCCGCGTCCCTTACTTTTCCTTAGGATGTACCTATTTTCATTGGAGAAATGTTGGAGGGTATGGAGTTATCTGACCCCCGAGGCATCTGAAGGCAATCCTGTATAGAGAAGTTTTTTTAAAAAAAGTTTAATGTTTTATTTTGTTTTTATATATGTTGGTAGCTGCCCAAAGTGGTAGTCAGATGTGTGGGGTATAAATAGTAAAATTATCATATGGAATGGGATGGCCCTATATTTAATTGGACAAATGTTGGAAGGTATCCCAGCACATAAACAGGAATCACCCCTCCTTTTAAGTCAAAAATTAGTATGTCCAGAAGAATGGACTGAAAGCTTTTCTCTGGATGTATTATTATTATTATTATTATTATTATTATTATTATTATTATTATTATTTTAAGTTGATTATGATGGTTATGATTTTATTCTTTACCGGTATACCCCACCCATCTGGCTGGGTTTCCCCAGCCACTCTGTGCGGCTTACAGAACATAAAAAATTGTAAAATGTACATAGCTGTCATACACAGGTGACTGCAATTATGGATGGAAAACCCACTCTTCATGGATATATCAGAATAAATGGCAGCCTGGGGAAAACCCAAATTCCCATTAGCTCCGATCAAGCACTAAAGAGCAGTTTTCTCTAGGAGGGTGGCGGAAGCAGCAGAACGAGGAGAGGTGTGGATAAGCCAGTCTGTATATACATATTTTTTTTTATTGTGTTTTTATTGTGAAATCACTTTGCAGGGAGATGTTTAAATACAGTGACCACTATGTGGGGAGCATTTCATATTGTGGTAGCCAAGGGTTATGAACAAACAACTTGACATGACTCTCGATGTGCATATTAAATAAGAGACACCCTATGTGTTATACAGAACGAAGTGGCAGAATTCTCCACTGTGGGATGGATATGTGTGTGTGTTATTTTCAAAAGTGTAAAAGTCAACCCAAACCTAGCAGAGCTAGTTCACACCCTCCAACATTTCTCCAATGAAAACACGGATATCCAATTCCATACCCTCCAACATTTCTCTGATGAAAATAGGGACACCCTAAAGAAAAGCAGGACATTCTGGGATCAAATCAGAAACTGGGATGGTTTCTGTAAATCCGGGACTGTCCCTGGAAAACAGGGACACCAGGAGGGTCTGCTAGTTTTCTCCTTGCAGGAAGCTTTTGTGCAAATGCAACCACCACCATCTGACGTAGAATTGTCTGTTCTACCATGTTAGGCCTACACCACCTCATTCTGCATCATGAGTAGATGACACCTAAGGCAGGTCAGGCCCAGGGCTTAGGACAACACAGCAGAGATAAGACTATGTAGCATGATAAAATAGGTCTTAGATGGGAGGTTTGGGGTCTTTCTCCACCCCCCAAAGGGTGGAGGGCACCCTCAACCAAGTACGTTTTCTACCCCTCGCCTTAGGAGAAGAGTTTTGTCAACGTCCGCTCAACAGTGACACCTAGCAAGGCACAAATGGCACAAATGAATGAAATAGGACTTTCTCCCCAATTACTGTTTCCCTGTGTCATTTGACCCAGTCACCATGGCGATCGCATCCATTGGGGAAAGGCGAGGCGATGACTCACCCTAAATGGCTTCTTGGAGCCACAACATCAAAACGGAGCAATCTTTAAATCTTCCGTCTGCCCCAACAAGCAGAAGTCGGGAGATTTCCTATGGAGACGTCGACAGCTTTAAAAGGCCTCTGCGCTTTGTGTTTTCATATTTCTTCCCTTGATTGACAGGGCTATTTTAATAAGGCTGAACTCAGAGAAGGCCGCTCGTCAGAAAAAAAACACGTTAGGCCCTATTAAGGAACTCGACTCAAAGGAATGAGGCACCCACACAAAGTGAGCAATTTAGGGTTCTCAAGTAAACAGCAAATGTGCGTATGTGTGCCCGTGTGGCATAATTCCCATACCCAGTGCCATTTTTTTCCAGGAAAAATGTGCCGGTACTCACCAGCAAGCAGCAAGCTTGTTGCTTGAATCATGCTCCAAGAATTTAAAGCTGTTCCAGTAAGAGATCACTGCTACATTTATGATAGCAAATCCTATGTGTGGGCAAAAAACAAAACAAGCCCCACGTTCTTTTACCTGTCCTAATTTTCCCAGTGCGCAGAACATTGGATGGGCCAATGCGTTATGCAAGGGAGAAGAAGATGATCCAGAACGAGAACACATTTATGTGTATAGGTGCAATAATGATTATAATTTAAATAGACATGCAGTCTGTCTCCACCTGCCAACTGCTGAAGAGCAAAATCAAGGCCTCCGCTCCCTCTCCTACTTCATTTTTAAGCTCAGCTTGGAGCGGAAAGCTTTGAAACAGAGGTTCCTTTGAACAGCGGACTGCCAGATAGGAGACCTCCAACATTTCTCTGGTGTAAATAGGGACATCCTATTCCATCCCCTCCAACTTTTCTCTGGTGAAAATAGGCAACCCAGTCAGATGGATGGCCAATTAATAATAATAATATGAATACAAATACAAATATGAATAGACTGGTGTTTTAATCGTGGCAAAAGCTTTTGTGGCCCTCAGTTGACTCTAGTTCATGAAAGCTTATGCCAGCCCAGGAAGCTGATGGGAGATGGAACCCAAAAGCAGGCACCAGGTTGAGGGGAGATTGCTTTATACTTCAATGTGCTCCAAAATTCCATTTTTCCCCCCATAAGAAGATCACTGTCCATCATTCTTAAAGATACAAATTGTCTGTCTGGACAATGGCTTCACTTCTGAGCAAATCAAGTTCATGCCCAAAGAAGGTAAGTTGTATGAGAAGCTACTACATACTGCACAAAGAAAATTTTACACAATACCATATTTTTCCTGGTTTTGGAGCAACTTATTCATGTCCAGAGACTTATTCACTTCCTAGCAAGGTCCTTTTCAAGAGACAAGGTGCAGGAAGAATTTAGACACTCTTCTGCGGACCGGCCAACTGATAGTCTTGGCAGCACCTGTGCAACAGACTCTCTAACGTTGGGGTGGTAGAAATGAAAATGAGAAAAATTTGATCCATTTGACTCAAATCAGATTGGCTAGACCCAATTTTTTAAGCAACATGGACTAGGTAGGATTTGGGGCCCTGTAGCTACAGCTTCCTTGATTTCATAGTCAATCTGTAGCTCAGGACACTAGGTAGTCAATTGTGACACCAGTCAGGTCTGATTCTTCGCTAGGAGTTCCACTGTCAAACAGCTCTTACCATCAGAAAGTTAATCCTGATGTTGAAATGGAATCTCCTTTCTTGTAACTTGAGTTCAAGTACTACCTTCCAGAGCAGGAAAAACAAGCTTGTTCCGTCTTCCTCGTGACAGCCCTTGAGATATTTGAAGATGGCTATCATATCTCCTCTCAGTCTCCTCTTGTTGTTGTTTGCTGTTTAGTCGTTTAGTCGTGTCCGACTCTTCGTGACCCCATGGACCAGAGCACGCCAGGCACTCCTGTCTTCCACTGCCTCCCGCAGTTTGGTCAGACTCATGTTTGTAGCTTCGAGAACACTGTCCAACCATCTCGTCCTCTGTCGTCCCCTTCTCCTTGTGCCCTCCATCTTTCCCAACATCAGGGTCTTTTCCAGGGAGTCTTCTCTTCTCATGAGGTGGCCAAAGTCTTGGAGCCTCAGCTTCAGGATCTGTCCTTCCAGTGAGCACTCAGGGCTGATTTCCTTCAGAATGGAGAGGTTTGATCTTCTTGCAGTCCATGTGAGTCTCTTCTTATCCAGGCTAAACATACCCAACTCCTTCAACCATTCCTCATACGGCTTGGTTTCCAGCCCCTTGGTCACCCTCCTCTGCACACCTCTGCAATTGTGGTACCCAGAATTGGACAAAGTATTCCAGGTGTGGTCTGACCAAGGCAGAATAGAGTGGGACTATTATTACTTCCCTTGATCTGGACGCTAGACTTCTGTTGATGCAGCCTAGAATAGCATTTCCTTTTATTTGCTGCTGCATCACACTACTGACTCACGCTGAGCTTGTGATCAAGGGCCAGGAGAACTGGCCAGGGGATCTATTCACCAAGAGGGTATGAAAGCAACTTTGGGCCTGTGGAGGAATATCAACCCCAACTGCAGAGCTTAAGCGTTTCAGCTGGACCTGGCGGGCAGCGCCAGTGTAAGAATGGGCTCCCATTCTAAGTCCTTTTCCTGAATAGCTGCCAAGGAAAGGGTTGAAGAGGCTGGTGGGCGGGGGGGGGGGGAGCACGACATCAAAGCCATCTGCTACAGCAATGGAAAAGGCAAGCATATTGTTAGCAAAAAGGACTGAATGTGGAGCAGCAGATCTGATGCCATTATATAAATTTATGACACAGCCCACACGCGGATGCCACGAG
This sequence comes from Podarcis muralis, assembly GCF_964188315.1. Taxonomy (NCBI): domain Eukaryota; kingdom Metazoa; phylum Chordata; class Lepidosauria; order Squamata; family Lacertidae; genus Podarcis; species Podarcis muralis. Next base: position 6,676,792 of record NC_135663.1, read on the forward strand.
CAGTTCTGCTTGCAAAAGGCTCTCGAAAAAGGATGTTGCTTCGCAGCCCTGGAAGAGGTTCCGGAAAGGGCAGAGGAAAGGAAAGAGAGCTTTTGGTACACATTTCCTAATAGGGAACGACAAAAAGGCATTTGCATTTGGAGGGGGGGGGGAGTGTAAAGAAAAGAGAAGTGCGGGGTCACACTCTGTGAATGAGGGCAGAATGCGGCTCAAAGGAAATCTTCCATTTGCTCCTCAGAGTAGGACGGGAAAGCGAATCAGGACAGTCAAAGGGAGGGCCATTGCTCACATCACATTTTGCTGAGAAAGTATAGCATTAAGAAGTACAGTGGTTAGAGTGTCAGGCTAGGACCTTGGGAGGCCAAGGTTTGAATTCCCACGCGGCAAAGAAGTTCACTAGGTGACCTTCGACCGCTCACTGTCTTTCCGCCTAACCTACCTCACAGGATTGTTTGTTGTGGGGTTGTTAAATGAGGAGGGTGGAGGAATATACCATGTACAGTGGTACCTCGGATTAAGTACTTAATTCGTCCTAGAGGTCCGTACTTAACCTGAAACTGTTCTTAACCTGAAGCACCACTTTAGCTAATGGGGCCTCCCGCTGCCGCCGTGCCGCCAGAGCACGATTTCTGTTCTCAACCTGAAGCAAAGTTCTTAACCCGAAGTAATATTTCTGGGTTAGCAGAGTCTGTAACCTGAAGTGTCTATAACCTGAAGCATATGTAACCTGAGGTACCACTGTATGCTGCCTGGAGCTCCTTGGCAGAAAAAGTGGGATATAAAATGCAAGAAATAAATAAGTGCCTGCAGAATAGCTGCCATTCAGCATGGACTAGCCTTCTTCTCCAGCTGCTTTGGGCTACAATGGCTGGATTTGCTGGGGCTGATGGGAGTTGTGGTGCAAAGGACCACATGAAGGTTAGGGAAGGCTGTGGTGAGGCTCATGGCATGTAACCTGCAGCAAACCCTCCCCCCCAGATGCTGGGGACACCACATCCTCCCCCCAGCCCAATGGTCTAGTTCAACAACACCTGAAGGTCAACTAGTAGAAAGCAATGCTCAACTAGATTAGGGCTGCCATATGTCCAGATATGTCTTGGAATCACTCAGAAAAATGGCGTCCGGGCGGATTTTTGCTGAATCGGCAAAATGTCCGGGGAAACCCGGACGTACGGCAAGAAGTAGGGCTATTTTTTTTTTCTGGAAAAAGAAAACAGATAAAATCAAATGAAAAGATGTCCCCCCCTCCCCGAAAAGCTCAACAACAATGTCCGGATTTTGGAAATATGGCAACCCTAACTACATGGACTCGGTCTAACGTGGATTCCTCTGTTTCTACAAGGACACTTATCGATTCAACTAAGCTTTAGTTTGTAGACATCAAGGCTGCAAAATGTTGTGATGCTTGCTATGGGGGCAGCTTTTTAAATGACTCGATAAATCTGTGGAGGGGGAGTAGATCACTGTTCTGTGCAATCTGTCTTTGCATGCAATATACCCTGTACTGTACTTGCCTGGGGTCACAGGGGGTCGAAGACCCTCTCCCAGGGCTTTTCCTTTTTCAGCTGGAGCTCACTGGAGCTCAGCTCTGGCACATCTCTGTTGGGCACCATTGCCATTCTAAGAGAGCCAGGGTGAAGTTCATGGTGAGGTCCCTGCTCTTTTCATTTCCTGCATGTGAACTTTCTGGCGGCATCTGCCTCGATCCAGGATGCAGGACTAGGTAGACAAGGGTAGGCAAACTAAGGACCAGGGGCCGGATCTGGCCCAATCGCCTTCTAAATCTGGCCCGCGGATGTTTTTACATGAGTAGAATGTGTGCTTTTATTTAAAATCCATCTCTGGGTTATTTGTGGGGCATAAGAATTCATTCATTTCTTCCCCCAAAATATAGTCTGGCCCCCCACAAGGTCTGAGGGACAGTGGACCGGCCCCCTGCTGAAAAGGTTTGCTGACACCTGAGGTAGACCTGTATCTCATGGGTAGGCAAACTAAGGCCCGGGAGCCAGATCCGGCCCAATCGCTTTCTAAATCCGGCCCACGGACAGCGTGTTTTTACATGAGTAGAATGTGTCTTTTTATTTAAAATGCATTTCTGGGTTATTTGTGGGACATTGGAATTCGTTCATCCCCCCAAAAAATATAGTCCAGCCCCCCACAAGGTCTGAGGGAAAGTGGACAGGCCCCTTGCTGAAAAAGTTTGCTGACCCCTGAGGTAGACCCTGTATCTCAACCAGTAGGGTTCTTCTTATGTTCTTAGAACAGCAGGTAGGGAACCATTTCGAGTCATCTGACCAGATGTTCAGCTCCTTTCCTTAGGCTTTGCTTCTTTCTCCTGCACTCCCTTCACCCCCCTGAAGTTGGCTCAGGGCAGAGGAAGAATCTGGGAGAAAGACCCACACTTCCCAAATCAATATGTGAAGTTCACCCTTCTCTGAATTTTGCGGTGCAGTTATCCAACCAAAGGATGTGTGCAAAAATACACGTGTTAGTCAAAAGCAGTGCTTTTTTTCTTTAAAAAAATGTTTAGGGATACTCTCATTTTGACTCAAGAAAACCACCATTTTAGAGTTCAAATCTGGAAAAATAAATACAGTAAATGGACAAAAGTACAAAAATTCACAAAATGTTTAGGGGCATGCGTACCCCTGCGTCCCCCCAGGAAAAAAAGCACTGGTCAAAAGTGTATCCAAAGTGCATTTTCAGTTGAGAGAAATAGACAAGAAAATGCACGCATTTTCGTGAAAGTTTTTCTTGTATAAAAACATTGCAAACGGATGCAGAAATTGAGCACATTGAACTTAACAGATGAGGAACTGAAATTTGACCCAGGAGAAAAACGGTTAGCAAAGTTTGCTTACAAAAGCAAACGGAGCTACGTTTTCTAAGAAGATTCAGAGCTCTCCTCTCTTGCTTTTTTATACAGTGGTACCTCGGGTTAAGTACTTAATTCGTACCGGAGGTCCGTTCTTAACCTGAAACTGTTCTTAACCTGAAGCCCCACTTTAGCTAACAGGGCCTCCCGCTGCCGCCACGACCCCACAGTGCGATTTCTGTTCTCATCTTGAAGCAAAGTTCTTAACCCGAGGTACTATTTCTGGGTTAGCGAAGTCTGTAACCTGAAGCGTCTGTAACCTGAAGCGTCTGTAACCCAAGGTACCACTGTATGTGCATAGGAAGAACTGGGTTTAGGATTCTGCTGCTATCGTCTAGTCTGGACAGCTGACCACACCAGTCTAAGAGATTGAGTCAGATTATCTCACCTCTCCTAGCTACGCAAGGATTGCACACAGCCGTGGGCTAAGATTGACTTTTGCCTGCCAGTTATCCTTAGATACGAGTCTCCTATCGGCACATTCTTCCTCTCCTCAATTTTGGCATAAGAAAGGGCTTCAGGGAGAATGCTATCTTTGAGAAAAAATCTGAAGCAATTTCAAAACCCCAAACCAGAAGATTTTTTGACCTTGATCACTGGTCTTGACATTTGAAAGGTTGGAAAACATAAAACGTATTTTGATTGGGGCCAGTCGCACCTGGGCAATTGCAATTACAAGTTTTGAGAACTTTCCTTGACACTCTAATTGGGCATGTTTGGTCTGCAAATGTCAGCAGCTGTTTCTACTCCCTTCCACAGGACTGTGAAAGGCTGAGGATCAAGCACTGCTCTATCTCCTGTTTCTGAACTCAGTCAGACTGTATGGGGGCTTTGCACATACATGCACATCTCTTGCCCTGAGTGTGGCACTTATGTAGAATTTTGTAATTCCTTGCAAGCAGAAAGCTAGCAGGTCAAGGAGAAGGTGAGGTTATAACTCTCTTCTGTAAAATGCTAGTCTTCTATTTGCACGTGAGCACACACAGACACACAAAAGCATCTGAAGGCAGGATATACCAGCCCAAATAAGAACTAGACTATAGGCATCCAACTCATAACCTAAGCTGAAAGGATCGGGTTGCCGATGGAAGAGGCCTCTTGCAAACTGTTATGGAAATGTGGCATACGGACAGGAAAAATGAGAAACTGACACCCTCGCCCATTCCCAGATCAGGAGGATGGAAGAGAAATTTGGTGCAGTTCACGTTTAAAGGTGAACGTAACAATTCAAAAGAAAATGCAAACCGAAACACAACCATCCTTTGAAATCCGCACAAATTTCACAATACAGTTCTCTAGCTCAGTGTTTCCCAACCTTGGGCCTCCAGCTGTTTTTGGACTACAACTCCCATCATCCCTAGCTAGCAAGACCAGTGGTCAGGGATGATGGGAATTGTAGTTCAAAAACAGCTGGAGGCCCAAGGTTGGGAAACACTGCTCTAGCTAAGTAACGTGTACAAGAAAGAATATGCAGAAATCCCTCATCTTACATGGGTCCAAGAGTCACACACAAACATGAAAGTCATGCAGAGTTAGAGTTGCCATATGGGATTTCAAAGGCGGAACTGACGTCTAGGGGGAATTTCTGAAAGGCGTTGCTTTGCCATGAAGGCAATAATAATGTTTGGCTTTTTTTGGCGTTTTTGTAAAAGCTCAACAATTCTGGGGGTTTCAAAAAAAATAATAATAATAAAAAAATTGGGGTGTCCTGGTTATTACTTTTTGAAATATGTCAACCCCAGTATAGTCAAACCTTTAGAGCCACCCCATAGCTCGTGGGGTGATTGGTTGTGGGAAAGTATCCCCAGCAACCCCAGAGCCTGTGCTGTGCCAGGGGTGAAGAACCTCTGGCCAAATCAGGGTCACCAGGCCATTTTGGCCCAGTCCCGTCCACCTGCCCTATGCCTGATGTCATATATGGGGCAAGTAAAGTCACAGCTGGGCCCCAGAGGGAGTTGCAGACCTTGCATATCAGTTGATAAGCGGAGCCTGCAAAGGTGCTTTGAAGCCCTGACTCTTTGGTGATTGCCAGGGCTTCAAAGGACAGTGCAGGGGTCTCTGCAATCACCAGTAATAAGGTGGTCCGATCCATTTCACCGTTCCTCCTCTGTGCCCACCTAGTTCTGAATGGCTCTTTCCGCATGCTCAGAACCACTAGCTGCTCTGTGCAATTAAACACTGACCTCCCATGATGTGCATTTGAATAAAACATATTGGGTCGGTCAATCCCTTTTTCTTTTTCTTTTTCTTTTTAGAAAAGCCTTCAAAATTTAAAGACGTTTCTATTCTTATTTCTGACTCACAGCTCTTGAACGACGAGCAATGCCCCGTACGGCTGAAAGGAACGACTCTCCTTTGTCTCCGCATTCTGACCCAAAGCCAGCAACCCTCCCTCCGAAACCGCATCATATTTCCAATGGGAAAGCAGATCAAAGGCTAAAAACGGTAATGCAAAGGAGGCACTTTCCAAAACATCCCGTCCGGTCTTGTTATCGAAGTGGGCTGGCGCTGTGCCTGCTCTGCTTGCCAGCCACCCTCTTAAGCCATATGATAATTCTCTCGGAAAAAGACCCCGCGAGCAGAAATACCAAAGAGCTCGGGGAACCTGGCTAAGGCAGATTGTCCCAGAGCAGTGGAGCAGAACCACAGGCCCGGGTCCAAATGCAGCTCTCCAGGCCTATTTGCATGGACAGGCAGAGTCCCCCAAACCCTGGGTGGCCCCCGTGTGGAATAACGACTCAAGACAATGTCCCATGGGATTAAAATTGGCCACAACTTTACAGTGGTACCTCTGGTTGCGAACGGGATCCGTTCCGGAGGCCCATTTACAACGTGAAAAGAGCACAACCCGTGTCTGCGCATGCACGGGTCACGATTCGGCGCTTCTGCGCATGTGCGTGATGTCATTTTGCACGTCTGCGCATGCAGTGAAACCCGGAGGTAACCCTTTCTGGTACTTCCGGGTTGCCTTGGGTCGCAACCTGAAAAGGCGTAACCTGAAGCAAATGTAACATGAGGTATGACTGTTTCAGATGTGGGTGGACCTTGGCTCAGGCAATAGGCATTTATCCCTCCCAGTCCCCCACCGGGGATCTGGGGAACATCAGGGTTATCCACTGTGTGTGTGGGGAACAGACTGGCTCTGGAGAACATATGTTCAAGCAGAGAGAGCCCACACCCATTACGCCGCCGTCGCAGGGGAGAGAAATGACAACCTCTAGGCATACGGCTAACGCCTCCCCTCAAACAACCCCTTTAACGGGGAACCCTGGTATCGCCGTCGCAAAGAGAAGTGGGGCGTGGGTAACCGCTACACACCCACCCTCATTTAGAGAAGATAGATTAAAGGATTCCGCCCAAGGCCTGATACTGCCAAAGTTGTGACGTTTTGCTACTGGAAAGGCAAACCTGCCAATTCCTTTCCGGCCCTTTAACAGAGATCTTGATGTAGCAGCGCCCGCATACCTGTGGAGAAGAGGTTAACTTGCAAAAGAAGTGCTAACTGAGGGGGGGGGGGGAGAAGCTCTGGAGCCAACTGACGATTCCCAGGTAAGATCCTCCCCCTATTGTGTGGGCAGGATGATCCCTCCCCCTACCTGGCCTGATCACCTTGGCGACCCCTCCCCAGGCGGGATTGGGCAACTGGCTGAGGTAGGCGGAGACCTCCAGGTATCCCACCTGTGGAAGGCCAAGCCAAGCCTGTGTTAATAGTGCCGCACAGGGAACACCCCCCATTTAATGTGGGGAGTGGTCATTATCAACACCCCTCTCCCAGAGCCTCCCTAGGCCACCCTCTGCCCGCCCCCGCCCTGCTCTGTGATATCCCTGGGTGCTTTTGCCTGTCTGGAATATGTCCCCAAACTGCAATAATGCCTCTTGCTTGCTTGAAGATTGGGGGAAATTGTGGAAAATAGATTTAAAATTTGCAGACTGTTCTCTTTTGAAAGAAAACTACATGAAAATGATGTACAGATGGTATATAACACCAGTACAGATAGCAAGAATGTATAAAACCGGGTCAAACATATGCTGGAAATGTAAAGAAAAGGAAGGGACCTTTTACCATATGTGGTGGGAATGCAGAGAAATTAAAAAGTTATGGGAAATGCTATATAATGAATTGAAGAAAATGTTTAAAATGACATTTGTAAAAACACCAGAATCATTTTTGTTAGGGATTGTAGGACAAGACCTGCCAAGGAAAATAAAGAATTTATTTATGTATGCTACAACAGCGGCAAGAGTCTTGATAGCACAAGGATGGCAGAATGAGGAAACCCCGACAAAAGAACAGTGGCAAGAGAAATGGATGGACTATGCGGAATTGGCGAAACTGACATACAAATTGCGAGAGGAGAAGAACTGTGACTTCAAAAAAGAATGGGAACTTTTTACAAATTATTTAAAAAGATAACAAAATGAACTGGACTCCTTGGCAGGTTTCGAATAAACATACACACATTTATTAAGAGTTAATATAGTAGATAGATAATAAAATGATGTATACAATTTTACAGTATGCAGAGAACAACATGAGTTGAGAAATCAGAGAGAGGACCTGAGGGAAGTCTTGGGAGGGGAAGGGAGGGTTCGTCAGGGAGGGGGGAGGGAAAAAGGGGGGGAAATAATGAAGATGAACATGAGCCAACAGTGTGATGCAGCAGCTAAAAAAGCCAATGCAATTCTGGGCTGCATCAATAGGAGTATAGCATCTAGATCAAGGGAAGTAATAGTGCCACTGTATTCTGCTCTGGTCAGACCTCACCTGGAGTACTGTGTCCAGTTCTGGGCACCACAGTTCAAGAAGGACACTGACAAACTGGAACGTGTCCAGAGGAGGGCAACCAAAATGGTCAAAGGCCTGGAAACGATGCCTTATGAGGAACGGCTAAGGGAGCTGGGCATGTTTAGCCTGGAGAAGAGGAGGTTAAGGGGTGATATGATAGCCATGTTCAAATATATAAAAGGATGTCATACAGAGGAGGGAGAAAGGTTGTTTTCTGCTGCTCCAGAGAAGCGGACACGGAGCAATGGATCCAAACTACAAGAAAGAAGATTCCACCTAAACATTAGGAAGAACTTCCTGACAGTAAGAGCTGTTCGACAGTGGAATTTGCTGCCAAGGAGTGTGGTGGAGTCTCCTTCTTTGGAGGTCTTTAAGCAGAGGCTTGGCAACCATATGTCAGGAGTGCTCTGATGGTGTTTCCTGCTTGGCCGGGGGTTGGACTCGATGGCCCTTGTGGTTTATTCCAACTCTATGATTCTATGATTCTATGATTTGATTTGATAATTTGTTATGTGGAAATTGTTAATAAAATTTATATATATATATATAAATAAGAAAGACAGAGGAATATGTGACTGTCACCTGTGTATATGTATTATTTTAAAACTTGGTTTATTAATTTTATATTCGGCCCTTCACCTGAGGATCTCTCTCTCTCCTGTTGTACCTTGGACCTTGAATGCCTTGGCTCCCAAACAAATCGGCTCCTGAACAATCGAAACCCGGAAGTGAGTGCTCCGGTTTTCAAACGATTTTCGGAAGCCGACCGTCTAGCGCGGCTTCCATGGCTTCTGACTGGCTGTTTGTTTTCTGAACGTTTTAGAAGTTGAATGGACTTCTGGAACGGATTCCATTCGACTACCAAGGTATGACTGTATATATATTTGTAACAAGGCGCACACACAATGTGAGGCTGTCATCACGCAGCCCCCCATTGGAGGGTTTGTAGGGCATCCTCGCAAAACTGGACTTGCATGAAATCAGGGCAGGGGAGCAAAAGAGAAGGCAGGTCGCACAACAGCAGAGGAAAACGGCGGGATTCCTACACCGTGCACCAAGGAGCATGCAATGTTTTTGCCATTTTACAGATGGGGAAAACTGAGGTCCAGTGAAGAGAACCAACTTCTCCGCAGTTGGAGAAAAGGAAGATGGGGGTCATTAACCATCTTGGCTTCCCAAGTCCCATTCCCAGCACCCTCTGGCTCCCTGGATTTCCTCATCTTAATAATCAGAATGCTCTCATTATTCCAAGAGTCCACTTGTCTCTGTTGCAAAGCTGAGAATTCTTGAAGGGCACGCAAGACAGAAGAAATGCCTTTTTCTATTTTGCTACCTGCCAGCGGGATATTGTGTGCGCAGGCATGTGGGTGTTACTGTTGGAGGCTACAGCTCTCTGGCTTTCGACCAAACGTATTAGTGAAAGACGGCATCAACAGAGAGAGCTATCCATAAGGATTAGCATTAAAGAGCCGTTTCCTCCAGTCGAGTCATGGCTGCCCTTTGCTGTGCCAATAAATTACCCGGCATTATGAAATGCGGCTTTCTCTGTTTCGCAGTGGCAGCCTTTGGATTGGTAGAACTGCGATCTGGGGAACAGGGGGCAAAGGACAGGAACCTTCTAGGGGGGTTGCCAGCTGCTGGGGGTGGCTGGAGAGTGCCGGATTACCCCCAAATTTAAATCGGCACTCAGCCGCAAAGCTTAAAGCATGTTCATGAGGCGGTCATCACCTTTCGCGACCTGACCTTCCTCGCAGGACTGTGGTGAAGGTTAGGAAAGATGGAATAAAATTGTAACAAGTGGGAAGTGTGGCAAATGATTATTGTGTATCTCCCTCTTTCCCAAGTTTTGGCTGAGCATGTGGATGAGGGGGTGTCCATGGCCCGCCCTCATTCTTCCCTACCCGTGGAAGCACCATAGAATCATTGGAAGGGCCGGCCCTACCATTAGACAGAACAAGATGCTTGCCTCAGGCGGGAAACGGTAGGGAGGAACTGGAGAGCCAGAGCTTTGCATGCACTGCATGGCCTCTAAGCAAGTGTCTTGCTGTCAGGTGTGGTGGAAAACCAGGATTGTCACCAGGATTGTCCTGTCACCTGCACTGGAAAGCAGGAAGCTGCCTTAGTACAAGTCAGAGCCTTGTTCCTTCTAGCTCAGAATAGTCTGCACTGACTGGCAGAGGCTCTCCAGGGTTTTAGAGCAGGGTCACTTCTGGCTGTACCTGGAGATGCCAGGAACCGAAACTGGGATCTACTACATGCAAAGCAGATCCTCTGCCGCTCAACTTGGCTGCTAGTCTGGTCAGCTGGTGTGCATGGAATGGGGAAGGAATGAGCATCATTTTCAGCTCAGTCCGTAACATATCTTTCTTTCTTTTTGTATATTTTTTATTAAGTTTTTCTATTTTACATTTTAGAATATTTATTTAAACAACCTAAAAATATCAGTGACTTCCCTTCTTCTCTTTCCATGGTTCAGTTTGTGTGCCATAAATCCCTGCATATTTTACATAAACTAAATCATTCAGTATTCCATTTTTACATCCATCAAAACTTATTAACACTGTTGAATTTATCTTAAAGCTGCCAACGTTTTCAAACGTACACAATTTTCACCCATATACTCAATAAACATTTCCCAGTCTTCTTTAAACGTATACTATCCTTTTCCTCTTATTCTATAAATTAGATCCGCAAGCTGCACATATTCCATCAGTTTAAGTTGCCATTCTTCTTTGGTTGGGACCTCGCTCATTTTCCATTCTGGGGCTAACAAAACAAGAGCCACAGTAGTGGCATATATAAACAGCCTTTTTTGACACCTGGGGATTTCCATCTGAATGATCCCCAGGCCCATAACATGTCTTGGGCTGGTCCTGGTTTGTATGACACTCTTTTAATCATTTAGATTTGTTGCATGCTGCGTGTGGTGGGCTTTGTAGGAAAGTTGCATAAAAATATTAGGCGCACGGACACCATAATCAAGAATTCAAGCACAGAAGACGATCCCGGCTGCTAGTGCAGGCCAAAGGGGCCCCAACCTATCCAATATCCTAGTGCCACAGTTGTGGGATATTTAAAGCGCAGCCAAATTCATGTATTGCTAGGTAGACACATGACAGGAACTGAAACTCACAGCGTTTCTGTGAGAGACATTCCCGCTGTGCCCTGACAGAGGGAGGGTGTAGGTCCAGTGCTGGATTTAGGTATAAGCTAAACAAGCTATAGCTTAGGGCCCCACTCTCTTGGGGCCCCCCAAAAAATTTAAAGGAAAAAAAATCTTGATGTACATTTCTGAAATATAAGATAAAAAATAAATAAAATAAAACCTACCTACAGCAACAGTGTTCTGTGTTGTGTAGGCTCCTGTGATGTAAGTAATGGACCATGCCTGCTAGCCTGCTCCCTAAAATATCACTGGTTTGCTCATTTCTATATACAGGATGCCTACATTCTGCGTGTGCAAATGGCTTTAGGTACCTATTAGGTCCATAAATTACCATATAGCATATATTCAACACAAAAAACAGTGGCAATTTGTTGTTGACAAAGGACAGCGCTGGACATATAAAGGGCCCCATTACCTTCAGTAGCTTAGGGCCTCATCAAACCTAAATCCGGCCCTGTTAGGTCCAACCTACTTGGGAACACCCTCTTCCTCTTCTGCAAGCAACATGAGAACATCTACATCTCTGAGCTCAGACACCATTTCTAACTAGACTTAAGTACAGTATGTCTTTGCAACCAAATTACCATTTTAAGGCTGCCTGAACAAATCTGCTGTATCTGTTTCTTTTCAGCAAGTATTCTGAGTAAATGTTTTCCCCCTCCCTTTTACAAGTCTGTTTGCGTGGTTGTTATTTTAAGGGGGAGAAAAAGGGGGAAATACCAAGAAAATATTGCGACGCGGGTGGCGCTGTGGGTTAAACCACAGAGCCTAGTACTTGCCGATCAGAAGGTCAGCGGTTCGAATCCCTGCGACGGGGTGAACTCCCATTGCTCGGTCCCTGCTCCTGCCAACCTAGCAGTTCAAAAGCACATCAAAGTGCAAGTAAATAAATAGGTACCATTCTGGTGGGAAGGTAAACGGCATTTCCATGCGCTGCTCTGGTTCGCCAGAAACGACTTAGTCATGCTGGCCACATGACCCGGAAGCTGTACGCCAGCTCCCTCGGCCAATAAAGCGAGATGAGCGCCGCAACTCCAGAATCGGCCGCGACTGGACCTAATGGTCAGGGGTCCCTTTACCTTTACCAAGAAAATCCAGTCTGCCTTAGAGCATCCTCAATGACTTAAACCAAAAGGCTAAAGATCTCTAATCAGGTACCCTCCAGATGTTTTTGACTGCAATGAGGCTGTGCTGGCTCAGACCAGAGGGCACCGGTTTGGGGAAGGATGGCCTAAAACACTTTCCATGCTTAGGAAAAGGCGTGTATAAATAAGCCTGCCTTATTATATGTGCCTTAAGCAACTTCCTTCCGTTCCAAAGCTTTCCAACCAACTTTTGCTATTTCTCGGCTCGCCGGGGTATAATCAGGAATTAATATACCATGCAATAGTCCCCAAATTTAATTTAATTACTCCCTTCCAGAGTGGATGGCTCAGTGTTAAAACATTTTAAAGGGGGACATTCCGTTTCCAAAGCGCAGGACAACAAATGGCTTTGATGACAAGCTATATTTCTTTGGGCACAATACCTCCATCAAATAAAAGTCCCCTTTCAGCTGGCAGGCTGTAAATTCAGGCTGCTTAGCCCTTCTGAGTCCATCTATTTCTGCAACAATGCTGGGCTTTAAGAGAGAGAATATATATATCCACTCCGGGGAACAGCTTCACAATTAAAACTCTACAGGCACCATTACTTGAGTGGCTCAGAAGCCTTCCTGTTTATCAACCTGGCCCCCTTTCTTTTCATTCCTGAAGGTGGTGGGAATAAATTAGTGTGTTGGATAATTCTATTTGTTCCAGCAGAGTCAATTAAAAACACACACAAAGGGAATACTGGACAGGTAAACAATGGCGGAATCAGAAGCTGGATTGCACCAGCTGCACCTCCCCACTTAAAAGAACATTAACCCACCTTGTGTTGGGTCAGCGCATCAGGGATGGCTCAGTTGGTAGAGCTGGAGACTCTTAATCCCAGGGTTGTGGGTTCGAGCCCCACATTGGGCAAAAAGATTCCTAGGACTAGATGACCCTCGTGGTCCCTTCCAGCTCTACGATTCTATTAGTCTATGCGATATTGCGGATAATTACAATGAAAACAGCACAGCACCAGCCCTTTCATTAAAAGCAGTCAGTTCCCCAAAGCCTATTGCAAGAAGGAGGTCTTCAGCTACCGGCAGAACGACAAATAAATTCTGTTTATTTTCAAAATTGCCATGATGCTTTTGTTGTTTTAAGTGCAGCCAGTCTTTGCTCCCTGACTCATGGGGTGACGTCATCGGAGCACAAGAAGACAGCTGCTGGATCAGGCCCATCTAGTCCAGCATCCTGTTCTCACAGTGGCCAACCAGATATGGGAAGTCTGCAAACAGGACCTGACTGCAACAGAAACTCTGCTGCTCCCTGTAGTTTCCAGCCACTGGTGCTCAGGAGCATGCTACCTCAACTTCAACATCAACTTCATTGGACTGGTCATGTTGTGCGGATGCCTGATTATCTATTCCAAACTTAAAAATGGAAAGCGTAATGCTGGTGGTCAACAAAAGAGGTTTAAAGACTCTCTCAAGGCAAATCTAAAAAAAATGTAGTGTTAAGTTGTGGGTGAACATATCAGACGACACAGCGGTTCTTCAGACAGCTCTTGTTTATTCACAGTCCAGAACAGAACTGAACTGAAGGGTTCAGCCAACCTGCTTACATAGAGCTCAACTACAAGGCAACAGTAACAACTTTCTGTAACTATCCAATCACTGAACGTCACTTTCAGTTCCTTATTTGCATATGTGGACCTGAGTGAAAACTATCTACAGTATCCCCCTGCTGGCCCAGGGTGAGAACTTCAGTACATAACATGTAGTATAAACACCAACAACTGGGAAACACTGGCATGCGAGCTATCCAATTGGAGAACAGCCTTTACCAAAGGTGTCATGGGCTTTGAAGACACTCGAACTCAGGATGCAAAGGAGAAACGTGCTAAGAGGAAGGCACGCTTGGCAAATCCACACCATGATCAACCTATGTCGCCACTGTGGAAGGACATGTGGATCCAGAATCGGCCTCCACAGTCACTGACGGACTCACTGTTAAGACCATCTTCATGGAAGACAATCTTACTCAGCTACGAGTGATCGCCAAAGAAGAGGAAGAAGCTACTTCCGACAGTGGAGGCAGAACGTATCCATCAGGGTTAATAGCCATTAGCTCCTCTAAGAGCTTGTTGAACCCTCTTTCAAAGCAGTCCCATGCTTTGAAGCTTCTGTGTGTACAGGTGGCTCCCTGCTTCAGAAGACTCATGGAAGACACTTAGTACAGTGATCTGGGGTGGGGAGGAGAACTTTCACCCTTGCCTACAATGCCCTATCAGGCATCTTTTCTTAACATGCATCTAGAACACTCAAAGACAGTGAGATGTCCTGCAACACAGGAAGCTGCATCACAGCAAGTCAGATCACAGGTCCATCTACCTTAGTATTGTCTACACTGGCCAGCAGCAGCTCTCCATGGTGTCTGGCGGCGTTCACTCTCAGCCCTGCTTGGGGATGGTAGAGATTGCCCCAGGGGCTTCTGCATGCAAGGCAGATGTTCTGTCGCTGAGTCATGGCCCTTAACCCCTTCTCTAAGCCATCGACGAGTAATATTAGAAAAGATAAGAAGCATTAATCCTGAACAGTAAGCTGATGGCCTGGCTAGTTCATCGTTGACAGGCAGAGAGAGAGAATGAAAGAAAAAACGTGTTTTTGCTGACATGTTCACTAAATGCTGTTATTGTTGTTATTATTACAGGGGTACCTCAGGTTGTGAACAGGATTCATTCTGGAGGTCCGGCTGCATCTCGAGGAATTTGCAACTGGAGGATAGCTGCTGCGCATGCACACAGTGCCGTTTAGTGCTTCTGCACATGTGCGAGTGGCAAAACCCGAAAAAATACTTCTGGGTTTGCCGCTTTCACAACCCGAAGTTTACGTTACCCTCGGGTAAACCGAGGGTCCACTATATTTAAATTTGTATACAGCCCTAACCCGGAGGTCTCCGGTTGGCTACAGCATAAAATCACAACATAAAAATACAAAATACATGATTAAAACAAAAACAAAAACTACCCAGGAAATGCTGCCTCCCCAAGGGCATTGAATTTCAATCCGCCAAAGACCTGGTTAAAGAGGAATGTTTTTGCCTGGCGCCTAAAGGTGTATAATGAAGGCGCCAACCGAACCTCCCTGGGGAGAGCATTCCACAAACAGGGAGCCACTGCAGAAAAGGCCCTGTATTCATGTCTTCACATGGAAGAGGCACATGAAGAAGACATGGAGCGGGGACCATGTCTGCTGGCCTTAACTTAAACCTCCACAGATGCACCCAGAGATCAGAGCAACCATGCCAATGCCAGATGTTTTATAGGACCAGGAAGAATCTTATTGGGCTGCTTGCATCACCTGATCCTTGCTGAGCTGGTATTTCCTGGCCATCCAGCTATCAGGCTGATGCAGAGACAGAAAAGCCCGAGAGAACCTGGGGCACAAGTGACTGGACGACTTCCAATTCTCTCGCTGTTTGGTTTTCCAGCCAACTGTGGCCTCTTCATTTCCACCAACTCAGATCCTTTAATCCTTATTCCAGATAGGTAAACGCTGAGTCATGTCCGCTCCGCCGGACTGTATAAAAATAGCCTAGTCACTTTTTATCTCTTATTCTATCTGATAAAAATGTCCCCGTTAAATATATCCCAGGGAACGTGAAATGGAGCAATAAAGATTCCGGACAACCTTGCTTCCCCAGCTTCTTTCTTTCTTTTTCAATTAAAAGCTTACAAGTTACCAGATGTTTGGCCTGCTGCACTCGCTCCTGGTCCATCCCCAGATAGGACACTCTGCCCCTTTTGAGAGAAGGGAACGGGCTACCTTATGGCTTCATCAGAGATTTACAAGGGTTTCCAGGAATTTAAGTACGCCCATCTGCATAATTAAGGAGCATCCCATTGACACTGACATCTGCTTAAGATGCGCCTGCCATATAAATGTTGTCATCTGTCTCCTCCATCCACCCGTTGACTCCTCAAATGGAAAAAGAAGCTCCCTTGCATGGAGAAAAACTGTGCAACAGGCAGCGGGTGATGCAATATTATGAGCCATCCTGTGTCATTTTATCTTGTGAACTGCACTGAGACCTGTGGGTATAGGGCAGTACAGTGGTACCTTGGGTTACAGACGCTTCAGGTTACAGACTCCGCTAACCCAGAAATAGTACCTTGGGTTAAGAACTTTGCTTCAGGATGAGAACAGAAATTGGGCACCAGTGGTGCGGTGGCAGCGGGAGGCCCCATTAGCTACAGTGGTGCTTCAGGTTAAGAACAGTTTCAGGTTAAGAACGGACCTCCGGAACGAATTAAGTTCTTAATCTGAGGTACCACTGTATAATCACCACCACCACCACCATCATCGTATAATCATCTTCATCATCATCATCATCATCATCATCAACCCTTTCGCATTCTGGAATCATTCCGTCCAGAATTCTAGCAACTCATTTTGCCACCTTTTCTTTGTAATGTATAGGTCAACTATACATTATACATAGGGACAAATGTGAAGTTCTGCACTTAGGCAGGAAGAACCAGATGCACAAATATAAGATGGGGAACACCTGGCTTACTAGCAGTACATGTGAAAAGGATCTGGGGGTCTTAGTGGACCACAAGCTTAACAAGGGTGATGCAGAAGAAGAAAAAGCTCATGCTGTTCTAGGCTGCATCAACCGAAGTCTAGTGTCCAGATTAAGGGATCAAGGGAAGTACTAGTCCAGCTCTATTCTGCCTTGATCAGACCACACCTGGAATACTGTGTCCAGATCTGGGCGCCACAATTTAAGAAGGATGTAGACAAGCTGGGTTGTGTGCAGAGGAGGGCCTGGAAAACGAGCCTTATGAGGAGTGGTTGAAGGATCTGGGTATGTTTAGCCTGGAAAAGAGGAGAGTGATGTTGGGGATTGAATCAGTGCATTCTGCATTTATGGTACATGCTCCACCATTGAGTCATGGCCCTTCCTCACATTAGGTAGCTGACTGAAGTGGATGGATTCTGAGGACTATGCCAGTTCAGAATGCAGCTGAGTTCCATTTTTGAATGCAGAAAACTCCCTGCATGCAGAAAACTAGAACACCAAGGATAAAGCTTTAGGTGCTAGCTTTTTAGAAGCCAAGTTCTTTAAAAAAAACCACAAATCAGCACCCACCTGCCATTTGATATGGCATGTTCCAAAATCCTATCCCCCCATCATCTGAGTTAAGTATAGATTCACTCTTTCTTTAGCCTTTCCAAATAGCTTATAAGAAGCCGGGCTAAAAATATGCCCCTTTTAGAGGCTAGCAGACTTCTTGGAAGGTTGATAGCAATAAGTGGAATCAGACAGAAGTGTGAGAATGAGATCTGCACAAAGTCCACAAGCATAGGCAACCTGCTCATTATGGGACTAAAATCAGGGTAAATCTAAATGATAATTTTTGCATACAGTATGTCATTTCACAGGAATGCTGAGTGCCCCTTACGGCGGTGCAAAGGCAGAAGTCTTTAACCCCCAAGGCAGGGAGGAAAAGGAGACCACCAACTAATCAGCCATTTCTCCCTTGTTGAACAAACAGCTTTTCCAAATTGCCTCATTAGCCAGGCAAACTTGTCTTGATTAATTGCACAGGTACTTCTTGATGACTGCATCATTACTCTGGGGAGCAGAGAATCTGTGGGGTTGGGAGGGAAGCGGCTCCTGTTACAGATACCCATCAAGGCAAAAAGCAACCTTCACAGGTGGCATTTCAAACTTTCCGCAGAAGGCACCAGAAAAGATTCTGCAAGCTCTCCAAATAGCTCAGCCTAGTTGTTGACGAGGAGGATGTTATGTAGGAGATTTTGCAACCCAGCTCCTTTCCTGGGGATAACACATGCCAAGATGCATAATAATAATAATAATAATAATAAATTTTATTTATACCCCGCTCTCCCCAGCCAAGACCGGGCTCAGGGCGGCTAACACCAGGTACAAAAACAATTGATTAAAATACAACTTAAAAACAAGATTAAAATACAACATTAAAATGCAGCCTCATTTCAGTAGAAACTCAAATCAAAAGCTTTTTGGGGATGAAAACGTCAAATCATCACCAAGGCCAACTATCCAGACTGGTCCTACGTGGGCCAGAAAAAAGCCAGCGAAGTCCCCAAATAGGAGTTCCATCACAGGAGGAGAAAGGGGGGGGAGAGAAGAGGGGAACAGGATCAAGTTGATTCCAAGCCTAAGGCCAGGCAGAACAACTCTGTCTTACAGGCCCTGCGGAAAGAAATCAGATCCTGCAGGGCCCTGGTCTCATGAGACTCATCAGGTGTGTGTGGGGGGGAGCTGCTTACTGTAGCACCTCCGCACGCTGGGATTTATCGGATCATAAAATTGTAGAGTTGGAAGGGACCGCAATGGCCATCTAGGCTGGGTTGGCGCCCAGGAACAACTTGCTGCAGGACAGACCTTGAGCAGGAAACGCCAGAGCACCACAGCTATGCAGCACACAATTAAACTATGGAACTCAATTCTCCAGGAGGCATTGATGACCCCCAACCCAGATGGCTTTTAAAAGAGGATTGGACAAATTCATGGAAGAGAACCCTGGGAAGATGCTGCCAGTCAGTTCAGCTAACACTGGCCAAGATAAATGAACGACCTTCCTTGGTATAAAGTAGATTCCTATGCCTAAAGCACAGCCGTGGGTAGATTTTCCAAACCATGGTTAGATTGGAGGCAATTATCCACTCCTACAAACAATGGGGAGAGGCCATAGCTCTGTGGCGGTGCCTCTGCTTTCCATGTAGAACAGGGGTGTCAAACTCAAATTCATCGGGGGCCGCGCCGCCGCTAGGGGCAGACGTTCTCTGGCTTGTAGGCTGCCACGCATGCGCTGAAGAGGCGGCTTTCTTGTGTCAAAAAAAAAAAAAAAAAAAAGCGAGAATAAAAGGTGAAGGCTGGCAGCTGGTGGCGGCTACATGGGCCACATGACGAGGTCTGGTGGGCCGGATTCGGCCTGCGGGCCTTGTGTTTGACACCCGTGATGTAGAAGGTCACAGGTTTGATCCTGGGCTTCACCATGTAGGGCTAGGAAAGACTCTCCATAAGGAGCCCCTGGTCAGCCTATACCATGGATGGGGAATCAGTGGTCCTCCCAATATTGCTGGACTACAGCTGCCATCATGCTTGGCCATGCTGGCTGGGGTTGATGGGAGTTGGAGTTGAGCAACATGGGAAGGTTCCTCATGCAGGGCGGACTTTGGACTTCTGTTCTGCTCCTTTCACTATGTCATAGCTGTGATCTCCTGCAGTGCCCCCTAGGCTTGGCGCCCAGCGTGGCAGAACCGGCTGCGCTGTCCTAAATCCGTCTCTGCCAAACTGGACACAGGGAGCAGTGGATTGACTTGCTAGACAGTCGTCTCCTCTCTAGTTTAATCCAATCATCCCCTTTTTATAATTTTAAAACCATTGTATATTTTTCTATCATCTGCGGACACGATGAATAATTGCTTCCTCTTTGCTTATCCACGAATCACGAGGGTTAGAATTTAGCATACAAAAAAAGTAAAAAAAAAAATGAAGAGAGTTTCTCCCAGTCTGCTTCTACAGTTCTTACAGGATTCCTTGCAACAGAGAGGTACTGAGCTACAGCCCTTCCCCAGCTAGCTTGCTCTTTTTCTCCGTTTGCACAGAAAAAAAATGCTTTAAAGAACAGCATTTCCTAAGAAACAATAGGATATACACAGAATAGATATGGACTGTGGCTATTGTCATGTGTACCCCGGTTCCTAAACCAGCAGTGGCAGCATACTGGATACACAGCAAACAGGAGTGTGCACACAGCTTTAGTTTGCAAGTTCCTTTTGAAACTGATATGAAAAGGTGTTGTATATGTTTGGAAGCAAAGAGATAAATAAAAGCATTCTAGGGTAGACTGCTTCTAAGCATGGAAGCTCCCTATTAGCATCATAGCAAACAGTCAGTGGGATGGAATAAGGTAATGATCCTGCCAGACTCCTAAATTTATTTTTGGATCTGCAATCATTGACTTTCTGATGGCGGAGAGGAGAGGAACATTTTTAGCATGTCATACTGTGTGATTGCAGAAAATATTGGAATAGGCATGTCTCTTTTCTGAAGGGGAGATTTGTTTGTGTTTGAGTCAGACTCCACCTTTGCCTCACATTCACTTCGTGGCCTTGGGAAAGTCCCTTGTCTCTCTCTCTGGTCCAGTCCTCTATCTAGGCTGCCTTCAGAATGCCATAATTCTATGAGCAAAATAATTCTCAAAAACATACCAGGAAATTTTGGTAGATTGGATTGAAGTGCTCTGTTGCCCTGGCTCAAGAAATCCACTTTGAAAACAAAACAAAACAAAAGCAGACTTTTCTTTTTTTGCAGTGAGGAAAGAGACAAGGAAAAGTGTGAGCTAAACAAATGATTAATAGAAACCACCACTTTGAAAGCAAAGTGGGATGAATACAGAATGGACACTCGTCATATAACCTCCCCACTAACATATCAGAACCAATGTGCAATAAAGACTAGAGAGAGTCTCATCTCTGAATGAAGGATGATGGCTCAGTAAGAAGGTTGCTTGGAGGAGTTCTGAGTCCAAACCCAGGCAAATGCCACTGGGAAACATATTAGTAAAGGCTAATGTTTCACTGTTGTTTTCCACTGTTGACTTTGAGCAGAGAGATTCCATTTAGCTACCAATGGGCTCCCATGGGTGGGGCAGGGGTGCAATAGGTAGGCTTTGCCTGGCAGGGTCTGTGGCTCTCCATCACACTTTGGGGAGGCATCTTCCTGATGGTGGAAACCAACTGTTTTAGCTTTGTAGCATGGGTGAGACTAACAAATCAACAGCCTGTCTGTATCAGGTGACTTTGGAAAGACTGCCCTGAGTCAGAACGAAGAGGGAAAGTCTCATTGCCATATTTCACAGGGGAGGCAGTGATATCGGTCAAGGGTACCAGGAATCTGGTTGCAATCTGAGCGATGCCTGCCTTTGCAAAGAAGATACTTGGGCACCTCTCTTGGATTTCCATGCAGCTGAATGCCGGGTGTCCCGGCATCCTTTGCATGGCTGCAAAGGATCTTGGGAGACGCACCTTCCGATGTGCAGTGCAGCCGCATGGGACAGCAAACTGCTGGGTATTCTCCACTCCCCATTCCACCACAGTCCTTGGAGTAGTCAACATCAAGGGGCTTGAGCTCCCGTGCAAATTTGATGGGTGCTTCTTTCTTCCAAATGAGCATGAATCACCGGATGCTGAGTGGTGCTTCGAAAAAGAGCACCACCTCCTATATGTAGCATGACCCTGCCAGGCAGATTAGGGGAAGGGTGGTAGTTCGGTGCTTTGCGTGCAGAAGGTTCCTGGTTCAATCCCCAGCATCTCCTGGTGGGAAGCCTTGGAGGGCCACTGCCAGCTAGCTAGGTGGACCAATGGTCTGACACGGGGTAAGGCAGCTGCTTTCTTTTGGAACTGACTGTGGCTCAGTAGCAGAGCCAGATTCAGTCCCTGGCATCTCCAGGTAGGACTGGCAAAGGCTGCCTACCTAGAACCCCAGAGAACCTCTTCTATTTAATATAGACATTGCTGAGCTCAGTGGAATAATGGGTCTGATTCTCCTATGAAGCGCCTAGGATGAGATTGGCAGTGAGTGTTTGGATGCCACTCAAGTCATATGATAAGCATGGTTTAAAATTTGCATTTTCAGTCAATTAGTTGACAAGTACCAGTACTCTGTAGTATGGCTACTTTTTTGCTTGTATGGCTCATTGCAATATGAGAAAATTCCTATATAACTTTGTATGATTATTTATGTCCATGTGGGACATTGTTACTATGGGATATCAACATACTTTTTTTAATATACAAGCATTTGGGTCTTGGTGATGATTGTGTTTTCTCACTTGCAGGTGGACAGAAACGTTTCAAATAAGGAAATTAAATAAAGAATTGTCCTCTTCTCATCTAGCCTCTGAGCAACTATATTCTGTGGGGTCACAACAACAACAGTCCTGCAAGGGAGGCCACTGCTGGCTTAATTGGACAGGTGGAGTGGCAAGCCCAAAATTTAATGATTATAATAAGCTATCCAGAGTATCTAACGGGATTCAAGGTTTACTGGATGGCCCACAATGGCTGATAATTATCCCCACTGCCAGCCTATTTTATTTCTAAGGGAACCTAGAAAAGTAGACTTAACAAGGTTGCAAAGTTCACCCTTGAGGAGCAACTGGAATTTATAATTTATTAATCACATTGCTGGATCACCCTTCCTCTAAAGGAGCTCAGGGCAATGTACAATAAAACATTTTTTTAAAAGTATCATAAATAAGACGTAACAGTAAGCAACGTACTTTAAAATATCTATCTATAAAGTCAGGACCATTGAAACACACCACATATAAAAATATAAAAGTGAAGACAGATGCAATGTAAGAGGAGAAGACAGATGTCATGAAAAAGAGAACTCACATCTCGTGAACATCGCACAAGAGAAGTCAAGGTGCCTCACTTACCGAACGACAGCACGAAAAAGAAAGGCAGCCAGCAGAGGATGAAAACCCCGACAACGATCGCAAGAGTTTTGGCCGCTTTCTTCTCCCTGGAGAACTTCAAGAGGCGCACTGAGAGAGAGCTCCTGAAGGTGTGCCCTTTGCCCTTGGTGCTGGCGGCCAGGGAGTCCTCAAGGACACTGCGGCAGTGGATCCTGAGCACCACTTCCATGGACTTCCCACGCTCTTTCTTGACCCCGGCCTCCAAGCTCTTGGTGGTCCTCCTTGCCACCACGTAGATGTTGAAGTACATCACCAGGATGACCATGAGTGGCAAGTAGAAGGAGAAGAGCGAAGAGAAGATGGCGTAGCCCGGCTCCATCGTGATGCTGCAGGTTTCGTCGTTTTCGGGCGGCTCCTCCTTCCAGCCCAAGAGGGGCCCAATGGAGATGACCATGGAAGAGAGCCAGACCACCACTAGGATGATGACCGCCTTCTTCTCAGTCATAATGGTGGGGTACTTGAGCGAGTATTTGACCCCGATGTACCGATCCACAGAGATGATGCACAGGCTCATGATGGAGGCGGTACAGCAGAGGACGTCTACCGCCGCCCAGATGTCGCAGAAGATGCGGCCAAAGATCCACAGGTCCAGAACTTCCAAGGTGGCCGAGAAGGGCAGGACAGTGGTGCTGAGCAGCAGGTCAGCGATGGCCAAGTTGATGATGAAGTAGTTGGTCACCGTCTGCAACTGACGGTTGCAGGCTACCGAGAGGATGACCAGGATATTGCCCACGATGGCCGAGAGGATGAAGAGGGCGAGGAAGACCCCCACGCCCACCGACTGCAAGGTCAACCTCAGTGCCAAGGAGGTGCTGTTGTCGGGGTCAACATCCCCCCCTGCCCAGGACCCGTTGACCCCCTCGGCTTCTTCTCCCGTGTGGTTCCCATTCAAGCTGGCATTAATCCGGTCAGGGAAAGTCATTCTTTTTCAAAAGGGGCCAGTCTCCATGGGAGATGGGTTGAGCGTGATGGAGGTGCCTAGGAGATGAGCAACAGGCATGGCTCACTCTCTCCCTGGTACCATCACCAGAATCACCTATAAGGATTTTGAACTCCACACTCCCAAGAGAGAGAGAAAAAGTCTCTCTTTTTGCACCCGATGAGTTTCCTCCCACTTATATCTCTCCTCCTCTGCAATCCTTTTTCTTTTTTTTACACCATCGTTTCCTACAAAGGTGGACCTCTATCCACGTCACTGCACGCCACCAGGGATGCTGTTGTGTCCCTACTCTCCTCACTTCTTGCACACACACACGAGCAGCAAAATCATCTTGCAAAGGTGCTGGATCTCAAGGAACCCGCTTTCTCTCTCCCTCCTCCCCCGGCAATGCTGCGCGGGCTACCTCTTTCACCTCCCTCCCTCCCTCCCCCCTCTCACCTCTCTGTCCATCAGGTGTGTTTGTGTGTGTGGCCCCTGAACCGTCCCCTTCGTCCTCAGCCACCTCCTCCACTCAGTAATAAGATAAAAAAGTATTTGACGTTTCTCCTTGTACCTCTCCAACGCACGCGCGCGTTTGCAATAGTCCCTTGCAAAAAGGCTGAGCAGCAACAACCCCTGTACGCTGGGGTGCGGGGGTGGGAATAAAAAATAAAACAGAAAATTGGGACCGGGGATGAGAAGGCAGCAAATCACTCCTTTAAATAACTCCTGTCGGCCCCCCGCTTGTTTCCCCCATCGAGGGTCCTTCATCCAGGAAGATGCGTTGGCTGCGGAGGCTTCGGGAAAAAGGACCGAGCTGGGCGCAAGCGTCGCGTCGTCAGTGTCCAGAGCCGGCTACTTGACATCCTTCCAGCTTGTCGGTCCAGAGGATGCGACGCAGGAGCGCGGAGGGAGAGAAATGGGGAACGGCGGGGAAGACGCCGCCGGTGCCTCTGCAGCTAAATCCGAGCCCCCTCCAATCGGAGCGGGAGAGAAGTGACGGTTGGGGAGCCAGAGGAGGAAAAGTAGGCTGCGTCCGGGCGCGCAAACTTTGCGCTGGGGAGCTTTGCGCGCTCGGCGTCTCCCGGGTTGTCAATCTCTCTCCCTCTCTCTCTGCAGCGAGATCTACGGCGCAGCAGCAGCGAAATCCAGCAAGTCGCCTTCCTCAACTCCTCCTAGAGGGCTTGTGGCATCCTTCTGCCGGCGTAGGGTGGCCGGAGGGGCTGGCTCTGCAAGTTTGGCAGCGAGGGTGGGTGGCCAAGCGCGCGCAGGAGAGGCGGGAGGGAGGCAAAGGAGAGACTCCTCTTAATTTTTAAAAAAGAGGGACGGAGCGCGCGGTGGGATAACGCGCTGGGTCGTGGGGGGTGGGGTGGGTGGGTGGGAGGAGGGAGGCCCTTAAAGATATATATATATATTTATGTACCGAAAATAGCTTCATTGAAGGATTTCCATTTCCTGGGCGAGGCGACCGAGAGACGCTAGAGAGCAGCAAAGGGCTGGTCGACGGCGCTGCCGCTAACGCTAATGCGCTCCTGGTCCATTGCAAAGCTCTCGGTGTTTATTAGAAAAGCCGTTATTCTGGGATGATCACCTCGGCGGGGCTCCCTGCAACCTGTTTGATTTGCTTTACGTGGGAGGAAGCCGGCCGATTTAAGCCTTGCAGCTCCTGTGCTTACAATATATATATATATATATTAAAGGCGTAAGTGCGTGTCCAAAGGCAGATCTTGTCCGTGGGTTCTTCTTGATGCCAAACCCACCGTTGCAGGCTGTTCCCGGGGCATCCAGACGGTCGTGTGAACATGTGCTGGAGAGTCACGAACGGCTGGTTTGCTTGTTTACCTGGGAGTTTCTGATCCTCTCCTTCAACTGACTTCAGCCTGCGATTCAGATTTCAATGTGACAAAGGATTGCAATGTGATGGTGACCACACAGAGGTCTGCGCCCCCCCATCGCCCAAACATTTTCTTTTACCCTGTGCAATGACTCATTGTGATCAATGGATCTTATTTGCATGTAAACATATTTCATTTTATTTATATCTTGCCCTTCCTCCACTTGAAGGACCCCTAGAGTTGGATGGAGTGCTTGGAGACCCAAGTCATCTAGTCCCAAGACAAGACCAATCTGGGTTGGGGAGGCCAGAAGGACCATTTGGCTCAAACTCAAATGGTGCCTAAGACACTTTTCAAATTTTTGGCACTTGTTTTATTTATTTTATTTATATTCCACCTTTCCTCCAAGGAACTGAAGGTGGTAATTGTACGTGGTTCTCTTCCTCCCCATTTTATGCTCACAACAACCTTGTGGAGAGAGAAAGTGGCTGAGGTCACCCAAGTGAGTTCCATGGCTTAAGTGGAGATTTGAACCCAGGTTCCCATCAGTTTGATAAGTTTCTCAACTTGTTTTTCTGTGCATCAGACCAAATGGTGGAACACTCTCTCAGTTTGGAGCTGCAAATTTAAACAAATGAGAGCTGTGCTTTGCTAAAAGGCATTCTTTTTTTTTTTTTTTTGCTAATTGATATAGATTTTGTCATATGCTTAATGTCAGCTGTGACGCTGCACGAAAGCAATATTCCCCCTCAATAATTAGTGCAGTTGCACAGGAAAGGCTAAAAAAGCATATGCTAAATTGTATATGGTGTGTGTGGGGGGAATCAAATCGTGGCACACCAGCTACAAAGATGTTTGCGAACATGACATGAAGGCTGGCAGTATCAACCCCACCATGTGGGAATCTCTTGCAGACAGCCACAGTACCTGGAGACACAGTCAGGTTGGGCATCCATAGCAGTGGCCAGAGGAGGAATGACCGCTGTGAAGACCGCAGAGAGAAGAAACGCCATGGTACATCTACAGCAGCACAACTGGTCGCCTTCCTCTGCCCCAGCTGCAACAAAACATGTCTCTCCTGCATTGGTCTCCGCAGCCTCGGCAGGCGCTGCAACCTTCCAACAGTTTGACTTCACTCCTCCATTGCCTCTGAAGACAGACGGATGCTGACCAGCCAACCAGTGCAACATACATTTCCATGGATCAGTCAACTGCTTGCGAGATTTCATGGGAAGGAAGGGAGCACTCATCTGCCTGGTCACCCACTCTTCTCTCACTGCTGAAGGTTGGAGAACATTTGTGGTTCTCCGCTTGTTGGACTCCCAAGTCCCATCAGCCACCACCAGCATCAGTTTTGCACCCGGACAACTAGTTAGGCGTTACACCTCTATGCACTGTTAACATTACAGTGGTACCTCGGGTTACATACGCTTCAGGTTACATACTCTTCAGGTTACAGACTCCGTTAACCCAGAAATAGTACCCCAGGTTAAGAACTTTGCTTCATTTTTTTTTGAAAATTTTTTATTAGTTTTACAAAATATTTTAAACAATACAAACAAATAAAAAGACATACAAACATGTATAATTTCATAACATTTTTTTTCGTATCCCTCACTTCTCAGACTCCCCCAAACCTCCCCTTCCTACATCCCAATTTCCAAAATTATTTCAGCAAATTCTAAATAGTTTTATCAAATATATTCCTTCTTATTCTTTTCTTTAACTTAATCTTATGTCGCTGTAATCTCCTTTTCTTTCTCAAAACCTCGACATTTTAGCATTCATCAATTTTATAATAGTTCTTAAGATAGATTTTAAATTTCTTCCAATCTTCTTCCGCTGTCTCTTTCCCCTGATCACGGATTCTGCCAGTCATCTCAGCCAGTGTCATATAGTCCATCACCTTCATCTGCCACTCTTCCAGGGTGGGTAGATCTTGTGTCTTCCAATACTTTGCGATGAGTATTCTTGCTGCTGTTGTAGCATACATAAAGAAAGTTCTGTCTTTCTTTAACACCAATTGGCCGACAATGCCCAGGAGAAAGGCCTCTGGTTTCTTAGGGAAGGTACATTTAAGTACCTTTTTCATTTCGTTATATATCATCTCCCAAAAAGCCTTAATCTTTGGGCACGTGCACCAAAGGTGATAGAAAGTACCTTCAGTTTCTTTACATTTCCAACACTTATTATCGGGCAAATGATAGATTTTTGCTAGCTTGACTGGGGTCATGTACCACCTATAGATCATTTTCATGATATTTTCCTTTAAGGCATTACATGCCGTAAATTTTATCCCGGTGTTCCACAACCATTCCCAGTCAGCAAACATAATGTTATGACCAATGTCCTGTGCCCACTTAATCATAGCTGATTTAACTGTTTCATCTTGTGTATTCCATTTCAGCAGCAAGTTATACATTCTTGACAAATTCTTAGTATTTGGTTCTAACAATTCAGTTTCTAATTTTGATTTCTCGACCCGGAAGCCAATTAAGGTTACAGACTCCGTTAACCCAGAAATAGTACCCCGGGTTAAGAACTTTGCTTCAGGATGAGAACAGAAATTGCACGGCGGCAGCAAGAGGCCCCATTAGCTAAAGTGGTCTTCAGGTTAAGAACAGTTTCAGGTTAAGAATGGACCTCCAGAACAAATTAAGTACTTAACCCGAGGTACCACTGTACCTAATAGCCCACATATTGCAGCGGGTGATGAAATAATAATAAATTTTATTATACCCCACCCTCCCCAGCCAGAGCCAGGCTCAGGGCAGCTAACACCAATAAAATTTCAATAGAAACATAAGGGGGGGGGCAATTTAAAATACAGGTTAAAATTCAATTTAAAATGCAGCTTCATTTTAAAAGTACCGTATTTTTCGTCCTATAGGACGCCCATAGGTGCTCATAGGACGCACCTTGGTTTTTTTTTTGGGGGGGGGAATAAATAAAAAAAATTTATTTCCCCCCCAGCCGTGTCTACCGCCCCAAGCCTTGCGCACACCTGCCCGGAGGGCTCCCTGCCGGGCGCGCAAGGCTTGCGGACACCCGCCCGAAGCCCTCCGGAGGGCTCCCCATGCTTTGGGCTGCAGGCTGCTGCCCACAAGCCTTGTGAGCCCGCGGGAACTCCCGCCGGGCTTGCAAGGCTTGCGGATAGCTTCCTGAAGCGTGGAGAGCGAGAGGGGTCGGTGCGCACCGACGCCTCTCACTCTCCACGCTTCAGCGAAAGCCTGCATTCGCCCCATAGGACGCACACACATTTCCCCTTCATTTTTGGAGGGGAAAAAGTGTGTCCTATGGGGCGAAAAATACGGTAGCCCATAGATCAAAACCGTAAGGGGAGGGAAGACATAAAGGTCAGATTGAGTCCAAACTAAAGGCCAGGCGGAACAGCTCTGTCTTGCAGGCCCTGCGGAAAGATGTCAAGTCCCGCAGGGCCCTAGTCTCTTGTGACAGAGCGTTCTACCAAGTTGGGGCCAGTACTGAAAAGGCCCTGGCCCTAGTTTAGACCAATCTAACCAGCAATCTAAATATTTTGGGCACTTTGCAAACTTTCTCTGTCTGATGTCTTCATGCTCCAACACGGTGGTGGGAAACCTCAAGCCTGGGGGGATCAATGTGGCCCCCCAAGCCTCACCACCTGGCCCTTTGGACTCTCCCCAGCCACATCACCTAGTGGCTCTGCTTTGCAGCCTCTTTGAAGGCTTTGGCTGCCTGGGATGCTGGTAATGCTTCTTGCTTCCTTTGATACAGAGGGGTGTGGGTGTAGAAATCAGCCTGCAGTACATCAATTGCTGCACCCACTTTTGCTCCTGGCCCCATCCACCAGTGTCATGTGGTCTTTGGAAGGTAGTCCAAAAGGGACTGTGGCCTCCGTTCTCCCTTTCCTGAAGTCAATTCTCATAGGCACCCTCTGGCAAAGAGATGAGAGCTGGTTCTATCAAACAGCAGGGTGGTTTTTTTAATAGTGTGTTTATGTGTGTTTTTGCTTCAGAAGGAAGCTGCATGGAAACTCAAAAGCCTGGTTTTGCAGCATGTCTTGTAAACCATTTAGAAGTAGATTAATGATTTGTGTATCTTTTCTTTTCAAATCTGCTGGTGTGGGGTGGGAGTGGTGGGGTGAACAAAGCCCTTGGGACTGTTCCAGTCGCTTTAAGCCCTGACAAAGAATTCATGTGACTTTCAGAATGTTGAGGTCCTTTTTTTTTTTGGTCAACAAAATATTAAAAGCCACATTTGATACTGCTTTGCTGTGAGCAACCCTCCACGTTGCATTTTCGCTTTGCTGTGGCTTGGGCCTGGCATTTTATGACAATATTGTGGCTTGCACACGCTGCTTTGCAACAAGACAGCCTCAGCTTTAAACCCTGGCATCTAGTGAGGTTTTTCTTTCCAGCTAGCAAAAACTCCATCCTTTTCTCTTCCCAGAGCCCCCATCCTAAGTATTGCTGGGTTCGCTTCTGGAAAGACTTTTTGGATCCCAGAATACACTAATTCCACTTAGCCTGAATTCCAGACTCAGATCCACAGTCTAATCTGGGCTTCAGTGGAAACAGAACTTGGAATGGTCTCTTCTCTGGGCCTGGTGTGCCAGGATTAAGAAAAAGTATCATGGCTGTGAATAGCGTAGAATCAATAATAAAAATTCCTTAATAAAACAAGTACAAAAGGCACCATAAATCAGTAGATCGGATTTATACATCAATATAGCTGGGTCCCTGCTTCTTGGGAGGAAAGCAATGACACACCTAGACAGCATCTTAAAAAGCAGAGACATCACCTTGCCAACAAAGGTCCGTATAGTTAAAGCCATGGTTTTCCCAGTAGTGATGTATGGAAGTGAGAGCTGGACCATAAAGAAGGCTTTCGAATTATGGTACTGGAGCAGACTCCTGAGAGTCCCATGGACTGCAAGAAGATCAAACCTATCCATTCTGAAGGAAATCAGCCCTGAGTGCTCACTGGAAGGACAGATCCTGAAGCTGAGGCTCCAATACTTTGGCCTCCTCATGAGAAGAGAAGACTCCCTGGAAAAGACCCTGATGTTGGGAAAGATGGAGGGCACAAGGAGAAGGGGACGACAGGAGACGAGATGGTTGGACAGTGTTATTGAAGCTACTAGCATGAGTTTGACCAAACTGCGGGAGGCAGTGGAAGACAGGAGTGCCTGGCGTGCTCTGGTCCAGGGGGTCACGAGGAATTGGACATGACTAAACAACAACAATAGCTGGGTCACCCTTCATGCAAAGGGTGAGTTTTAAGCAGGCACCACAATGCAAATACTGCAGGCACCTATCTGAAGTTCATTGGGAGCATATTCCACACGGCAGGTGCCACCACACTCAAGGCCTTGGTCTCAATGGACGTAAGATAGACCTCAGGAACATATGGCACTACAAAGAGTGTCTCCCACATAGATCAAAGTCAGGGGCATAAGAACATAAGAAGAGCCTTATGGATCAGACTCATGACCCATCTAGTCCAGCATCCTGTTCTCACAGTGAGCAGGATCTGAGCACAAGAGCACTCTCCCCTCCTGTGGTTTCCAGCAACTGGCATTTGGAAGCACTGCTGCCTCTGACGATAGAGGTAGAGAACAGCCATTCTGGCTAGTAGCCCTTGATAGTCTTCTCCACGAATTTGCCTACTCCTCTTTTAACGCCATCCAAGTTGGTGGCCATCACTGCTTCCTGCAGAAGCGAGTTCCATAGTTCAACAATGCACTGTATGACAAAGTACTTTCTCTTCACTGTCTTGAATCTTCCAACATTCAGCTTCATTGGACATCCACAAGTCCTAGACTTATGGGGAGGGGAGGGGAAAGCTTTTCTTGATCCAATTTTTCCATGCCATGTATAATTTTATAAACGTCTGTCATGTCACCTCTTACTTGCTTCTACTATACAGTGGTACCTCAGGTTAAGAACTTAATTAGTTCCGGAGGTCTGTTCTTAACCTGAAACTGTTCTTAATCTGAGGTACCACTTCAGCTAATGGGGCCTCCCGCTGCCACCGCACGATTTCTGTTCTCATCCTGAAGCAAAGTTCTTAACCTGAAGCATTATTTCTGGGTTAGCGGAGTCTGTAACCTGAAGCGTCTGTAACCTGAAGCCACTGTACCACTGTACCACTGTATATAAAAAAGTCCCAAATGCTGCCGCCTTTCATCCATTCCCGTGATCAGAAAAGGTTGCCTTTTACTGAACCTTTTGCAACACGACAATATCCTTTCTGAGCTGAGGTACCCAGAACTGGGTACTCCAAATACAGTTGTGCCATCGATTTGTTCTACGACATTACTGTATGATGTTGGCAGTTTTATTTTCCATTCCTTTCCAAATTTGCTATTTTCACACTTTCTGTACCCTGTGATAGCATGCCCATCAAACTATCCACTATGACCCCAAGGTCTCATTCAAGTCCTTAAACTTGGCCCAGTAGCCTATCAGCAGCCAGTACAGGTCTTTTAGCTATCTCCTATCAACAGGGTGTCCACTTCAGAAGCATCGCTGTGACATTCTGCATTAGCTTCATCTCCCAAATCAATGCTCAGGGAAGCCACAGATTATTACAAGCTACATTGTAATAATCCAGCTCTGGAGATTACTAATGCCTGGACTGCTGTAGCTAGACTATCTCAATCCAGGAATGGCCAAAGCTGTCATGTCAACTGCCAGAAGGGACTCCTAACCACTGAAGCCACTTGCGCTACCAGTGACAAAGAGGGCAACAGGTGCACCCCCAAGTGATGTTCCTGATCCTTCATGTGGGATGTAAAACACATAGCAGTCAAGTACAACATTCCTAGAATGGACATGCTAGGGTATGCTTTGTAGCAGCCAGGAGAGAACTTCCTGTTTCCTCCTGAGCTGGGATAGAGACTCGCTCTGCATGTGACTTGATGTGGGTGTGGCCTGATCTGGGTAGGAGAGTACATGTTCTTTTGCTCTCCTCTCTTCTCCATTTTGTTTTTCTCTATGTGTGAGCAGAAGTGACTGCCTGTCTGCAGTCACTTGGGACTAACTCCCTTATGGGATAGTTCCACATGCATATATACTTTTGTAACCTAAGTCTGCCTTCAGTAATCTAACTGTGAACTGAATGAATGTGAGTAAACTACTTTTATATTCACTTGAATAAGATTGCTGTGTATATTCTTTTTAAGAGGGACAAGAAGGGATCTTACCAGGAATCTTATATAGAGAGGTTCAGACGAACCTGCAACAAGCAAACCGCTGTGCGTTTAAAGGGGAATGTTTAAACTCTGCTAAGTCATAGAACTTGCTAACACAAGTTAGGAAGGATATCATTAAACAATATATCTTCTCCTGCCTCCCTGAACATTCCCAGTCTGGTGTAGTGGTTAAGAGCGGTAGACTCATAATCTGGTGAACCCGGTTCACGTCTCTGCTCCTCCACATGCAGCTGCTGGGTGACCTTGGGCTAGTCACACTTCTCTGAAGTCTCTCAGCCCCACTCACCTCACAGAGTGTTTGTTGTGGGGGAGGAAGGGAAAGGAGAATGTTAGCCGCTTTGAGACTCCTTCGGGTAGTGATAAAGCGGGATATCAAATATCAAATCCAAACTCCTCCTCCTCCTCTTCTTCTTCTTCCCACACTTCAAAGATAGTCCAGCTCTATCCAGAGAAGCCCATCAGAGGGAGTGCAAGCTCAACCATTAAAGACCTTATATCATAAATGGGACACAACCTTGATGGCAGAAAGTGAGGAGGAATTAAAGAACCTTTTAATGAGGGTGAAAGAGGAGAGCGTAAAATATGGTCTGAAGCTCAACATCAAAAAAACGAAGATCATGGCCACTGGTCCCATCACCTCCTGGCAAATAGAAGGGGAAGAAATGGAGGCAGTGAGAGATTTTACTTTCTTGGGCTCCATGATCACTGCAGATGGTGACAGCAGCCACGAAATTAAAAGACGCCTGCTTCTTGGGAGAAGGGCAATGACAGGCTTAGACAGCATCTTGAGAAGTAGACACGTCACCTTGCCAACAAAGGTCCGTATAGTTAAAGCCATGGTTTTCCCAGTAGTGATGTATGGAAGTGAGAGCTGGACCATAAAGAAGGCTGATCGCCGAAGAATTGATGCTTTTGAATTATGGTGCTGGAGGAGACTCTTGAGAGTCCCATGGACTGCAAGAAGATCAAACACATCCATTCTCAAGGAAATCAGCCCTGAGTGCTCACTGGAAGGACAGATCGTGAAGCTGAGGCTCCAGTACTTTGGCCACCTCATGAGAAGAGAAGACTCCCTGGAGAAGACACTGATGCTGGGAAAGATGGAGGGCACAAGGAGAAGGGGGCGACAGAGGACAAGATGGTTGGATAGTGTTTTCGAGGTTACCAGCATGAGTTTGACCAAACTGCGGGAGGTAGTGGAGGACAGAGGTGCCTGGCGTGCTCTGGTCCATGGGGTCACGAAGAGTCGGACACGACTAAACGACTAAACAACAACAAATCATAAATGTGACTTCTGGGATATGCTCAAATCATGCTAGGTCTGATCTCAGAATTGGGTTTGGAATCATTTTGCCCTCCCCCAATTGGGACCCAGTTTGACCCAGATTCCAAGTGGGGCAGAGTTTGCCACCATCCCTAACCCATCCATCATAAAGGGAAGCCTTTCATGTGTGTGTGTGTGTGTTGCACACTGCCTATCTCCGTGTTTTCTCTTCAGACACCTGGGACCACCTTCCCTTCTCTTTTCGATCTCAAGCCCCTGACAGTTTATATCTGGCTGCAAGTCTTCATAACAACAGATTGCAATGAAAATGGCTAGGCATTTAATCTTGAGCCTTGTTTACACAAACAGCTGCTTTTCCCACAGATCGAAAGCTGAACCAACTAACAGAGCAGCTCCTCCTCCTCCTCCTCCTCCTCCTCCTCCTCCTCCTTTGGAATCTTTATTATTTTTTTGCCTGGGGCTCCAGGACTGTCCCCTTGGGGTTGCATTTAGCACCAGCCCACTTAAAGAATTTTAAGTACTCATATTAATGCTTCTTGCCAGAGGGTACCTGCACCATGAATCATGCGCCCCTGCTAAACCTTGTGTGCGAACCGAGATATTCTTGACTGCCATCTCTAAAAGACACAATGCACACCCGAAATAATTATGCACATTTACTTTGCATAAACTTTTGTGGGTTTTATTTGTGTGGGTGGTGGTGGTGGGATTTCAGAATCTGAAAACTTGGGTTTTTGCAGAAGTGACATTTTTGAGGGGGCAGGAGAACAGAAATCTGAATGGCATGCCAGGTCAGAGTCACTTGGCCTGCGATGGCTCTGCGGTGTGCCTGGCCCAGCTGGATGCAAATGGAACTGGTCCAAAAGCCACAGAGGACCATTGACACCATGATGTCGAGAGTGCAATGCTTTCCCAAGGGCCTTTTCAACCCCAGCTGGTGAGAGGCGGGGAAGGACGAATGACTTGGTCAGCACCAAGTGACAAATGCTTCAAGGGATGCCTTGCTGGGAGGAAAGAGGCGAGGGAGAATAACCTAGCCCAGAACACAGTTGTCCTGGGGGCTTCTAGCAAGGGTGGGGAACCTTTGGTCCCCCAGATGTTAAATTCCTATGACCCCCAATCATCATGGCTTATAGCCAAGGATTATGGGTGCTGTAGTCAACTTGGGTTGGATAAACACCAACTGAGGGGGCCTAAGCTACATCAATAGCTTTAATAGCTGTGGGCTAAACCACTGAGCCTCTTGGGCTTGCCAGTCAGAAGGTTGCCGGTTTGAATCCCCGCGACCTGGTGAGCTCCCATTGCTCGGTCCCAGCTCCTGCCAACCTAGCAGTTTGAAAGCATGTCAAAGTGCAAGTAGATAAATAGGTACCGCTCCGGCGGGAAGGTAACAGTGTTTCTGTGCGCTGCTCTGGTTTCGCCAGAAGCGGCTGAGTCATGCTGGGCACATGACCAGGAAAAACTGTCTGCGCCAGCTCCCTCGGCCTGTAAAGCGAGTTGAGCGCCACAACCTTAGAGTCGTCTGTGACTGGACTTAACTGTCAGGGGTCCTTTATCTTTTTTTTTTTAAAAGCTTTAACAGAAACTATATTATTCTAACAGAAAGGACAATGAAAATAAAAATAAAATTTTATATTTGCATACTTTCATCCATACCCACTGCATTGTAGGACATCATCGGGAGAAGAAAAGGATAAGGAGTAAACTAAAATGGAGAGGAAGTCCTTAAAATCGTTGGGTGGCATCTTGTACCCCTCCTTTTGGCAACTCTTGCAGCCAAGCTGGTGCCAAACATATTCTTCTGCTTTCATTTGGACCCCATCAAGTGAGGCCAAGAGTGGTCTTGTCTGTGATTCTCCAGAGGTTTGATTTCACCCCTGGAGGTGCACTCCATTCTCTCTCGAGACAGACAGATGCCAACAATATTTATCCATGGGCAAGACAAAAACAAGCAAACAAAGTAGCCAAAACATTCATATTTTATAAGTCTCTCTCTCTTTTTTAACCAGTATGTAAAACTTGAAATTTAGCAATTTGTAGTCATACAGATTCATAATTGGAGCCCTAAGCTATAGTGCATAAATTCGGTACTGACCCAAACAGCATCTGTATAGGTTCCTCATTCCTTGTCATTACTGATTGGGAGGCTTCCAATAGAGAGGCTTTCCCAGCAATGCTGTGGATTGAACCTTCCCTTTTGCTTGTTCAGTGGATAATTGTTCTGCAGGACCACGGAGAGCTCCTAAGGACAGCAGAGGTTCTTCCAACAGCAGCCAGTGCTGAACCTTTTTTAAACAAAAGAATAATGTATGGGGGGGGGGTCTGGGTATGGCTGCCTTGTGTGGTGAGCCTCTGAACTGCAGGCAGCTTCTCTGTGAAGAAACTTCTTGGCCTGCCCTGCCCACTGAATCCTTCTAAGAAGGAAGGTGTTTGCTGTTGACTAATGGCCATGCTGGCTGGGGCTGAGGAGAAGGATTCAACAATATCAGGAGGGCACCACATTGGTTACGCCTGCTGTAGGAAATTGCTTTATGCAGAGGTAGACCGATGGCCCCTCCAAACACAGTAATTAAATGGATAATTTGTTGCAGTGTGTGTTAATCTTCACCCTGTAAATCAGTAAAGCTGTTGAGCTCACCAACACGAAACAGTTTTTTTAAGCACAGTTGCTTTACTTAGCACACATAGAACACAAACTCTATATTTACACACTTTATGCAGGTTCCAGAGGGATTTCTGTACTTCAAAGTCCTTGCTGAACAAAGTCCACACACAAGTTTTAAGTCAATTTGCACGGAGTCCTGCAGCAGCTTAGAATTCTCTGAGTCCTGAAGGCTGGCAGTTCTTGGATTCTTCTTCGAAGATGAGCTCTTCTCAAAGTGTTCAGGCAACTCCACAGTTCTGCAATGATCAGCTCCTTCCTGCTAATGACCCGTGACCCACTTCCAGCAACCCACAACCAATGCTGTAATCTGAGCCCTTTTATACCCAAAGTTACCCGCCTCACCT
The DNA here is from genome assembly GCF_964188315.1 of Podarcis muralis. NCBI lineage: Eukaryota > Metazoa > Chordata > Lepidosauria > Squamata > Lacertidae > Podarcis > Podarcis muralis. The sequence goes on from NC_135663.1 coordinate 6,713,475, forward strand.
GCTCCATGACACTGATAGGAAAGTCATGAGATTCAGCCAGGTGCATCTCAGGAAAGAGTCAGATTGAGTCAGCTCTTTCTTCTCTAATGGAATTAACACATTACCTGCATTCCTTAACATCATTGGTCCTGATTATTGATTATTGATGATTGAATTTCTATACCGCTTAATATATTTTAAAAAAATCTCTAAGTGGAATACGCAAAAGAAGCAGCAACAGACAACTTAAACAAAATACAGTGGTACTTTGGTTGCCAAACTTAATCCATTCTGGGAGTCTGTTCGACTCCTGGAACTGTTCAAAAACCAAGGCGTGGCTTCCGATTGGCTGCAGGAGCTTCTTGCACTCAATGGGAAGCCACGGAAGCTGCGTCAGACGTTTGGCTTCCAAAAAAGGTTCGCAAACCAGAAGGTACCTATCAGAGCTGTGGGCGTCTCTCTTCACCACAGATACCGCAGGAGCAAATTTTATAGTCTTTATTTACAGTATTTACAATGGGTCATTAGCACATCGTTCATCCATCAGAGTCACTCAGTTCAGATCTCTGCTGAGGCCTGCGTTTGCCACTCCAACAGCTCATAAATGGTGAACTCTCCCGCCCGTCTCTTTGCCACACGCCTCTTGAAGGCGGTTGTAAATTTCTCCCCTGATTCTGAGCCTGAGCTTAACACCTGCGTTCCCTGTGAACTTTCCATCTTCCCAGCCCTTTCTGCGCTTATTCCAACCGCTCTCTCCTCATTGCCTCCCTCCCCCTCGGTCACCTCATCCACATCTTCCACTCCCAGGCCTCCCCCTCCCTCTGGGGAACTTGAGACCTCTGGTTCGTCCCTGACAGTACCACTGTATTAAAAAATATACACACAGTTACATATAAAAAAGTTGCATTAATACAAAGTTTCTAAAAAATATGAATCAATATCATTTCATTTTCCTTCTGACACACCCTCCCTCTCAGCCTCCAGGTGCTCAGGCTAGCTCACCCAAAAAAGTCTCAGCTAGTCTGACTCAGCATCAAGATGGAGCAGGGGGTGTAACCTGGGTTAAAGATGGCTCAAGGTCTGACTCGGCATAAAGATGGATCAGGTGTCAGACTTGCTATAAACCACCTGCCTATGTAAATTTGCAGTTATATTTTTAGACACCTCAAAAGACTAGTCTTGAAACAATCTTTTGCACAAATTCATATGCAGGATTTTTCTTCTTCTTTGTTTAAAAAAACATGTTCTAGTTTACCTTCATTAAAAGTATTTCTGGGGCATTCCATCCTGTTTTGCTCTTGAGACGGAAGTGCGAATGTATAGTGAGTGATTGCTTGGTTTAATTTTAGGCTGGGTCTGCTCCTTCCCTTTTCCAGCCCATTGCTTTATGTTTCTATTTGCATCTCATATGCATTTGATCAAATGGCCACCATCTGAAGTCTCCATATGCTTCATGTAAGGAACGGAACACAGAACTGCGGGATGTCGACAGGAGTGATTGTTTTTAAGGCAATTTGTACTTTGTCATCAAATGCTATCAAACATGATGTCAGCTCAGGAATTTACTTCTCCCAACACCGCGGAATGGATTAGAGCAGCTTAAATCTGAGGTTTTCTGCTTTAACTGGATTGCAAATTGCTGTCTTCACCTTCTGAGCCTATGAAGCAGCCATGGAACATTGGCAGTTGCCGTCCGCTGAGTGAGACTGTTGGGTCCATGTAGCTCAGTACTGTCAACTCAGGCTGGCAGCAGCTCTCCAGAGTTTCAGATAAGGCGCATTCCCAGTCCTATGTGGGGGTGTCAGGGGTTGAAAGAAGGAGCTTTGCCATGGAGATGGTGTGGTTGGGGCAGAGCAGTTCCCCAACCCAGTGGAGACACAGCTTAGCATTTTGAAAGGCCAAACTGCGTATGGCCTGAATGATGGGAAAGCAATTGAAATGCACACAACGAAATAAAAATCAAACAGCTACAGGGAGAAGATGGTTCTCATTGGGATCGCAGCGAGCGAGGAGGGAGGGCTTAACCCTTCCCTGCCAGCTGCTATTAGTCCCAACACATTCTTTGGGCTAAGGGCAGTTTGTGGGGGGAGATTTTGGTCAGGGTAACAATGGGGAGGAAAGGGTTACAGGAGGGTTGGGGGAACTTATTCTGCCCGAGGGCCACATTTCCTTTTGGGCAACCTTCTAGGGGCCAGGGGCCAGTAGTGGGCAGGACCCGAAGAAAGAAGTGGGTGGAACAATGAGTGTAAATTTCTTTTTCTTTTTTATAATATTTTTTTATTAAATTTCCATTTTAACAATCCAATAAAAACCACAATAAAACATTCCAAATCATCATACAATCAAAAAAAGCCAATTATTCAATGCCAAATTATATATCTCTTGGGTGACTTCCCATGCTCTGAAGTTCGGGGAGTGATGATTTAATATAATTACTGCATTTCTTAAATAATAAATAGTCCAAATACGGCATTTCCAACGTTGATCCTTCAATGAGTGTAAGTTTCACCTTTGTACAGTAGACTAGTTTCAACACACACATCCTCACCAGTAGGGGGTAGGAATTGATGACCACCAGGTCCCTTCCCACTCTGTAGTTCTATGGTAATAATATATTTACCACATTTTTCGCTCTATAAGACGCACCAGGCCACAAGATTTTGGAGGAGGAAAACAAGAAAAAAAATATTCTGAATCTCAGAAGCCAGAACAGCAAGAGGGAACACTGTGCAGTGAAAGCAGCAATCCCTCTTCCTGTTCTGGCTTCTGTGATAGATGCGCAGCCTGCATTCGCTCCATAAGACGCACACACATTTCCCCTTACTTTTTAGGATGGAAAAAGTGAGTCTTATAGAGCAAAAAATACGGTATATGCCGCTCACCTGACTGGGTTGCCCCAGCCACTCTGGGTGGCTTCCAACAAGCTAAAAACATTAAGCCCAGTAAAACACCCAACATTAAAAACTTCCCTAAAACTGTCTTCTAAAAGTCTGATAGTTGTTCATTTCCTTGACATCTGATGGGAGGGCATTCCACAGGGAGGGCGCCACTACCGAGAAGGCCCTCTCCCTGGTTCCCTTCTCACAATGAGGGAACTGCCAGAAGGCCCTCGGAGCTGGACCTCAGTGTCCAGGCTGAACGATGGGGTGGGGACGCTCCTTCTCGTTCTATCAAGTGCCTTTCATGCTGGTGAGTTTCCTTTATGCTTTGGGCTGGCCGCTATGGGGAGTAGAAAGCTGCCTATCGGCCCATCTAGCTCAGTGTTGTCCACCCTGACTGGCAGCATCTCTCCAGCTTTTCAGGCTGGGAATCTTCCCAGTCCTACCTGGCGATGCCCTAGGGGATTGAACCTGGAACCTTCTGCTCTGCCGCTGAGCCATAGCCCTTCCTAGACCAGGGACCATTAGAGCTCTTCTGATTTTCCTACCCAGATGAAGAGGTCGCTCAGCTGGAGACCCTCTGATAAGGGAAGCTGCACAGAACCTGTGAGCCAAGACAATGTTGAAAAAGCCTCGCACATCGCTTCCAGCAGAGTGGAATTGACAAATCGGGAAGAGAGAATCTCTCGGCTTCTTGATCAGAGCGATTAGCCACCTGAAGGGAAATAATGGACAGCGCTGCATGAAGGTAAACAGTGGCAGAATGGCGGAGCAAAGGGCTCGTCCACTGCTACAGTCTCCTTTCAAACCGTGGCTTTCTTCCCCTTCTGAGCAATCAAATGTATCAGCCGGCAATCAGCCTCCCACAGCTGCTGGCAGTTTGACTCAAAATCACCGGCAGGGCTCAGATTCTGCCCTCTCCTCCGGCGCGCCTGGCAGCCCCACCGACGGGCAGCTTGCCCCGATGAGAGCCAGACGTGCCTGCAGGTGCGAGAGGCAGCATCAACAAGGCCTGCCCACCTCTGCCCCCCGTGCCAGCGGAGTCCTCTCCCCAGCGGCTTCATTGCCCCAGTCCCGTTTCAGAGGCATCATTGGGCCTGCATGCCAGTCCAACTGCTTGCTTCGAAAATCAGCAGGATTTAAGGCAGCAGACTCTGTTCATTATTTTAAGCCGAGGGTGGTGGCATGTTTACATCTGCAGGCCAGGTGCTCAGGGGTTGGTTTTGTGGCGGCAGAGACATAGTCAACCGACAGTGTGCAAAGTTAGAAAGAGTCTTTATGTCAAAGGACCTGTCAGACTGGAAACCGTGGTCTCTCTAGCTCTGCTTTGGGGCAGAATGTGCTGTTCCCCCCAGAGCCTTGCTCAGGCTAAAATCCATGCGTGTTTTTTCAAATGGAAATGTTTAATGCCTATTTTTCAAGTGTTGTGTATAGACTTCTACATTAGCAGAACTTGTAAAAGTCGCTTGTATTAAGATGCATAAGGTTTTAAAATGGGATTGTTAAGATTATAAGGTTTTATGGACGAGCATGAATAAGCATAGAGTGAAACCAAGAGGGGGAGTGGAGGGAAGTCAATTGAGTTAAGATTTATGATTTGAATTTTTGTTTGTGGTGTTTTTTTTGTCATTATAAAATTAATAAATTGTATTTTTTTAAAAAAAACATATAGAATAAGAGAACAAGAACAACATACATTTAGAGAAGATTGGAAAACGTTTATTGAATATGTGGGAAATAACTGTACAGCTGAAAATGTTGGCCGCAGTAAGATAAATTCAACAGTGTAAATAGGTTTTGATGGATGCAATAATGGAATACTGAATGGTATAATTTTTGTAAAATATGCAGGGATTCGTGAAATGCAAAATGAACCATGGGAAGAGAAGAAGGGAAGTCCTTGCCTTGATCCCTTAAGGATGTAAAAGGAGTATTTTAAATTGTAAAATAGAAAATGTAATAGTAAAAAAAGTATCCTCCATGTGCTCCATGAATTCATTCCAACAGGTGGCTGTGATGGCCACCAACTTTGGTGGCTTTAAAAGAGGAATAGACAAATTCATGGAGGAGGAGAAGGCTATGGATGGCTTCTAGCCAGGACGTCTGTGCTCTGCCTCCAGTTAGAGGCAACAGTGCTTCCGAATGCCAGTTGCCATCCAGCAAGTTCTTCTTATGTTTTAGCTTTTTCCAAAGTTATCTGTTTGACTGATACGCCATTCAAGAGAGAAGAGAGGCAGGACTCTGCCAGCCAAAATGCATCGATGGAGAAACACACGCTTTGGCAGACGTTCTGTACCCAAGTGTGCAGCTGGGATCGCTTGCCTGTGTTGTTTACTATCCGTTACCCGAGTTGACGTGTGAAGTCATTAGCGAGTCGTCCCCCCCCAACGCCATACCCGTTATTTGAATCAATCTTTTTAATCTCCAACCGATAAGGATCCTGAGAGCTAATGAGTCAACCTGACAAAGCCTTACTCTCCAAATGAGTCATGGAAAGCATTGGCGAGAAGACAGGTAACAACATACAGCATTGGCAGGATAGAGGGAAAGGAAGTGTCAGGGAACTGCCATCGGAAGGACAGGAGGTGGAAAGGCTCACTGAGGTTGAGAGAGACGTAGCAGCTGAAGAGGGAACCAGTAGGGGGAGAGAAGGAACTCCAAGGGAAAGTGAGTCGGAGGGTTGGCTCAGAGACGCTTCCAGCGAAAACAGTGGGGAGGTCTCAGGACCTCCTATAGGGACACCCACTCCTCGCCGGAAACTGTCACGCAGAGAGTCCAGAAGACGTGTTTCCGTTAAGGAGCTTTTATGTTGGAAGAGATTCCGAAAGCAACCACTTTCGGACTCTGCTAGCGACTGACGCAGCCATGCCGGAGGGGCTCCGTCACAGGCAGAGGTTTGAGAACCTGATCAAACTCTGAGGGACTTGCATTTTACGCACAAGCAGCTCATTATCCCATCACAGGAAGAAAAGAGCTCGGCCGTACGGGCAAAAGCTCTTGCAAGAAGCTCACATCAACACAACAATACTAAGTGCATAAGAACAGCCCATCTTAAACCAATACAGTGGTACCTCGGGTTACAGACGCTTCAGGTTACAGACTCCACTAACCCGGAAGTAGTACCTTGGGTTAAGAACTTTGTTTCAGGACGAGAACAGAAATCACGCGGCAGCGGGAGGCCCCATTAGCAATAATAATAATAATAATATATACCCCGCCCATCTGGCTGGGTTTCTGCAGCCACTCTGGGCAGCTTCCAAGACAATATTAAAATACAGTAATGCATCAAACATTAAAAACTTCCCTAAACAGGGCTGCCTTCAGATGTCATCTAAAAGTCAGGTAGTTGTTGTTCTCTTTGACATCTGGTGGGAGGGCGTTCCACAGGGCAGGTGCCACTACCGAGCCTGGTTCCCTGTAACTTGGCTTCTTGCAGCGAGGGAACTGCCGGAAGGCCCTCAGCGCTGGACCTCAGTGTCCGGGTAGAACGATGGGGGTGGAGACGCTCCTTCAGCTAAAGTGGTACCTCAGGTTAAGAACAGTTTCAGGTTAAGAATGGACCTCCAGAACGAATTAAGTTCTTAACCTGAGGTACCACTGTACCTTGTTCTAGCAGCGGCCAACTCCAACCCATTCTCTACCAAAGTAGGCATCATGGTCCCTTGATGATCTGGCTCCAGAAGTTCTTGCATCTGTCCCCTGGAAGCCTACCCATCTTAATCAGGATATGACTTATTTTTTTTTAAGAGATTGTCTATACTTTCTTTTTAATGATCCTTCTCTCTCAGCTTTTATTGATTGGTTACCTTTTTATTCTGCCCTCCCTCTGGCTCTTGGGAGACAGGGTCCCATGTTTTATTCCCACAATGGCACTCATCTCCCATCCTAAGCTAGGAGCATCCTCAACTAGGATCCCCCAGTGACTGTCATGGGTGATGGCCTATTCCTGTCTTGCAGAGGATCCCACAGTGTGAGCAACTTGCTATGACAAAGGCTAGAGGTGGGCTGAAGTCTTTGGATGGCAGGCTTCTGGGTTACATTGGGCCCTCAGCCTGGAAATGGTTCCCCACCCCCAATTTAAATTATGGAATTTGACTAACTTCAGAATCCCCGGAACTCTCTCCCACAGGAGTGTGATGCCCACCAACTTGGAGGCTTCAGACAAATGCCACAGTGATTCTGAATGCTGGTGTCTTGAAACCGCAGGAGGGGAGAATGAATGCACATGTGGTCAAATCCTGCTTGTGGGTTTCTCCACAGGCATCTGGTCTGTGAGAACAGGATGATGCTGGACTAGATGGACCACTGGCCTGATCCAGCAGTCTCTTCTTATGTTCTTAACTATTCAGCCATGAAGCAAGGGATGATGGTTGTTCTCTCCCCTGGAAGAGGGCCGTCAGCCTGTAGCTTAACAGACAGATCTCTTCAGTAACTGGCAGATAAGGCTTCCATTGGCTACAAATAATGATGGCTGTATGCCACCTCCAGGCTATGTACCTCTGAATTAGCAGTTGCTGGGGAATGATAGTGGGAAAAGGCTGTGGTGCTCATGAGCTGCTTGTGGACTTCCCAGAGGCACCTGACCGGCCATTGCAGAAACAGAAATTTGTACTAGATAGGCCTTTGGTTTGATCCAATGGGGCTCTGTGATTCTCTCTCAGAGCAGATACAGTGGTACCTCGGGTTAAGAACTTAATTCGTTCTGGAGGTCCGTTCATAACCTGAAACTGTTCTTCACCTGAGGTACGACTTTAGCTAATGGGGCCTCCCGCTGCCACCGCACAATTTCTGTTCTCATCCTGAAGCAAAGTTCTTTACCTGAGGTACTATTTCTGGGTTAGCGGAGTCTGCAACCTGAACCATCTGTCACCCGAGGTACCACTGTATTTATTTTAGTTATGAACGTATGTCTGTACCCCCATAGAATAACCAGCTGAATCAAGCCAAGGGCCCATCTAGTGTAGCATCCTGTTCTCACAGATGCTCTCTCAGAGCACATTTTTATTTTATTTATGAACATATGTTGATACCATACATGCCTATTTATGAACATATGCCCATACCATACATGCCTATTTATAAACATATGTCTATACCACCATAGAGTAACCAACTGGATCAGGCCAAGGGCCCATCTAGTCTAGCATCCTGTTCTCACAGTGGCCAACCAGATACCCACAGGAACCCAAGGAGCAGAACATGAGCACCAGAGTCCTCTCCCCTCCTGTGGTTTCCAGCAACTGGTATTCAGAAGCATTTCTTCCTCCAGCTGTGGAGGCAGAGCAGAGCCATTGTGGCTAGTAGCCAACGATGGCCCTCTCTCTCATGAATTTATCTAACCCTCTTCTAAAGGCCTCCAGGTGGGTGGCTATCATGGTCTGCTGTGGGAGCAAGATCCATAACTTGACTATGCACTGATTGAAGAAGTGCTTTCTTTTTATGTGTCCTAAAGCATAAAACACCAAGGCAGTATACTACATTAGAGCTCCGCTGAAACAAATATAGGTAACCGTTAAAGTTTACAGCCACTAATGAGCTAATAAGCCCCGGGGGGTAGGTGGGTTGGGAGTCAATAGATAACGATGCAATGGAAAAGAAGTCTGCCAGGACTTGCAGAGTCTCTAAAATTTAGTTTGGCCTTGAACTTAACGGCAGCCTGCAGTGACAACGAGTCTCATTTGGAGTTTTTTTTAAGGCTGTGACATTTGTTGCAGCTGGGGAGGAATGGAAGGAGAGCAGCCTCTGTTGCTACACAGCCTGAAGGTCCATCATCTCATAAAGCTCAGCGCCAATAATGCAAAATTCCGGGCTTGCCGTGTTAAACCTTTTCCCCTCAGGTGTTTCGGCACAGAGCCAGCCAATGACATTTGAATATTTGGCAGCGTTTTGGAAAGGAAACACATCCCTGCCGCCGCTGCTGCCACCACTCTTATTAACACAGTTGGGGGACATTTGTTTAATGGAAGTTGCTGCAGAAAAGAGGGGTGGCCTTCTTGAGCCCCTGTGATTGGTTTGCAGTATAAAGCCTCGGGATTGGTCAGATCTAGAAGCACAGCTTTTGTTTTTTTTGACCAGGCCACAAAGCCCCTAGCCAATGGGGGAAAGCTGCCAGTTTTCGGGGTCCTGAGTTGGCGAACAGATGCCCTGGTTTGGGGGGTTTGTCTAAAACCACCTGGAGGGTTTGAAAATAAGGTTTAAGCTTGGTGCTAAGTCTCTTATTCTTAAAATGGATGAGCGGTCAAGTTCATCTGAGCCTTTTAATCCTTTTAAAAACAGGGAAAAGAATTCAAGTCAATATTTTTCAGGCTTGCTATCACCGCTGCACTTTAACAATTAAGAGTTGTTTGGATAATAAGGTAACCGCTTTTATTTTAACTGGCGTGACCCAAACCAAACACATGCTGGAAGGAATCAGGCCTATGCCAAGGGCGTCTAGACAGCGCCATGTGGGATTAAAACAAATGATCATGGAAGCCAAAGGAATGGATCCTGCCAACATGAGTGGCATATATTAATTTCTATGTAGCTGCTTGCATGGGTAAGGAAACCCAGCCATCAGGAGGCAGGAATAGGATTGACTTGCCTGGAGTAGTACTGGGGTGTAGTGGTTAGAACAGGGGGGAAGTAGGCAAAGTGGAGCTTGCCAGATGTTGCTGGACTACAATTTCCATCATCCCTGACCATTGGTCATGCTGGCTAGGGGTTTTGAAAGGCAGAGTCCATTCTCAGAGGCCCTGCACTTTCTGGAACAGTTAAATGTCTTCCTTGAAAAAGGAAAATACATTGCACACACATTATCCTTAGGGGTTCCCTCACCAAGAAAAAAAGGCATTTGGGTCTTCTGAACATCCACAGAAAACCTCAGCTCTGGGAGTGGGGATTTTAAAAAACAAAACTCGCCAGCACTTCTGTTTCTCTGTCTGTCCCCCATAAAGGGCGGGGAAGGTTCATATTCTCTTCTGGGCAGCTTTCCAAAGTCCACCTGTCTGTGGTGGCACAGGGCCAGAAGCAAACAGGGGAAGAGCAACAGGTACAAATGTTGGCTTTGTACAGTGTGTGAGTTTCTACTGTCACACACCTCTAACCATCCTCCATCCTAAGAAGCGAAAGGCATGATCTCAAGGACACCTTCCAGCCTGGCAAAAGCACTCAGGATGCAATGCAAGGGCAGTGGAGGGGCTGGCCTAGGAAGAGTTCAGAGGGCCAGACAGAGAGGCATGGAGGTCCGTCTTAATCCCCTAGGCCTGAAATCCCCCACACCTGCTATACATGAACAGGCTCCTAGTGGAAAACAGTAATGACCTCTGACAATACTTCACAAAAGCATAACAAAGAGAAGAAGCCCGCAGAGCCTTTTAAAAAATTGTATTTGCAAACTTATTTCATTATTACGGACAGAGACAAAATCTGGACATGGCTATAGAAACAGGGTTTCCTGCTTTTTTTTAAAAAAATGCATCTGCTGTACAATCTTCTTTTCATTTATTTTCTCATCAGACGGTGTCTTCCTTTCTAAAGGCTCCAGGGGAAACTTCCATGTTTTTATAGTATCTGTCAATGAGCCGTGAGACCATTTACTCGTCATCCCACCCCCAAGACATGCCCTCCTATGTGGTACTTCTGCATCAGGGCAGAAGGGGAAATGGGATTAGCTGGGGATTTTTACAGGAGTCTGCCAAGCAAAGAGCTGAATTTCAAGCAAGCACCTGAGCTGTCAAAAAGGTTCGTCCTGATGCAGGTATAAAGCAGGAGGGTGGGTGGGAGGAGGGAGCCACTGAGAAATTGTTGGATGGTTTGCGAATTGTTGGAGGGTGTGGTGTTCGTACAGAGCCCCCGGTCATTTCATGGACTATTGACCTGTACACCACTACTTTAATCTTCCACTGCCACGAATTTTGTGTGTGTGTGTGTGGGGGGGGGGGACACAGGGCTCCCCAGTGAAGCACTGAGTCTTAGTCAGGTAGAGTTAACAATGAAGATTAAAGTTTATTTCAAACACAAACAAGTTTTAAAATATATTTGAAATGCTGCCACTCTACAGTGGTGCCTCGCAAGACGAAAAGAATCCGTTCCGCGATTCTTTTCTTCTAGCGGTTTTTTCGTCTTGCGAAGCAACCCCATTGGCGGCTAAGCGGATTAGCGCTATTAGCGATTTAGCGCTATTAGCGGCTTAGCGGGCTTAGTGGCTAAGCTGTTAAAAGGCTATTAACAGCTTAGCCGCTTTGAAAAAGGGGGGGGGGGAGCGAAAAAAATGGCGAGACTCGCAAGATGTTTTCGTCTTGCGAAGCAAGCCCATAGGGAACTTCGTCTTGCGAAGCGCCTCTGCGACGGAAAACCCTTTCGTCTAGCGGGTTTTCCGTCTTGCGAGCCATTCGTCTTGCGGGGCACCACTGTATTCCCTCTCAGTCTTGTCCCTGTCTCTAACTCACTCTGACTCCTCTATCTTCCCCACCCCAAAGAACCAACCTAACTATCAAAACCTCTGGGCTGAGCCTTAAAATCAGGTAGGCTCCGCCTCCGGGCTTTCTTATTGGTCAACCTATTAACTCTTTCGCTCCCCCAATATAACCGTATCCCCAAAGAATGGGCAAATGCAATAGATGGTTTGTAATTCTGCAAGGCTTCCTGTCTCCCAATTATTCAACAATTGCAAGGGCCGAAAGTGTCATCCTCTCACCCATTTGCAACAGAGCAATCCTGTGCAGGTCTACTCAGAAGTATGATCAGTGCTTTTTTCTAGAAAAAAAGGGTGTCGGTACTCATCATGAAGTTGTTGCAGTGTGTGCCGCACTTTTAACCAGTTTTTTCCTTCTAGAAAAAGGGTGCCGGTACTGTGTACCCTTGAGTACCCGCAGGAAAAAAGCACTGAGTAAGATCATTGAGTGCAACAGGGCTTACTCTTAGGTAAAGGGGGAAAAAGGGGCTGCTTCAACCTAATTTGGCCAAATCATCACCATCATGTATTAAATTTGTATACCACCCTTCATCCAAAAATCACAAAGCAGTTCACAACATAAAAATACAAAATGAAAACACAAAATACGTTATAAAACAAAGCAAAAGCAAAACAAACCAATAACCTCATTTCCACAGACATATATTATTATAATATGTCAACAGGCACCAGCCCAATTCAGTTCAGGATCTGGGATTTAGTTGGATCTAATACATAGCCTGAGTATTTTTCTGAGAGACTTCCAGACCTTTCATGAGCAGGGATGGATGAAAGTAGTTGATCTTTTTGAGATTTAACGGGACACTGTGTTCTTTGGAGTAATTCATTCAATATGGATTGGACAGATAGAGGAGGGCCTTTGTTGATAATGTGGTGTGGTTTGAGATACACAGATGAGAAGGAACATATATTCCACAAACTGAATGGCTTGTGCCTTTGAGGGGCTGTCTTTCAGGGTTTAAATGCTGTCCATTTTGTGGAAGCTCTCCCAAGACTTTATGAATGATTGTTATTGAGAAGTATTACACTGCAATATGAGGCCTCTCCATTTGGCCTTGCGGTGTTATTAAAACCCAAGAAAAAAGATGGTGTTGAGGCCCTACCTGTCTCTTGGAGACTTTTGGTTAACCTGGCTCACAGGGAGCTCTCCAGGGTCCTGTTCAGCACTCCTTTGCCAGGCTGACCACTATTTAGATGGGACTTCTGGAATAACCCTAGTGCTCACCCACACTTCCAATTACCCCACTGCTTTTTCCCAGTGAATCAGAACAAATGGCAATTGGGTTTTCCACAAATTGTTCTTTGTTCTGATTTAGCATTAAATGCATTTTCATGGGGGAAGTGGCAGGGTAAAGGCAAAACTTCTCAGACCCATGGCTAGAAAGCATGGGGCAAATGGAAAACTTCTCAGACCCCTGCTTTCCAGCCATGGGACAAACATAACTGTGGACGAGCCCTTAGACTGGACTTCTGCACTAATCTTGCTTGACCCATGCTCTTCAAGACCCAACACCTCTGTGCAGACTTTGCATGCCCCAGACTTGACCTGAGGGAAGATAGGACAGGATTGTTAACTGATGAACAGCACAGTAGCAGTGTCTACTCGGAAGTAGGTCACACTGAGTTCAGTGCTCCCAGACAGGGGCATTGATAGGTATATGAAGCCCTACAACATGAATTTGCATAAACATGTGGGGTTGTAGCCAACTAAATCAGAGTCAACCCACTGGGATTCATGGTCATGACTAACTCAAACCCATGGATCACAATGGGTCTACTCTGAATGACGTAGGCTGCAGTTCTACTACTAAACTGGGAATAAGCCCCACTGAATTCAATAGGACTTCCTTAGGAGCATTTTATTTATGCTTATTTGTTTTTATATTTAGATCCCGCCTTTTCTCCGAAGATCTTGAGGTGGCACGCATGGCTCTTTCCCTGAATCCTCACAGCACCCCTGTGAGGTAGGTTAGGCTGAGAGACAGTGAACAGCCCATGGCTGAGTGGGAATTGAATTCTGGCTTCCCATTTCTTAGTCCAGCACCCTATAGTACGCTGGCCAGGATTGTCCTGTTAGTTGTAGACTACCTACCAACTTCATGTGAACAAATTAATGCATCTATCTCTATATACATGGAGCTTTCTGAAGATCTCAGACCCCACCCCAAAGAATTGGGGTTTGGGCCCTTTGGGGCACCCTTTAACGCTGCTTCCCTCTGAGTTACAGCCTGGGAGAAGTGCTTAGATCAGCAATAAATTCTCTAAACACCACTTAACAGCCACTACCCAGCGGAAAATTGAGAGGTCTGCCTTTCTTTTCTGGTGGATTAGGGTTAAATGAACCTGAAATGCTTCAATTTAGTTAAGCGTCCAAAAGTTTTTGCTGCTTCTGCTTTTTTTTAAGTCCATAAATTAGCTGGCAAAGGCAGTTAGAATCATGTTTCCCCTCTGCCTTTTCTCTCCCAGGGTGGTTGGATAATCCCATTGCTGCTTCCAAGATGGAACCAGGAAGCAACGAGATATAATTAAAGAGAACGAGAGAGAGCAAAGAGAGGGAGCTGCAAATAGTAATTAGAGGAGTCTTATGTACCGATTTCAACTGGGAGTGATGAAAAATTAAGATTCGGAAGGATGATAGGGAAGAAAATGAAACTGAAGGTCAGTTATAGAAATACATATGCCCATTTTGGTTCTCTATTTCAAATCCTAAATCCAGTTCTCCACATTTCTGCAGAAATTTGCATTTAAGAAATCCGCATGAAAATTAGTGAGCATTTTAGCGTGATTTTCTACCCCCAAATGTATTTTTGTTTGTTTGCTGTTTTGACATATTGCATTTATTTTGGCAACTAGTTCCTTTTAGTATGATACATTTTTGTAAGTTATTTTCACAGGAGCCCTCTCCCCTTCCTGTGGATTCCAGCAACTGTTATCCAGAAGGATTGCTGTCTCTAAGTGTGGAGAGATGGCACAGGCTTTGTGGCGAGTAGTCTAACCTTCTTCTGAAGCCATCTAGGTTGCCTCCTGTGGGAGAGAGTTCCACAGTTTAACGATAACCTCTACAGAGAGTTACCCAACATATGGTCTTTGCAGTGTCAGGTAAAAACCTCCTCCTCCCAGACCTTTTAAACCAGGCTTCCTCAACCTCAGCCCTCCAGATGTTTTGAGACTACAATTCCCATCACCCCTGACCACTGGTCTTGCTAGCTAGGGATCATGGGAGTTGTAGGCCAAAAACATCTGGAGGGTCCAGGTTGAGGAAGCCTGTTTTAAATTTAATGTCCAAACTCTGTTTAAATTATTTCCTGGTGCTGCTGTCAAGGTTTTTCATTTTGTCTTTTTTAATACATTGGTTTTCTTTGCTGGTTTATATTTCTCTCTCTCTCTCTCTCTTTGTGTGTGTGTGTGTGTGTGTGTGTGTGTGTGTGTGTGTGTGTGTAGCAGTGTTACTCTTGTAAACCACCCCAAGTTATTGTAAATAAAATAAGGACATTTTCTGGATCTTATCCCGTGCTATTTTTCTAGAAAAAGAGGTACCGGAACTCACCATGAACACCTTCCTTGCTCTCTTATAATGGCAATGGCACCCACCTGAGAGACTGAAAAAAAGCCCTGATCTTATCCTTTCTTCCCCTCTCACCAACTCTTTTCTTTTCCTAGCAAATTCCCAAATTGGGTTGTAGCTTTGGAAGTTTTTATTCCGGCTTGAGAGCGTTCTCTGCCATGCCGACAGTTGTTTATTTCATTTACACACACTGGGCATCCTAGTAAGAAAGCAATTGTGTCAGCCATTGTAATGAATAGCCGCAAGACAGAGGGAAAGGAAGTCCAGAGGGATAAAAAAAAAAAAAAAGGAAGGAAGAGAGAGAGAAAGCACAGTGAAACTTTGCATTCTAAATGAGTTCAAGTTGTGCTTGGGGACTTTGCCCTTCCTGTGAGCCTGATTTTTTGTGAATGGCTAAAGGCACACACACACACATACCATGAATGAAATGCTCACAGCAAAAAGAGAAATGAAAAAGTTAGATGTATATGGACATAGCCACACTGCAGAACAAAAGTGGTGTATTTCATATTGCCCTTTCTCCCCTACAGGGAACTGAACGATGGCTAGGAACTCTAGCAAAATGATCTCATCAAACAATCTCAGCAATCTCATCAAACTACAGTTCCCAGGATTCTTGGGGGGGGGGGGGACGACACACACACAACACGCTCACAAATTATAAAACAGTTAATTGCACCTGCAACTGTTCTCTGAGACATGTGGCTATACGGCTATACAAGGGCTATACGGCTATGAGACATGTGGCTATACGGCTATACAAGGAAATAATTCTAGAAAGGTGTTCAAGGCAGACTCAAGCTGATACTTTGAGTGGGGCTGTCTTTAGGAGTGTCAATTGTTTTATTGAAGTTCTTCGATAAAATGGTTCCCCAGATGTATCAAAAGCTGCAAGTTTCCAACGGCCGCGAGAGTTCTAATAGCACAAGGATGGAAGACTGACGAAACCCCAACTAAAGAATCATGGCAAGAAAAATTGATGGACTATGCAGAACTGGCAAAACTGACATATAAGCTATGGGACAAGGATAACTGTGACTTTAAGGATGAATGGGAACCCTTTACAAAGGATTTGAAGACGCAACAAAGCGAACTGGACTCCTTGGCAGGTTTTGAATAAACATTCACAAACTTTTTTATTGATGATAATCAGCTAAATAGTCTGAGGATCTATACAACTGTGGAACATGCAGAAAACAGCATTCTTAGAGAAACCAAAGACTGGAATTGAGGGAAGTCGGGGGGTAGGGGTGGGTGGGTTTTGTGGGGGGAGGGAGGGAGGAAAAATGGGGAAAAAAATAAGAATGATATGTTTCTGGATAATATGTTATGTTTTAATTTTGAATATTTTTTTTTTAAAAAAAGAAGCTGCAAGTTTCCTAAGCGCTCTCTCTCTCTCTCTCTCTCTCTCTCTCTCTCTCTCTCTCACACACACACACACACACACACACACTGCTGATAATTGAAATATGGATGTTAAAACTTTGGGAGGTCACCCAAATAGTGACACCTGTTGTCCTACCTATTTTGCAAAAATGGTGTATAGAATCATAGAATCATAGAGTTGGAATAGACCACAAGGGCCATCGAGTCCAACCCCCTGCCAAGCAGGAAACACCATCAGAGCACTCCTGACATATGGTTGTCAAGCCTCTGCTTAAAGACCTCCAAAGAAGGAGACTCCACCACACTCCTTGGCAGCAAATTCCACTGTCGAACAGCTCTTACTGTCAGGAAGTTCTTCCTAATGTTGAGGTGGAATCTTCTTTCTTGTAGTTTGGATCCATTGCTCCGTGTCCGCTTCTCTGGAGCAGCAGAAAACAACCTTTCTCCCTCCTCTATATGACATCCTTTTATATATTTGAACATGGCTATCATATCACCCCTTAACCGCCTCTTCTCCAGGCTAAACATGCCCAGCTCCCTTAGCCGTTCCTCATAAGGCATCATTTCCAGGCCTTTGACCATTTTGCTTGCCCTCCTCTGGACACGTTCCAGTTTGTCAGTGTCCTTCTTGAACTGTGGTGCCCAGAACTGGACACAGTACTCCAGGTGAGGTCTGACCAGAGCAGAATACAGTGGCACTATTACTTCCCTTGATCTAGATGCTATACTCCTATTGATGCAGCCCAGAATTGCATTGGCTTTTTTAGCTGCCGCGTCACACTGTTGGCTCATGTCAAGTTTGTGGTCAACCAAGACTCCTAGATCCTTTTCACATGTACTGCTCTCAAGCCAGGTGTCACCCATCTTGTATTTGTGCCTCTCATTTTTTTTGCCCAAGTGCAATACTTTACATTTCTCCCTGTTAAAGTTATAAAGTATAAACTGGATGCACTTGAGTCAGTGTGGTGTAGTGGTTAAGAACGGTAGTCTCGTAATCTGGTGAACCGGGTTCGCGTCTCCGCTCCTCCACATGCAGCTGCTGGGTGACCTTGGGCCAGTCACACTTCTCTGAAGTCTCTCAGCCCCACTAACCTCACAGAGTGTTTGTTGTGGGGGAGGAAGGGAAAGGAGAATGTTAGCCGCTTTGAGACTCCTTAAAGGGAGTGAAAGGCGGGGTATCAAATCCAAACTCTTCTTCTTCTTCTTTCTTTAATTTCTGGAAGAAAAGAAACTGGGAGAAAAATGGTTGTGTCTAGTCCCGCCGCCTCCCCAGAAAGGAGAAATCCCTGTTGCCAAACCATACAGATCATGTGTTGCCTGATGTAAGAAGATGCTTGACCTGCCTGGTCCTCTCCTCTTTTCATTTGTGGAAAAAAAGTACTGATTAACATGCTGTTTGACAAAACGGACATATAAAAGCTTATTGAGAAGCAGAGGAAGATACTTGAAAGCTTGAGGCCAGGTGGTCTAATCTGCACTCATCTGGAAAGGTGAAGGCCACTTTCAGCCCTGCTGATTCTTCTAAGGGCTGATGGCGGCAACGACTGAAAGCTGATCAAGGCTGATGAAGGCTTCTGGTCTTCTCTAGCCCTTGGAACGACATGTCCATTCAGTGAGATTCAGCTTATCTCTCTCCACACGTGCCCATCTCTAGATGGGAACAAAGTGTTTTTAAAAAGGAATAATGGGCGAGGGAAGAGGAGAAACTGCAGGTAGGCTGTGAGCTTTCCTTTACTCCCAAGCTGCGTCTCCAGTTGATAACAAGACTTATTTAAGTGTCTGTCAAGACCTGAGATTAATTTTCTGCTGCCCAAGGCAAAGCACTGAGTCTGAATTTCCCCCCAGTAACTTGTGTCAGTCTGACCGAGAGGGCAGCTTAACCTCCAGCTTCTGAGGTCAGGATATTTCCACGTGGCCAGCTTTTATGGATAATCACTTGTCTCCAAAGAAGGGTTCTGAAAATCCTGCTTTGCTGATGAAAATGTCTCTCACCCGGGTGCTGAGAAAAAGTCCTCTATGTCCTCACTTGAGTCCTGTCAAGAGTACTTCTCTGATGTGTAAATGGATGGTTTCAACATCAAATGGTGCATTATATTTCATATGTCTTATTTCACCTTATCCTGTGGTCAAATTATTATTTATTTGTAAAAATATTTGTATACTGCTATTCATGATTTTTTTTTTTATAAAAAAAATCAAAGCAGTTTACAACAGCATCTACAGTGGTACCTCAGGTTAAGTACTTAATTCATTTTGGAGGTCTGTACTTAACCTGAAAATGTTCTTAACCTGAAGCACCACTTTAGCCAGTGGGGTCTCCTGCTGCTGCCACTGCGCCACTGCTGAGCGATTTCCATTCTCATCCTGAAGCAAAGTTCTTAACCCGAGGTACTATTTCTGGGTTAGCGGAGTCTGTAACCTGAAGCGTCTGTAACCCGAGGTACCACTGTATATACAATAAAGACCATGAGAAAGTTTAGACTCAGAGATCATCAATGAATATAGAAAGATGTTTTCTTAATTGCTGCCTAAGTTTGGTGGCATATAATTTTTTTAAAAAGCAGATATTTAAAGGTTCAAGCAGAAGGCACCTGTGGAATTTCTATTGCTGTAGGTGCAGGATGATGACACTAAAGACTCAGCTTCTTGTCACTGTTAGATCATAGAATTGTAGTATTGACCATTCAGTCCAAACCCCTGCAATTCAGGAATCACAACTAAATCACAGAAGAGCCTTGCCAACTCAGGGGACCACCAACAATGCTCTTGCAGATGATCGCAGTGATAGAGCTGGGATATAATGGTTTAGGTAAAGGTAAAGGGACCCCTGACCATTAGGTCCAGTCGGGATGACTCTGGGGTTTAGGCGCTCATCTCGCTTTATTGGCCGAGGGAGCGGGTGTACAGCTTCCAGGTCATGTGGCCAGCATGACTAACACTTTTGGTGAACCAGAGCAGCGCACGGAAACGCCGTTTAGCTTCCCGCTGGAACGGTACCTATTTATCTACTTGCACTTTGGTGTGCTTTCAAACTGCTAGGTTGGCAGGAGCTGGGACCAAGCCATGGGAGCTCACCTCGTAGTGGGGATTCGAATCGCTGACCTTCTGATCGGCAAGCCCCAGGCTCTGTGGTTTAACCCACAGAGTTTAGGTGGTCCTTAAAGTCCTCTGGCCTAGGTTGTTCAGGGTTTTGTAAAGTAATACAAGGATCTTGAACCAGGCTTGGTAGCAGATGGGCAGCCACTGCAGATGTTTTAGCCATGGTGCCATGTTCAAATATAGACAAGGCAATGAGTGTGAATTAAGACCTAGTAACAAAGTTAGTGGGTCTACTCTGAGTGTATTTCGAGAAGGAGAAATTACCCAGTGGAGCCACTGAAATTATTAGGTCTAAATTAGCCATGGCCATACATTTCAAGGGGTCTACTCTGAGCAAAAGCTAGTTGACTGAAGCCTTAAGGCTCTTTGCAACCCTAAGAGCTTGCAGGATCCACCTTCACCATCCAAGTCTCTGCAGGGATATAATTTAAAAGTACGTGAACATCTGCAGACAACAAAGCTTTTTTCCAAAACAAAGTTAATGTGAACAGTTTCTGACCATAGAGAAGACACCGCAGGGCATGTCTACATCATACGCTTCTTGGAGGTGTTATCAGCATCTAGCCAATTCTCTCTTTTAAAAGTACCATGGAGTCAAATATACCTGGAACATCAATTTTTGTTGAATCAATCTCAATCTTAAATATAAAGAAACACTACATACAGATAGGAAAGCAGGTTTCTGTCTATTGATTTCTGCCTTTGGGGGCCTTTTTGTCTCTGCCAATGTAAAATGCTGGGGGGGGGGGGAGAGAGAGAGATTTTCTCCATGGCTTTTCCAAACAAAAACTGATTTAGGGATGCAGGCACCATCACTGGTACCCCAAAATGTATTAAAACGTAGTTTGTAGCAGAAAAGAACACCCCTAAAATATGTTGTTGTTTTAAGCATTTTCAAAGGTCTGGGTTAACGGTTTTTTGTTTTTGTTTTTTCTAGCTCACTTAAATTTATATTTAAGAAATGCGTTTGATATTCTGAAACTTTTCTGGTACCCCTATATTGATGATTTCCTTGCCGTTCTTGTGTGCTGCTTTGAACATAATTTTGAGGGGAAGCAATGTATAAATAAACTTGATGGTAATGATTTGCATCTGAATTGCTTTTGCAATTTTTTGATTACGCAAACTTAGCAGTGCTGATCAAAGATAGAGAAAGGCAGGTAGATGCAGTTGAAAAATGGAGACTAAAAAGAGTATGTAAAAAGAACTAAAAATTTCAGGAAAAAGAACAGACTATGTGCAATACAATATTTATAATGTATTAGGATAGGATAAGGATGTATAGAGCTATTATTCACATTCATGAGTACTAAGTTTGATGGGACTATATTTTCTTTTTTAATCTTTATTTCATTTAATTTTATAACATGGAATATGTGCTCTAAGGTATACAGAATATACAGTGTAGATTATTACATTGATAAAATTCCCGTTTTCCATTCTGTGTCTATCTCATTCTATTTTTGTGACTTCCCTACACCACAACGCGACATCCTTTAATATATTTTGAACTTGTCATTGTGTTATATATATTAGTTACTTTGGCCCCTGAACAATCTTACATTAATTTTTCCTCTCCTTTACGAACTTGGTCTATGCATATCAATAATTTTGTTTTGGAATGATGTTTTGATTTGTGCTTGGAAACGTACTGGGAGCCAATGTAGGACTTTCAGGACTGGTGTTATATGGTCTTAACAGCTGCTCCCAGTCACCAGTCTAGCTGCCGCATTCTGGATTAATTGTAGTTTCTGGGTCACCTTCAAAGGTAGCCCCACGTAGAGCACATTGCAGTAGTCTAAGTAGGAGATAGCCAGGGCATGGACCACTCTGGAGAGGTAGTCCGTGGGCAGGTAGGGTCTCAGCCTGCCTACCAGATGGAGCTGGTAGACAGCTTCCCTGGACACAGAATTGACCTGTGCCTTCATGGACAGCTGTGCGTCCATAATGATGAAGATCCCTTCTCCAATCTCCAGCACCCCCTGGTAGGCCCAGGAATAACCCCTGTCTAAAACCCTGGAGATCTGCTACCAGTCAGTGTAGACAATACTGATGGATGGATCAATGGTCTCACAAGGTGTAAAGCAGCTTCTTCTGTTTCCTGTGTTGGGTTAGCTCTGTCTGCCCACCAGGGTCTCCTGGCTCTGGGTGGCCTGTGTCTCCATCAGGCTCTTCTTACGTTCTTATGCTCTTACGTGACTGAAAGTTCCCCCTTAGTACGTCAGACCCCGCAAGTGTGCAATGCCTGGCTTAAGCCAATCCGCCATTGTCCAACTAACTGTTAGTGTTCAGAGGTGTCAATTTAGGAGCCTTTCATCCCTCTGAGCGTCATCTCCCGGCAGGAGAGTTTTCATCTTGTTGATCCTCTGAAGTTCTTTGGGCTGGCAAAGGCTGGAGCCGGATGGGGGATAGAGCCAGGCAAAGCACAAGAGATCACAAGGCATCACGTCCCTAAAATGTGGGCTGGGAGATAAACAGGGACTGGGGAGTAAGCAAAGAGACATTTGCCACCATGGCTCTTTCTCTGAAGAAGAGCTTTATATAGTCCCGGATGTTTATCCTGGCCTTCGGTTGAGAAGATTCATTCCATCCCTTCTCTGCTTGCTTCTGCCAAGACTGTGCCTCATGCAATGGGAAGGGGGAATCCAGATCCCCTCTACACATGCTGCTGTGTAAGACTCACAGACGCTTCCTCTGACTCTCACAGATTCAGAGTCAGACCCAGTGAGCACCTGGACAGCAGATCAAACCAGCACACTGGTCACCCAGTCTCTGCCATGGTGAGATGTACTGTGTTTCTATTTAAACCATCATAGTCATTCCTTAATTGACACCTATGCATCTAAATCAGCACATTCAAATGTTATGTAAATCTACATCTCCCTCTTGTCCTCTTTTTTGTCAGTGGCTACCCTAATGGAAGTTGGCTCTCTCTCTCTTTGTGTGTGACTTCTGTTCCCATTGACTTTGCAGGAAAGCCCTCTTCACTCCCAGGGTGTCCCGAATGCCAATGAAACAGGGAAAGTCTCCTTGAATGGTCATCTCTTCTTGAAATAAAAAATAAAATAAAAAATTGTCCTGTAGAACCTTATAGACCAACTAAGTTTGTTCTGGGTATAAGCTTTCGTCTGCATGCACACTTCTTCAGATACACTGAAACAGAAGTCACCAGACCATTATATATAGTGGGAGGGTGGGATGGGGGTTTTCTCAGAAGGGTAGTTGGAGATGGGTGATTGACTCAATGGGTATGGTAAACCTGTTGATGACAGTTAATGGCTGCAATTAGTCCTACAGGAAAAAGCAAGGGATAGTATGCAGATGACCAAAAAGCTTTAGCATATGTAACGAGACGAGAATCCAATATCTCTATTCAGGGTCTGAATCAGAGGCTCTGGTGTCTTTATGCTATATAGTTTATTTACACATATATGCAACCTGATCCTACAGTGGAGGGCTTCACAGCATTGTCACCCCAAGAGGGTCTTGTTTCTCCCATAGCTGCAGCCCTGGATTCAAACTGGCCCCAGCAATGGCTCTGACTTTCTGTAGCTTGCTGACTTTAACAGACTGCAACCTCCTCCCTCAAGGTCACATTCCTGCAAACTCTAAACCCTAAACCCTGGCTTTTGTTCTTCTAACTAACTCTGGGTAGACCCTACTCACTTGCCATCTGGCACAAAGGCCCTCTCCATAGGTTTCTTAATGGGTCGCTACCTTCCTTTTGTCTTCTTAATGGCTCCTCTCCCAGGTGATTACCAGTCTGGCTTGGCTATTCCAGCAATCTGTGATGAATCCAGAATCTGTGATGGATCCAGGAATTAGAAGCGGGGTCCAAGTATTGAGCATACCCCTCCAAAAAAAAATCTATCTATCATCTATCTATCTATCTATCATCTATCTATCTATATATATCATCTATCTATCCATCTATCTATCTATCTATCATCTATCTATCTATCTATCTATCATCTATCATCTATCTATCTATCTATCATCTATCTATCTATATCTATCTATCATCTATCTATCTATCTATCTATCTATCTATCTATCTATCTATCTATCATCTATCTATCTATCATCTATCTATCTATATCTATCTATCTATCATCTATCATCTATCTCTATCTATATCTATCAATCATCTATCATCTATCTCTATCATCTATCTATCTATCTATCTATCATCTATATATCTATCATCTATCTATCTATCTATCTATCTATCTATCTATCTATCTATCTATATCTATCTATCTATCATCTATCATCTATCTCTATCTATATCTATCAATCATCTATCATCTATCTCTATCATCTATCTATCTATCTATCTATCTATCTATCTATCTATCATCTATCTATCTATCTATCTATCTATCTATCTATCTATCATCTATCTATCTATCTATCTATCTATCATCTATCTATCTATCTATCTATCTATCTATCTATCTATCTATCTATCATCTATCATCTATCTATCTATCTAATCTATCTATCTCTATCTATCATCTATCTATCTATCATCTATCTATCTATCTATCTATCATCTATCTATCTATCTATCTATCTATCTATCTATCTATCTATCATCTATCTATCTATCTATCTATCTATCATCTATCTATCTATCTATCTATCTATCCATCCATCCATCTATCTATCTATCTATCTATCTATCTATCATCTATCTATCTCTATCTATCTATCATCTATCTATCTATCCATCTATCTATCTATCTATCATCTATCTATCTATCATCATCTTTCATCTATCTATCATCTATATCTATCTATCTATCTATCTATCTATCTATCTATCTATCTATCTATCTATCATCTATCTATCTATCTATCTATCTATATCTATCTATCATCTATCTATCATCTATCTATCTATCATCTATCTATCTATCTATCTATCTATCTATATCTATCTATCTATCTATCTATCATCTATCTATCTAATCTATCATCTATCTATATCTATCTATCTAATCTATCATCTATCTATATCTATCTATCTATCTATCATCTATCTATCTATCTATCTATCATCTATCTATCTATCTATCTATCTATCTATCTATCTATCTATCATCTATCTATCTATCTATCTATCTATCTATCTATCTATATCTATCTATCATCTATCATCATCTATCTATCTATCTATCTATCTATCTATCATCTATCATCTATCTATCATCTATCATCTATCTATCTATCTATCATCTTCTATTATCTATCTATCTATCTATCATCTATCTATCTATCTATCTATCTATCATCTATCTATCTATCTATCTATCTATCTATCTATCTATCTATCATCTATCTATCTATCTAATCTACCTACCTACCCAGTGTATTTTTCCCCTAAAAAAAAAAAGGTTAGGGGTACTCTCATTTTGACTCAAGAAAATCACCATTTTATAGTTCAGATCAGGGAAAATAAATACAGTATATGGACAAAGGTACAAAGATTCACAAAATGTTTAGGGTTATGTGTACCCCTTCGTCCCCCCAGAAAAAAACACTGTACCTACCTACCTACCTACCTACCTAGCTATCCGTTTTTAGCTGTTCATATTTTTATCTGTGAGCCACCCTGAGTTCTGACCAGGAAAAAAGAGTGGTGTGTGTGTAAAAATAAATATATAATAACAATATAATAAAAACTACCAGATGGTAAGGCACAAATGGCAACATGGCAAGGCTATTGCGCAGCAGTTGGGCAAGGAATGTTTTTGTGTGAGAGGCTCTCTTGAGCACCCTGCCACCCTTCTCTACAGGCAGGTGTTGGGATCGCCCACAGTGTTTTGCTTTAAGCCTTGGGGCTGGGGCATGAGTTTTCTTATACATTTACTCCAACATCTGGAAGGTACTCAGCTAGGGAAGGCCGGTGTTCAGCGATGCCTGCAGAATTTAAGATCCTGGAGTTTCTGAGGCCTAGCAGTATTTGGGAAGGTGTTATAGCTTGATGGCAGGGTGTGTGTGTGTGTGTGTGTGTGTGTGTGTGTTGGAAATGCAAAGGCAACAGAAGGCTGTAGGAAGGATGAGGTAATCCTAAGGAGTGTGGATGGTAGCAAAATGCAGCACTTCCTAATCACAGTAAACAGCATACACGAAAACGTAGCAGGTGGTTCCTGGCCGTATGCTGCAGCTTAAAATTGTATCCTTGTGATTCTAGGCATAGCTGGTTGGGCGGAAGAGCTCTCTTCTCATGCTAGACATCCCTTTTCTTTAAGAAAAGAAACAGCAGATGGATGAGGTTTTCCTAAATACTTGAGGAGTGAAATTCCTTGAATAATCACTCAAACGTAGCCACAATGCAGGGAAGCTGCTTGTGGTTTTTAATTTTTTAATCCCTTGCTATACGTTTTAACGAAAGGCAT
This sequence comes from Podarcis muralis, assembly GCF_964188315.1. Lineage (NCBI taxonomy): Eukaryota > Metazoa > Chordata > Lepidosauria > Squamata > Lacertidae > Podarcis > Podarcis muralis. The sequence goes on from NC_135663.1 coordinate 6,739,242, forward strand.
CGTAGGATGATTTTAGTCTGGAGCAGGAGAGTTCTGCCAGAGAGTTAGTGCTGTGGTCAGAGAGTTGGGTTCGAATTGAGGAGACCCAGGTTCGAATCCTGACTTAGGTATAAAGCTCCCCAGATAGCCTTTAGCCAATCGATCTCCCTCAATTGATTTTAACCCATGTCACAGAATCGTAGAGTTGGAAAAGACCACAGGGGGCATCTAGTCCAACCTCCCGTGATGCAAGGATCTTTTGCCCAACGTGGGGCTTGAACCCCTGACCCTGAGATTAAGAGTCTCATGCTCTACCGACCGAGCTATAAGTTTGGGGTCTCATAGGGTTGTTATTGAGCAGACAATGATCAGAGGTTGAACCTTGTATGCTGCTCTGAGCAGTGTGGGAGAAAGGATAGAGCAGTGGTTCTCAAATATTTTCCTCCAGGCCACACTTTCAGAATAAAAAAATTATTGCGCCACATATTTTTTATATATATATATATATATATATGCAGGTTTTGGTGTCCTCGGGTATCTTCCCGTGTAAAAGTTGGGGTGTCTAGGCGACGTTTCGACGAGGTCTCACTCGTCATCTTCAGGCTGGTGCTTTCGGCTTCTTGTTACTGGAACAGAGCAGGATCTCAGTGTTTGAGTTCCTATAAATACTGTTGAGGAGGTATGGTCTGGGCAGAGAGGAAGTTCCCAGGCTAGTGTGCCTTTTCTTCTTTTGTTCCTTAATTGCTTGAGGGATATCTTGTGTGATTTCTTGAGTGATATCCTGAGTACCACTTAGGTGGGTCATTAGGTGTGGATTAGTTGCTAAAGCCTTTGTGTCTTGACCTCTTGAACTTTGTGAAGAGTTTTTCTGAGAAGATGGGTGTACTACATTTAGTTGTGCTCTGGCTTGGCTTCGTGTATAGGGGCGAGCTGTGGTTTTGTGGCCTGTGCCAGCCAGATCTGTGTAGGGATTGCAGGGGGGTGCAGCATCCGGAGGTGCCACCATGGTTTGGCTACTGGATGGTGTCTGTAATTTATCTGTGGAGAGGGTCTGGGTTTGGGTCTGGTGTGGTTGATTGGTGATGGCGTTCTGTGTGCCTCTGGATCTGGTGTCAGTTTTTGTGGGGAGGGCTAATTTCCAGATGTCTGGCAAGCGGGATGTGTCATCACGCTTGTTCATGTTGTGAGGGTGTTTCTCTATCTCGATGGCTTCCATGATTATTCTCTTGTGGTGATGTTCCATGTTAGAGAGCAATTTGGAATCTGCAAAATTAATTTCGTGTCCTGTTTCTTTCATGTGTTGGAAGAGAGAGGAAGTTTTTTCTTCTTTTTTGACGGCATTCTTGTGTTCTGCGATACGTGCATTTATTCGTCTGTTTGTTTGTCCAATGTACGTGGCTGGGCAGACTTTGCAGGGTATTTCATAGACCCCTTGGTTTTCCAACTGGATTTTATCCTTGGGGTTTCTGAGGATATTGGCTATTTTTTGGTTGGCGCAAAAGGCTGTTTTGATATTGTGTTTATGGAGGATTTTGCTAATTTTATCTGTAGTGCCCTTGATATAAGGAAGGAGGGCCATGCCATTGTTTTCTTCTGTGTCTTGGTTTTTGGGGGGTGTTTCTTTTTGGATTAGCTTCGTAACCCTGTTTTGCTGGTATCCATTGGCAATTAACACATTTGAGAGATTCTGTAACTCAGTTGTCAAGTGGTCTTTGTCAGCCAGGCGTTTGGTTCTGGAGATGAGAGTCTTGGCTACGGAGTTTATTTGTGCAGGGTGGTGGTGTGATTGTGCATGTAAGTAGCGGTTGGTGTGTGTTTTTTTCCGGTAGATAGTGTGTCCTAGGGAGCCATCAGGTTTTTTGTAGATTAGGACGTCAAGAAAGGGAAGTTGGTTGTTGGCTTCTATTTCCATAGTGAATTGTATTTTGGGGTGTAGGCTGTTGAGATGTGTGAGGAAGCTGTCCAGTTTTTCCTTCCCGTGTGGCCAAATTACAAAGGTGTCGTCAACATATCTGAGCCAAAGTTTGGGTTTGTGTTCTGACTTGTCTAAAGCATCGGTTTCAAAGTGTTCCATGTACAGGTTTGCGATGACCGGTGAGAGGGGTGATCCCATAGGTGCTCCTTCTATCTGTTTGTATCTTTGTCCATTGTGGATGAAGTACGTGTTGGTTAGGCAGTGGTTGGTCAGGTCCAAGATGTATTCGGGGGGATTGTATTTGTTTTGAATGGCTGTCAAGGCTTCATTAATGGGCACTTGTGTGAAGAGAGATACAACATCGAAGCTCACAAGTAGGTCATTGGGATGTAGGTTTTGCTTCTTTATTGTTTCTATGAACTGGAAGGAGTTTGGAACGTGTGAAGAGATGGATTCTGCATAGGGCTGGAGTTGCTTGGCGAGAAATTTAGCGAGATTTTGTAGAGGTGAGCCTATGGAGCTGACTATTGGTCTGAGTGGTGTTCCTTCTTTGTGTATCTTGGGGAGGCCGTAGAGTTTGGGGCATCTCTCTCTTCCAACACATGAAAGAAACAGGACACGAAATTAATTTTGCAGATTCCAAATTGCTCTCTAACATGGAACATCACCACAAGAGAATAATCATGGAAGCCATCGAGATAGAGAAACACCCTCACAACATGAACAAGCGTGATGACACATCCCGCTTGCCAGACATCTGGAAATTAGCCCTCCCCACAAAAACTGACACCAGATCCAGAGGCACACAGAACGCCATCACCAATCAACCACACCAGACCCAAACCCAGACCCTCTCCACAGATAAATTACAGACACCATCCAGTAGCCAAACCATGGTGGCACCTCCGGATGCTGCACCCCCCTGCAATCCCTACACAGATCTGGCTGGCACAGGCCACAAAACCACAGCTCGCCCCTATACACGAAGCCAAGCCAGAGCACAACTAAATGTAGTACACCCATCTTCTCAGAAAAACTCTTCACAAAGTTCAAGAGGTCAAGACACAAAGGCTTTAGCAACTAATCCACACCTAATGACCCACCTAAGTGGTACTCAGGATATCACTCAAGAAATCACACAAGATATCCCTCAAGCAATTAAGGAACAAAAGAAGAAAAGGCACACTAGCCTGGGAACTTCCTCTCTGCCCAGACCATACCTCCTCAACAGTATTTATAGGAACTCAAACACTGAGATCCTGCTCTGTTCCAGTAACAAGAAGCCGAAAGCACCAGCCTGAAGATGACGAGTGAGACCTCGTCGAAACGTCGCCTAGACACCCCAACTTTTACACGGGAAGATACCCGAGGACACCAAAACCTGCATTCCTGTACCCGTGAAAATCTACGAAAGCAAATATATATATATATATATATATATATATATATATATATATATATATATATGGTATGAGTTTGACTAAACTGCGGGAGGCAGTGGAAGACAGAAGTGCCTGGCGTGCTCTGGTCCATGGGGTCACAAAGAGTCGGACACGACTAAACAACAACAACAACAACATATATTTGGTAAGAAATACATTGGAAAACACAGCTAAGGTTGTCTTCAGTCTCAATTGATGCTCTTCCTTTCATTTTGAAAAGATATCTATCCATGTTCTGCAAACAAAAATATATATGATACTGTACTATATTAAACTGAAATGTTTAAATGTTTCTTTGATTATCAATGAATCTTCCTGCCCCAGTTGCCATCGTCTCCTGACACACCCTTTGAGAACCACTGGAGTAGGGTATAACATAAATAATAATTATTGCCTTAGGTGGGGCTAAGCCTGGGCCAAACACCTTGCAAATATTTGTGTCCTGCATAAACAGCAGCCAATTTTCTGGTATTTTGCTGAGTGGGAGATTTCCCCCCTGAGCGCTTCACCACTTGCCGTACAGAGTCTTGCCAGGAACGTGGGAAGTGGTAGAGAGAGCCTCGAGCTGCTTCTTTGTTGACTAAACTTCCCAGAAGGCTTTGGGAGCACTGTAATATGGCGTGAGGTGGTGTTGCCCCAAGGCTCCCCAGGAAATGTGGAAGGATGACAGGGAACTGTGGAGGGAACTCTGTAGCCTGAGGCTTTGTGAACACAAATGGTAAGAAGCGAGAAAGCAAATGGAACCCTCCCTGATTCCCCAGCCACCTTGTAAAGTTTAGGACGGCAAGTTGCAGCCTCTCAAAATTTCAGAGAAATTTCTATCCCCAAGGAATAGTTGGGGGGAAATTGCTAGGCACAATTCCACATGGGGACTTAACACCTGTGCTGTTGTTGTTGTTTATTTCCCTCATACATAACCTCTCAGGAGGCAACCCAAACCAATTTACAGTATGATAACAATATGTATAAAACAGTTATCTACCTACCTACCTACCTACCTGGGTGTCTATGAAACAATGGCAGCACATGCATAACATCAGTTCAAATCCAATCCAGATGCTAACTGGTATCTTGTTCATAAAACTGTGCAATGCACCCGAAAATAGACTATCGTCAGGTCAGTTGCAGACAGTCCAACCAACTAGTAATATCACAGAATTGTAGAGTTGGAAGGGACCTGAATTGTCATAAAGTCTGGCTCCCTGCAATGCAGGAATCACAATAATGAGAATATTTTGCATAAAAGGTAAAGGTAAAGGTACCCCTGCCTGTACGGGCCAGTCTTGACTCTAGGGTTGTGCACTCATCTCACTCAAGAGGCCGGGAGCCAGCGCTGTCCGCAGACGCTTCCCGGTCACGTGGCCAGCATGACGAAGCTACTCTGGCGAGCCAGAGCCGCACACGGAAACGCTGTTTACCTTCCTGCTAGTAAGTGGTCCCTATTTATCTACTTGCACCCGGGGGGCAGGCGCTGGGACTGAGCAATGGGAGCGCACCCCGCCGCGGGGATTCAAACCGCCGACCTTTCGATCGGCAAGCCCTAGGCGCTGAGGCTTTTACCCACAGCGCCACCCGCGTCCCTTTTTGCATAAGAAATGCAAATATGCTATCAGTTAAGTTCAATGCCGTGTTGTACTCACTTTGAGGATGCTACAGGATGCCCTCTGCGTGTTAGGCCACAATATACTTTCTTGGTTATGACACCAGTGATACGGAAACAATAAGTTTCTTTGCATATATGGGCTGCCTCTTGGTTGGAAGAAGTTCTACAAATGATTGCATCCTCCACGGACAAAGAATACAGTTAAAGAATTATGAACTAAGACGCTGTGCAGAAGCACCTTAACCAAGTTTCCTTGGGCGTAAAAGCCCTCTGTTTTCATTTGGACTTATTCCCCTTGAAATCATTTGATTGCAGTCTCAATCGGTTTACAGCTAAGCTCATGAGCTGTTCTTTTTGGAATCATCTACGGTGCTGCTCAGCTAATTCATTAGCTAATGCAAAGTGACTCACTGACGTCAGTCAATTCATTCATGACATCAGTTCCTTCAACCAGGCCCTCCAAGAATTTTAACTCAACAAACCAGTGGGAAAATGAACAGAAGATGGACATAACAGAGCTGGGTTTGAGATAGCAATAGAAAATGAATCACAAACTTAAGCCTCTAAATCCTTGGAAGATGACAAGGAAGAACAGCAAAATCAGAAGGCTTTCAAGAGGATGATGGTGATGGAGATATCCTCCATCGCTGTCCAAAGTCTTTGTGGGGTAATCTCCTCACGAAAGCATCTGAAACCACCTCTAGCTTTCATCATTTACACACTTTTCCCTTTTCAGCATCTAGACACATAGGGAGCTGACTTCTACTGAGTCAGACCACTGGTCCATCCAGTTCAGTATTGTCTACACGGACTGGCAGCAACTCTCCAGGGTTTCAAGCAAGAGTCTCTCCAACCCCACCTAGAGATGCCAAAGATTGAACTCGCGACCTTCTGCGTGCAAGGCAGATGCTCTCCTTCCGAGCTACTGCCCTTCCCAGATTCTTCTCATCTGAGGAACTCTGTTGATAAAGACTCACTCCACGCAAAATTATTTATTTGCTTACAGTATTACAGCCCGTTCTTCACTGAATATTTTCAGTCCTGGAGTGGGGAACAAAGTAATACAAATAAACAGAGGGGTGGGTGGGTAAATATACAAAGGTTCCAAAATCACATCAACAAATCCAATAAACAGCAAATTAACAATTCTGTCATAAGGCAAACAACAATGAGGACAAAATGAAGATTTCCACCAAATACACAGATAAAAGCAAGCATGCACCAATCAATGGTCTTTGCAACAGTTTGCAGTCCATTTTCATTATAGGACAGACTTCTTACTTCCTCTCTGTCTCTTACATAAAGAGAGCCCCACCCTGGGCCAGCTCATTCTGTGACTTTTGAGCCACTTAACCCCTCGGCCTCATTCTGCAACCCACCCAGGCTCTCACTCGAGTGTCTTCTCTGGCTGGCTGTGGCTCTCCAGGAGTTCTTTTTTCTTTGTGAATAATTTTTAATTAATTTCCCACAGTTACGTTTTCACAATTAAAAACAAAAATCATTTCACATTTCTACCAGATTAGATTTATACAAATACATTTTCACGAACCTTCTCTTTGAATCTCTGGATTTCCCTCCATACCCTCTTCTGGTTCCTTATATTAACCAAATTCTTCTGCATTTCCATACTTATACTTTCCCAATTATTATTTCCCTTATTTCCCCCCCAATTTTCTACTAGTTGCAAGTGTTTACTTAAAATCCTGCCGATGTGTCAACCTGTTTACACATAAACAATGAACGATCATTCGTTCTTCAGGAGTTCAGGCAGGGAACATTCACAACCCTACCTGCAGATGCCAGGAATCTAAGCCTGGGACCTTTCACATGCAAGGCACTTGTGGGATGTAACATAGGCAGTCAAATACAACATTTCCTGTTTGCCTAGAATGGACACACAGGGGAATGTTGCTTTGACCGGGAGGACTTCCTGTCACACCTGGACTGGAGCATCCTGCCTCTGCGTGTGACCAGGTAGATGGGCATGACCCTGGCTAGACCTTATAAAGGGGCTAGTCATGCAGCCATCTTTCACTTGTCTTATGCTGCTCTTGTCTTCTTGACCTCTCTTGACCATCTTGATGCTTTTGCTGTGTGCTGGCTCTCAACCGGCAGCACATGGGCTCATCTCTCACAAAGGATGAACTCACACTTTTCTCTGTAGCTGTAACTACAAGTTAAAGTCTGCCTTCAGGATCATACTGTGAACTGAATGTGAGCAAACCTTATCATTACTTTTCAAATGAAGACTGTTGTGCCATTATTGTTTTTAAGAGGGAACAAAGGGGATTTACCAGGACCAGTCCAATCTGGACAAGCCACCTGGATTGCTTAACTCAAATGGCTCTAATGTATCAACTAGCTTTCTGTTATATAAAAGGGAATGTGCTCTGTTACTACCTCACTAGTATAAGCGAGGAAAGATAATATTTAATCAATATTGTGGGAATGTTCAGGGATGCAGGAGAGGATATATTGTCTGATAATAGCCTTTCCAACTTGTGTTAACAAGTTCACAATTTTAGCAGAGTAACACCCCCCTTTTAAAACTTGCAGCGGATGCGCTTGCTTAGGCTCGCTAAAGCCTCTATAATAACTGTTCTGGTATTTCCCCCTTATTCCCTCATAAAAGCTAAGACACGACACAGTATTCTATAAAAGTATAAAAAGGTTTACTCACACATCATTCTGTTCACAATAGGATCCCAGAAGGCAGACTTAGCTTAGAAAAGTAACATATACCTGGAAACTATCTCATAAGGAGACAGTCCCTTTGTCCTCTCTTGGCTGGAAGCCAAGAGGGCATCTTTGGCTAAGCAGATGTTGCTTCTTCGATGCATGTAGTCAAAGGGAGAGAGAGATGGCTGTCCTGCACTGTGCTTTTGTCGTTACCTGCACAGGTGAGGCCACGCCCACCTCTAGTCACATGCAGAGGAAGTCTGTCCCAGCCCAGAAGGAAACAGGAAGTTTACCTGCTGGCTGGACAAACATTCTGCCCCATGTGTAAACATGTTCACTCTAGGAATGTTGTACTTGACTGCTGTTGTGTTTCACATCCCACCTATATATCCTCTCCTACTATCCTCAACGTTCCCACAGCACTGAGCTATGGTCCTCCTGCTAGACCATCTAGACCTTAGATGGACTAAGGGTCTGACTTACTTTGAGGCAGCTTGTTACGTTCCCTAAGAGCTCTGCCCCACTGGCCTTCCGTTATGCTGTGTCTGCCTCTGTCTTTCATTCCCCACAGCAGCCCCAAACCCACTGGGAGGGACGTGCCTAGGCACTGGCCAGGTTGACCCTTGCAAACAGCACAGGCCAGATGGGGGTAGGGAAAGCCAGGACACGTGTTCCAAACCCGACAGTGACACTCTGCTCCTAGGGATCTTATTGGCATGTCCATGGAGAGTGTGTGAGTTTTCAATCTTTCCACATGTCAAGAACATTGTCAAAGCAGCTCTGGGTGTTGAAAGCCGCTTCAACTGAGATTGCTGCTATTTCTTGCAGAGCGTCTGTGAGCTCACAGCCCTCACCTCTTTTGTTTGATTTAGAATCCAGCGAGCATTTCCATCCACCGTAGCTGCAAGGGACCAGTTGTCAGTGCCCCGTTTGCATGTGACGGGAATGAGAGCTGACAATATGCTTGTGGAAAGGAAAAGAGGGGCGGAGATTGCCATCACCTCTGTTTTCCTCCCTGCTGCGAATTAAGTGGGGCTGTAAACACTCCTGTGCAAAATTAAGTCATCCCCTTTAATGGCATTCTTAAAGTCAGAAATCCTTCCCAGCTGAAGGCTCCATAATCACATGCCACAAATGGTAGATTATTTCTTTCTGCTAAAATAGTAGATCCTTTGCTTTCAACTCTTCACTTTGATCGTATTTAAAACCCAGACACCAAGGAGTCTCGATTACAGTCTTGGGCTTATGCTGGCATCGAACCATTGTAGTTTGGCACCCAATATATTAAAATTTGGAAACAAATTTGGAAATTCTCCTAGTCAACCTGGGATGAAGGTGGTATTTGATTCAGGGCAGAATGAAATAAAACAACAACAACAATTAACCATTTATGGAACATTCATCTTAAGGGGCCGTAAAATCATGTACCTGGCTGAAGAAGATAGACGGACTCATGAGCTGGTCTGAGTGATCTTCATTAGACTCCCCATACTCCAATAAGGCTTGGAGTAACATCAGCCCCTAAACCAACAGAAAACTGTTTCTGCAGATATTTTATCCCATGACCTGCCATTTACCAATACAGAACCAAGTTTAGTTGGGAGCAAGGGTGGGATTGAAGGAAACAAGCAATAATCAGGAAAAGGTTTATGAGATGTTGAGGAACAGAAATACCATACTTTTCCGTGTATTAGACGGTGGTTTTTTTAAAATTATAAAAGAATGTAAAAAATTGGGGGTGTCTTATACATGGATAGTTCAGAGAGGGGAATGGCGATTGGTTGCAGCCGCAAGCTGGAGGTTTTCAGCGGAAATTAGCTTCTGCAGCGGCAATTGTGCGGGCGATTGGCGTCTGCTGGCGGGGAGCGGGCAGACGATTGGTGGCTTCAGTGATGCGTGCTATTTGCAATCCTTCCCCCCAAAAGCTCAACAACTCTTGGCAATCTCCCCTCATTTTCCAAATTTTGAGTCCCCCAAAATAGGGGTCATCATATACATGGGTGTGTGTGTGTGTGTGTGTGTGTGTGTTATACACGGAAAAATAGGGTAAGTGGTAGTCTCTTTTCTGGACTCTATATTGGCCTCCTATTTTTTTTCTTCTAAACAAGCAGTTTTCCCCTGATGTCTTTTTGTGTTGTAGTGTCTCTCTTCTGTGGAACACACACACGGAGAGAAGAAAATGTTCTGTTAGATTCCATTCTTGCTGTTTGCAACGATTTTACATGGAGTTATGTTTTACTATGCTGAATTTTCCACATACATTTTTTCCCCCTCTGATTATTTTGTTCCTGAGTGAGCTTCAAACTTCACTATTCTATTTGTAATATTTTTTTCTTTCATTTTTACCTGAACTAATTTTTTGTTTGGAGTTTCCTGGAAACCACATCCGGGACACCAGATTGATATCTAGCAACCTGCACCTGACACCACAACAGTGTGTTTCCTGGGATTTCCTTCTAGATTGGCAGTGATGTTCTCACCTTGAACTAAAAGGCCAGGGAATTAGGACTGCTGTAGGAAGCTTTAATTAGAGGGCTGGTGGAATTTAGGTGGGTCAATGAAGGATTCAGCAACGATTAGGAAAAGTTAAAGGGACCCCTGAACATTAGGTCCACTCGCGGACAACGCTGGGGTTGTGGTGCTCATCTCGCTTTATTGGCCGAGGGAGCCGGCGTACAGCTTCCGGGTCATGTGGCCAGCATGACTAAGCTGCTTCTGGCAAACCAGAGCAGCACATGGAAATGCCGTTTACCTTCCCGCTGGAGCGGTACCTATTTATCTACTTGCACTTTGATGGGCTTTCAAACTGCTAAGTTGGCAGGAGCAGGGACCGAGCAATGGGAGCTCATCCCGTCGCGGGGATTCAAACCGCCGACCTTCTGATCGGCAAGTCCTAGGCTCTGTGGTTTAACCCACCGCACCACCCACGTCCCTTCTTACCAACTGCTGGGTTGGCAGGAGCTGGGACCGAGCAATGGGTGCTCACCCCGTCGCAGGGATTCGAACCGTTGACTCAGCAACGATTAAGTTGTAGTTATTTTTAATCTTGAATAGCAGCAGAGCCATGACGAGTGCCATAGTGTCAGGAGAGATGGATGCTGCAGACCAGCAATGTCTGAAAAGCACTACACTGGCTAATGGGACATGGGTGATGCTGTGGTCTAAACCACTGAGCCTCTTGGGCTTGCCGATCAGAAGGTCAGCGGTTGCTCTGTCCCAGCTCTTGCCAACCTAGCAGTTCAAAAGCACGCCAGCGCAAGTGGATAAATAGGTATGGCTGCGGCTGGAAGGTAAATGGTGTTTCTGTGCACTCTGGCACTCGTCACAGTCCTCACGGTGCGCACCAGTAGTGGTTTAGTCATGCTGGCCACATGACCCGGAAAACTGTCTGTGGACAAACGCCGGCTCCCTTGGCCTGAAAGTGAGATGAGCACCGCAACCCCATAGTCACCTTTGACTGGACTTAACCATCCAGGGGTCTTTTACCTTTTACCTTTTTTTTTACACTGGCTACTCTTGCCATAGACACAAGCCTTCTTCAGTCTTCGTATTCAGGGCTACGAGTCCTGGGCCATAATAATGAGCAATGCATCACCCAATTCCCTTGGCCTCTGCCATTTTATGAAACTAAAACACTTTTCATCCTTAAAATTTGTTTTCAAAAGAAATTCTTTGGCGCTCCAGGAGCCCTTCACGTGCCCTGATCCAGACATGCTTTTGATCTGGCAGCGAGGGGGAATTATTTTGATGGTTAACCACCAAAGAAGGTTTTCTGCATTCATGTGTTCCCAAGGGGCATTCCAGAGTGCACTGCGGCACCCCCCCTGCACCCGAAGCAAAGTCCCTCGATTCTTGGAACGTGCGTCATATGGCAGATTTGCATTTTGGAGCTGAGGGTAGGTGTGTTGGCAAAGCAGACGTGGGAGAGAAGCCAGAATATCTGCAGGCTCTTCCATCTGCGAACAAACAATTGAAATTGCCAGACAAACGGGATTAAGCTGGACCATACATGAATTCCCTGCATGATCAGCGCCTAGGAGAAATTTCATCCTCCTACTTTGGATTTGTAGGGGTGGCCAAGCTTTGTGCTCTCAGAGCCTGGTAGATCCTTCTAATTTTTTTGTCTTCTCTGCAAGCTCCTTGACAACCAGGATCTGTCACTTCCTACTTTATTTCCTAAAAAGGTAAAGTTAAAGGACCCCTTACAGTTAAGTCCAGTCACAGACAACTCTGGGGTTGCAGCGCCCATCTCGCTTTACAGGCCGAGGGAGCTGGCGTTTGTCTGCAGACAGTTTTTCTGGGTCATGTCGCCAGCATGACTAAGCCGCTTCTGGCGAAACCAGAGCAGCGCACAGAAACGCCATTTACCTTCCCACTGGAGCAATACCTACCATATTTTTTGCTCTATAAGACACACTCTTTCCCTTCTAAAAAGTAAGGGGAAATGTGTGTGCGTCTTATGGAGCGAATGCAGGCTGCGCGGCTAAGCCCAAAGCCAGAACAGGGAGATGGAGCACTGCGCAGCGCTCCATCTCGCTGTTCTAGCTTGGGGATGGCTGCGCAAAGCCTCCGCAGGGCAGCAGGGTGCCTTCACCCTGCTGCTCTGCGGAGGCTTCAAAGGCTGTCCCCAAAGCCAGAACAGCGGGACGGAGCACTGCACAGCTGTCCCTGAAGCCAGAACAGCAAGAGGGATCTGGCTTCTGGGGTTCAAAATTTTTTCTTCTTGTTTCCTCCCCCACAAACTAGGTGCATCTTATGGTCTGGTGCGTCCTATAGAGCAGAAAATATGGTATTTATCTACTTGCACTTTGATGTGCTTTCAAACTGCTAGGTTGGCAGGAGCTGGGACTGAGCAATGGGAGCTCACCCCGTTGTGGGGATTCGAACTGCTGACCTTTCGATAGGCAAGCCCAAGAGGCTGAGTGGCTTAGACCACAGCGCCACCTGTGTCCCTACTTTATTTCATATAATCATAGAATTGTAGAGCTGGAAGGGACACTGCAATGCAGGATATGCAGCTATTCCATACGGGGATCAAACCTTTGGCCCTGGTACTATCAGCACAATGCTCTAACAAACTCAACTCTTCATTCATTCAGTCATTCATTCATTCCCCACTTTTTCCCCTGACAGGGACTCAGGGCGGCTAACAGATAAAATAAGAAGAGCCCTCTATCTTGAGAACTGTCTTATAATTCCTGCTCTCTGGTTGCTGTTCTTGAATGAATTAGCAGCCCATAAGAGGAATTGTTCTCTTTTCTTATGACTCTTAGGGAACCTTTGATGAGGAATGCGATTGGGACCTTTTTGAAAGTACACAATTTCTGCTGGGCTAATAATAACACTCTTAAAGAACTCCAAATGATCAGTGAGACAAGATTTACCTTTGGAAAAGGTGTATTCTCTAGGGGTTGTTCACAGCTTACATTCAACAAGCATACAATTTGTAAGGCATGTTAGGGGAGGCGTAGTAAAGATAAAAGGTAAAGGACCTTTGGACAGTTAAGTCCAGTCAAAGGCAACTATGGGGTTTTGGCGCTCATCTTGCTTTCAGGCCGAGGGAGCAGATGTTTGTCCACAGACAGCTTTCTGGGTCATGTGGCCAGCATGACTTAAACTGCTTCTGGTGCAATGGAACACCGTAACGGAAGCCCGAGCACATGGAAATGCTGTTTACCTTCCCACTGCAGTGGTACCTATTTATCTACTTGCACTGGCATGCTTTCTAACTGCTAGGTTGCCAGGAGCTCGGACAGAGCAACAGGAGCTCATCCCGTGCTGGGGATTTGAACTACTGACCTTCTGATCGACAAGCCGAAAAGGCTCAGTGGTTTAGACCACAGCGCCACCCGTGTCCCATGATGGAGGGGTAGTACCTCTGGTAGGGGACACGTCATGCTCCTTCTGGGGAGTTTGTCCACCTTTGGTCCCCAACCTGCACTCAGGTCTCACCTATGACTCCTAGAAGCTGTGAGCATGCAGCAGTGGCCACACCCCAGAAAAGACTTTGACTGGCCAGCTAAAGGAACTGAGAGGATCTGATGGGTCTCAAATCCTCAAGTTAGGGACTTCCCCTTCACTTGAAGACTGGCTCCTGTAGTGGAGGAGATCTATAGTAGGTTCAATGATCAAGAAGGCAGTTTCTGTACGTGCTGCAGAGGGAAGTGAGGGGCAGAACTTGTCTATTTATAGAGGCAGCTTGTGCCTGCGCTCAGTGTAATGTGTGAACAAGACTTCTGCCCACCTTTAAGGTTCCTTCTGTGCATTCCTGCATCTTGCACACTTCCATATTTCCTTCTTTAGATTTAGGAATGGGCCTGCCTACTGCATTCCCAAATCCACTTGCTGATTTTCTCCTTCAACTATTAATACAAAGAAAATATGCAATTAGATTCTTTCTAATGGATGTTTGGAATAAGTTATCTGAAAGCTTCAGGAGAAGTAAAAAAGTATGAAAAATGGAAAGTTAAATTCAGACTGGAGTGATAAAAATGGCAATTAACAGTTCCCCCCTATTCCTCTCTGTGCACGGTTGGTCGACACAGTCGTCATCTTTTGAACACAATGGCCATCTCCCTGCAATTGTGGAAATGTGAAATATTAATCCCAAATCTCCTGTCAATTAAATAGCGAGCTGATCCAGCTTTTGCATAACTTTAGAAGTTCTCCTTCTTTCACTCAGATGCAGCTTTCAACAACCTGCCATCTCCACCCGCCCTCCTTATTTCACAGGATCGAACTGTTCACACACTTCAATCATGTTGTTAAAACACTGAATTTTACAATCTTGTCGTTGGATCCAGTTCGTCTCCATCTCTACTTCCCTCTCTCCCTCTTTGGATTTGCAAAGCCTTTCGAATGCCGGCAGTTTACTGTTGCTCGTCTTTTTCAAAGATAAAAAGGAGTCCATTAATCTTTCAGGGAAATATGTTCAAAGCAGGGACATATTTTTTTTTTGGTGGGGGAACGATCTGTCAATAACATTTTTCTCTTACGCAATGCAGAAAACATCTGTTTTACATCAGAACATGTAATTTCGGCACTTACATAAGGCTGTGGTTGAAGAGTCGAGTGTTTTAGCTGCTTCTATAGTTAGAACATAACAAAGGGCCTGGCGTGGCGGTGGAGGAGGCTGAATTATGGCTTAATAAAAACCCATTAGCAGTGAAGAGGGCGACTAAATAGTTCAGACGGAAAGTCAGATTAGCCCAGAACTATTCCTTTCTGGAATGGCTTTCGGAGCCGTAAAACATGGACCTCAAACATGTGTTGTAGTTGAGCAAATGAAGTCAGGAAGAGAGAGCCTGCATTAATCAATTGAGCCATAGCTCAGTGGTAGAGCATCTGCCTTGTCTGCAGAAGGTTCTGTGTTCAATTCCTGGCATCCCAAGGCAGGGCTGGTATCAGGCTTCAGGGACTCAGCTTCTTCCCCTCCTTTGGCAGTAGATAAGCAGAACAAAAAGGAAGGAGTCTCCAATCAGTTAGAGATTTCAATGATCACAGCAAGAGAACAAAGCATCCATTCCTCAGAATGAAGGCGCTCCCAATTAAGGGTTCCACCCACTTCGCCCCTAGTCACCCATGTCACTTCTGTGTCTTGCAACCTGATCTCGCAACCAGTTTGATTTCTGTGCTGCCGCCTTATCTGCCCTCCTTGACCTTGGGCTGATCGGTGACGCTTTCCAGCAACATTGTGTCTGTTAGCTCTCTCTCTTCCAGTTCTTCTCCTCCTAACTGTTCACCCCCCAGCTCTTCCCAACTTCAGTCTTCTGAACTATGCCCCTCTGCAAACCATTGTTCCAAATCTATACTGTCCCACTGCTCCTGGGGAGATTCAGGATCCTGATTAGGAGCAGGGGGAGGGGGAGACGCCTACCATTCCTCCTCAGAGCCACCCTCCTCCACACGGTCCCTGACAGCTGGAAGGAATCCTGGAGAGCCACTGCCAGTCAGTATGGATGATCCTGAGATAGATGGACCAATGGTTTGGTTCGGTATAAGGTGGCTTTCTAAGCCACACATAGCTCCACCTGTTTTGAAAATCTAGTACACAATACCCTAATACGAAAGCATCACAAACCCTCCCGGCAGGTCTGCATTATTGAAACTGTTCTGACTCGGGTTGTCAAGCCTCTGCTTAAAGACCTCCAAAGAAGGAGACTCCACCACACTCCTTGGCAGCAAATTCCACTGTCGAACAGCTCTTACTGTCAGGAAGTTCTTCCTAATGTTTAGGTGGAATCTTCTTTCTTGTAGTTGGGATCCATTGCTCCGTGTCCGCTTCTCTGGAGCAGCAGAAAACAACCTTTCCCCCTCCTCTATGTGACATTCTTTTATATATTTGAACATGGCTATCATATCACCCCTTAACCTCCTCTTCTCCAGGCTAAACATGCCCAGCTCCCTTAGCCGTTCCTCATAAGGCAAACTGAATCTGATTTGAAAGCCAACAACGGCAATGAAATCCTTCGTTTCAGCTCAGTTCTGAATGGACAGAATCAAGATGATTGATAATCTCCGGTTCATCAGTTTGACACTGGAATCTCATTTTCTTCCCTTTTCAAGGAATTGTGACTTTCCGAACACCAGCAGGTCATGGAAGGTTGCCACGTTCTCCTTCCAAATACTCATTTTACAGAGGAGAAACTAGTGGTGCACAGAACATCCCTGAACAAGAGGCAGGAAATTAAATACAGGCAAAAAACCACGAGAGTCCTCCCCACACCTTTCATTCTCAGAAACCCACTGCATCCTGTCTCCTCCACGTCCAAATGACTTTTGATAGGCAGTTGGTAAATTCACCAATTTTGACTGCTAATGAAATAGTAAGGGGTATCTAGCAGTTAGAAAACTGAGCAATTTCGAGTGGATTACTCAGTTCCCTTTTTACCCAGGAAATCCATTGTCAATACTTTGTTGTTGTTGTTTAGTCGTTTAGTCGTGTCCAACTCTTCGTGACCCCCTGGACCAGAGCACGTCAGGCACTCCTGTCTTCCACTGCCTCCCACAGTTTGGTCAGACTCATGTTTGTAGCTTAGCTGGAGCTAAGTATTCTACCCTATTCCTTGTTCTTCTACCATATCTCGCCAAGCCCAGAAACCACTTAGACTTGTGCTTTGGTGCGTCTCCATGGAAAGTCAATTCTAGCTGTGAGAGGACCACCAAGAACATCTGTGTTGATGCCTTACATTACTCAGAAGAAAGAAGAAGAAGAAGAAGAGGAGGAGTTTGGGTTTGATATCCCGCTTTATCACTACCCCAAGGAGTCTCAAAGCGGCTAACAAACTCCTTTCCCTTCCTCCCCCACAACAAACACTCTGTGAGGTGATTGAGGCTGAGAGACTTCAGAGAAGTGTGACTAGCCCAAGGTCACCCAGCAGCTGCATGTGGAGGAGCGGAGACGCGAACCCGGTTCACCAGATTATGAGTCTACAGCTCTTAACCACCACACTGGCTCTCTACTACTCACTGACTTTCATAGGAAATCCCTTTGCTCACACTTTGACTGTTCCCAGGTTCAGCCAAATACATACCTCAAGTGACAACTAGCGCAGGTCATTTGAGATCCAAATCCCACAGAAGGGAGTATTCTGGCAGATTTGTCTATGCATATGTGATTAATTGCATCCATCAGTACACATGCAACCATGAATCAGGCTTCAGTCTTTATCTGTGCTATCATTTTTAAAGTTCAGGAGTTAGCTGGGTTTTCTTTTTTCTTTATTTACATCTATATTTATTTATGACATCGAAAAGCATAATAATAAATGCCAAATAAAATAAAAGTAGAAAGAGACAGCGAGAAACTGAACATTGTAAATTAATGTCATAAACCTCCAAATTACACAAATGTGTTTAGATTATCCTGTACTTTATTACTACAGTACATTATAAAGATATAAATAAATATGCTATCCTGTTGTCTTTCTTCACTGGTTCTCACCATAAGTGTAAGGTTAAGCATGCTGTGTCCCAGATTTTAATTATCCAATCTTTCAAGAATGGTGTTCTTTCTATCCTCCCCAATTCTGACAAATAATAATTCTGGAAGCAGTAATGAGATGTTGCATTAATTCCCTGTCCTCCGTTAGTCTCTTTAACATATTCAAACGGGAGAATTGGGGGGCCAATGGTTAAAGTCAGTGCTTTTTTCCTTTAAAAATGTTTAGGCGTACTCTCATTTTGACTCAAGAAAATCACCATTTTATAGTTCAAATTGGGGAAAAGAAATACAGTAAATGGATAAAAGTACAAAGATTCACAAAATGTTTAGGGGTATACCCCTGCGTCCCCCCAGAAAAAAAGCACTGGTTAAAGTATAAGCAGCTATTACTTCAATTTCCATTGCTGTATCTTCCCAGAATTTGTTGACCTTAGGACATGCCCAAGATATATCCCAGCATTTGCAAGGAGTAAGATGATGTTTGTGGGTGCAGCAGAGGGGGCTTCTGAAGCACAAAAATTACATAAACTGGAAATGGAAACAGCGATCAGTGTTGTCCCGTCTACTGGAAGAAGTTACACCAATTCGCAGCACTGCTGAAGATCCGGAATGAACTCATTTCAATCACAGCCAGAGAGCATTTTTGAATTGCGGAACAGGGCGGGGTTAGACAAGGCACCCCATCACAGATCGAGATTTGTTTCCTGCGTGTCAGAAATAAACAAGAACACATCCCGCCAAGGTCCAATATATTTTTGTCACTTTTTCTGACAGGCAATTTTCTCCTGGGCCTTTGCTTACCTCGAGGGGAATAAAGAACCTTATTTTGTTTTCAGAGGGCTGTTGTGGTGAAACACAAGGGTCCTCTGGCTTTCAAGGCCCAAAGGACTTGAACTCTCAGGTTTGGCTTAAGCAACAAAGAGCAGAAGTGAAATGCAATAGGTTTGGGCAACTGTCAGGCCTGTCAGGCACCTTATTGTGGGATCACGTCAGCATACAAAATGGGTTCACAGGAGAGCTTGAATTCCAGGTGTATTTGTGTGCACAGAGGCCATTCCTCAAACTCTTTGGGAGGCCTCCTCCCTCAAGCTGCTGTTTTAGAAAGACAGAAGGCACAATCTAGCCCGTTTATCTCAAGGACTTCAAGGAGTTTCCAGTTTCCACCATATCTGTCCTTGCCTTCATGTTTGCTTGATGTTGCAAAAGGTGCAGGTCAATTCTGTGTCCAGGGCAGCTGTCTACCAGCTCCATCTGGTACGTAGGCTGAGACCCTACCTGCCTGCGGACTGTCTTGCCAGAGTGGTGCATGTTCTAGTTATCTCCCGCTTGGACTACTGCAACGTGCTGTACGTGGGGCTACCTTTGAAGGCAGAGGAGACCTGCCTCTTATGCTTTTTGTGAAGGGTCATGCCTGAGGCAACACCTCCAACACTACCACCTGCTTGGTTGACTGACTAACCGTTAGCAGAATTAACCCTTAGGTTACCAACGGAATGATCCATGCTGCTGTGCTTCCAACTCATAGTTTGAAGAAAGTGTACAGGAGGAAGGTTTTTCACCATCACCACTATCTTAATACAGTGGAACCTCTGTTCCTGAACACCTCTGTTGTCGTACGTTTTGGTTCTCGAACGCTGAAAACCCGGAAGTAAAGGCTTCCGTTTTTGAACGTTTTCCGGAACCTGAACATGCAACGTGGCTTCCGCTGAGTGCAAGAAGCTCTTGCAACCAATGGGATACAAGAATGCATTATACTGGGGGAAGTTGCAAAAAAATTGTATATTAGGCATATCTCCATATAAATATTATGAGAAACTCACGCTAAAGAGCTGATGAATTTTGATGAGGGCTTAAAGCAAACAGTTCAGAAACTGCTGTGGAGATGTTGAGAACTGAACTCAAGGTTATAAGAAATGCAGAGATGTTGAAATGGAGAGCTTCACCTATCTCTAGTTAGACTAGTTTCCCAGAGCTGTGCTGGCTTTAGCATTCATTAGGCCTCTCCATATCTTCCTATCTGCTGCTTTTGTCTCCAGTGAGATACAGAGGATCTGGTGGGAGGAGAACATCAAGAGACTGCAAGTAATTTAATAACAAAGAGAATTGGGTTTGCCAGCAAAGTGGAAGATCGTTGAAGGTCACCCATCAGCAGAATGGTTAAAAATTTCTTGAAGTGGCTCTTAAAAATGTAATTAGGCCTATACTTCCCCATAAGCTCTTGTGAAAGAAGCAAAAGGCTAAACAAGGTAAGAATATATTTTGAAACTTGGAATCAGTTTGTAATTTCCTGGAACTCAGGGTTCAAGCAGAGTGTATGCTTGAAATTTCAATTTGTAAAAATAGAGTAAGGATGCATTTTGCTCTGAAAAGAACTTAAGTGTTAATTAGCATTCTTGTTGCTACTGATAGTGAAATCCTTGCTGTAGTAACTGAAGGAACGAGTCAGGGGGGAGGGATGAAGTATTGTATGTGGAGTGGATCTTATCATATATAGCAGGGGTAGTGAACATTTTTCAGACTGAGGTCCACGTGCCCATCTGGGAAACTTTTGAAGGACCACATACATAACAGCAATGGGCGTGGCCAGAGGCAAAAATGACTGGAATATAATCATTAATTTTATCTTTATCCAGTAGGCTAAATGTGGAGGGGAAAGATCACAGAATTCTGCTCAGTGTGTAATTTGAGCTCGAACAGCATACAAGATATGAAGATGCTTGTTTGCCCAGATTGGAGGAGGATTTCAACTGCACCTGTGATTGTTGGAACCAATTTCCAGCCTTTCAAAGTCCTTGCCAGTCGTTGCCAAAGGACCACCTCTTAGAGAAGTTCAAAATCCCTTCACCGTGATGTGCCAGTACATATTGACAGATCAGGACTCGTCTCCTATGAACCTGCCTAGGATCCCAACATCTTTTTAAACCTTAAGCAGCAGCCTGTGGTGTCCCTGTGCCAGACTCAAGAGCGGGTGCTTAGTCCTTCCTGCCAATTGAAATCGTTGCCATCTAAGTTGCTAAACCCCTGGGGGAGGAGAAGACAGGTACTAGGGTTGCCGTAGAAAAATTCAGGACAAAAAAAGTTGTTGAGCTTTGTTTGGGAAATGAAACTCAAAGTTGTGCTCAATCAACCTCACATAAACTGGAAAAAAGATAGGAACAAGAGAAGTTAAAAGCAACCAGAAGGGAGGGGAAAATGAAGCAGAACAGATCTTGCATTGTGGGGCTTCAGTTTAGGCCTGCTTTGCGGCAATCAACCTCGAAATCCTGGACATTCTCTGAAATTCCTCCCGGATGCTATTTTCGCTGGTTAAATCCCGGACAGGTACCATATTGCTTTTGCCTCCCGGTGGGGCTACTAGAAGTGGGGGTTTTGTTGATTGAGAAAACTGCATGGGGGAGGATTCGACACCTGCTCCTCCACTGCACCTCCTTGCACCGTAGGAACGTAAGAGGAGCCTGTTGGATCATGGCCTGTCTAGTCCCGCATCTATTTTGCACTGTGGCTGAACAGATGCCTATGGGAGGCCTGCAAGATGGATAGGATCACATCAGATTGTTTCCCACCTGTTACTCCCAAGTGGTATTCACGGGCACAATTCCTCTGACAGTCGAGATAGAGCACTGTGACCATGGCAAGTAGCCATTTATAGCCTTGTCTTCCATGAATGCCCAATCCTCGTTAAAGCCATGTTAAACTGGTGGCCATCACTGTCCCCTGTGGGATGGAGTTCCATAGTTTAACGACCCACAGTTTAACATGGCTGCTTTGAAGATATATCCGCCGTGGCCCCGATCTGGTGGAACGCTCTGTCACAAGAGACTAGGGCCCTGCAGGACTTGACATCTTTCCACAGGGCCTGCAAGACAGAGCTGTTCCACCAGGTCTTTGGCCAAGGCACAGTCTGACCTCCTCTCTCCTTCTGTAAACCTCATAGAACTCTAACCCAATGGTTGCCATTAATTTGATTCTGAATTGATTTTAGAATGTATTTCAATTAATTGACTGTGATTTTATGTTAACTGTGCTATTTTTACTGTTGTTAGCCACTCTGAGCCGGGCTTTGGCTGGGGAAGGCGGGATATAAATAAATTATTCTTATTCTTATTCTTATTCTTATTCTTATTCTTATTCTTATTCTTATTTTATCTGTTGGGGCTGTGATAATGGATACCATGCATCGGCTGTTGCTCGGCCCTCAGAGTAAAGAAGAACCTGATATTGGGGGAAGGCTGACGGAGAGATATCTGTTGCCCATTGGCCTTATTTTTGGAAAGCCAGATAATTAAGATTCAGGGATTTGGGACATTGTACAGCCGTATCTTGGTTTTCAAACAGCTTAGATCTCAAATGTTTTGGCTCCTGAATGCTGCAAACCCAGAAGTGACTGCTCCAGTTTGCAAACTATTTTTGGAAGCTGAACGTTCGACGGGGCTTCTGCGACTTCCAATTGGCTGCAGGAGCTTCCCACAGCCAATCAGAAGCTGTGCTTTGGTTTCCGAACGTTTTGGAAGTTGGACGGACTCCATTCAACTTCCAAGGTACGCCTGTACTTTATTTGAATTGTACCAACAGTGGATTTGATATCTCACCACCGTTGACATATCCTGACATATCCTGAGGGCTTTTGCCCCTTTCTCAAATGTCATTTCCTGACAATAGGGTGCCACTCATGTAATCAGCACAAATCAACTCAGATTAGGTTGCCCCCCCCCATTCCTGTAGCGTTGCTCTTTAAAAATTTTTTTAAAATTAAAAGGAGCTTTATTATCATGGCAGTGCTTGGCGGTGGTGGGGAGCCAGCCGCATCCATTGCCCTCCCCGGTTATTTCTGGGTGCAACTTCTGTCGCTTTTCGCTCAGAAGTTCTTCCCAGACTGCAAGTCCCCCCTGCAATTAACCGTACCTGCAATTTTGCAGTCACCCAAAATGTAGAAAGCCTGACAAGCATCCAGAAGAATCAAGCAGAGGAGGCTGGAACATCACCCAGGAGGAGGGAAAGAGGAGGTCCTATCCTGGAGAAAAGTCTCGTTCTAACAAAAGATCAATCAAACCCTTTTTAGCAGGCAATGGGCTCCCTCTTCCATCTCTCATCCCTTACCCTCCGCAAACAAGCCTATGAGTCAGCTCATTACAAGGCCTTTAGGAAATCCATGCGTGCATGTGTGGGCAGGGGAGATCTTGAGTGGGTTCATTTCTGGGGTATTCTAACACACTGAGACTCAGATTACACAGAGGAGAGTGGGCGAAATTGGCCTGGTTCTACCCACTCCATGCTTCCCAGAGGACAAAAGTGGTCCTTCAGACCTCTCTCATTGGCCCTTGAAACTCTCTCCCGGATGATCCTGCTTTGCATCCTCCTTGGCTGCATTTACCTGGTTGTAATGCATGTTTTCCCAGTAGTGATGTATGGAAGTGAGAGCTGGACCATAAAGAAGGCTGCTGATCACTGAAGAATGGATGCTTTTGAATTATGGTGCTGGAGGAGACTCTTGAGAGTCCCATGGACTGCAAGAAGATCAAACCTCTCCATTCTTAAGGAAATCAGCCCTGAGTGCTCACTGGAAGGACAGATCGTGAAGCTGAGACTCCAATACTTTGGCCACCTCATGAGAAGAGAAGACTCCCTGGAAAAGACCCTGATGTTGGGAAAGATGGAGGGCACAAGGAGAAGGGGACGACAGAGGATGAGATGGTTGGATAGTGTTCTCGAAGCTACCAGCATGAGTTTGACCAAACTGCGGGAGGCAGTGGAAGACAGGAGTGCCTGGCGTGCTCTGGTCCACGGGGTCACAAAGAGTCGGACACGACTAAACAACTACACAACAACAACAATGCATGTTGGACATCCCTTACGTGCTCCCCGCCTAAACTAAAAAGGGGTTACACCAGCCCTGGGATAATTTTGGTTGCCCCCATTCTTCATCTCTTTGAGGAAGAGGTGAAGAAGGAAATAAAGCAAGGGATGGAGGAATGCAAATATGGTGACATCCCCCCCCCCGTCCAAAATCTGACAACATCCCGAGGATACCACATGGAGGCATACCCCTTCACAATGTCCTGCCCAGCACTGTTTTTCTGCTTTTACTGTACACCTTCCACATTTCCCCCAGGCTTTCCTCTATGACCATGGGAACTAGAAACTTGAATTTTCAAAAAAATGTTTCTATTCATCAATGAAAATTATTTGAGGGCTCCTTGCTACACAATTGTCATCATGGGCGAACTTCTTATATTCAGCCTCTAGTCATTCCTCTTGTTCAGCCATTACTCCTTAGAATATTATCTGCTTAGTCCAGAGAAATCTGCCCATAAATTGGTATTATTTTAAAGCCCGTTCAGACTAAGGGCAGGATGTCATCATAAAGCGTAATCAGAGAGAGGGCAGTGTTCGCTAACCTCACTTTTCACCCCTATTTTTTTTTGGCAGGGGGAGGGAGAATGGTGTCCACTACAAACCAGAATAGCTGCCCCCCTGGTATGTTTTCTCTTCTCTCTACCCGTTTTGCACCCCACCTCAAAAACCATCATCTGTAAAGATGCAGCCAGTGCTGTAAAACTGGGACTGGGCATTTTGGCTCGGTCCTATGTGCAGCTTCTGACCTACTCTTGCCAAGAGGAGTGCAGAACACTGAGACTGCAGCAGAAAAGATTGTCAAAGACCTGGCAGGCCCCAGTGAATGGCTGGTGGGCTGTGCTTGGCTCAGTGGATCACAAGATGCACAGTCCGTATCCACACTATAAACAGGGAGTTCGAGTCCGGCCACTCCATCACCCAGCTGGCAGTAGCAGGTATCCAAGTGAGCCATTATGACTTCTGATCTGGACACAATCCATCTCCATTCACAACCTCCAAGTGGCATTCGGATGAAAGTTTGGTTTTTATCCGCCAAAATATCTTGCCAGTGGTGATATTTGCTGGATGCCAGACTGAGTATTACAGCTGCGACTTCCTAAGTCCAAATACCTGGTGCTTAGTCTTCAAAGAGTACTTTTGTTACGCTGCAGTGCCTGGAGATAAATAATTCCGTCTAGACACAATGCTAGCACTGGATTCCTGGGGATTTTGTGCTGTTAATGGTTCTTCAATCAATATACAGCCTGCCGCTCAGATCATAAGCTATAAATACAATATTTGGCTCTACCTTTTTTGCTGCACACTATTTTAAGGTGAAAGCAGGTACAATTCCACATTTCATTACTCTCCTAATATGTAGATTGGATTGTAAGTTGCCTCGAGCATTTTTACAAAGTGGGATTTAAAATGAAAATAAAAACGTTGTGTGAAATATTCTCCCCTCCCCACACGCCATTCCTTGGGGGCTTGTTCACACATGCAGCATCAAGTGATGTCTTGACTGAGGGAAGGAGTCAACACATATCACACATCAGCAAGAGAGCTTTCATCACCTCGGAAGTGATGGTTCTCAACTGAATCGGTTCACACATTCAGCTGTGAATTGTTCATCACGTAGTGGCCATGTGAAATTAAACGGAAGGGCCGTGGATCAGTAGAGCACATGTAGAGCACATGTAGAGCGCATGCTTATCATGCAGCAGTTCCCAGGTTCAGTCATCAGCATCTCTGCATAGGGCTGGGAAAGACCACAGTAGGGCTGCTGCCAGTCAAGGTAGACATTACTGAACTAGACGGGCCAATGGCCTGGACTTGCTAGAAAGCAGCTTTCTATGATTCTACCTTCCTAAATTAGCCCCGGGGACATGCATCACCCCAATACACTAATTCAGCTGTGTGGCATGACTTCAAAAAGAAGATGGGAGGTTAAGCATCTACGGTCTCCTTTTTCTTGGATCTGGGTTCCTTTGAATCAGCTATCCTAGTTGGAATGTGTGGAGTGGAGGGCAACCAAGATGATCCAGGGTCTGGAAACCAAGACTTGTGAGGAAGAGTTGAGGGTATGTTTAGCCTGGGAAAGAGTTGAATGAGAGGAGATACCATGATATCTTCAAATATCTGAAGGGCTTACACATGGAAGAAGAAGCAAGCTTGTTTTCTCCTGCTCTGGAGGGTAGGACTCAAACCACTGGATTCAAGTTACAAGAAATGAGATTCAATCTAAACATTGAGAAGAGCTTTCTAAGCACAAGAGCTGTTCAGCAGTGGAACAGATTCCCTCAGGAGGTTGTGGAACCTCCTTTCTTGGAAGTTTTAAAGCAAGAGTGTGTTTCTACAATTCTATGACCTCAGATTCTCAGTTTGCATATCTCTTACCTGATTTATCACCATATTCTGTAACACTTCATGAATGTGTGAAGTGACTCTAATGAAAAGCGACGTGTTGTAAGTTGACAACAAATGTATCAGAGGAACAATGGGATCAAGGAACAAAGAAGTTCAAGAGATATCAGCATTGTGGCAAAAAAAAAAGTGCTTCTTTTGGATGTGTGGTGCCATCTTCTTTTGCCCATCGCTCCATATATTTTGAAAGGAAGCCATGGCAAACTCACCTTGCAAGGCAAACTAACTGTCAGCTCTGGATAGAAAGGGGGGGGGGCTTATATTTAGGCTGCTTTTTCATCAAACAGGTGAATCAGTCAATTTTGGCTTCTCTGTTTTCCAATTTGGGGTCCAGTTCTTCATACTTCCAGATCAGTTTGTGTGAATGAAAATCCTCTTGAAAATACTTTCAGCATCTTAGCATGAATTTCTCCTAATATGCCAACATTTGCAATACGTTTCCCCTGATATAATGCATTGTTGTATCTCATTTCCACAAACATGTGTATTTCTTATATGTGAAAATGCATTTACCAAGGTAAAATGTGCATTGACACTTGGCTGAAGAACTGCATTGCAAAATTCAGAGAAGTGTGAACTTCAAAGCACCACTGGTTTGTTTGTTTGTTTGTTTGTTTGTGTGTGTGTTGTTTCAAAAGGTGCAAATTTAAGTCCGTTTGCCTTTAAATTGTGAACTGATCCCAGTTTCTTCCTCTCTCCCTGCCAGCAGCGTCAATTCTCTGAGTGGTTGCTTACTGTTGACTCCTGAATTATCTCGGAGAAGGGGGTGAATTTTAATTTGCAATTAAAACTTTATTGCCCGCATTAATGGAGTAAAGCTTGCCAACTTTCAAATAAAGCCAAGAAGAAATGTGTGTCAGATCAACTGGAAAGGACTCATCTTTGTGCGCGTGGACTTGCAATGCAGTACAAGGAATTAGTTGCAAAAACCTGCCTTTTTGAACCACTAGTTCTCTCTGCCTCCTGTAAAGCTGCGCAGATAATCCAACCGCTTGGATGATTCATCACCTAAGATCAGTTGCGGGGGAAGGATGTCTAGGCGCCAGCAAGCCTCACAAAGAATGACAGCTTGGAAGGAGTTTTTTGGGGAGGGGAGGGAGGTCTCTGTATATTTATTATTTAGAAAGGTGTTTGCTTGATTCCACCTCGATCCTTTCAGAAACCCAAATTAGCTAATGAATGTCATTGGGAGGTGACTTATCCCAGTGAGATTTTAGCTCTCCTGAGGAGTCTTTTCATCATTTTAATTAAGTGCGGAATGCCAGTGTTGACATTACAGGGGTGTAGCTTCTCCGTTTCCTTCAATAAACAAGATTAACTTGGGACATATTAGGAGACAACGGGAGGGGAGCAAAAATGGAAACAAAAATAAGCCTTTCTTTCTTGTGGAAGACGTCAACCTGGGTTGAAATGGACACACTGGGTGTCCCTGGGAGATGCGTCCCCCCAGCCTCAGTTTCCCCTATGTGTTTTTTCTTCGCCCCTTTCGATAACTTTTCTCAACTCCCAATTAAAGGGAGTAGACTGGCACATTCAACACATCCAACTTTGCAGATGGGCACAAAGCAATGACCTTCATCCTGTGCTTGTTTGCAATCTCCTTTCTTGGCCTTCCAATCTCATGCTCTTAGGGGAAGTGCTGTAGATCAGAGCGTCCTCCCTTCAGAAAACTGGCACGACCACTGTGTTGTTGTTGTTGTTGTTGTTGTTTTATAGTTAAAACTTTATTCGTATTAGCCAATGGCCATAGCAACAATAAAACATTACAGTATACGCAGAAGGGGAAATTTGATATAAGAGCAAAATTTAAAGTCCTGAATCAGCAGTCATTTAGTGGCCCTTATTCTGATTGCCCCTGCTATGAACCTAGCAACCTTTGCTGTTATCTGCTCATTTTGATCTGATAGAAGAAAGGAGATTGTGGCAGTGGTTGAGCGCCCTGGGATAGTTAGTACGAGTGGGGTGATGATCTCGCTCCTCAGGTCTTTGTAGAGAGTGCAAGACAGGAGGACGTGTGCCGCTGTTTCGGTGCTACCATCTCCACAGGGGCAAAGATGTTTCTCAGTCAGGATCTTTTGGAATCGACCCTCAAGTACCGCAGATGGCAAAACATCCAGTCTTGCAAGTATAAAAGCATGTCTGTATTTTGGGATAATAAGTTTGTGCAGATATGGGGCCAGATAATCAAAATAGAAAAGTGGAAAATGAACATACCAAGGGCAGAATTTCCTTATAGTGGCCAGGTTGTTCTAATGCTCCATATCTTTTAGACATTGACCAATTGTTTGCTTTAGTAGGGCCCATAGAGAGTAGGTGTTGTGGGGATAGGCCACAAGAGTGAAGTTTTTGATAGACAGTTTTAAGCCAGGCACTTTTATGGGGGTCTTGAAGTACTAGGGATAGTAAACCGGGGGGGGGGGGGTGAGTTTAGGCAGAGCCAGAAGTTAAGAGTTCCAAAGTCCAAATCTGAGCCCCGTATAGTAGCTGTGCTAGGGGTTTAGCTTGGAAGACTTCTAGGGCTGATGGTATATGTTTGCCACCCTTTGTATGGAAAAAGCAAGTCAAAGTCTTGGCACTTTGGGATGCTTTTTCTTTTGCACATTTTTGGTGTGCTCCCCATGACCCCGTGGACTGGAAGATAAGGCCCAAATATTTGAAAGCTTTGACCTGTTCAATTGGCTGATTGTCCATACACCAACTGTGGGGCCTATATGTTCTTGAGAAAACCATAACTTTGGTTTTCTGATAGTTTACAACCAGATGACTGCTGTTTATCTTTTTCTTCTTCTGATGGGCTGCATGTATTGAGCTCTGGGTCCTGCAAGTATGTCATAGTTGCTTAGATCCTAGAGCTCCATTAGCTTAACAACAGAGCAAAGAGCTCAGTACTTTGGCACACTATTTAATTCTAGTCTTCTGGTGTCTTTTTATTTTCTTTTAAAAATTATTATTATTATTTTAAAATACACCACTTTCAGATTTCTTGTTTGGAAAGGTAGTTTAGGAATGTTTTATATATATATAAAGTTACAGTTCACACCCAGGACAGCGCATTAATGACCTCATCCTAAGAAAAGTTTTATTATAATAAAGAAACACGAGCTTTTGTTTGAGCAAAGGGGAAGGAGCACATTTCTAATGTGTTTTGCTGCAGTATGACTTGTTAGATTGGTGTTGTCGCATTAAGTCCCAGAGCAGGGCCCCTAAGCTGCCTTAAATTGTAATGGATTGCATTTCCATATTATCAATCATGTATCACAGTTCAGGTGTCTTGACTGTAAACCAGGATGGCTCTTTTCTGGCTTCTGACTCCAAATGTGAGCTCAGTCCCAATCCAGTCATTTCCTGTTATCTCCAAGGTTCAAGATGTGAGCTCCATAGCTTATGCATTCAAAGTTGTGCTACCCGGACAAAGGAAGCATCAGCAGGCTTGAGGGGAAAGTCTATCCTCCCCTCAAAAAAGTATGCAGGGGGAAAAAACACCCCTCACATCTAGTGAGGACTGAGCACTCTCATTGGCACCGCAGAATGCTGAGAGTCTTTTGGGAGGGGGAAATTGAGATCCAGGAGCAGGAATGGAATGGAGTTTCTGGAATCCCCATGCTGCAACGTTGTGTTGCAGTTCCCAGTTGTCCAATCTCATAGAATCATGGAGTTGAAAGGAACCCAAGGGTCATCTAGTCCAACCCCCTGCAATGCAAGACTCTCAGCTCAAGCATCCATGACAGATGGCCATCCAATCTCTGCTTAAAAAACTCCAAGGAAGGAGAGTCCACAGCCTCTCAAGGGAGACTGTTCCACCGCCAAACAGCTCTTTCTCTCAGAAAGTTGTATGTAATAATAACAATAACAACAACAGCAGCAGCAACAACAACAACAACA
Source organism: Podarcis muralis (assembly GCF_964188315.1). NCBI lineage: Eukaryota > Metazoa > Chordata > Lepidosauria > Squamata > Lacertidae > Podarcis > Podarcis muralis. The sequence goes on from NC_135663.1 coordinate 6,768,941, forward strand.
ATTTATTATTTATATCCCGCCTATCTGGCTGGGTTTCCCCAGCCACTCTGGGCAGCTTCCAACCGAATATTAAAAACAATACAGCGTCAGACATTAAAAACTTCCCTAAACAGGGCCACCTTCAGTTGTCTTTTAAAAGTAAAATAGTTGTTTATTGCCTTCACATCTGCTGGGAGGGCGTTCCACAGGGCGGGCGCCACTACCAAGAAGGCCCTCTGCCTGGTTCCCTATAACTTGGCTTCTCGCAGTGAGAGAACCACCAGAAGGGCCTCGGCGCTGGACCTCAGTGTACGGGCTGGATGATGGAGGTGGAGACGCTCCTTCAGGTATACTGGGCTGAGGCCGTTTAGGGATTTAAAGGTCAGCACCAACATTTTGAATTGTGCTCGGAAACGTACTGGGAGCCAATGAAGATCTATTTTGAATGTTAAGTCGGAATCTCCTTTCTTGTAACTTGAAGCCATTGGTTCGAGTCCTACCCTCCAGAGCAGGAGAAAACAAGCTTGATCCCTCTTCTACGTGACAGTCCTTGCAATATTTGAATATGGCCATCATCTCAATGCCAGGCAGCCCCAATATTCTTTCAATGTTTAATTCCATTATGTATAATTGGTTACAATCGGTCTTTGTACATTTACTATCGAGGACCGTGTTAATTGATTTTAGACAGATGTTTGCAATAAGGGGATGTTGAAGATCAAGAAGTTGATTTAAACAAATACGCTTAACGGGATAGGATAATTAAATATTATCTTCCACCTGCTGTTCAAACTCTCTGTGACCCAAACGGCCATTCTGAGGAAACAGAAGTGATGCACGAATCACGTTCGCAACCGGAGCGTCCACTGTAGCTGCAACATGAAGGACCAAACTACGCTTTATGCAATGCGTAACCAGGGCCAGTCCTAGCATTAGGCAGGGTGAGATTGTCTCAGGCTGCAGGTGCTTGGGAGACAGTGGGAGCAGCCTTCAGCCAGTTTGTGATGGCCTGGGAATCTGATTCAGAGGCTGAACTGGAGGAATCCCTCCAGGGCCGGCTGAGCCAGGGCAGGGGCTTGAATCGGAAGGGCCCTCACCTGTGCCGGATCCTCAGGAGCAGACACCAGATGAATCCACTCTGGCTCCAGAGGTGATTGAGGACCCATTGCCTGCAGGTGCTCCTCTCCCAGCCCCGTCAGGGGAAGGTGAGGTTACCTCTGGGTCTGGTCACCCTCCAGCCTCTCCTGAGCTGCAGAGGCTCAGGGCAGAGAGGCGGAGGGAACTAAGTTCTCTCAGGAGGAGTGTTCGCCTTAAGGCCAGGGGAGGCGAGTCACCTGTGGGCCGGGACTGCCCCAGGCCTCAGAGGAGATAAAGGCCAGTCAGCCCAGTCCCAGGTTGCGGGAGCAACATCGTTGGAAACCAGTTCCTGCCAGCACCCTGACCACGCCCGGCTCCTTGCCTTGGACCCCGCTTCGCCCTTGACGGACAGCCTCCAGACCCTCGACCCAGGACCAGACAGACCACGCCGCACGGTACCCACCCCCCCAGGACCAGCACAGCACACAGTGCTTCTGATTCCCCCCCCCCCAGCCATTGCCTTTGGCTGCCACATAGCCTGTCCTGGGTAGGCTTTGGGGGAAATGTTGATTTTGTTTACATTTGCCTGGTTCCCTGTAACCTCATTTCTCGCAATGAGGGAACTGCCAGAAGGCTCTTGGAGCTGTACCTCTGTGTCCAGGCTGAACGATGGGGATAGGGATGGAGGTGCTCCTTTACGTATACATGGCTAGGGCTATTTAGGGCTTTAAAGCTTGCTAAGACGCTTTGTCCATTAAACAGCTTACATGGGCTGGCCAGCTACTCCTCATGTTGTTGTTGATGTGGCCACCTATTGGCAGCCATGCAAACTGCAGAGCGTGATGACATTTTACATTTTTATGTATATAGGAAGATTAGTCAGGACAGGCTCTACCATTAGGCAGAGTGAGATGATTGTCTCAGATAAGACACAGGATGATATTGGCTGCCCCCCCCCCCGATGTTTACATGGCCACACGTCCTGGCCCACCAACACCAGCACGAGCTTTCAGCGGCCCAAACTTTTACCAAGCATCGGCGCTGATGGTTATGGCTGCGGTTGAATTTTGTTTCATCATGTGTTTTCCCTGTTATCTTTTATTTTATGCTATTTCTGCTGATTTATTGCTGGGCGTTGTTGCTGTTCTTGTGGTGTACAGCAATTTGATGAGTTAGTTTTCTATTGTCTTATTTGGAAGCTGGATTGCGATTTTTGTTTGTGTTTAAACTGAAAGGCAGAGCAAAAACTGCTTAAATAAAAGAAATAAATCTTTGGCAGAATTGTTTTTGCTGTCCTACCAAGCAGAAAGTTCCATTTTTCAACAGCTTTATTAGTTGTTTTCTAAAGTCTCCATGCGTATGCCAGCGCAAGTGCTATTTTGTTTTAACCAAATGTCAATGCTGCACATGCAAAGCGTGTCCAGTGATTTTAAAGGCAGTATTTGACTATTTGTATGCATGTTACGTAAGGGACGCAGGTGGCGCTGTGGGTTAAACCACAGAGCCTAGGACGTGCCGATCAGAAGGTTGGCGGTTCGGATCCCCGTGATGGGGTGAGCTCCCGTTGCTCGGTCCCTGCTCCTGCCAACCTAGCAGTTCGAAAGCACATCAAAAGTACACGTAGATAAATAGGTACTGCTCCGGCGGGGAGGTAAATGGTGTTTCCATGTGCTGCTCTGGTTCACCAGAAGCAGCTTAGTCATGCTGGCCACATGACCTGGAAGCTGTACGCCGGCTCCCTCAGCCAATAAAGCGAGATGAGTGCCGCAACCCTAGAGTCGGTCACGACTGGACCTAATGGTCAGGGGTCCCTTTACCTTTACCTTATGCATGTTACAGTCATACCTCATGTTACGTTTGCTTCATGTTACATTTTTTCAGGTTGTGTACTGCGGCGACCCGGAAGTACCGGAAAGGGTTACTTCCGGGTTTTGCTGCTTGCGCATGCGCAGTAGCACTAAATCACACTTCGCGCATGCTCACAAGCACCAAATCACGCTGCGCACCTGTGCAGATACGGTGCTTCATGTTGCGGGCTTTTCATGTTGCGAACAGGCCTTTGGAACAGATCCCATTCGCAACCAGAGGTACCACTGTACTATATATTTTGTGAAGCTGTTTGTCGGTCATTCCATCTGTCTTCCATGGATTCGCCATCTTGTGGAACCGTAGAAAATTCTACTTTCTACATGTTTCTAGTCCCTAGCATTGAAATGATATCCTCCAAAGTCTGTGACTCTGGATGGATGCATCTGCCAATTGTGGATGGATGCATCTGCCAATGCGATTCTCTTGCATTGTCCCGATCTTAAAATCAGGTCAGCTCATTTTCACACCAATGCATGAATTTTTCTTTGGGGAAAATTTGGCATGAAAATTCATATGCGTTTAGGTGCTCCTTTCAAATAACATTTCCACCTTTCTATGCAGTTTTGCCTAACCTACACTATGCATGCAAGCAATTTCCCCTAATATACTGCAACCTTTACATAATTTCCAGTAATACATGCATCCTTGTGCATACTATTTGGTTGGAGAACTGCAACGCAACGTTTGGAGAAATGCAGATGTCAAAGGATTACTGTTTTTTTTTAGTTCACTTACTGGTTCAGGAAGGATGAATTGGAATTGGCTCACATTAATATGCAAGGGACGCGGATGGCGCTGTGGGTTAAACCACAGAGCCTAGGGCTTGCCAATCAGAAGGTGGGCGGTTTGAATCCCCGCAACGGGGTGAGCTCCCATTGTTCGGTCCCTGCTCCTGCCAACCTAGCAGTTTGAAACCACGTTAAAGTGCAAGTAGATAAATAGGTACCACTCCAGCGGGAAGGTAAACGGTGTTTCTGTGCGCTGCTCTGGTTCGCCAGAAGTGGCTTAGTCATGCTGGCCACATGACCTGGAAGCTGTACACCGGCTCCCTCGGCCAAAAAAACAAGATGAGCGCCACAACCCCAGAGTCGTCCATGACTGGACCTAATGGTCAGGGGTCCCTTTACTAATATGCAAATGGAACAAATTTCTACCCCAACTACTATTTGTAGGCGAGGCCTGATGAAATGTCAGAACACTGCAAAATATTCCTGGTGGTGAGGAGCAGGGGCCTCATGCCCTACAAAGGAACTTCCTCTTCCTCTAAAATCAAATAGTACTGAAATAGTAGTAACACACACTTTAAAAACAAAACAAAACAAATCAGTTTAATTCTACAAACTACAAAGATGTCCAAAGGTCTGGCTCCGAATTTCAAAGCACTAAGGAATTCCTTTTGAGGTTGGATGGGTTTTTCCACTCTTCACTGCCCTCCACAAGAGACAATGCATTTTCAAGTAGCGTATTGATGTAGAAATCTATTTTATTCATGAATCATTGATGGGAACAGCTGAAGAATTATGGAGGATCTCCCCCCCCCCAAAGGCTGATTGCCTACTGTGCTTGATCTCTTTATTATTATTATTTAAATCCTCCAACACTTTTGTCTAAGCCAAGGATATTGAGCTTCAGACCTGGGTGTTCAATCCAGCCTTTCAGATTTCTCCAGCTGGCCCTTGGGACTCTCCCCAGGCTACAGACCTTCCTGCACTACACCCCTCACTCAGCACTCCTGCTTGGGTGTTTTGGCCTGGACTAAAAGGCATCCTTGGACTCTGATCATAGAATCTTAGAGTCGGAAGGGACCCCAAGAGTCATCTAGTCCAACCCCCTGCAATGCAGGAATCTCAGTTATTGGTTGCCTGGCTAGATGATAGAAAGGGATGTGTGAGTTTAAAGAAACTAACCTACAGTAGAAAGCTAAAAAAAGAAGAAAAATCATATTCATTGCTCAGCTCACTTTTGTCTCAGGCCTCGCCCACCGCTGACATGTGGTTTCTAATAGGTTGTCCAGAAGGGAATATGACCCCTGGGCTGCAAATGAGTTCCCCATCAATCATCTAAGGCTGGATCTACACTGACCTGTTTAACGTTATTAGAACGATATAAGGTATACAGTAGACACTCGGGTTACTTTACTCTCGAGTAACGTAAACGTCGGGTTTCCCCACTTGCACATGCGCAGAAGCGCTCTATCGTGTGTGCGCAAAAGTGGCGCCTCTGGATACGGATTTTTCGGGGTGTGCACGGACCCCTGGAACGAATTAAATTCGTATCCAGAGGGTCCACTGTATCGTTCTAAAACCTCATGGGGCAGGCTTGTAAACTGAAAGCCTTCCTTACCTTGTTTTGTCCGTCAAGACGCAGTTTCCATACTTCTGGTTCTTGGTTGTTCTGCAGAGCTCTCTGGCCTCATATTTTGACAACGCATTATGAATGTTAAAAGCAGAATACAACATGTCCATCTATGTTATGAAAACCAACCCTTCCTTAACATTATGTCAGGGACTGGACTGAACAGGAGGAATGGGAAAAGAGCCCTCGGTCTGATCAGCTCCTCTCAGAAGAGAAGGAGAAGTTTCACCTTCCCTGTCTCCAGCAGTTTCAGGAGGAGAGGGAGACAGGGATGATGTGCAGCTGAATAAGGAAACCCCTAGTTACGAGATAGTGGAGGAGGAGGAGGAGGAGGAGGAGGAGAAGTTAGAGAGCAGACAGCAGAGACCTCCCTGGAGGGTATTGGAGACCCTTCTGGTCCAAGGGCTCGCCGGCCCCTCTGCTTTCAAGAAAGCCACTTCCGCCCTTCGGAGGAGTTGGAGTTGTAGGCTTCACAACCCCAACCCAGTGCAATTGGGGGGGGGGGGGTTCCTGGCCACATCACCTCCTGGCCAGCCAATCAGCTGGCTCTGGGGGTGTGGCCTGCCCTATTTAAACCAGGACACAGCCGGGGATCTCCCTCTTTGCCGCTTGCCAGCTGTTCCTGCTTTCTTGGTATTGACGGTTAGGCAATGGTATTGCTCTGTAGATGGAAGAGGGGAGGTAGCGCCATCACCTGCCCCGCATATTGAAGGGGAGTCTGATAAAGGATTCTGGGGGTGTGGCCCTATCCGAAGCTTGGGGAGGTGAGGGCCTAAGACAAGCCCCCTATTGGTGACCTTGGGGGAGTTCCTAGTTGATGTGCATCAGCAGGACTCCCCCTACTGGTGGTTAACCCTTCTCGGACTTCAAGCGGACGGGCTGAAGTCGGATATAGTTGGTTAGGACCAATGCCTAAGCCAATACCGCTCGTCACCTGTAACCAATAAAGTTGTGGCCTTATTTAGTCCATTAACCTTAATAATTGTGTCATGTGTCATTATTTCCACTAGGGGCGGGGCAGGAACTCACCACGCAGCAGAGAATGCAGAGGCATGTGACTTCCTGTAGGTTTCCAGGAAGTTGTGGGAGACGGACAAGGAGGGACTCAAAGTAGCCAACGTCTCCTGTGCGTGGAGACATGTATCTTTCTTCTTGCAACCAGGTGACCGAATAAAAAGCCATAAAATATGAACTGTTTGTTCTTCCTGCCTCTGAGGCTGCCGGGGGAGGAGAGGATACTCCATGCCTGACACATTATAAACCATGAGTGCAGATAAACCCCTGCGTTCAGTCTGTTCTTCTTAAATATGGATGAGGTAGGCTTATCTCTGGGGCATCTGAACCGTGTGCTCTAGGTTAGAATTCCACACTGATCCTTAACTCACTTCTAAAGGGAACTACCTCTGGGTCTGGCTGGTGGGTAGCCTTGAAGCTGATGACACACGCTGGCTGCCTCTTGACAAATGGATCAAGGGACATGTGGCCCGTGGCGCAATGACTTTGATATCTGAGGCACAGTGGATTATTTTTATGGCGCACAACAGGAAGGGAAATGCATCAGTGGCGATGGAAGGATTAAGTGGAGTTGGAGGAGATCAATTCCTTGGGCTTGGGGTGGGGCAGGGGGAGGGTGTGCAGTGGCAGACAGGATGCAGGCTGTGTCTGGGAGACAATTGCATGAAGAAAGACGGAGCAAAGCCTCACCTGTCAGGCACCGCAGGTGAAAAGGAGATGAAGAGCTCTATGATGCCATTAAAGTCTCAAAGAGAATTTCAAAAGTGTCAGGCAAAGGGAGGAGGGGTATTGAAATCTATAGTTAGCCTCTTCACATGAAAAGGAAGAAAGGTGTTCTCTTTGAGCATGAATAGGCCATGTCAAAGAAGCTGTGTATATTTTTCCTCTTGACAGAATAGATATAAATTACGCTCAAAGCAAGGGGGGGAAAGCAACAACCCAGCAACAAAAAAGGGCCTGGGAGTAAATGTGAAAAGGAGAGACACAACATCAGAGCATTCTGGATCAGGCCCATGGCCCATGTAACCCAACATCCTTTTCTCACCGTGACCCACCAGATACCTGTGGGAAGTCTGCTCCAAGGTGGACAGTGTTGTGACCAGGCCTCAGACCACACCAAGAGATTCGACAAATGGCAGTCTGGATCATCCAGCTGCCGGCTAATTGGCCAGTGCCAGCAGAGGTTCATACTTTGCCAATCATTTCATGAAAGATGGAGTTGTCATGATGCATTGATTGCCATGTCAAGTTATAATAAGTCCGCTGTGAAAAGGGCTTCAGTCTGCTCAGAGACATGTCTTATAACCATCCTTGACCTCAGAGATGAAAGAATGAAACTTCTTATCCTTTCTATACAGTGGTACCTCGGTTTTCGAATGTCTCCATTGATGAACATTTTGGTTTATGAACACCGTAAACCGGGAAGTAAATGCTTCGGTTTTTGAACAGGCCTCGGAAGTCGAATATGCAATGCGGCGTCTGCTGAGTGCAAGATCCTGAGGCCTAGCTGTCAGTTGTTGAATCCTCGGTTTTTGAACGTTTCAGAACTAGAACGGTCTTCCGGAACATATTATGTTCGAAAACCGAGGTACCACTGTATTTGAATTTGCGTAGGAGGGTGAATTAATCATTAGATCTATCATCTACCTATCATCTATCTATCTATCTATCTATCTATCTATCTATCTATCTATCTATCATCTATCTAATCTATCTATCATCTATCTATCATCTATCTATCTATCTATCTATCTATCTATCTATCTATCTATCATCATCTATCATCTATCATCTATCATCTATCATCTATCTATCTATCTATCATCTATCTATCTATCTATCTATCTATCTATCTATCTATCTATCTATCATCTATCTATCTATCATCTATCTATCTATCTATCTATCTATCTATCTATCATCTATCTATCTATCTATCTATCTATCATCATCTATCATCTATCATCTATCATCTATCATCTATCATCTATCTATCTATCTATCTATCTATCTATCTATCATCTATCTATCTATCTATCATCTATCTATCTATCATCTATCTATCTATCTATCTATCTATCATCTATCTATCTATCTATCTATCTATCTATCTATCTATCTATCTATATCTATCTATCTATCATCTATCTATCTATCATCTATCTATCATCTATCTATCTATCTATCTATCTATCTATCTATCTATCTATCTATATCTATCTATCTATCTATCTATCTATCATCTATCTATCTATCTATCATCTATCTATCATCTATCTATCTATCTATCAATCATCTATCTATCTATCTATCATCTATCTATCTATCATCTATCATCTATCATCTATCATCTATCATCTATCTATCATCTATCTATCTATCTATCTATCTATCTATCTATCTATCATCTATCTATCTATCTATCATCTATCTATCTATCTATCTATCTATCATCTATCTATCTATCATCTATCTATCATCTATCTATCTATCTATCAATCATCTATCTATCTATCTATCTATCTATCTATCTATCTATCTATCTATCATCTATCTATCTATCTATCTATCATCTATCTATCTGGCACCACACACACATATACAAACTGTTCTAAATTTCATTTGCATTTAAGAGTTTTAAAAAACAGGCAGGGTAGTTTCGGGCTGGCAACATCTAAATGCAACAGCAACAACACAAGTAAACAATTGTAGACTGCAAATGTCTGCTGGCCAGTAGATTCCCTTTTGCTCCCATCATGCTTTGGTTCTTCTTCTTCTTCTTATCATCATCATCATCATCATCATCCCATCTTCCCCTGCAGACCAGGACTCAAGGCAGCTTAAACAAATTAAAACAACACAGATAAAATACAAAACACTAAAAACATATGAAATATAATCTTTTTAAAGCAATTAAATGCTAACAGCCTTGTTCGGATGATTGATGAATATATGGATGGGGTGGAGGTCAGGATCACACCTGATCCCCTATCTATATGCACTTACCTGTACAGAGCTGTGTCCATAGTCCCAGTCCCCAATCTTTGGACTTGATGATCCTCATGGTTCCTTCCAATTATAAAGTTCTATGATTCTATGATTTATCCCTCTCCAGGATGTGCAGAAACTGCTTTCTTGATTGTTGGACTCACTATTGGTCTCATTGTCTCAATCCTGTCTACATATGCAGGGGAGGTCCCTAACTCACCAAGAGTTAAAGACCCATCATACCCCCTCACCTGGTTTAGCCAGCCAACCGAAGCCATTCCCGGAATATGGCTGCTGTTGAATGCTGACAGCTTCTAGGAGTCACAGGTGAGAGTCGAGTGCAGAATGGGGGTCAAAGGTGGACAAACTACCCCAAAAGGACCATGACATGCCCCCTATCCCTCCCTTAACACCCCATAGAGTGAAAATAATGTACAAAAAGTCATTACTGTGGATCCTCAGTTTCTGAGCACCACGTAAGCCAAAAGCTTCAAAACTCGAACGCCGAAAAGCCGGAAGTGAATGCTTCTGTTTTCGAATGCGCCTTGGAAGTCGAACAGGTTCCGAGGCACATTTCTCCATTTTTTCAATAGAATTTGCTGACTGCCCATTGCACTTAGTTGTCAAGCATTTCAGAAGTCGAATGGTCTTCCGGAACGGATTACGTTCGACAACCAAGGTACCACTGTATATTAAAGGAATTTGCTTGCGAAAATATCTATATTTAGATACACCTGCATACAGACATGTGTATATTAGGTGAAACTTGCACTAAAGTGCTGGTGAATTTTTATGAGGACAAAAAAACCTAAAAGTCACAAAGTCATGTGGAGAACAAAACTTAAGAATGGAGAGTGAGAAATTGATAGAAATTGAAGTTGTCATTTTTTTCCACTCCCAGTTTGAAGGGCAGCATTTGACTCAAGGCCTCTATGCTCCCCACCCCTGTTTCACACAGATCAATTTAAGAAGTGATGAGTTGGGGAGGGTGCAGTTTGCTAACATATACTTTGTTTAATCTTCAAGACAGCTTGGCATCCAGCCAGATCCATTGATGAGGCACACACACACACATGAGTTAAAGACGCTTGTATCTAATTTGGGAACTGATTATCTCTTTCCAAAGAGCATCTCCCAGTAGTTCTAAAACCCAGCTGTTTAACTAGCCAGCAAGAGGGTGGAATGGACTGGCTAATATTTATTCCCAGTTCTGTTTTGTGTTTAAGCTGTACGGCGACAGTGGAAGGGAGAAAGGGGGGGGGAGAGACACATTAAAAACGTATGGGGATGAGGCAACGTCCCATTTCATGGCGTTTCCAGCAAATGACTTTAATTGGTCAAACTATGTGAGGGTTTCGACTTGAAACCTGAAGCCTGTTTGTTGACCGCTTTGTGGCTCATCAAAAAGCCTTTGGAGGAAAGTTGCCAACAGCTGGCCTGGGCAGCAGCTCTGAGATGCCTCTAACCAAAGAAAGACAAGTTTGCCAAGGCACACGCGTCCCCACCAGGCTTCCTTGGGACCTGCATTCCTGAAGGCCGCAAGCCGTGCCAAGCTGCCCATCCCATGCCTGTCACTGAACCACTTTGTTTTTCCTTGTGAATTGACTCCAGATGGTATCAACCAGGCAAAACAGTCCTGGAGAGGCTGGGGTGCACCATGAAATAAGTGCTGACGAGCAGAATGGGTTAGCACAACTGATGCAGGAAGCTGTCCTATACTGAACAAGAGCACTGCTCTGCTAGCTTAGTACTATCAACACTGAGCAGCAGCAGAAGTAAAAAGGGAACCTTCTTCTTGAGAGTACAGTCATACCTTGGTTGTCAAACGCCTTGGTACTCGGACGTTTTGGCTCCTGAACGCCGCAAACCCAGAAGTGAGTATTCTGGTTTGCGAACATTCTTTGGAACCCAAACATCCAATGGGGCTTCCACGGCTTCGGATGGGCTGAAGGAGCTTCCTGCAGCCAATCAGAAGCCATGCTTTGGTTTCCAAACTTTTTGGAAGTCGAACGGACTTCCGGAACAGAATACATTCAACAGCCGAGGTTCCACTGTACAGGGAACACCAGTCATCTGCCAGTGTGGTGTAGTGGTTAAGAGCGGTAGACTCGTAATCTGGTGAACCGGGTTCGCGTCTCCATTCCTTCACATGCAGCTGCTGGGTGACCTTGGGCTAGTCACACTTCTTTGAAGTCTCTCAGCCTCACTCACCTCAGAGAGTGTTTGTTGTGGGGGAGGAAGGGAAAGGAGAATGTTAGCCACTTTGAGACTCCTTCGGGTAGTGATAAAGTGGGATGTCAAATCCAAACTCCTCTTCTTCTCCTCCCCTCCCCCTCCCCTCCTCCTCCTCCTCTCAAGGGCCGTATTCCCTTGGGAGTTTTCCATTGGGGGATTCTTGCTAGCATTGGGTGGAGCCAGAGACAAAATCATTCTGAATTAGTTAATTCAGAATAAAGACTAATACAGACCCTCCAAATGTCCCTATTTTCCAGGGACAATCCTGGATTTACAGAAAATGGCAAATTCAGTGCCAAAGAAAGGGTAAAGTTTGGGGCTTTGGGGCAAAATGTCTTGATTTCACAAATATGCTCATGGGGTCAGAACTGGGGGTGACAGACCAGGAACGAGACCTTGGGGTCATAGTAGATTGCTTGATGGAGATGTCAACCCAGCGTGCGGCAGCTGTGAAAAAGACAAGCCAACATTAGGGATCATTGGAAAAGGAATTGGAAAATGTTTCTCTATAACTAGACCTTTGGCTGCTAAACATTCTATGGCCTTTCAAATGTCCCACCAAAACTTGTCATTGGGGCTCAAGAAGGGAAGGGACTCTGTTGGGATGGAAGAATGGAGACCTTGTGGACCATGTAAAATGAAATTGAGCCACAGATCGCTCACCAGTGCTCTAGAAGGAACAAAGTGACTTTTAGCCAGACTCCTATTTTTGCTGAAGTTATGGCTTATTCCAATGCACAACTTATTCTATTTCCCCTCGACCTGCTCTTGTCTATTCTCTACATTAGGCAGAACCACTTTTGTTCTGAAAAAGCAATCAAAGAAGTGAACAAAAGCAAAGCCTCTCTCTCCCTCCTTTTTTTTTCTTTTTTAGAAGAGAGCAAGGGAAAACCACTGTTCAATTTTTACCTTTCCAGCAGTATTCCATTCATTGATTTGCAGATGTGGGGTGTTTGAAAATTGCTAGTTGCAGGAGCTGGAAGTGGGTTTGAAAAATCATCAAACTTTTTTTCAGGGACTGATTTGAAATGGCACCAAATGCCAAATGATTAGCTTTTTAAAAAACAGCATCAAGCCTTTTATTTCCAGTGGTACATTAAATGAAGCAATTGATCGCACTAACCGGTTTTGCTTTATCCACAAGTTCCAGTTGGCAGGTAAAGGTTGTCCATGACTCACTTCCATAAAGCCATGTTCTCAACTTCCATAAATCAGTGAGCCTGGTAGACCTCTGTGTGTGTGTGTGTGTGTGTGTGTGTGTGTGTGTGTGTGAGTGAGAGAGAGAGAGAGAACATATATAGATATGAAAATGAACAACATATATATATATATATTAGGACCAATGGAGTGCCTGATGACCTCATCTGTCTCCTGAGAAATCTATATGTGGGACAAGAAGCTACAGTTAGAACTGGATATGGAACACCACCTTGCTAACAAAGGTCCGTATAGTAAAAGCTCTGGTTTTCCCAGTAGTGATGTATGGCAGTGAGAGCTGGACCATAAAGAAGGCTGATCGCCGAAGAATTGATGCTTTTGAATTATGGTGCTGGAGGAGACTCTTGAGAGTCCCATGGACTGCAAGAAGATCAAACCAATCCATTCTGAAGGAAATCAGCCCTGAGTGCTCACTGGAAGGACAAATCCTGAAGCTGAGGCTTCAATATTTTGGCCACCTCATGAGAAGAGAAGACTCCCTGGAAAAGACCCTGATGTTGGGAAAGATGAAGGGACCAAGGAGAAGGGGATGACGGAGGACGAGATGGTGGGACAGTGTTCTTGAAGCTACCAGCATGAGTTTGACCAAACTGTGGGAGGCAGTGGAAGACAGGAGTGTCTGGTGTGCTCTGGTCCATGGGGGTCACGAAGAGTCGGACACGACTAAATGACTAAACAACAACAACAAGCTGCCTTATACTGAGTCGGACCGATGTTCCATCTAGCTCAGTCTTGTCTACATTTGCCACAGTCCTTTTAAGCTTCAGACAGGAAGACTTTCCTTCCACTACCAGAAGATGCTGGGGATTGAACCTGGGACCTTGTGCAAGCAAGGCTGATGCTCTGCCTCTGAGCCACAGCCCTTCCCTAAATTTCATGGAAGCATATTGGAGGAAGGTGTGTGAACGGAGGCAATTTTGGGAGAGGGCTGTGAGCCTAAATGGGAAATAATTAAGGATCAGCACTGGGACAGTGCATAACTAAACTTGCTCACAGAAGAAGCTGGGTGAACTAGCACTTAGAGTGTCGGACTGGGGCCTCAGAGACCTGGGTCCAAATCCCCATTCAGCCATACAACTCATTGGGTAATCTCAGGCCAGTCTCAGCCCAACATACCTCACAAGGTTGTTGTAAGGATAAAAACGAGGAGGAGGGGAACTTGATGTGCCACCTTGAACTACTTTGAGGAAAGGTGTGTGGGGTGGCGGGTGTCTTCTTCTTCTCTGGCAATCCCTTGTAGCTGAGTAAGATTATCTTCCATAAACACGGTTTTAGCACAGTTACGGATAGGTAGCCGTGTTGGTCTGCCATAGTCAAAACAAAACAAAATTCCTTCCAGTAGCACCTTAAAGACCAACTAAGTTAGTTCTTGGTATGAGCTTTCGTGTGCATGCACACTTCTTCAGATACGGTTTTAGCAGTGAGTCCGTACGTGACTGTGGAGGCCAATTCTGGATCCACACGTCCTTCCACAATGGGGACACAGGTTTCCAGGCGGGAGTTGATCACGGTGAGGGTTCACGTGACTTCCTCTTAGCACATTTCTCCCTTTCAGCCTGAGTTCGAGCGTCTTCAAAGTCAATAATAATAATAATAATAATAATAATAATAATAATAATAATAATAATTTATTATTTCTACCTCGCTGATCCCCAGCCACTCTGGGCAGCTTCCAACAAAAGATTAAAAACACAATAAAACATCAACCATTAAAAACTTCCCTAAACAGGGCTGCCTTCAGATGTCTTCTAAACGTCAGATAGTTGTTTATTTCTTTGACATCTGATGGGAGGGTGTTCCACAGGGTGGGCGCCACTACTGAGAAGGCCCTCTGCCTGGTTCCCTGTAACTTCGCTTCTCACAGTGAGGGAACCGCCAGAAGGGCCTCGGAGCTGGACCTCAGTGTCCGGGCAGAACGATGGGGGTGGAAATGCTCCTTCAGGTATACTTTGGTAAAGGCTAAAACAAAAAAAATTCCTTCCAGTAGCACCTTAAAGACCAACTAAGTTAGTTCTTGGTATGAGCTTTCGTGTGCATGCACACTTCTTCAGATACATAGGACTTCCATTTCATGAGGCTCAATGTGGTGCCTTCCATAGTTCCAGTTACAGATAGGTAGCCGTGTTGGTCTGCACGACCAACACGAAAGCTCATACCAAGAACTAACTTAGTTGGTCTTTAAGGTGCTACTGGAAGGAATTTTTTTTGTTTTGACTATGGCAGACCAACACGGCTACCTATCTGTAACTGGAACTTTGGTAAAGGCTGTTCACCAACTGAAGCGCTCGCAGGCCAGTGCTTCCCAGTTGTCGGTGTTTATACTACATGTTTTTAGATTTGCCTTGAGAGAGTCTTTTAACCTCTTTTGCTGACCACCAGAATTACACTTTCCATTTTTAAGTTTGGAATACATTACTTGCTTTGGAAGACGATCATTAGGCATCCGCACAACATAACCAGTCCAACGAAGTTGATGTTGAAGAAGCATCGCTTCAACACTGGTGGTCTTTGCCTCTTCCAGTAATCTAGCATTAGTTCGCCTGTCTTCCCAAGTGATGTGTAAAATTTTTCAAAGGCACCGTTGATGGAGTATGATATACCCAGTGACAAGCAAGACTTGTCAAGCCTGAACAGATCTAAAAGAAGTTTTTTTAAATGTCAAGGGTGTCCTTGCCTTCCCTGTTCTCCACGTCTTCAGAAAGCTTGTTCAGGCGCCAACCCAACATTCCCATGTGTGATCTTGAAATGTGCAGAGCAGATGGGTGAGTCGCTGGCCTCCGTTCCTGTTTCCATTTTGATGCTCTTCAAAGGGGCATTTTCACACAGGATGCAGGAAACCTCGAGGGTCATTTCCTGCCCTTCCAAGTGAGAGGGGGAAGCCTCCAGAGAGCCCGCCCACCCCGGGGAAAGAGGGCTTGCAGATGTCAAGCTGACTTCCTAGCAAGGTCCGAGGGGTGGATGTGTCACTTACATCTTTGCCACTTGAAGATTGTGAGAACTTGGGGGAGCACCAAGCCACACGCAGATGAAGGGGGTGAAGAAGAGTTCAAGCGATGGACAGCTGCTCTCATAACAGCTCAGCCTTGCTGTGTCTTTAATATGTCACAGGGACACTATCCTCGTTCCCATCACTCCCAATTCCATTCAGTTTCACTGCTGATTTCTTCAACGCAAGATAAATAATCGATGTTGGGCACAAATGAAACAGCAGCCACCCACTCCGGAGCTTCCATAAAGGAGTCTCCTGTAAATGATGGAGTGTTTGGCAACCATGAGGACTACTGTCTTGTTCCTATATGAATCTGAATGGGAAATCTGTCCATTTCAGTTTCCCCCCGTTTCTCATTTTTCTACCATTCTCAAGTTCAGTTGGCCACATTTCCACATAAGTATTGTTATGAGTTTGTTGGTGCCAGAGCTCTCTAATCCCTAGATCCTGTAAGTATTAGAATTTCATCAAGGCTTGGGGTGTTAAGATGAGTGCTAGACACTTCTAATTCCTGGATTCAGCAAGCGTTGCAAGTGCATCAAGGTCTCTTATTCTCCTGGGTGAGGGGCTATTTAGAGAACAAATTATCAAAGGGCTTGTGCTAGACAACAACTGGGTAGGGACACTAGTGTAATAATCAGGAAAACTAACTTAATACAGTCATACCTCGGGTTGAATGTGCTTCGAGATGAGCATGTTTGAGTTGCGCTCTGCGGCAACCCGGAAGTAATGGAGCGCATTACTTCTGGGTTTCACCGCTTGCGCATGCGCAGACGCTCAAAATGTGCACATGCACAAAAGCACTGAAATGTGACCCACGCACACGCAGATGTGCGGACACGGGTTACATTTGCTTCTAGATGCGAATGGGGCTCCAGAATGGATCCTGTTCGCATCTAGAGGTACCACTGTATTCCCCACATCCGGTCTGAATCCACCCTATTTCTTTCTTACTGCATCAGATTAAATTGCGGAGGTGGCAATAGCCCCAGCCTCTCTCTTGATCCAATACCAGAGAGATGTGCATTTCTGGGGCCCCTCCCCCCCTCAAATTGTCAACAATCATTTAGGCATTCAGCGCTGCCTTCCTTCTACAGGAGAATCACACCTGCTTTGCAACCCTAAGATCTATTCTCGGTTTTCCCCAAGCAAACTTCACCTTAAATTTATTCAGCAACCTATAAATGCTAAGGCTCCTGACAATATGCTCTCACTGTTGTTTTCCCCTTTGCTTCACATCATTTTGTTGGGTGGTCTTGTATCAATCCTGCCTAGGCACAGATGTCACGCAGAGCCAGAAAAATGTAGACTGGGACCCCAGGGGAGTGTTGATGAAAATTGAAATTCAGAAGTGTTCGGTTCATGCTTTGAATGCGTAAGGATCTAGCAGAGGTAGGAAGCACATTCACCACAGAGCCTGGAGTATTTTTTACTTTTCTTGCAGTGGGTGGATAGGTTTGGCTACAGTGAGCATTCTAGGGCTGAGGAATCAGTGAAGCAGGATCATTTTAATACCAGAAGTTACATATAGGTGAATTGCTTTATTTCTAATCCATCTCACTTTTGGATGTGTCGACCTACAAGTCCATGACTGGGGGAGAAATTGGATTGATTCCACACTTAAAAGCAAACCTAACTTATTCATGCTTGCCGAAATGATATGCAAATTGAAACACAGCCAGTCTTTGACATTCACACTGCTCCACATTTGGCAGTGCCATTCTCCAGCCAGGTAACGTGTACAAAAAGGCACATGCCGAGGTAAAGCGTGCGTATCAATCCATATATTTGTGTAAATAGCATACAGAAATGCATTATATTAGGAAATTGCTTTGGGAAAATTTGTACATTAGGCAATTTTAAATGGATGTGGAAGTGTGGAAAACGGAAATCAAGGTTGCAAAAATGACAAACTGAAAGAAACCAAAATGGAGTTCCCCATTCATTGTTTCATCCCATTTCCACATGAACTGTGAGTGACCTACATCATAAAAAAAAATTATATACATGCTTGATAGCCACACTTTTCTTCTTTCAGTTCAAAACTTCCTGATGACATGGTGGGTTTAAAAAAGATGGTTAATGTTAAAACTCCGAAGCCTGTGAGCACTTTCTGAAGTCCTTTCGCATGTTACTAGGACCAGTCTCTTCACCTCTGAACTTCAATGATGCACAACTTAGCAGCTTTTCCTAGACAATGATCGAGACTGCTCAGTCCGATCAGGAACAAAGCCGATGACTAGTAACTTGATTTTTTAGTTTATTATATAAGGCAGTAAACTCACAAGCTATATACAAGTTGTTGTTGTTGTTTAGTCGTTTAGTCGTGTCCGACTCTTCGTGACCCCATGGACCAGAGCACGCCTGGCACTCCTGTCTTCCACTGCCTCCAGCAGTTTGGTCAAACTCATGCTGGTAGCTTCGAGAACACTATCCAACCATCTTGTTCTCTGTCGTCCCCTTCTCCTTGTGCCCTCCATCTTTCGCTATATACAAGTTACTATATACAGACACGAACTTCATCACTCTCCAAGCACTCCAGGTTACTCCTAACTAGCCAAACAATGTCATAGGTCATGCTGCCTATATGAGAGACCTCAGCCAATCATTGAGCTATTACTAGGTCCTCTTATCTCCAGGAAAATTTCTCCCGTGCTCTGTCTCCCTAACCTGTATTCAAAACACTAATTGCTAACTTGCCAAACTGCACATAGACTATGAACTCTAACAACTAACCTCACCAGATACCTGCATCCAAATTTTTTTTAAAAAAATTGCTTGTTTAGAAAGCAGCTGCAATTATGATGTCAAGTGAGAGCTTTCCCTGCCACCCCTCACTCCCCAATATTGACCATCTCACTAGGTCAACTTTAAGTGAGGTCTAACTGAGCACAAAACTTTTAGTGAAAACTCCTCATTAAAAAAAAAAAAAAATGCTGTGGAAGCGGTTGATTTGCCATAGAACAACCAACACCTTTCTTGTTAGAAAATATATGGGCCGATGTAATTAAGCCTACTGAAAATACTTTGCTGGACTGTATCCATGGATAATGGCAAGACAAGTTAGAGGGAAGCCCTTTGGGGGCAATTAAATCGATCTTGTGCAGAGACGTCTTTCCTTTCAGTGAGGTTTCCAGTTTCCCAATATATTAGCAGTCCAACCGTCCAGCCTTACTCTGACAGGCTTTTGGGAACTGATGTGTTTTTAAGGAAAGGACTTTCCATGGTGCTGTGCTGTTTTCATTTTCCTTATTTTAATAAATTTGGGTTTTATACATTGCTTAAATCCTATTTATTTATTTATTTATTTATTTGTTCATTTACTTCATAAAAGCGCTACACTGCTTGAATGTAAAAAACCACAAACACACACACACCAAACCACCTCAAAGTGGTTTGCAAAAAGATAAAGCAAGAAAAATTCACAGCCGTACTTTAAAACTACAAAAGTTAAAATACTAAAACAGATCAAAACCACCTCTACTTTCTAAGTAGGATCTGAGATCTGAGATAGATGGTAAGTGCAATTCTTCTTTTTTTGACTTTTCATTTTAATTTATTTTACGAAACACTCAACACAAGTTAAACATAAAAATGATAGTACCTCGGGTTAAGAACTAGTACCTCGGGTTAAGAACTTTGCTTCAGGATGAGAACAGAAATCGTGCTCCGGTGGAGTGGTGGCAGCGAGAGTCCCCATTAGCTAAAGTGCTGCTTCAAGTTAAGAAAAGTTTCAGGTTAAGAACGGACCTCCGGAACGAATAAAGTTCTTAACCCAATAACTTAATTCTGTAACTGTAAAACATTGTTACTTACAAAAATCTATATAAACAAATGGACATCAATATATATATATACCATACTTCATTTTTTCTTTTCTTCCGATTGACTTCCTTCATCCTCAACACGGTTTTCTTTTCGTTTTTGGTAAACCGTTTCCTTCTTAATTCTTTCTATTTTTGACTTACATACTTTAATTTATTTTGCAGAAGTTAATCGAAACAAGTCCAAGTATTAATTTGAGGGCGCTGCTTTTTAAGATATTTTCTATATGTTTCCCAGTCTTTTTGAAATTTTTGTTTGGGCTGATCCCTGATAGCTTCTGTCAATCTGGCCAATTCGATATAAGATAAATTATAATTTATCTTGCCATTCTTTTTTGTTGGTGTTATTTCTTTTTTCCCAATTTTGGGGAATTAATGTTCTTGTGGCTCCTGTAGCATAGATGTGGTTTTGTTTTTGTTTTTTGCTTTCTCTGGCTATATCTGTATCAAGTATCTCCAATAAAAAGGCTTCTGTTTTCTTAATAAAATTTTGTTTGAATATTTTCTTTAGCTCTTCATACACCATATCTCGGATGACCTTGATTTTATTACATGCCCACCACATATGTATGAGTGTCCCCACTACTTGATTACACCTCCAACACAGATTTGATTTTGTTTTATACATTTTGCATTTTTTGGTTGGCGTTAAATACCATCTATAAAACATTTTTTATCAGGTTTTCCTTTATCGCTTCACAAGCCATAAATTTCCAACTTTCTTTCCATAATTTTTCCCATGAGGATAATTTGATAGTTTTACCTATATCTAAGAGCAATTCTTTGCCCAAGAGTATTTTCAGCAGTTGCTTCTGCAATCAGCATTTGGAAGGAAGGGTCAGTGCCTAACTGCAGGGGTCTCCAGAACTTGGCAAAACAACGAGGAATAAAAATTGGAAATAGATCCAAACAATCATGGTCTGTTTCTTGTAGTCAACAGTCAGTTCTGTTCCAAAGTAGTTGCGTGGCAAGTCCCCTCCCCCATGTGAAATAAAGACACTGGACACATTATTTAAGGTTAATGGGCATAAAAAGGCCACAACTTTATTGATTACAGAATTGAAAGGTATTGGCCTTAGGCATTGGCTCCTATCGACTACCCGGCATGGGTACTGGGAAGGGTTATCCACAAGCGGTGGGGGTCCTGTTGAAGTACGCCAACTAGGATCCCACGGGTGTCACCGCTCGGGGGCGTGCCGGAGGCCCTTACCTCCCTAAGTTTCGGACAAGGCAACGCCCCCGGGAGTCCTCTACCGGACTACCCTTTTCATAACCGCTCAGCTGGAAATGGGAAAGAGGGCGTGCCTGGCCATAAATAGGCTAGGCCACGCCTCCCCTGCCCGCCGATTGGCGGGCAGGGTCGAAGGCACGCCTGGGGATTCCCTATTCTCGCAGGGGCAAAAGGCCAGCCCCCGCATGTGTGGGAGGGGGTAGCCCACAACACCCTCTTCTCCCTAGCTCGGAAATGGCTTTGGCAATTGCTAAGAAGCAAATAGGCAGAGGTTGTCAGGCACATCAGTAAAATGAACAGCAATATGGAGGAGTCTATTAGGTACTGACTGGGCAGTGCTGAAATGTTGATATGCTGATTTTCATGAAAGAAGCAGACCTTTATAGTATGGAGACTGTATGGTCTGATCAAGAACACAACAGCAAAACAACAATTTGTTGCAGATCCATTTTTATATAAAGACGCAAAAAGAAAAGAAAAAGGCCCATCATGGAGAAACTACCAAAAATCCCCTTCTTGTAGCAAGTGATCACTTTCCTGTTCAAAACAATGAAATACTGAGTGAAGAGGTTACGGTTTTCAGCAGCCCTGACCATGACTTGTAGGTGTCTCCAGATTGCCAGAATTTTGCACGAGGCATTCAAGTGCAAACTTGAACTTTAGCTTTGTGCATTTAAAGTGGATTGAAGTACTAGTGCAAAAAGCCATCTTTTCCTTAAAATAATTTTCTGGTGTACCCCCCCCCCCAACCCCACAGTTTGGAAAATTTCTCCTAAAGTTCTTGCAGGACTTAAACCAGGATCCTCTTGTGTCTGGACTGACCTCACTTTCTTCTAGCTAAGGAGGGAAGCTCCTTGAATTTACTCCAGTGTACAAAGAGAGATGGAGTCAGCCTGATCCATATCTGGTGGGACAAAACTTAATCAGGCAAGTTTCAGAGCTGGGACAGGACTGTTCCATTGTAGACTCCTTAAAGCAGGAATTGGCATCCTCTTTGGGCCAATGGGCACACTTGGAATTTTGAGAAAGTGCCATGAGCACCAATCACAATATGGTTGCCATGTGTGTGTGTTGTAACACATTTCTTTTTTTTCTTTCCCCCCGAAAAGTTTTTATTGTTAAAATAATTCAGCATTAATACGCACATATTGTGAATATACAAACATACATTTCATACAATCCTTAAAAATGTTCAAACATACCAACACTCAATCTCACAGATAATTCCTTTCCCCACCACCATCCACCACCCCTCACCCCTCACCCCACCTTTGTGTTAGACTTCCAATCTACTCAATTGCAATTTCTTTCCACCTCTATTACTTTCTTTCACACACCTTTAACCCAATTTCATGCTTCTTTTTCTATTACACATTGTTATCCATCTTATTTAGTATTCCAGTATTTAAAACGGAACTTGTTTATTCCAATAGGAGTTCTGATTTTTCAATATGGTTTTGCAAGTATGCTTTAAACACCTTCCAGTCCCTGTCTATCTTCTCTTTTGAGATCCTTCCAATTTCTCCCATTGTTTTGGATATATTGTAGTACTCCAGTAATTTGGCAAGCCACTCTATTTTTGTCGGTATAATACCACTTTTGTTGTAACACATTTCATTTCATTTCACTTTTAATTTGTTTGAATTGTTAAGATGTTGTCTAACATAGGGTTAGGCATGCAGGGACCTCAGTAATGCACAAAGTGTGAATTTGCCACTTGGGCTTTTTGAAATATGTTCCTGAACTCCTTTTAAGCTGCATTCTTGGGGAGATGATGGTGTTGGTGGTGTTAGGCCTCGAAGCAGCCTTTCCCACTGAGGTTTATAAAAGAGACTGATGTGTCTGCAGTGGAAATGGGCAGCAATGCAGATGGATCTAGATAAAAAGCAATTAGGCTTTTCAATTCCTCATCAGCACCTTTTGGGGAAAAGGCCTGGGGCCTAATCAAGAAGCATTTCAAAGCAGAGAAGGAATAGCCCTGGAGACAAGCCGTCCAAGAATAGGAAAGCCACCTCGCCACTCTGATGCGATTGTTATCCGTGGTGGAAATCGCCCCCTTCCCCTCCACTTCAGATCCAAGGTCAGATGTACACCACCTAATGGACTTAATGGATGTCCTTTCAGAAAGGCCTGCTGCGGTGAATGCAATCCACTCCCAAGTCAAGAAATAGCTTCCCATTACAATCCCTATTACGTAAAATTATGTTATTGCCTCTTCCCTCCCCCGCCTCCCTTAGGAAGCAAGCCCCGAGATGTCTGGCCTTTTCAGATGTGTTCGAAAGCCCACTCAGTTATTCCGTACATGTTTGGCGGCACATTGCTAGCCAGAATGTCATTGCCGAGCCAAGGGAGAGCTGTAAAAGTATTTGAGTGATGATGGACTTGAAAGGTGAGCTCAGGCATACTTCTTCAATATACCTCTTCCTGTATATCAATGTCCACATCAACTGCTTTGCTTCTTTATTTTAAAACTGCATGGAATTTCCTCTGCAATTTATTACACACACACACACACACACACACACACACACACACACACACACGTTTTCCCCCCATAGCCACCTTGCTTATCCAACCCATCAGTCCTGTTCACTGACTCTCCTGACAACTTCTGCTTTGATTCTCTTCCCCTTGTCCCATTGGCTAGGAGTGTGGGAAGCTGTCAGACCATTGGTCCATCTAGCCTGGTACACTGACTGACAACAGTCATCGTCTGGAGGGCCACAGGTCCCCCAAACCTTCTGTAGGCTAAACCATGCTGTTGTTGTTGTTTAGTCGTTTAGTTGTGTCCGACTCTTCGTGACCCCATGGACCAGAGCACGCCAGGCACTCCTGTCCTCCACTGCCTCCCACAGTTTGGTCAGACTCATGTTTGTAGCTTCGAGAACACTGTCCAATCATCTCGTACTCTGTCGTCCCCTTCTCCTTGTGCCCTCCATCTTTCCCAACATCAGGCTCTTTTCCAGGGAGACTTCTCTTCTCATGAGGTGGCCCAAGTATTGGAGCCTCAGCTTCAGGATCTGTCCTTCCAGTGAGCACTCAGGGCTGATTTCCTTCAGAATGGATAGGTGAAGGGCCACGCCACAGAAGTAAATCTGTCTAATTTTGACACGTCTCTGCGCAATCGACACTGCTGAGTTAACTTCTCTTACAACACTGTTTTCCAAACCTTATTTGTACATGCTTTACCACCAAAACATTTTTTTGTGAATTGCTGCACTCGGTTCTTGGTTTTTAATGTGTTCTGATCTGCTTCTGTTTGTGTTTTATACTCTGGCTAAAGTGAATTCAAAATAAATTTGGAACCTATCAAAAATGTATCTAAATAGCAGCTGTGCACACAATACTATTTAGGCTGGCTCCAGTGTGTTCCTACTGCTGGTGTACGAAGCCATGTACACATGTGAACACATCCTCAAGCAAGGATTCCTGTATGATGGCACCAAGTTGTATTTATATATATATCCTGTAGCTTCCTGAAAATTTTTTATTGAGAAATTTTCATTTTCATTTCAATTACAGTGGTACATTGGTTCTCAAACTCCTTGGTTCTCAAATGCCGAAAACCTGGAAGTGCTCTGGTTTTCAAATGTTTTTTGGAAGCTGAACATCCGATGCGATGGTCAGCTATTGTTTGGCACCTGCACCAATCAGAAGCTGCACCTTGGTTTTCGAACATTTCGGAAGTCAAATGGACTTCTGGAATGGATTAAGTTTGGTGCTTTTGTTTTTGCTATTTATTTTGTGTTTTGTTTTTCAGGCTTTTTGGTTAATTTGTTTTTGTGACTGTGTGGAAACCAGTTCAGCTACTGATTGATTGACTGATTGATTGTGTGACTGCGGAAATGGATAAAAGCCTGCAACCAAACAATGACTATCCTCAGTGCAGTTAAGATTTTTTTTTTAATCATCTACAATACTATCTTATTTATTTTATAGTACAGTACATTGATTATTACTTTCATTTCATGGATCAACGGTTTTGTTAGATAGCAAAATTCATGTTAAATTGCTGTTTTAGGGGTTGTTTTTAAAAGTCTGGAACGGATTAATCTGTTTTGCATTACTTTCTATGGGAACGAGCGCCTTGGTTTTGGAACGCTTTGGTTTTGGAACGGACTTCCGGAACGGATTAAGTTTGAGAACCAAGATACCACTGTATTAGTTGCCTGTCACCTAAAGGTTTGCAAGTGACTTATGGGGGGGGGGTTACCATAGGGCGGAAAGTGGGGGCAATAATATTTCATATATAACATAACACCCATTAAAAGAAACTCAAATAATAAACAAAGCAATGCTCAGACCCACTAATTAACAAATGAAGAAAAATTAAACATGGCCTCAACCTCTTCCTGGTCCAAGAATCATTCACATTGCACCAACATTTCCTCCCCGTTTAACTTCCATGATGGCTCAGCATCTCTCCTCTCCTTCTGGGAAGAGCAGTAGCAAAGAAAAGCAGGAAGGTGGTCACA
Source organism: Podarcis muralis (assembly GCF_964188315.1). Lineage (NCBI taxonomy): Eukaryota > Metazoa > Chordata > Lepidosauria > Squamata > Lacertidae > Podarcis > Podarcis muralis. Next base: position 6,794,195 of record NC_135663.1, read on the forward strand.
AAAGCTTTACCTGCTTTGCAGGTAAATTCGGCTACTGCTCCTCTCCTGCTGCTGGTGGGGGCTGCTAGTTGATCCATTTCCCCTCAAACCAGCTAACATCCGATTTGAGAGCATCAGCTGTGCTTATGCAGAAGTAATAATAATAATAAAAATAATAATAATAATAATAACAACAACAACCCATCTGGCGGGGTTTCCCAAGCCACTCTGGGCGGCTCCCAAGAAAATAAAAAAACACACACGATAAAACATCAAACATTAAAAACTTCCCTAAACAGGGCTGCCTTCAATATGTCTTCTAAAAGTCAGGTAGTTGTTTATTTCCTTGACATCTGATGGGAGAGCATTCCACAGGGCGGGTGCCACTACCGAGAAGGCCCTTTGCTTGGTTCCCTGTAACCTCACTTCTCGTAGTAAGGGAATCGCCAGAAGGCTCTCAGAGCTGGACCTCAGTGTCCAGGCAGAACAATGGGGGTGGAGACGCTCCTTCACGTATACTGGACCGAGGCCGTTTAGGGCTTTAAAGGTCAGCACCAACACTTTGAATTGTGCTCGGAAACGTACTGGGAGCCAGTGTAGCTTGGTAAGTGTATGTTGGATGAAGAAGCACATAAACTGCTTTCAGAAAACAAAAGAACTCTATTTTTACTTTCTGAAAATGTCAGATAATGCTTACCAACAACAACAACAACAACAACAAACTGCAGGTACTTGGCAAACATTTTTAATTATTTCTGTACAATTTTACACACATTATAATTACCAAGCAAAACTAAGTTATATTAATTTAACCAAAATAGCTTCTGAATTCCCAGTTTATGTTACAACTTTTTAGCACCCCTCATTTTGGGAATTTGAAAGCTGAAAATTTCAACATGCCCTATTGAGGGAGTCTTGCTAAAGGAACCCCCCCCCAATAAAAAACTCATCCAACTGCAAGTTAATTCTGTTCCCAAGCAGCCTGATCTTTGTGATATGGCTTTAACCAAAGGAAAACAAATGTTAGTTCTTCAGAGTGCCTTGGGGTCACCACCATACAAAGCTCTGAGGTCCAGAGGCATGGCCCTTACCTGTAGGCTTCCAATCTAATAAAAACATTTGGGGGAGAAGAGAGATAACCTGCCTAGTGTCAATTGGAGGGGGGAGAACACACAGATAGATGATGAGGAGAAAGCAAGAAAAAAATGATGGGCTTTCACTCACTCCACAAACAAAGGAAGTTGGATCAATAGCGGAAGAGGGATGCAGGCATAAGGAGGAACCAGATAAAATGAACAAAGCCACAGGAAAGAACAGATGAAAGATGAGGTTTTGAAAATGAAAATGGCTATCTGAAGAGCAAAGAGACCAAGGGAGGCGTCTGAAGGGAAGGCAGTGATGGAGAACAAGAAGAGATACGATCATAAGGAAGCTTCAAGATAGGGCAGGAAGGAGCTTAAATTTCCTCCCCTTAAGGAAGAGCGAGTCAATGCAAAGGAAAAACCAAGAAGCAGAAAAATTAAGTAAACAAAGAAGTTCAAGACAGATATATACATCACCTAACACTGTGGTGGGGACGCGGGTGGCGCTGTGGTCTAAACCACAGAGCCTAGGGATTGCTGATCAGAAGGTCAGCAGTTTGAATCCCCGCAACGGGGTGAGCTCCTTTTGTTCGGTCCCTGCCCCTGCCAACTTATCAGTTTGAAAGCATGTCAAAGTGCAAGTAAATAAACAGGCACTGCTCCGGTGGGAAGGTGAACAACCTTATGCTGCTCTGGAAGGTGAACAACCGTATGCTGCTCTGGTTCACCAGAAGCGGCTTAGTCATGCTGGCCACATGACCCGGAAGCTGTCTGCTGACAAACGCCGGCTCCCTCAGCCTATCGAGTGAGATGAGTGCACAACCCCAGAGTCGTCGGTGACTGGACCTAACGGTCAGGGGTACCTTTACCTTTAACACTGTGGTGTCGTTGAAGTTAAGCTTGTAACATCCAGTGCTTGGGTAGGAAACCTCCAGGAACCCCACATATAGCAGGGCTATGCTGATATTTGCTAATTTTGATATCCACCTGGAAATTAGTACAGTGGTACCTCTGTTTATGAACTTAATCCATTCTGGAAGTCTGTTCTTATAACGAAATCGTTCTTAAATGGAGGCGCACTTTTCCTAATGACGCCTCCTGCTGCTGGTGCCCTTCCGCCGTTCAGATTCCGTTCTTAGACCGAGGTAAAGTTCACAAACCGGGACACTACTTCTGGTTTTGCGGAGTTCGTAAACCGAATCGTTCATAAACAGGACTGTTCTTAAACCGAGGTACCGCTGTACAATGAAATTATTATTTAATAATACCATAAATAATTTTATACACATTATTATGCCCTTTCCAGTCACCTTTGTGCCCAGAAGCTAAAAGGCCTCAAACATTGTCAACTTCCCTCAGACAGGAGTTTCTCCACTCCTGGATCATTTTGGTTGCCCTTTTCTGAATCTTTTCCAGCTGTACAATATTCCCTTTGAGCTGCGGTGACCAGAATTGTACACAACATTTCTTGTGTGGTCACACCGTGGGTTTATATAACAGCATTATGAGGTTGGAAGTTTTATTTTCAATCTCTCTTGCAATGATGTAGCGAAGCCCATCAACTTGAATGGCTTTGAATATCCTTTCTGAGATGAGACTGCTAGAACGGTACAAGAACTGCCAGTGTGATGGCATAAGAGATTTGTCCAACCCTGTGATGATATCGGCAGCTTTGTTTAGCCTGGAAAAGAGAAGACTGAGAGGAGATAGGATTGCCACCTTCAAATATCTAAAGGGCTGTCACATGGAGCAAGCTTGTTTTCTGCTGCTCCATGTGCTGGGCCCGGGGGTAACCTGAGTAACACGGTCCAGGTCCGGTCCCGAATCCCAGGGTTCCACGAGGAGTCAGTCCGACAGGGCGAAGGCAAGACAGAAAACCAGGCAAGGTCAGGCACAGGATCTCAGGCAGGTTCTGGCAAACAGCTATGTTGCTCCCACAACCTGGGGTGACAGCCATTTATCTTTGTCGGGTAACGGCCGGTCCTGATCCCCCGGTGACTCACCTCCCTGTCTCGCCCGAAGGCGAGCACTCCTCCTGTGAGTACTCAGGTCTCTCCTTCTCTCAGACCTTAGTCTCTGCATCTGGGGAGACGTCGGTGGGTTACTAGACCCAGAGGCCGCCTCAGCCTCCCCTGAGCCAACCGGTAGTGGAGCAGCTGTAAGTGATGGCCCAGCTGGAGGCAACGAGGTCATCCCCGCATCTGGAGCCAGGGCAGGCTCAGGCCCCTGACTCGGCCCAGCTGGTGCTTGTTGCAGGGGAACCTGTGCAGACCGGGGCTCTTCAGAATCAGGCCCCTTCCTGATGTTTAGTCAGAATGTCCTTCCTTGTAACGTGAAGCCTACACCCCTGAAGTGTGATGGCCTGGGACTCGGGCTCAGACTCGGAACCAGAGGAGTCTCAGTCCGCACCAGATCCTTTGCCTCAGGCGGCATCTGAACCTAGTCTGGGGCACCCTGTGAATGTCCAATGTGAATGTGGCCTAACATTAAGGAAAGAGGTGGTGGGATGAGCTCGCTGGCTTGGACAAAATTGGACCCATCTCAAACTGGGCCCAAATTTCAGAGAGATCTTGACCCAAGCTGAGATGGAGTTGGGAATCAAATAGCTGGAATTCACCCTTTACCATATTGGTGCTGAAAATCAGTTTTATGTAGAAATAAAGTTTGCAAACTGTTGCCATAGCTGGTGCTGTTTCTTTCCACCATTTCCGCTTCATTTTTGCTCACAGCTCCTTGCCCTCACTTGCCCTCACTGTTGTTTAATTTGATTGCTTGTGGTAACCTATGTCATTTATAGATGTCCATGGCGTAATCTTTCTGGGTGACTTGATGTAGTGACCACTGCAGTGACATCATATATCCTCCTTTTCGATTCAGAAAATAACAACTGCAAGCAGATTTACACCAGCTTGGCTGAAGGGACTCAGCTTTCCAGTGACACTCAGTGCTGGATCTAGCCCCGTTTGGCAGATTTATTAATGGCTTGAATGAGGGAGAGGAGAGGCTATTTATCAGTTTTGCAGATAACAACTGTGGGCTTGAGATAGTAAGTGCTCTGAAAACCAAGATTAGAACGTTAAAGGATTCCCAATAAATTACAGAATTGGATTCAATGTGAAAAGAAAGTGATGGACGCTTTGAACTCTCTGTGGTCTTGATTTCTCAGGAACCTGTTTCTCCAGAAGTGCAGAACACCTCCATGGACTTCAAGAGAGGCAGTAGGTTCTCACATGAAGAATAATTATTTGTATATGGGAAAAATAGTAAAGGCATTGGGGTGGGTGCTGAGCCTGCTTTCTGCTCCTGGTGCCCAAAGCTTTCAGAATCAAGACAGTTCTTATCTGCAACAGCCCTATTGACCGGGTTGCAAATCCACCAGAGGGCTAATCAAATTTACAAATTTACAAATTTACAGTGGTACCTCAGGTTAAGTCCTTAATTCGTTCCTGAGGTCCGCACTTAACCTGAAACTGTTCTTAACCTGAAGCACCACTTTAGCTAATGGAGCCTCCTGCTCTTAACCTGAAGCACCACTTTAGCTAATGGAGCCTCCTGGGTTAGCAGAGTCCGTAACCTGAAGCATATGTAACCTGAAGCGTATGTAACCTGAGGTACCACTGTAGTGTAATATACTTTGGGAAGACAGAAAGAGGAGGTGGAGGAGGTGGAGGTGGTGGAGGAGGAGGAGGAGGAGACAATGCCAGCAGAGGCCAGAAAAGTGGGAGCAACCATAAGCAGCAATATGTAGCTCCTAGAAACACTCAACTAACACTGTATGATCTCTAGATGAGCACCATTTTTGCCTGGCTCCTGAAGGCCAGCAGAAATCTGTGGATCAAACCAAATATCCATCTATTTCAGCATCCTGTTCTCACAGTAGCCAGTCAGATGTCTGTGCAGGGTCTTTTTTTTAAAAGTATTTATGCTTTTCAGGTTTATACATTTCACCAACTTCACAATCATTTTAACATTTCAAAAGTTGACTTCCTTCCCCCTCTTTCTGTGGTCCCTTAAATTTATTTTTAATATCTTCTGCATATCCAAATTAACTTAATTTGCTCATTTATTCATCTACTTTAAAGATATACTCTTATAAAACTGAAGGTTATTACAATAATCCTGCCAATGTTCTTATCTGTTTACAATTTATCTGCAAATATTCAATAAACTATTTCCATTCTTTTATAAAAAGTTGGTTGTCTTGATTTCTTATTCTTCCAGTAAGTTTCTCCATTTCTGCATATTCCATAAGATTTTGTATCCATTCTTCCTTTGCTGGGACTTCTGCTTCTTTCCATTTTTGGGTGAGTAGCATTCTTGCTGCTTTAGTAGCATACATGAATAAGTTTCTATACAGTTTGGGTAGTTCTGTCCCTATAATTCCCCAAAGAAAAGCTTCTGGTGTGTTTTTTTTTACAAACGTTATTTTAAACATCCTTTTCAATTCATTGTATATCATTTCCCAGTAAGCTTTAACCTTACTACAAGACATATGCCCTTCTTGCTCTTTACATTTCCAACACTTATTTGATTTAGATTTATACATTTTTGCCAATTTACTCGGTGTTAGATGCCATCGATATATCATTTTCATATAATTTTCTCTTAGACCATAACATGCTGTAAGTATGTATACTTATTCCACAATCGTTCCCATGCTTCCATGTCTATATTATGACCGATATCCATTGCCCAATTTATCATTGAGGATTTTATTTGCTTATCCTTTGTCTCCCATTCCAATAATATTTTATACTTTTTAGACAGCACTTTTGCATTACTTGCCTGTGCAGGATCTGATCACAAGAGCACTCTCCCCTCCCGTGGCTTCCAGAAGTGGGTATTCAGGAGTATTACTGCCTTGTCTCCATGTGGGACAAGAAGCTACAGTTAGAACTGGATATAGAATAACTGATTGGTTCAAAATTGGGAAAGGAGTACGACAAGGCTGTATATTGTCTCCCTGGTTATTTAACGTATATGCAGAATTCATCATGTGAAAGGCTGGGCTGGATGAATCCCTAGCTGGAATTAAGATTGCCGGAAGAAATATCAACAACCTCAGATATTCAGATGACACAACATTGATGGCAGAAAGTGAGGAGGAATTAAAGAACCTTTTAATGAGGGTGAAAGAGGAGAGCTCAAAATATGGATTGAAGCTCAACATGAAAAAACCAAAGATCATGGCCACTGGTCCCATCACCTCCTGGCAAATAGAAGGGGAAGAAATGGAGGCAGTGAGAGATTTTACTTTCTTGGGCTCCATGATCACTGCAGATGGTGACAGCAGCCACAAAATTAAAATACACTTGCTTCTTGGGAGAAAAGCAATGACAAACCTAGACAGCATCTTAAAAAGCAGAGACATCACCTTGCCAACAAAGGTCCGTACAGTTAAAGCCATGGTTTTCCCAGTAGTGATGTATGGAAGTGAGAGCTGGACCATAAAGAAGGCTGATCGCCAGAGAATTGATGCTTTTGAATTCTGGTGCTGGAGGAGACTCTTGAGAGTCCCATGGACTGCAAGAAGATCCAACCGATCCATTCTGAAGGAAATCAGCCCTGAGTGCTCACTGGAAGGACAGATCCTGAAGCTGAGGCTCCAATACTTTGGCCACCTCATGAGAAGAGAAGACTCCCTGGAAAAGACCCTGATGTTGGGAAAGATGGAGGGCACAAGGAGAAGGGGACGACAGAGGATGAGATGGTTAGATAGTGTTCTCAAAGCTATCAGCATGAGTTTGACCAAACTGCAGGAGGCAGTGGAAGACAGAAGTGCCTGGCATGCTCTGGTCCATGGGGTCACGAAGAGTCGGACACGACTAAACAACAACAACTGCCTCTGAACATGAAGGTAGAGCATAGCCATCATGGCCAGCAGGCACTGGCAGCTCCATGAATTTATCTAATCCTATTTTAAGGACACACAATTTGGTGACCCTCGTTGCCTCCTGGGGGAGTGATTTCCATCATTTAACTATGTCCTGCATGAAGAATTCCTTTCTTTTATCTGTCCTGGATCCTTTGAACAGGATAGCCCATGGCAACTCTCTAGGGAAGAGTGTTCAATGGATTTCAGGCACATCAGCCTTCCCAATGTTCCCTCCAGATATTTTAGACTACAATTCCCATCATCCATGACCATCGGTGGAAGGAGGAAGATTGGATTTTATCGTGGTTGTTTCCACAGAATTGCGGCAGGTTTTCCATGTCTCTGTACTAAAATTCACGTGTGCAATCTAGCATGAACAATATTACCAGCTACCTGTAGATACTTTCCCTTGGTACAAGCACATTCTCTTGGTGCGAAACAATCTGCATGGAGAACAAGTATACCAGTAAGTGCTTCTACAATGGGTACAGTGCTTACTCTCCTTTTTCTCCGGGGCACATTGGAATATTCAAGTCAAGGGTTGCTTTCCTCTATTTATGAAAAATAAATGAAGTGGCCATGAAGGTCAGGAAGCATTGCATTCATTTATGCAAAATACATTGTTTCCAGCTGCCCATGCTCTCTGGGAAAGCTCTTTATGCCTTTATTTACCTTAAACTACAGCATCAGGTGACATAGCTCTGCTGCCGAGCCCTTCCTTTAAACCTGATATTGATTTCACAACCCCTGCACAACGGAGTAATTGCATTGAAACCAGCTGGCATCCCAAGCAAAACTGGATCTTTGTAAATATGACTGCAAAGTTGGCCTGACGCCCTGCTCTGTGATGTTTTTACTGGCTCAGTCATTACTATGGTGTACAGGGTTTTAGGGGAGGGGTAGTATTTCTGTTGAGGACACGTCATGCTCCTTCTGGGGTAGTTTGTCCACCTTTGGTCCCCACTCTGCACCCAGTTCTCACGTGTGGCTCCTAGAAGCTGTCTGCATGCAAAAGCGGCCACATATGGGGAACAACTTCAACTGGCCAGCTAAGCCAGGTGAGGGTAGCCGATGGGTCTCAAACCCTCAGAGAGTTAGGGATTTCCCCTACATGCAAAGACAGGCTCCAAGTCTGGAGGATTGAGAGGATGAAACCAATAGTGGGCCAATGGTCAAGAAGGTGGTTTCTGCATGTGATGTAGAGGGAAGTGGGGGGCAGATGGGGCTCATCAACCTGGGAAGGTAGCCCATCTAGGAGAAGGAAAACTCTGGTCTTAAACCTCTGCTACCTTGTGGGATATCTTCAGAAGAAGAAAAGGCTAAGGAGTAAACCCTACCCAAATCCCGAGTGGAGCCAACAAGATGGTTTGATGGCACCTTGTATGCTTTCTTCCACAGTAAATTTCATGGTTGTTCTCCATAGTTTTCCCCAAGATGTCACCCCGATGTTATGGCCTATATCCGTTGCCCAGTCTATCATAGATGCTTTGATCAGTTCATCCTTCGTTTCCCATTCCAGCGAGATTTTGTACGTTTTAGATAGTAATTTGTCATTGTTCACCAGCAGGCCCCTTCCAAACAGCCCCAGAGAGGTCACCTTGGGGCTGATAATGCAGCGGTTTGACTTCACACCTCAAGGCAACCAAATCGCCTCTCAAGACAGATGGATGCCAACAAGAACAACATCAGTATAGCTCCTAAAGTATGGGGCCTTTCTTAAATACTGTTCTCTGATACTTTGAATTTGATTCAAAGGGCTCTTAAAAAGACAAGAAGAGCCCTGTTGGATCAGACGAATTGGTACAGTATCCTGTTCTCAAGGTGGCTTCCTAGATACCTATGGGAAGCCCACAAGAAGGACATGGACACAACAGCCCCCCTTCCCACTTGTGATTCTCAGCAACCGGTATTCAGAGGACTCTGACAGTGGAGGGAGAACACAACTGCTGATAACATCACCCTCCACAAATAATAGGAAGCACCCCTATGCTGTTTAAGACCATTTGTCCATCTAGCTCAGCATTATCTACACTGACCATCAATAGCTCTCCAGGGTTTCAGGCATGGTTCTCTCCCAGACCTACCTGCAGATGCCAAGGATGGAATCTGGGACCTTCTGCATGCAATGTGCGTGAGACTCTGGACACTGATCTAGTTGAGGCAACAGGGAGGATGGCTATTGAACCTTCAAACTGGACCATACCTAGACTACCTCACCGGAAGGTTATACGTGTGTGTGTATCCAGACACAACGAGCTGACTGATTTTGGGAACAGAAATACTAGACTATGAGGACACTTATCTCATCCAGCAAGTGAATTCTTATGCTTTATGTTGTCAGTTAAAGTCACTTAAATAACACAAATAAGAGCCCAGAGGGAAAAGTTACTGAGCAAACTGAACAATAACAAAAAAGTGTATAATTTGAGAAGAAAGGTACAAAGACTTTTTGTTGTTAGGCCTTGTACCTAGCAGAGAGACATTCAACCAAACATAGGGAGGACAACTCCCTCAGAGCTGCACAGCCAATCAGGGCACATCCCACTTCAGTGATGATCATATTATTCTGCTTGGTTGCTAAGCAACACTTCCACCCATCACCTCTTGGCTTGTTGGCTTCAACTCTAACAGAATTAACCCATAAGCTGCACATGGAATGATATCTCCTGTTGTACTTCTAACACTGATAACCTTGCCAACAATTAAAACCAAACCAAACATTTGAAATGCAATAATGAGTCAGCCATGAGCAGTGGAAGACAGACAAAACTTTGAGTAATTCTTTCCGCTGATCCCTGTAAGTTGGTGGGGGCGGGGATCACGATACTGAACTGTTATCTTTGTCCATAACAAAACCCTTATCAAATGTTTTGGATGCTGAAGAGGCACTACAGGACAGAGATGCTGAAGTAGGGGAAACAAAAGGAACTCCTGGCACCCAGATGCCAACTGCAATTCTTGCTGACAAACATCTAATCATGTATTCTTTCCATAAGCTTGTCACAAAGTCAAGAGCCATCAGGCTGATTGATGGTTGCAACAGCCTCTTCTCAGCAAAATGGCATTGAATTTCTGAGCTCTGTGTCCTCAAATTTTCAATCAATAAGATCCTGATCTCCAGCATTCCCCATTTGCATGAGCATAGCTGTGCAATGGAGCAAAATAGAAATTGGACAAGGCAGGAAGTAGGAGCATTGTTGTTGTTGTTTAGTCGTGTCTGACTCTTCGTGACCCCATGGACCAGAGCACGCCAGGCACCTCTGTCCTCCACTACCTCCCGCAGTTTGGTCAAACTCATGCTGGTAACCTCGAAAACACTATCCAACCATCTCGTCCTCTGTCGCCCCCTTCTCCTTGTGCCCTCCATCTTTCCCAGCATCAGTGTCTTCTCCAGGGAGTCTTCTCTTCTCATGAGGTGGCCAAAGTACTGGAGCCTCAGCTTCAGGATCTGACCTTCCAGTGAGCACTCCAGTGAGCACTCACTCTGATTTCCTTAAGAATGGATGCGTTTGATCTTCTTGCAGTCCATGGGACTCTCAAGAGTCTTCTCCAGCACCATAATTCAAAAGCATCAATTCTTCGGCGATCAGCCTTCTTGATGGTCCAGCTCTCACTTCCATACATCACTACTGGGAAAACCATGGCTTTAAAGTAGGAGCATACCCTCCAACATTTCTCCATTGAAAACAGGGACATCCTATTCAACTATTATTATTATTATTATTCAAAACAAAAAAATTCCTTCCAGTAGCACCTTAAAGACCAACTAAGTTAGTTCTTGGTATGAGCTTTCGTGTGCATGCACACGAAAGCTCATACCAAGAACTAACTTAGTTGGTCTTTAAGGTGCTACTGGAAGGAATTTTTTTGTTTTGACTATGGCAGACCAACACGGCTACCTATCTGTAACTATTATTATTATTATTATTATTATTATTATTATTATTATTATGCCCCACCCATCTGGCTGGGTTTCTCCAGCCACTCTCTTGTTTTTGTAGTCCTAGGATACAAAAAGAAAAGGAAAGAAAAAGGGTAGGTTTTGTGGACCACCAAAGATGGGCTAGATTTGGCTCAATCACTTAAAGCAGGGGTCAGAAACGTTCTTTGGACACAGTGGGAGGTTGAGAACACAACTGAGAACATTGCGAAAGTGTTGTGGCTGCCAATCACAAAATGGCTGCCATTGGGGAGTGGCATAACACAAAATGGCTTTCATGAAGAGAAGCAAGAGAGGCTAAGCCAGTGGAAACAGGACCTGAGCAGGGAGGACGAACAGCCTCTCTTGCACTGCACACCTTTGAGAGGATATTTCCTGAGACTTTTTACATGGGCTCCATGGAAAGGGTTGGCGGACACAGTGGCTTACACCTTGGTGACCTGTCTTATGAAGGCCCAAATCTACAACCAAGGACTTAAACATCATAGGAGCATCGTAAGTGCAAAATGTGGATTTGAGCGATGCCACACAAACAAGATCTGGATTGAATTTAGGACCACAGGTGCGTGCAGCGCATTTCATTAGGGTGTGCACCTGGGACTTTATTTATTTATTTCAATGAAGGAAGAAAGGAGGAGGAGGAAATGAGAAGGCAAATAAGGATGAGGAAGAGGTAAAGTCCCATGCATGAGAGGCCTTTTCCTTCATTTACTTACCTCTCCATTTCAACCCCACTATAACCCTGCAAAGTAGGTTAGGCTGAGAGACCGTTACTGACCCATGGCCACCCAGCAGTGAGCTTCAGGGCCGAGTGGGGATTTGAACCCTGGTCTCACAGGTCCTAGCCCAATACTCTAACCACTGTGCCACTATGGCTTTCCTTTCTGCCTGCCCCACCGATTCACCATAAGGCTGTTCCTAATTGGCAATTAAAGCTGCCACCGATTTCTTGCACCGATGAATCCCTTCAGGCTTCCATAGCTCTGCGATAAACACTGATGCTCTCAGCTGAACCGTGTGTCACACTTGCTGCAGCCTGGTTGCATAATAATATTCCCCGCCTGCCTGATGTCGTGAGCAGATGTTCCATCTATCAAAAGGGCAGGTTGACCCTGTGGGCAGGTTGCCATGCCTTTGGCTGACTGCATCCCTGCTAGCAAATGGAAAGTTCTAGAGAAAGAGCCTTTGGCTCAACCCGAGGAAGGGTCTTTCTCACTGAACTTCTTCTTGGAAAGCAGCTGGCACTGCTGTGTGTGGTGGGGCAGATCGTGGCCAAAGCCTCGCCCCTGATGACCTGTGGCTGTTTTGCTTGCGAAGCCTTAGATGGATGGGCAAATAAACCTGTCTCTTGCTGCTGTCCCATTCCCCCCCCCCCTTTCCTCTCCATAACTTGTCCTGCATTGCTTTTTTTAATATATATATAACATCATTGTGTGCTTTATTGATATACACAGTAAAGCAGTATATAATACAATAAGTAAGGCATATATTTGGTGAAATTTGATATGTTGTGAAAAATGCAGTAAAACTGAAGTTTATAAAAATAATTAGTAAATGTTACAGTGTAGATGTTAGAACAGAATAGATTATGGTACCAAAGTAATAAACCAGTACTGGATAACAATAGTAAAGGTAAAGGTAAAAGTACCCCTGCCCATACGGGCCAGTCTTGACAGACTCTGGGGTTGTGCGCCCATCTCACTCAAGAGGCCGGGGGCCAGTGCTGTCTGCAGACACTTCCGGGTCACGTGGCCAGCGTGACAAAGCTGCACCTGGCGAGCCAGCGCAGCACATGGAACGCCGTTTACCTTCCCGCTGGTAAGCAGTCCCTATTTATCTACTTGCACCCGGGGGTGCTTTCGAACTGCTAGGTTGGCAGGCGCTGGGACCGAGCAGCGGGAGCGCACCCCGCCGCGGGGATTCGAACCGCCAACCTTTCGATCGGCAAGCCCTAGGCCCTGAGGCTTTTACCCACAGTGCCACCCACGTCCCTGGATAACAATGGTATAACATGCCAAATGATAGTTAATTAGTCAGTTATTGTCCTGCATTGCTGATTGCATCTGGCTGCAAGATACTGCACACATTTACAAAGAACAACCATTTGAACCACACACTGCAATAGCAACTGACTTTTACTACACTGCAACCAGTATGGTCTGGCTTTGCCACTGTGTTCTTAAGCAGTCGAATAGGATAGACTAGTCACTACTGGCTTTGGATCAGAGGCGTCTGTAAATTAAGTGCGGTTTAAAGTCCCAGACCAGAAGCGGATGTGCTACTCCCAGGTGTGTTATATTTAGGCACATATATTTAGAGATTGGGGCCTATGCCTGCTTGCCCCCTCCCCACTCCTCCAGACTATGACCCTCCAAGATTCCTCAGATGAAAATAGGGACATTTCTCACTCCCCACAAACTGACCCTCCTCCACCCTCTCCATTACCCCCCCCAGCATTTCCTATCAGAAGAAGGAAGAACACCCCCAAGGGGACACAGCACACCTCCCCTCTTCTGTCCTGAGAAACCCCCGCCCCGCCCCCGCCCCCGCCCCCAATCCCAATTTTATTTTATTTTATTCTATGGCAGATTTACAAAAAGAAACACACACACCAAGAATTTTTTATTTTATTTTTTATATATAATTTTTAGATAATTTCATGTTTTGCCATTTTGAATACTCATGTAAACACCCTTAAAATATCAATGATTTCCCTTCTTCTCTTTTTACATAAGCTAAACCAATTCAGTATTCCATTATTACAGCCATCAAAACTTAAACTGTTGAATTTATCTTAATGCTGCCAATGTTTTCAAATGCACACAATTCCCCCCCCATATAATCAATAAACGTTTTCTAATCTTCTCTAAACGTATGTTCTTCTTGTTCTCTTATTCTATAAGTTAGTTCTGCAAGCTGCACATATTCCATCAACTTAAGTTGCCATTCTTCTTTAGTTGGGACCTCACTCGTTTTCCATTTGGGGGCTAACAAAACAAGGGCTGCAGTAGTAGTATATATAAATAACCTTTATAAATAAATTTTAGAAAGGGGCAAGATTAGATGTGGATGCACAAAGCATTTATTTTAAAAAAATCAAGACTCATTGCGCTCTCTTCTACTCCCCTTTTCTTCCTGCCCAGGGTATCCCTGCCCTTTCCCTCCCCCTTAGAGCCAGTGTGTCATACAGGGCTGGGTCTCAATGGTGTCAGCCTCTCCTTCTCCTCCTCGCCTGCTCTCTAGCAGCCACTATGAGCTTCCCAAGGGAGGAGGCTGGCAGCGGTTGCCATGGAGAGACAACAGGATGCTCTCTTGCCACAGTTGTCACTTGGGACAAGCGCTGGCTTATCTTACTCCTTGAGCTTGCTGGCAGAAGCACTGGGGAAATATGGACATTCCAGGAATCAAACCTGAAGCTGGAGTGCCTTTTACAATTCCAAGACCGTCCCTGGAGAACTGGGACACTTGTAAGGTATGCAGATGGACCACAAGGAGACTGGCAGCTTCTGTTTTTAACTAACCACAGTTTCTTGTTTCATCCTAACCAGGAAGTGCTGTTTGTTCAAAAAAGTCAGGATCAGAAACCACAGTTTGCTGTTCAGTTATTTGCCAGCTCTAGACCTTCCCAGAAGTCACCGCTCTGTTACGAAGCTTAGAAGTTTGCAAGTTATGAAACCCTTTGAGTCTATTTTGGAATTTGCTGAACCTTCCCACATCATCACCTAGTGATTGGCATGGCATCACATATAATAATAATAATTAATAATGCCGATAGATTACGGAGTGGGAGAATGAGATTATTAATAGACATCTCCTGTCACTGCTTGATGTTCACATCATAAAAGTTGGAATGGGAGGGGGGGAATGAAGTTTCAAATAGGTGCAGAGGGCAAAAAGGCTGGGGAAACTGTTAGAAGTTTTGGATTATATTGATTAAAGTCATTCTGCAAGCAGAGCAACATCTGCTCACAGAATGAAACGTCTCTTCCTTCTCCTTGTATGACCCCACATCCCCTAAAACCTCTCTGGGGAGCTGGGGGAACCTACAGAGCAGATTTGTGGGGTATGCAGAAGGAGGAGGGCAAGTTCCATTGTGCAAACACAGAGTCAAAGACGGTAAGTAGCTCCACTCCAATGACTTTTATGCAAATTAAATTGCCGTTACATTATCTCAGCCTGTTCCTTCAATGCAAAGGAAACACTATGCAGATAAGTGGGGGGAACAATCATTTTCTATCATTTGCAGAGTGAAAACAACAACAGTGAACACCAATCGTTTTCTGCCAGATCAATTTCTGATCTGTACTTGGCATGAATAAATGAACATTGACAATTTCTCCTCCTGTTTCTGTTTCCACTGAAATTCTCTGACATCCCTAACTCCCAAAAGATCAATATATTTATGTGACGGATGCATATTGAACTTTCCCACTATTTAGGGCTTACAAACATGTCTGAATAAAGTAGCTTCAGCAGAGGCGGACCTCCGTAGATAGATCTTCTGACTGAAAACAAGGGAACAGATTCCCTCACCTCTACTCTTGAGAGAGGTGGTGCCGTGCAAGTGTTCTTGGAGAGCATTCAAAGCATGGAAGCAGCAATGGAGAAAGCATGAAGGTTCTGTAGTTTTCTTCTCTTAACTTTGACTGGTCTTCTCTGCAAACTCATTTTAAAAATCCACGATCTTATCTGTTGTTCATCAGTTGCTTTTCTATTGCACCTTTCCTCCAAGGAGCTGTCTTGCCAAATGTGAGGTGGTTCTTTTAAAATGAGATTCAGAAGTAATACAAAACACAAGTGAGTGAGAAAATTAAAGGTTTCATTCTAAACAGCCGGCAATATATACATACCAAGCAAGCACCTCAATCTGCCACTTGGAAGCCCTCAAGAAGACTCCCTAGGTAGTTTCAGGTTACACAAGCTTCTCTCTAACACTCTGCCCATGACCATCCGATTTATATATAGCTAACCTGTGTGGCTTGCAGATCACTAGCTACATGCAGATTCTTCATTAGCCCTCTCTCAATGCCTCACTTTCTTGAAACAATGTCCAACATCAAAGAAGGTACCTAGCCCTATCACTTCCTTCCAACAGATTAAGACATTAAAGGCTGTTCTTATGCTATCAAAGAGTTTAACAAAAGATAGGGAAAAGGAAGGAACAGGAGGCAGGAAGGATAACCAGGTTAGATCACTAATTCCTCAAAATACAAAATACCTTCCAGATACATTGCCCATACAGGAGCCCAAGGTAGTGTGCATGCTTTTCCCCTCCTCATTTAATCCTCACAACAAACCTGGGAGATAAATTATGCTAAGAGGCAGTGATTGGCCCAAGGTCACCCAGTGGGATTTGAACCCCAGTCTCTCAGGTCCTAGTCTGACCCTCTAACCCAGGGGTAGGCAACCTAAGGCCCAGGGGCCAGATGCGGCCCAATCGCCCATGGATGGTCCAAGAATCAGCGTGTTTTTACATGAATAGAATGTGTACTTTTATTTAAAATGCATCTCTGGGTTATTTGTGGGGCATAGGAATTTGTTCTCACCCCCCCCCCCCATATAGTCCGGCCCACCACATGGTCTGAGGGATGGTGGACTGTCCCACGACTGGAAAAGGTTGCTGGCCCCTGCTCTAACCACTACACCATGCTGGCTCTCGTTGTCCATGCTTTGCTGAAATCAGTAGCCTTTGCCTCTCCTCCTCTTCACATTTCACATGGTGCCACAGATAAGCCGCCAATCGCTTGCTCTGTTTCATTCGCCTTAGTGTTGCCAATTTATTTTTAAGTTAGCTTTGTTATTTTAACCTGCAGAGAAGTTTTCACCCCATGGGCTCTGCTTTGATCTAGCATGGGAGATCTGGGAGAGTTTATCTTGTCTAAAACAATTGCCAGAAAAGCCTGTTTAGAAAGCAATAACCACTGTTGATGAAACTGTTGGGAGCCAAAGCAAACTTCAGAAAGAATAGTTTGAAAAATTTCAGGAATTGATAGAACATAGGAAGCTGCCTTATCCTGAATGAGATCATTGCTCCATCGAGCTCAGTATTGTTTACACTGACTGGCAGTGGCTCTCCAGGATTTCAGATCCCTCTCAGCCCCACCTGGACATACCTGGGATTGACCATCAGCATGGAAAGCTGGTGCTGTAATACCAAGGTGATCAAGGGTCTGGAAACCAAGCCTTATTAGGAATGGTTGAAGGAGCTGGGTATGTTTAGCTTGGAAAAGAGGAGACTGAGAGGAGATATAAGATATCGCAAAGGCTGTCATGTTGAAGATGAAGCATGCTTGTTTTCTCCAGCTCTGGAGGGTAGGACTTGAACCAATGGCTTCAATTTACAAAAAGGAGATTCCAGCTAAACAGCAGGAATAACTTTCTGACAGAAAGAGCAGTTTGGCAGTGGAGTGGGCTCCCATGAAAAGTGGTGGGCTCTCCTTCCTTGGAGGTTTTTAAGCAGAGTTTGGATGGCCATCTGCCCTGTATGATCTTGTTGAGATTTCTGCACTGCAGGGGGGTTGAAGCAGATGACCCTCAGGGCCCCTTTTAATTCTACAAGTTTAGGATTGCGGGGGGGGGGAGGCCTCAAAGTGGTTTACAAAAAAGATAGAAGTGCCGTGATACCACTGTAAACATGGCTCCGCCCTAAGTATTCTGGGGACTCTGGTTTGTTAAGGGTGCTGGGAATTGTTAGGAGACCCTCATTTCCCTTCTCAAAGCTACATTCCCTTTGAAAAGGAGTTGATTGTTAAAGCACTCAGGGAACTGGGAAATAGAGGTCGACTCTGGTTTGTTAAGGGTGCTGGGAATTGTTAGAAGACCCTCATTTCCCTTCTCAAAGCTACATTCCCTTTGAAAAGGAGTTGATTGTTAAAGCACTCAGGGAACTGGGAAATAGAGGTCGAAGCCCCGCGATGGGGTGAGCTCCTGTTGTTCGGTCCCTATCCTGCCAACCTAGCAGTTCAAAAGCACATCAAAGTGCAAGTAGATAAATAGGTACCGCTCCAGCGGGAAGGTAAACAGCATTTCTGTGCGCTGCTCTGGTTCGCCAGAAGCAGCTTAGTCATGCTGGCCACATGACCTGGAAGCTGTCTATGGACAAACGCCGACTTCCTTGGCTAGTAAAGCGAGATGAGCATCACAACCCCAGAGTTGTCCGTGACTGGACCTAATGGTCAAGGGTATCTTTACCTTTGAGAGCCAGTGTGGTGTAGTGGTTAAGAGCGCTAGACTCGTAATCTGGTGAACTGGGTTCGATTCCCCGCTCCTCCACGTGCAGCTGCTGGGTGACCTTGGGCTAGTCACACTTCTCTGAAGTCTCTCAGCCCCACTCACCTCGAAGAGTGTTTGTTGTGGGGGAGGAAGGGAAAGGAGATTGTGAGCCGCTTTGAGATTCCTTACGGTAGTGATAAAGCGGGATATCAAATCCAAACTCTTCTTCTCTTCTTCTACCTTTACCTTTAACAGCTCTCAACTACCCTAAACAAACTACACACCCCAGAATTCTTTGGGGGAAGACATGGTTTCTTAAAGTGGTGCTTTAAATATATGGTACGAATATAGCCAGAAAGGAGATGGAGTTAGCTGCTCAGTGCATTCATATCACATATCCCCACATCCTCAGATAAAGCGGAGTCAGAAGTGATATCTTTTGTTAAGCTGCACTGGGAGTCTTTCTCTCCACAGCTCTTACAGCCACCCATGTTTTCTTCAAGCCTGAGGAGACCCCGGAACTCAGCTGCCCAAGTTGTGGAATGTCCCCCAAGTTGAAATATGACGGCTGGCTTTGTTTAGTATTTGGGTTAAGGATTAGTTGCCGGTGGACATCTTCCAACAATTCCTTTCATGTGGCGAATATCAAGCATCAACAGGATTTCACTCTATCTTCCGATTAGTTCAAGGCTGGTTGAGTTAGGAGCAGGCACGTGGACAACGCACTGGGGAAGGGGAGAGAGTGGAGAGGGAATTTTTTTTTTTGGGGGGGGGAGGAATGTGATCTGGTTCACACCGAAAGGTGAACCTACTGAAGCCACATTTTCTGAAACAATACATGAACCAAAACCCAGTCAAAATTCAAAATTCATAAAGTTAATAGTGGCAAAAGTGTGTACCTGCTCAGTTTGTTATCTAGCTGCTACCTATGGTTGGGGAACTTGAAGGCTCACCTGCTCTCCCTTCTCAGGGTCCTTAATATTTCAACCAGGTTTGGACTAGGCTGCCTATCAAATAGAGGACTTGTCCTTCCTAGGGGAGAGAGAAGATCTCTGTAGAGAACATCTACTTTGCTTATATAAGGTCCCAGGTTCCGTCCCCAACACTAGGGATGTCCCCCATCTCAAACCCTGAAAAAACCCTGCAAGTCAGTGTAGGTAAATCAGGGATGTGGTGGTGAATTGGGCACGGTAAGGGTGCCCAATCTGCTCACCCGAATGCATCTTGAGTTGTATGCAACTAAAACACAACTGGTGAAACAAACTGGTTTCAGCCTGGATAAATGTGCATCCAAGTAATTCAGAGCGGCTTGCATGAGCATCATGATGGCAATGCCCATTGGCATTGTCTGTATTGGTCCCATGCTCAGGAAGTTGCAGCTGTCCTTTGCAGGATCAGGGCAGCTGTGCGGAAATTTCATGGGATCCCTAAACATGTTACCCTTTACCCCCTTTCTTCCATCTCATTTTGATTTTATATCCTGTGATAATATGCCTCTTCAGTCCTCTTCTGAGCAGAAAAACCCCTAATCCTTTTAGCCTTATTATGTTAAAGGCTCCCTGGCCAATTTTGCCAGACTTTTCTGCATATTTCGCTCAGCTTTTCTGTTTTGATGTTGATCTTTTAGTGATCTGTTTCAGAGGACAAACACTGGATGCTGACCTGAATACAAAAATGTGGTGGGTTTTCGGGGTGGGTGGGGGGTTGCTGTCTGCCCATTACTACAGCCTCCCTCACTTCCTGAAAGAAAACGTATTGTTTGATATGTGTTTGAAAGAACTTGGCAATTTGGCTGCAGTTCAGATGACCAAACACATGGAGAACATCAGTTTTCACACAGCTGCTGCCGCTCCCCTGCACTGTGCTGCAAGATTAAGAATCTGACATATTCAGAATATTGTTTCATTTATTTCAGGGTTATGGGTCCACCTTTTTCAGCTTGAGGAAAGTTTGCTGCTTTTGAGACTTTTTGGTTCAGAGAAAATATGAGGAAGGGGTGATATTATAGATATTATAGATGCTTATAAATTTATGTATGGCATAGAAAAAGTGGCTAAATCTCTCTCTCTCTTTCTCTCATAACACTTGTGGGCATTCACTGAAGCTGAATGCTGGAAGATGAGGGCATTTAAAAGAAGTACTTCTTTTAAAAAATGTTTCATTTTCATTTTCGCATTTTACAGTTGAATCACAAACCTGAATTTACACATCCAATTAAGACATCCAATCATCGACCCCCTCCCACCTTTCTATGGTTATTTAAGTTATATCTTTCCCCACTGCATATCCAGTTCATATCTATTTACTAGTCATCCTTTATGTTCTATTTAGGTTATTCTCACTGCACGTTTTTATGTGATTTGAGTTGTTTACAATAATTCTTCAGGTAGTCAATAAATTTCCCCCTTCTACATTAAAACATCTCTCTTCTTGATTTCTTAATCTGGTAAGTTTCACCATTTCTGCATACTCCATCAGTTTTTGTTGCCAATCTTTGTTGCCAATTTCCTTAGTTGGAAATGTTTCTTCTTTTCTGGGCATATAATGTTCCAGCAGCCATGGGAGCATATATAAATAATTTCCTTTATTCTTTGGGTACCTCTGGACCTATTATTCCTAAAAGAAAAGCTTCTTCTTCTGCTTCTTCTTCCAATTGTTAATTTCAGTATTTTTACAACTCATTATATATCATTTCCAAGTATGCTGTTGCTACGTTGGAAGACCACCACATATGAAAACAATACCTTCTTTCTCCTTACACTTCCAACAAACATCTGATTCTGTAAAAGAAAGTACTTCTGGATGAAGCACATGATCTATAGAACTCCCTCCCTTCCACAAGAGGCAGTAATGGCCACCAATTTAGATGGCTTGAAAGAAAATTGGACAATTTCACGGAGGAGAAGGCTATCAATGGCTACTAGCCATGATGGTTGTGGTCTGCCTCCACAGCAATGCTTCTGAATACCAGCTGCTGGAAAAACAGGAGGGGAGAGTGCTCCTGTTTTTTAATCCTGTTCGCAGGTTTCCACACAGGCACCTGGTTGGCCTCTGTGAGAACAGGACGCTGGACTAGATGGGCCATGAATCTGATCCAGCAAGCTCTTATCTTCTAAAGTTCTTAAGGTCTTTACCATGGAAAAACAAACAAGCTAGTTTTGAGAAGATGGTTTTGTGGCTCTCAGCCTTGAAATGCTTACAAAGCCGACCCAATTCTGATTTTAATCAAGTTTTCAAAAGGCACATCTCCCATTGGCTGGTGGTGGCTTAGTTTGACAAGTATATCATTTTTGGAGCTGGCGTTTGGCTCCCTTTCAGCACACAAAGAAACCACTCACCACAGGGAGAAATGCCAAGATCAAGTTGAAAAGCAGCAGCTGGTTGGTAGTTGCAAGAGAATGCTGAGGCGTTCAAAACCAGAGGAAGAGGGATGAAAGCAGCCTTCACTAAACCGGTGGTCTCTTGATATGGGGCTGATCTGTGCTAGTGGGAGGCTGATGGGAGCTGTAGTCTAACACATCTGAAATACAGCTGGTTGGGGGAGATTGGATCCTCAAAAGTGTTAGCTGAGCAACTGCAGATGAAGAAGGCTCATTATATATTTGCTTTCGTAGATTTTCACGGGTACAGGAATGCAGGTTTTGGTGTCCTCGGGTGTCTTCCCGTGTAAAAGATGGGGTGTCTAGGCGACGTTTCGACGAGGTCTCACTCGTCATCTTCAGGCTGGTGCTTTCGGCTTCTTGTTACTGGAACAGAGCAGGATCTCAGTGTTTGAGTTCCTATAAATACTGTTGAGGGGGTGTGGTGTATAGCCTCCAATGTTCTGGGCAGAGAGAAAGTTCCCAGGCTATGTATATATATATATATATATGCAGGTTTTGGTGTCCTCGGGTGTCTTCCCGTGTAAAAGTTGGGGTGTCTAGGCGACGTTTCGACGAGGTCTCACTCGTCATCTTCAGGCTGGTGCTTTCGGCTTCTTGTTACTGGAACAGAGCAGGATCTCAGTGTTTGAGTTCCTATAAATACTGTTGAGGAGGTGTGGCCTCCAATGTTTCTGGGCAGAGAGGAAGTTCCCAGGCTAGTGTGCCTTTTCTTCTTTTGTTCCTTAATTACTTGAGGGATATCTTGAGTGATTTCTTGAGTTGTATCCTGAGTACCACTTAGGTGGGCCATTAGGTGTGGATTAGTTGCTAAAGCCTTTGTGTCTTGACCTCTTGAACTTTGTGAAGAGTTTTTCTGAGAAGATGGCTGTACTGCAATTAGTTGTGCTCTGGCTTGGCTTCGTGTATAGGGGCGAGCTGTGGTTTTGTGGCCTGTGCCAGCCAGATCTGTGTAGGGATTGCAGGGGGGTGCAGCATCCGGAGGTGCCACCATGGTTTGGCTACTGGATGGTGTCTGTAATTTATCTGTGGAGAGGGTCTGGGTTTGGGTCTGGTGTGGTTGATTGGTGATGGCGTTCTGTGTGCCTCTGGATCTGGTGTCAGTTTTTGTGGGGAGGGCTAATTTCCAGATGTCTGGCAAGCGGGATGTGTCGTCACGCTTGTTCATGTTGTGAGGGTGTTTCTCTATCTCGATGGCTTCCATGATTATTCTCTTGTGGTGATGTTCCATGTTAAAGAGCAATTTGGAATCTGCAAAATTAATTTCGTGTCCTGTTTCTTTCATGTGTTGGAAAAGAGAGGAAGTTTTTTCTTCTTTTTTGACGGCATTCTTGTGTTCTGCAATACGTGCATTTATTCGTCTGTTTGTTTGTCCAATGTACGTGGCTGGGCAGACTTTGCAGGGTATTTCATAGACCCCTTGGTTTTCCAACTGGATTTTATCCTTGGGGTTTCTGAGGATATTGGCTATTTTTTGGTTGGTGCAAAAGGCTGTTTTGATATTGTGTTTATGGAGGATTTTGCTAATTTTATCTGTAGTGCCCTTGATATAAGGAAGGAGGGCCATGCCATTGTTTTCTTCTGTGTCTTGGTTTTTGGGGGGTGTTTCTTTTTGGATTAGCTTCGTAACCCTGTTTTGCTGGTATCCATTGGCAATTAACACATTTGAGAGATTCTGTAACTCAGTTGTCAAGTGGTCTTTGTCAGCCAGGCGTTTGGTTCTGGAGATGAGAGTCTTGGCTACGGAGTTTATTTGTGCAGGGTGGTGGTGTGATTGTGCATGTAAGTAGCGGTTGGTGTGTGTTTTTTTCCGGTAGATAGTGTGTCCTAGGGAGCCATCAGGTTTTTTGTAGATTAGGACGTCAAGGAAGGGAAGTTGGTTGTTGGCTTCTATTTCCATAGTGAATTGTATTTTGGGGTGTAGGCTGTTGAGATGTGTGAGGAAGCTATCTAGTTTTTCCTTCCCGTGTGGCCAAATTACAAAGGTGTCGTCAACATATCTGAGCCAAAGTTTGGGTTTGTGTTCTGACTTGTCTAAAGCATTGGTTTCAAAGTGTTCCATGTACAGGTTTGCGATGACCGGTGAGAGGGGTGATCCCATAGGTGCTCCTTCTATCTGTTTGTATCTTTGTCCATTGTGGATGAAGTACGTGTTGGTTAGGCAGTGGTTGGTCAGGTCCAAGATGTATTCGGGGGGATTGTATTTGTTTTGAATGGCTGTCAAGGCTTCATTAATGGGCACTTGTGTGAAGAGAGATACAACATCGAAGCTCACAAGTAGGTCATTGGGATGTAGGTTTTGCTTCTCTGATATATATATCAGAGAACTGTGCAGTTATGAGCTGAATATTCTTGGAGATGGGGTGTATATGGTGTTAGGGGAGGTGTAGTACCTCTGGTGGGGGACACGTTGTGCTCCTTCTCGGGTGGTTTGTCCACCTTGGTCCCACTCTGCACTCAGTTCTCACCTGTGGCTCCTAGAAGCTGTCATCATGTGACAGTGGCCACACCTTGGGAGTGGCTGCAACTGGCCAGCTGAATTAGGTGAAGGTAGCCAATGGGTCTCAAACCCTCAGTGAATTAGAGACCTCCCCTGTATGTGAAGACAGGCTCTAAGTCTGGAGAATTGAGCGGATGAAACCCATAGTGGGTCCAATGGTCAAGAAGGTGGTTTCTGCGCATGTTGTAGAGGGAAGAGATGGGGCTCGTCAACCTGGGAAGGTAAACCATCTAGGAGAAGGAAAACTTATCCTAAAACTTCACTGCCTTGTGGGATATCTTTGGGAGACGATAAAGCTGAGGAGTAAACCCTACACAAATCTGGAGTGCAGTACCTAAGACAGGTGGATGGTGTGCTGGGCCCGGGGGTAACCCGAGTAACACGGTCCAGGTCCGGACTCAAACCCAAGGGTTACGCGAGGAATCAGTCCGACAGGGCCAAGGCAGGACACGAGGCAGAAAACCTGGCAAAGTCGGGCAGGTTCTGACAAACAGCAATGTGGCTCCCGCAACCTGGGGCAGGGTCCGGCAGCCTTTTATCTTTGTTGGCATAGCGGCCGGTCCTGATCCCCCAGTGGCTCACCTCCCTGTCTCGCCCAAAGGCGAGCACTCCTCCTGCGAGTACTCAGGTCTCTCCTTCTCTTAGACCTTAGTCTCTGCAGCTCGGGAGATGTCGGTGGGTTACTAGACACAGGGGCTGCCTCAGTCTCCCCTGATCCAACTGGTAGTGGAGCAGCTGTAAGTGATGGCACAGCTGAAGGCAACGAGGTAATCCCCACGTCTGGAGCCAGGGCAGGCTCAGGCCACTGACTTGGCCCAGCTGGTGCTTGTTGCAGGGGAACCTGTGCAGACTGGGGCTCTTCAGAATCAGGCCCCAGACTTGGTTCAGATGCCACCTGAGGCAAAGGATCCAGTGCGGACTGAGACTCCTCTGGTTCCGAGTCCGAGCCCAAGTCCCAGTCCACCACAGATGGCTCCTTGTACACCTTCTTCTAGCAACTCCTGCAGTCAAGCTAGTGCAATATGTATTGTTTTGCTTTCTTTTGGACTACATCAGTGAGGCTGAGGGGGGAGGGTCTTGTCTGGGCAGCCTAGGACCTCCATGCACACTGCTGAGGCTTGTGCCCTGGGGAAGTCTCTTCGGTGCTGTTAACGCAGAAATTTTACTTCACCCCCGTAGATGTACTGCACTGTCACGCAAGACAGATGGATGCCAGCAACAATTCCTGGTGTTTTGGGGCAGATGAAAATTCAAATGATTAGGAGTCACAGGGATATGATGAAGCCAATTCTGCCCTACGGAGAAGGTGGGGTTGCGGGCGTCACGGCCCCACCATGCGCACGGCAGCTGCAGTCCAGCCCCCTCACGATTGGGGGGGGGGATTCCCAGCCGTGTCACCCCCTCGCAAGCCAATTGGCTGGCTCTGGGGGTGTGGCCTGCCCTATTTAAGGCAGTACACGGCCGGAGATCTCCCTCTTTGATTGGTATAGTTCTGTAGATGGAAGAGGGGAGGAAGCGCCATCACCTGCCCCACATATTGAAGGGTAGTCCATTAAAGGATTCCGGGGGGCATGGCCTGTCCGAAGTCTGGGGAGGTGAGAGTGTAAGGCATGCCCCCTATCGGTGACCCTTGGGGAGTTCCTAGTTGATGTGCATCAGCAGGACTCCCCCTATTGGTGGTTAACCCTTCAAGCGGACGGACTGAAGTTGGATATAGTCGGTTAGGACCAATGCCTAAGCCAATACCGCTCATCACCTGTAACCAATAATGTTGTGGCCTTATTTTGCCCATTAACCTTAATAATTGTGTCATGTGTCATTATTATCACTGGGGGGGGGGGTCGGGAACTCGATGCGCAATGGTCACTATCTAGATGACTTTAGAAGGGGGCTGGACAAATTCATGAAGGAGAAGACTATCATTGGCTACTAACCACAATGGCTATGTTCTGCCTCCATGTTATCGGGCAGTAGTAATGCCAGCTGCGGGAAACCACGGGAAGAGAGACTGCTGCTTGTGTTCAGGTTCTGCTTGAGAGTTTCTTACAGGTATCAGGGTGGCCACTGTGAAAACAGGGTGCTCATTCTGATGGTCTATTGGCCTGAGCCAGCAGGGTCATCTTATGTTCTTAGGAAGCTGCCTTATATTGAGTAAGACCTTGGTCCATCTACCTAAGTCTTGTTGACTGGCAGAAGCTCTCCAGGGATTCAGACATAGGCCTCTCCCAGTCCTACCTGGAGAACCCAGGAATTTGAACTTTTGCATCTGAAAACAAATACTCTGGCACTAAGCTATGACCCTTCCCCGTACGTCCCTTCCCTCATGAAGCAAACATTTGTGGGTCTGGCGGAGGAACCTGTAAGAGATTCTGGTTTTTCAAGAGCGGTTTTGGGTCAAATTCTATTTTGGTTAGCCTGTAACAAATAACTGTTCCCAACACAGCTGTTTCATGAAATTGTCAGTGAATTGCACGCCATATTAATAAGCTTATTTGGACTATTTTCTCTCCAGGAGTTTGCTGTTCAGGGAACATAAATAGACATCCGCACAATCAGCCTTGATTAGGTTGACATGTCTGAAGCAGTCCAGCCTGTCAGTGTCCACATTCCCTTTTGATGAGTTGGTTTGAGCTCCTGAAAGTAACATTATATTTTCAGCAATTCCCCCCATCAACCAGGGATATGTTTCTGTAGCATCGTAACAGTGTTGAAGTCGTGCAAAGAATTTAAGGCAGGATCTTTAAAGACACCCTTGCTGCAGGGGAAGGGGTGTGCATATGTCTGTATTCAAGATGTTTCTTTTTAAAGTTTTTTGTTAGCAATTTCAACATAACAAATTATCAAAACATATCATATTCCTTATTTCCCCCCTTTCCCCCTCCAATTAAACCCTCCCCTCCCCCAGAGACTTCCCTCAGCTCCTCTCTGATTTCTCAGCACATATTGCTCTCTGCATGTTCTAAAATTATACATACTGTATCCTTACATTATCTATCTACCATGTTATCAACCAATAAATTTGTGTATGTTTATTCAAAACCTGCCAAGGAGTTAGATAGATAATTTATTACAGTCGGAGACCAGCTTATAAAACACACTTGGGGGTACAATCCCAGAAAGAAAACAAACAGTTAAAAAACAATGTACAACAATAAATTTAAAATTTATAAAAGCGATAAGCTTTAAGATAAGCTACCGCATAGATATGACCCAGAGTCACCCATGGAACCGAGTTTGGGGATTTTCTTCAAGGAGTTCAATTCATTCTGTTGTCTTTTTAGATAATTTGTAAAAGCTCCCATTGTTCCTTAAAGTCACAGGTGTCCTTGTCCCGCAGTTTGTATGTCAATTTAGCCAACTCTGCATAGCTCATCAATTTTTCTTGCCACTGTTCTTTCGTTGGGATTTCCTCGTTCTTCCATCCATGTGCTATCAAGACTCTTGCCGCTGTTGTAGCATACATAAATAAATTCTTTGTTTTTCTTGGCAGGTCTTGTCCTACAGTCCCTAACAGAAATGCTTCTGGTTCTTTTTTACAAATGTCATTTTAAACATTTTTTTCAATTCATTGTATATCATTTCCCAATTTTTTAAAACTTCTCTACATTCCCACCACATATGATAAAAAGTCCCTTCTTTTTCTTTACATTTCCAACCTGTTTACCTTTTTCCATGCTTCCTAAAGTTCTCCTAAACAATCAAGGGTTAAGTATTGGACTATTATATGCATCTTTATGTACATTTTACTCCACTATGTGCATTTCTGTGGTTGGAGAACAGCATTGCAAAATTCAGAGGAATGCCAGTTTGGAAAGGATGGCTGTTTTTCAGTGTGCATAATGTTTCAAAAAGTGCAAATTGGTTAAGGTTGCCTTTGAATGTGAACGGAGTTGGATTTCTCCTCCCCCTGCATCCCTAGCTAGGAATTTTGGAATGTTTGATGCCTCCCACTTTAGAAGAGGGGCAATTGAGGAGGAGGCCGGTGCTAGCAGAAAGAGAGCGTTCCTCTTCCAAGAATGTTAAGGGATCTACTGAAATGATCTGAGTTTGAAGACGTAATTAGAGAGGCTGAGGCTCCAAGGCTGGTGAAAAGCTTCGTGGAACAGCATTTGTGGTGTAGGCATCAGTCCAAAAGTATATGAGTGTTAATTGGGCAGGATATTAAAAATGTTTTGCATTGAGATAACGACTTTAGGAGATTCCTAATCTACATTAGCATGCCCCATGTGATTTCAGCCAGCTTCGCTGTCATTAGCTAGGAGACGGTAATTTCTTGATTCACATCTCCATATCAGCGCTCACGATCTCGGCCAGAAGTGCTTGAGGCTTCCTGAGGGTACATTCTATTCCTTCATGTTGGCAGTGGCGAAAACTCACATTGTGAAGGGGATTCTATAGAGTGGCAGTAATCCGCAGTTCCAGCTGGGATTCTAGGTAATGAGAAGCTGCTCAGCCACGCTCCCAATTCACACCCTGCAGTAATATGGAACTGAAATGAATATTCATAACTTCTTGGAAAAGGGATGGATGGGTCTGGTATCATCAGCACCTGGTAAGATGGGGCAGAGGCTGGGGCCTGGGGGTCCAGCAGGACTGATACTAGTTTTGTTTTGAAGCACCCTCTGATCTTTGGATGAAGGGTGGTATGCAAATTCAAATGATATTGATGATTATAACAATAATAACAATTGGGATAAGTTGTTGTTGGGATAGGTGAATCTGTCAACATCCATTTCTCTCAGTTTCTCATTTTTCCCATTCCAGGTTCAGTTCCCCACATTGCCTCATCAATTTTTTTCTTTAAAAAGTTGTCATGATAATTTAACAGCATTTCAGTGTGGCCTTCTCTTAAAACATCCTTTTTTCTTTTCAGTTTCGCCCAAGAGACCCATTACCGCAAAGCGATGCTCCTTAATGCAACATATTTCTATACTATTTTTGTTAAGATGTGCCTTTCATGGCACAATATATCCTAAGACATGCAATATACCCTAATACATTGTTATACACATTCCTTGCCTTCAGAACAGCATTGCAAAATCAAAGAAGTGAGGATTTTGAAAGGTGTTGGTGGTTCAGTTCAGCATTATTTCAGAGTGAGTCACCTTTAATTACAAACTGAATTGGTTTTATTCTGTATTTGAATTTTTCTTTTTGGAAGAAAAAAAAAAACAAGAAGAAAATGTTAAGCTCCTGGTGCTGAAAGGAGAACCTCTGGGCAAAGGCTGCTACCTCCTTGTCTTCCCAGTGCATGTAAGAACATAAAAAAGCCTGCAGAATCAGGCCAATGTTCCATCTAATCTAGCATCCTGTTCTCATGATGGCCAACCAGATGTGATGGAGTGAGCTTCCATTGCTCTGTCCTATTTCATGCCAACCTAGCAGTTCGAAAGCATGCCAGTGCAAATAGATAAATACGTACCACTGCGGCAGGAAGGTAAACGGCATTTCCGTGCGCTCTGGCACTCGTCATGGTCTTCCATTGTGCAAGAAGCGGTTTAGTCATGCTGGCCACATGACCTGGAAAGTTGTCTGTGGACAAACGCCGGCACCCTTGGCCTGAAAGTGGAGATGAGCACTGCGACTGATCAACTGTGGGGTCGTGCAACCTGAGGCTACCTGGGGAGTCACTTCTCCACTTCTCAAGGGCTTCCAAGTGGCAGATTGAAGTGCATGCTTGGTATGTATATATTGCTTGCTGTTTAGAATAAAATCTTCAATCTTCTCATTCATTTGTGTTTTGTATTGCTTCTGAATCTCATTTTGAGGTTGAATCCTGACAAGACAGAAGTACTGTTTCTGGGGGACAGGAGGTGGGCAGGTGAGGAGGATTCCCTGGTCCTGAATGGGATAACTGTGCCCCTGAAGGACCAGGTGCGCAGCCTGGAAGTCATTCTGGACTCACAGCTGTCCATGGAGGCACAGGTCAATTCTGTACGCAGGCTGAGACCCTCCCTGCCTGCGGACTGTCTTGCCAGAGTGGTGCATGCTCTGGTTATCTCTCGCTTGGATTACTGCAATGAGCTCCATGTGGGGCTACCTTTGAAGGTGACCCAGAAACTACAACTAATCAAGAATGCGGCAGCTAGACTGGTGACTGGGAGCGGCTGCCGAGACCACATAACACCCTACACTGGCTCCTAGTACATTTCCGAGCAAAATTCAAAGTGTTGGTGCTGACCTTTAAAGCCCTAAACAGCCTCGGTCCAGTATACCTAAAGCAGCATCTCTACCCCCTTCGTTCTGCCCGGACACTGAGGTCCAGTGCCGAGGGCTTCTGGTGGTTCCCTCATTGTGAGAAGCCAAGTTACAGTAAACCAGGCAGAGGGCCTTCTCAGTAGTGGCATCCACCCTGTGGAACGCCCTCCCACCAGATGTCAAAGAGAAAAACAACTACCAGACTTTTAGAAGAAATCTGAAGGCAGCCCTGTTTAGGGAAGCTTTTAATGTTTAATAGACTATTGTATTTTAATATTCTGTTGGAAGCCACCCAGAGTGGCTGGGGAAACCCAGCCAGATGGGCGGGGTATAATTTTTATTTATTTATTTTTTATCTCCTCCATAAATTTATCTAATCTTCCTTTGACACTAACTTTGACACTAACTAGGCTGGTGGCTTCTATTGCCTCCTCTGGGAGCAAATTCTATAGTTAAGCTATGTGCTGCGTGAATAAGCCCTTTATTTTATCTGTCCTGAATCTACCAACATTCAGCTTCATTGAATATCCACAAGATCTGGTGTTATGAGAGAGGGATAAAAACTTTCTCCCATCCACTCTCTCCATGCAATACATAGTCGCTACAGTCTCTGCCCATCCCCATGCAGCAATGCCACTCTGGGCGATGGAGACATTTGGAGAGAATAAAGACGGCAGCTCTTGCAGCCACCTGACCTGGCTCATGTTCTTTCCCTTCAAAAGAAAAGTTGTGCTGGCCTAAGAATTGCCCCCACCCCTGGTAAGCTTGCCAGGAGAGCCTAGGATGGTACTTTGGTGATTCCTTCCCTACTTCCTTCCCCAGTATACCTGAAGGGGCGTCTCCACCCCCATCATTCTGCCCAGACACTGATGTCCAGCGCTGAGGGCCTTCTGGTGGTTCCCTCACTGCGAGAAGTAAAGCTACAGGGAACCAGGCAGAGGGCCTTCTCGGTAGTGGCACCCGCCCTGTGGAATGCCCTCCCACCAGAAGTCAAAGAGATAAACAACTACCTGACATTTAGAAGACATCTGAAGGCAGCCCTGTTCAGGGAAGTTTTTAATGTGTGACATTTTAATGTATTTTTAATCTTTGTTGGAAGCTGCCCAGAGTGGCTGGGGAAACCCAGCCAGATGGGCGGGGTACAAATAATAAATTATTATTATTATTATTATTATTATTATTATTATTATTATTATTATTATTATTATTATTATTTGGTCCTGGCTACTTTCCAGACAAAACAGCTGTTTGCCGACTGTGTTTGATGTGCCATAGGATTCAAGGCTCTCAATATATTTTGTAGAGAACAATATAAACAACAAATAATGGGTATTGCTCACCAGGTATAAAACAAAATACAGCCATGATGTGTATAAGGCAGAGAATAATAGCAGAATAATTGGGGTTTTTTAAATTAGTAAATATTTTTATTGCAAAAGGAAAGCAACAAAGCCTGCCAGCTTACATTAACAATACAAAAAGCATCAATAGAGCCATCTTAGTTTTATACATACAGCTCAAAATGTCTGAATTGGTATACATGCAAAGTTGGTGTTTATAAAAGTGCATTCAAATGTAACAAGGGCATTAAGGTCTTCAAACCATTCTTTAATAGATGGTGACTAATTTAGCTATCCAGTCTCGAAGCAGAAGTCTCTTACAGTTCACAAATGCTTGCAAAATCCATTTTTGTTGTCCTACCTGTAATCCCTTTACGGGGGATTTACAAGTCAAGGGACATCTACAAATATCTTGGATTTCGCCCGTACAAAATTTATTCAAGTCTTAGTTTGAAGGCCATTCAGAAGCTGTCCTCCTAACGCTGAGCACTGGATGCTTCCGACAAAGGAGACTTAGTGGGATTTTCTTGGCAGTGTGCACGTGCATTGCACATGGGCTAGGTTGTACACATAGAGTCGGATTTTGATTCAGTTCACATTCAAAGATGAGCCTACCTAAGCCACATTTTCCAAAATGCTATGCAAACTAAAACAGCCATCCTTCCAAGTTTGGAACATCTCTGAATTTTGCAGAGTAGTTCTCCAAGTGTTCGATCAGGACCTGGGAGTGTAGGGTTCAAATCCCTGCTCTGCCATGAAACTCACGGGGTGAACTTGGGCCGTCCATGGAGTCCCAGTCTAACCTACCTCACAGGGTTGTCGTGAGGAGAAAGTTAGGAGAAAGAGAGCCATGTATGCCATGGAGGAAAGGCTGGATTTTAATGCAATCAATCAACCAATCAGTAAAAAAACACACACCTCACACACTAGGGTAAAGTGTGCAAACATTAGTGAAAATACGATACGATAATCTTTATTGTCATTTTCCCATACAGAACAACGAAATTGGGCGGGGGGGGGGGATCTACATAAGACATTCAAAACCAACAAGCCTGCTGTCCCAGCCTGGTTAGCCCCCTAAAAACTCTGATACAGTGGTGCCTCACAAGACGAAAATAATTCGTTCCGCGAGTTTTTTCGTCTAGCGAATTTTTCGTCTTGCGAATCACGAATTCCCATAGGAATGCATTGAAAATCAATTAATGCGTTCCTATGGTCAAAAAAAGTCCAAACAAAGCCAAATTTGGAGTTTATTAAGTGCTCTTTAAAGTCAAACATACTGTAAAGAGCATTTCAAAAATTGAAGGAACAATAAGTTTCTAAACATGACAGAAAAACATTTAATAATCAACAAAGTGTACAGTACATTTTCTAAGACTCTGGGGGACAACTCGAAGAAGGTTCCTCTTCCACTCTTTGCTTCTTGCTGAAGAACCTGTCCATGGTCTGCTGCTTCATCCGCCTTTTCAGCACCTCCCTGAAAGGCGACATGGCCCTCGTATCAAAAGTGTTCACAAGGTCATGTGCCACGTGCTTGTCAGGTTGGTGCCGCTGTGCAAAAGCCTGAACATCCTTCCACTCCAGGCAAATGTCCCTCAGTTCTTTGGAGGACAGCCGTTCCTCAGTTGCTTCCTCCTCTTCCAGCGAGGCCTGCTCCTGCGCAGCCTCTGCCTGCAATTCGACCAGCTCCTGGGTGGTCAGCTCGTGGTCGTGCTTCTCCACCAGCTCGCCGATGTCCTCCTCTGTGACCTCCAGGCCCATGGTCCTCCCCAAGGCAGCAATGTCCTGCACCACTGTTGACTCTGGTGCATCAGAGTCACTTGGTGCCACACAGTCTGGCCACAGGCTGTGCCAAGTGCAATTCAAATTTCTCTGGCTGATCCCGTCCCAGGCCGTGGTGATCATCATCAAGCAGGTGACGATGTCGAAGTGGTCCTTCCAGAATTCCTGCAGGGTGATGGTGGTGCAATCAGTCACCTCGAAGCATCACCTGAAAAGCTCCTTGGTGTAGAGTTTTTTGAAATTGGCGATGACCTGCTGATCCATGGGCTGGAGCAGTGGCATGGTGTTAGGAGGCAGGAACATGATGCTGATGAAGCTGAACTCCTCCAGCAAGTCCTCCTCAAGGCCTTTAGGATGAGCAGGAGCAAAGCCTTCAGTGGCAGGTCGTTGTCCAGCAGGTACTGTTTGACAGCAGGGCCAAAAGCATGATTGACCCAGTCCACAAACAGCACACGTGTGACCCAAGCCTTACTGTTGGATCACCACATGACACTCAGCCGTTCCTTGTTGACCTTGTGTTTCTTGAAGGCCCGTGGGTTCTCCGAGTGGTACACCAGCAGGGGCTTGATCTTCAGGTCGCTGCTTGCGTTGGCACAGAAGAGCAGGGTCAGACGATCCTTCATGGGCTTGTGGCCAGGCAACTTGGCCTCCTCCTGTGTGATGAAAGTCCTTTTGGCATCCTCTTCCAAAACAGCCCGGTCTCGTCGCAGTTGAAGACCTGCTGTGGAACGTAGCCCTCCGTCTTCACAACCTCCAGGAACTCCACTGCAAAGTCTTCAGCCGCAGAAACATCAAAACTGGCAGCCTCTCCATGCCAGAAAAAAACACACAAGCTTCCAGATTCTTGCAAACCCCTCCCCAACTGTTCCCCCAGCCACCCAGCACACAGAAATTCAAATCCAGAATTTTTTTAAAAAAACAGCAGAGTGGCCCAATGGTCACAGAAAATCATAAAAATGCAGAAAAAAACACACAAGCTTCCAGATTCCTGCAAACCCCTCCCCAACACCAAGTCCTTGAATTCCAAACACCCCAACCCAAAATCCAAAACCCCCCAAAAAGTTTTAAAAGCTTAACTTACCAAATGGCTGCAAAAGAAGTTTTGGAAAAGCTTCAAAAATCACCAAAGTCTTTAAAAACCTCAAAAAAGGCTACTATGTACACTGCGTTCTATGAGTTGCTCCTCGAAGTCAAGTCGCAACTGTATTAACGGTGTTAAGAAAAAGGAAACAAACTTGCAAGACGTTTTCGTCTTGCGAAGCAAGCCCATAGGGAAATTCGTCTTGCGAAGCAGCTCAAAAAACCAAAAACCCTTTCGTCTAGTGAGTTTTCCATCTTGCGAGGCATTCGTCTTGTGGGGCACCACTGTACCCCATTTTTAAATACAATATACTCCCATAGAGACTCCTTCCACTGCGTTTAAAACCAAAATCGCATTTGGATAGAAACTGTTTCTCGGGTGGCTAGTCCTAGTCTTTATAACCCTGTACCTTCTTCCAGAAGGCAGAAGCTGAAAGAGATCATTTCCGGGGTGTACACTACCATACAAAACTGAGTTATATTAGGGAACATTGCTTTGCAAACATACATTAGGAGAAATTTGCACTACATTAGCAGAAATTTGCAATAAAATGTTGATTAATTTTCATGAGGATGTTTGAATTTTTTTTTTAAAAAAGGCAAACTTGTATGGAAATGCGGAGAACTGAAATTAAGATTAGAAAGTGAGAAAGTGAGAGGACTCCAGCTCCATATTTAAATGATGGAACTTCTTCCAACAGGAGGCAATGATGGCGGTCAACTTGGACGGCTTTAAAAGAGGATTAGATGAATTCATGGAGGAGATATGAATTCACGGAGGAGAGGGCAACTGATGGCTACTAGCCCTGATGACTTACTCTGCTTTCACTGCTAGAGGCATCAATGCTTCTGAATGGCACTTGCTGGAAGCCACAGGAAGGGAGAGGGCTCTTGTGTTTGAATCCTGATTGCTGGTTTCCCACAGGCAACTGTTTCCCTGGTGTGAGAACAGAATCCTGGGCCATCGGTCTGATCCACCAGGTTCTTCATAATTGAAATTGACAGATTTGCCCATCCCTATAGCTGACTGGAGCTGGGAACTAACAACATCTGGAGGGGCAGATGTTTCAATCACTTGATTTCAGTTGCATCCTGGACTTTTCTCCCTTCACCCCAGAAATTCTTATGTCAGCTCCAATCAGCTTCAGTTTGAAAGTGTGTTTTTTCCGGAAGCTCCCCACGAGGAAAGTCCAGCAGTGATTTTCAGAATAACATTAACTTTTTTTCTTCTTCTCTGTCGCTGTGTTTGAAAACCTTGAAACCCGCAATGATTCACATCGGCTCATCTTAACGGAATGACTCTTGAGACGGGAGAGAGCGATTTGCTGTGTTTCCTTTGCCCGAGGCCAACGAAAACATTTTAAGCACCGCTTGTCGGCATCACCCCTGCCAGCTTTTGACTTTTCCCAGTGCCTGCTTGTTTGTCCTGATCTGCCCGATGCAACTAGAGAAGGAATCTTGAAATGGAAGGGAAATCGAGTGGGGCTCCCAATGCCACATCTTGCCCTTGAATCCTGGTTGAAGTTAGCACATCGGTGCAAAGATGTTTCCGCTTTACTTGTCACTGGTGCCCAGACACACAGAGCCTGCAATCTGCTGTACGTTCTGATAAGGTTGCACATCCCAGGTCATTCAAGAATGGCATCTGCTCAAGGTCCATTCGGGGAACCCAGGGTTTGAGCATGCAGCAACAGAAACCTGCTGTCATGAGGACCAGAAACTGTATGGGTTTTTAAATAAAAAGACTTTCAGAATTCTGTTCCACTTGTTCGCTTCTACATTATATTCCATTATATTGGCTTCTTGTCACCCCCCACCAGACATGGCACCTGGGGCGCACCGCCCCCCTGCCCCCCATTGTGACGCCACTGACTGTCAGTGTTGACAATACTAGTCTAGCTAGGCCAGCAGCCTGATTCAGTATAAGACTGCTTCCTTCGCTTCTGTCTTGTTGCAGTGGTGCAGTGATAAAAACTGCTAGCCCATTTGCAAAGCTAAGCAGGGTCCAGTATGGTTTCAAATTGGATGGGAGACCACGTGTTGAGATTCCTGCATTGCAGGGGGCTGAACTAGGTCCTTTCCAACTCTATGATTCTGTGATTTTTCTCCTCTGGCAAACACTCTTATCTTAAGGTTCCTTTCAGTCTTGCAGACAGTTTATGGGTTAAAAGGAGCGGTTAGTGTTATACAAAGGTAGATAAGATAAAGATGGAGGGAAGATGAAACCAGCAGCTCTCAAGCCAAAGCAAGTGACACATGCCGCAGAATGTCTCAGCCCTTCCCCCAAAAATTTGGTGGCAAAAGATTAAATCCAGCATTTGCACGGGTGGCACATATCAGATCTCACTCTGTCTCTTTCCATGACAGTGCAGCAAACATCAAGCCCCAGCAGGCATAGAGAGACCAATATTGTTCCTAGCAGGTTTTCAAACATTGCTGGCCAGCTCCTCATCATCCTTTTTCTTTGCCAGATGAAATGTGGTGCTGGTGTCCAGAGGGATAAAGCTTTTGTGCCTGTTCATTTATTCACATTTGGTATTTATAGGCCGGCCAATCCGGTCCAGACAGCATCATCAAAACACAATGATGAACCACGATGCCAAGAATATATAAAGCAGCATAAAATTTCCAGCAGCAGAGAATAAAAGGAGACGGGCAATAACTTCCACTACAGAGTGTTGCCTTGGGTTTTTCTGTTTACAAATTCGCAAGTGCAAATTCGCATGCCAGGCGACAGAGGCAAATGGAGGTGAAACCAAGGATGTGATCCTTAGCTCAGTGCAGCAGGTGACATTGTACCCATGTGAAAGTCAGAAGTTTCTATACTACCACCATCCCAAAACCCCACATATATAACATTCCATCCTTTAGTCAGGTAAGCAAGAGACATTATTGCAGTTCTGGGATGTATTTCAGTCAGGCCAAAGTGCTTGAAAAGAGTATAGAGCAGGGTCAATGAGGGGCACAGCCTAGGGAGAGTCCTGGGGGCCAGGTTAAGAGGTCTAGAGGGCCGCATGTGGTTCAAGGGCCTGAAGCTCCCCAACCATGATGCCTAGGAATAATACGAATATGAATAAAGAATAAGAATAAGAATAATACTCCACCCATCTGACTCGGTTGCCCCAGCCACTCTGGGCAGCTTCCAACGCATAAAAACACTACAAAGCATCAAACATTAAAAACTTCCCTATACAGTCGTACCTTGGAAGTCAAACGGAATCCATTCCGGAAGTCAGTTCAACTTCTAAAACATTTGGAAACCAAGGCACAGCTTCTGATTGGCTGCAGGAAGCTCCTGCAGCCAATCAGAAGCCATGGAACCTGTGTTGGACGTTCAGGTTCCAAAGAATGTTTGCAAACCAGAACGCTCACTTCTGGGTTTGTGGCGTTTGGGAGCCAAAATATTCGAGTCGCAAGGCGTTCGTTGACCAAGCTCCGACAGTACGGGGCTGCCTTTAGATGTCTCCTAAAAGCTGTATAGTTATTTATCTGTTTGGCATCAGAAGAGAGGGTGTTCCACAGGGTGGGTGCCACTGCGGAGAAAGCCCTCTGCCTAGTTCCATGTAACTTTACTTCTTGCAGTGAGCGAACCATCAGAAGGCCCTGGGAGCTGGACTTCAATGTCAGGGCTGGATGATTGGGGAATCTAAGTCCGAGGAATCTAAGTCAGGGATAGGGAAGCTGTGGCCCTCCAGATGTTGTTCCCATCATCCTCAGCCAATGATTAGGGATGATGGGAGTTGTAGTCCAACAACATCTGGAGGGATCACATAGAATCATAGAAATGTACAGTTGGAGGGGCCCACAAGGGTCGTCTAGCCCAGCCTCCTGCAATGCAGGAATCTTTCTACCCAACGTGGGGCTCAAACCCACAACCCCAAAATTAAGGGTCTCATGCTCTATCGACTGAGCTATTCCTTCTCAGCTACAGTTTAGTCTTAGGTTTCAATCTCCCTACCTCGCATTCCGTCATGTGTATGCAACTCTACCTTTGCTTATCTCATTTAGACCAATTGTTGTTGTTGTTGTTTAGTCGTTTAGTCGTGTCCGACTCTTCGTGACCCCATGGACCAGAGCACGCCAGGCACCTCAGTCCTGCACTGCCTCCCGCCGTTTGGTCAAACTCATGCTGGTAACCTCGAAAACACTATTCAACCATCTCGTCCTCTGTCGCCCCCTTCTCCTTGTGCCCCCAATCTTTCCCAACATCAGGGTCTTTTCCAGGGAGTCTTCTCTTCTCATGAGGTGGCCAAACTATTGGAGCCTCAGCTTCAGGATCTGTCCTTCCAGTGAGCACTTAGGGCTGATTTCCTTAAGAATGGATGTGTTTGATCTTCTTGCAGTCCATGGGACTCTCAAGAATCTTCTCCAGCACCATAATTCAAAAGCATCAATTCTTCGGCGATCAGCCTTCTTTATGGTCCAGCTCTCACTTCCATACATCACTACTGGGAAAACCATGGCTTTAACTATACGGACCTTTGTTGGAAAGGTGACGTCTCTACTTCTCAAGATGCTGTCTAGTTTAGACCAATTATATAGTGCTTAATTGCAATTTTCTCTGGGTGGTGTCTAAGCTTGAATGCCATTGAGACCATTTCCGGGCTCTCTCCCCCTTATCATTTTACACTTGGTGTAAGGGTACTCAAGCACATAATTCCCATCCCTTGCATCAGTGCCAAATGTAGGGCCGCCATACACCCAGAATTTCCCAGACATAGCTGGGATTTGTCCACCGGAAATAGTGTCTGGATGGAATTTTCAAAAATTGGCAGAAATGTCCAGGAAAACCTGGGCGTTTGGCAACCCATGTTGGAAGTGGGGTTTTTTGTGTGAAGTTCAAAAACTTCTTTTTGGGGGGAGATTTTGAAAAAAAAAAGTTTGACAACTTTTGTGCCCGGATTTTCACTTTTTGAAATATGGCAACAGTAGAAACAGCACATGTACACTTGAGTGGCCGTCTTTGATGGCAACATATATGGAAGCTTCTGTTGGCAAATGGTTTTGGTGAATTTCTCCAAGAGCGTTGGCAAGTTCATCCTGCATGCAGAAGCCATCAATGGGCTTCCCTGCCGGGAATAAGGGTTCTGTTTTCACAATGGCAAAGGCCATCAAGAGCCCTTATGCCAGCCATTTGCAGGCTGTTGCAAATCTGCATTTTGAACTGCTCTGATTGGCAGAACGATAGGATGAAAGGGATGCATTGCATCTTGGGAATTGAGGGATACTAGGCAGGGAACTCCACAGGAAATTGGCCCAGGCTCTGAGAACTATACTGGGACTGTGGGATGTGTTTCTATTGTCCAGAGAAAATAGAGGAAGCTTCAGAGCAATTTAATAACCATATTTCCTATAAAAGAACCACAGCTCGCTCCCCCACCCAGCTTCTCCAACTCCTAGGGATTTTCTAAATCATTTCTATCTATTTGTTCAGCTGCTGGTGAGGAACTCTCCGGCTTCCTATCTTGATGAAGACGGGGTTGCTTACACACAATGCCCTTAAAGCACATTTAAAGTGTGTTTCCCCACTCCAAGAACCCTGGGAACTGTAGCTTATGCCTTGCAGAGCTACAGTTCCCAGCACCCTTAGCAAACCAGCTCCCAAGATTATTTGGGGTGCCTGAAATGTATGGTGGATATACAGTCAGAGAGTGCTTGGGGTGGGGTTTGGCCACACAAAAACGAGGCAGAGTAAAGGGGAAATTACAGAGCAGAAAGAAATGCATACACTCATACATGTGTGCGCATCCACACAGCCACACACACTGGCATTAAAGGGAGTGTTCAAGGAACCACTGGCACCAACTCGGGGGGGGGGGGCCTGGGCCCCCAGAAATATTTTTTTGTGGGGGTTCAGTACCCACACCATGGGACTCCGAAGTGACTTCCAGTTTCTAGCGGAAGTCTCATCGGAGGCCAGACACAACCTTCCAGTTGACATCCAAGGAATTGTGAAGCCTCTGACATGACTTCCAGGAGAAAAACAGAAGTTGCACTGGAGGTCCCGTGAGGCCTCGGAAGCACCGCTGTGTGGGTACCACTGGTGCATCAGTGTAACACAATGTCATGACATCATGATGCCATGACATCACGTTATGTCATAGGCACTATTGGGCACCCATAACCTGGTGCCCAAGTTGATGCCCTTGCAAGGAACTCACCACCTCTGCTCTGACCAGTGGGGAGCTATTTCAGGTCTTAGCAGGCCTACATCACCACCTCCTCTGCTGATATGATCTCTGTGGTGGTCACAGCTGAGACAGATCCAGATGTTCCAGTGCCCAGGAAAGTGGGAAAGTCATGGGGTTAAAGGAGGTGATTTCAACCAGTGGTGACTTGCCTTCAAGCAGGTTTGTCTCCTTGCAACACAGAGGGTGCTAGAGACCCTGTCCACCTGACATATGATTCATCTCTCCAAAAGGGTATGGGAGAATGTGATGCTAATGGCCAACACCAAGGCGAAGGTCTACCAGGTTGTGTGTTGAGCACTCTGCTTTATGGTAGTGAGTTGTGGATGTACTGGGCCCAGGGGTAACCCATGAAATGCGGTCCAGGACCGGTCCAGAATCCGAAGGTTCTGCTAGGAGTCAGTTCAACAGGGCCAAGGCAGGACACGAGGCAGGAAACCAGGCAAGGACAGGTACAGGATCTCAGACAGGATCTGGCATACAGCAATGTTACTCCCACAACCTGGGGCGGGGTCCAACAACCTTTTATCTTTGTTGGGATAATGGCCGGTCCTGATCCCCCGGTGACTCACCTCCCTGTCTCGCCCGAAGGCAAGCACTCCCCCTGTGAGTACTCAGGTCTCTCCTTCTCTCAGACCTTAGTCTCTGCAGCTCGGGAGACGTTGGTGGGTTACTAGACCCAGAGGCCGCCTCAGCCTCCCCTGAGCCAACCAGTAGTGGAGCAGCTGTAAGTGATTGCCCAGCTGGAGGCAACAAGGTAATCCTCGCATCTGGAGCCAGGGGAGGCTCAGGCCCCTGATTCGGCCCAGCTGGTGCTTGTTGCAGGGGAACCTATGCAGACTGGGGCTCTTCAGGGTCCGGCCCCAGACTGGTTCAGATGATGCCTGAGGCAAAGGATCCGGTGCAGACTGAGACTCCTCTGGTTCTGAGACCGAGCCCAAGTCCCAGGCCATCACAGTGGGTAACTTACACCCATCAATGCTTTCTACATGTGCTGTTTCAGGAAGAGTTTGGGCATCACATTGCAGGACAGAATCTCAAACAAAAACCCAGGTCTGCTCTCTGACTCTCTTACAATTACACTACCCTGGCAACTTCCATGTGAGACAAAGCCCAGAAAGACAACTTCTGTGCCCCAGTAGATAGATATTTCAGGGGGCATTCACCACTCAGAAGTGGTAACCTAACCTCTGTGCTCCCCGCGAGAACTGGGAGCACGTCAAATAAATCAAACTGCACAGCCCAACTACCAGGAACTTGAGATATGTTTAAGGAGATCTTGTATTATCTATGCTGATCATTTCCATGGGGCATATTTAAAAATAATCCTCCCCCCCAAGCAGAACTGTGGATCTTGCTGAATGGCAGCATCTTAGGACATTTTTCTCTCCCTGATAATTCATGGAAGCCGTTGTTCTCGAGGGTTATCAAGAGATTGCTGGCTGCTCCTTCCCAGTAGTGTTGCTAAGCGCCTTCTGCACTTCCTGTGTGCTTTTTATTGGCATATTTGCCGCTAATTGGCCTGAATTCTCATCCCACAGTGGTCCTGCCGAATGTTAAACTGTTATGACCTTTCTTTGTTTACAGCGTTCCACCCTGGAGAAAGTCCAGAGCCACACTCTGGAAAAAATAAATCATTTCCCATCCATCTGTTATCTGATGTGTGGCTGTTTTTCTCAGAAAATGTGCACATTCAGCTTTTCAACACTCATGCCTGGACACTCAACCACACGAGCACAATTTCGGAACTGCTCATCTGTCAATATATGAATAATGGGTTTTGTTTAATGACCATCAGAGCTTAAGAGTTCTGTACGACCTCTATGGGCCTCACATATTCAGGGCTCTTGTTCCCAAGTGACTGGCATTCAGAGGCATGCTGACCCTGAGCAAGGAGTTAGCATATAATCGTGAGGACTAGTCATGCAAATGGAGAAGGAAAACTCTGATTCTAGGCCTCCGCTGCCTTGCAGCTGTCCTCATTCAAGAGAAAGGCTTGGGGAGTAAGCACAGTGGAAAGATCCATACCTTGAGGAACATCTTTGGTGGAAGAAAGTAATAATACTCAGGAGTACTACTACTAATTTATATATACCCCGCCCATCTAGCTGGTTTCCCCAGCCACTCTGGGCGGCTTCCTACAGAATATTAAAATACAATAATCTATTAAACATTAAAAGCTTCCCTAAACAGGGCTGCCTTCAGATGTCTTCTAAAAGTCAGATCTTTATTTCCTTTGCACCTGATGGGAGGGTGTTCCACAGGGCGGGCGCCACTACCAAGAAGGCCCTTTGCCTGGTTCCCTGTTACCTCACTTCTCGCCACCAAAAGGCCCTCGGGGCTGGACCTCAGTGTCTGGGCAGAATGATGGGGGTGGAGATGCTCCTTCAGGTATACTGGACCGAGGCCATTTAGGGCTTTAAAGGTCAGCACCAACACTTTGAATTCTGCTTCAGAGTACTCTGGAGCCAGAGTAAACCCTACACAAATCCAGAGTGGAGTCCCTAAGGCAGTTGGATGGCATCTTGTATGCCTCTTTCCACAACTCCTGCAGCCAAGCTGGTACCAAATGTATGCTTTCCTTTGGACCACATCTGTGAGGCCGAGAAAGGGGTCTTGTTGTCTGGGCGGACCAGGACCTCCATACACACTGCCCAGGCTTGTGCCCCGGGGAGATCACTTTGGTGCTGCTAACAGAGCAAAAACAACGCAGGAGGCAGCAGTTATGAGTTGCTGGTCTCTGCGGCCACAGCAGGTGCTGTGATTCTCCAGCGGTTTGACTTCACCCCTGGAGGTGCACTCCATTGTCTCTCGAGACAGATGGATGCCAGCAGCAACAGTCATGCAAATGGGGCATATTAACAATGACTTATACATGGGCCAGCCGCAGAGGCTTGTGCCCAGTGGTTGGGTGGCCACTTCTGTATTGCCCAAAGGGGGCAGATCAGCATAAGAGAGATTCATTGGTAACCAGATTTCCCACTGGGTCCAGCTTCTGAGGAAAAGGTTTACATTTCTTTAAAACAGGCAATATCTAATTGTCTGCTTGTGCTCTTAACATGCATACTGTTGTCACCTGATGGCTGTAGTGATGACATGAAACATGTGTCTTTTTTTTGCCAAACAGATAACATTTGTCTTGCAATCGGCTTAGCAGTTATATTAATGCCAACTGCATAAAACTATGCTTTTATTGAGCAAGTTTTTGAAAGCGTAAAGCCATAACACATTGCCGTATTCAGAGGCTTCCATTATCGATCAACGCACCGTCTTCAGAAACAGTCCCTGAAAAGGTTTCAATTTGGCAAATGGCTTCCATGTTATTAAAAGGCACACAAGAACATTCATCTTCGGAGTAGGAGGATAAAAGAACAGATCAAAGGATGCTCAGTGAAAAGAAGGGTGTGGAGAAAATGGGAACAAAACAAACCATCACATCCAGGAAGGGAGAAATAGGCTGACCAGAATATAGTCATTTTAAGAGATTTCTTCTGGGGAAAGTGGGGAAGAGGAGGAGGATAGAATTAGGGACATGAAGAAAGAGGAAGTGAATCTAGTTATGTGAATGAATGGAATGGCACGAATAGAAACTTCTTGCTTCTTCTTGCTTCT
This sequence comes from Podarcis muralis, assembly GCF_964188315.1. Lineage (NCBI taxonomy): Eukaryota > Metazoa > Chordata > Lepidosauria > Squamata > Lacertidae > Podarcis > Podarcis muralis. Next base: position 6,838,363 of record NC_135663.1, read on the forward strand.
CTCTTGATTTCTCCCCCCAAATCTAAAGAGGCCCTCATGACCCACAGGAATTTGTGAATAACATCAGTGCAGTAGCAGAATCTAGGGTTTCTTTATAAGGCATGACATTTCTATGTATCCCCCACCCACCTCCACTGTTCTGATTTAGCAGATGATGAATTGTTATTTCCTATTTATATGGTGTACTCAGGGTGCTCAGTGAAGCCCCAAAGGACATAGGAAGAGGCTGTGAGCTTCTTCTTCTTCTTCTTCTTCTTCTTCTTCTTCTTCTTCTTCTTCTTCTTCACAATGTAACAAGCTTTATTAATAGTCTTATAATACATTACACATATATAGTACATCTCATAAAATAAATTGAGATTTCAATCACATACATGCACACACAAAAACATATACTTGTCTTTTCTTACATAGTTATAAACCTTAAGCTTCAGCTGTGCTTATGTTACTTTTTATGTGGTTATTAACAAAGATTAGGGACGCGGGTGGCGCTGTGGGTAAAAGCCTCAGCGCCTAGGGCTTGCCGATCGAAAGGTCGGCGGTTCGAATCCCCGCAGCGGGGTGCGCTCCCGTTGCTCGGTCCCAGCGCCTGCCAACCTAGCAGTTCGAAAGCACCTCCGAGTGCAAGTAGATAAATAGGGACCGCTTACTAGCGGGAAGGTAAACGGCATTTCCGTGTGCGGCTCTGGCTCACCAGAGCAGTGATGTCACGCTGGCCATGTGACCCGGAAGTGTCTCCGGACAGCGCTGGCCCCCGGCCTATAGAGTGAGATGGGCGCACAACCCTAGAGTCTGTCAAGACTGGCCCGTACGGGCAGGGGTACCTTTACCTTTACCTTAACAAAGATTATTAACAAAAATTATTAAGAAAAAATATCATAAAAACTTTGGACTTCCTGTCAATTCCCATTGTATGGTTTTATTCTAATAGTGAATGTACCTACCATTATTAATCTATTCTTTATATATTCTCTAATACATTCTTACAACAATTCGTACTGTTGATCCTATATTTCTTTATCCAAGGTCATTCAAATGCTGCCATAGATGAAAAAACCATTGGCTATCGCCAATAGAGGCAAAGGCCATCAAAAGGAAGAACATGAAAGGAACCTGGCTAACATATAATTCACTACTGATAGAGGAGGATGGCCTATTTAAGATTAGAAAATACGAGGGAAGTAAAGATCAGCTCTCAGGTTGGCTGGAATACCATCAAATTTATGAGACATAAACTGGATAAAAAGAATGGATTTGACAACGAGTCCTCAAAATTTGAAAAGGAATTACTAAATAATAAAGCTAAGACAATTTCAAGAATTTACCAACTCCTCCTTGACTGGGAAGTCAAGGAAGAGGAGGTCAAGGCAGTTATGATCAGAAGGGCACAAGATATTGGTCGTCCCATAATGCTGGCAGAATGGGAAAACCTTTGGAAAACAACTATGAAATTTATGACATGTTACAATATTGAAGAGAACATGCTAAAGATTCACTATGGATGGTATCTTATACCGTCAAGGCTTTCCAGGGTGTATAAAAATATTGTAACTGTTGGAGGTGTGGGGAAAGTAATGGAGACATGTATCACATGCCATGGACATGTAGGAAAATAAGAGAATTCTGGGGCCTCGTCTATGATGTGCTGAAAAAAATCTTTGGAACAACATTTTTTTAAAAGCCAGAAGCTTTTTTGTTAAGCATTTTTGGTAAAGATATCCCGAAAAGCTTAAGAGAAATATTTCTATACACTATGGTGGTGGCCTGAACACTAGTAGCAAAGAACTGGAAAGGGGAAATTTTTCCAACTATAATGGTCTGGCAGAATAAGTTACAAGAATATGGCTTTCAGTGGTGGAGCAGCAGGTGGAGCCTGATCCCATGGCAGGCAGAACCAACTAACCCTGTTTTTGCGGTGGCGCTGTGGGTTAAACCACAGAGCCTAGCACTTGCCGATCAGAAGGTAGGCGGTTTGAATCCCAGGGACGGGGTGAGCTCCAATTGCTCAGTCCCAGCTCCTGCCAACCTAGCAGTTCGAAAGCATGTCAAAGTTCAAGTAGATAAATAGGTACCACTCCGGCGGGAAGATAAACGGCATTTCCGTGCATTTCTCTGGTTCGCCAGAAGCGGCATAGTCATGCTGGCCACAGGACGCGGAAGCTGTACGCCAGCTCCCTCGGCCAGTAAAGCGAGATGAGCGCCGCAACCCCAGAGTCGGCCACGACTGGACCTAATGGTCAGGGGTCCCTTTACCTTTACCTTTCTTTCTTGCTGAGTTCTACAAGGGCAACACTGAGACTCAGAAGGAAGAGGAAGCTGTCAGGCAGGACCACAAACCTGGAGGGGTGGTAAGAAAGAAGTCAGGCAGGTGGGAGATGCTGAGACATTGCCTCCTTTGCCCTGATGTAACAACTTCTGCTGCTCCCTTTTACAGAAGCATCTACACTTTGGTGAAGTTCCAGACTTTAAATCTGAGTGCACCTTTTAAAATTTAAGTCAGTCTTTGTATCATTTCTCTAACTTCCGTCCCCAGCCCCTCCACAAAACCCATCACATATGGTAGTCATGGGGCTCTTTTGCTCTATCTCTCCAAAATTGGGAAATACCTTACGAAAAGAGAGAGAGAAAGAAATAAGGGATGCTTTATCAGTATATTCTATTTACTGTGCATTCAGAGCTAATAACACCAGCTGGTGGAAGGACAGCAAAATGCATTACAGTGCAGTTCAACTGGAATTTTAATGCCCTGTAACACAAGATTGCATTTTTATGTATCCCAGTGAATACATTAAATGTTTGGCGCTGAGAAACTGTCAGCCTCAAAAGGGGGAATAATAAAGGAACACATCCTCTAATCAGTTGCATGGGGGTTACATCTGGATGATGTTTCTGAATCCTGTTGAGCTATTCCACATTTAGTCCCAGACAAACACCTTTTCAATTTAGCCCCCAAGCTATTTCCATACATCTTTTCTCCCTCCCACCCCCAACCCATCCTCCTCACTTCTACGTCCTTTGAAATGTGTGAACAATTTTCTATTCCATTGCTTTTCCAATGGACTGTCAGACAAGTGTGAAGAAACGCAGAATATTTATGAAAAGCAGAAACTGTATAGCACTAGAAACATGCCTAATGTTGGGATTCTATGCATGTCTGTTCAGAGGGTCTGCCCTACTGCATTTTAAAGGATCTTGCTGCCAGGTCAATATGTAGAGGAGTGTAGCCTCAGGCTTACCCAGGAGAAGATAGGGATAGTGCAAGCTCACCTAATTCCATGAGCAATCTGTGAACCGAAACACACAAATTTGCCTTCAAAATCTGTACTCCTCTGAGTTGTGCACCACAGTTCCCCAATGTAAATGCATATCTTAGGGAATATAGTCTATACATATGCATATAATTAGTGGGGAAAGAAAAAAATGCATTGCATTAAGCAAAATGGCATTCAAAAGCCAAAATTGCAGACAGGCTGTGTATTTTAAGAGATATGCAGATTAAAATGCTGATGAATTTATGTCCACCAGGACATATGGCAGCCCTCAGATGGGACGTCCCTATTTTCATCAGTGAAATGTTGGAGGGTACGAGGTAGACAATTAGTCTGGCTTAGGATAAGACAGTTTCATATGCTCCTTGGATCTGATAGGATGGGGTTAAACTCTTGGCTCCCAGTCCTGGCCTAATCACACTGCTTTTAGGAGGAGGATGAAATCCTCACCCCCCACAATCACTCCATAGGGCACACAATCCTATTTCCCCCCGCTCTCTTTTATTCACTCTAGATCAAGAGCGTGAGAAGCAGGGGTGGCCTAAGGCAGTTGGCACCTGAAGCAAACCACAAAACCATGCTGCTTCTCCTAGATCAGGGGAGAAGGAGGGGAGTGAAAACCTACATCAGGAACAAGGGTGGGAGGAGACCAGCAGAGGGCGCTGTGGAGGCAGCAGATCTGGCCTCCAAGGAAAGCGCCACAGTCGTCACTGCCACCATGGGAGCGGCAATGGGCAATACATTCCTTGGTGTCTGGATCTGCTGCCCCAGTGGATCCTGCCACCAGCAGTTGTCCCGCCTTGCCTCATGGGTGGGTCAGTACAGGTAAGAAGATCCTGCAGGATCAGGCCTATGGTCTTCTGGTCCTTGGCCCAGTATACCTAAAGGAGCATCTCTATCCCCATCGTTCAGCCCAAACACTGAGGTCCAGCTCTGAGGGCCTTCTGGCGGTTCCCTCACTGCGAGAAGAGAATACCTGTATACCTGAAGGAGTGTCTCCACCCCCATCATTCAGCCCGGACACTGAGATCCAGCGCCGAGGGCCTTCTGGCGGTTCCCTCATTGCGAGAAGTGAGGCTACAGGGAACCAGACAGAGGGCCTTCTCGGTAGTGGCGCCCGCCCTGTGGAACGCCCTCCCATTAGATGTCAAAGAGATAAATAATTACCTGATATTCAGAAGACATCTTAAGGCAGCCCTGTTCAGGGAAGTTTTTAATATGTAACGCTGTACTGTTTTAACACTGATTGGGAGCCGCCCAGAGTGGCTGGGGAAACTCAGCCAGATGGGCGGGGTATAAATAATAAATTATTATTATTATTATTATTAACCAGGCAGAGGGCCTTTTCAGTGGTGGCACCCACCCTGTGGAACGCTCTCCCATCAGATGTCAAGGAAATAAACAACTATCTGACTTTTAGAAGACATCTGAAGGCAGACCTCTTTAGGGAAGTTTTTAATGTTTGATGTTTAATCGTGTTTTTAATATTCTGCTGGGAGCTGCCCAGAATGGCTGGGGAAACCCAGCCAGATGGGCGGGGAATAAACAAACAAACAAACAAAATAATTATCCTGTTCTCACAGTGGCAGGAATTTGCTTTTTGTAAACAACCACCCCCACCCCAAAACACCTTTCTGAGAAGCAACTTTTTTTATAAATTGGAAGACCGTACTTTATGCAATTTCCAACATCATAAATTGTAAAGGGGCGGTGTGAGGAGAGTCTGTGCTGTTGTTGGAATGGCTGTGGCGTTTGAGAATTACGATGAGGCCAGTCTGAGTCATGCCTGGTCGTAGTTGAACAGTCTGCCATAAGGGGAGGACAAAAAGTGTATTCCAAGAACTTAATTATCTGAAGAGTTATGGTTAGCATTTTAAAGTTCCTCTAAGGGCAGGGTGATCTGGCGTCTAAGAACGCGAGGATATGGAGCCTTCCGTCTGCAACTGCCCTTGTCCTCATAATTAGGGATGTGCAACACCTATTTTCACAGATGCTGCCTTCATTAGAAACTAGCAGTGCAGGTTCGGGGCACTATTCTGGAAGAGGAAATCAGCCCAATTTTTGCAATGCTAATGCGAATAATTGCTGCACATTAAGTATGCCCTACTATCCACTGCCTCGGTTGGCTTATTTGTGCATCCCATTCCCCATTCAAAAAGTACAGGCAGCTCCCTAGGCGAAATAATGCAGATCTGAATCATTAGCTCATCACAAGTGTGCGATTGACTTGCTTTTTCATCCATTCATTCAGCTCTCCCCAACAATTCTCATGTAACAGTATTCTGAAACCTGCTGCCTGCTCAGTAAACAATGTAATTCTTATTTTTTTTTTATTGTTAAGAAGGAGTGGAATGTCACAACTGCTTGGCAGCATCCCTCCTAGCAGTAATTTATATCTTACAGCTGCAGGATCGTGTGCAATAGACCGCAGGCACAATCCACTGGGAACGGTGTTTGCACCAACTCCATTGGAGTGAATGAGAATGATTGTGCCCCTGGGTTTTAGATAAGGATAAGGCAAGCTTTTAATTTGCAGAGGGATGGGGGAGATATTGCCAAAAGAAAAAAAAAAACCAAGGACACATTTTAAACTGGTGCATGCACACAGATAATTGTGTCTATAGGTGGTGGGGTTTTTTGTTTGTTAAAGTCATACAGGTTGTAAACATGGGGAGAGAGACATTTTAAATGCAACTGTTTTCATTAAGGCAATGAATCATAGAGTTGGAAGGTACCCTAAGGATCATCTAGTCCAGCCCTCTCAGTCCAGCCTAATCTCAGCTAAAGAATCCCTGACAGATGGCCATCCAACCTCTGCTTAAAAACCCTCAGTGAAGGAGAGTCCATCACCTCCCGAGGGAGATCGTTCCACTGTCGAACAGCTCTCACTGTCAGAAAGTTCTTCCTGATGTTTAGTCAGAATTTCTTGCAAGTTGAATCCATTGGTTCAGGTCTGATCCTCTGGAGCAGCAGAAAACAAGCTTGTTCCATCTTCCATGCAATAATAATAATAATAATAATAATAATAATAATAATAATAATAATAATTTATTACTTATACCCCACCCACCTGGCCAGGCCTCCCCAGCCACTCTGGGCGGCTTCCAACAGGATATTAAAAACATGATAAAACATCAAACATTAAAAACTTCCCTAAGCAGGGCTGCCTTCAGATGTCTTCTAAAAGTCAGATAGTTGTTTGTTTCCTTGACATCTGATGGGAAGGCATTCCATGGGGCAGGCGCCACTACCAAGAAGGCTCTCTGCCTGGTTCCCTGTTACCTCACTTCTCGCAGTGAGGGAACTGCCAGAAGGCCCTCGGAGCTGGACCTCAGTGTCCGGGCTGGATGATGGGGGTGGAGATGCTCCTTCAGGTATACTGAGCCGAGGCCATTTAGGGCTTTAAAGGTCAGCACCAACACTTTAAATTGTCCCTCTTGAATATTTTTGAAGATATTCAACTTCGTCATGTAGACAAAGGGGCCCAGCCCTACCATTGGGCAGAGTGAGGTGGTGGATGCTGTGAGGTGGGGACAGGGGGAGTGGTGGCTGGCCCCTGGTCATCCCTCCTGAGCCACACAGCCATCTCTATCCTCCTGAGTTAGCGCCCCACAGTTTGTGATGTTCACTGAAGGCTGCTGTGGACTGGCTGGCTGCCTTTCCCAGGGACCTTCTCTCAATGTGTCATAAAGAGTAACACAGGAATAGGCTGCTGAACAAGTGAGCAAACAGAGAGTGTCACGAATTCTCTGCGGCGCTTTAGCAGAAATGCTCAGAGTTCCAGGTTCTTCAGTGCAGTGCAGTATATTTATTGCAGGTGGCTCTGTGGGTAAAAGCCTCAGCGCCTAGGGCTTGCTGATCGAAAGGTCGGTGGTTCGAATCCCCACGGCGGGGTGCGCTCCCGCTGCTCGGTCCCAGCGCCTGCCAACCTAGCAGTTCGAAAGCACCCCCGGGTGCAAGTAGATAAATAGGGATCGCTTACTAGCGGGAAGGTAAACGGCGTTTCCGTGTGCGGCTCTGGCTTGCCAGAGCAGCGGTCACGCTGGCCACGTGACCTGGAAGTGTCTCCGGACAGCGCAGGCCCCCGGCCTCTTGAGTGAGATGGGCGCACAACCCTAGAGTCTGTCAAGACTGGCCCGTACGGGCAGGGGTAGCTTTACCTTTACCTTTTATATATATAAAAAGCAGAGACATCACCTTGCCAACAAGTTAAAGCTATGGTTTTCCTAGTAGTGATGTATGGAAGTGAGAGCTGGACCATAAAGAAGGCTGATCACCGAAGAATTGATGCTTTTAAATTATGGGGCTGGAGCAGACTCTTGAGAGTCCCATGGACTGCAAGAAGATCAAACCGATCCATTCTGAAGGAAATCAGCCCTGAGTGCTCACTGGAAGGACAGATCCTGAAGCTGAGACTCCAATACTTTGGCCACCTCATGAGAAGAGAAGACTCCCTGGAAAAGACCCTGATGTTGGGAAAGTTGGAGGGCACAAGGAGAAGGGGACGACAAAGGACGAGATGGTTGGACAGTGTTCTCGAAGCTACCAGCATGAGTTTGACCAAACTGCGGGAGGAGTGGAAGACAGGAGTGCCTGGCATGCTCTAGTGGGGTCACGAAGAGTCGGACACGACTAAACGACTACAAGAACAACAACAAGAAAAAGTGGGACGCGGGTGGTGCTGTGGGTTAAACCACAGAGCCTAGGACTTGCCTATCAGAAGGTCAGTGGTTTGAATCCCTGTGACGGGGTGAGCTCCCGTTGCTTGGTCCCTGCTCCTGCCAACGTAGCAGTTTGAAAGCATGTCAAAGTGCAAGTGGATAAATAGGTACCACTCCGGCTGGAAGGTAAACAGCATTTCCGTGTGCTGCTCTTGTTCACCAGAAGTCGCTTAGTCATGCTGCCCACATGACCCGGAAGCTGTACACCGGCTCCCTCAGCCAATAAAGTGAGATGAGTGCCGCAACCCCAGAGTCGACCACAAGTGGACCTAATGGTCAGGGGTCCCTTTACCTTTATGGAAAAGTGGGACATTCTGGGATCAAATCACAAACTGGGACTGATTTTGTAAATCTGGGATTGTCCCTGGAGAATAAGGACATGGAGGGTCTGTATGTGGCCTGCCCTGCTCCTGGACCCCTCCCTCCATTGCCCCTGTAGCGGTGAGATTCAACAGTCAATTGGACTGGTTGCTGTGCATGGGATCTTGTGGGACATCTTGGCCTTTGCCCCATGCACCAAAATGTCTTGAACCAACCCAGACTTGCACACCTCCTAGTTCATCAAGACTGCTGTGTTTCAATGGGAGTATGTTGAGTTTGTTGTAGGAGATGATGATGGGGATGCTGGTGGGGTTGCATACTTGCAAAGCATCCCTGAACCCGGAGGAGACTGCTTTGTGTCAACAAAGAAACCTGCAAGAACAATCCATTCACAGGCAGCAAAAAGGGACAGGAAGTTCCTTTGGCATTAAGCTCCCAATGAATAATTTAGCCTATTTCAGTGAGAACCGAGGGGTTGCTTGACCTCCTGTATTCAGAGGAGACCTATGAAGATAATAATAGCTCCAGAAGACAAAACAGAAGGAGAAAATCTGATGGAGCTGTGGCCTAATGAAAACAAGGGGTGGGTGGGAAGACTGTGGGAGGATGTGTTGACTGTATCTGTCATGAATGGCTGGCCGAATTCTCTAAATTCTCTGTTGCAGATTTTCCCTGGATGTGCAAATTTGCATGAAATATTCTCATAAAAAAATGAGCAGTTACCATCAACGATTCCTAAAGTGGCTGTTAACCACTGAGAGTATCTGACAGATGACTTGTAATGGGGTTCAGTAAAGTTCCTTATAATATTATTTGTTCAGTTAACCAACTGGGAAGCATGTACTTGAAGAACCAGGGGTGGCTGTGTGTGTGTCATGAATCGAAAGCTGAATTTCGTGGTTAGATGTTGACATTAAAATCCAAATGGAAAAATGTGAAAATTGTCTGTCTGTCTGCCTGCCTGCCTGTCTGTCTGTCTGTCTATCTATCATGTTTCACTTCTAGTAGTAACAGTTTTGAAATATTGGATTTAAGGGTGCTGGTGAATTGTATTCCCATCTTTCCATAGAAAACCCACTTAGCACAGCAGGTATTCTCTTACTCCAACTGGGGTGGATGGGCACAGGAGCATAGGAAGCTGCCATACAGAGATCGACCAATGATCCATCCAAATTAGCGATGTCTACAATGACTGATTTCGTCATGCTGGCCACGTGACCCGGAAGTGTCTTCGGACGGCACCGGTTCCCGGCCTCTTGAGCGAGGTGAGCACGCAACCCAAGAGTCAGACACGACTGGCCCGTACGGGCAGGGTTACCTTTACCTTTACAATGACTGATAGCAGCTCCTCCAGGCAGGACCAGCCCACTTATGAGGTGGACTGAAGCAGCTGCCTCGGGCGGCCAAATCCTATGGTGCAGCACCCCTGTGGGTGCCCCTCCTGCCCATGGCACTGCGGCATGACCTGCGTAAGCAAGGCTTGGCAGTGGGGTGCTGGGGGTGGGGAGAAGTGGCATCTACCAATTTTCCCTCAGGTGGCAAAACAGAACGGGCCGCCCCTGTTACCAGGATTTCCAGTAGGGGATATTCCCAGCCCTACCTAGAGATGCCAGAGATAGAAACCACGACATGCAGAACAGTTGTTCTACCACTGAGCTTTGGACCACAGAGATCAGCCCTTGTGTGAGGGCAGCCTTGAATGACCAACCTTCCACAACATGGTGTCCACTGAAACTCTTTGGACTGAAGTTCCCATCACCCTTGACCATTGGCCATGTTGACTGAGTCCTATAAAATCTGTAGGACACGGGATGGGGAAATATGGTCTACACACAGAGTGATAGTGGCGCTCCAGGGTTTCATGCAAGAGTCTTTGATCACATCCACAGCCTTCACTGAAAGCCAGTCCATAGGACTGTAACAATCATGGCTTCCTCCAAAGAATTATGGGAGCTGTAGTTTACCGAATGATGTTGCTGTTTAGTCGTTTAGTCATGTCTGACTCTTCGTGACCACATGGACCAGAGCATGCCAGGCACCACTGCCTCCTGCAGCTCGGTCAAACTCATGCTGGTAGCCTCGAGAACACCGTCCAACCATCTCATCCTCTGTCGTCCCCTTCTCCTTGTGCCCTCCATCTTTCCCAACATCAGGGTCTTTTCCAGGGAGTCTTCTCTTCTCATGAGGTGGCCAAAGTATTGGAACCTCAGCTTCAGGATCTGTCCTTCCAGTGAGCACTCAGGGCTGATTTCCTTCAGAATGAATCGGTTTAATCTTCTTGCAGTCCATGGGACTCTCAAGAGTCTCCTCCACCATTGCCGAATGATAATTACCTTTAAAAAACTACAGTTCCCAGATTTCTTTTGGGAAACCCATGTCTTTTAAATTTGAATGTGACCTTTCTCAGATTTACCTCGAGATGCTGGGGACTGGACCTGTGACCTTTTTAGGCAAAGAGATGCTCTACCACAGAGCTATGGTTCTTCCAATGGGGCCTCTGATCCTGGCTCCAGGTATTTTGATGGAGCTGCTCTTGTGAGGGAGAATTTCCGAAGAAATGCTGGGCTTTGTTTTTATGAAACTCTGTGAGGTTTCCCCCCTTCCTGGTGGCTTTTAACAAATGAATAAATTCACGATATTAGGCATTTCATTTTTTATTCTATTTTATTGCTGCATTTTATTGGCTATAACGGTGTTATTGCAGTTTTCTTCTTTGGTTGTGAACCGCTTTCAGGGGTTGCGTGCATGTGCTTTTAAAGAAAATGGGATAAAAACGGTTTTGCACAAATAAATTGACCAATGAGGTTATTATAGCCAGAAGCAATTTATGCGGAAAGTGTGACCGTGGATGGAACAGGGTAGCCGCTTGCTCATTGCCAAAATAGAGGGCAAAAGAGGATACATAGATTTGCATTTGTTCTTTTGTTTGTGAAGACCCAAACTGAGAAACAATGGCTTTGATTTAAACAGAAATACAATGCATCTCACCCTGGTAGGGAAGACTGTGAGCAGAGGACTCTTATGCCTGCTCAGTCTGCTGTCTAGGTTCTCAGTGATGATGGACAACTTCAGTGGCAGGTCTTGAGCACAGTTATACTCTCACCACTTGTGATTCACAGTGACTGGCATTCAAAGGCACAGGGACTCCAATAATAATAATAATAATAATAATAATAATAATAATAATAATAATAATAAATTTATACCCCGCCCATTGGCAGCTTCCAACAAAATATTAAAATACAGTAATGCATCAAACATTAAAAGCTTTCCTAAACAGGGCTGCCTTCAGATGTCTTCTAAAAGTCTGGTAGTTGTTGTTCTCTTTGACATCTGGTGGGAGGGCATTCCACAGGGCGGGTGCCACTACTGAGAAGGCCCTCTGCCTGCTTCCCTGTAACTTGGCTTCTCGCAGTGAGGGAACTGCTAAAAGGCCCTAGGCGCTGGACCTCAGTGTGCGGGCAGAACAATGCGGGTGAAGATGCTCTTTCAGATATACTGGACTGAGGCCGTTTAGGGCTTTAAAAGTCAGCACCAACACTTTGAATTGTGCTCGGAAACGTACTGGGAGCCAGTGTAGGCATTGAAGACCAGTGTTATGTGGTCTCGGCGGCCACTCCCAGTCACCAGTCTAGCTGCCGCATTCTGGATTAGTTGTAGTTTCCTGGTCACCTTCAAAGGTAGCCCCACGTAGAGCGCATTGTAGTAGTCCAAGCGGGAGATAACCAGAGCATGCACCACTCTGGCGAGGCAGTCCGTGGGCAGGTAGGGTCTCAGCCTTCACTGGTTCTGATTTGAAAGAGAGGTAGAGCTGGGTATCATCCACATATTCATTGACACCCAGCCCAAACCTCCTGACGATCTCTCCCAGCGGCTGCATGTAGATGTTGAAAAGCATGGGGGAGAGGGCAGAACCCAACTGTGTCACAAGTCACCAACTAGCCATAATGTGTAGCAAAGTGGGATTCAAACCAGAGTCTCCTCACCAGCACTAATGTGATGACACCACACAGCAAGGGTGAGCAAATTTCAACCTGCTCCCACTCCCACTTCCATTCCATTTTTGTTTCCATTTAAAAAGGTGGGAGGTGAGCTTGCCCTGCGTTTTTATCCTGAACCCCACCCAATTCAGGTGGCACTTTCAATATTTCCAAAATTTGGCCCAGCCATAGAAGTAACAGAACATCTCTTGATGGGCAGAGCGACTGTGCAGTTCTGTTTTCTAACAGCCAAGACGGCCCATAAAATCCTGGATGAATTTAGCAGGACCTCTTGTTGTGCTCCATGCATCAGGTCTCTCAAGTCTCCCAATCCAACTTCCTTCTATTGCACTCCAAATCCTCATGGCAAAGCCAAGTCAGCAAATGTTTTTGCCTTGGAAAAGTATGTCTGTTTATTGGGGTGAGGAGGAATGGGGTATGCGGCTTTGTCAACAGCACAGCTGTTGCCGCCTCCTCTCTCTTTGCAATGGCTTCTTTGGTGACTTCCAGCTGTCTCAAGGAAATTCCTTGCACTCTCATATTCCCCTTGTATCCAGGCTGTCAAGGGGAGCCACTGGCTCGTTGAAAGCTGCACTCAGCTGCATGGTTTCAATCGTTTTCCCCAGTGTCTTCCCCTCTCTTTTCAACTCATCTCATGGAGTCCCAAGGGATATTTTGGCAAGGAAATAATCTGGCCAGTTTATCTGTTGTTGTTCCGATAGTGTGTGGGAACAGCTTACAAAGGACACCATTGCATTGTTTTCCCTTGGGAGTAAACAAAAGGAAATAAAAAAAGGAGAGTGAATGAAATGTGTGTTTGTGTGTTTGTAATTTGATTTATATATCTTTCTCAAATAAATAAACATCTCTCATCACTGCACAATAAAGCATGGGGGTCATTCCAATATGGATTTTGCATGGGGATCATTCCAATATGGATTTTCCCTTAAACTAAAACTGAGTAAACACCAGCAATTTAAAGTAGCACACTATTTTATTCCCCCTTCTCTCTTTATTCTCTCTCTCTCTCTCCACACACACACACTCATGCTTCCCTTTGTTGTCTTGCAGGACAACTGTAGCATTTTTCTTTAAAGTCTACAAGGTTAGGGTATATTTTGCTTCTCTGGGGGCTCATTCACTTGCCTTGCTGCTTTCCCCGAGCAAAGCGTTCTCTTTACCACTGAAACAGAAGAAACATCAATTGGGTTTTCTATGGATTGATGTTCTCTCTGACGCAACTCTAAAGAGCAGGTTTTCCCAGGGAAAGCAGTGGGACAAACAGAAAACTGGGCCTAGAAAGTGTGGGACCAGTGGAAAACCGCTTGGACTCATGATTTCTAGCCATGGGAGAAGCGGAAGTGTGGATGAGTCCTATATCTTACTATATCATAATATTGTAAGCCTTTCATCATGCTGCAGTTCATGTGGCTGCCAGTAGGTGAAGTGGTGGGGTGAACTGTGAAGGGAGGGTTTGGGAAAGCTGTGAGGGTGTAATCCAAGGTGTATGTGAGGTGTAAAGGGCGAGGTTTGGTCAGAAGTGAAGAGAAGAGGGGTTGGCCAAGTGAAATAAACAGCAGTAATACTACTCCACATTAGAGCATTGTTGTGCAGGGATAATGTATTAGGTCATATCCAGAGGGCCATTGTATTACGAGGAGCTGGGGTGATGCTCTGCAAATGTCGCCTATGGATGCCCTCAAAGATGCCCAGACACAGACCTTAGCCTAGCACTTGCTGGTAGTAAGTCTATGGGTAGATTTGTAGAGCAGAATTCTATAAGGGTTCGTCTTAGCTTGCAGCTAGAATCAGTGCTCATTATAGAAAAGCTACCTGACTGAAAGAGTGGGAGAAATGGGGTCATGTGCCTTTGGAGATATGGCCACCTGGGTACCCATGTGAGTCACAAGACACTGACTCTCCTGTGCTGAGAATCACAAGATTCTTGCAGCCGTCAGATCCCTTTGTAGTCCACCATTGACTTCTCCTCTGACCTTGCCAGACATAAACATAGACCTGGGAAGGTGACCCTAAGCACATGTGATCAAGTGCCATCAGGCCCCCTAGCTAGTATATAAAGCGCAAATGCATCAAGAACCAATGCAGACCTTGCTGTTGGCACTGATGCTGCAACTTACAGGAAGCCCTAAGCACTGCTCAAGAAGGTAAAGAGATTTTCTGGTAGCAGATGGGGCCAGAAGATGTTGTCTGCTTTGTTCTCTTGTTTTCCTCATTCTGTAAATGAAACCTGTAGAAGAGCAACTTTGGTGGTCTTCATTACCCATCTGGAATGTGTGGCAGCGCAGGCTGTGTCACAGAATCATAGAGTTGTAGAGTTGGAAGAGACCCCAAAGGTCATCGAGTCCAACCCCCTGCCTTGCAGGAATCTCAACTAAATCATACATGACAGGTGGCCATCCAAGCTCTGCTTAAAAACCTCCAAGGAAGGAGAGTCCACAACCTCCCGAGGGAGACCGTTCCACTAGATGCTAACTACCGTATTTTTCTGTGTATAAGACGCCCCCATGTATAAGACAACCCCTATTTTTTTTAAAAACCCAGAATTAAGAAATTAAGTTCCTTAGCTTTTTTTTGGGGGGGGGGGGAGGTCACTTTCGCCAGTCGCTCACCTGCCTGCCCGCCACTGCCGATCGCTTGCCACAGCTTCTGCCAATTGCACACCTCGCTGCAGCCGCCACCAACAGCCTCCCCGCCCACTTGCCACAGCCGCCAATCGCCTGTCCAATTGCCACAGCCGCAGCCAATCACCAGCAGGCTTTGCCGCAGCCACCAATCACCTGCCCAATCGCCGCTGCCGATCTCCTGCTTGCTGCTGCCATTAATCACACGTCTCCCCTCTGCATTCACTATCTGTGTATAAGACAACACTCAATTTTTGCCTATTTTTTTAAAGCAAAAAGCATCTTATACACGGAAAAATACGGTACCTCTCCGATCTTCCCTGGCTATTGGCTGTCTGACTGGGGCTGATGTCACCTTGGCTGCCTCTGTTGTAAGGATTATAACAAGAACACTGCAAGCTGCTCTCTGAATGCAAAATATTAATTACGATAAAGCTAGCATGCTGGCTTGTGCTCACAATACAACGAGGACTTCCAGGAGCGCATATGATTAAACACAGAAACGACAGCACTTAACGGAATCAGTTTACTTTTTCTGAGAGAGAAAGAAATACAATCCATAGCTCCTGATAAGCAGGAAGAATACTCCCAGCGCCCTCCTCCCGAGTGATCCCAAATGAGGAAGCATCAGACATAATAGAATTTAGCAATTTAACAAGCCACTGAAAGATGTTGGCAGATGTTCCGTGGATGTTTGGCAAGCTGAATCAGCGGGGAAATAATAAAGCCATGATAATACAGTCCTTAGATTGACTCAGAACAATACAAGACACAAACCCATTTAATAGGGGGGAAAAAACACCTATTCCCTTCCTTTGCATAATTAATTGAGCTTCTGAGATGTCAGGTTTTTTCTCTGCAAAGAACTTGGACTTTTTTTGGCAACTCTCAGAGTGGCAGGCAGGCGCTGTGCAAAGAGAAAAGAGGCAAAGGATACATGGAAATATCTGTGGGGATGTGTGTCGTATCTGAAGAATGCAGGAAACAGCTAAAATTAACTTGTTGAGGCTGGTCTTTTAGGAGAAATGGGGCAATATTCTACCAAACTCAGTCTGCCCTCAGGCAGTTGCCACCTGCCTAGCTGTCTCCAAGTTTAAAAGACCAAGACCTGGTTGTGCTACCTCACTCCTGCATTTAAAGAGAGATGTTGTGTGACGTCATGTGACGTGCAATGGGCCCCCTGAATGTTGGATGCAACTTGGCGCCTCTGCTTTGAGCCCCATGTTGGGGGAAAGATTCAATTCTGCGATTCAATTCTGTGATTCAAGCAGCACATTCCCAGCTTGTGATTCCCAGCCAACTGGTATCAATATACATATCAAGACTTTGAGATTAGACCACCGAAGAAGCCCGGAAAACTATCTTGGGAGTGTGCTACCTGCAAGCCCCAGTTAAAGGGCCCCATTGGGGGCAAACAGCGGCCTTTTGATAACTTGGACTGCCAGGGCGAAACAGGTGCAATACGCTGACACCCTGTCTATTAACACCTATCTACAATTCTACTAGCATCTCTTGGTATTGTGAATATCACCGAACTTACCTTTTGTTGGTATCTTCATGAACTTATCTAAAAGACTGAGTTAAGCATTTGAAAAATCTGTTGAAACCAGACATTATAAGTTTGTTTTAGACTGGGTAGTTTGCAAGTCTTTGAGGCTTTGTTTAATGTTTTGTATATTTCTCAGAAGGTTGATAAAGTATGTATAATTATTGTTCTGTATATTAATCGCCAACGTATTGCATGAGTCGCACTACAACTAGTATTCAGAAGCATACTGCCCCCAGAGGCAGACCGCAAACTCCTCAACTTCAATAAGATTTTCCCCACCCCACCCCGATGTTTTCTCCACCATGTTCCCTGCAACTGGAAATTCCACAAAGGGGTTACGCAGTTTGAGAAACTCTGGCTTGCATCTTTTGACAAAGCTCTCCTCCAGCCCCAGACATCTGGGAATGACAGAGAAACTTGTTGACTCAACAGGCTTCGGAAAGGAAAGCCAATGGTAAGGCATGTCTCAGAGAGAAGAAAACAGGGTAGAATGACACGAAAACATCCCTACCGCTAACCTAGGAACAAAAATAAGTCCATGCATCAACAGCTTTGTGGCAGACAACTGAAAGCAGGCAATGGGGTGAGGCAAAAGAGGTGTGGCCACTTCCAACAGATGCGCCAGCAAAAGATACCAGAATGATTAAATATTAATATTAGTATTTGTTCTTACAGACCTCAGAGCATAGTGACAGTGCTTTTGCCAGTGGCTTTTTTACTCGTATTTTTTGTGGTTTTTATGTTTTTTTATGACTGTCGTCTCCCTGAAATTCTATGAGAGGAAAGGGGTGGGTATCTGCTTGGCATGCAGAAGGTTCTGAGTTCCATTCCCGGCATCTGCAGAGAACCCTGATGGAAATCCTAGAGAGCATCTGCCAGTCAGTGTAGACAATACTGAGATAGACGGAACGATTGGCTGGCTCAGTAGAAGGCAGCTTCCTGTGTTCTGGTCTGGAGAACCACACGAGTTACATATATGCCCGTATATAGTCTGGATATTGTGTGCTTCTGTTACTCAACAAAAGTATTGTTCTGTGGGAAGAGCCCCAAGGAAATTTTGGAGAGATGCTCCCAGTCAGGGCAGATCCTCCAAGTGTCCTTATTTTCCAGGCACAGTCGTGGATTTACTGAAGCCATCCCAGTTTCTGATGTGATCCCAGAATGTCCTGCTTTTTCCTAGGACGTCTTTATTTTCATTGGAGAAATGTTGGAGGGTATGGTGTTGTTTGTTGTTTAGTCGTTTAGTCGTGTCCGACTCTTCGTGAGCCCCTGGACCAGAGCACGCCAGGCATTCCTGTCTTCCACTGCCTCCCGCAGTTTGGTCAAACTCATGCTGGTAGCTTCGAGAACACTATCCAACCATCTTGTCCTCTGTCGTCCCCTTCTCCTTGTGCCCCCAATCTTTCCCAACATCAGGGTCTTTTCCAGGGAGTCTTCTCTTCTCATGAGGTGGCCAAACTATTGGAGCCTCAGCTTCAGGATCTGTCCTCCCAGTGAGCACTCAGGGCTGATTTCCCTCATAATGGAGAGGTTTGATCTTCTTGCAGTCCATGGGACTCTCAAGAGTCTCCTCCAGCACCATAATTCAAAAGCATCAATTCTTCGGCGATCAGCCTTCTTTATGGTCCAGCTCTCACTTCCATACATCACTACTGGGAGGGTATGGTAGGGTGTCCCTATTTGCATAAAAGAAATGTTGGAGGGTACAGAGTTACCCAATCCCTGGCGGGGTATTATTTTAATGTTCTTGAAGGCGTGGTGCCCATTGCCTAGCTGTTACGCTTCGTCGTGTCTCACATCATATTATATCATTAGCGAATATGTGATTTCATTGTTGTTAGCGGAGACGAGAGCCTGCCAGTGGGCTGGAATTGGCAAGATCGAAATGTCAGATGAAACGTAAATAATGAATAAGCCCTCAAGAGCGAGTACGTTTCGATAGCGAACCACCAAGGTTGACAGACAAAGCTCTGTAGGCGGCAGCGTTTTCTCAGCAGATTCACTTCAGCTGCTTCTCCCCTGGAGGCCAAAAACCTCCCAAGGCAGTCGTCAGCCCTGATGGATAGTATTAAGTAAAGTGGTGTGCTTTCATATGTTGATGCAAGGCACTGGTCTCCATTTATCACCTGTTCCCTAATATAATCTAAGAGCAGACATTGTAAGGTGGGAAAGCCCATGCTTTTCACACAGAAGTTCTCCTTCCTTGGAGAGGTTGGATGGCCATCTGTCATGAATGATGTAGCTGAGATTCCTGCACTGAAGGGAGTTGGACCCTCTGGGTCCCAACTCTACAATTCTATGATTCTATGAAGGTCCCAATGTCTCCACAGCATTTCCCGGTAGGGCCGGAAAGAGATTCCTGCCTGAAGCCACTGCTGGCAGACAGTACTGAACGAGATACATACATGGCTTTGTCAGGAGTGCAGCCTACACTCGAGTAGGACTCTGGCAGAGACACATGCCTGACTGGCATGTTCCCTCCCTCCTTGTCAATCGTTTGGGAGCTTCATAAGCTTTCTTCAGCCCAAACATCACAGCAACCGATGCCAACCGACACCGGAACACTTAGGGATCTGCAGAGTTTGCGCAACATGCGTGACAGACCTCAGCAACTCAGCATTTTGGCTAATCTACTTTATTTACATAGAAACACACACGGAGCACTGCAACATGGCTCCCTCTCTCTCTAGCATCAGACAGCAAAGAGAAAAAAGAACAAAGGACAATAGTCCCACTTCACGGAACACAGTAACACAAACATCCTGTCTCCATCACTTCCCACTCTGTGGAGTCAAAACATATACCGTCATGCGTCATGTGATAGACAAAAATCCCATGACTGCAATCATGGAGCAGGAATTCTAACAGGCTTGACTCAGTATGAGGTGACTTCCTCTGTGACGCATTATTGCAGTCAAGGAGATTAAGCTCATATGTCTCATACACTGTTTCCCTGCGGCTACCAGAATCCATTTGTAGGATGTTTCCTTTCTCACTTGCACTATCTAAAAGTTGCATCATCAGAGAGTTCGCAGGGCAGCTAGCAGCATGACACAACATCTGCACAGGACCTATTTATATAAATGCTAATGTTCACAAACGCTCAAACCACACAGCTGAAAGTCCACATGAGATCTGGGAAATGACTGTGCTTTTCTTCGGGGTGGGGCAATGCATGTTGGGGGTTCCATGTATAGGCTCAAAGTATACGAAATATCAAGTAGGATAGATTAAGGATGGGGGAGAAATCCAATTCCGCTAGCATTTAAAGGCAAGCCTACCTAATCTGTGCTTCTCAAAATATTACATGAACCGAAACACAGCCATAGCCATCCTTCAACATTCACAGCTGTCTGAATTTTGCAACACAGTTCTCCAGCTGGGTAATGTGCAGAAAAATGCACATCCTCAGGCAAATTGTGCATAAAATGCATATTTTATTTAAAATAACATACAAAGATGCGTAGTGTCAGGGGAGGGGTAATTGTTTTGCAAAGAGGTGAATATAAGAAAACAGTGCATATGAAAATGTGTACAGCAGCAGAAATTCACATGAAAATGCTGATGAATTTTCATGAGGACTGGGGCCAGCTCAAGACATTTTGGTGCCTGAGGCAAAGGACAAGATGGTGTCCTCCTCCAAGACCCATATACAGTGGTACCTCAGGTTACATACGCTTCAGGTTACAGACGCTTCAGGTTACAGACGCTTCAGGTTACAGACTCCACTAACCCAGAAATAGTACCTTGGGTTAAGAACTTTGCTTCAGGATGAGAACAGAAATTGTGCTCTGGCGACGCAGCAGCAGCAGGAGGCCCCATTAGCTAAAGTGGTGCTTCAGGTTAAGAACAGTTTCAGGTTAAGAACGGACCTCCAGAACGAATTAAGTACTTAACCCGAGGTACCATTGTAGACATGGGATGCGGGTGGCGCTGTGGGTAAAACCTCAGTGCCTAGGACTTGCCGATCGCATGGTCGGCGGTTCGAATCCCCGCGGCGGGGTGAGCTCCCGTCGTTCGGTCCAAGCTCCTGCCCACCTAGCAGTTCGAAAGCACCCTTAAGTGCAAGTAGATAAATAGGTAGCGCTTTATAGCGGGAAGGTAAACGGCGTTTCCGTGTGCTGCACTGGTGCTGGCTCGCCAGAGCAGCTTAGTCACGCTGGCCACGTGACCCGGAAGTGTCTGCGGACAGTGCTGGCTCCCGGCCTCTTAAGTGAGATGAGCGCACAACCCTAGAGTCTGGCAAGACTGGCCCATACGGGCAGGGGTACCTTTATCTTTTTACCATTGTAGAAGCCAGTTGGACTGGTAGTTGAATCTTACTCCTATACTGGTGAAAGGACAGCATTGTCTCCTGCTATCGTCGGAGGCACACTACACTCACAGTACTGGCTACTCTCGGTACCTCAGCATCAACCGCCTGAGGCAGCTGCCTCATTCAGCCTCATTGTAGGGCTGACCCTGATGAGGACTTTTTGAAAAAAAAAACATTAACGGATACAGTAGTACCTCGGGTTACATAGGCTTCAGGTTACATACTCCGCTAACCCAGAAGTAGTACCTCGGGTTAAGAACTTTCCTTCAGAATGAGAACAGAAATTGTGCTCCGGTGGTGCGGCGGCAGCAGGAGGCCCCATTAGCTAAAGTGGTGCTTCAGGTTAAGAACAGTTTCAGGGTAAGAACAGACCTCCGGAATGAATTAAGTACTTAACCTGAGGTACCACTGTACAGTAATGTGGAGAACCGAAGACTGAAGAAATGGTACTGGTGTGAAACAAGAAATGGCAGTTTTGCTCATCTCTAAAGATAGGCACATTGATGGGTTGAGGGTTGTGATCTGACATTATTTCACCATGCATAGGCTCCACACCATGAGTAGCCAACATGGTCCCTTCAGCATAATGTTGGATTCAAATCTTATCGTCTCTTAATGTTGGCCAGGCTGGCTGTGGATGATGGAAGTTGAACAGCATCTGGGGAGCAACAGGTTGGCTAGCCCTGCTCTACACATTAAGAGCCTCAACCAAACACGACCTCAAAACTGGGCGCTTTATATCTGGCAAAACCTCCAAAGCTGAAGAAATAAGGTTTTGTATCTCTTGGGATGGGGAGCTGCAGTTTCTCGAAGAGCTCCTTGACCCTTCCCTTGAGTTTCAGAAGCATATTGTTTGATTGAGTAAATGTCTAAGCCGTGCTGTAGCTGGGGGCTCCAAGCGTACTGCACGCTAAAAACATATTTTAAAATACACACATCCAAAGTGTGTGGGTATTTAAAAGCTATAAAGCTGACAAGATGAATCCCAAGAGAAGGAAGGAGAGCTATGCAAAACAACTCCATGTTGCAAAAGAAGAAGAAGCTTCCTTTGCATGTTCCAGGCTGGTTGCAGAATTAAGATTTTCTTGGTTTCCGATTTAGATTCAAGTGCCTAACCCGATATGAAACCGAAATGGCACAACCCACCCATGAGAGAAAGGGATCAGCAGGCTGTTGTGAACTCTGAGGTTTGCAAGGGCACCAAAATATATTTTAGGGGGTGGAACTAAACAGGGACAACTGTCACCTTGCAGACCGTGGTGCAACGCTGAGTAGGGCCTCGACCAAAGAGTACAGGAAGGGCTTGTCCATATTACTACAGTGGTGCCTCACAAGACGAAATTAATTCGTTCCGCAAGTTTTTTCTTCTTGCGAGTTTTTCGTCTTGCGAAGCACGGTTTCCCATAGGAATGCATTGAAAATCAATCAATGCATTCCTATGGAAACTGACTTCAGACCAGGTCCGGGGACAGTCTGTCCCCCGACCTCTTCTGAAGGCTGGGGGGGACGGGACAAGGGCTTTTCTTCCCACCCCCAGCATTTTAAAAAACCCCGGGACAGCGGGGGACTTCTCCGCTGTCCGGGGCGATTTTAAAATGCTGGTGGGTGGCAGCGAAGCCTCTGCTGCCGCCCGCCAGCATTTTAAAAAACCCCGGGACAGCGGAGGACTTCTCCGCTGTCCGGGGCGATCTTAAAATGCTGGCGGGCGGCAGCGAAGCCTTCGCTGCCGCCCGCCAGCATTTTAAAATCGCCCCGGGACAGTGGAGGACTTCTCCGCTGTCCCGGGGCGATTTAAAAGCCCCCGGGAAGGCAGGCAGGGGGGAGCAAAGACTTTTGCCCCCTGCCGGCCTTCAGAAGAGGTCCTGGACCTCTTCTGAAGGCCGGCGGGGGGCGAAAGTCTTTGCTCCCCCCCGCCTGCCTTCAAAAGCCGTCCGGGATAGCAGAGAAACGAAGGCTGGCGGTGGGAGGAGGTCTCTCCGCCCCGCCGCCAGCCTTCGGAGGAGGTCCGAGGACAGTGGGGAAGACGCGCTGCACTTCCCCGCTGTCCCGGAGATTTCCCTATGGGCTTTCGTCTTGCGAAGGAAGCCCATAGGGAAATTCGTTTTGCGAAGCGCCTCCAAAACGGAAAACCCTTTCGTCTAGCGGGTTTTCCGTCTTGCGAGGTGTTCGTCTTGAGGGGCACCACTGTACTTATCTGAGAAACCATGAGTCTGAGAAGTTTTTCACTTGACCTGAGCTTTCTAGGTTTTGGTCCTCATTGTTTCCCCCTTCCATTTCTGCACATACAGAATCCTAGGAGATGCTGTGGTTTAATGCCATTGCTTTTTGGACCTTTGGAGCTCCTGTAGTTTGTGTGCTGCTGTGGCTCACAGGAGCAGCTTATTTGGGTAATGTATTAATAAGCATTAATATAAGCATTAATAAAGTTCTGCTGACTTTTAACGGCCTCTTCCATCCCTTGCGTGCAGCGCAAAAAAAATGATTTACATCGGGGGGGGGGCGACACACAGGGCTGGATTTGGGTTTGATGTGGCCCTATGCTACTGAAGGTAAAGGGCCCTTTATATGTCCAGCTGTCCTTTGTCAGCAACAAATTGTCACTGTTTTTTGTGTTGAATATATGCTATATGGTAATTTATGGACCTAGTATGTATCTATAGACATTTGCACATGTTGCCATGCAACCAGTCCGTGCAGAATGTAGGTACCCTATACAGTGGTACCTTGGTTTGCAACCATTTTGGATTACAACCTTTTTGGATTACAACCACGTCAAACCCTGAAGTGTGTGCTCCCTTTTTTTTTTGGATTACAACCAATTTTATTTTATTTTATTTTTTGAGGCCCCATTGGCAAAAGCGCACCTTGGGTTGCAACCTGCTTTGGTTTACAACTGGACCTCCAGAACGGATTATGGTTGTAAACCAAGGTATCACTGTATATAGAAATGAGCAAACCAGATATTTTAGGGAGCAGGCTAGCAGGCGGGGCCCATTACTTACATCACAACACAAAACACTGTTGCTGTAGGTAGCCTTTATTTTATTTGTTTTTTATCTTATATTTTGGAAATGTACATCCAGGTTTTTTCCCCTTTAATTTTTTTTGCAGCCCCCCAAGAGAGTGGGGCCCAAAGCTACAGCTTGTTCAGCTTATACGTAAATCCGGCACTGGGTGGGGAACATCTTCTGTCCGAGGGCCACATTGCACTCTGAGCAACTTCTGAGGGCCGCTTGCAAGACCGGAGTGAAAAACAGGAAGACCAACGAGTGCAAATTTCACCTTGGAACAGCTGGCTAGTTTCAGCTTCCAATCACACATCTCTCTAGCCTGGGGAGCAGAGTTCTAGAACATAATACAGCCGCACAAAGGCAACTTAAGTGATTATCCCTATTGAAAGGATGAGTGCCGGGCAGGCTTTTCAAGCTCCCGCCCGCTGCTGAGCCTTTCAATCCCTGATTCGGAAGTTGAAAGGATCACCGTGGGGCCGGCTTGGCAAGGTGCGGGGAAGCTTGGACACCCATCCGCGCTTCAAAGGACAAGTGCAGGGATGCTACCGGAGTGCAGAAGGATCCTCTCCTTCGCTCCCCACCTGCCACAGCTGCTACAGGCTTTCCTCTCTCATTTACTGCAGCAGCAGGAGGGGCGAAGGGGAGAAATAATTCATTGTGGTTGTGGGCTCTCCTTTGCGGGAGGTTTTTAAGCAGGGGTTAGTTGGCCACCTGTCATTGATGCTTTAGTTGAGATTCCTGCCTTGCAGTGGGTTGGACTGGATGACCCCTAGGGGCCCGTCCAACTGTGCAGTTCTATGATTCTATTCCTGTTTGTCCTCCCTTACTCCTGCAGCTACCACTGGTGCTGGGTTTCGTTCATTTGTTCATTTTATTCGTTTGCTGCTTTCCCACCCAAAAATAAATAAAAAATGCTTAGGTAAGCTGCTTACAACAAAGAAACAGGGGTGCATTTCATTTTTTCATTTTTTTAAATTGGTTTTACATAGTTTTATACAGTGCTGGATTGACGTATAAGCTAAACAAGCTACAGCTTAGGGCCCCACTCTCTTGGGGACCTCCCCAAAAAAATAAAGGGGAAAAAAGACCTGAATGTACATTTCCAAAATATAAGATAAAAAACAAATAAAATAAAGCCTATATACAGCAACAGTGTTTTTTGTTGTGTAGTGTCAGGGAATTGGAGGCAGAGAAGGGGGAGAGAAAGGGAGCTTACCAAGAGAAACCTCCTTTAATTAGCAGCTGTTCTTCCTCGGATGAGGAAGGTGACAAAAGGCTGTCAGGAGGCAATGAATCTGAGAGGGGGGAGGCACTTCCGGGGCCAAGCCACTCTCGTAAGAGAGAAAGGAAGGAGGTTGGGCTTAGGAAGTGGATATGCTGGGGGAAACCGAAAGGTCCCTCAGTCGAGGCAACTGACTCGCCATGACAGAGACGGACTTTCAGAGCTGATTGTAAATAGCAAGAAAGAACCAATAAACTTTGTAAATATGGCTGGATTCCCGGACTCTTTTCTCTGCTAGCACTCACAACTCATCTGTGACATGTAGGTTCCTATTTGTTATGTGCAAATGGCCTTAGATACCTACTAGGTCCATAAATTACCATATAGCATATATCCAAGTCAAAAAACAGTGACAATTGGTTGTTGACAAAGGACAGCTGGACATATAAAGGTCATCATTACCTTCAGTAGATTAGGGCCTCATCAAACCTAAATCCAGCCCTGGTTTTATACATTTTAACTTTAACCATTTCAAACATTAAAATAAAAGGTTCTTTCGAACCTTCGGACCTCCTTCCTTCCCTCCATGGGTTCCATATTTAAAATAAGTACCATATTCTGCATCTTTTACCATTATCCATCTGTTGTATATCCATATAGTAGTTACCATAGTTGATTCCACAATGCAAGTGTCATTACATCCCTGCCAATGATTTTAACTGTTTACAGTGGTCTTTTAAATAAATTAAGAATTTATTCCAGTCTTTTAAAAATACTTGATCTTCCTGGTTTCTGGTCTTCCCCATCAAGTTCATCATCTCTGCATACTCCATCAGTTTCGTCTGCTTGACAGGGGGTTGGACTCGATGGCCCTTGTGGTCTATTCCAACTCTATGATTCTATGATTCTTTTCTTGTTGGTCCTTTGTTGTGGGGGAGGAAGGGAAAGGAGAATGTTAGCCGCTTTGAGACTCCTTAGGGTAGTGATAAAGTGGGGTATCAAATCCAAACTCCTCCTCCTCCTCCTCCTCCTCCTCCTCCTCCTCCTCCTCCTCCTCCTCTTCTTCTCCTCCTCCTCCTCCTCCTCCTCCTCCTCCTTCTTCTTCCTCTTTTCCTCTTCTCCTTCCTTCCTTCCTTCCTTCCTTCCTTCCTTCCTTCCTTCCTTCCTTCTTTCCATCCATCTCTGGGCTAGGAGCGTTCTCACTGCCATCATTGCATACATAAAAAATATTTTATCCTCTTTTGCACAGGAGTGCGTTTCAAACAAACGCTACAAAATCAAATTCATAACAACATAGCAGAACCATAGCATAATAGCTAGTTCATGATAACCTAGCAAAGCAATAACATAGGAACAATTTCAAAATAAAGTAGCAAAACAAAAATGCAATAATCTACAACACACACACACACACACACACACACACACACATTTCAATACTAAAAATATAACATTACTTAAACAGCATGCTGCACCCAATAGCAAAAATAACCAAGGGAGCTTTACAGTTTCACCTTAGTCTTAGAAACACCCCTCCCTTGATATTGCTCACAGTCATTCTCTTGCAGCAGCTTCTTATAAGATCAGTGCACCTGGAGGGAGAAAGGAAGGGGGGGGGATGCTGACTTCTGCCCCTTCCTCATGGGGAAATCTGGAGATCAAGCACTGATCACAGAGTCTAGAGCAGTGGTTCCCTAGATACCGTATTTTTCTGTATATAAGATGATTTGTTTTCCTTAGGCAGAAATTGTGGGTTGTCTTATACATGGATAGCAGAGGGGGGACGGTTGATTGGTGGCCGCAGCCAGCAGGAGATTGGCAGTGGCGATTGTGCTTGTGATTGGTTGCAGCAGCAACGCCTGCTGCCGATTGGCTGGGGCTGCAGCAATTGGGCAGGCTATTTATGGCAGTGGCAAGGCGTGCTAATGGTAGGGCCAGCCAAACAGTCAAACCTCGGCTACCAAATGGCTCCGTTTTCGAACGATTCAGCGCCCGAATGCCGAAAACCTGGTTTTTGAACATTTTTCGGAAGCCGAACATCCGAGGCAGCCTCTGCTGAACAAGGCAAGCTCTTGCAACCAATCGGAAGCCGTGATTCGGTTGTCAAATAGGCTTCCGGAACAGATTACGTTCAGCAACTGAGGTTTGACTGTACCGTGGTGCCTCGCAAGACGAAAAGAATCCGTTCCGCGATTCTCTTCGGCTAGCGGTTTTTTCGTCTTGCGAAGCAACCCCATTGGCAGCTAAGCGGATTAGCGCTATTAGTGATTTAGCGCTATTAGCGGCTTAGCGGGCTTAGCGGCTAAGCTGTTAAAAGCCTATTAACGGCTTAGTTACAGATAGGTAGCCGTGTTGGTCTGCCATAGTCAAAACAAAAAAAATTCCTTCCAGTAGCACCTTAAAGACCAACTAAGTTAGTTCTTGGTATGAGCTTTCGTGTGCATGCACACTTCTTCAGATACACTGAAACAGAAGTTGCCAGATCCTTCTATATAGTGAGAAGGTGGGGAGGGGTATTACTCAGAAGGGTGGTGGGAATGGGTGATAGGCCTATCACCCATTAACTAACTTAGTTGGTCTTTAAGGTGCTACTGGAAGGAATTTTTTTTGTATTAACGGCTTGGTGGCTTTGAAAAAGGGGGGGGGGGGAAGCAAAAAAATATATGGCGAGACTCGCAAGACTTTTTCGTCTTGCGAAGCAAGCCCATAGGGAACTTTGTCTTGCGAAGCGCCTCCGCGACGGAAAACCCTTTCATCTTGCGGGTTTTTCGTCTTGCGAGGCATTCGTCTTGCGGGGCACCACTGTATATAGAATTGGAGTGCTCCAAGTTATCCTTTGTTCAAGCGTTCTCTAGCCACATTCAACTCCCAATTCTTTTCTGTTCTGCGCTTCCATAGGCCCACCCCAGCTGAAATTTTTCTGCATAAATAAAGGAGATGGCATTACCTTGCAATGCAAAACTCCCTTCAATTCCAGGGATGGAGGTGGATGGGTGTGTGTGATTTATGTGCTTTCAGTCTCACAGTGTATGTGACCTTGCCCATTTTTACATTTGCCCATTTACTCTGCTTATCATCTGCTTTGTATACGAGGAATACATATTCCCTGAGTGATTGGTTGAAGAAATCCAATACTGAGAAAAATAACGATGGCTCAAGGTGACCCAACGGGTGATGCTCATCTTGGTGCAATTTGAGGCACCAAGTGCAATTGGATAAATTCCCAGCACTGAAAATCTCCAGGGAACCAGAAAACACAGTTCAGATTTCTAACAGGCCCAGGTTCTAAGGGATTTATTTCCCCTTTGTAGTCAAGCAGGCTAGAAACCCTCGTGGGCTATGAATCCAGGTACCATGGACCAAGGCTTTTGCAGATGTTTTCAGGGCACCTCTACATTGACTCCAGTGGCTTTTTCTAGGGGGGGAAAAGGTGCCACTACTGCATACTATTGAGAAAAAAACCACAGGCCAAAAGAATCCTGGAAACTGTAGTTTGCTCATCAGAGCTGCATTTCCCAGACACTTAACATACTTTGAAGTATGGGGTGTACACAGCCTCAGAGGCATGCTGCCTCTGGCACAGGAGATCATGGAATCGTAGAATTGCGGCATTGTAGTGTTGGAAGGGATCCCAAGAGTTATCTAATCCAACCCCCTGCAATGCAGGAATCTCAACTATATCATACATGATAGATGCCCAGCCAGCTACTGTAATTCGCTCTACGCGGGGCTGCCCTTGAAGCTGTCCCAGAAACTCCAGCGGGTGCAGAATGCCGCAGCGAGGCTCCTCACAGGGTCCCTGCCATGGGAGCATATTCACCCAGTGCTTTTCCAGCTGCACTGACCCCGATGGCGTACAGGGTCGGGTTTAAGGTGCTGCTTTTGACCTTTAAAGCCCTTCATGGCCTAGGACCCTCATACCTACGGGACCACCTCTCCCGGTATGCCCCACAGAGGACCTTAAGGTCCATAAATAGCAACACCTTAGAGGTCCCGGGCCCTAAGGAAGTCAGATTAGCCTCAACCAGAGCCAGGGCCTTTTCAACACTGGCCCCGGCCTGGTGGAACGCTCTGTCTCATGAGACCAGGGCCTTGCGGGATCTGATTTCTTTCCGCAGGGACTGTAAGACAGAGTTGTTCCACCTGGCCTTTAGCTTGGAATCAACTTGATTCCCTTCCCCTCTTTTCTTTTTCCTTTCTCTTTCTGTGATGGAACTCCTATTTGGGGACTTCCCTGGCTTTTTTCTGGCCCATGTAGGACCAGTCTGGATAATTGGCCTTGGTGAAGATTTGATGTTTTCATCCCCAAAAAGTTTTTGATTTGCGTTTCTACTGAAATGAGGCTGCATTTTAATGTTGTATTTTAATCAATTGTTTTTATACCTGGTGTTAGCCGCCATGAGCCCGGTCTTGGCTGGGGAGGGCAGGGTATAAATAATAATAATAATAATAATAATAATAATAATAATAATAATTAAAAAACTCCAAAGAGAGTCCATCACCTCCTGAGGGAGACCATTCCACTGTCAAAAAGGTCTTACTGTCAGAAGGTTGTTGCTTATGTTTGGTCAGAATCTCCTTTCTTGCTTCCACCGTGACTTAATGCCACTGATATGTCTTTGTGGAATGGCGATATCTCTGGAGACAGACTAGTGTGTTAATTGCCTACATTCATTAAGTGGTGTGCAAAGTATATTTACAGTGCAAGCGTATGCATGTCTTTGCAGACGCATGTCCTATGGGATTCAAGCAGACTTGCTCTCCATGTACATGCACGCACAATTGCAAACCTTAGACTAACTTGTCTTCTTCTTCTTCTTTGGTGATCACTCGTAGCTGAATAAGATTGTCTTCCATAAACACGGTCTTAACAGTGAAAGTGACTGTGGAGGCCAAGTCTGGATCCAAACGTCGTTCCACAGTGGGGACATAGGTTTGTGGGCAGGACTTGATCATGGTGAGGGTTTGCCAAGCGTGCCTTCCTCTTAGCATGTTTTTCCCTTGCATCCTCAGTTCAAGTTTCTTCAAAACCCATGACAACTTTGGTAAAGGCTGTTCTCCATTTGGAGCACTCGCAGGCCAGTGTTTCCCAGTTGTCGGTGTTTATACTACATTTTTTTTTATTTGCCTTGAGAGAGTCTTTAAACTTCTTTACTTGACCACCAGCATTACGCTTTCCATTTTTAAGTTCAGAATAGAGTAGTTGCTTTGGAAGACAATAATCAGACATCTGCACAATATGACCAGTCCAATGAGGTTGATGTTGAAGAATCATCACTTTGACACTGGTTTAGACAAACTACTACCCTGTCCACACTTTCCAAGGGAGTGAAATCCCACAGACCTCCATGAGATTTAATTCCTAACAGACAGAGAGAGGATGACATTGTTAAATTGCAGTCCAATACACACTTTATTGGGGAGTCTTTCTGAATAGGCAGCTCTGGGCCTGCACTGTAGACATTTTGAAAAACAAAAGCCTTCCCAAATCTGTGGACACCCCCAACATGCCTTTTTTGCCCACCAGCTTATCAGCTTCATGAGACCAGCACTGACCCTACTGACCCCCTTCAATGCCCTCCAAACAGCCCCAGTCATAACCCCCTCCACTCAGGCATCAGTGCCTCCATGGCTACCCTAGCAAAGATTTCTCCATCCCTCCCTGCAAGGACCACCTCCGAGTCACGGTAATACTTTGCAGCCAGCAGAGCAGCTACTAGGGCCAAGACTAGGTCCAGCTGGGGCAACCATGGCAGTGGCAGAGGGCACCAGGAGCTGGCACCACCGGCCTCATTTTTGGCCTCACCAGATGCCACTTCTGGCAGAGCATGGAGTAGCAAGGCCTCTGCATACGCCATCAGTTTCATCTGCCACTCCTACTTTGATGGTATTTTTCTCTCCTTCCATTTCTGAACATATATCATTCAGGCTGCGATGGTTACATAGAGAAACAAATTCTTCTGATCTCTGGGGACATCTGGTCCTAATATTCCTAAAAGCAAAGTTTCTGGTCTTTTATAAAATACTTTTATAACGTTTTTCCTCATTTCATTATATATCATCTCCCAGAAGTCCTTAGATAATTTACATGTCCACCACATGTGATGAATGGTACTCTCCATTTACAGTCATACCACATGTAATGTTTGCTTCATGATACATTTTTTCAGGTTGCGTCCCGCAGTGACCCAAAAGTACCGGAAAGGGTTACTTCTGGGTTTCACCGCTCGCGCATGCGCAGACGCACAAAATGATGTCATGAGCATGCGCAGAAGTGGCGAATCACAACCTGTGCGTGCGCAGACGCGCCACTGCGGGTTGCGTTCTATTCATGTTGCAAATGGGCCTCCAGAACAAATCCCGTTTGCAACCAGAAGTACCACTGTATTGACATTTCCAATCTCCATTCCTATTGTCGCTTTAAAAACACTCTGATGGACATTTCTTCCCAGGGCAATCAGCTGGCCTTGTTAGCATGTTGTGCTGGGGGTAAATGGATAGACTTTTATGTTCTACTTGCTCCCTTGCTGCTGTGTAAGTTTGAAAAATCCGTGCAAAAATTGAATTGATCTGCAAATTCCATCCCCTATTTTGTACCAGGAAAGCAGTAGCAGAAGCGCAACATCTCTCAGAGCTCATCATGGCCAACAAATTTGATATCTAAAATTGATGAACTCTCCCCCTCCCGCAAAAAAAACAACCCAATAAGGAGCAGGAAAACAAAATAAATAATCTCCCCGGAGGCATGAATCCAGCATCTGGGTCTATGAAGGAGATATGCGCACAAGGGTGTAATTAGGCTCTCATTTGAATTACAGCAATTGAATTTAATTATTCTTGTGACTTTCCATTGGGAAGGAGCATTTTGCAAATATCTCTGTCAGACGTTGAAGCGGAAGACACCCTCCCTGCTCTGCGCTGGTTTATTTGAATTGTTCTCCAATTCTAGCATTTGCCATGGACAAAATGAACTTAATGAATAATCTCGTCTCACCCCATTTATCATTGTAAGCTAGAGTTCCAAACTGCCTGCCCTCCCAAGTTGCAGGAAATGGAGATCTACAGCCATCCTTTACTGGAATGGGAAATTAATTTTGCAATCAGTGCAAACACCTTCTGCCATGTAGGGGGGTGGAGGCAAATGCCCATCATTATGATGGATGCCTGTGGACAAAACACTTGCATGCTGCAAAACCCCAGGGTTTGGGTGTCGTGTGTATCTGTGCGCTCTGCAAACAGAGGGTTGCATTGAACTAAGTTCCTCTCAGAGTAGGGCCATTAACATTAATGGATCTACTTAGGTGAAGATGATAGACTTTGCAGAATTGGCCAGACTGTCCTGCAGGATTCGGGACCAGGACGATCAAAAATTTCAAAGGGATTGGAGTAAATTTATTGCATATTTGAATCATAATTGCAAAAAAGTGAAGACACTAGCAGGATTGAAATAATTCCTACAATGTCGGCAGTAGTGAAAGAACTAAAATGCGAGACAGGACTTGAAAGAGGAAAACCTGCTGAAGGGAAGGAGGGAAGCCACAAGCTCAGCAGAGCAGAAAGTTTTATGTTTGTTATTGTATTATTGAAAATATTGTTTAAGGAGGAAAATAATAAAAATATATTTTTTTTTAAATAATGGATCTACTTTGAGTAGGAGTAGGACTGATGTTTGCTGCAAGTCACAGGCATACAAAAGAAGCCAAGCCAAAGCAGAGTTTAAATTATCAGCGTCACCCACAGTTGCAGCAAAATGTCCCATTTAAAATGTCGGCAGTTGGTGAGATGTAAACTGATCATGCTGGGCTTAATTTCACCATCACTTTGCACTAGTGATACTGGTGAATTTCAGAACTGGGGAAGGTTGTATAATCCACACCTTGTTGTTATTGTTTAGTCATTTAGTCGTGTCCGCCTCTTCGTGACCCCCTGGACCAGAGCACGCCAGGCACTCCTGTCCTCCACTGCCTCCCGCAGTTTGGTCAAACTCATGCTGGTAGCTTCGAGAACCATCTCATCCTCTGTCATCCCCTTCTCCTTGTGCCCTCAATCATTCCCAACATCAGGGTCAACTCCAGGGAGTCTTCTCTTCTCATGAGGTGGCCAAAGTACTGGAGCCTCAGCTTCAGGATCTGTCCTTCCAGTGAGCACTCAGGGCTGAGTTCCTTCAGAATGGAGAGGTTTGATCTTCTTGCAGTCCATGGGACTCTCAAGAGTCTCCTCCAGCAGCATATTTCAAAAGCATCAATTCTTCGGCGATCAGCCTTCTTTATAGTCCAGCTCTCACTTCCATAAATCAATCCACACCTAAGGATGGGCAAATATGCCAACTTTGGCCTCTCTCCCTTTCTGGTTTTTCCAACCTTCAGGTCTTCTCATCTTCAGTTCAGTTTGTGATTTTTGAAGAAATGCTTATGAAAACTCGTCAGCATCCCAACCAGATGTCGCAGTGGGAAGACTGGAAGCAGCACCTGAGCGCAACAACACTTTCCCCACATGTGATCTTCAGAAACTGGCATTCTTCTTCAAACACTTGTTGACATAACATAGCCAGCATGGCATGTAGCTATTGAAGCACATAGCCTCAGATTTTGCAAAGTTCACATGTGGGCATGACACCGTTAAATTTTTCTATTAATATGGTTGCTGTATTTGTGGGGTCTGGGGTTGTGACCATAACGTTATCCACAAAAAGCCCAGGTTTATAGATAAAGTGGTACCTTGGGTTAAGAACTTAATTCGTTCTGGAGGTCTGTTCTTAACCTGAAACTGTTCTTAACCTGAAGCACCACTTTAGCTAATGGGGCCTCCCGCTGCCACCGCACTGCTGCTGCGTGATTTCTGTTCTCATCCTGAAGCAAAGTTCTTAACCTGAGGTACTATTTCTGGGTTAGCGGAGTCTGTAACCTGAAGCGTCTGTAACCTGAGGTACCACTGTATTGTCTTTTACTTCCACCCCTTTGATTTCAGGGGCTGTTCGGAGTCGGATTCCTAATGGCTTGAGGGCCAAGAGATGAATAGAAAGGGGGATTGTGGATATCTTTATTTTCTGCCTCTTAGAATTTCTCTGTCTCTTCCCTTTGAATTTCTAACCTAGACTCTGTTATTGATTCTGATTTTCACTGAGGCCTTAGAGTACAGTGGTACCTCGGGTTACAAACGCTTCAGGTTACAGACTCCGCTAA
The DNA here is from genome assembly GCF_964188315.1 of Podarcis muralis. Taxonomy (NCBI): domain Eukaryota; kingdom Metazoa; phylum Chordata; class Lepidosauria; order Squamata; family Lacertidae; genus Podarcis; species Podarcis muralis. The sequence goes on from NC_135663.1 coordinate 6,872,575, forward strand.
CCCGGAAGTAGTACCTTGGGTTAAGAACTTTACTTCGGGATGAGAACAGAAATCACGCGGCGGCATGGCAGCAGCAGCAGGAGACCCCGTTAGCTAAAGTGGTACCCCAGGTTAAGAATGGTTTCATGTTAAGAACTGACCTCCGGAACGAATTAAGTTCTTAACCAGAGGTACCACTGTAAATTTGTTTAAGGATTTGTCTAATCTTTTAAAGCCATTCAAATTGCTGAGAGCAAATCCCAAGGCTTGTCTGTGCACTGCCTGAAGATGTAGCTCCTTCTGTCTGTTCTGAATCTTCCGACACTCAGCTTCTCTGAATGGCCCTGGTTTCTAGTGTTTTGAAAAGCGGAGACAAACTGTTCTTAAGACAGTTTCATTTCACGAACCTCTGCCACGTCTTCCCCTTGTTCACCTTTTCCTTCTAAACCGAAAAGCCGCAGATGTTGTAACCTTTCTCCAAAGGGGAACTACACCAGCCCCTTAGTCATTTTGGTTGGCCTTTTCTGAATGTGCGGTGTGTTATTTAAAATGAGATACAAGGCCAGGGAGAAAGTGGGGGAGGTTGTTACAAAGTTCGCAGCACGTAGTAAGAGGAGATTTTAGCCTCCCCAGCCACAATCTCTGTGAAAATAACACACCCACAGCAATTAGCATTTGGGCGAACAAACTTTCACTGACACTAATAGGAGCTTTTTTTCTTTTTCGCTAAAACTAATTGCCACATGGTAGGGCATCATAGAAACTTCAGCTGGAGATGGAACATTCAAACCCCCATTCACTGCGATATTGATGAAGGGTGAGAGGAGCATGTACCTGATACTTCAATTGTTAAAACTTTTTTTAAAATCTATTTAACAGGATTAATATACTGCTTAGCTAAGTGGCTTTTTAATACATAGAATATACATAAAAATTGCCAGCAAAGCAAGCTATTATTAAACACAAGTTAGCCTAATTTTCTTCAAAATGAAATCAGCAGTTTTAAAAATATGCTGCACCAAATAAAACCACGGGCTTAAATACTTGTCAAAAGTCCATGTCTGGGCAGGTTTGCTTTAAGTAACAACAGCAAAGATTTTAGCGCCAAACAGTACAGTGGTACCTCTGGTTATGAACTTAATTCGTTCCGGAGGTCCGTTCTTAACCTGAAACCATTCTCAACCTGAGGTACCACTAATGGGGCCTCCCGCTGCTGCCACCGCACGAATTCTGTTCTCATCCTGAGGTAAAGTTCTTAACCTGAGATACTACTTCCGGGTTAGCGGAGTCTGTAACCCGAAGTGTTTGTAACCCGAGGTGTTTGTAACCCGAGGTACCACTGTACTGTAAAAGCACCCACCTAATATCAATGGGCTCCTGCCAACCTAGCAGTTCGAAAGCACGTCAAAGTGCAAGTAGATAAATAGGTACCACTCCAGCGGGAAGATAAACGGCGTTTCCGTGCGCTGCTCTGGTTCGCCAGAAGCGGCTTAGTCATGCTGGCCACATGACCCGGAAGCTGTCTGCGGACAAACGCCAGCTCCCTCAGCCTATAGAGCGAGATGAGCGCCGCAACCCCAGAGTCGTCCGCGACTAGACCTAACGGTCAGGGGTACCTTTACCTTTAATATCAATGGGCAGGGAGTTCCAGAGTGTAGGGGCTGCCACACGGAGGGATCGATTGCTTGCAAGTGTGGAAGTAACATTACATGGCACTTTCAGCTTACAGACACACCTGGACACGATGTACTCTGCTCTTCAGGGCCCCTCCTGAGCGCAATAACCTTGCTCAGCCACCCAACTTGCCTTCACCTCCTTCCTAAATCACAGCACATTCCTTCCTGACAGAGCCCACACACCCAGCTTTGGGTTTGCAGAAGGAGAGATGTCAAAACTGCTCCTGGACACCATTCTTACTGCCGGCTTGGTTTATGAACGCTGTTCGCTCTCTTGTGAAGACTCATAAACTAACAGTATACAAAGCCAAAGGAGAGTAATAAATTTCCCCCATGAAGCTTCAAACACAATGTTTTATTACCTAGGAAGTTTTCACATATTTTCAGTCCCATAGTTACACATTCCTGCAAAAAGGAGGTAACTACAGCACAAAGCTGTACTCGTTCAACTGTCTGTAAAGGTTGGCTGCTCTTGACAGCGCTACAACTACAACAAGCTTTAGAACAACAAGCTGTCGTGTTAGGGGTCCACATATTCAGTTATGACAGTTGTGCGGAAGCCTGAACACATGATTTGGTGAACAGGTGAATGTGGGTGGGAGGAGCCCCTGACTGGCTGTAGAGCTCCTCTTTTTCACCTCCTCCATACTTATGGGAGTCTTGTTCTTGGAGTGGCATTTTTGATTGATTTAATTGGTTTTCAGTTTGGGCAGGAACTGGTATGGTAAATACCCGAAGCATTAATGGATTAACGGCAGTCTTGTCACCCTACATTGCCTTGACGTGGGGTCCTTTGGGGTGCCCTGTAGACTTGGCAGGCGCACTGGGGTGAATGTCAAACCAACAGGACCACAGCGTGTTTGCTGGGTTCACATACTCAAGGTTTTCATAGCAAGGAGGAGAAATGCCTTCCAATCCTTTGCTGCGGGTCCACAAGTGGAGCTTGTAAACACGCCCAGGGTTGAGGAGGGCATTTCCTTGCCAGGACTATATTTTGATTTGGCTAACTTTACTTACTTGGTTATTTGCAGATCCTCTACGTTGTTACTTTCAAATAAATGTTATCTTTTCCACCACAGTTCAGGCTCCTTGTGTGTTCTTTACGGGTGTGTAGCCAATGCATTTTAATCTTCACGAGCATATCCATTTACATGCACAACTGATCGTTGCACATCCATTTTTTTGTGTACACATAATTGGTAGGAGAACTGCATTGTAAAAATTGAAGGAGTGCTCATTTGAAAAGATCGCTGTATTTCAGTTTGTTATTGTTGTTTAGTCGTTTAGTCGTGTCCGACTCTTCATGACCCCATGGACCAGAGCACGCCAGGCACTCCTGTCTTCCACTGCCTCCCACAGTTTGGTCAAACTCATGTTCGTAGCTTCAAGAACACTGTCCACCCACCTCATCCTCTGTCGATCTTTCTCCTTGTGCCCTCCATCTTTCCCAACATCAGGGTCTTTTCCAGGGAGTCTTCTCTTCTCATGAGGTGGCCAAAGTCTTGGAGCCTCAGCTTCAGGATCTGTCCTTCCAGTGAGCACTCAGGGCTGATTTCCTTCAGAACGGATAGGTTTGATCTTCTTGCAGTCCATGGGACTCTCAAGAGTCTCCTCCAGCACCAGAATTCAAAAGCATCAATTCTTCGGCGATCAGCTTTCTTTATGGTCCAGCTCTCACTTCCATACATCACTACTGGGAAAACCATGGCTTTAACTATACGGACCTTTGTCGGCAAGGTGATGTCTCTGCTTTTTAAGATGCTGTCTAGGTTTGCCATTGCTTTTCATTGTTTCAGTTAGGATGCTGTTTCAAAAAGTGCAAATCAGATCATTTTGCCTTGAAATGCAAACTGACTTGTATTTCTCCTGCACCCCTCAATATGCCTCAATGAGAAAGTCTCATCTATACATCTTCCTCCATGTGTGTGGCTTTCTGCCTCCCTCCCTCCCTCCCTCCAGGGCTCTATTTATATACTTTGATAATTTACATTGTATGGACTGTCCCATTTGGTTCCCTCCGTCGGCTCCCATTATACCGATTCCTGTTCAACTTAAGAATAACACTATTGATTTATTCCACCTGGCAGCTTGGCCATGGTGCTGTGCCATAATAACAGACGATGTGATTAAACCGTTGATTCATTGGTTGACTGTTTTCCATGGAGAGAGTCCTTTACAGATACTTTCCTCTTATCAAATGCCTTTAGAGCCTCCTCAGATATGAAATATTGGCTTAACGCCCTGCTCAGATTTAAGTGCAAATATTGGCAGCATGCTGTATATATTAAATATGAGATTCTAAAATCCAGCAATCCCCCCCCCCATTTCCTCCAGCCCTCCCTGCGAGTTGGCGGGCAGACTTAATAGTGCAGAGTCCGTTCCCTCAAGTTATCGTGATCGCCTCGCCGATTAGGATTTCCACAAAATTGCACCTCCCGTTTGACCACATTTTAATGCACTTTCTTTTCTCATTAATTAATAGGGAATGGCAGAATAATAATAAAAAACCCACTGGAGAATTTCCCCAGCACAGCACTCATTTCCGATGCAAAATTACCTGTTCTGAGAGGAGTCTGATTCAGAAAGACCGAGCCAGTTCCCCATAGGAGCTTTTATGAATTCACTTATTTCTCTTGGTACATCAGTAGTTCTCCCGAGAGGCACTAATGTGCTCCAGTATACCACATAGTAATGACTCCATTAGAAAACCTAAATAGTTGCATGGAAGTTTCTTTTGGGATTGCTACTAACATACCAGCAGCGTTATATCATCGTTATAGGGTGGAAGGGAGCCATTTCCCAGGCCGATTGCCAGCTATCTGAGTTGGACCTCTGGCTCAATGGGGTGGATTCAGAGAATCATAGAATTGTAGAGTTGGAAGGGACCCTGAGGGTCATCTAGTCCAACCCCCTGCAGTGCCGGAATATGCAGATGTCACATGGGGGATTGAACCTGCAACCTTGGTGTTAATAGCACCACGCTCCGACCAACTGAGCTATCGAAGTCCCTAGCTGGTAGCTTACTGGTTCAGATCATCCCAATTTGATGGTAATTGCTGGGATAGATTTTTTTTAAAAAAACACCCAGTCGCTTGAAAATTGGGGGAAATGATGTGTGTGGTCTTTCCACTTCATAAAAATTTCCATGCATTTATTGTGCAGAGAAAAGGGGCATAAGTAGTGTTTACTGGTGGATACTGCTGGAATGTTTAGGAATGTTTGTGGGTGTTCTAAACTTCCCTGTGTTAGGTGATCTTCTTTATAGTGTAACTGAGATATTAGGAAAGGGACTGGCGGCTGACTCTTAATGAGCTGCCTTGCAAAGGATGTTTCTCATGAATAAGCAAGACCATAATAGAACAAAGCCCTTATAGTTCCATGGACTGCGTGAATCATCATCCACGCAATTCGTCAACTGAACTCATGCAAGGGCATAAATGTAAATGTTACCTCTGCTTTGTCTCCACACACTCCCATTATTATGAACTATTCCACAGCAGGGGGGAAATTTGCGGCGAGTCAAGGTCACCTTTGCTGCACGAAAGCAACCTGAGGGTCTGTAAAAATCCACCTTTTTCTTCTTAGAAATAAATGTGGAAGGTTGTCAGCCAGCAGAACTATTCTCTGACAGTATGGTTAGTATTAGGGAGCTGAGAAGTCAGTCAGTGTCAGATTAGAGATGGGGAAAACTCCAGCCTTGGGGGGGGGGGGATAGAGGAAAGAACTTTGCTTATTCCAAGAGCAATTTGAACTACAGCCACATTCACACTGTATTTTTAAAGCACTATGATACCACTTTAAACAGGCATAGCTTCCCTGAAAGAATCCTGGGCTTGCTGGGGGAGCTGCGTGTGTGTGTGTGTGTGTGTGTGTGTGTGTGTGTGTGTGTGTCAAACCATGTTGCATTCCTGATGATCCTGCTGGGGGCATGACAAGGGTCACACACCACTTTGGGGAGCTATCCAAAATTGTATCCCACCCACCCCTGAAAAATCCTTTATTATAATGTTAAAATAATAGTCCAGTGAGAAATACTGTATAGAATGAAACAGAATACAAAAAGAGAAACAAAAAAGAGAAAAAACTGCAAAACCAACCCCCCCCCCCGGGTTCACAGCCGTTACTGTGTAAATTAAAGCGCAATCTCAAAAAACAGCACAATAAATTGGATGCAACAACATCAACAAAACCCTGACTTGATGCAAAGAGAATACAAAGCAAATGTTTTGACTAGCAAATGCAGCCATATTTTATCGGGACTTGCTATCCCTGTGACTGACTTCTCATATAAATAAGAAATGGTCACCAAATGGCTGCAAAAACCATTGTTTTAGCTACACCCCAAGATATCCTTAATTTATGAGTCATTTTTCCCCAGAAACAAGGATAAACATTTGCATTTCTGAGTCTGCACCACTCCTCTGAAAACTTGCTCATGTCTGGGGACCCTGCTGGGCTAAAACGTGGGGTAGAATTTTTAGCAATGAATAAGTCAATGTCCATTCTCGTACTTTTTAGAGTGTGGTTTTGTACTTTACATGCACTCCCTTTCCATCTGCTAACTTCCACACATTATGAACTTTACTTTTGATTCTGCTCCCATTAAAATATTTCTAGGAGAAGATGCTAAATGCAAGCCTCTGCTCACAGTGTCTTCAGTTCAGTGTCTTCAGTTCTTCTCCTGCAATGAAGAAACAATGGCTCAGAGTTAAAGGGTAAAGGGAAGCCTTCTCGTGAGCGAACCGGTTCACTAGGAAATATATCAGCGTGTTGGATGGGACACGGGTGGTGCTGTGGTTTAAACCACTGAACTTCTTGGGCTTGCCAATCAGAAGGTTGGCAGTCCGAATGCCTGTGACGGGGTGAGCTCCCGTCACTCTGGCTTCCGTCACGGTGTTCTGTTGTGCCAGAAGCGGTTTAATCCTGCTGGCCACATCACCCGGAAAGCTGTCTGTGGACAAATGCCGGCTCCCTCGGCCTGAAAGCGAGATGAGTGCCGCAACCCCAGAGTTGCCTTGGACTGGACTTAACCGTCCAGGGGTCCTTTACCTTTACAGCATTAACTCTCAACTTGAATCCTCACTGAGCTGTTGATCTTGCCAAGATCGATACAAGCTGGAAGTGGCTTTCTCTCTGCTATTCTCCTCTCACTCTCTACTGGAGCCTATCATGGAGAACAAAGTTCAGAATTCAGGTGTGGAGTGATGTGAAATCCAAGGGATGGTGTGATCATGTAGCTGACATTTTTCAAATAACATGCTTTCACAAAGGGATGCAGGATCTGAGAGCTGCGCCCATCATACATGCAGGACATAACAATCTGCCACCCCCCAAATTTAGGAGCCTGTTGTTGTTGACTGTTTATGCCAGCATCTGAATTACAAAAGTTCAATATTCAATAGATATATAGTTGTGTGCATCCCGATATCCAAGCAGCAAGAAACACCAGGTGTGCCTGTGCTTACTCAGGATTATTATTATTATTATTATTATTATTATTATTATTATTATTATATTTATACCCCACCTTTCCTCCAAGGAGTTCAAGGTGACGTACTTGATTCTCCCTCTACACATTTTATCCTCACAGCAACCCTGTGAGGTAGCCTAAAGATGGTGACTAGCCCAGTGAGCTTCATGGCTCAGTGGGGATTTGAACTCAGGTCTCCCAAGGCCTAGCCCAGCACTCTAAGCATTCTGCCACAGCGGCTCTAGATATAGAGACGCACACAAACAAACATAATGCAAGATGCAAATGCATCAGATTATACTGAACAGAAAATAAACTGAAAATAACCAATAACAGCTAAGGTAAAGTCCTATACATGTTTCCTCCCCAGATATTGCAGTACTCTTTAGCCCGTCCCTTTGCACAGTGCCAAACAGGGCACTAATAGACAATAAATTCCCAGTCTAGATGAGGTAGACACATTAAACAGAAAAGGAGGAAGAAAAAGAACCATTTCCAAGGCAGGTTCTGTTGGTAGAGGAAGCAACAGTGAATTCCAAGTTCCATTCTTGTCGCTGCTGCCAGTTTTATAGTGATGCTTCTGCCACCAGTTGCCAGGAGGAATGCCATCACTGTCATTGGTAAGCCCTCCCTTTTGAAAGTCAACACCTCCCATGGCAAAGTGAAAAGCAGGGAGTGGGCATTTTGGTTCCTCCTTTATTCTCGGGCGAAGCTTCAGGAATCAGGGGCAGCAAAGGAGAATGATGGTGCTGGGAAAATATTGGAGGAAGCAGGAAATTCTGAGGTGGCAGAGTTACAGGAACAGGGATCCTATCTTGCAAAGATTGGGAGAATTCTCCCCCACACATCAAAAATATCAAGCTTTTTTATTTTTTTTACAAGGAAAAACTGCCCCAAAGAGGGCATCAAGACAATTAACATAACTAGTAATTTAACAATCTGTTTCCAGGAGCCTGAAGATCTGGCACCTTTACCATGGAATTATTGGGAAATATTTCTATTTTTGGGCAAATGAAAACAGCAGTGAAAGGCGGTGCAGCAAATACTAATTTGATATATACAGTACATTTGTAATTATGCTAATTGTGTTATGCAAATCTAAGTAGGGTAATGCATATATAAACAGGCAACTGTCTTTTAAGGAGCAAGGGACTTGTCTCTGTTTTCAGGGGACGGGTTTTTCAGTAAGGAGAACATGTCAGGTTTCAAATTCTTGTAGTAAACATTTTTGTTTTAAATATCTCTTGACGCCCCTCTTTTTAAAGGTATGGTTCAGACTACCAAAGGATCAAAAGCAAAAATTCTAGACAAGTTCAAATCATCTTGGTTCAACCTTTTCTGACATTCACCAGTACACCTAAAAACCCAGACAACTTCCATTCACTACCCTCACTTCTATAAAATAAATCAATAGAGTTTCTTGTTTATAGCCAATGGCCAACACAATACAGTATGAGCACAAATCGCACAACCACAAAATGAAATACATTTCATGCACCAGATCAGGACAAATGAACAATGTGCAATTCTATAACTTGATATTTACCAGGGTGAACTGGGAAGTGTTCAGAACTGCAGAGAAATTGTTTGAAACTTTTTATAGCAGCTTGAGTAGAAGGCTTGGGAGAAGGGGAATGTTTTTGCCCGGCACCAAAAGATATGTTGTGAAGGCAAGCTGCCTGGCAAGAGCATCCCACAAATGGGAAGTTCTGTTTCTTGTGTTGCTGTCCTCAGGACCTCTCATGGAGAAGGCACATAAAGAAAGGCCTCAGAGGATGATCACAGGCTTTGGGGTGGTTCCTACGGAGACAGGTGGTACTTGAGGTATTGTGGTCCTGAGCCATTTAAGGCTTTATAGGTCAAATGGGACGCGGGTGGCACTGTGGGTAAAAGCCTCAGCGCCTAGGACTTGCCGATCACATGGTTGGCGGTTCGAATCCCTGCGGCGGGGTGCGCTCCCGTTGCTCGGTCCCAGCGCCTGCCAACCTAGCAGTTCGAAAGCACCCCCGGGTGCAAGTAGATAAATAGGTACCGCTTTATAGCGGGAAGGTAAACGGTGTTTCCGTGTGCGGCTCTGGCTCGCCAGAGCAGCGATGTCACGCTGGCCACGTGACCCGGAAGTGTCTCTGGACAGCGCTGGCCCCCGGCCTCTTGAGTGAGATGGGCGCACAACCCCAGAGTCTGTCAAGACTGGCCCGTACGGGCAGGGGTACCTTTACCTTTACCTTAGGTCAAAGCAGTGCTTTTTTCTGAGGGAGACACAGGGGTATGCATAACCCTAAACATTTTGTGAATCCTTGTACTTTTGTCCATTTAGTGTATTAATTTTCCCCCGATTTGAACTATAAATTGGTGGTTTTCTTGAGTTAAAACAAGAGTACTACCCCTAAACATTTTCTTTTTTAGAAAAAAAGCACTGGTCCAAAGCCAGCATTCTTAATGAATGAATGAATGAATCTTTCTTTGCGTCAGCCATCGGCCATAGCAATAAAACAACAATATGATATACAAAGAATAGAAATACAGTGGTACCTCGGGTTACATATGCTTCGGGTTACATACGCTTCAAGTTACAGACTCCGCTAATCCAAAAATAGTGCTTCAGGTTAAGAACTTTGCTTCAGGATGAGAACAGAAATCATGCTCCGGTAGCGCGGCAGCAGCAGGAGGCCCCATTAGCTAAAGTGGTGCTTCAGGTTAAGAACAGTTTCAGCTTAAGAACGGACCTCCAGAACGAATTAAGTACTTAACCTGAGGTACCACTGTAAAAAGTCAATTATATAAAATATATTTTAGGGGTTTGAATCAATAGTCAAATAGTGGATCTTATTCTAATTGCCCCAGCTAAAAACCTTGCAGCCTTTGCTGTCACCTGGTCATCTTGTTCTGCCAAGAGAAAGGACACTGTGGCAGTGGTTGGGCGACCCGGAATGGACAATAAAAGAGGGGTGATAACCTCATTCCTCAAGTATTTATAACTAATTCAAATCTAGTGCAGTTGGGACAGGATTGGCATCATATGCTGAAACCGTTTTGCCCTGCTGAGCCACCTGGTCACTGAATTCTGTACTGGCTGAAGTTTCTGAACTGTCTTGCAGCAGGCAAAGCAGAATGAGGGATGCCTTGGTCTTACTGCTCAAGTGCCTGTTTGAAACATCCAACACCTCATACAGAAAGGACACCTACTTCAACAGGTGTATTTCTAGCCACACAGGAGATGCTGTGAGAGTCGGAACAGACAGTATCATGGAGAGCAGCCGAGGTCTAAAGGGAAATGCAATATTCATAGCAAATGAGCCTGCCTCTCCCCCTCTCTAAACAAGTGCCATGACGAAGGAAATAAAGATGACTGTGCTCCCTTGGGGAAATGTGGAGCTCATACCCCAGAACTTTATGTATTTGTTTTAGCCTATATGGTGCTTAAAATTACCCTGGGAAATATAGTCACAGGCTACAGGAAGGTTATGTTTCCTCTGAGCTGTAATTTCCCAGATTAAATGAATACAGACGGGCAGAACATAAGGATTCCCCTTGGACTTCTGACTTGTGGAAACAAAGTACTGTCACACCAATTTGTAGCTTCAATCTCCTGTTCTACCTGTCCTATTGATATGAGAAGTCTCAGTAAGAGAATGACACCATTAAACACTTGACTATAGTTTGTTGACCTTGGATCTTCTCAGAAGAATTTCCCCAAAGGGTCCTTTATTTCTTGGGTGGTTCCCCTTCAACAACCACCCTATGATAAAGCTTCTCATGGCAAGGGGTGTGGCTTCCGTTTGGTCTCATATCCCGGTACTTACCTGATCTGGACTTCTTAGCTTCAACTTGGTGGTGACCATTGCCCATGTTGGCTGGGGTTGATGGAGTCCAACCATTTCTGGAGGACCACAAGTTCTTCAGACCTGCCTTATATGGAGAAATATTTTTGTCTGAGTCTTGAGAACTGGGAAATGCCTCCTATCCCAGAAAACTAAGTTTGTTTTTCCTTCTTGCTCCTCTCATCAGGTTGTATAAATATTCACCAGTGTCCTTTGTCCTCCATTTCTGTCCCTTTATTTTTTTTCTTTCCACAGTAAAACTGAAATAAAATCTTTGTTAATAACATCAACTGTCAACTTCATAAGAACCTAAGAAGAGCCTGCAGGATCAGGCAAATGCTCATCTAGTCCAGCTTCCAGTTCCAATTGTGGCCAACCAGGTGCCCATGGGAAGCCCATAAGCAGGGCAGGAATGCAACACACTCCCCATTTGTTATTCTCAGCAACTGGTACTCAGAATCATATCACCTCCAACAGCACAGGAGGAGCCTAGCTATCCTGGTGTCAGGGACTGGTCATAGGAGGAGTGGTAGAGACTGCCTCCACATCCTGACCCTTCCAGGGAGGAGGAAGAGGAAGACAGTATAGATTTACAACAGTGGTTTGCGGGAGGTCACAGCTCAGAGGCAGATTAGGGGAAAAGTTGAGAAATAATGTCAGAGGAGGAGAAGGAGCAGCAACTGGCTGACACAGTGTCATCAGAAAGCATCCCAGACCCTCCATCTCCCAGAACCTGGTGAGCCTTGAAAGTAGGAGAGCAAAGAGCTCAAAGACAGAGGGAACGTAGCAGCACCCATAGAAGTGACAAATCAGGAAGTGGGAAAGACACTTAAAAAACACATGTTATATAGCTCTCAATGCAATTTTACATTGACAATGTTACATTGCTCTACATCACCCTCTGGTGTCACATGCTTATAACACATTTATAATGTTTTAAATTGACTAGTATAGATTAGTTCCAAGTGTGGTCTCCCTATTTAAATGTGTTATGATATTTGCAGTTATAAGAATGCAGGCTATACAAATATATGGGGCAACCTCATTTGAAAGACTGCCAACAGTACTGTACATCTTGGGCTCTTCAAGCAGATGGTTTTGCTCAGACACTTCCTAATCCCCCAGCATGCATTTTTCAGAGAACATGATCAGGTCACTTTCCCTCTGACAGAGCAGCAGAATCATTTGCACTCTCCCTCACAAACAACAGAAGCTGGGGTGAAACACCTGTTAGCAATTATGCAAATCAGGCATGATCATATGAATCTCCTTTGCATAATAATTGCCATATTTGATCAGCATAATGTGTCAATTATGTTGACTGGATCTGGGTGGGGACAGTGGGCATTGCCATGATATTTTTGACTGATGGGAAGATGTTGGGGTACAGCTCTCATCACCCATGACCATTGAGCATAGTGGATGGAGGCTGATGGGAGTTGGAGTCCAGCAACATTTGGAGGACTACACAGTTTCCCCATCCTTGGCCTACAGAGGTAGGGTATGGTTTTGGTTAAGGTCAGAACCGGGGTCAATAAAAAGAGGCTAAAGGGGAGCCTGTGGTTTTGTCTACTAACAATGCTGATTGGAAGAGGAAGGTGCTCCAGTAGGTGCTACAAAGAGACGGTGACTGTCTAACATGTACAGGAGAGAATTCCAATGGGTAGGTGCCACACCACTAAATGTCTGATTCCCGCATCATGGAGTTCCTGATGAGATGGTATCTGCAGGAGGTCCTCTCTTGCAGAGTGCAGGTAAGCCACTTCCACCCTTCGGAGGAGGTGGGGTTGTGGGCTTCACGGCCCCTCCACATGCGCGGTGGGTGGAGGCCAGTCCCCGTGTGATTGGGGGGATTCCCAGCCGCATCACCCCCCTGGCCGGCCAATTGGCCAGATCAGGGGGTGTGGCCTGCCCTATAAAGGCAGAATGCGGCTGGGGATCTCTCTCTTTGCTGCTCATCAGCTGTTCTGTTTTCCCGCCCTATGAGGTTTTCGTTCTTTGACCTTGCTATGGATCTTGGTTGGTTGCCGTTGAGGAGCCCGGTAGGAATTTTTCCACTTGGCAAATTGGCACCAGCCACTTGGTTTTTGCCTACTTCGTAGCAAATCGTCACAACTTTCTGGGTATTGGCGGTTGGGTACTGGTATAGTTCTGTAGATGGAAGACGGGAGTTAACGCCATCACCTGCCCCGCATATTTAAGGGTAGTCCGATAAAGGATTCTGGGGTGTGTGGCCCTGTCCGAAGCCTAGGGAGGTGAGGGCCTAAGGCACGCCCCCTATCGGTGACTCCAGGGGAGTTCCTAGTTGATGTGCAGCAGCAGGACTCCCCCTACTGGTGGTTAACCCTTCCCAGACTTCAAGCGGACGGGCTGGAGTCGGATATAGTCGGTTAGGACCAATGCCTAAGCCAACACCTCTCATCACCTGTAACCAATAAAGTTGTGGTCTTTTTTAGCTCATTAACCTTAATAATTGTGTCATGTGTCATTATTTCCACTGGGGGAGGGGGGGAGGAACTCGCCACGCAATCAATCAAGTATATAAGGGATGAGACAATCTTTTAGGTATCCAGGTCCCAACGCATAGAAGAATTTGTACACCAGGACCTTGAACTTAGCTCAGTAGATTTTGGTTTAATGTTATGAGGAAGTTCTTGACAGTAAAACAGTGGTAAGGCAATGGGACAAATGATCTAGAAGGGTGATGACCCTGCTTACTAGGGGTCTTCAAGCAGATGCTGGGCAGCCTTCTGTTAGGGATGCATTGAGCAGGGAACTGGGCTGGCTGGTGTGAAAAGAAGAGCTCGGGCTAAACTGGCTGTTCTTTGTGACCATCAGTAGAAGCAATTCCGCTCTCCTGGGAGCAGCCTTTGCCACGCGGAAGTGAAAATGAAAAGAGAATGTCTCCTGTGATCTTCTGGGAATCCGAAATGTGAATGGAAACAGCAGGAGCTGCAAGCAATCACTACCTCTTTGTAGGAACTCTCAGCAGCTTACAAGGAGAGAGAATAACCTAAAGGTTGTGAAGACAAACATGCCTGATGGCTGATGGAACAGGGGCTTTGTGTTTTCTGAAAAATGATTGAGGAAGTGCTGGAGTTCCCCTAAATATCTTGTGATGCTTATTTGTTTTGCTTTGAGCTCTCTTCTGAAAGAATCTAAGAAGTTGCATTACACCAATTCAGATCACTGGACCACCTAGCCTAGTATTGTCAATAATATCTGGCAGTGGCTCTCCAGGTTTTTCAGATGACAGCCTTTCTCAGACTGATCTGGAGATGATGGGGATTGAACCTGTGACGTTCTGCATGCAAAGCGGATGCTCTATTTAAGGAAAGATTTCCAGGGCTGATTTGGTTCAGAAGCGTGGCTGCCAAATGTGGCTTCCAAAATGTTGTCAGGGATGCGAACCTGAATAAAATATTGGGTGGGGGTGGGAGGTAAGTCCCGCCCCAGATAAACAATCACATGATGCAGTGAACACACATCATTTGAATGACAATGCCCATCAATGGGGGGGGGCTCAAATATTTTATTGAGGGGCAGAGACCCCTCAGCCCCTAGGAGTTGGCTCCCATTGTGGTGGTGGTTGGAGTAGCTGGTGTAATTGTCATAATCATCATTTTCTAATACACCTACTGATGTGGAATTTTTGCAAGTGCCATTATCAGTGAGGCCAGTGATATGTTTTCAAGAATTCAACCTGACTACAAGAAATGGTTAAAGAGGAACCTAACAGCTCAAGGTTAAAGTAAACAACAACAACAACAACAACAACAACAACAACAACACGCCTCCATATAAGGTACAAAGCGGGTTCTGAGACGTACAAAAAAAAATGGGTTGAGTAAGTTGTATTTTAAGGACTGTGGTTGGATGAGAGGTGGTGATGTGGTGGGGTGGGAGAGGATGATTGGATAGAGGGTAAACAGCTAAGATATATATTTTGCCTATATAATGTGTACTATTTTAAATACATTTTAAGCTGTTTTTAACATATGTGTGTAAATTGCCGAGACATTGGGAAAAGGAGATTCATAAGAAAATACACAAACACAAAGGCACCTGAAGGCTATCCATCTGTGAGCACTACCTAAGAGGATGAAGCCAGAATCTGAAGTTATCATGAAGGAGAAGGCTATCAGCCCTGTTTAGGGAAGTTTTTAATATTTAATGCTGCATTGTTTTTAACACTTGATTGGAAGCTGCTCAGAGTGGCTGGGGAAACTCAGCCAGATGGGTGGGGTATAAATAATAAATTATTATTATTATTTATTATCAGTAGCTGCTAACCATGATGGTTATGCTCTGCCTCCATGGTCAGAGGCAATAATGCTTCTGTCTGAATATCATTTCTGGAAACCACAGGTGGTGAGAGTGTGCTCTTGTGCTTGTGTCCTGCTTGCCAGTTTCCTATGGTCATCTGGTTGGCCCCTGTGAGAACAGAATGCTGGATGAGTTGAGCCATTGGCCTGATGTAGCAGGCTCTTCACAATCTGAATAAGGATACTACTAATGTTCTAGGAAGAGATGGGGCAGTAAGTTGAGGTTCTTCTTCTTCTTTGATGATCACCCGTAGCTAAGTAAGATTGTCTTCCATAAACATGGTCTTAACAGTGAGTCCGTAAGTGACTGTGGAGGCCAATTCTGGGTCCACACGTCCTTCCACAGTGGGGACATAGGTTTCCGGGTGGGAGTTGATCACGGTGTGGATTTGCCAAGCGTGTCTTCCTCTTAGCACATTTCTCCCTTGCGTCCTGAGTTTGAGTGTCTTCAAAACCCATGACACCTTTGGTAAAAGCTGTTCTCCAATTGGAGCGCACGTAGGCCAGTGTTTCCCAGTTGTCTGTGTTTATACTACTTTTTTTTTTATTTGCCATGAGAGAGTCTTTAAACCCTTTTTGTTGACCACCAGCATTATGCTTTCCATTGTTAAGTTCAGAATAGTGTAGTTGCTTTGGAAGATGATCATCAGACATCTGCACAATATGACCAGTCCAACGAAGTTGATGTTGAAGAATCATTGCTTCAACACAGGTGATCTTTGCTTCTTCCAGTACACTGATATTAGTTTGCCTGTCTTCCCAAGTGATGTGTAAAATTTTTCGGAAACACCATTGATGGAATCAAAGTAAGTCTGGGTACAAAGCTCTTTGCATGCTTCCTGGCTGTTGCTGAAGCAACATCTCCTTCTAACTCATCTGCTTGTGTTGCAGTTTGCCTCCTGGGTTGGACAACTCTTCAGCTCCTCCAGCACACCTTGCCATAGACCTGCCCTTGTCCTGCTGGACAGCTCATGAGTCTCGCTGGAAACCTAGCAATCCCACTCAAGGTTGGCCTGAAAAGGACATGGGCTGACAGATTGTATTGTGGAATCATTATTAAAAAGAGTTTTTAATAAATCACAAGAAATGCAAACAACTTGCAAAAGCTTCATTTTATCACTCCTATAAAAAAGAGCCTCTTTGTGCCTCACAATGTAATAGTTCATTTTTTAAAAAATAGCACAGAATCCCAGAATCTAATAGTCCAGAAAATAGATTGAATTCCATTTTTTTAATTTCACTGTGCTTTCCTTCTGACTCCCTGGGTGAAACTTCGGGTCATATTATGCTGTACAAAACTGTGCAGCTCCTTCAAGTTTATGTGTGACCTTTGCAGAAGTGTGGAAGAAAGAAAGGAGCTAATACCTTCATAAAGTCCATTCCACAGAAGATTTAATGGCATTAATATAAGGGGGGAAATAGCAACTGGTGCTTTAATTCCAGTTAAGTTGCAAACCACAGCAGTGTTGTTTTCTTTTTGGCAGGGAGTTGTTCTTCCAGGGCTTCCTTCTGTTCCTTGATGCTTCTTCGTTCTTCACGTTTGCTGCAGTCCCGTGGGACGTCAAGGACACTGAGCTTACCAAAGGAACTAAAGCTGTGTTTGGAACCTAACACGATGCTTCAGATCCAGATATCCAGAGGGCTAGGTGCATGCTGAAGTGTGTGGCCTGCAAAACAAACAGATAACAATTGCATTTCTGATGGTGTAGGGAGGAAACAGAAGAGGGTACATATCTTGTGCCATCATATTACCACCAGCTTCCCTCTTTGACAGCTGAAACTCCTCCTGAACAGAAATTGCACAGCTTCTAGAAACTTTAAAGAAACTTACACTTTTAAAAAAAGCTGGGGATCTGGGAATTATGAGTCATATGGGAAGGGGAAGTGACCCCCTCCTCTGGGGATGTGTCATTTATTTGTACAAACTTTGACATTGGAATAGGTTAAAACTGAAATTAGAGAGCTAAGCTAAAATTTGACTTCAAAAACTGGAAAATCATGTTTCCAGTTGGGAATTTAATCCCTAGAAGAGCTGGGTGCTCTTATGTGTCATAGTCATTTCTGCATCATTAGGGGAATGGGCTGGCCATTGAGTTGCCTGTGGTAGTCAAGAGGAAAAGAAATCTAATTATTGTTATTCTTAGCAGTGGGCAACTTTTATTCTTCATGAATGTATCATTTCGTTAAGCATAATGTGCATAGAGCGGTACTCTAAACTTTCAGAAAATGTAAGGGAAAATTCAGAAATCATTGCCGCATGGGGTCATTTTCTTTGTGACTTGAGTCTGGTAGTATTCTGTGAAGGGCTTTGATGCCTTCTGCATAATGCTTTTCAACAAGTACTCCAGAATACAGCCAATGTAATCATGCCTAATTGAATATCAGGGGTCTTTATGTTATATAAACTGAATGGGAAATGAAACAAGAGATCGTTGAGCTGGAACAAAAGGCAGGGTAGTAATTAATTTGTTTCAGAACAGACCTTATATAATCAAAAGGAAGGGGAAAAGGAGAAACTGAGCTGTAGAACAGCCCGCTTTGTTTAGGGTAACAGGGATAAAATAATGGCTTTTGGGGTGAAGAGACAAGGATGCCCTCTTTGGTCATCTAGCCTGGACATGTAGACCACAAATGTGCAGATCAGGTAAGGCAGGTTTTCCATTTGAAAGGAAATGCTTTCAGGTCATTCTGCTTACAGGTCTTCAAGACCTTCATGCGAAAGGTGCGACATTTGGGAGTGGACCATATGACAGACACTTTTGCCCCTGAGTGTCAAAGCTGAACCCCTGTAGAGGGTTAAGGAAACATCCCCAGCTGTGGTGGATGTGGTTGCTGAACACACTTTCACAAGATTCTCATTTGTGGGCTGCACACGAAGGAGGATGTGGTGGTAAAGTCCTGCAGTGATAGAAAGGGCTGTGCCAGATCAGATGGCAGGGCACAGGTCAATTTTTTTAATATAAAAAAATACTTTCACAAATATGAAAGAGGCACAGTAGAGAGTAGACTCTGCTAGGACCATCCTCCCTGGCCTGACCCCACCCCTTTTCTGCAGGAAGTTTGATGTGGAGAAAGGTCTTAAAGTAGCAATTCCCTTAGGCAGCCTGAACTGTTGGTGCTCATGCCGCCATAGGACTCTACCATCTCATTCTGCTGCCTGGGCCAACGAAGTCTACAGCAGTGGCTTTCATAAGACAGAGTATGCCTGCTCAAACTCTCTCCACCATACTTAGAATCACGCATGCCAAATAAAACTTTGAAGAAGCAAATAAAGTCATATTGTATTTGGGTCTACAAAACAAGTAGACAAACCAATTCTTTGTACCGTGGCTTCTGATTCCCAGGGCCGGTCCTGTCATTAGGCAGGCTTAAAGGTAAAGGTAAAGGGACCCCTGACCATTAGGTCTAGTCGCGGACCACTATGGGGTTGCAGTGCTCATCTCGCTTTACTGGCCGAGGGAGCCAGCATATAGCTTCTGGGTTATGTGGCCAGCATAACTAAGCCGCTTATGGTGAACCAGAGCAGTGTACAGAAACACCGTTTACCTTTGCGTCGGAGTGGTACCTATTTATCTACTTGCACTTTGACGTGCTTTTGAACTGCTAGGTTGGCAGGAGCAGGGACTGAGCAATGGGAGCTCACCCCGTCGCAGGGATTCGAACCGTCGACCTTCTGATCAGCAAGTCCTAGGCTATGTGGTTTAGACCAGTGTTTCCCAACCTTGTGCCTCCAGCTGTTTTTGGCCTACAATTCCCATCATCCCTTGCCACTGGTCTTGCTAGTCAGGGATGATGGGAGTTGTAGGCCAAAAACATCTGGAGGCACAAGGTTGGGAAACACTGGTTTAGACCACAGCGCCACTCGCACATAAAATAATTGGGTGCAATAAAATTTGTCATAAGGCTGCAGTCCTATGCCCACTTAGCTGGGAGTAGGGATGAAGGAGAAATGTGGTCCAGCTTGCATTTAAAGGCGAAATGGATTTTCGAAGTCACAATTCAGCACGTCAAGAGAAAAGTCACAATTTTCGAAGTCACAATCCAGCACATCAAGAAGGTTGCTTGCATGGGATTTGGCCCTCGAGGCTGACAAAGATTTCTCCACCCTGTTCATCCCTCCTGGAGCCTGATCCTGCCAGTGGGATTGACGTCTGGGTGGCTCACAACACTTCCACTGGAGAACCATGACAGCTGATGGAAGAATTTAAACATTCAGCAATATCTAGTTTCCAGAACAAAGGAACTGCATGATAGTTGTGGGTTTTATTGTTATTAACAATCTGCCCTGTAATGTTAAAGCTATGAAAGGGATGCCATCACTGCTGCCCTGCTGGTCCAGCTGTGGGAGAAGGAGTAAAAGTGGCAAGATACATATATTTTATTTTTAGTGTTCTTTGCTGGGTGAGTGCAAGGCAATGAGCTCGCCTGCAATGGTATCGTTGGCTCTGCTGGGACACTGCAAGTACAAGAGGTACCTCTGGTGCTTGCTCTGACAAATGCCAACTGCACATCTCTGATGAAGGGATGAATAATGCCCATTTACCGTATATTGTGCTCTGTGCAGACGTTAGCTAATTAAGCAGAACTCTCGAAAACAATGGGGAGCGGAGATGAGCGGGAAGAAGAGGAGGAACAACAACAGAAGGAGACAGAGACAAGGTGGGGGAGGCCAAAGTGACATCTGTTGCTTCAAAAGACACACCAAAGGGAACACAAAGAGATCTCTGGCCCTCTCCTGTCTACGCTAAGTAAATGAGCATCAAATGATGACTCCCTTTTATTTTAAATGCCGTGTTCATTATTTGTGTTGGTATAGCTAATCCAAAGCACTTGCCATTTCTTTACTGCCATGATTTATAGCACCTTCAAGGTAAATGCATATTCCTGAGATGGCTCGTGTGAAACAATGTAAGTATATTTAAAAAATAGAAAAATAAATTTTTAAAAGGATATAAACAAGCACAGCAAGGTCAATCAGCAAAAGCCCATTAAAACAGAGAGAACAGCTCAGATTTATACATACTGGCTCTTAATATAGCATAGGGAAAGAGAAATGCTTTTTCCAGGGGGTTGACAGAATAGTAATGAGAGCAGCAGGTGGGCCTCCCTGGGAATGAAATGCCAACGTCAAGGAGCCACCACTAAAAAGGCTCCCCCTGCAGTCAAAAACCACACAGCAAGCCCTTCACATATTTATATTTTCAGGTTGCATGTAGATGTGATAGCAGATTTTTGATTGGACATCCTGCTTTAAACAAATTAATAGCAGCAAATGGGCAGTGGGGAAATCTGAACAGCACAATCAAGGAATCCTGAAGTGCTTCAGCCAGTGTGAGAGCCAGTGTGGTGTAGTGGTTAAAAGCAGTGGACTTGTAATCTGGTGAACTGGGTTTGCTTCCCTGCTCCTCCACATGCAGCTGCTGGGTGACCTTGAGAAAGTCACATTTCTCTGATGTCTCTCAGCCTCACTCACCTCTCAGAGTGTTTGTTGTGAGGGAGGAAGGGAAAGGTGATTGTTAGCTGCTTTGAGACTCCTTAGGGGATATCAAATCCAAACTCTTCTACTCTTCTCTTCTTCAGCCATAACACCTAGATCACCATCTTGGGCTGCCAGAGAAAACAGCAACATATTTTAAGAGCAGTTGTGGTTACATGTTTATACCACAAACTTAGATAATGCTATCTACACAGGTCAAACAGTTTGTTATTTTCAGTGGTGGACTTGGGTTCTATGATGTCCTGTATGAGGTCAAAATTTGGCACCCTGTGCCCTTTCCGAGGGTGATGTCAGGTGCTGGACTGAGGAGGAATGGTGGGGACCACCCCCCTTCTCCTGAACCTTCCCAAGAACAGGAGGGCAGTATAGATTTAGAACAGTGGTTTGCAGAAGGGCATAGTTCAGAGGCTGCAGAGGGCAGAAGCTGGGAAATATTGGAAGAGGAACAGCAGGAAGAAGAAGAAGCACTGGGGTAGAGACAGCTGACAGACTTAGGATCATTGGAAAACATTCCTGCCCCCCCCCCCCCCGAACCAGGCAGGCATTGAGGGGATTAGAACAGAGAGCACAGAAACAGAAAGCTCAGATTAGCCGACGCAGGAGTGATGTCTGATAGGGGAGACGTGGGGGTATGTGTGGGACTTTACTTGGAGCAATGCCATTATTAGGGAAGGCTGCATTCCTTCATCGCTCTCTGTGAATTATTGAATAAATTGCTTGGTAAGAACTTTTTTGTTTCTCTGATTCCCCGAAGCCTGACAGGTGGGTAAGGAGGCGCCCAGACATATTGACCCATTGCACCACAGAGTCTGTTTTCATTAAGGGAGCCCTTGAGAATAATCATAACTTGAATCACAACAAGTAGAACTGCTGGATCAAGGGAAACATCTGGTTCCAGCCATAGCCAGATGTGCATTTAATTTAAATATCTGAAGCTTCCTTATGCCAAGGAAAACCATTGGCCAACTTAGCGCAACACAGGGATGTTAGGCAATTCCGACCAAAAATGGAAACAGAAGCAGAAACTGTGCCCAGAATGAAAACCAATCCCACAAATACCAGTTGGTATTCAGTGTTGCTTCACCCACAGTAAGCAATTGTCAATGTTTTCCGACTTAAATTGTGTTTCCCTTGCACTGAGATGAATGGCAAGGGGATAATGACATCATTAAATGTGTTAAATTTGTAACTCATGTAAATAATTGATCAAATTGCATTAAATGGTGGACAGCAAGTTAAATAGTGTAGTGCCTGGTGGAAACTGAGCTGCAGTAGAACGGAAACAGCAGTGATTGTGATGGAGACAGTTGGGAATGGCAATTGCTGTGTTAGACTTACGTCATAGGACAGTAGTGCCTCTTTGGATTGGCAGCAGTCCTCCACAGTCTTCAAAAGACCTGCATGTCTTCCCTTACCTGCTGTCAGATATCCTTTTTAGCTGAAACTGCAGAGAGTTG
This sequence comes from Podarcis muralis, assembly GCF_964188315.1. Taxonomy (NCBI): domain Eukaryota; kingdom Metazoa; phylum Chordata; class Lepidosauria; order Squamata; family Lacertidae; genus Podarcis; species Podarcis muralis. The sequence goes on from NC_135663.1 coordinate 6,894,800, forward strand.
TACCTGGGACCTTCTTCATGCAAACCATGCTCTCAACCACAGAGCTCTCTGCCCCAAATGAAACTCTAACTAGCGCTGACAGTAATTTATATGGACATCTACAATGCCTTTTGGGTTGCGAAGGCTCCCAAACGGCGGTAATAAATCCCTGTGGTGGGAAAAGAAACTGTTAATTAAAAGCCGCTTTTCTGACATTGTAATCAAAAGCTGGCTTTGCCATTTGGAGATTGCTTAACTGCCTGGAGGGTTCTAAGGCCACCAGCTGGAATGCGCCTTCTGAAAGCTTCCTTTGTCATCGCTCCAGTAAATTAAATGTGCCCTGTATACAACTGTTAGGGGGGGAAGAATCCATCTTGGAAAGAGCCGAGGTATGCTAATGGACTGCAAATTTCATCTCTTTCTGAGCTGAAAAGACATTAGACAGGCATTAAAGGGAGAGGATTATTTACATTTCTTTCAAAAATCCAGTTAAGACCCAACTGAAAGAGCTAAAATGTAAAAGAAATAGCTAACTCCTCTCAACCTTCGACTGACTTCATAACAGCCACTGACAGGGCCAAATCAGGTCTTATTTCCCTCCCGCAATACAGTAACCATCACCACCAGGGCTTTTTTTCAGCCAGGACTCAGTTCCGGCACCTCTCAGGTGGACGCCATTGCCATTATAAAAGAACGTGAGGCGTTCGTGGTGAGTGAGAACCTCTTTTTTCTATAAATAATTGATAATAATAATTATTATATGCCATCCATTTGACTGGGTTGCCCCACCACTCTGGATGGCTTCCAACAAAATATTAAAACACAAGAAACCTCAAACATTTTTTTAAAAGAACCTTCCAACATTGAAGAATGCTCATTGGCCTGGTTTGTTCTGACTGGTGCCTGCACAGCTTCTTAAAATGGGACATGTGTTGTCCTTAAGGATGGTAGAGCAATCCTAAGTATAGGAAGCTGAGTGCCTCTGTTACAAACTCTGCCCTCAGGTCTTGCACGTGGGCTTCCAATAGGCATCTGGTTGGTCACAGTGAGAACAGGATGCTGGACCAGATGGGCCATTGGGCTGATCTCGCAAGAGATGCTTCTGATGCTCTGAAGTTCTTGGAATGGACAGTTCTGGATTTTAAATCACAGTGAATTGTTTTCCCAGGGCACTCCAATTGCAGAAATTTGGAGGGGGTGATGGATTAAAAGAAGCTGTCATATGGATCTATATCTATTTCTATGCAATTGGATCATGTCCAAAAAATATTGGGGTGGCAGGCAACGTGTCCTTGCTGTGGGGCTACATTTCCCCCACCACAATCTTTCTTGGGGAGTTTTCCTCCACCACCTTCCCCTATGAAAGTCAATGGAGAGCATTCTTTCCCAGTGAGAAAAGGGGCTGCATACAGCCGTGGAGCATATGCCTGCACTGCCCAGGGTGGGTGCGCTTCCAAGGGGGGTGGGACGTGGATGGTGACCTCCCAGGCATGGGATAGCCGCTCGGATGTACGGGGCGGCGATTGCACCCTGCAGCCGGGGGTGGAGCAATCCTCTCATGGCGGACATCCAATGGGGGCAGGCTGCCCCAGGTGTCTTCACTGAGGGGGGTGACATTTGGTGCACTGCCCGCCCGTGACTCCCAAGCCTCTCCCAGCTGTCAAAACAAAGGGGGAAGGGGAGATGTCACTGGCATAGCAGCGCAGCTCTCTGCCTTACCCCAACGGCTCGGGGTAGGCTTGGGAGTCACCCCCTGCAGTGAAGACACCCGGGGCGGTCTGCCCCCACCACACCCCCTACCTCCGCTCCTGGCTGTATCCACCAGCGGAGGAAGAGGCGTGCAGGGGGAGCGCACAGCCCCCGGCAGCACGATCCCAGCAGGGTGCCATCGCGGCTGCCCCCACCCGCGCTGGGTGCCATGCCCCCGCTGACGGCACACCATGCCCCCAGGACGTGCGCCACACCCCTGCGGGCAGCATGCCCCACCCCCAGGTTGCGTGCCAACCCCGCCCCACCTGCTCTCCGCCCCCCCTGGTGCCGGAGCATGAAGCTCTGCCACTGGCTGTATCTCCCCAAAACCACAGAAGGCAAAAGGCCACCCCTACCCTTGGGGTAACAGTGTCCTTGCTGGGGTTGGTAGGGGTGGCAGTTTCCCCACCCAAGTCTTTCCTGGGGATCTCTGCTGTTTTGCCCCACTCCCTTGGCCTTCAGGATTCATGTTGCACCTACTCCAAAACAGTACAGCAGGCAGGCATTATTCTAAAATTGTGCAGGCTTCATCCACTCAGGAGGGGTAACAGGGCCTGCCAACTGCATCCAGTTCTGGCAGAAAATGATGATCGATATTTCTTTTTTTCTTTTTTAATCCAAGTTTACACTTGCTCTGCATTTAAAAAAACCCCCACAGTGGATGTATAATCTCCTTACAAGTTGGCAGGCTTCATCTACTCTGCTTGGAAATCTCATCCACTTCTGTGAAATGGAGGAGGGGGTGGTCTTTGAATGCAGAAGGTCCTATTTTCAATTCCTGGCCTTTCCAGTAAAATAGTAGCCTTAGTAGCAATAGTAGTAGTAAATGTTCTCATAGCAGGTGAACCAAAAGATCTCTCTCTCTCTCTCTCTCTCTCTCTCTCTCTCTCTCTCTGTGTGTGTGTGTGTGTGTATGTGTATGTTCTAGCCATAATAGCTTCATTCTGCTAGAAGCCTGACCTGCTCTGTTGTTTTATATATGCTTGGTTGCATAGCCCAGAGGACTGTCTGTAAATTGTTATTTACTCCATTCTCACTGCTACCGTTTTTGTCAGCCAGTGACTCAGCATAGTTCACCACGTCAGTCACTTTCTTGACTCAGTTTGCTTCATTTGGGACTAAACGTGTGCTTTTCTGTATCAGGGACAAGGAACCGGGTGCCTTCCAGACTCCAGTTCCCATAATCTCCGGCCAACATGGCTGACAATTAGAGAAGAGGGGAGTCCTAGTCCACAACAACTGGAGAACACAAGTCCCAATGTTGTCACCAGCCTACAACCTCCATCATCCATGACCATTGACCATACTGGCTGGGGCTGATGGGAGCTGGAGTCCAATAATGTTTAGAGAGCCACAGGTTCCCCATCTCTGCTCTACAGAAAAGCATGTGCTCAGTCACTGAGCTATGGTGGAGCCCCCAAATGGTAGCCCGGTTGCCCTCCGTCCTTCTCTGTTCGAAGGATTCTGAATCCTTTGGAAACCCGTCTTTTTATTATTTCTTCCAACGCTGGATATATTTGCTCACTTGATCCTAATGTTCACTTTTCGGATGCCCTCATCCATGCTCCGTTCTTGGCAACTATCTTGGTGTACCCCTCTTATATTTTCTCAGTTCTTTCATAACCCTGGCTTGGATTCCAAGACATATAACTGGATGTTACCACACCACAATTAATTATACTAAATCTTTTACAAATCCCTCTGTCAACCTCTCAAGGGCATTCGAGGAGAAATCTGTTGGCTTTTGTGCAACACTCGATAGGAAGAAGAGCCAAAATATTTTAAAGCCTGAAGAGATTTGTTCTCCACATGCATTGACAACCTGCTGATAGCATCAGCTTACAACCCACACTGCCTAGGGTGTTGTTGATCCTTTTTTTTTGGAGTTGTTTGTACTCAATACTTGGGAGGCCCCTTTAAACATTTTTTTTTTAAATATTCAAAGCTAGTTGACTATGAACAGAAGTACACATTTTTTGTTAATTATTTCTATTATTTCTATCATCATCATCATCATCATCATCATCATCACCATCACCACAGGGATGGTTGGTTCCCATTTGGACTGGTAGGGTGAAAGGCAGGGAGGCCAACAGTAGGTGGCAGCAGAGTCAATGACAGGCAGAGCCAATTATTGTTTTGCCCCAATCCTCCTCCCTGCTAAATTCTAAAGCGTGAAGCATTGAGACTAAGGAGGAGGATGCAGATTGCCAGGGCAACCCCATGGATTGAAAGTAAGAAGACAGGAAGGTGGAGGCTGGCTGAGGTCAGACTGAGATTGCTGGGGCAACATCCCACTGACCCTAATGGGGCAGCCCCCTTTGTCTAGGCTGTGTAGAAACAAATGATGAGGTGAATTCACACACATTTCCTCTTCCTTTTTACAGATGGATGGACCAGACTAAATCTGTTCCACGTCACTTTTGCTCACATTCAGCCTTTGGTCAGTTTGACCCCATTTTTTAAGGACTTTCTAAAAGAATGCATGAACAATCCACATGTAAATTCAACTCATTTCGAATGTACCCTTCTCATGAAATATGTATCTTAAAGGCACTACAGAGCATTTACTCTTTAGACTCATATTTTGTACACATTTTTTAATGCAAAACACATTTAACAAAACTACATTGCAAAATTCGGAGAAGTGCATGATCTCTCAGATGGTTTTGTGTTCTAATCTGCATGCAGATCCTGGAATGTTGAAGAGAGTACATTGCTGGGGGAGTCATGTGGTCTGGGGAGCAGGGAATCTTCAACACCAGATAGAGAAGCCCAGAGGGCTAAACTGAGGTTAGAGCTTTCAACCCATGTGAAATGGAGATCTTGCAGAATGTTTAATGTCTTCTCTCCTCCTGCATTTTGTGACAGTGTTGCATTTAGTTTTTGAGAAAAGGTGAGTAAGAGTAATAAAATTATGCCTAGTATAGAGAAAGCGAGTAGAATACTAGACATCCCATGGAGCTGTTTGCTGGAAGATCCAGGATAGACAAAAGAAAGCTCTTCTTCACACACCCAATGATGGGCACCGACTTGGATGACTTTAAAAGCAGATTAGATAAACCCATGGAGGATAATGCTATCAATGTCAATGGCTACTAGCCATGATGGCTAGGTTCTGCTCCATAGTGGGAAGCAGTACGCCTGTCACGGGTTGGTCTGGATCGGAAGATTAGGGAATGCAATCGCAGGAAGATCGGTTCCTAACAGAAGAGGAGGAGGAATATCCCCCCTCTTCCAGCATTTCCAGAAGCAGAGGGACAGGCAGACACAGAAGCTGCACATTTGAGAGAGGAGCTACCCAGCTATGAGATAGTAGCTAAGCAACCAGAAGGGAGGGAGCAGCTAAGCAAGACCTCAATTGAGAATGTGTGGGGGGGACTCCCTCCCTCCCCCTGAACTCAAAGGTCTGAGCGTGTCAGAGAACAAAGGTGACTCTGGGAAGGTGGAGAAGGAGTTTCCCATTGGTGCGTTTCTTGCTGCAGAAGTGGGAAGGAGTCAGAGTAGGCAGCTGAAATCCTTGCGGAGGGTGGCCTGTTTGTGCTTGTAACAGAATGCTGTAATAAAAGGACTATAAATCTACCCAATGCTCGTTAATTCTTATTGGTGAACCACCAGAACAGAGAGGGAAACTCCTGTACTTGACAGCGCCTCTGAGTGCCAGTTCCTGGAAACCACAGGTGGTCAGGTCCTGTTTGTGGTCATCCCATTGGGACATCCCATTGTTGACCACTGTGAGAATAAGATACTTGGACTAGCCGGACCATTGGCTTGATACAGCAGAGGTCCTCTTAAGTTCTTACGAATGTCTGATGACTCAGAGTGGTACAACTGAGCTGTTTAATGACCAGTTCGTGAATGGAAGACAAGGACAAGTTCATGCCTTACTTCTTCTAACAAAGATGTTGTCTGAAAAGCACTGTAGGCTGTCCCCCGCCCCCTCTTCACCATTGGCTAGCATTCATTCCTTGATGCTGCATTCTGGCCTGCAGAAAAGACCAAGAAGTGACATGATAGCCATTTTGCACAGGGATGGTGGGGCAAGCTTGTTTTCTGCTGCTCCAGATGGTAGGACCTGAACCGATGGGTTCAAATTAGAAGAAAGGAGAGTCCAACTAAACATCAGGAAGAACTTTCCGATGCCAAGAGCTGTTTGACATTGGAATGGACTCCCTCAGATGGTGACGGGTTCTCACTCATTGGAATTTTTTGGATGGCCATCTGTCAGGGTTTCTTTAGCCGTTGCTCCTGCATTTCAGGTAGTTGGACTAGATGATCCTTCCATCTCTGCAGTTCTATGGCTAGAGGAAACACTGCGTAGGGAAAGTGAGGAATATCCCATGTGTCTTTATTTATTCACATTGGTTCTCTTTTATAGGAAAAGCGCATGGTAAATGAAACAAGAGCAGTATTGAATGCAAAGCACATCCCATTGAACACCCATTCATAAATATATCACACTGTCTGCTTTTGTCCACATGAACAAAGCCTATGAGTCCAAGTTCAATGCATGAAAGCTGGATCCTCCCTCCTTTGTACAAGCTTTCATTTTGCGGGAAACATCCAGCCCCTTGTTCAGTCAATTTCTTCCCAGTTTAATTAAAATGTGCTGGGTTTTTTTTTTTTTTTTTAATATCTTCCCTCTCAGAAGCACAGAGTCATAATGTTCAAAGACGATCTGGAGTATCGCTCCGTTTCCACCCTTCCAATTATCCAAATGTGACTTCAAATATGTCCTATTTTGGTGCTTTCTCAAGCCCATCTGCTATAAGCACACACACCCCGCCCACCCCGCAAGAGTCATGCTTTCTTATCCAAGCACTGGCTGCTGACCTCTGCAAAGTACATTGTGCCATCTTCCAGGCCTTCCTTTGGTGTGGTGGATCTGATGGTAAACTTATGGTACATTATATCTTCTGCCCAGTCTGTGCCTATATAAATTGTAAGCCTAACTGGGTTTGGGGAGGCTGGCAGCTCTGATTTCAAATAAATAAACATCACCTACGAAGAGCCTTCTGGATCAGACCAATGGCACATCTAGTTGTCAGCAGAAAGTATTGATCTGATGTGTAGAGATCTTTCCTATTCTACTTATTTCAAGAGGGTTCTGGAAGCTTCTCTGTGTGAAAGAAGCAAGCAGAAGGTTCATGATGTTCGGGTTATTCCTTCAGAGAAGCTGAGTACAGCTGGTTTAAACTGGTTCTATTATCTTTTTCTGTCAAGGTCATGCTGACTATAAAAGTAGGGCCAGAAGGAGCCTGGGTTTCACCCTTTCTCTTTCAGTCTCTTTTCCTTCTGGTGTGGTGTTCTGTACATAGTATGCTTAGTGTTAAGGTTTTGATTGATTATAAGTTATTGTAAGTTTGAGTTAAGTCTGCGGCAACTGGATTTCTTATGGACAGTGTCAGTCCTAAATGTATTGGATTTGTGACGATTATGCTCATTTGCCTTCAGTAGCAGTAAACCTCTGCTGGATGAAATACGATTGCCTCTGGTCTATTTTTTTGGAAATCCTACAACGTGTTTAAGTTTTTACTCTGCTAACTATACGCCGGAGTTCTGCTCTGGAACAATATTGAGTAGAATTCCATGACACTAGTCCAGCATACTGTTCTCACAGGACCAACCAGATGCCTGTCAGTGTTTGAAAAAGAAAAGATTCTGACCTCCTTTTTACTCCTTTGCCTAGTCCTCAGACCTTAGTTGGCACAAAGGAGTCTTTGAGAAAGAGTATTCTTGCAGAATATTGCTGCTTTTATTCTTAAAATTCTTTATCTGCAAAATGACCAACTGTACACACATCAACTCTACCAGCTTTGTCTAACCAACCAACCAACATTCAACACTAACATTGACCACTCTATATATACTGTAGATTCCGGCGTATTAGGCGACTGGGCGTATAAGACGACCCCCAACTTTTGCTGTTCAGTTTTAGAGTTTTAGAGTTATAGAGCTTGAGCGCCACCAGGGGCAGAGCGCGCACCGTCCGCTGCCTCTGCCATCGCAGCAGCAGCAGCAGAAGCCCGGGGTAAGGCATTTGGCAGGCGGGCAGGTGAGCGCCGCGCTCAGAAGTACTTTCTGCGTCCCCTTCTGTGGGGAGGGAGGAGGATTGATGGCAGAAGGGGCGCCTCTGCTCACCGGCTCCCTCTCCTCCTTCCCAAGGCGTATAAAGTAAAGGTAAAGGGACCCCTGACCATTAGGTCCAGTCGTGACCGACTCTGGGGTTGTGGTGAGGGAGCCGGCGTACAGCTTCTGGGTCATGTGGCCAGCATGACTAAGCCGCTTCTGGTGAACCAGAGCAGCACACAGAAATGCCATTTACCTTCCTGCCAGAGCAGTACCTATTTATCTACTTGCACTTTGACGTGCTTTTGAACTGCTAGGTTGGCAGGAGCAGGGACCGAGCAACGGGAGCTCACCCCGCCATGGGAATTTGAACCACCAACCTTCTGATCGGCAAGTCCTAGGCTCTGTGGTTTAACCCACAGCGCCATCCATGTCCCTCCCAACGCGTATACCGGGCGTATAAGACGACCCCTGACTTTTGGGGTGGTTTTCCAGGGATAAAAAGTCATCTTGTACACTGGAACATACGATACTGTACAGGTACAATCTGGTAAAAGGTTGCATGAGTCATTGTAGGCTGCTGACTCATGCTGACTTAGTTCTTTTAGCATTAAAGAAACAGCGGCCAATTTTTAGCTGTGACAATGCCTGTGGGGAACCCAGAAGCAGGATTCACACACAAGATCTCTCTCCCTGCTTGTGGCTTCCAGCAACTGGTACTCAGAAGCTTCTCTGCCTCCAACTGTGGGGCCAAAGCAGAGCCATCATGGCTAATGGCTAATGGTCTTAGCTTCCTCCTCCTACTCCTCTAGTGAAATGAATTTCTGCTGTCAAGACTGAGATAAGACTGTGCCCAGGACCCTGGAGAGCTGCTGCCAATCAGAGGAAAGCAATACTGGGCTAGATGTAGTGATGATCTGACTCAGTGCAAGACAGATCCATATGCTTCCATTTAAGTAGCATTTCAGAGTTTTCAACAAGCTTCACACACATTAGCTGGTAATATCTTAGAAGCATATGGAGGAAGAAGGAATTGGGGGGGGGAGAGTGTTATTTTTTTTCTGGGTCAGAAAATTAAGCAAAATGAAGAAGAATTGAATGCCTCAGAGAAAGCAGTTGATTAATATAGTGTTAGACAAGAGTCTTTAACAAAGAAACAAAGTGAGTGAGGACAATTGTTTTTGCACTGGAAGACGAAACTGCCAAGCGAGGCAAAATTGCTCATCTTTTGACTGCGCCAAATGAAGCATGGCTGAATTGAACTGGACAGTAGTTTTGTTAAAGAGAAAGAAAGGTTTCCAAAGATCTGTTTACAAAAAAGGGGGGAGGATTCAAAGCAATACATTTGTATTGTGAATTCCAGTAAATCAAGATTGGAGTTGATTTCTGTATTATAGAAGCTCAACAGTACCTGTCACTTTTTGTCTTGTTTCAGTGCAATCTGGGAGTAAGTCGCATTGTACTCAGTGGAGTTTACTACTAAGCAGACATGTATTTGATTGCACTGTTGGGTTCTAATAACACGCTGAAAGATGAGAAAAATTAAGACTGCAGAGCGTTCCAGAAACAGCTGAGGGTAAACACTTGATAATGTAAGCCTCTACCCTTTTCCTCTTGAACTCCTTCCCAGGACTCTTTAGCCAGTTCAATATAAGGTAAAGGTAAAGGACCCCTGGACGGTTAAGTCCAGTCAAAGGCAACTATGGGGTTGCAGCGCTCAACTCACTTTCAGGCCGAGGGAGCCAGTGTTTGTTACAGACAGCTTTCTGGGTCATGGGGCCAGCATGACTAAACCGCTTCTGGAGCAACAGAACACAGTGATGGAAACCAGAGCGCACGGAAACAGTTTTCCTTCCCGCTGCTTTCCTTCCCTATTTATCTACTTGCACTGGCGTGTTTTCGAACTGCTAGGTTGGCAGGAGCTGGGACAGAGCAACGGGAGCTCACCCCGTTGCAGGGATTCGAACTGCCAACCTTCCAATCAGCAAGCCCAAGAGGTTCAGTGGTTTAGACCACAGTGCCAAGCAACAGGATAATAAACATTTGGAGGACAGATAAATTGAATTATTGCAGCAGGCCCCAGCATCCATATGACATAGCTGGTAATAGTTGCTGGCTGGGGCTGATGGGAGTTGCAGTCCAATAACTTCTGGATGACAACAAGTTGGTCTGCACCATTTGCTTTCTTCTGTAGATGATGTTGGACTACAATTCCCATTAGACCCAGCTATAATGTCCAATGGTCAGGGCTGATGGGATTTGTAGTACAGCAAATATCCAGAGGGCCAACCCAGCTTTACAGCATTCCTTGCTTTGATTATTAGGCTCCTGTCCTAGAGGAATCTGCACTTAAATTCTCTATTTTTTTCTAGTTCTGTAAAAATCCTTAATTAGTTGAGCTCTGAAGTAGGAGAGCAAAAGAGTCTATTTATAGCAATTGTAGAATGGAGAGATAAAAAGAAAATGAATTTGAAGCATAAATTTTGGAAGAAAGCATGAAGAATTAACTTTCAAAACACAGATTAAACAGGAAGGAAAGACCAGTTGCTATCAGAAATCCCCGTTGCATTAAAAATTGTTTATCAACCAGTTTTCCCCAAGGAAGCTTAGGGGATCTTTTTTGCTTAAAGAGGTCAGCTGGAAATAATGTGAAACACGAACTGCTGAGTAAAGATGCTCAGAATTTAGAAAAGCTTGGACCATAAAGGATAGATTGATTAAATCAGTAAAGATCCTGACTCCCATCTGCTTGCCTGCTAGGAGGAGAGCTAAAGAGCAAGCAGGCAGTACCAGCCAATACCCCACCACCATCCCTTCCACCTCTATGATTCTATGATTCTCCAAGATTCCCCATCCCTCTCTCACTCCTTCCTACTGTTGGGATTCCATTCCACCTTTTGTTGTATAAAGAAGGCTTAATTCTTTTCTAGAGGAACGTGCCAGTTATGCATCCAATGAAAACAATCACACGATTTTTAAAAGTAATATAGAATTCCACCACCCATGCCCATGAATTTTGCAAGCTCATATTGCAGTACGGCCAAGATTTGCTAGCTTAACGGTTATGTTTTCCTGCAAGTCTTATCTAATGTACAGGGAGAACAATGTTTTCTCTCTCTCTCTCTCTCTCTCTCTCTCTCTCTCTCTCTCTCTCTCACACACACACACACACACACACACACACACACACACATCTTGAAGGAGCAGCAGCTGTGGAAGTGACAAAGAATTTTAAGGATAAGATGAAAGGAATATTTATGTGTAAATTAATACCATTACCGTTCCTTCTTGGTGGCATCTTTCATCTTATGATCTAGATAATGGATAAACAAAGCAAGCCCATGCAGTTGAGGAAGGTGAGGCTTAAAGAAATTGGGTTGAAAGGTGAAAAATACACAGTTCTTCATGCTTTTTTAAGCAATTTGCAGGCTCCCAAACTCCACAGTTCTGACATCAAGAAAGGATAGCAGGACCAGCCATTGCTTCAAGTCATACCATTAAGCATTTACAAACACCACCACCATAATGAACAAATCACAAAAGTGGCCAAATCTCTGTTCAGAATCCATATAGCTGACCAGTGATGGCAAACCATGTCTGAATTCTTGTGTGAGTCACCATGTGAGGAGGAAAATGGAGTTTCCAACTGTGGATTTTCCTCAAAAGGGAAATATGAAGATGAGGGTCACAGATACTAAATAATCCACCCTATTGTGTCAACTCACTGATTCTCTTCTCCAAATGTCACCAACGGTTTAATTGCTTACCCCCTTCTCCAGTACCCAAGTAGGATGCAAGTCTAGCTTGGGGGATCTTATCATTGAGGAAGCATTTGAAGAATAAACCATTGGTCACAGATTTGTGGCTAAGCACCCATCCCTCTGATTCAGCTCTGTAAAACCACCTCCCCATTTAGGGGTGGCTGAATGTGTCTCTTTTGATTTCTCTCAGTTTCTCATTTTCCTCATCTTAAGTTCAGTTCTCCACATTTCCACGTCAGTTTTCAACAGTTTGCAACCAAAATTTCAGCATTTTAGTGTGAATCTTCCCTGCTGTACACATTTTTTTGCAAAGCCACTTCCAGAACGCAATGCATATTTGTGTTGTATTTTTGCACAATGCATTTCTGTGCATATAACCGTATTTTTCGTTCTATAGGACGCACCCAACCATAGGACGCACCTTGTTTTACAGGGGAAGAACAAGAAAAAAAATTCTCCCCCTCTCTGCTCAGCGCCCCTTCAGTGAAGCGTCAGGAGAAACGGAGCCCCTTCCATTTCTCCTCCTGCTTCGCTGAAGGGGCACTACGCAGCTCTCCCTCTCTGCTGAAGCCAGGAGAGTCTTGCTCTCCCGGTTTCAGCAAAAGGAACCCGAAGTTTTCAGGGTGCAGTGCGAGTTCCCGCTGTGCTCTGAAGGCTTCAGGGATAGCCGCCGACCCCTCTCGCTCTCCAGGCTTCAGTGAAAGCAATGCGAAGCCTCCGTAGCACGGAGAGTTCCCTTTAATTTTTGGAGGGGAAAAAGTGCATCCTATAGAGCGAAAAATACGGTATTTGGTACTGCAAAGGAATCATGTGAAATTGAGGGATGACTGCAGTGCTTTCTTTCTGGGGGTACGCATACCCCTAAACATTTTGTGAATCTTTGTACTTTTGTCCATTTACTGTATTTATTTCCCCCGATTTGAACTAAAAAATGGTGATTTTCTTGAGTCAAAATGAGAGTATTCCTAAACACATTTTTTAAAGGGGGGCAAGCACTGAATGGCTGTCTTTAGGTTCTCCTGTTGTTTTGTGAAATGTAGGCAGAGTTAAATTCCTGAGTTAAATGTCTCTGCCATCCCAACATTCAAGTTGCCTTGGCAAATTAGGCTTTCAGAAATAGTATTTTGCTAAATTAGTCTGTACCACCCTAATTGCATAAACTTATTCTGGAGTTGCACACAGCTTCTCTTCCTTCTTGACCTGAAATTTCTACATAAGGTGTCACCAGCATCAACTGATCAAAAAGAGCACGAGTCTCCGATCTTGCATGGGCGGTTGTCCAACCTCTGCACAAATCTGAAGACCTCAGGACAACGCGGCAGCAATGTGTTTCTGAAATGTGTGAGAATTTTCTCCTTGTGTCAGCAAAACCCTGACAGGAGGCTGTGCAAGTTCACACCTTAAATTTAAGCAGTGTAACTTTCTCTGTAGATCAACCCTGATTCTCCAAAGTGATGAAAACCTTCTCTTGATAAAGAGTCACAAAGTTCTATTGACTTCCAAAGCTGTTAAGGGTAATCAACACTTTCTTTCTTTCTTTCTTTCTTTCTTTCTTTCTTTCTTTCTTTCTTTCTTTCTTTCTTTCTTTCTTTCTAAAACAACAACTCACAAAAAGGAGGACCTGGACCCACCAAACTGTGCATCAACTTTGGTTTTTTGCCCAACTGTTACAGGGGCATCTTTTTCTTAATGCACTAATTAGGAGAGAAAATAAGAGCCAGGTAGGATAAATGGCTAGTTTTACCTGTTAAGTGCATTGTATGTGTTGAAACAGGGAAGAGATGTTTCTGAAAAGATGTAGGCGGTAAAGCTGTCCATGGATCAGCAACTTTTGAGAGTAAAAATATAACTTTGTATTTCCAAAATACTTTGTTTTCTCATATCTTGTTAATAAGTTAAGTTCTGTTGTACTGATCTATTAAGATCTGGAATGGCTTAAATGGGGCGATGAACAAAGGGGATATTTTAGCTCAGTCTTCTTCCATAAAGACTTTGGCTTAACCCCTTAGCCTTTGGCTTAACTCATCCCACATTGGAACTAAGCTTAAATATGTGTAGCTGAGGTATAGGGAACCTGTGGCCCTCCATATGTTGTTGGACTTCCATCAGTCACAGAAGGAGCAATGGTCAGGAATGATGGAAAATGTAGTTCATCAACATCTGGAGGGCCACAGGTTCCCCAGCCCTGGTGCAACTATGCTAAGAAATAGGCTTCCCCTATTACTCTTCCATTCTTAATGAAATCAGCCCTGAGTGCTCACTGGAAGGACAGATCCTGAAGCTGAGGCTCCAATACTTTGGCCACCTCATGAGAAGAGAAGACTCCCTGGAAAAGACCCTGATGTTGGGAATGATGGAGGGCACAAGGAGAAGGGGATGACAGAGGACAAGATGGTTGGACAGTGTTCTCGAAGCTACCAGCATGAGTTTGACCAAACTGCGGGAGGCAGTGGAAGACAGGAGTGCCTGGCGTGCTCTGGTCCATGGGGTTACGAAGAGGCGGACATGACTAAACAACTAAACAACAACATTACTCTTGCCTCTATCATCTTCCTTTAGTCTCCACGTGTCCCCCTCCCCATAAATTAGATAGAAAGCTCTCCAGGTCAAGGCCTGCTACTGTTTTTATGCTGCTTTATAAAGGGCCATGGGCATCTGGAATGATGATGATGTGTTAGCATTCTGTATTTTTCACTTCCCCAATTGATTTATATTTTCGGTGAATCTGCAATGTTCTGGGCTGATGTCAGATCCCACAGAGAAAATGGGAAGGATGGAGGCAGGCTGTATGCTGGTGGACCATGGATAGCAACAAGTGAGCAACTTGCTGCAACACAAGTTGGGAATACACTGAGTCTTTTTAAGCCTCGGTCTCCAGCCTATCTCCTACAGGCTTCACCAGTGCTTTTTTTCTTCTTCTTCTAAAAAAATGTTTAGGGGTACTCTCATTTTCCTACTGATATTGAAATACAGCCCCTCAATGAGGCCAAACTTAGATTCACAAAATGTTTTATTATTATTATTATTATTATTATTATTATTATTATTATTATTATTATTTAATGGCAAACTGCCACATGCAGCACCTTACTTGGATGTGTCTGGAGTCTTGGAAGCTTGACTACCCTACGTTCTCCTACAAATGGACCTTGAGCTTGTTTGGAGGTTCTACCCTTGACCGAAGAACAGTACACTCCTTCTGTCTGGGATGGCCGTCCTCTTCCACCGAGTGCGCAGCTTCAGGAGGGAAGCACATGGAGCGGTGAGGGAGGAAAAGGACACCCGCCTAGCCAGCCAGATCAGCCGAATCAACCCTGGTGATCAGTGGGGTGACAGATGTCTCAGCCAGACAGCCCTCACATCCAGATTCACAAAATGTTTAGGGGTATGATTACCCCTGCGTTCCCCCAGAAAAAAGCACTGGGCTCCACCCTCTTCAGAGTCTTAATGGGCCATCCCTCTGACCTTACAATGTGCAATCTTCCTTCATTCCACAACCTCCCTTCTAGTGCTCTCTTTGCACTGCCAGACTGGTGATGTCCTGTGGGAGGCATCTAGTTCTTCAGACTAGGGGGTAGGTGCTGGTGAGGGTCCAGGCTGTGGCCCCATAAGCCCCAGTACTCTTGGCTATCCCTCTGGGGAGGGCCCCATACAACCTCCATAGGCACAACACTTTCCGTGTCTTCAGCAGCCAGCTCTGAAACTCTGGTGTCCCTGCAGTCTCTATGTGTCTGGATTACTGCTAGATTCAGGGCTTATCCTGGCCAGGGATGAGGAAGCTTTGGACTTCCAGACCCTAGTGGACTACAATTCCCATCATCCCAGATCACTGGCCATAATGCCTGGGGCTGATGGGCATTGGAGTCCAACAACATCTGGAGGGCCAAAGGTTTCCTGCACCTGAGCTAGACCAGCCAGGTCCTTTAAGATTCCATCCATGATTCATTTCCTCTCGCCTGGCATTGCAAATGATGCATTTTCTTTTACTCATAGTGAAAGTGCTGGTATTAATTTATGTGTCGCCTCACAGTAGCAAATAGAATTATCACTATTAATTGATAAACTGTGGCTTCCTGGGGTGTGTGTGGGTTTTCCTCTCCTTCTTCAGAAGCAAATACTTCAGGAACAAGCACTGAAGATCCCATCATTGGTGTGTGGTGGTTCCTCACACCTGTAACACATATTTTGCAGCTTTCTTTCTTGCTACCTTTTCGCAAACCTGCCGATGTGTCTTCCCACCTCTCCCTTTGGGGAAAAAAGTTCCATCTCACCATCTGGCAGCCCAGCATCACATTTGAATGAGGTGTTCCACCTAGCTACTTCAGATCTCTTGCGCTTATTTCTATTGGGTATCAAGTTGTAGACATTGGTTCCAATATGACTACCGTCATGGTCTCTAGAGCAGTGTGCAAATGGACTCTGGAAAATTCTCCATCATATTTGTGGGGAGAGAACTTGGGGAAGGAGAGGGGAGATGGACCATATCACCAAGTTTATCCAGGAGGAGGAAGAGAACCTCCCCATCACTGGCATCTCCAGGCAGAGACCCCAGTCTGAAATCCTGGAGAGCCTCTGGCAGTCAGTGTAGGCAATATAAACCTGGATGGACGAAGGATCTGAGTCAAAATAAGAATAGCTCTGTTGGGTCAGGCCAAAGCTCTGCCTACTCCAGCTTCCTGTTCTCATAATGACCAATTAAATGCCTATGGGCAGCTCACAAGTTGGATCTGAGCACTAAAGCAATTTCCCCACCTGCAGTTTCCAGCAATTTGTATTCAAAGACATACTGTCTTCAACAGAGAAGGTAGAACACAGCAGTTGCAGCTAGTAGTCATTGATAGTATAAGGCAGTTTCCTCTGCTCCTGTTTTTCTTTGGGAGCTGGGCCCACCATTATCAGTAGCCATGGAAGAGCTTCCTTCTTTTTTCTTCAGGTCTTTGGTTTTCTGCTTTCTCCCTGATCTTTTTGTTCTCTTCATGTGACGAGTGTTTTTGTGTGCAGTCCCAGGAGGGATGTACCTTGTGATCTTTCTCTCTGAAGAAAATTCTCACCTGCCTCACAAATTTGCATCTCTGTAACAGAAGGCGTAGAGGGCATTCAAGGTGCAAGACAGGCACTTGATTGCCTCTCTGTTACAAGAACAGAAGAAAATCCCAGGTCCACCCAGATACAACCAAGTCCAGAATCTCCCTGTGACATTGTCTGAACAATCTCCATGCTAACGGTCAACAGTGAAAAGCAGCTGCCTGTTATGCTCCCATCTCAAAGCACAATAAAGTGGTTCTTTTTCTTTCTTTTTATATATATAATTTTTATTTATTTTCCATTTGATATTATACATTCACATCATCATTATCCATTTACCATTTGGCTCTTTAGAGCCTATCGATTTCCTTCCCTCCCGCCTCACGGCTTTCAAAATTAACCTTTATATCATTGGATTTTGTACGCTTTCCAATTCTAATTACACTCATTGCAAAATAACTCAAAAATTAAATAAAAATTGAAAGATAGAAAATTTCTCATTACAAGTCTTCCGACAACCCTGCTAGTGATGTTAATTGCTTAGAATAATCTTTCAGGTATCGTATACATTTACTCCAGTTCTTTTGGAATATTTGATCATGCTGGTTTCGGACTTTTCCTGTCAGCTTCGCCAGCTATGCAAAGTCCATCATTTTCATCTGCCACTCTTTCGCACAACAAAGCGGTTCTTACTTGAGACTAAAGGAGATAATTTATAACAGTCAAGGCCTAGTAGCAAGCACTGGATACTCTTGCAGAGACAGTGCTCTTGTGTTCAGATCCTGCTTGAAGGTTCCCCATAGAAATTTGGTTAGCTACTGTGAGAACAGGATGTTGGACTAGATGGGCCATTGGCTGGATTCAGCATGACCTTCTAATGTTCTTATGTAGGGACATCAAGATTCCAAGATACATGAGCAAGGGAAGAGACACAAGAATTGAACTGAAGGAAGGAAGATGTCCCAACAGCCAGCATGTCCCTCCTCCCAAGCTTTTAAAGATGAGGTGGGACCACCACACATTCAAACATACACTCCATCTGGGCAGTGTTAGGATATTCCATTTCACCTTAAGTACAGGCATAATTGTTGTGTGTCACACGCCTGTTTACACTCCAGCACAGCTTGCTGGGAACTTCCGTATGTGTATAGCTTTTGCTTATGCTTCTTGCTTTGGACATGAAAGGGATCGGACATGTTTTCCGTTTGTCCTGCTGTATGCTGAATAAACTGCTTGTAAATATGCTCACACAGCCATCTCCTGCCACTTCTGTTGCGCAACGTTATTTACTCTGCTGAGCGTGTGTGCCCAGCTTCTGAAGGCTTCTGAAGCTAGGGTTGCCATTTCATGCTGATCCAAGGACTGGAGATCGCCCAGCACACAGGCCGGTGGGCTGGGGCCTGCTAGGGGCCTGCCAATTGCCCCCGATTCATTGGCTGCATCCCTACAGGCAGTACCTAGTTCTCAGTAATAAGACAGTGTCTGTCACGAATTCCTCGTGGCGCTCTTAGCAGAATGCTCAGAGTCCCAGGTTCTTTAATGCAGTATTTATTATTGTGAGCTAAATATATATACAAATATCTACAGAAGCAGTTCAGACAGAGTACCTGCACCTTGAGGCAAAGAAGATTCCACACTCATCTACACCACTCTACCACAATTACTATTGAACAGGCTTTACTTTTAAACCGGTGACAGCCAATCACATTACTGCTGAGTCATTCTGACCCAGCACTTCACAGAGTATTGCATCAGCGTGTTGCAAACTGAAGCCTGCAGACTTACTTACACAGCATCCTGTGAATCCCAACAGTGTCCTGCCCCCTGACTCCACCTCCTCCTGCTCCTGCTCTGCCCCTCCCACTGGCTACTTGAAGTCCCCAATGAGGCCCACAAGAGGGGCAATTGGGGGGGGGGTAGAGAAGGCTCCCCCCTTTGATGTCTCAAATTACAATGGGAGGATCTCCATCTCCCATCGCTGGGTGCCAACCTTCAAGCACCTCACCCCACAACTTAAGAACGTAAGAAGAGTCTGCTGGATCAGGCCAATGGCCCATATAGGCCAGCATCCTGTTCTCACAGTGGCCAACCAGATGCCTGTGGGAAACTCACAAGCAGCATTCAGGCACAAGATCATTCTCCCTTCCAATGGTTTCCAGCAACTGGTATTCAGAAGCATTACTGCCTTCAACTGTGTTGGAGAATAGCTATCATGGCTAGTAACCATCAGTTCTCCTCATCTGCATGAATTTGTCCTCTTTTTTTTAAAGCCATCTATGTTGGTGGCCATCACTGCCTCCTGTGGGAATCAGTTCCATAGTTTAACTATACACTGTGTAAATAATGACTTTCTTTTATCTGCCCTGAACCCTCCCTACTTTTCCTTCCTCCAGCTCCTCTTCTATCTGGGGCTGCCAAACCATGCCAGATCCTAACATGTGTGAGGAGCCCATGACAGAGCACAGCTAATCATCTTTCCGGCTCATTGATAACCAATAGATGATCTGATCCCAGAAGGTCTTTTGCACCTTGATCTGTTATGAAGATATACTGCCATTAAATGAGAAATAAATCCATTGAGCTCATTCTCAAGACATTTATTCGTGATTTATTTGTCATAGCCATTTTTGTCTCTTTAAAAAACAACAACACAAAACCAAAATGGCTTACAAGAGTGGAAAACAGCAGCACAATAACAAAACAGCAATTAAAACTAAATACTTTAAGACCTGACAGCATATAAAACATATATAAAAGCCGCCATCCCCAATAAAACCAGCCATTAAATGTCTCGTGGAATGAAAAGAGCTTCAGAGCCCTTCTGAAAACATGAAGTCTTGGAGGAGATCCCCAGGGAAGAGTTAGAGTTGCTTTCTTGCTGATTTTATGAAGCTTATTCAGAAAGGAAATATATATCTTGGTGACTCCTCAACACATAGATGTATTCTGCTTTCTTTTTCTGCTTATTACACTGATATCCCACCTTTTTTTCAGGAGCTCAAGGTGGCACACATGGTTCTCCCCCTTCCTTATTTAATCCCCACAACAACCCTGTGAGGTAGGTTAACTTGAGAGACAGTGACTGGCCAAGGTCGCCCAGTGAGCTTCATGGCTGAGTGAGGATTCCATATTGTCTTCCATATTGTGGTTATTAATATTGTACATATGGAAGCAATGGAATGAATTAAAAAAAGACTCTTCTCCAGTCCAAAAATAGGGTTCAAAGGTTTTACTAACAGAACTTGTTCTAAAACAGACACTTAAAACAAAAAATGTTACATCCAAATACATATATAATATCATGTGCTTGCCCAAGCACAGGCAGAGCATCTTAGAAATATGAAATTACTTTGTCTAGAACTGAAATCAAAGTTCTCCCTCTCTCTCACACAGACTTCATTAGCCTGAGGCTGTGTTGTCCTAGAGAGAGATTAAGCACACATCCTTTCTCTTCCAATGCTTGAGAGAGAGAACAAAGACCAGCTCACACAAAATGGAGATTTACAACTGAATACTCCCCATGTGATCTAAAGTTAAACACCTCGTGTCAGAGTAGCAGAGATAAATTCTAAGTTAATTATCAACCTGTTAGGCTCTCAGCAACTCCTTTGTTTAGCTACTGCGGAAGTTTCCATGCTATGCATTTAGCAGTACACATAAAGAGTTGTTTTCCATTAAACAATTGTACTCAACATTCCAGGTTGTACTCTGACACTCTAACTGCTATGCCACACTGGCTCCTGGTTTAATATATTCTGCATTATCATTATGAATGACCCCATTGTGGAGGGGGGGGAATTTAGAGGCATGGTGGTATCACCAATGCATTGCAAAAATGAGGACTTGATTTGCATTTGCTAATGCATATGTACAGATGCAAATTTAGAGAAACTTTGTATAGAACTATCTCTCAACATAGAGAGTAAGACTTTGAGCAGGTGGCCTTTATACTTGCTCAGTTTTCTGTTCAAAGGCTTCCTACAGGTGTGCTGTTTCCACCACCACCACGGCCACTTTCCTTTTTTATGGTTTTTTAAATCTTTAAACTGGACCTGGACCAGACATCCCTTCAAGCAGAATGGTCCTCTGAAAGACCTTCTGATAGATTGCAGACACATGGCAACTGCCTTGGGGAGAGCCTATCAAGGGCTATTGTAAAACTGGCTGCACTGATCTATGGTCAAATGTGTACTGACTGTGTGTGTGTGTGTGTGTGTGTGTGTGTGTGTGTGTGTCATTTGCATGGAAACAACACAACATCAGTGCCCATTAATCAAACACTATGTATGTGAGTGATTGTGACCAAATCCATGCATGCAAATGTATTGCCATCTACGATAGAGATAAATTGTGCATGCAAAATCATATCTGAAAATCCTGAAATGGGCTACAAATGAAGCATTTGATTTATTTATCCATCTGTACTATTTATTTATACTTCTTTTCCCTTTACTAGGGTGGGTTGCAACAATAAAATGTGCAATTAATGAGCAAAGAAAATGGGGAAGCCACAAAACAAGAAAAAGGGTTAAAACCATTCCATATATAAATTATATAAAAACAATTCAGCATCTAAAAACATTCTGAGTACAGATGCAGACTGGGATAATGAGCTCCATTTTAAAAAGTATTGTTGAAAGAGGGAGATTTTCAGTACGTGCCGAAAAGACAGAAGTAGTGGCACCACATGCCTGATATTTAAGGGGAGGGAATTCCTAAGGTATGTGCCACCACATGAAAAGCCTGATTCCTGGATCATACAGAATGGATCTCCTGATAAGTTGTTATTTGATGGAGGCCCTCTCTGGCAGTGAGACTATCTTTAAGGTAAAGGATAAAAGATAAGGTAGTCAGAAGCTGGGGGGAAAATGAGGGTAGTATCAAAACTGCTCTTTAGCTGGTGTTCAGCTAGGTGTTTGCCATTCAGTTTCTGTGAGGGAAGGGGAAGTTGTCAGTTTGGCTGGCATCAGATTCCACACAGACCCATGGGGTCAGTGGCTTTTGGAATCAGGCTGAAGACTGGAAAGGCAAGCCAGAAAGCTGAGAGGCTAAGAAGAAGGGAGCCCCAAAATGTGGCAGCTGCAGTGAGGGTGTGTATTAAACGAACAGAGAAATGGAAAGCCATGGTACCAGTGGTAAAGTAGGTCTGAGTGAAAGAAGGATGGAGACAGGCAACTGGGATGAGAAGGGGCTAACAAGAAAGTTAGTTTTCCCACATCGAGTTGAACTAACCAATGGTTCTTGCGTAGTAAGTGTGGGTGTTCTGAGATAACAAAGAGAGTGGGAGAAAATAAGGAAGATTAAAAAATGTATTTCCAGCAGAGTTCATTTCCCCGTTCTCTTTGGGGTGGTGGTAAGAATCTGAACCAGAGGTTCCTTTTCCTTGGCAGCCCTGAAGTAGGACTTTCTATAAAGTTTTGTAGCACTATCTATTGTAACCAGACGATGCAATACCATTGCACCAGAAACAAGATTATAAGTGATTTATTATTTATGGAATGCAACTCATAAGGTTTTCTATAAAAGTTGCTACATTTTAATAAAAACCATGTTCTGAAAACACATCATATATATATATATATATATATATATATGCAGGTTTTGGTGTCCTCGGGTGTCTTCCCGTGTAAAAGTTGGGGTGTCTAGGCGACGTTTCGACGAGGTCTCACTCGTCATCTTCAGGCTGGTGCTTTCGGCTTCTTGTTACTGGAACAGAGCAGGATCTCAGCTCTGTTCCAGTAACAAGAAGCCGAAAGCACCAGCCTGAAGATGACGAGTGAGACCTCGTCGAAACGTCGCCTAGACACCCCAACTTTTACACGGGAAGACACCCGAGGACACCAAAACCTGCATACCTATACCCGTGAAAATCTACGAAAGCAAATATATATATATATATATATAGAGAGAGAGAGAGAGAGAGAGAGAGGTGCCCAAAGTCTGAGTAGGGCATAAATAATCCATGTTCAGGCATCTTGAGGACCTGGAAGAGGTGAAAAAGGATTATGTAAGCCAGTCTTATCATGTCAGAAACTCAAAGAAAAGTGGGAAAGGAAGGTACTAGCTTCCGTCCCTGGTTGTTTGCCCCCAGAAATAAGGGATTTTCTTTGGAACCAACAATAGAGGCTATTAATTTTGGGGTCTGATCTCAAAGTCCAACACTTCCAGCCTTTGTGATCCATTTTAGTGATTAGCCATGGCAACGAAACATTGAGCCTCCAGGCTCAGTAGCAGCATACCCCTGGTTACAAGAAGCTGGGGCCCAGATAATTAGGAAGAGCTCTCTCCATCATGCTCGGCTTTGCCAACTCCTTAAGGGGACTCTGGCTGATATTTGTTAGAGGTGGACCACTGGCTCAGTGGCTCTTCTGTAGCTCACATCACGCAGACCATTGTATTTCAAGTTCTAAGCTCTGCAGTTGCTTTCTTTCTCTCTGGGGATTCAGCTATTCATGTCATCAGGCTCCTTTGCAACTGATAATTTATTTGCTTAATTTAACAAAATTAATATACCACTTGATTTTAGTTGAACCTCAAAGCGGTAGAGTAATGCGGACTTTCAAAAACCTTCCTTGCCCAGGAGGAAACCCCACCTGACCAGGGAGAGAAGAGCACTTCAAACAATTCTAGAACATCTGTACTTTCGAAAGGCATTCTTTTGTGCATCTTAGTGTTGTGTGAGAGAGTGCTCTTTCTCTCTGAGGGAGAGAGACCAGACCACAATGCTTCTCTATCTCTCTTAAGAAACCTGACTTTGTGGAGTGGCTGTAAATTTAAAAGAGAGTTGGGTGCTCTGGTGTGTCCTGTGAGCCACTTGGATGTAGCCTCTAGCAAGTTTCCTCCAAGGGAATTCAACTGTCAAGGTAAAAATGTTTGGCCACTTAAAATATACAGTGGTACCTTGTTTGCATACGTCTTGGTTTGCATACGTTTTGGATTACAAACACGTCAAACCCGGAAGTGCATGTCCCGGTTTGCAACCTTTTTTTGGATTACAACCCTTTTTTTTTATTATTATGAACAAAAAAAAAATTGGAGGCCCCATTGGCGAAAGCGCGCCTTGGGTTACAACCTGTTTTGGCTTACAAACAGACCTCCGGAACGGATTATGGTTGTAAATCAAAGTACCACCGTATTCTGTTATATCTGCAGTGATCTATTTAAATATCCAGGGCATCACATGCAGTGGTTTTTTTAAAAAAGGACTCATGAATGAGCACGAAGCTTGATGATCTCAGCCTCGACATTCAACTGCCAGTCATCAGGCGTCGAGGAATCAAGTGCTGTGCGTCTCTGTGAGAATCAGTGCTCCATGTCATTCATTCATTTATTCATTCATTCATTCATTCATTCATTCATTCATTCATTCATAACATGTTTTTAGCCGCAGTTCCAGTATTTGCTCAAGGTGACATCCAAGAGTAAAAATAGGCTGCAATAAACCTAACATTTCAAGCAAACAAATCGTTCGTCAGACAATCAAAACATCCGGCGTGAGAAAAGGAAACGCGGCAGAAAACGATCTCAGACAATGCTGGAAAAGGAATTAAAATGCCATTGGGGAGCATGGTACAGTTGAAGAAGCTGAATGCATGCATATATGGACAGAGAAATAGCACTGCTCACAGCCACATGTCACTTCCTATGGTTGCAAAGGCCAGGGGAACTGAGTTCCAGGACATAGAATCATAGAATCATAGAGTTGGAAGAGACCACAAGGGCCATTGAGTCCAACCCCCTGCCAAGCAGGAAACACCATCAGAGCACTCCTGACATATGGTGTCAAGCCTCTGCTTAAAGACCTCCAAAGAAGGAGACTCCACCACACTCCTTGGCAGCAAATTCCACTGTCGAACAGCTCTTACTGTCAGGAAGTTCTTCCTAATGTTTAGGTGGAATCTTCTTTCTTGTAGTTTGGATCCATTGCTCCGTATCCGCTTCTCTGGAGCAGCAGAAAACAACCTTTCTCCCTCCTCTATATGACATCCTTTTATATATTTGAACATGGCTATCATATCACCCCTTAACCTCCTCTTCTCCAGGCTAAACATGCCCAGCTCCCTTAGCCGTTCCTCATAAGGCATCGTTTCCAGGCCTTTGACCATTTTGGTTGCTCTCCTCTGGACACGTTCCAGTTTGTCAGTGTCCTTCTTGAACTGTGGTGCCCAGAACTGGACACAGTACTCCAGGTGAGGTCTGACCAGAGCAGAATACAGTGGCACTATTACCTCCCTTGATCTAGATGCTATACTCCTATTGATGCAGCCCAGAACTGCATTTGCTTTTTTAGCTGCCGCGTCACAGTATGACTGTAATTTAATTGAACAAGAAGAAAGTCAGGTTGCAACAATTGAGGGCCTGAGCTACAAGTTGCATATAACCAGGGGTAGAGGAAGGGGTGTGTGGTGGGTGAGGTCCGCCCTGGGTGTCACCACTGGGGGGGGGGCACAAAATCCCGGGCGGCACTCACCACAGGGCCTGCAGCGCACCCGAGCCATGCCTCACTCCTGGGAGTGATGTGGTGGCTTGGGCGCAGGCAGGCTCCGAGCTGCTCAAACAGTCTGCCCGCTGCCTCCCCCCTGCTGTAGGGTGGCTGAGTGGAAGGAGGCAGGCAGACTCCAGAGGCCCCATGGTGCACCCTGCCCTCGCCCTGCCCCCATGGGCAGCTCACCCCATGGGCACACCGCCCCAAGCTCCTGAGCGGCTTCCTCTGCCGCTGCATGTAACCATGGTCCAATATGGTTTCAGACTGGATGGGGGACCACGTGTTGAGATTTCCTGCATTTGCAGGGGGTTGGACTTGATGATTCTCAACTGTACAATTCTATGATTCTATGACCTGTCTTTAGGTGATGCCATTCCACCCACTACAGAGCAGCCCACTTTGCACGAATGAAATGGAAAAAGAGAGCTGTGTGTCTGACAGATTTTTTCAATCTCTTTGTCAAGTTCACATCCAACTTTGGAAGAAAAAGTAGCCAGAGGTGAAGATCTGAATTCTCATCTCTTTCTCTCATCTAGCCATGCTGTTTGTGCTTTAATGATATTTTGGCTGAAAGGGAACAGATGAGGTCATGTATCTATTGTTTGGCTCTTCTTGGATTTTGTATCCAACTTTCTCTCTGAAAACACTCTTAGATCTGGCTTCGTTAAGAAGACCTGCTTCAAAGGAAGCCGTACATTTAAAAGTCCAGGTTTCCATTTTCTCCATCCTTCCAGTCCTGGTAGGGAAGGCGAGGTCACCTCATATGGTGCTTCAAATGGTGAGCTCTACTCCAGGCTCTTCAATACTCTCTGTCCTTCCCTCAGGGCAAGATGGTTCCTGGGTAACACTGTGGTGAAATTTGTGGAAGGGAGAGACTCATGTCACTGCAACACCAGGAACCAGATGATGAACAGCCCTTTGGGCTGTTCCACCTTCTCTCTCCCCTGATGTCAGAACAAGATGGTCCTCAGATGTTCGTTTGTTTGCACTCTGAGAAGGAGGTGGGGAAATGGAAGGCTCCTTCAGAGCAGGAGAAAACTTTCCAGAAATTAGAGGATGGGTTTCAGCACAGCGCAAGAAAGAAAAACAGGAGGAAATGCTTCTGGCTGCTAAAAAGCTAAGACATTGTGGTCTCCAGAACACCTGGGAATGTGAGGAAAACATCTCTCACTTCCACAGCCTCATCCCTGGGCTGTGAAAGTGAGTTGCTGCTCTCTGGTCGGCCCTAGAACGGGTCCCGTTCCCCTTTCACTCTGACTGCTTTGAGCAGCTGGCAGAGCTTCATGACAAAGATACTGTTTTACATCTCATCTCCTCGAAGCCTGGAGCTGTGGGAACAATGGTAAATGTTAGCCTGGGAATCTCACTGTTTGCCCATTGCATCTTGGCAAATGTCACTGCGCGGTGCTGGATTCCTTTTTGGCTCTCTCACAGCGCTTGTGACTCCCCCTCCAGTGGTAGCTACTGTACTGATGGAGGAAGAAAGCAGGGTCAGCCCGACTGAACAAGCAACCCAGGTGATCTCTTGGGCATCACAGTAAGTTCAGGGCAGCAGCAGAAAAAGTGTTTCCGGCCTGAAGCACATTTCAGTCTGGGCAATCTTCTTAGTGGGGTGGGTGAGCACATACTAATGGTGGAGTGAGAGGCGAAAACAGATGCAGTAATGGATATGAATTGTACCTTCGTCCATAGAATCATAGAATTGTAGAGTTGGAAGGGACCTGTGATGACCTGGGATTCGGACTCGGATGCTGAACCTGAGGGATCCCAGCCTGCACTGGATTCCCCGCTTCCAGAACCAGCTGAGCCGGAGCTGGGGCCTGAGCCTGAAGGGTCCTCACCTGTGCTGGGTCCTCAGACGCAGGCACCAGCTGAGTCTGCTCTGGCTCCGGAGGTGATGGAGGACCCATTGCCTGCAGGTGCTCCACTCTCAGCCCCGTCAGGGGAAGAGGAGGTTGCCTCTGGGTCCGGTAACCCTCCAGCCTCTCCTGAGCTGCAGAGGCTCAGGGCAGAGAGGCGGAGGGAACTAAGTCCCCGCAGGAGGAGTGCTCACCTCCAGGCCAGGAGAGGCAAGTCACCAGAGGATCGGGGCCGCCCTATGCCTTGGGGCAGATAAAAGCCGGGCAGCCCCAGTTCCCAAGTTGTGGGAGCAACATTGTTGGTTGCTAGTTCCTGCCTGAACCCTGTCCTGCTTTTCTGCAAGAGCTCCTGACCCGCCCTGGCTCCCTGCTTGCAAGCCTGTTCCTGACTTAACCCAACTCCCTGCCCTGCACCCAGCTTCAGCTACTGCGGACTGCCTCCATGTTGCACCTTTGACCACGGAACGGACTTGGACCTCACCTCTTGAGTAACCCATGGGACCAGCACGGAACCCAAGGCCCATCTAGTCCAGCCCCTGCAATGCAGGAATCACAGCCAGGCTACATTCCAGCCTAATAATAATAATAATAATAATAATAATAATAATAATAATAATAATAATAATAATTTATTACTTATAGCCCATCCATCTGGCCAGGCCTCCCCAGCCACTCTGGACGGCTTCCAACAGAACATTAAAAACACAATAAAACATCAGATATTAAAAACTTCCCTAAACAGGGCTGCCTTCAGGCTGCCTTCTAAAAGTCAGATAGTTGTTTATTTCCTTGACATCTGGTGGGAGGGCGTTCCACAGGGTGGGCACCACTATCAAGAAGGCCCTCTGCCTGGTTCCCTGTAACCTCGCTTCTCACATGGGGGAACTGCCAGAAGGCCCTCGGAACTGGACCTCCTTCAGGTATACTGGGCCGAGGCCGTTTAGGGCTTTAAAGGTCAGCACCAATACACCAGTGTGGTGTAGTGGTTAAGAGTGGTAAACTCATAATCTGGTGAACCAGGTTCGCGTCTCTGCTCTTCCACATGTAGCTGCTGGGTGACCTTGGGTTAGTCACACTTCTCTGAAGTCTCTCAGCCCCACTCACCTCACAGAGTGTTTGTTGTGGAGGAGGAAGGGAATGTTGGACGCTTTGAGACTTCTTAGGGTAGTGATAAAGTGGGATATCAAATCCAAACTCTTCTTCTTCTACTACCGGGAGCCAATGTAAGTCTTTCAGGACCGGTGTTATATGGCACACTCAGATGCAACATCCAGGCATCCAAGAGGCATTATCACAGCTCAGGGACATATTGCAGCTGTTGATCAGGTGATACCCACCAAGCCAAATCCTGGCCAATGCACTAATATTCATGGGATCCCAGTCAAGTTTTGATTTTGCTCAGTAGCAACCCAGCAGAACAGGACATAAAGCTTACAGCCTCCCTCCCCGTAACTTTTGGATGTGAATGGGGGTGGGGGTGACAAACAGCATTGATTTATTGATGTACAAAGCTTAATAGAAATGAAAAATGGGATTGATCTGAAATGATGTTGGATTTATATGGAAAATAGAAAATGGAATGTACAGGGATCCATACAAAATTAGGTAAAATATGATTGGATAATTAGGAATTGGATATGACTTGCCTTGAATTAAAAAGCAGCATCGACAAAACAATCCATCAAAGTAAGTAACTGTCCTGAGCAAACCCAGCCCAAGGGGAACAAATGGGTGATGGCTTAATTTATTATGGCAAAGCACTCAACTGCAGCGACTTGCGAGGGGCAAAAGGGTATCCACAACTGCTGTTTAGCTAGCTAGGCATCTAATCCCCAGGCTTGAGTCCTGAACTGGACAATTGGAGCAACAGTTAAGAAGAAATATATTAATAGTGAAATACAATTAAGAAGAAGTATATTTGGGGGGGGAGCCCCAAGAGAGTGGGGCCCTAAGCTATAGCTAGTTTAGCTTATACATAAATCCGGAGCTGAGTCTTGTATATACTAACTACTTATGCGATGCCACTCCCATCTAATGTTCCTAACTCTTTTTTTTTTTTTTTTTAGATTTTCCTTGCTTCCTTTCGATTTTTATAGACTTTTAATTCTTTTTAGTTTTTCAAATCATTTTTTTCAGATTTTAAATGACCGTAATAAAGATTTGATTTGATTTGATGGACGCGGGTGGCGCTGTGGGTAAGAGTCTCAGCGCCTAGGGCTTGCCGATCGAAAGGTTGGCGGTTCGAATCCCCGCGGCGGGGTGCGCTCCCGTTGTTCGGTCCCAGCACCTGCCAACCTAGCAGTTCGAAAGCACCCCCGGGTGCAAGTAGACAAATAGGGACCACTTACTAGCGGGAAGGTAAACAGCGTTTCCGTGTGCGGCTCTGGCTTGCCAAAGCAGCGATGTCATGCTGGCCACGGGACCCGGAAGTGTCTGCGGACAGCGCTGGCCCCCAGCCTCTTGAGTGAGATGGGCGCACAACCCTAGAGTCTGTCAAGACTGGCCCGTACGGGCAGGGGTACCTTTACCTTTACCTTTATATTTGTAGATTCAGTGGACTGATTTCCATTTTGGACATGGGACAAATAAGCAAACGTTGTCAGTTTCTGCTCCCGTATCAGTTTTCACCAGATTCCACCGACATCTGTAGTTACAGGCCAGATAATTATGCTTTCTTCTTTTTGTTCTTTGCCCATAAGAAATCTTCGCTTTGGTTACCCTGCAGTCCTTCCTCAAGCTGTGCATGAAATAAAGGAGGAGATTCCAGCGCCCACAACCAGACGGCTTTGGGAACAAAGGAATAAGATTAACCAGCTTCCCATCTGTAAAACACAGGCATTGATATAATTATATCGGCACCAGATTGATTCAGAGGGCTGAGAAAACCACTCTTGATAACCCAATTAGCCAATCATCCTGGCAAGTGGAGCCAGCAGGGATCCTGACACATCATGAATCCCAACCCTGTCCAATTTGCCTCATTGGCTGCTTTATCGAAGTGGGTTTTATGCTTGGTGTCCTCCGAGGGACAATCTGTGAATACATGATTAGCGGAATAGCCACATTTGTTTGATCGAGATGGAGTGAGCAAGATGAAATGCAAAGAAGAGTAGCTAAATCAGAGACTGGGGTGGGGAAAAAGTTTCTGGTTTAAAATGAGGAAGGAGGGAGAGAACTCTGACTCCTTTTGTGAAACTCACGATTTGTAACGTTTAAAATTGCACTGGATGCTCAAGATTGCCAGAATCAAACATGCTCCATGTCTGTGTTGTATTAAACCCCAGAACTGTCCTGATCAAGTATCCAGCTACTCCCTTCCCTCTTTTCCTTTCCCTCCAGCTAGGAGAAGCCACACTGCAGGCCTGTGCTAGGAACCCTGTGTGATGGCCTGGGACTCGGGTTCGGACTCGGAACTGGAGGAGTCTCAGTCCGCACCGGATCCTATGCCTCAGGCAGCATCTGAACCGAGTCTGGGGCCTGATTCTGAAGAGCCCTAGTCTGCACATGTTCCCATGCAGCAACCCCCAGCTGGGCTGTGTCAGGGGCCTGAGCCTGCCCTGGCTCCAGATGCAGGGATTACCTCATTGCCTCCAGCTGGGCCATCGCTTACAGCTGTTCCACTACCGGTTGGATCAGAGGAGGCTGAGGCGGCCTCTGGGTCTAGTAACCCACTGACGTCTCCCGAGCTGCAGAGACTAAGGTCTGAGAGAAGGAGAGACCTGAGTACTCGCAGGAGGAGTGCTCACCTTTGGGTGAGACAGGGAGGTGAGTCACCAGGGAATCAGGACTGGCCGTTACTCCGTCAGAGATAAAAGGCTGCCGAACCCCGCCCCAGGTTGCGGGAGCAACATTGCTGCTTGCTGGAACTTGCCTGTTACCCTGTGGCTGACCTAGCCTGGCTTCCTGCCTTGGCCCTGTTGGACTGACTCCTCATGGAATCCTTGGATTCAGGACCGGACCTGGACCGTGTTGCTTGATTTAACCCCCGGGCCCAGCACACCCTGCCAGACAGCTGTATATAACCTTGCAAATAAAGCAATGATGTTATGCACACCCTTGTGAAAATCCAATAGCCACGATTCAACCAACAGTCCAGTGCCAAGTTTTACAGTAGGCATAGCTAACATGGTGCTCTACAAACAGCCCTGGAAAGGAGGGTCATTCGTCAGGGATGATGAGGCATTCTTGCAGGAGTGGTGAATCATTTTTCAGTCTGATGGCCACGTTTCCTTCCGGGCTACTTCCCAGAGGCCACTTCCCCGCCTGGTGAGCAAGGTCAGAGGAAAAACATTTGTAGCTTTGCGCTGTAGGCTAGCACAAACACATACACACACACACACACGCCAGGGGAGGAGGAAGGGGTGTGGTGGGTTGGGCCACCCCAGGTGTCATCACTGAGGGGGGTGATGAAATGCCAGGCAGCACTCACTGTGGGGCCTACAGTATGCCCAAGCCATGCCTCTCTCCTGGGAGTGATGCAGTGGCTTGGGGGCCCACAGGCTCTGCGTTGCCCCAAATGGTCCACCCACCTCCTCCCTCTCAGCTGTAGGGTGGCTGAGTGGGAGGAGGCAGGCAGACTCCTTGGAGGCCCCGTGGAGTGTCCTGCCCCAGCTGGCCCTGCCCAACAGGTGAATGGCCCTGCCCCCTGGCACAGTGCACACTCACTGCCCCAGGTGCCCGATCAGCTTGCTCCTCAGCGCGCGCACACACAAACACACGTCATCGGTTGCCAGAGCCTGGGGTGGGTGGGTATGCACATACCAGATGGGGGATGTGCAGGTGCCAAGTGGGGAGATGCCAGCCAAGACCTTGCTGTTGATGCCACCCAGCAGAGCAAAGCAGGGCTGCACTGAGCTGCCAGCCCACCTACTCAAGGGGAGCCTGGCCAGCTGATGCAGCCCTTGGTGAGTGGAAAGGAGCACTGGGCTGGGCCAGGCTGGGGGCGCCTGGTTCTCACCTACTCAAAAATTGTGCCCCACAGCTCCCCTGGCATCCCCTTGGCTGTGGGTTGTAAGTTAACTGAATTTCCAAGTGGGAGGTGGAATGTTGCCTCTGGAGTGAAAGAATGAATGCAGCTCATAAACATATAACCAGTGTGACTGGTAGGTATTTTGTGATGTTGCTCTTTTATTTTTGGATGGTTTATTGCATTTATTTTACTTTTATTGTGCATTTCTTTTGGGCCACATTAACATGCTGTTAAGGGCTTCGGGGTGAAAAATGGAATGTAAATAAACCGTAATATAACAATTAAGCAGTTTTCAGATGCAACTGCCAACTGTAGGTGATTTCCCAGTCGAAAGACATAAGGTTTATTCCTGCTCAAGAGCGCTTGCATTTTTCAAAGCACAAGGTGTTCTGTCTTTTCACGCCTCCTCCTTGAAGTATTTTCCAAGGGAGCGGGGGGGGGGGGAGCCATGGTGTTGAATGAGAACATGACAAAATCTAATTCTGAAGGATATGTTTGCACTGTGTTCCAAAGCGGACTTTGCTGTAGTGTTGGGAAACCAAGTTAGACATTTCCTTTCTGCAATCTCATTGGTATTCTCTTACCTTTGCACACTGAACTCAGTGAAAGGTATGCGCCATTAGCTTTAAAAGAGACAAATGAATGGATGGAGTTGTTTGCTCAAAACATCCAAGCTTTCGGCAATCTCTATAGTGACGTTGTACTTAGACGTTGAAACAAGTTTTTCGTTTGATGATTTAATCCAGCTTTCGAAAAGACAAAATAATTGTATTTGATGGCCGGGAATTCAATCTGTCAAGCCGAAAACATCAATTTTTGTTAGTGTTTACAGCTTCCAACAAGCAGCGTCCTTTATTTTGGTGAAATATTCAGTAGCGGATAAAAAAAGAAGCATAAATCATCAATTTATTGCATCTCCTCCTTTTTTTGACAATGCAGGTGGTGGTGAGGAGAAACACAATACAAAGTTTAAAACGTACCTAAGTCAGCTAGGCAAGTGGATTGACGTTAATTGTATTGCCTGCTTTGAAACCTATAACTAAGCTGTCAAAAGCTACGGCTCGGAACTCAGGGACGTTTTCTTAAGGAAATTCCACTTTTTAAGCAATACTAATTCATTGTTAAAATGCAAGTGTTTTGGCACCTGCACTGGGGGCAACATCTCTGAATAATTTTTAATGGTTTTAATATTTCCACCTTGCCACTTCACTATAATTAGAAATGGACTCATTGAATCATAGATTTGTACAGTTGGAAGGGATCTTTAGGGTCATCTAGTCCAACCCCCTGCAATGCAGGAATCTCAACTAAAGCATCCATGACAGATGACCATGCCAATTCATTGGATAGCTAATGGGTGCTTTAAGTGCATTTATTTTCCAGATAATAGGTCCAGGGGCTGGGAATTGTATTATTTAATTTTGATGGAGGAAATAACATTGGATAATTATGGTTTCTTTTGCAGGTAAGGGCCATAGCTCAGCGGCAAAGCATCTGCCTTGAATGCAGAAGGTCCCAGCTCAGTCGCCAGGATCTCCAGGTAGGACCCTTTATAAAACCCCTGGAGAGCTGCTGCCAGTCAGTGCAGGTGATATTGAGGTAGATGGACCAACGGTTTGACTCAGCATAAAATAAACAATTGAATGCACAATGCTCGGTTTCACAAAATAACATAAATACCGCATGTGTGAATTATCTCTTCCGAAAAGCATTGCTTTTGAGGTTACGTAACTTTTTTACCTGTGAAAACCCATTTCACACTTGCAAGGTATTTCTTTGAGCTTGTCATCATCAATTGATCAATGTGCCGAACTCCTCAGAGGAGGGAGTGAAGTGGATTTGAGTAAAGAAGATCCTTTGAACGTGAACTAGTGGCAAGCCAGATGTCCCCCTGTTTACTGGTTCTCCCTGCCTAAGTGCAGAAACATGGAAACTCATTTTATTAGTTTGGGCCCATTTCTCCAATCTGTTAAGGTCATTTTGAATTGTGATTCTGTCTTCTGCGGCATTAGCTACCCCTCTGTCAGGGAAGAGCTGGAACACACAGTTTCCTCAGTGGCCGGGGAGGGTTCTGAGCAGGAACTGGCAGAAAAGGAAGACAGGGAACTGAGGCACTAAGCAGAGCAGGGGGCGGGGCGTAGTCAGGAGGAGCAGGGGGTCAGGGATGGTGAAGAGCCCTACAACTCATCAGAGACAGTAAGAGGAAGTTCAGACTCAGAAAAGGGGGCAGGGCTTTCATACCAGCACAGGCAAGGAGGGAAATGAAATGTAAAGAGCAAAGACGTATCGCGAGGTTTCCACGCCTACTTTGTCGGTGCCGAAATCGAAGGAAGCCACTCCCCGAATCTGACTCGACAGGTTAGGACACGTGATTTTGAACTGCAGCTGTTCTTTGTACATATGTACCGGTAATAAAGACTGTAAATATTACACTGTGTGTGCTGGAGTTTTACTGCGAAGAGGGAATACCACCTTTACACCCTCCCAGTTTAGTGTCATCTGCAAATCTGTTGAGCATCCCCTCAATTCCTTCTTCCAAGTCATCTATAAAGATGTTGAACAACAGCGGGCCCAGGACACAACCCTGCGGCACCCCACTTGCCACTTTTTTCCAGGAGGACGAGGAACCACTAGTGAGCACTCTTTGTGTTCAGTCAGTCAACCAGCTATAAGTCTTCTGTCATGTTACCTCTTATTCACCCTTTCTCTAAACAAAGAAGTCTCAAGGGCTACAACCTTTTTCACATAGTGGAGTTACTCCATCCTGTTGATCTGAACCGTTTCCAACTGTAGAGTACAGTACCTTGGATCTTGAATGCCTTGGTTCCCGAACAAATCGGCTCCTGAATGATTGAAACCGGAAGTGAGTGTTCCTGTTTTCGAATGTTTGTTTGGAAGCCAAACGTCCGATGGAGGTTCCACAGCTTCCGATTGGCTGCAGGAGGTTCCTGCAGCCAATCGGAAGCCGTACTTTGGTTTCCATAAGTTTTGGAAGTCAAACAGACTTCTGGAATGGATTCCGTTCAGCTTCCAAGGTATGAATGTATTCTTTTTGACCAGAACCATGCCCAGTATTCCCTCTCCACTGACAATTATCATGACTTGCGTCTTGGAACGTTGTAAGCCCACAGGATGGCGAAAGCTCTAACCCAAGGGTAAGCAACATCTCAGCTCCAGAGACTGTTGGCTTACAATTTCCATCCAGCCCAATAAGCACGGCCAATAGCCAGGGCTGATTAGAGTTGTGGCCCGATAGCATCAGGGGGCATCATGTTGTCAACCCCTGTTCTGCAGAGCTGGGGGAATCAGAGGATCATAGAGCAGGAAGGGACCCTGAGGGTCATCTAGTCCAGTGTTTCCCAACCTTTTTTGGGCAAAGGCACACTTGTTTCATGAAAAAAATCTCGAGGCACACCACCATTAGAAAATGTTAAAAAATTTAACTCTGTGCCTATATTGACTACCATATTTTTCGCCCCATAGGACGCACCGCCCCATAAGACGCACCTAATTTTTTGGGGGGAGAATAAAGAAAAAAAAATTTCCCCTCCCCAGGCACGGGGCAGGCGCGGGGGAAGCCCAAGCTTCCCCCGACCCCAGCCCCCAGAACAGCCTGATATCCGCAAGCCTAGGGAGCCACACTGGTCTCCCCAGGCTTGCGGAGAGGTGCGTGAAGCCCGGGGGCGCTCTTAAGCGCGCACCAGGCTTCGGGATGCAGGCAGCTCTGCGCTACCCTCCAGAGCCCCGTGCGGCTTCGCGCTGGGATCCGGGGGGTGGCGCGGAGCTGCAAGAAGCCCTGGAGCGCAGGCAGCTCTGCACCATCCTCCGCAGCCCCGCGCGGCTTCGCGCCGGGATCCGGGGGGTGGCGCGGAGCTGCAAGAAGCCCTGGAGCGCAGGCAGCTCCGTGCCACCCTCCGCAGCCCCGCGCGGCTTCGCGCCGGGATCCGGGGGGTGGCGCGGAGCTGCAAGAAGCCTTGGAGCGCAGGCAGCTCCGTGCCACCCTCCGCAGCCCCGCGCGGCTTCGCGCCGGGATCCGGGGGGTGGCGCGGAGCTGCAAGAAGCCCTGGAGCGCAGGCAGCTCCGTGCCACCCTCCGCAGCCCCGCGCGGCTTCGCGCCGGGATCCGGGGGTGGCGCGGAGCTGCAAGAAGCCCTGGAGCGCGGGCAGCTCCGCGCCACCCTCCGCAGCCTCCTACGGAGGGCGCCCCGTGCTCCGCGCTGCTGGCTGCCGCCCGCAAGCCGTGCACGCGGGGGGGGGGAGTTCCCCTGGGCGCGCAAGGCTTGCGGACAGCTGCGCGAAGAACGGGGCGTCCTCCGAAGGACGCCCCGCGCTCCGCGCTGCAGGCTGCCGCCGCAAGCCTTGCGCGCCGGGGGGGGGGGGAGTTCCCCCAGGCGCCCAAGGCTTGCGGACAGCTGCGCGAAGCACGGGGCGTCCTCCAAAGGGCGCCCCGCGCTCCGCGCTGCAGGTTCCCGCCCCCCCCGCCCGCTTCGGAGCACCGGGAGAAGCGATCTCCCCGCAAACCCTTGCTTCAAAAGAAGTCCGGGGGCAGCGCGAAGCGCTTCCCGCTGTCCCCGGACCTCTTTTGAAGCAAGGGGCGGTGGGGAGAAGCGATCTCGGGCGCCGCGGCGCGCAGGCGCACTGCTCGCTCCTCTTTCCGCGCAGGCGCCTTCTCTCGCTCTTTCGCCTCCTTTTCTTTCTCTCTCGATGGTCCGCCTACAAAGGAGCGAGGGAGGCGCCCGCCATGTTTGGATTTGCATCCAGCAGGAGATGCCGCCGCCGCCCCGCCTCTCCCGCCTCCCTCCCACGGCACACCAGGCAAGGTCTCACGGCACACTGGTGTGCCGCGGAACACCGGTTGGGAAACACTGATCTAGTCCAACCCCCTGCAATGCAGGAATTTGCAGCTCTCCCATATGGGGATTGAACCTGTGACCTTGGTGTTATCAGCACCATGCTCTAACTGAACTATTCATGGTACATGGGGAGGGACAGTTCTCTTTGCCAGAAGGGGCTGCATAAAGCATGCACACAAAATCCTTTTTCAAAAAATAATAATAAAAAGTCCATTAAATACTGGGAAAAGAGCAGTGAGACATATGATCCAACATGAGAAAAAGAAGCAAAGGGGAAAGTGTTTTACGGAATAACTAAAAAGGAGTAAGTGTGACAACAGGCCCTTTAGGGATGTATTCGCAGCTAAATAATGTGTGACGCTCATAATCTCAGCAGCCTGTTCCGAATCAATGAGCTGAGAGTCTTGTAATGTTGCTGTTAACACCTCCAATAAGGAGGCAAATATTTCCCCATTATCTTTCCTTAAGCATGAAGGAAAAGTATTCATTGGGTTATAATGGAGTTATGGCAAGGAGCCAGAGTTCTGCTACTACACCAACCATTATTTCCTCTTGGATCTTCAAGTACAGAACAGCTATTGGGGTGGGGCACTCAGAACATTAATTGCTTTTGCCAGTGCTTCACCCCCCCTAAAAAAAAATGCTTAGGGGTACTCTCATTTTCCTACTCATATTGAAATACTGCCCCTCAATGAGGCCAAAATTAGATTCACAAAATGTTTAGGGGTATGCATACCCCTGTGTACCCCTCAGGAAAAAAAGCACTAGCTTTTGCACAATTAATTTCACCTTTATAATTCCTATTCAGTGATATTGATTTCCTCTCTGCTGCTACTCCATTTTGTTTCCTCCTGAAGGTTTCATTTTCCTTCCCACATTACTCGCACGATGGTCGTAGTCTGTCAGGGATACTATAAGAGACAAGGTGTCGTGTTGGACCAGTCACTCAGATTTGTGCTGAAGAGAAGCCAAAATGAATCCAGAATAACCTTATTCGGTTGTTCACACGCACACCGCCCCTCAAATAGAATTGAAGGAAGGGGAGGACAGGGATACCAAACCTATTGGCTCTGCCAACCATGCTATGCATTCCTACTGCCCTCCATGTGTTGGAAGGATAACCTATGCCACAGGGAACCTCCCCTATTTGTGATGTAGAAACCAGTGTAGGGTGTTGAATTGATTGTGGAGGATGCACAATTAGAGAAAGTTCCCCACGGCAGACATTCAGCCCCCAACATGTGGGGTGGTGGAGGATTAAAAGGGTACAGCAGTTGGGAAAAATAACGCCCAAAGAAGGCTAGTGAGAACCTTTGTTGCTGCGTTAGCCCCATAAATGATCCCGTCGAGTCCAGGATAAAGAACCAAGTGAGATGATGTAACACCACTATGTCGCTGACAAGATATGGCAAGGTGCTAATGCCACCAAGAACAAATGAAATTGTTGCGGCAGTGGCGGCTGTTATATTTTATTACCCTCCCCCCATCTGTCCTTAACGCTAAGGTCCCAGGCTGAGTTGCAGTCATTTAAAATACAACATTAAGAACAGCTTTAAAACACACACACTTTGCAAACAAAAAAAAATAGCATAGGTTGTCAAAGGCCAGGGGTAAAGAGGTGCATTTCCCCAAAACCGTTTAATGAAGTTGCCAGATGCATCTTTCCACAACTTAGGGGACACCACAGAGAAGGTCCTGTCCTGCCACCACACTTGAATCTCCAATGAAAGCGGAACTACTAAAAGGGCCCCATCTGCTGATCTTTACACCTGAAGGGGTTTGTAGAGAAGGAAACAGTCTCTCAGATATTTGGGGTCTGGGTCATTTGGAGCTTTCAGCAGAATAAGGGCAGTGAATCCTTTTTGGTAACTGCAAAATCACTGAAAGTGGTGTTTTGTTTTGTTTTTTTGTTATCATTTTTGATGCTGTCACAAATGCAGAAAAGGTGAATAATTTGTCCTTAGCCATACAATAAGATACTTGAAATGAATCCCGTACTTTGGGGATGGGTGCAACAAAAGATGCAATGAGCAGCAAGAATCTGGGGCACTTTCAAGTATAGGAAAAGTAGTTTAACTAGCAGTTTAACTATTTATAGTGCAGTGATGGCCAAACATGGCCCTCCAGCTGTTTTGGGACTACAATTCCCATCATCCCTGACCACTGGTCCTGTTAGTTAGGGATGATGGGAGTTGTAGTCCCAAAACAGCTGGAGGGCCAAGTTTGGCCATCACTGCTATAGTTCAACTACCCCACAGCATAGCAAACCATGACTTGCTGGATTCCAACCTAGGTTTTCCTAGGATCTACTACTAGATTCCTCAGGGAGAAGGTCATTGGCTATGTGCCACTGCTTATAAACTTCCCAGAGTCATAAGGCTGAATGCTGTTAGAAGCAGGATGTTGGACTAGATCAGGGTTGAGGAACTAGTGTTGCTTCCCAGATGTTGCTGCATCCCAACTTCCATCAGCCGCCCACAGCATGGTCAAAGGTCCGGGATGATGGGAATTGTAGTCCATCAGCATCTGGAGGGCTTGACAGGTTGGCTACCACTAGATTAGATGGTGGTTTGGTCTCCTCCAACAAAGCTCTCTTTAGGATTTAGGTTCTTTTGTTCTTACGAGACATTCTCAGCACATTGTGTCTCCATTCTTTTTAAAAAGAAAAACAGTTGATTGCAAAGTGGAAATACAATTAGGATTTGAAGTCTGGTAGTGTGTGTGTGTGTGTGTGTGTGTGTGTGTGCGTGCGCGCACGTGGATCATACTGTGAGGAAATTAGAGAGACTTGAACAAATCCAGTAGGCTTAATTTACTGAAGAGCCTGCTTAATGCCAAAGACGAAAGCATAAAAAAAAGTTAAATTAAATTTGGACAGATTCATATTTGACAATTTAGGGCTAAGAAGAGAGGGAGAGAGAGAGAGGGAGAGAGAGAGAGAGAGAGAGAGAGAGAGAGAGAGAGAGAGGATGGTTTAATGAGTAGGTTAGTTATACATTCTCCCAATAGCCTGATTGGGCAAATGAGACATTTGTTCAAGACAGTCTTTAAGAAGTACTCTGTATCCATCTGCTCAGCAATCTTCTCTAATGTATATCTTTTCATTATTCCTGTGAAAGAAGAAAAATACAGATCACTTCTTTCAGAAACAACCGCAACTTCAAAGAGGAAAACTTCATGCTACAAAACAGCACAAACAACTGGAAATGTCTGTATCGAAATTATGATTACACTTCCAGAAACGGACAAATATGCAACAGTTTTGCCATTCCACCCCACCCCACCCGTCTCCCATCTCAAAATCTTGTCAGTTGAGTAAGTTTTTGACTTTGGTGTGATAAGCCACCTTTTAGGCCAGGCATCTTTTTACAGATAATATTTTAACACCAAGTCTGTTCTACGTAAGTAACTGTCAGGAATGTGGCCCTCCACAGCGCAGCGGAAGGGTATCAAACATTGAGCCTCAGAAGTTGAGCTAAGCGAGCAAGGGGCCGACTCTGCAGATGTAAATAAGCATACATAAAACTGACAGAGAGTCATCGCGGCTTATCAGGCTGCTTGCCTGCCAAGAGATCATTACAGTAACTGTGTTAGCGGCTCAGAACTGTCAGGTGCCAAAGAGTCATATTGGTTTCATACAATGCAGCTCTGGGTGCTCCAGGTACCCAAATAAAGTTGTGAATGCTTGAAATAAAAAGAAGTGGAACCCAGCACAAAATCTGCTTGCCCATTTGTTGCCCTTACTACTTAGTGCTGGGCATCAAGCGATGCCACCCAGGCACAATGCCAGGCTCTCACAGATCACAGCACACAACACCTGAACCACCCCCGCCAGCTTGAAAACAAATCATTGGTCATTCCTGCACCCAAGCCGCTGGACCAGATCTGCCAGCAAAAGGATGCAGCTCTATCCAAATCATTTCTTAGATGTTTCCTAATAACCCCTGCAAATAG
The DNA here is from genome assembly GCF_964188315.1 of Podarcis muralis. Classification (NCBI taxonomy): domain Eukaryota; kingdom Metazoa; phylum Chordata; class Lepidosauria; order Squamata; family Lacertidae; genus Podarcis; species Podarcis muralis. The sequence goes on from NC_135663.1 coordinate 6,935,502, forward strand.
AAAATAGAATAGGCAAATAGAAGGGAAAGAAATGGAGGCAGTGAGAGATTTTACTTTCTTGGGCTCCACGATCACTGCAGATGGTGACAGCAGCCACGAAATTAAAAGATGCCTGCTTCTTAGGAGAAAAGCAATGACAAACCTAGAGAGCATCTTAAAAACTAGAGACATCACCTTGCCAACAAATAGTATAGTCCGTATAGTAAAAGCTATGGTTTTCCCAGTAGTGATGTATGGAAGTGAAAGCTGGACCATAAAGAAGGCTGATCGCTGAAGAATTGATGCTTTTGAATTATGGTGCTGGAGGAGACTCTTGAGAGTCCCATGGACTGCAAGAAGATCAAACCTCTCCATTCTGAAGGAAATCAGCCCTGAGTGCTCACTGGAAGGACAGATCCTGAAGCTGAGGCTCCAATACTTTGGCCTCATGAGAAGAGAAGACTCCCTGGAAAAGACCCTGATTTTGGGAAAGATGGAGGGCAGAAGGAGAAGGGGATGACAGAGGACAAGATGGTTGGATAGTGTTCGCGAAGCTACCAGCATGAGTTTGACCAAACTGTGGGAAGCAGCGGAAGACAGGAGTGCCTGGTGTGCTCTGGTCCATGGGGGCATGAAGAGTCGGACACGACTAAATGACTGAACAACAACAACAACAAAAACAACAACCCCTGCAAAGCTCGAGGCAACTGGCGAAGGAAAGAGCAAAACATTTCTCTGTGAAAAGTGCACATTTTCCATGTGTCCTGCTGTAGAACTCTTTCTTCCAATTATTCCATCTCTTCATAACTGGCTTCTGTAGGTGAGGGGAGTTAACCTTATAAATTTGCAAAGGGCCCCTTGTGATATTAAAATTCTGCGGTTCCTAAATATTTAATATGTATCAGCTGCCTAGCAGAACCGGAGTTAAGAAGCTCGTGCTAACACATTGCTTTCCTTCAAGGAGATGGCAGATGCTGCTCACGACTGGCAAAACATTTTGTGTTCAGACCAAGCAGCTCAGTGCGTAAGAGAACCTATGCATGCGCTTCTTCGTTTTCCATCTAGAAGCTCCAGTAAAGGTTACTGTGGGCTGTGTCCAACATTTTCTGCCCACTAGCACATGAGTTCTGGTGTGGTGTAGCGGTTAAAGTGTTGGACTGGGACTTGGGACACCAGGATCCAAATCGCAACTTGGTCACAGAGATCACTGTGTGATGTTGGGCCAGTCGCTGCCTCTCAGCGTAACCTACCTCATAGGGTTGGTGTTGTGGGAATTAAAGGAAGAGAGGGAGAGCCATGTATGCAACCTCGCTCTCCTTGGAGAAATGGGTGGGATATAAATGCAAACAACAACAACAGGCAGATGAGTTTTAATGCTGTGCAACAGAGGAAGCCAGCAGAGCGGTTGCACTAGCAGAAACTCAAATTACAAATTACCTAAGAGAACACTGCAAACAACCAAAAACTTTGAGTAACGCTTGTAATTTACTAAAAACTAAGGTAAAAATGGGTTATTTTAAGAAAAATAGAGAAAATATATGACGCAGTTGGAAAAGACAAAATGCAAGCCATGGAAGGGTGGAGGGGCGTCTAAGGATTCAGGGAATCCTAAATGATGATGATGATGTCTAATGTTTGAATTTAAATGTGTAGTGTAAAACTGAATAAAAAAGTTTTTTTTAAAAAAGACAATACATAGATGGGTCTGACTTGGTGAAAGGCCTGTGTTCTTATGTTGTTCCTATGAGATTTTACTCATTTTCTCCTACATATTCAAGGAATTGAGCAACAGCAGGCTTGTTTCCTCACCGCTTAATCTCACCAGCATGCAAAAGCTGCAAAACAAATTCCAAGGAAACAAGGCAAAAGTTAAAAACGCAGACGCGAAGGGGATGCCGCGACAACGAGGCTTTGCCAAAAGAGACTAAACTGAAGCAAACAAGTTATTTTTCCTTGGTCTAAGAGAGCAGGAAACGAATTGGTTTTTGAAGTGTGAGAAATGAAGCAGGAGTGGCTTGCACTTCCATCATCTAATAAGAACGAGAACAGAGGAATTGCTTTGCTCGGTCACACAGAGCAAGGGCTGTCAAATCTAGCATTGGATTGCAGCAAGAGACAGTCTGCTTCCCCCCCCCCCCTCTTCGTTTTTCTCAGAGAGGCCGTAAAAGGAGGTGAGCCTCAACCACATGCACACAACAATTTCTACTCTTTGTACAGAGTAGACTGCCTCTGTAAATGAAGGTTTCATGTAGTGATCACAAATAACAGCCATTGCAGGTGTTGGGAAAACATTCTTTAAGAAACAGATACAAGTTCCTGGAAGCTTTAAAGAGGTTTCCAGAATATTCTTCCGTGTGTAGGCTTGATTGGTGTCAGCTGAAGGTGCAAATAAAGGGAGAAAGTTACAGGATGCAATTTCCACAAGAGGAAAGCGCACACACACACACACACACACACACACACACACTACCAGCACATACGCTGACAACAAGGTTGGAAGTAAGACAATGTGTGCTGCTGATACTGTGAGTTTTGCTGTGTCCGGATTGTTAACTACTGGACTGAGATTATACCGTGCTGGAGAGATAGAGAAGGAATGCAAATAGCTTGTATATAACAGTAACAGAAATGCTTGTGCAACCAGTCAAGCAATAAAGAAGCTCTTTGATTGTGAATTTGAGAATGACTCCTGTTCTTGTCCTCTGCCTCCGGGGAAAACTCTATTACAAACAATAAGAAGTGGTTTTACCGAAGTACCACCACACAAGCAGAAAAGCGCAGCGGAAGTGTGTGGGAGGCAACCTCTAATAGCAGGATCCCTCTTCTGTGACTATATGCATCTTGTTTTTCAAACATGAGCATCCATGGCCAGCCGTGTCATCTGTCCTGGGGACAACCCCAGCCAATCTGCTGCCAGGGTGGATGTGGCCGTGGGCGATTACATCCCAGAGCAGCCAGTCAGACCCTCTTCTTGCTAGCACTGGATAAGCCTCTGTTTGGTTGGAGGAGATTGTTGCCCTTGCCTGCCCCTCCTCAGTAAGGGTATCCTGTTACAGTGGATACTTGGGTTGCAAACGTGATCTGTGCGGGAGGCACGTTTGCAACCCACAGCGCTGCATCTGCACATGCACAGGTCACGATTCGACGCTTCTGCGCATGTGCAAAGCTCGATTTAGCAGTTCTTCGCATGCGCGAGCGCTGAAACCCAGAAGTAACCCATTCTGGTACTTCCGGGTTCGGCATGGTGCGCAACCCAAAAATGGCAACCTGAAGCGTCTGTAACCCGAGGTATGACTGTAAAGGGATCTGGGGTGTGAATACTGTCTGAAGCCTGGGCATGGGCTAGGGCCATGTCACAGGCCCTATGGGGACCCCTTGGGGCTCCACTATCTGATGTAAGTTATAGAGCAACCCCTATCAGTGGTTTACTTTTCCATGGACTCCTCCCTGCAGACAGGCCGGGGTCAAGATATAGCCTGGCTTCACCCCAATGCCTAAGCCAAACCGCTCACACCTGTAAGCAATAAAGTTGTGTCCTATTTGAACCCATAAACCAAAATACTCTGTGTCAGTGTGATTTATTGTTCTCCTGGGAACTTGGTGGCTTGGGTGCCTTGGCATTCAATAGGCAATTCTCAGCAGGATAGCTCTGAACTCCTTTGAGGCATGGCTATGGACTCCCCTTGTATGTGTGTGGAGGGGTGTCTATAGCAGCAGTCAGGATAAGTTCCTGCACTTCAGCATTCACCACTACCCCAATGGATTTCCAGGTGAGGCCAGCTCTGTTTCAAACCAGGTGGGAGGCTTCTCTTTCATGTATCCAACGCTGCTAAGTCCCATTTTCTTGAGAAGAGAGGAATAAATGCCCCCTCCTTTAATTGCACTCTACTATTTGATGAGCATTAATGCCACATGCAGCCTTTGCTGTTCGTCACAGATTTGTTGTGCACAATGGAGAAATAGCAAATGTATCAACACAGAGAGGTTCAAGGCATAATTACTGAGTAATACTGCGACTGCTGGGACTGATTTTTTTTTGGGGGGGGGGAGATGGGGGTTCTGCCAGGAAAAGATAGCATCGATTTCTTGATTCCCTGGGTCTCGTGACATACAATTTATGTCCAGCCAAACCAATTATTATATTAAATATGAAACTGCTCCCAAGAAATGATCTGACATCGTTGCCGGCGGTATGCCTTATGTTGTTTACTGCAATCAGGAAAGCAGGCTATATAATTAAGGAAAGATGTGCAAGGACCAGCACATGAGCAGAGCACAGAACCAAAGACTGCCTTTTATGTCCATCAGTAAAGAGGAGCAGAATGGAATAAAAATCTGGAGCATTTTTGCTCCCGCTCCCACGCAGCCACCACAAAAGGCGACAAATTCCTCAGATTAGGCGGCTTTCCCCAGCAGAGAACAGAAACTCCTGCAAGACCCTGTCTGTGATATAGTGGTAAAACTACCGTAAATGACTACAATATCTTCTTCTTTGGCGATCACTCATAGCTGAGTAAGATTGTCTTCCATAAACACGGTCTTAACAGTGAGTCTGTAAGTAACCGTGGAGGCCAATTCTGGATCCACACGTCCTTCCACAGTGAGGAAAAAGGTTTCTGAGCAGGAGTTGATCATGGTGAGGGGTTGCCAAACATACCTTCCTCTTAGCACGTTTCTCCCTTTTGTCCTGAGTTCAAGGGTCTTCAAAGTCCATGACACCTTTGGTAAAGGCTGTTCTCCAATTGGAGCGCTCGTAGGCCAGTGTTTCCCAGTTGTCGGTGTTTATACTACATTTTTAAAGATTTGCATTGAGAGAGTCTTTAAACCTCTTTTGTTGACCACCAGCATTACGCTTTCCATTTTAAAGTTTGGAATAGACCTTTGGTAGATGATAATCAGGCATCCACACAACATGACCAGTCCAACAAAGTTGATGTTGAATAATCATTGCTTTGACACTGGTGATCTTTGCTTCTTCCATTAGAATCATAGAATCATAGAGTTGGAAGAGACCACAAGGGCCATCGAGTCCAACACCCTGCCAAGCAGGAAACACCATCAGAGCACTCCTGACATATGGTTGTCAAGCCTCTGCTTAAAGACCTCCAAAGAAGGAGACTCCACCACACTCCTTGGCAGCAACTTCCACTGTCGAACAGCTCTTATATATAACTGTAAAAACTACTCTGAAAATTTAAATCAATTTGATTTAAATCAAATCTACCCTGGTATCAGCAGACACAGGGAAACCTCAAAGTTTGCAGCAGTGTAAAAAAACATTGGGCTGGGGGAGTCCTAAAAGGTGGGGAAGAGATGGATGGGATGGGATGGGAAGGCAACGTAATGTAGGCATGGAACGCTGGCTGGCTGTTTTGGGGAAAGATTACACTGGCATTAGTTCACCTGTCTTCCCAAGTGATGTGTAAAATTATTTGGAGACACCATTGATGGAATCTTTCGAGGAGTTGGAGATGGCGTTTATAAGTGGTCCATGTTTCACAAGCATATAGTAAGGTTGGTAGTACAATAGCTTTGTAAAGAAGCATTTTGGTTTCCCTGCGAATGTCCCGGTCCTCAAACACTCTGCACTTCAATCGGGAGAAAGCTGCACTCACAGAGCTCAGGCGATGCTAGAGTTCGGCAGCAATGTTGGCCCTTGTGGAAAGATAACTGCCCAGGTAGGAGAAGTGATTGACATTTTCTAGAGTTACACCATTGAGTTGGATCTGTGGCTCTGCAGAGGGGTTGTTTTGTGCTTGTTGGTGCAGCACTTTGGCAATAGTGGGAATACCTGTAGGGTAGGGTAGGGATGGGGGAGTAACTTGTAGCTCAGTGGCAGAGCATCTGCTTTGCATGCAGAAGGTCCCCAGCATCTCCAGGTAGGGCTGGGAGAGGCTCCCTATCTAGAACAATAGAGAGCCGCTGCCAGTCAGTGTAGACAATATTGAGCTAAATCGACCAATGGTCCGACTCAGCCTAAGACAGCTCCTTGTGTTCCTGTAATTTAGGAGCACACAGGCTGCTCTTTAAAAAGAAATCATGTGAACATCTGCATTTAATTCCAAAATACACATTTCTAAACATATTTTCCCTCAAAATACACAATTTCAATTTTTAAATTTTTTTTATTTACTCAAAAAAATAAAATTCATTGGAAGTGCAAAGTGCAATGGGTATATCCATATTATCTGAAGCTTTCTTACCCTGCTCTTCATTGACATTATGCATAGATCCCTGATGCAGAATGTAGAACTTCATCCCCAGTTAGTTAGTTATTTACCAGCAGTCTTGTACCTGATTTTTTCTGGGAATCCTAAGAAACAAAAACAACTGTGCAGTTTTGAACTCACTGGTGAAAATCAGTGCAGTTTTGAAAGGTTCATTTTGCCATCTTGGTTCAAAATCGTGCCCAGTTGTATGCAAACATAGACAAAAAGCTGTTCCTTGATTTCAGGAACCGTCATGCAATATTTGGCTACGATACCTTAAGAAGTGTCTAAAGGCAGAGTGAATTGACAAACAAATCACAACAGTCCAAAATATATAGTAGATAATTTGCTCCTAGATCCTACCCTTCATGGAATGTTCCCAGAGCTGGTTATAGAAGCATCACAACTATAACAGGTAGATTGTATAATAAAATTATAAAACACAACCACAGAATTAACCAGCAACTCAGTTAATGGGTTGATGTGTGGAACATCAGTGAAAGAAGTGTGAAGACCACACTGTAATCACAGATCTGGCTAAAGAGATGTGTCATGACCAATAGATGACGATGATGGTGTAAGATAGAGCCCAATTCCACAACCTGGGGGCCACCATAAAGAGGTCCCTGTATATGTCAAAAGTCCCTTTGGCTCCCAATTTCTTTTGAGGCATGGGTAGGCAAATTAAGGCCCGGGGGCCAGATCTGGCCCAATCGCCTTCTAAATCTGGCCTGTGGACGGTCCAGAAATCAGCATGTTTTTACATGAGCAGTATGTGTCCTTTTATTTAAAATGCATCTCTGGGTTATTTGTGGGGCATAGGAATTTGTTCATTCCCCCCCCCCAAAAAAAAATAGTCCAGCCCACCACAAGGGACAGTGAGGGACAGTGGACTGGCCCCCTGCTGAAAAAGTTTGCTGGTCCCTGCTTTGAGGCATAGGAGCCAACTCCTAGGGGCCAAGGTCCCTTCGGCCTCCCCAATAATATATTTGAGGGGCCCGGGGCCCCCCAAAGTTGATAAGCATTGCCATTCAAATGTACCACCCCCCTCTCTCCACCACTCTCTCCTTCCCCCTCTCTTCTCCTTCAACCCTATACTAGATACAACACGGTCTTACATTGAACGTAACTAAGGGACTCTATATTTGAGGGGTGAAAAGAGGAGAGACATTGCACATTCTTTTGTAATTCAAGAAAATCTTCAATTAAAAATATTTCCCAAAAAATGGTTTGTGTGCACCGCAGATTGTGATTGATTATGTGGGGCAGGGCTTACCTCTCCCCTCGCCCCAATATTTTATTCACCTCCGTACCCCTGCTCTGAGGCAACTACCAAATGAATACTTGTGTGATGTTCCTTTCAGTTCTTTTCTTCCAAACTGATCACCGTTCATTTAAAGACTGAAGGGATGTACAGTGGTACCTCGGGTTACATACGCTTCAGGTTATATATGCTTCAGGTTACAGACTCCACTAACCCAGAAATAGTGCTTCAGGTTAAGAACTTTGCTTCAGGATGAGAACAGAAATTGTGCTCTGGCGGTGCGGCGGCAGCAGGAGGCCCCATTAGCTAAAGTGGTGTTTCAGGTTAAGAAGAGTTTCAGGTTAAGAACGGACCTCCGGAACGAATTAAGTACTTAACCTGAGGTACCACTGTACGAGCTTTCCCTGCCCCCCCTCCAGACATGCACCTTCAAACCCGTAGCGCCAAATATCTTACATAACCCAGTAACATTTTATGTGCCAGTCTGAGACTCCACAATGCAAGGGGCTTGTTTTGATCTCCAAGAGCCCAGCGCCATTCAGGTCTCCTGTCCCATTTGGCACTGGAAAGGCAATTAAATATATTGTTTGTTTGCGCTTGGACAAAGCAATATGTCTACAGAAGAAAGCAGAGGCGGTCTAAGGGGGAGGGAAGTGGGCTTATTCTCTCGGCCAAATGAAACTGGAAAAGTAAAAGTAGATTCTGTTTTGTTATCGAAAGGTACAGTCTTAAATAAACTTCATAAATCTCCTGGACTGGAACATTTCAATGCTGGAAGAACAAAGCAAAGGGCTTTGTTGGAGGTGTTCCCTCCCCCTATTATCCCTGCAGCTAAATTATCAAGGTGGTGAAAAGTAGCCAGCAAGAAGTTGTCAGAAGTGCAATAAATACTTTCCAGCAGAAAGACGCGTAAGTGCTTTCTATTTGATGTTAAATGTCAGTGATTGTATTAACATCCCACTAGAAAACTGCAATAATTCTGTATGCAAGATGGGAAGAGTGGCACACCCCACTCCACCAGGGCTATTCTTGCACACAGGGGTGTAGGAAGGGGGGGTGGGGGCGATTCGCCCCAAGTTCCATTATGGAGGGGGTGACAAATTATAAAGGAACAATTACTGCCCTACCAGGGGTTTCACAGAGCCTAGGGCTTGCCAATCAGAAGGTCAACGGTTTGAATCCCTGCAACGGGGTGAGCTCCCATTGCTCGGTCCCAGCTCCTGCCCACCTAGCAGTTCGAAAGCATGTCAAGGTGCAAGTAGATAAATAGGTACCGCTACAGCGGGAAGGTAAACAGCATTTCCGTGCACTGCTCTGGTTCGCCAGAAGCGGCTTAGTCATGTTGGCCGCATGACCCGGAAGCTGTACGCCGGCTCCCTCGGCCAGTAAAGCGAGATGAGCGCCGCAACGCCAGAGTCGGCCATGACTGGACCTAATGATCAGGGGTCCCTTTTCCTTTAGGGGGGTTCATAAAAAACTTTTTTTTGAAAATGCCTGCTCCAAAGGTCTTATCTTACTACACTAGGGATTATATAGCTATATATGAAACTTCATGCATATCAGTTAATATCTTGACCCTCCTCCACGAAAATAGCTGTTTACTTGGCCGTTTTCCTATGTCGTGAAGGCTGAAATTTCAATTCAGGGGAGCACTTACTGTTCCCAACCCTAACCCTGCAGAAAGCTATCTAATTAGACTTTAATTTGATTTTGACATGTTTTTAGGAGGTAATTTAATTATTGTTTGATTTCATACCAATGTTATGTATCTGAGGTTAGCCGCCCTGAGCCCGACTTCGGCTGGGGAGGGCGGGATATAAATAAAAGTTTATTATTATTACTACTACTTATTATTATTCCTTTGTAAGAAAATATGAAATAACGTAAAACCATCTTTGCAGGCAATAAATAAATAAATAAATAAATAAATAAATAAATGGTGGGGGGTGACAAGAAATTTTCCGCACCGGGTACCACCTGACCTTCCTATGCCTCTGCTTGCACATCCCTCATAATGTTTAATCTGACAGCAGATTCAAACAAGCTGTTTCAAAAGTGGTACAGTCATCACATGGGCTGATACATCCTCTTATTACCATGGAGAATCCGAAAGCAGTCTGGATAAGGGGGATCCAAATGTTGGGGACATCATTTGGGAACTGAAGGCTGGGAACATGATTCTAATAAAGGTAAAGGTACCCCTGCCCGTACGGGCCAGTCTTGACAGACTCTAGGGTTGTGCGCCCATCTCACTCTAGAGGCCGGGAGCCAGCGCTGTCTGGAGACACTTCTGGGTCACGTGGCCAGCGTGACAAGCTGCATCTGGTGAGCCAGAGCCGCACACGGAACGCCGTTTACCTTCCCGCTAGTAAGCGGTCCCTATTTATCTACTTGCACCCAGAGGTGCTTTCAAACTGCTAGGTTGGCAGGCGCTGGGACCGAGCAGCGGGAGCGCACCCCGCCGCGGGGATTCGAACCGCCAACCTTTCGATCGGGAAGCCCTAGGCGCTGAGGCTTTTACCCACAGTGCCACCCGCGTCCCTATGATTCTAATACTGGAGTTAAAAAAAATGTTATTGTTTTATATTTATAGAAAACCAAACTGAAGCTCCAAACAGATTGCCGCATCCAGCATCAATTATCTTTGGTTCAGGCTGTCCAAGCAGGAGCTGGCAGTCCTTAGCCAGGCATCCATCGGAAGGCAGGTGGCCAGAGATGTGTGCCGTGCATTAGCACATGACTGATGAATGTATCAGTCTCCAGCTTGGAGACCTGTTCTTTCAAAATCACATTTAATTTTGCAACCAGCACAACACTGGATAGCAGTGAATCCAGTAAGTCAGAGGTTCATTATGTGAAGAATTCATCCTTCCCCTTTCTAGGTATAGGTTCAGATGTTCACTGAGTGTATCCTCCTCCTTTCCTTAGCTTGAAAATTAAATTTTGCTGCATGAGCTTCTCCATGTTACAGACAAACTGCTTTAATATTAAATCCCTTCTTCCTCCCACAGAGTTCTGAGAATTGTTATTTCTTGATGTGGGGTAAAGGTCTTTTGCAGCACCCTACCGAATCCGAATTCCCTGGGTTTTTTTTGCTGTTGAGGAGCTTGGATGCAGGGTTCAAGGAGACTATAAAACTGATAAGTCTTTGTGGAAGAGATTGGACTTGTTTGGTTTTTGTTTTTCCCCCGGAACTGAGAATCCCTGCCAAGGGGGTAGAGAAAATTCCTGCAAACCACCCCCCCTTTTAAAGACCCAATGTTGTTATACATCATAAACAATTTGGCCTGCACCTAGAACTTGTGCCTGTTTTTAAAAAGTAAAGTACAAGCTGTCCACAACAGCTATTTGAAATGTGTGTGTTTCATTGTTGTGATATAAGTGCGTTGGCTGGAGATATGCGAGGCTGGGAGATTTTTTAAAAAGCAAAAATAGGAAATGGACCTAATTTTAGAGACAGAGCAGGGCCATTATGATTAGATTGCTTGCAGAATATTTTGTACCAGGGTCCAGCCTTGTTAATGATTTCTCTGAAGTAGCACAAAATCATTGATTGTATCTGAGCAGGTGAATTTAACCACCGCAGCTTTGAGTGCCAAACATTACCTTTGATGGGGGGGTAATTAATTCTATAATAATGCTTCAGTGTGCTTTATTACAAGGCTCCTAATAACCTTAGAAGAGCCTTGCTGGATCAGACAAAATGTTCAGCTAGAGCAGTGTCCTGCTTCCCGCAATGCAAAACCAGGGACGTCCTTGAAGCCCCCAAGCAGTTGTTGCAGGCAAAACTCTATACTTTTAGCTCTTTTGCAGTGCTTTGCATTGTACCCCCAAACTCACGGGAAGCAATTTTAACAGCACCTCTTTAAGCTACGTTTCATGGACCTGTTCAGGGTATGGTTACCAGATTTTTTTTCAATGAATCCGCCCCCCCCCCCTTTTTTTGAAGCTGAGTAGCAACAGGGAGTTGCTACTCAGCTTCAAAAAAAAAGGGGGGGCGGATTTTGAAGCTGAGTAGCAACAGGGAGTGCCAGGACGCGGTGGCGCTGTGGGTAAAAGCCTCAGCGACTAGGACTTGCCGATTGAAAGGTCGGCGTTTCGAATCCCCGCGGTGGGGTGCGCTCCCGTTGCTCGGTCCCAGCGCCTGCCAACCTAGCAGTTCGAAAGCACCCCCGGGTGCAAGTAGATAAATAGGGACTGCTTACTAGCGGGAAGGTAAACGGTGTTTCCGTGTGCTGCGCTGGCTCGCCAGATGCAGCTTGTCATGCTGGCCACGTGACCCGGAAGTGTCTGCGGACAGCGCTGGCCCCCGGCCTCTTGAGTGAGATGGGCGCACAACCCCAGAGTCTGGCAAGACTGGCCCGTACGGGCAGGGGTACCTTTACCTTTACCTTTAGCAACAGGAAGTTAGTCAGTTAGGATGGTGAAGCAAAAGACCCTGGGCCCAAGCAAACATGCATATTGTATAAAGGTGCAAAGCCCTTCTTTTGCACCCTGTGAAACATAAATGCGCAGAGTTTTTTTAAAAAAACTGGGCAATGGCTGCCTGCCTGCAGCTCCCGAGCCTCCCCTGATCTGTCAAAACAAAGGGGGAAGGGGGCAGGAGATTGGGGGAGGCTCAGGAGTCATGGGCAGGTGGTACGCCGTTGCCCAGTTTTTAAAAAACTCTGTGCAATTATGTTTCACAGGGTGTGAAAGAAGGGCTTTGCATCTTGCCCAGCAGAGAAACCGTGTGCCTTGCGCCCCTCCTGGGCAACAGCCACCCTTCCATGACTCCCGAGCCTCCCTCAATCTGTCAAAACAAAGGGGGCAGGAGATCTAAACCGCCGGATGTCCCCGGTTCCTCTTCGGCAGTGGCAGTCAGCAGCCTGGAGCCAGCCAGAGCCAACTGTGCTACCAGGCTAGCTCTGGGTTGCTGAGGCTGCCGTTGCCACATTTCCCGGGGACAGATTTGCAAATCTGGGAACATTCTGGGATGGAATTTGTCCGGGGACAGATTTACAAATCCAGGGACTGTCCCCGGGAACCAGGGACGTCTGGTTACCCTAGTTCAGGGGATAGTCTATCTGCAGGGATTTTGTACTGCTAGAAATCCTGGAATTGTCATTCCACTATATTGGGAATCTAATATATAAATGTTTGGTGAGGAACCTCAGGCCGAGGGGCTGAATGTGGCCCTCAAAGCCAGCAAAAACAAAATAACGAAGTTGAACATTGTCTTGCTATTTGTTGTTCCAGTACAGAACAAAAGGAACCCATCTGTCAACACAATCATGTCTTCATCCCGCTGCGTCATCAGCTCTTACAATATAAGACAACATTGTCATTAACACAGTTGACCAGCTTCTTTTAAACCATCCCAAAATGGATTTTGCACAGTCAATAAATTTGCTCTCCCTTGGCTGCTAATGCAAAGCAGCTGTAACCTCCCAGGTGGCAGCATGCCACGATTTCCACATGTTACGACAGTGAGCATTGTTACGTGTGCACTCCTTGCACCACTGCCAGCAGAGAATTCTCGTTTCAGTGTTCATGTGGTCCTGGCCACAATGTAATCAGCCTGAGGGTTAGATTAATTAGATTCTATTGTGTAATTACATTCCGGCCGCTCTGGAAGAGAGGAGAAGGAAAGCAGGTGCATGCTTAGTGAAGAAGCTACAAGTAACGGAGGGAGCGAGAAGCTATCTCTTTGATTATCACGATTCTATAGCATACTGTCAAGAGTTGCCGGATCTCTGTACCGCCGCCCCGTGTGGCAAATCTGTGAATTGCGCTTTGCCTTGAAGGACCTTCAAGCCCAGGCTCCTCAGATTTTGTTGGACTACTACACCCTCCTTCTATCACCCTCAGTCGGCGTGGCTTCAACGGTCAGGAATTATGTGTAGCCCAACAACCGTTACTGATATAGGTCTAATTGGTCTTGTAAGCAAAGATTGATTCAAGGGAGATTTGCCTCTATTTTCATTGACTTGTCAAGTGACTCAGTGCTCAGGGTTTTGTTGTTGTTGTTCTAGTTTGATTAAAGATCATATTAAAGTTGTGTTCCTAAAGAGATGCTGAGGACCCTGAGATCTAACTAGTGCTGCCCCCAGGCCTATCAGTTGCTCCCCATTGTTCAGTCAGAATGCAATTCTCTGCTAGCTGCGTGCCCATTAATCTGCCCCCTTCCAATATCCTAATGACCGTCATTTATATATATAAACCACTGTATAACTGTGGAAAAAAGCTTCCAGCATTCTCCCAGGACACCAAAACAAATCTTCAGTACAACGAGCTGAGCCTTCCACTCAATCCAGTGGATTACTCCAGACTGTTAATTAAACTGGCAGGAACTATTAATTCTAAAAACTCATTCCTTCATCATGTTTTTTCCCCCTTTGCTAAATGAGTGTGTGGCATATGTATACACTGAAGCTTAGGAAATAATCCATCACTAAGACACAGCTGAATACTTGGGTAGAAATCTACTTACATTTCAACAGAGCCCCCTTCTTTCCTCCCTCAAGATACGCCAAAATAATAGAGTTGGGTTGTTTCAGGAGATCCAGAGGGTCTCCAACAGATGGTTCTCCAGTCTCTGCTTGAAGATCTCAAGTGAGGGGGAGCTCCTTCCACTCTACATAATTAACTCCATTGCTGAACTGCTCTCAACATCAAGAGGTTTCTTCTAATAGTCAACCAAAATGTACGCTCTTATAACCTAAGAGCATTTGATCTAGAGCTGGGATGAAGAACCAGGTCCAGCCAGTGGGCTTGATTTAGAACATCACCACCCTTTGGAGACCACCAGTGACAGGAGGGTTGGACCACTGAATTCAGCACCAAATGGAAGCTCTTTGTTCAGCATGGATTGTATCCACTTGGGAGTTCTGATTGGGAACTCCCAAATGAATCTGGTCCCAGTGGGCCTTGCATTTGCTGCTGAATTTAAATACATGGCAGGGATCAGCTCCACTTGGGAGCTGTCCAGTGGATCCCATCCTGATAGGGTTTGTATTTGGCACCAAATTTAAAACAGCCTCAGTCCAGTATACCTGAAGGAGCGTCTCCATCCCCATCATTCTGCCCGGACTCTGAGGTCCAGTGCCGAGGGCCTTATGGCAGTTCTCTCGCTGCACGAAGCCAAGTTACAGGGAACCAGGCAGAGGGCCTTCTCGGTAGTGGCACCCGCCCTGTGGAACGCCCTCCCACCAGATGTCAAAGAGAAAAACAACCACCAGACTTTTAGAAGACATCTGAAGGCAGCCCTGTTTAGGGAAGCTTTTAAAGTTAAAAGACTACTGTATTTTAATACTCTGTTGGAAGTCACCCAGAGTGGCTGGGGAAACCCAGCCAGATGGGCGAGGTATAAATAAGTTCTTCTTCTTCTTCTTCTTCTTCTTCTTCTTCTTCTTCTTCTTCTTCTTCGGCAATGAAATCAAGCCCTGCTTGTAGAGAAACAACAGAGAGCACATTCCATGGCTCCTGGCTGTTCCTTTGCAGATTTACCTGTCCAGCACCTGACATCACATGCTGTTAGGTGTGGGGTAGGGTAGCATGGCTGGGGGAAGTGGGTTTCATGTACCAAATCTGGACCCTTGGTGGGTCTTAAATGGCCAATGAGCCAGAGGTTCCCCATCCCTGGTACCTGTGACAACCCTTCAGGTATTTCAAGTGCCCTCCATTCCCCCCCCCCATCCCTACCCCTCTAGAATAAGCACAGCCATATCCTCATACTTTGCTTCCCATCGCCTTCACCATCATCAATCCCCTCCTCAAAACCCGTTCCAATTTGCTTATACCCTTCTTAGAATTTGGACCCGGAATTGGGAAGAGTAGCTCTGATGCAGCTGGACTTGTGCATAATAAAGTGTTTGTATTAACACAACACAAAGCTTAGCTTGTGAAGCTTGTGATGGCCAATAATGCCAAGATTCATTTCTCATCTATTTATGCCAAATTTGATATCCTGCATTTTCTACCTGCGCATATGATTTCCATCCCAACAAATGCAGAACTTTGCACGAGTCTCAATTGACTAACATTATGTTATCTCCAGCCCAGATTTCCATTCTATCAAATTTATTTTGAATTTTATTCCAGGATCTTATGAGGGGTTAGCTGCTCCTCCTAGTTTTGCATTGTCTCAAAATTTAATCATTACTGTCTACCACAGGAGCCAACTCCTAAGGGCTGAGGGGTCCCCCCCCAGTAAAATATTTGGGGGGCCAGCCAGTTGATGGGCATTGCCATTCAATTGATGTGTGTGCACCACAGATTGTGGTGGGGTGGGGCTTACTCCCCCCCCCCATATTTTATTCAAGATGGCACTCCTGTTCTCTATGGCTCTTCATCTAAGACACTGTAGAAATGATGAAGAACACGGTACCCAGAGCAGAACCATGCTTGAAACTTCCCTCCAGTATGATGAGTGCACAGTTCTCAAGTTAGGAGGTCCTTGCACACACCAGTGCATGACCATTGAGGGACAGCTGGGGAGATGAAGGACTGAGAGTCCACTGAAGCCCATGCTGAGCACAGCTGCACCAGCAAAGATACGAACTGTGACCTCTACTGATAGTGTAGAGGGCCTCCTGCAGATACTCTTGTGTCATTGCTTAAACGCTGAGATGTAGCACAGTTCAGCAAAGGTGAGAGAGAGACAGGGTCACACAGTGAACTTGGAGTTAACGGTTTTATTATAAAATCAGAACAGGAATATACAGAAACTTGTGAGATATGCTCTCTCACGTAAGCTGGTGCTCAGAGTGGCTAGCTCCTCCCCTTCTAGACTATTTTATTTTTATATATGTATAATTTTTAAATTAAATTTTCTGTTTTACAATTTAAAGAGCTCATTTTTACATCCTTAAGATATCAATGACTTCCTTTCTTCTCTTTCCACAGTTCATTTTGCATATCATAAATCATAAAAGCATATTTTACAAAAACTATACCATTCAGTATTCCATTATTACATCCATCAAAACTTACTTACACTGTTTAATTTATCTTAAGGCTGCCAGCGTTTTCAGCTGTAGCTACACAGTTATTTCCCATATATTCAATAAACGTTTTCCAATCTTCTCTAAACGTATCTTATTCTTGTTCTCTTATTCTATATGTTAACTCTGCAAGCTGCACATATTCTTAAGTTGCCATTCTTCTTTGTTTGGGACCTCGTTTGTTTTCCATTTGGGGACTAACATAACACGGGCCGTAGTAGTTGCACACCTAAATAACCTTTTTTGACACCTGGGAACCCTTCTAGACTATTTTCTAACTGTCAGACCCCTCCGTCTGCCTCCAGGAACTTTCCTGTCTCTGTTTCGTTCTCTGTTACATGGAGTAAACACCTTGTTTGGGGTGAGGGAGGAGGTGCTAGCAGGCTTTGGGCAGACACACAGTCATCTGGTGCCAAGTCTGACTCCTGTCTTGACTCAGGGCTGGGTCATCTGCTTGGTGGCCCCTGTTCCTCGCCCTCCAGTATCTTCCAGCTCCTCTTCTCATCTGGGGTGTGTCCAGTTGCCCACCAGTCTGGACCTGAGTCCAGACTGTGCTCTCCTCTACTTTCCCTGGTCAGGTGGCTTCTACCACTCCTCCTCAGCTAGCCAGTCCTTGATACTTTGTCATCTGGAGGTCCAGTCTATATGAGATAAGAACTGGGCCTTTAGTGTGGTGGCACCTACCCTCCAGAACTCCCTCCTGCTGCACATTAGAGGGGTGTGGTTAGGAAATGGGTGTGGCCTGGGGAGACTCTTGAGGTCCAGACAGAAAGGCTTGAAGGGCATGCAAGCTTGTGGTTTCTTGCCCCTGGTTTAGGACTTTGTGGACAATTAACAGAGAGCCAGTGTGGTGTAGTGGTTATGAGTGGTAGACTCGTAATCTGGTGAACCGGGTTCGCGTCTCCGCTCTTCCACATGCAGCTGCTGGGTGACCTAGGACTAGTCACACTTCTCTGAAGTCTCTCAGCCCCACTCGCCTCACAGAGTGTTTGTTGTTGGGGAGGAAGGGAAAGGAGAATGTTAGCCGCTTTGAGACTCCTTCGGGTAGTGATGAAGTGGGATATCAAATCCAAACTCTTCTTCTTCTTCACATCCAAACAGCACCTTGAATCTGGCTCAGTAGCTTATAGGCAGCCAGCACAGCTGCTTCACAAAATTGTAGTATGGTTAGCTCCAAACCACAACTTCACAGCAATATTTTATACCTACCATATTTTTCACTCCATAAGACGCACCTTTTTCCCTCCTAAAAAGAAAGGGGAAATGTCTGTGCGTCTTATGGAGCGAATGTGTGGTCAATCGCTGGCTCCCTTTCCGGTCCCGGTCCCTTGCCCAGGCCTCCGTTGTTGAATGTTCTGCAGACGGAGGCTGTTTGTTTCCCCAGCGACATGTGGCTGGCTGATTAGATTATCTGTCTGGAAAAAGCTCCCTTTCATTTCTTAAAGAAGCTGCAGAACTGTGAGTTGAACCCCATAAAAACAGATTTTTTTCCCCTTTGCAAAAGAAGCTGCACAACTTTGAACTGATCCTCAAAAATATGGGGCTTTCCTCCTCTAAAAACTAGGTGCGTCTTGTGGTCAGGTGTGTCTTATGGAGCAAAAAATATGGCACTGCAGCTTCTAGACCAACCTCAAGGGCAGCCCCACACTGTGTTCATTGCAGTAGTCAAGTCTTGAGGATACAGAGGCTTGATGTGCCTCCACAAACTTTTCTACGTGCCCTTTTCTTTCCCTTCCACCTGATCTAATCTGTGGTCTACTGTAAGGCACAGTAGGTCGATAGGCAGCATTCTTCCCTATAGACATTGTATCATGTTTATGCATATAATAACGAAGCTTTTGCACGATAGCTTTAACAATGGTAGAAATCAAGCATCCGTCCGACCTCCCCAAAGTTCCCAGATGTGTCACTGTAATTGGGTATTGTTCTGCCTCAGCCAGCTGTCACTATTGTAGGCCGTGACTAAATGAAACTACAGAGCTGGAAAGATCAAAAGGAATGTAATTGGCAAGGAGGACAGGATAGGGCTGTGTGCAGATGATCCTTTATTTCAGAAGGCAGAGCTGCAGGCAGGGGACTAGTGTGGTGATCAGGCATGAATTTGCCATTTTGAGGGGGGGAAAACAAAAAACACTGGCAGAACTCTGAAAGTGTGTGCCGAAAGAAAATCAGGGGAACGAAGAGCAATGTGAACTTCAGGCTCTGCCTTGTAAAACCAAGCAATGGTTTGGCAAGAACACAGAACAAAAATCCTCCAGCAGCACATTTTTGTGGAACATAGGGACCATTGGTCCATCTGGGCTCAATGTTGTCTACACTGGCTGGCAGAAGCTCTCCAGGGTTTCAGGCAGGAGACATGCCCAGCCCTACTTGGAGATGCCAGGATTCGAACCTGGGGCCTTCTACATGCCAGGCATGCGTTCTGCCACTGAGCTGCGGCTCTGCACTGATGTGAGCCAAGACGAAAAAGGCAGTCACTTTGATGTGGCACAATTAAGCATATGGAATACAATTAAGATTCTCTCCTGTTTGTGAGTACAAGTTGTAATCTTTGCAGTGCAAACATTTGACGGTGGTTTTAATTAACAAGGCAAGGTTTAGTGACTCTAATGCCTCTATAATTAGTTTACAGGCTGCAGTAACTGTGTATTAGATATATGTGGCCATATATTCAGTTTATGGATGCTGGTATAGGGTAGACTGTTTTTTTTTTTTTTTCAAAGAGAGAGAGAGAAGGGTTTTGCTTGTAAGATTTTAATATCAATGGAATCACAGAATCATTGAATTGTAGAGTTGTGAAAAATAAATATAGTAGTTTAAATTCTGTTGCAGCATTCGAGGAACTTCAGTAATACTTGCAAGGTAGATATAAGAAATTAGATGTATTGAGAATAAGTTTAATTATGATAAAAGCGTGTACTGGCAAAAAGTAATATGAATTTGAAATATGGAATAGACGGGAGGTTGGGTCTTTCGTGTTAAGACCAATAGATGTTTTATTGTTTGCTAAGAAAATTATGTGCCTATGGTTATTTCTGTAATTTGTGTGTAATTTGGTATTTGTGTGTGTGTGTGTGTGTGTGTGTTTCTTGTTGTATAAATAAAAAACCTTAAAAATAAATAAAGAAAGAAAGAATTGTAGAGTTGTAAGGAACCCCTGGGCCAGCCCCGTGCAATGCAGAAATCTCAACTAGATAATACATACAACCACTGCTCAAAAACATCTAAGGAAGGAGAGTCCACTGTCAAACAGCTCTTACTGTCAGAAAGTTCTTCCTAATATTTAGTCAGAATCTCCTTTCTTGCAACTTGAATCCATTGGATCATGGAGCAGGAGAAAATAAGTTTGCTCCATCATGGCAGCCCTTGAGATATTTGAAGATGGCAATAATAATAATAATAATAATAATAATAATAATAATGAATTTATACCTCACCCATCTGGCTGAGTTTCCTCAGCCACTCTGGGCGGCTCCCAATCGAGTGTTAAAAACAATACAGCATTAAATATTAAAAGCTTCCCTAAAGAGTGCTGCCGGGAAAGAATTTCCCTACATTGGCAGGTTTTGCCTTCCCCGTAGCAAAACGTCACAACTTTGGTGGTTTCAGGCCTTGGGCGGAATCCTTTAGTCTATCTTCCCTAAATGGGAGGGGGGGCGTGAAGCGGTTACCCATGCCCTCTCCCTGCGGCAACAATCCCAGGGTTCCCCGTTAAAAGGGTTGTTTTGAGGGGAGTCATTGGCCATACACCGATAGGTTGTCAGTGGTCTCCCCTGCGTTGTGGCGAAATGGGGGGTGGGCTCTCTGCTTAAACATACGTTTTCCAGAGTCAGCCCAATCCCCGCACATTTTAGATAACCCTGATGTTCGCCAGATCCCTGGCTGGGAACTGGGAGGGATAAAAGGCCAATGCCTAAGCCAAGGTCTCCCTACATCTGAATCTTTAATAAAGTTGTGGCCAATTTTAATCCCATAACACGTTGTCATGAGTCATTATTCCACGAGGGAGTTGCCTATGGTGGGGGTGGGGGGTCTCTGCCTGTCCCCGCAATGTAGGAAGTTACCTTATGCTGAGACCATTGGTCCATCCAGCCCAGTCTTATCTACATTGACTGGTACCAACTCTCCAGGGTTTCAGACAGGCAGTTTCTCCCAGCCCTACCTGGAGTTGCTGAGGATTGGACCTGCAACCTTCTGCACGCAAAGCACATGTTCTACCACAGAGCAATGGTCCCTATTGATACCTTTAGGCCAATGCCTGGGGCCTTTCTTGGATACCTCATCTAAGGGAGGTTCCAAGAATGGTGGCAATGGACAGGGTCTTTTCAGCAGTAGTACTCCATCTGTGGAATGCTCTCCACAGCAAGACCTGCCTGACACCGTCTTCATCATCTTCTCAGAGGTTCCTCTATTGCAGACATTAATATTGTGCAGCTTGAAGCAATAGGATCAATAAAAACTGACTCCTCTTGGAATAAAAAAAAATTCAGACCAAAGACTATGGTTCCAGAGCTTTACTAACAGAACTTTCTTCAAACAGACATAAAACAATAGTAATACATCCAAATAGTTGCATAAAATCATGTGCTTTCCCAAGCATAGGTCCAGCTCATTACAAATATGAAATACTATTTATAATCAGAGCTATAAAACGGAGCTCTGTATCTCCCGCAGACTCCATTAGCCTGCATTCGAGCCTGAGGCTGTTTATTCACAGTGGTTTGAGAACAAAGGTCTCCCTCAAAACGGTGATTTACAACTGAATACCTTACTCATGTGATCTAAGGTTAAACACCATGTGTAAGAGAAGCACAGAGAGACATTAACAGTTAATCACAACCCAAAAGGAGCTCAGAGAGCTCTTCTTAGCTTCAATAGAATTTCCCCAATATTAAACCATTAGCAATGCACATACAAAGTTGTTTTCCATTTCAATCTACAATTAAACCATTATACTTAACACTCTCTACTGCCAGAAATACGATGGGGTAGGATGGTTGCTTTTATATCTTTTAAAAGTTGATTATCCATGATTTAGGGGAGGGGGCAGGCAGCTGCTTGGGTGCTGTGGTTATGACACTAAGTTATTGCTAATCCTGCTTTGTGTTACACTGCCTTGTTTTAATGTCTGTACGTTTTAATTTGCTGTAAGATATCGTGAATGAGGTTTTTATAGAAAAGGCATTTTAGAAACTACAGCAGTTATACAACCACTAAACAACCTTTTCTAACTTGGTGCCTTCCTGATAATTTGAACTGCAACTTTTGTCAGCTCTAGCCAGCACAATTTTCAAGCTTCAGGTGTAGAACGAATTCCATTTTGGGCACCCTTGTATTACAGAGGCAACAGATAAACATTGGTACTTGCAAAACCAAGCAGAAGCCTCAACTGGCTTGCACACCGCTCAGTTCTTAAGTTGGCAAGGTCTAACATCTAACAGGTTGATTGACAAGAAATGTTCTTGACACATAGCATCTTGTTCCTGCATAATGAGGGTTTTAAAAATAAAATACAATAGCAGCAACCAGCCATTTATGTGCTCTCCCTTAGATTCTGGGTATCTAGTGCAAAATATATGGGCATTGTTTCGCAGGAGCTAGCCATCAATAATGTAACGATGACAGACAGAGTTGCAGGATCAGGGGCGAGTGCAATTGGGAAAGATGGGCGAGAGTGGGTAAACAATGACAAATTCACCAATCAGAAACTCACTCTTGTGGAATCGAGGCTCATTGCAGCATGTGGCAGATGGTGGGATTCACGGCTAGATGTCACCAAGTGTGGTTTTTTTTGGGGGGGGGCACTATCTGCTTCTTATAATGGTATCCTTGCTGGGAGCAGGTCCTCTCCCCACCCCCCTCCGTCCAGTGCATAAACGGCTTGTGGGGAGAGGTGTAAAAAGCCTGGGAAGATCTGGAGCTGTTCAGCAGATGCTCTGCTTTTCACTATAAAAATAAGCCTGGGATTTTATAAGACACACATTGCAAGCTTGGTGTCCAAGCACTGCAGTGTGGTGAGCGAGACTCACCAGGAAACACCAACCACAACTGATGTGGATGGATGTGAGACTTAAGTGCAAGGTGCTTCCAAAGCAACAAAGAGTTGAATAAAAGCTGGACGCGGCCACAAGTAAAAACTCACCACCATCCTATGTTGCAGGAATGGGGGTGTTATTCAGCCACGTTCTAGTGGAGGGCAGGGCAAGACGATGGGAAAGTGGACTGAGCTGTCAGTTTGCATTTCTTGGTGCAGAAAGTATTGATCTGATGGGTAGGGATTTTTCCTGCTCTACTTAATTCAAGAGGGTTCTGGGAGCTTCTGGGAACTTCTTTGTGTGAAAGAAATAAGAAGAAACTTCATGATGTTTGGGTTATTCCTTTCAGTCAAGGTCATGCTGACTATAAAAGTAAGGCCAGAAGAAGTCTGGGTTTCACCCTTTCTCTTTCTATCTCTTTCCCTTCTGGTGTGGTTTTCTATACACAGTATGCTTAGTGTTAAGGTTAATAATAATAATAATAATAATAATAATAATAATAATAATAATATGTTATACCCCACCCATCTGACTGGGCTTCCCCAGCCACTCTGGGCGGCTTCCAAAAATATATATATATTAAAATACTGTAATACATCAAACATTAAAAGCTTCCCTAAACAGGGCTGCCTTCAGGTATTTTCTAAAAGTCTGGTAGTTGTTGTTCTCTTTGACATCTGGTGGGAGGGCATTTCAGAGGGAGGGCGCCACTACCGAGAAGGCCCTCTGCCTGGTTCCCTGTAACTTGGCTTCTCCCAGTGAGGGAACCACCAGAAGGCCCTTGGTGCTCGGTTTAGCCTTATTATAAGTTATTGTAAGTTTGAGTTAAGTCTGCTTCAACTGGATTTCTTATGGCCAGTACCAATCCTGACTGTATTGGATTTGTGACCATTATGGCCTTCAGTAACAGTAAAGCTCTGCTGGATGAACTACAATTGCCTCTGGTCTTTTTCTTCTTCTTTTTTTTTTTGAACTCCTACAACGTGCTTAAGCTTTTACTCTGCTAACTGTATGTCTGAGTTCTGCTCTAGATCAATATTGAGTAGAATTCAATGACATGAGCAACATATGTAAGTTTTATCATGGTACGGTAGGCTAGTTTATGCACATACTCTTCTCTGTCCTCCATTCAGACAAGCAGCTTATCAGAGTCCAAGGACACATGCCAATCATCATTATCATCATAGACTTTTATTGCACTAGCTATAGGCCATGGCATCATTCAGAAAAATAAAAAAAGGAAAAACAGCAATAACCTTAAAAATCATCAGGCACCACACATACTGTACAATATAAACCACGGTTACAACTACTAAGATTGTTTGTTGCATAAAATAGAATAGCAGAAGATTCTCTAGTAAAATGTGGCAAATTAAATATCCGAATCCCCTTTGCAGTTGACCGCTATTTTATCTAAGAAGAGAAGAAGAGTTTGGATTTGATATCCCGCCTTTCACTCCCTTTAAGGAGTCTCAAAGTGGCTCACATTCTCCTTTCCCTTCCTCCCCCACCACAAACACTCTTTGAGGTGAGTGAGGCTGAGAGACTTCAGAGAAGTGTGACTCGCCCAAGGTCACCCAGCAGCTGCATGTGGAGGAGCGGAGACGCGAACCCGGTTCCCCAGATTACGAGACTGCCGCTCTTAACCACTACACCACACTGGCTCTCAAGTTCTTTCCTCCTGATCTTCTTAGCTGCCAACGCATAGAGTGCTACTTTATAAGTTACAAAGTCATCAGTATCAGTCAGCAGCCTTTTCACCCTTTCCACCCTATTCAAGTGAGTTCCATTCGGAAACAGGGGTTTTAGGAATCGGCCTCTTGGGTCTATATGTAACGGGCACTGCAATAAATAGTGGCACAGGTCCTCCACACAGGGTTGCCCATGCCAATGACACAGAGACACTTGAGGTGTGGAGCAGGGTCAATGAAGAGCTGTGGCCTACAGGGAGTTTTCGGGTTCTCCACAACTGCTGTAATCTGATCACTGCACCAGCAAAAATATACACACGTTATGCCGTAAAAAACCCATTAGAGTTGGCACTTATTTATTTGCAATATTATTTACATTTATAGTCCACCGTTTTCTCCAAAGAGCTTTGGGTGGCATACATGGTTGTCCTCCTTTAATCCCCACAACAACCCTATGAGGTAGTTTAGGCTGAGAGAAAGCGAGTGGCCCAAGCTCACACAGTGCGCTCCATGGCTGAGTGGGGATTTGAACCCTGGTCTCCCAGATCTAGACTCCTAGAGTCTGACACTCTAGCCACTACACCAAACTGGCATTCTCTTCTGAGACTTTGTTGTCTTCTGGACGGTCTTCTGTTACTTGATGGGTTTGAAATCTGGCACTTTCATAGACACCATCCAGTAGGTAATGCATGTCCAGTTTCCTGTTTTTAGCCCGTCAGATTCCCTTTTTATAAGCTGTAGGATTTCAAGACTCATATTGATGAAACCTTGGTTTTGCCACTCACCTTTGCTTAGGAACACTGCTGTCCTCTTTCTAGATAGATATAGACAGATTTGTTTGTTCTCCATCATAGTTCTGTATCAATACATGATGATCGCAGTGCAAGCCTATATGCATCTACTCAGAAGCAAACTCCACTGAGTTCAATGGGAACTTACTCCCAGGTAAATGTGTATGGAATTGCAGCCTTATTGCTCCAGTGCCCGGGGAAAAAGCCTGCAACTAACACACCAATATTTAATGCTAGGAGGGTTTCATTCTCTCCTGTGAAGTCCGTACAAGTTAAATATCTATGAATATAAATGTATGATTTCTGCCTGGGTGATGAATGTTTTAAGTTGAGCACACAGCTAATATATGTTAAATCATTAACCTTGGCAAGGACCAAAGCAATTCCTAACTGTGCAGCTACATAGCTCCAAGTAGTCATAATGTTCCCCTCCAGAGATAGGCATAAGACGACTGAAATTGACACCCACTTTAAGAAGGATAATTTACACTCTGGCATCACAGCAAGGAGAAGAGGGTGGAGGATGTGATTAGTTTGAGGGGAAAAGGGAACAGTCTCAGTGGTGCTGGGATGTGGGGTCCAGTATGGATCCTGTCAGGCAGAAACTTGTATTCTTTCCCTACCTATGTTGCCACAACCTCACATTTCAGTGGGGCCAACTGTGTATAGGATGCTGTGCATAATCAAGAATTGATTCTGTTTCGAATAACATCAAATGGAGGATTCCTGTGGATTCTGATATAATCTGCACCTCCTGGGCCAGAGTGAAAATTGGAATTAATTTATCCATTGGCTTTCATACTTCCTGTATGTTCCATTGCAGTTCTTGGTTCAATAAGCATATCAAAAACCTTATAAAATGTGCATTTTGAGAGAAAATCCATTTAGAGAGGCTTAATTTGTGGGGAAACACATTTAGTAATGGTATTCAAATGTGCATTTTTCTGCACTGGGAAGAGGGAATCACAGTTTAATGTGTAAAGCAGGATGGATGGGTCAACAAATGTGAAAAGTGACATGAACTGCAAACAGGCTGATAGGAGGCATGAAACTTAACCCCAGAATTGCACATGGGGGGGGGATTCTGAAAATCGAGGTATACATTTCTGTGGGATGTCTAGCAGAGAATTAATGCATACAATTCATCCACATGCTCTAGTACACCTTACCTACAGCACGTACATAACTATACATGGAGATTCAAAGTCCACAAAATGTACCTGAACTTTGAGGAAAAGGAGAAGGTAGAAGGAATGAAAAGATGGAGGAGAAATATTAGCTGGCACCTGCAATTTCTGTAACATTCTGGCTGCTTCAAGCAGTGAGCATCATCCGAAAGAATATGAACACCCACGCTCAGCCACCCTTCAAAATTCTCCACATTTTGCTGCGCAGCTCTCCAACCAAGTCATGTGTACAAAATTCACATCCTGGGTGGGGGAAGCGCTCAAAATAATCTGTATAGGAGTGAAAGCAATGTACAATAACGTGTGTTTGGCAAAATGGCATAGAAACATGCATATTTGAGAAAATTCACACTAAAATGCTGATAAGTTTTCGTGAGGACTGTTTCTTAAAATTGCAAAATGATGTAAAAATATGGAGAACCGAACTTAAGACTGGAGAAAATGAGAAACAGGGAGAATCTGAAATCAATAGTTTTATTCATCTTGAACCCAGGCTAGTAAAGGCAAAATGAACCTAGTTAGAAGTCACTTTGGAGAACAGTAACCACCAGATAAGGAGCAAAGAACCTTTAGCTGGGCAGATATTACTGAACTACAGCTGTCATCATCCCTGGCCTTGGCCATGCTTGCTGGGGCTGATGGGAACTTTACATCAACAATATGTGGAGAGCCAAAGGTTACCCATTCCTGATCTAGGTGGTTGGAGGCTCTGTTATCTAAAGCAAAATTCACAATCCTGAGTGATAGAAACCTAGTACTTTTGTAAAAGAAAGAAAGAAAGAAAGAAAGAAAGAAAGAAAGAAAGAAAGAAAGAAAACCCAGAAACTCCAAATTCTGCATTGATGGAATCAAAGAGAGGGATAGTCCCATAGTATGAATATGCAGTGCATCTTTCATAATCTTTTTCAGAAGGGAATATCACCCACAAGGATGGGCCACTTCATCACTGAGCATAAGTCGAGCAAATGAAACGTAAAGGAATTTCACATGCCGTTCTGCAGGCTGAAAGGCGAAGGAAGGAACACACAATTCTCAGCCAACCACATGCTGTAATATATTATCTTGCTCATTAGCCGTGCAAGCTATGAATATTATAAACAAGTTTTCAAGATCCTATTAAAGCCATTTCTGGCAAACTGCAAAAACTTTGTAGGAAGGGGGAAAGAGAATATATATATCTCACTGTACGCATGACTGTCTGAGAGATTAAAGCTGCGAGGACAAAGTAAGTGGTACTTAGGAGTTATTAACTGCTGGCGATTAAATTAGTCAAGCGTGAGCAAGCAATTGCCGCGTAGCCATTGTGCAGAATGACAGCAAATCAGATAAGCAGATTATAGTGAGAGAGCAGGACGTTAATTAATGGTGTCAAGATATGAGGGACAACCCACACCCCAGCGGCAGCCGAGGCCTGCTTTGAGAGTAAGAAATTCACCCATGCTTCCTTACATAAAGGCATAAGAAAAGCCTGCAGGATTGGGCCAGTGGTCCATCGAGTCCAGCACCCTGTTCTCATAGTGGCCACCCAGATGTGTTGTGGGGAACCTTTTTTTTTATTTTATTTTTTTTATATATAAATATTTATTAGAGTTTTTAGAAAAAAGAATACAATAATAATAAACATTATTACTTTTGTTTTAACAAAATTTCATAATATCCTTGAACTTCCTCACGTCTCCCGCTCCCACTTACATCATTATTAAATTTTGTCAAGCAAATTATCAACTTATTTCCAAATCTATAACCACTTACTTAAATACAATAAATTAATTCTCCTGCAAATTTGTTTCTCTTAATCTCTCTTATCATCAATTCCTGATCTATTTTAGTGATGGCCAATTATTTATAACCAAGCATCCTTCTTAACATTCCACTAAATCACAATATTTCTGTAAGTAAGTCTTAAATTTCTTCCAATCTTCTTCAATCCTTTCTTCTCCCAGATCTCGGATTCTGCCAGTCATCTCCGCCAGTTGCATATAGTCCATCAGTTGCATCTGCCATTCTTCCAGTGTGGGTAGATCTTGAGTTTTCCAATTCTTAGCGAGTAGTATCCTTGCTGCTGTTGTTGCATACATGAAAAATGTTCTATCTTTCTTTAGCACCTTCTGGTCGACAATGCCCAGAAGTAAGGCCTCTGGTTTCTTGGTAAAGGTATACTTAAATACCTTTTTCAGCTCATTATATATCATTTCCCAGAAGGCCTTCACTTTGGGGCAAGTCCACCAGAGGTGGAAGAATGTTCCTTCATTTTCTTTACATTTCCAACATTTGTTATCAGACGAATGGTATATTTTGGCAAGTTTAACTGGAGTCATGTACCATCTGTATATCATTTTCATTACATTTTCTTTCAAAGCATTACATGCAGTAAAGTTCAACCCAGTGGTCCACAACCTTTCCCAGTCCTCAAACATAATGTTATGCCCAATATCCTGTGCCCATTTTATCATAGCCGACTTAACCATTTCGTCTTGTGTGTTCCATTTCAACAGCAAGTTATACATTCTTGAAAGTACCTTAGTCTTAGGTTCTAACAGTTCTGTTTCCAACTTCGATTTCTCCACCTGGAATCCTAACTTTTTGTCACTTTTAAAAGTTTCCTTAATCTGAGCGTAGTGTAACCAGTCTCGCACCTTGTCTTTCATTTTCTCCATGCTCTGCAATTTCCAATTATCTCCATCTTTTTCTAACAGTTCCCAATATTTTGGCCAGTAGGCTTCCATATTGGGTCTTTTCCGGGCCTTAGCTTCCAAAGGTGAGAGCCACCTTGGAGTTTTATTTTCCAATAAGTCTTTGTATTTTGTCCAGACATTAAACACTGCTTTTCTGACAATATGGTTCTTAAAAGCCTTGTTGATCTTAACTTTGTCATACCACAAATATGCATGCCAACCAAAAGCATTGTTATAACCTTCCAGATCCAACACATCAGTGTCTTCAAGAAGTAGCCAATCTTTTAGCCAGCAGAAAGCTGCGGCTTCATAGTACAACCTTAAGTCTGGCAGGGCAAAGCCCCCTCTTTCCTTTGCATCTGTTAATATCTTAAACTTGATTCTGGGCTTTTTGCCCTGCCAGACAAATTTGGAAATATCTCTCTGCCACCTCCGGAAACACTCCGTTTTGTCCACAATTTGCAATGTTTGAAACAAAAACAACATCTTTGGTAGCACATTCATCTTGATCGCAGCTATTCGTCCTAACAAAGAAAGCTTCAGTTTTGCCCAACTGTCCAAGTCTCTCTTAATTTCAGACCAACATTTTTCATAATTATCCTTAAATAGACTCAGATTTTTGGCTGTTATATTAACCCCTAGGTACTTTACCTTTTTCACCAATAATAATTCTGTTTCTCTCTGAAACCGTTCTGACTCTGTATCTGTCATATTTTTCCCTAACACCTTCGATTTTTGTTTATTTAACTTAAATCCTGCAACCTGACCAAAATCATGTATCAGTTGTAATACTCTTTTCGTACTAGGTTCTGGCTCCTGCAATGTCAAAACTAGGTCATCTGCAAAAGCTTTAAGTTTATATTGTTTCGCTCCGACCTGGATCCCCTGCACCAACCGGTCCTCTCTAATCATGTTCAGGAGCACCTCTAAAACTGAAATGAATAACAGAGGGGAAATCGGGCAGCCTTGTCGTGTTCCTTTTTCAATTTTAAATTCTTCCGTTACCACATTGTTAACTATCAATTTGGCTTTTTGTTCTGAATATATTGCATCAATCCCATTTTGAAAACCCCGCCCCGCTCCCATTTCTTTTAAATTTCCCTTCATAAATTTCCAAGAGATGTTGTCAAAGGCCTTCTCCGCGTCTATAAAAATCAGCACTGCTTTAGTGTTTATATCTGTTTGCAAAAGTTCCAAAATGTCAATAATGTTCCTTGTGTTTGCAAACATATGTCTACCTGGGAGAAAGCCAGCCTGATCCTTGTGAATTACTTCATTCAAAACTCTTTTAAGTCTGCCTGCTAAAACATCAGCAAATATTTTGTAATCCACATTTAAAAGGGAGATGGGGCGGTAGTTCTTAAGTTGTGTCTTTTCAGTTTCTGATTTTGGTATCAACGTGATAAAAGCTTCCTTCCACGATTCCGGCGCCTTCTTTCCCTCCAGAATTTCATTGCTGACCTCCATCAAGGGTTGGATCAAATAGTCACTCATTGTCTTGTAATACTTGGAGGTCAAACCATCTGGTCCTGGAGATTTGCCCAGCTTCATGTTCTGAATGGCATGTTCAATTTCTTGTCGTGTTATTTGACTATTCAGGAGTAGTCTATTTTCTTGTGTAAACTTTTTAAAACTGTTTTTTTTCAAAAATTGTTCAATCTCAACCTCATTTTGCGGCCCTTGAGTATATAGTTTCTTGAAATATTTCTGGAAAGATTTTCTAATTTCCACGGGGTTCTGGATATTTCTTCCTTCAATTTCTAGATTTGTTACTATGTTCAACTTTTGTCTCTTCTTCAACTGCCAAGCCAGCAGTTTCCCACATTTATTTGCCGATTCAAACGTTTTTTGTTTCATTGACTTAATCTTCCATTCTATTTCCTGGTTTATCAGTTTAGAATATTGTGCCTGGTGAAGTTTAATTTCTCTCAGAATCGGCTGCGACTTCGGATTTATTCTTAGCTTCTTTTCTAATTCTTTTATTTTTTCCAAAATCTTATCTTTCTTTTCATTTTGTTTCCTTTTTTTAATAGCATTCTGTTGTATTAAGAACCCTCTCATCACTGCTTTGCTTGCGTCCCAAATTGTTCTTTTTTCCACCGTTGTGTTCAGATTTATTTCGAAATAGTCTTTCAATGCTTTTTGGGCCTTTTTGATAATCTCCTGATCTCTAAATAGATTGTCGTTCATCTTCCATCGAAAGGAACCGGTTGGTAACAATGCCAAATCCATTTTCAAAGTGTTGTGGTCGGAGCAGGTCTTTGGGCAGATTTCCACTTTTCTGACCTTAGGTGCCAGACCTCTGGTGATCCATATTTGGTCGATTCTTGTCCAAGTCAGATGGGCTTCAGAGAAGAATGTTCCTTCCTTTCCCAAGGGGTTTCTCATTCTCCAGATGTCAATCCAGTCCATATTGTCTGTCATTTCAAAAAAGGTCTTTGGTAGTCTGCCATCTTTGGTAACTTTTTGACTTTGCGACTTATCCATGTTGGTTGATACAATCCCGTTCATGTCTCCCATCATGATGATGTTGTCAAAGTCCAGATATTCCAGCATGCTCTCATGCAACTTCTTGTAAAATTCCGATTTCCCTTCATTTGGCGCATAAATTCCTAATAACATAATTTTTTCTCCTTGATGCTGTATTTCAACTGCTAAAATTCTGCCGTGTTCATCTTTGAATAATAATTTGGGTGAAAGGCTCTCCTTTGCATATATCACCACCCCTCTCTTCTTTACTCTGTCCGAAGATATAAATTCCTGGCCAAGTCTTTTATTTACCAGTACTTTTCTATGGAGCCTAGTCACGTGTGTTTCTTGCAAGCAGATAATGTCCAATTGTTCCTTTTTTAATATGTGGAAGATTTTCTTCCTTTTTTCGGGAATGTTCCAGCTCAGAAGTTGCAGAGACATCCTGTAGAAATCTGGTTACTTTTCAGGGGGTAGTACTTTATCATCCAAGGGTGCCGGTTCCTTTGGTGCTCCGGGCTCCGGCAGTGATCCAAGTCCTTTATGAAGGTCTTCTCCGTACTGGTTCAAAAATTTGTCTCTGTCTTCCAATGTTCTGATTTTGATCTTCCTCCCTCTAAAAGTAAACGATAATCCTTGAGGGAATTCCCACCTAAAGATGATTGAGTTGCTCCTCAGTAATTTTGCTAGTTCCAAATATCCTGATCTCAAATCCAAAAGCTGTCTGGGAATATCCTTGAAAATTTCAATTCTTTTGTCCAGAATGTCCAGTGAATTTTTGTAATGTAGGCCCAAAATTCTGTCCCTTTCCTCCTTTGATCTCACTGTAATCAAGCAATCTCTGGGCTTGTCTTTTCTTATCAATCTTCCCAGCCTGAAGGCTGATGTAATTTTAAAGTCTTTTTCTTCAAGTTTCCACTGCACGGAAAATATTTTGGTCAGGAACTCAGCCAGTTGATCTTCTTCTACTTCGGGTACAAATCTTATCCTTAAGTTGGTCTCCCTATTTTTCAATTCAATCATCGAAAGATAGGTCTGGTGTTCACCTACTTGTTTGTTGAGTGGTCTTACCTCTTTTTCTAGCTGTCCAAGTCTTTGGCTAGTGTCTTCAACCAATTTCCTGTTTTCACCTGAGGCCTCCTCCAATTTTGCAATCGATTGGGTGTTCTGTGCCACTTGCCCAGTTATTCTATTTAGGCATTCTGTATTCTGGTCTATTTTCGCAGTTTGCTCATCAGCTTTTTTGTCCAAAGATTCCACTCTCTTATCCAAAGATTCCAATTTTTCATAGATTTTTTCTAGAATGGAAGAAGCTGATCCTGAAGCCATATCCTCCAGTTGTAAATCCTCTGTCTCTCCTCCCCCTGCCAGTGGCAAGGAGGCAGCTTCTTCCTCAGAGTGCAAAATAGGCACAGACGATCTACGTTGCTGTAGAGTTGAGGCTAGAGTTGTTTGTCTCGTTCTTGGTCTTTGTTCTTTTTCCTTGGTCTCCTTTTTCTTTGCGCCACTCATTCCAAACTTATCTAGTAGTCAAGGTCAAGCTGAGTTGTTCCCATGAGAAAGGGACGGCCCAGGTGCACCACTCAGCCAACAGGCCAAGAAATAGAAAGTAAAGCAATATCACTGTTGTTAAGTCCAAAAACCTCTAGGGGGAGCCTAAAATGTCTTTCAGGAAGGATTACCCCAAAATAAAAGTTAAAGTCCCAAGAACCTTCAAATGTTAAATTTTTAGCAGAGTTGGTGTTATAAAAACACAATGTCTCAAAACAGTGCTTGCTGGTACTTCAATTAATGTTATAAAATAACAAAGTCCCAACCTCTCAGATTTTCCCAGTTTATGTATCCAAATGCTTAGGTCTGCAAACTGATTGCTACTGTTACCAGGCAGCTCCAGACCTGGTTTCCTTCTTTAAATTGTAACTTCAGCAGAAGAAGATTTCAAAGTCCATGCTGACACAAAAGTCCAATGCTTGAACTCCTTTTCTGCCTTTAAATACAGTTCAGTAAATGCTCAGATCCAGTCAGTAAAAAAATTACTTACAGCCTCCACTCCTCCAGCTCTTTGCGTTGAAGTTCAATGGCAGCGGAAGACGGACTTCCTTTTTCTTTTCGTCCTCCGCTTTCTGCCAAATTCAGTTACTTTGGTCTCAAATTGGTCTCCAATTGATTAAAAGTCTCTGTTACTCACGGATGTTACTTGTTTAAGTGCCAAATCCAGGAAGAAAGGTCGGCGCTCACCGGCAACGGCTTCGCGGCTTCTCTCCGCCGATTGCGGAACGACCCTCAGCGCCGCTGCCTCCTCCGCGATCCGGAGCCCCTTACGGGGTCCCTTCAACGTTTCGGGGGCAGCTTCTGGCGCCCGCCGGGTCCCAAGGCTGCAGGCTTCTGCCGCCTGCAGTTTTCCGATGTGGGTCTCCGCTTCGCCGTAGCGGACGACCCGTTCTCGGACGGAGCTCCCTTCCCGGTTAGGAAAGGGCAGCCATTACCCTTCGCGCTGCCTCCGGAAGTTCCAGATGTGTTGTGGGGAACCTTTAAGAGGAACCTGAGCACAAGAGCACTCTCCCCTCTTGTGATTTCCAGCAACTAGTATTCAGAAGCATTTGTCTCTGTGGAAGCAGAAAGTCAGGGCTGGACCACTCATGAGGCAAGGTGAGGTAATTGCTCAGGGGTGGAGTGTAGAGGGGGGTAGACTGCTGGGCCATGGGGCATTTGATTCCTCACACCACCCTGCCAGCGCTGCATCTCTTTGCAAGGCTTGGATCTGCCGGTGGTTTGCCTCAGGTTCCAAAATGGCTAGTAGCCATTGGTAGCCTTAGCATTGGGAGCGGCCACCTATACCATATAAAACTGGTCCTGAAAGACGTACATTGGCTCCCGGTACATTTCCAAGCACAATTCAAAGTGTTGGTGCTGACCTTTAAAGCTCTAAATGGCCTCGGAGTGTGTCCACCCCCATTGTTCAGCCCGGACACTGAGGTCCTCCTCCGAGGGTCTTCTGGCGGTTCCCTCGCTGTGAGAAGTGAGGTTACAGGGAACCAGGCAGAGAGCCTTCTCGGTAGTGGCGCCCGCCTTGTGGAACACCCTCCAATCAGATGTCAAGGAAATAAACAACTACAGTGGTGCCTCGCAAGACGAAAAGAATCCGTTCCGCGAGTCTCTTCGTCTTGCGGTTTTTTCGTCTTGTGAAGCAAGCCCATTAGCGGCTTAGCGGCTTAGCGCTATTAGCGGCTTAGGGGGCTTAGCGGATCAGCTGATAAGCGGCTTAGCGGCTTAGCGGATCAGCTGTTAAGCGGCTTAGCG
This sequence comes from Podarcis muralis, assembly GCF_964188315.1. Lineage (NCBI taxonomy): Eukaryota > Metazoa > Chordata > Lepidosauria > Squamata > Lacertidae > Podarcis > Podarcis muralis. Next base: position 6,970,086 of record NC_135663.1, read on the forward strand.
CATCAGCTGATAAGCGGCTTAGCGGATCAGCTGTTAAGCGGCTTAGCGGATCAGCTGATAAGCGGCTTAGCGATCAGCTGTTAAGCGGCTTAGCGGCTTAGCGGATCAGCTGTTAAGCGGCTTAGCGGCTTAGCGGATCAGCTGATAAGCGGCTTAGCGGCTTGGGAAAAAGGGGAGGGGGAAAGGGAAAAAAACCTGCAGGAACTCGCAAGACATTTTCATCTTGCGAAGCAAGCCCATAGGAAATTCGTTTTGTGAAGCACCTCCAAAACGGAAAACCCTTTCATCTAGCGGGTTTTCCATCTTGCAAGGCATTCGTCTTGCGGGGCACCACTGTATCTGACTTTTAGAAGACATCTGGAGGTAGCCCTGTATTGGGAAATTTTGCATTGGAAATTTTTTAATGTCTTTGTTGTTGTTGTTTAGTCGTTTAGTCGTGTCCAACTCTTCGTTACCCCATGGACCAGAGCACGCCAGGCACTCCTGACTTCCACTTCCTCCCGCAGTTTGGTCAAACTCATACTGGTAGCTTTGAGAACACTGTCCAACCATCTCGTCCTCTGTCGTCCCCTTCTCCTTGTGCCCTCCATCTTTCCCAACATCAGGGTCTTTTCCAGGGAGTCTTCTCTTCTCATGAGGTGGCCAAAGTATTGGAGCCTCAGCTTCACGATCTGTCCTTCCAGTGAGCACTCAGGGCTGATTTCCTTCAGAATGGAGAGGTTTGATCTTCTTGCAGTCCATGGGACCCTCAAGAGTCTCCTCCAGCGCCATAATTCAAAAGCATCAATTCTTCGGCGATCAGCCTTCTTTATGGTTCAGCTCTCACTTCCATACATCACTACTGGGAAAACCATAGTTTTAACTATACGGACCTTTGTTGGCAAGGTGATAATGTGCTTTAAGCCACCCAGAGTGGCTGGGGAAACACAGCCAGGTGGGAGGGATATAAATAATAAACAACAACTTCTTCTTCTTCTTCTTCTTCTTCTTCTTCTTCTTCTTCTTCTTCTTCTTCTTCTTCTTCTTCTTGCTATCCTCCATTAAATTGCCCAACCCTCTTTTAAAGCCATCCAAGTTGGTGGCCATCACTGCCTCCTGTGGAAAGGAGTTCTACAGTTCAGCCATAGGCTACATGAAGAAGTACTTTCTGTTATCTGTCCTGGAACTTGCAACATTCAGCTTCATGAAATGCCCAGGACTTCTTCTTCAAGCACCACAGACCCCCTTGTGAGGATTTGTGATCTGCTCTCCATATCTGATTTACAGTGGAATCACAGCTAGCCCTACTCCATATTAATGCATTGAGGTGGGGGGTTTCTTTGCAAAACTTCCATATGCAGTATTCATTGATGTTTCCACAAGGGATGTTTCTAAAATTCTCTTCATTCAAATCTCAGAGCTTGGAGTTTCAGCTTGCCTTGCGACAGACATACGGGATGTTCTGGGAGGGAGAAGAAATTGCTGGGAGAGAAATATCAACCTGTGACTCCAGGGCTGTGTGTGAGTCTCAGGATAATGTCATGCAGCTGGCAAAGTGGGTGGCAGAAAGACAGCGGGGGGATAAAGAGAGAAAGAAACTTTCACTTAAGAGCATGGTAACTGAAATATACTCGGAGTCGAGTGTGAATTTCATGCTCTTTATTCAGCTCATAGTAGAAATGAATGAATCTTTTCCCAAAGCGTCTAGCTATATATACATTATTTACACAATGGGCCCCGCGGGATTGGCTAATTCTGGGTTGCTCCTGTAGGCCAATCAGGTTGCAGATTCACCTCCTCCAGAAGCCTGATTGGCTGCTCCTGCAGGCCAATCAGGTTGCTGATTCACTTCATCCAGGAGCCTGATTGGCTGCTCCTGCAAGCCAATCAGGTTGCAGATTCACTTCCACCTGGAGCTGGATTGGGAGGCTCCTGCGGACCAATCAGACTGCTGCATTCTGGATCCTATTGTTCTAGGAATCAGCTCAGTACATAACAGTAATTTTGGCTGTTCGTAACAGCCTACACAACCTGGAGCAATAGCACCTTAGGGTGCCAGGGCAGCATTTTGAGTCAGGGTGATAACTGGCAGCTCAATCCTATACATGCCTACTCAGAAGCAAGTCCCACTTTAATGGGCTTGCTCCTGAGTAAACAGGCACAGTCAACAACCTTATCAAAGCCATCTCCAAATATTTGGTGGTGGTCACATAGATGATGGAGCAAGTCTGGGGCAGGAATAAAACTGCCAGCACATTTTCAAAGCTAAGCAGGGTCTGGTATGGTTTCAAATTGGATGGGTAACCACATGCTGAGTTTCCTGCATTGCAGGGGCTTGGAAAAGATGGTTCCCCACCCTTAGTAGATAGAATAGAATACAGTAAAAAAAACAATAAAGGTTCTTTCTCTACGGAACACTCCTTGACATCAGCACTGACTCTGTGGTAATTTTCTGTCCCAAGAGGTTTGAATGACAAAAAGTACTGTATTTTTTGCACCATAACACTCACTTTCCCCCCCCTAGAAAGTAAGGGGAAATGTCTGTGCGTGTTATGGAGCGAATGCCTATGGGTGGCGGGGGGGATCTGCTGCAGTCGTGAGCAGAGGATCCATGGTTCCCCTTCCTTCCCTCCTCCGTGGTTCGCTTTAAAACAGCAAAGCGGGAGGAGAGCCGCTGAGTGGGGAGGAGAGAGGGACAGAGAGCCTGCTTGCTTTAAAGGAGCAAACGGGAGAGGAGAGGAGCCGCTTACACGAGTGTAAGCGGCTCCTGTCCGGTTGGCTCCTTTAAAGCAAGCCGGCTCTCTGTCCCTCTCTCCTCCCCACTCAGCTCGCTAAATAGCAGCAAAGTTTTGCAGCTCGCTAAGCCGGGGAGGAGCGGGGAGAAAGAGAAAAGCAGAGCCTGCTTGCTTTAAAGGAGCAAAGTGGGAGAGGAGAGGAGCCTTCTCCCCTTATACCCCTCTTCTTCATTATTAGCAGCAGCCTTCTCCACCCACCCCACTCATGCTCCTTGTCCCTTGAGTGCTTTTCCTTCCCTCCCCACTTAAAACGTGGTTACAAAGCACGGATTCACATGGATCCTCAGGATTTTTGCACTGGGTCACCCCAAATTCACCATCAGATCACATAGCATGTCCATGGCTACATCTTGCACCAAAAAAATCACGCACCCACTGTTGCCTGGGGCTGCAATAGTGCAAAAACGTGGTTACAAAGCATGGACCCACATGGATCCTCAGGAATTTTGCATTGGGCTACCCCAAACTCACCGTCAGATCACATGTCTGTGGCCACAGCATGAACCACAAAAATCATACATCCACTGTTTCGTTTAGAATATTTTTTTCTTGTTTTCCTCCTCTAAAAACTATGTGCGTGTTATGGTCTGGTGCGTGTTATAGAGCGAAAAATACGGTAGGTTTGGCAGAAACAAACATTAGGAAGGAAATCCTGATTGTATAGGTAGACTGCCTTGGAAGGTGATGTAAAGGTAAAGTTAAAGGGACCCCTGACAGTTAAGTCCAGTGGCGAACGACTCTGGGGTTGCAGCGCTCATCTTACTTTACTGGCTAAGGGAGCCGGTGTTTGTCCACAGACAGTTTTTCTGGGTCATGTGGAAAGCATGACTAAGCCGCTTCTGGAGAAATCAGAGCAGTGCACGGAAACGCCGTTTTCCTTCCCACCGGAGCGGTACCTATTTATATACTTGCACTATGACGTGCTTTTGAGCTGCTAAGTTGGCAGGAGCAGGGACCGAGCAACGGGAGCTCACCCCATCGCAGGGATTTGAACCGCCGAGCTTCCAATCGGCAAGCCCTAGGCTCAGTGGTTTAGACCATAGCGCCACCCATGTCCTGGAAGGTGATGTACTTTCCTTTATTAGAGTTTTTAAAGTAAATGCCACCCATTAGAGGTACTGCAGCAGTGAGTTCCCTGCATCAGCCAGGGGTGATGATCTGTTTGGTACCTCTCCACCCGATGATTCTACTCCATCCTTTCACCAGGTCCCTCATTGATGCTGCAATCCTATCCTCACTCACCTGGGAGGAAGCACCATTTAAGTGAATGGGACTAACAGCTGAGTATATATGTAGAGAATGGTGCTACGCAATTGCCCTAACATTGCACCCATGTGCTGGTGGGTGGACAATAAAAATTAATTCAAGCTGTCCACCAATTAAGGAGTTTGTATTACTCACCAGCCGTCTACAAATGAGTCAGTTAATTAATCATTATCCTCAAATAAGCTGTTATATTGTCACTATGTGAACACAGGTGCCCTTTGAGATATTAAAGGGAGTATGAGAACATTTAATTATTTTTTTAAGGGAGAGAGAGAGAGAGAGAGAGAGAGAGAGAGAGAGAGACCACCTTATTTCAGTCATTATAGCAAAATATCAGGACAAAATTAACCTCAACAAGCAAGAGAAAATGCCCTTATTTCAGCCCCTGACAACGAAAGCTGACCTCCATCCATCTATCATTGTATGTTTGAGTCAGCCTAGCAATTAGACCTCACAGCCCTGGAATTAATATGTCAACAAGTAGCCAACTTAATCTCTAGTGCAATTATTTGCAATGCATGGATCACAATGGCCAGTTCTGTGGCCAAACTTTCCCAGAATGCCTCGAGGGAAGGGAGGGTTTGACCACAAACTTGACATGAGCCAACAGTGTGACGCGGCAGCTAAAAAAGCCAATGCAATTCTGGGCTGCATCAATAGGAGTATAGCATCTAGATCAAGGGAAGTAATAGTGCCACTGTATTCTGCTCTGGTCAGACCTCACCTGGAGTACTGTGTCCAGTTCTGGGCACCACAGTTCAAGAAGGACACTGACAAACTGGAACGTGTCCAGAGGAGGGCAACCAAAATGGTCAAAGGCCTGGAAACGATGCCTTATGAGGAACGGCTAAGGGAGCTGGGCATGTTTAGCCTGGAGAAGAGGAGGTTAAGGGGTGATATGATAGCCATGTTCAAATATATAAAAGGATGCCACATAGAGGAGGGAGAAAGGTTGTTTTCTGCTGCTCCAGAGAAGCGGATACGGAGCAATGGATCCAAACTACAAGAAAGAAGATTCCACCTAAACATTAGGAAGAACTTCCTGACAGTAAGAGCTGTTTGACAGTGGAATTTGCTGCCAAGGAGTGTGGTGGAGTCTCCTTCTTTGGAGGTCTTTAAGCAGAGGCTTGACAACCATATGTCAGGAGTGCTCTGATGGTGTTTCCTGCTTGGCAGGGGGTTGGACTCAATGGCCCTTGTGGTCTATTCCAACTCTATGATTCTATGATTCTATGAGGGTGACAACCCTCGAAGGAAGAGCAAAGGAGGAAATAATAGGCAAGCATCTCAGACAAGTCACTATCTCTGTGACTTGGCACAATGCTAACAACATTATCGTCTTGGCTATTTCCCCCCTCAAGGGAACCTCATAAGGCAACCCGACCCAGCTCATAGTGTTGCTTTGGGAACACAATTAGTCAAAGTGATATGTTTTAGCTAGTGCTTTTTCCCAAATGCTATGTTGGCTTTCTGCAAATGGAGTGCTAAAATATTTTTGGGGACTGCTATGAATTAGAGCCATGTTCTCAGTGATACAGTGGAAGGGAAGTATTACGGTACTTACTTCTATGCTCTGGTGAACAAATGAGGGAATAACAAGACTTTCAAAATTTACTATTGTTTGTGACAGATTAGCTCAGAGGAAATAGTTGGAGGTTGGATACGAGGAAGGGAGGAAGTCGTTGCCAACCATAGGATAGGTAAAAGGTAAAGGGTAAAGGACACCTGGACAGTTAAGTCCAGTCAAAGGTGACTATGGGGTTGCGGCGCTCATCTCGCTTTCAGGCCAAGGGAGTTGGTGTTTGTTGACAGACAGCTTTCCAGGTCCTGTGGCCAACATGACTAAACCGCTTCTGGCGAAACAGGACATTGTGATGGAAACCAGAGCGCACGGAAACACCGTTTACTTTCCCGCCACAGCAGTGCCTATTTATCTACTTGCACTGGCATCCTTTCAAACTGGTAGGTAGGCAGGAGCTGGGACAGAGCAACAGGACATCACCCTGTTGCGGGGATTCGAACTGCCGACCTTCTGATCAGCAAGCCCAAGCAGCTCAGTAGTTTAGACCACAGCGCCACTCAAGTCCTAGGATAGTCATCTGGTGACTGGTGGTGTAGTGGAATTTGTCTTTGGAGACCTCCTCTAAAATCTAACTCACATAGATCCAGGACCAACCCAAACTGTCTCTTGCTCTGAGCTCTTGAAATCTGCACCTCTCTTGCATCTGATAATTCATCTTTCCCGCGTGCCTTAAAGCGTAAACAGGGTGAAAAAGGAACCCATCCACCCTCGTGGCTCATTCTTGTTCAAAGTCATTCAAATCCAATTGCACATCCTCATAGTTTAATCCCTTTAGGTTATAACATATTGGCCTCACACGGGGCTGCCAGTTCATGAAGCCCATTTTCTGGTGCGTCTTAATCAATTTAATTAGCTGCCATGTAATTTCCATCTGAACAGCTGGAATACGGCTTCCTCCATCAATTAAGCCTATCAAATCAATGGCATGGTGTGGCTGAGCAGACTCCTTTGAAGCGTGAACAAATCCCTCTAATGCAAAAATGGCATTTTAAAGGTGCCACATAATATCTGTTCAGCTTTTGTAAGAAATTGATCTTTTGGTGTGGCAGCACCCACACTTCGAAGCTCTCTGGCCGATGCAGGTTCCTTCTCTGTGTTCTTTTTGGTACCTCCTCAAAACATTTTTCTTTAGACAAGCCTAGCCAGATATGTAAAATGCCAACATGTCTTAATTTGTTTTTAGCTTGTCCTTGCTTTTAATTGGGTTTTTTTAATGTTTCAAATAGCCGCTTTTAACTGTTTTTACTTATAATTTTATTGTTTTGTCCTGTGTGCAAATTGCTTTATAGGTTGTTGTATTGTTTTTTACCGTCAAGCCGTGAAGATTCGTTTCATGAAATAAATAAAACAATGCTGAAATTTGGGGAAGCATTCTTGTTGCTCAAAAAAATCATTTCTATACTACATTTTGAACCTTCTGTACTGCAGTTCGATTCTATGAATGTGTCCTTCTTATTCTGTCGTTTCCATGCTGAAACTCACCAGCGGATGTTTGGCTCTTTGCTGGCCAGGCTGCCAGGAAGGTCAGCTCAATTCTGTGTGAAACATTTGCTGTGAGATATAACCCCGTGGGTGCCATAGGATCATAGAATTGCAGAGCTGGGAGGCACCCATGGGGTCATTTAGTCCAACCCCCTGCAATGCAGTAATTAATAGCAGCCAAATTTCTGCGTCAGTGAGAATAAGGAGGCAATTGGAGCTGGAGGGATTATTTCCAGTGAACTATCCGAGGCAATTGGTTATTTCACATAAAAATGAGCTGCTGTTTCTATATCGTTGCACTCTTTTTTTGTATTTTGTTCTATATTTAAGATTTTGCTGTACTGTGTGCTTTATTTCTAGGCTTGTTCAGATGCTGTTGGGCTGTAACTCCTATCATCATCCCTGGTCATGTTGAGTGGGGTTGATTTGAGTTGGACTCAAGCGACAGATGGGGGGGGGCTATAGGTTCCTCTGAAGGAGAGGCTGCATCACGGGGGCTGAAACCCTAAACTTTAATGACTTGGGGGTCAATTTCAGCTTCCCTCAGTTTCTCATTTTTCAAATTTAAATCCAATTCTCCACATTCCCACATCAGTTTCCTATCTCCCCCCCCTTAAATATGTCCTCATGAAAGCCAGTCAAGATTCTAGCACAAGTTTCTCCTAATGAATAAATGTATGCAACTTTGCGAAACGTACAGATGTTTTTGGAGCAATTTTCCCAAATATAATGCATTTTGTATATTATTTTAACTAAGCATTGTACGCACTTTTGCACATGTTACTGGGCTGGGGGAACCTCATTGTAATATCTGGAGAGGTGAAAATTTCAAAGGATGGCGGCGTTTTTTGGTTCTTGTATTGTTTCCAAGAAGAGTGAATTAAGTAGGTTTGCCTTTGAATTCACACTGAATTGAATTCATCCTCCATCCCTAATTTGGGAGCAACACACTCTGAGGAACTCAAATCAGCCCAGAAGCTTAGGCTGCACAACTTCAGTAGACGAGGGAGTTCTGCTCTCAAATGCACTTTTCTTCCCCTGCCCACCCGTGTTCCTCTTTCTAAGGCAAGGGAAAAGTGTTGCCTTGTTATTCCCTCTTTCATCTTCTGATAATATTGTCATTTCCCCCCACAAAGCCGAAATTATTTGTGGCTAATGGACTGCAGAGTAGTAGATTGCTGCTGTGTGGTCTCTGTAGCGTCAAAGAACATTTAGGCCGAACACACACACAATGCTCCACTGAACCAGGTAGACGAAACAGAAATGTTATTCAATTACCTAAAGTAAATTCTGAGACATGCCAGGCTTGTGAATGTCCAGTGTGCCACTAGCCAGCTGAAATGCACATTGTTTCTACTGTCTTCCATATTAAACGGATTCAGCCCTCTCCCCAGCACTGTGGATAATTCCCCTAGGAATGTAGATCTACAGTGGTACCTTGGTTGTCAAACTTAATCCATTCCAGGAGTCTGTTCAACTCTTGGAACTGTTCAAAAACCAAGGTGCAGCTTCTGATTGGCCGCAGGAGCTTTCTGCACTCAATCAGTCACGGATGACTCTGGGGTTGCGGCTGTCATCTTGCTTTCTGGGCCGAGGGAGCCGGCGTACAGCTTCCGGGTCATGTGGTCAGCATGACTAAGCCGCTTCTGGCGAACCAAAGCAACACATGGAAACACCGTTTACCTTCCCGCTGGAGCGGTACCTATTTATCTACTTGCACTTTGACGTGCTTTTGAACTGCTAGGTGGGCAGGAGCAGGGACCAAGCAATGGGAGCTCACCCCATCATGGGGATTCGAACCGCCGATCTTCTGATCAGCAAGTCCTAGGCTCTGTGGTTTAACCCACAGCGGCACCCGCATATGAAAGGATGAAAAAATCCCTACTTGCCTCCACTATGGCAGCCAGTTAAACCCACAAACTGTATACCAGGAGGGTGGAGCTGGGTGTCATGCTCCAAAAGGAGGAAGAGGAGGGTGGCCCAGCCTTCAATTTCTCCACCTGTCCCTCCCCCTAGCTGGAGCTTTCCAGCTTCTGGATTCATGGCAGTCGCACAGCAAACACACTCCTGAGCAGACCTCTTTTAGTGCTAGATAGAGGGGCAATACTGTCTCATGCAAGAACCGTGTTGCATCCTTCTGGAAGCAACAGATGATATACCCAATGTTGTTCCATCAGTCAAATGCCTTCTTAAAATTGGATTTTTACATGGGAATGGCATCTTTTCCCCATAAGTGTTCATAGCTGCCTTATAAAGAGTCGGATAAGAGCGGTTCAATAGTGGAACGGACTCCCTTGGGAGGTAGTGGGCTCTCCTTCCTTGGAGATTTTTAAGCAGAGTTTGGTTGGCCATCTATCATGGTTGCTTTAGTTGAGATTCCTTCATTGCAGGAGGTTGGACTAGAAGAGGATTAGGGTCCTTTTCAGTTCTACAATTCTATGATTCTCTTCCCAGGAGCTCAAAGCAGCATGCATGGTTCTCTCCCCTCGGTCCCCATTTTATCCCCACAAGAACTCTGTGAGGTAGGTTAGGCTGAGAGATAGTGACCGGCCCAGTGAGCTTTATGGGTCAGTGGGTGATTTGAACTCTGGTCTCCTATGGTCCTAGCCTGACGCTCTAACCACTACACCACCCCTGGCTCTTAGTCCATCTGGCTCAGCCTTTGTAAACCCTAACTTCTGGGATACTTGCCATTCTGCCTCATTATATTTCATGTGAATGGCTCAGGCCATTTCTGCCCATTTCATTTTGTTTGCATCTTTGATAGGAGAAGCCGGGATGACTTATTCTCCTCCTGCTAAGCGCTTCTCATTGACTGCCTGGTGTCTTCCAAGCCAGCCTCTCTGCCCACTGCCAGCTGATCTCTGATCATGTCTTTCTCCGCTTATTTTGATGTCTCCATACCCAGCTGCCAGTAAGACTGGCACCGAGCCGCAGTTCTCTTTTAAGCAAGCGTCTGTGAAAGACAATTCCTCAGAGAGCCAATTCCCAAGTTTGTCGTGCTGCCTGTTCTCGCTCAGCGGGTGTTTGGCACTCCATCACAACACTGAGAAGCAATTGCCTCTCAGCCCTCTGTCTTTCAGACTTTCTGCTTCCAAGGGAAGCATTTCACACTGACTCATCGGCAACCGGACTCCAGAGGATTCTGGGACTCACGCTAGGGCACAAATTCAGTTCATGCAGGACTCACTGCTGCCCCACTTCAAATGAGAAAATCATCGATATGGGCAACCATGGGTGAAACCATGCAGAGGAAGATTTGCAAGTGCAGGCAAGCTTAGAGCAGCTTGCCCACCATTATTGATCTTCTCATTGAGATCTTGAGAAACCTCAGAACCCCCCTGAACCAGAGTCTGGAATCACTGCTGTAAAGCTTAATCTCATCAGGCAATCATAAAATGTAGGTTTCTTCCATGTCCCACATCCCCATACTTCTGGTTTTGTTTCTGTTGTCCCAGTTCTGTTCGTATGGAGCAGGGTTTTCAAAACTTGGGTCTCCAGCTGTTTTTGGACTACAACTCCCATCATTCCTGACCACTGGTCCTGATAGCTAGGGGTGATGGGAGCTGTAGTCCAAAATCAGCTGGAGACCCAAGTTTGGAAAACCCTGCTCTAATTGAACAGAATTGGGATGATAGAAACAAAGGGTTTGGCTGGTGCAGCGGGTTTTGTTCACCCTCCACACACAGCCCTTGGTCCTGCCTGGTACACATGCCCTGGGTAGCAATAAAGGATGTGACACCATTGCTCTAGGATATCCGTTTAAATAGCCATGGTTTCCCTGAAGAATTCTGGGAGCTGTAGTTTGTTAAAGGAGTTGTTAGGAGACCCTCTGCATTCCTCGCACAGAGCTACAATTCCTATAAGTCCCTGGCAAGAGGGATTGGCTATTAAACCACTATAGTTCTATAGTTCTGTGAGGGGAAGAAGGGTCCCCTGATGACACTCAGTATCCTTAAGAAACTACAGCTCCCAGGATTCTTTGAGAGATGCCATAACTGTTTAACTTGGTATCCTGGTGCTCTAAATGTATGGTGTGATTTTGGCCTCGATGGGCATTTGACCTGACACAACAGCCAGGATCTTTTATGTAACAGGAGGACCTTCTGCTTTTCCAGGAACTTAATTTCAGAAGAAATCTGGTTGCACCTCTAAAACCAACATTAAATATCCCATTACAATCCAACGAAAACACAATTGAGCATTTCAAAAATAGCCTTGAAAGGGCAACTTTCACTATATTGCTTTTCCGCAGCGCAACATGCAGGTCTCATGTTGAAAGCCGCCTGGAGGTAATATTAACAACAACAATGATAATCATGATAATCAAGCATAAATCCTTGAGGCCTCCAGCTCAATGTTATGAGCTGGAGCCTTCTGTTTTTCTCGTGATCCCATTTTGAGTTTCTTTTTATTAAATCCTCCATGCGACGGTTGACATTTCTACCTAACAGTTCTCCCCAGTGTTCAGCTTTCTTTTGCAGCGGCAGTTTGGTGTTGCAGAGGAACGAAACCCACACACAAATCTGTCATGGAAATTCTCCTGGAAAGATTGTCCAAAACTTTTCGTTTACCAAAAAAAAAAGCCCCCTCATCCATTTTCTATAAGATAAATAGGCCGTGGATTCACTCTATTATTTCCCTTGACAGTTCGATAATTATAAGAAGCTTTGCTGCGCCTGCTTGTCTTTAACTTAGGGCATAAATTTCCCATCCTTAACTTAAGGCACAAACTTTGGGAAGCTTAAGTGCTTCTCAGCATGTTAATGTGGAAACTTTGCCAGCTCCCAGGAGTTGTCCCAGCACTGAAAACAAGACATGGGAAAGGCAGGGATGAGAAAATGAGAGAATCAACAGCCCTCGGGGAAATGACACATTCCCAGAATTGTTTGGAGACGCCTGCCAAAAAAATGGAGCCCTGGTTCTTCTGATGCCATGAATGGTCCTCAGATGATGGGAGAGATGGCGGAACATCCCTCTGTTCTATAACTCACTTCAAAGTCTTCACCTTTGGTGGACATGCCCAAGGATTAAGAACTTCTGGGAGATGATCTATAATGAAATGAAAAAGGTATTTAAATATACCTTTCTGAAGAAACCAGAGGCCTTTCTCCTGGGCATGGTCGGCCAATTGGTGCCAAAGAAGGATAGAACTTTTTTTATGTATGCCACAACAGCAGCAAGAATACTCATCGCAAAGCACTGGAAGACACAAGATCTACCTACCTGGGAAGAATGGCAGATGAAGCTGATGGACTACATGGAACTGGCGGAAATGACTGGCAGAATCCGAGACCAGGGAGAAGAGTCGGTGGAAGAAGATTGGAAAAAATTCAAAGTATATTTACAGAAATATTGTAAAATTAATGAATGTTAGAAGGATGCTGGAATGAACTTACATGGCCTTAGCAGAAAGGTTACAAAGTGTTAAGTAAAAATGGATGGTTAATGGGTCAAAGTGTAAAATTTAAGGTCAAATTGCGTTAAGATAAATCATAGAACAAAATCTGAGAAAGAGGGAAAGGACTTGCTGAAACAGTTAATTGAATTAGAATACAAAAAAGGGAGGTGTGAGGAAGTCGAGGAAACAAGTAAATGAAAGATAAAGATATGAAAATACCGGATGTGTTTTTTTAAAAAATGTTTTTGTTTTTAAATGTTTCTGTTTTTCTTTTTATTGCTTTGTTGTACTGTTTTTTTCTATTGTGTTTTCTTTTATTTTTGAAGTATTGTAACTTGTTTATTGTTTGCTTTTCTCTTTTTGTAATTGTTAAACTTTAATAAATATCATTTTTTTTAAAAAATGATAACTCACTTCAAAGTCTGGGTGAACCCAGACCCTCCATGACAATTGATGCTCAGCTGCAGTGATATCTGTGTTGGGTCAATCTACACTCATGGTTTTTAATGTTAAGGAATGGTATTGATATCGTGGATGGATACATGATGTCCTACTTTTTATGTTCAGAATGTGTTATTACCTTGTCTTTTTATCACTTCATTTTTAATTCTTTTATGCTGCTATATCGGTGAAATGCTGCTCATAGGTCCTTATGGAGCGTTTTACCTTTTTAAAATTGAATTCGAACTCCGACACACACACCCTTCAATGGTATTCAAGGGGCAGATAACAAAGAACATGGAGGGAGGTAGAATTATAATTTGACACCAGAGGACAGAGCAGAGTAACCGGTGAGCAGCAGCAGGTAAAGAAACAGCGTTTTGGAAAATGGTGTGGCCAGGTATTACTTACATTTGATGGAAAAAACCAAAGTAAAAAGTGTTTTAATTAAGAAGTATACCCTGTGACGTTTTAGAACAACATAGCTAATATCGTTCTAATAGGGGGGAATGATGTTAGCAGGTCAGTGTAGATCCAGCCTTTGTATAATTTCTCTTCCTTTGTATTTGGTCAGAGTAAATCATACCTCTGGTGATTCTAGGCCTTGAGCCTTGATGTCAGATGCAATATACTTCTGAATACCAGTTGAGTGGACCCACTGAAATTAATTGAAGTAATTAACATAGGCTCATTCATTCCAGTGGATATACTCTGAGCAGGACTTAGTTGGACTACAACCCCAAAGGTTTTGCAATTTGAATGTATGGCATATAGAAGGCGTGGCTAACCTGTGTCCCTCAATATGTTGCTGGAGTTCAACACCCATCAGCCTCAGTCAGGGTTGCGGTCCAGGAATATCTCAAGGTCCATGTGTTAACTATCCCTGACTGTCATGGACTGCTTGGGCACAGAGGAATGGTGGGAGGAACCAGCTGGGTGACCCCCAAGGAAAGAAGGCTCAGAGCTCAGGGAGTGGTGGTGGGACAACAAAGAGGGAGAAGAGGGGGCAGACTGGGAGGAGGAGATGTCAGAAGCTGGGGAGGCAACAAGGCTTTGTGAGCTGGGAGAGTCTGTGGCAGAGAGAAGTCCACAATCAGAGATAGAAACTGAAGCAGGAGCGTTGGATGAGGGACGCCAAGATGTCAGCATTTTCATTCTCCTGTTGCTGGATGTGTGATTGTTACATCACATGTCTGTGTTTATTTTCCAGGCTTGGAAAGTGTGAGAACAGAAGTCAGTCTTATCTCTTCCACTGTATTGTACTTTTGTACCTCTTCTCTCTCTCTTAGAGATGTGAGAGGACGCCATGATTGCTTTGTTCTGTATATATTGCTTAATAGATTACTTAGTGTAGTGAGAGAGCCAGTGTGGTGTAGTGGTTAAGAGCGGTAGACTCGTAATCTGGTGAACCGAGTTCGCGTCTCCGCTCCTCCACATGCAGCTGCTGGGTGACCCTGGGTGAAGTCTCTCAGCCCCACTCACCTCACAGAGTGTTTGTTGTGGGGGAGGAAGGGAAAGGAGAATGTTAGCCACTTTGAGACTCCTTAGGGTAGTGATAAAGCGGGATATCAAATCCAAACTCCTCCTCCTCCTCCTCTGCTTCTTAGAATGACACACCTAAGCTCCACATCGTATCTGCTATACTCTGCTGATTGAGTGTGCGCATATCTCCGGATATGTGTCGCTGGTGCACACCGGGACTGAAGATTTATGAACATCCCGGGCTGCACTTCACAAGGAAGACGCCCAGACAGAGATGGGTCAGGCTTCTCTCTCCCTCCTGCTGTGGCCAGCTCCCAGAACCAGAAGAGGCTTGAAAAGGGCAGAGAAAGGATTGGCGATGCACGGGCACAGTCTCCAATTGCTTGGGGGGGGACCCTGGAGAGGAGGGGACTTAGGCAGTTGTGGGAAGGTAGGGACCTTCCATCTCTGCAACTGCTTTATGGGAGCAAGACCTGCCAGAGAGGAGTTGCTGTGCTCATTAGCCCTGACATGCTTTTGTCAATTTTGTTTTTGCTTATAAAGAGTTAATTCAAACTTTCATGGTGTGATTTACTGCTGGCTTGCCTCTGACACTGATTTAAGGTGCATTCAGACATGGGGAATGTTGCATTAGTTTTCCTGATTATAACGCTAGTTCTTCTGTCCCATTTTCTAACATTCCTTTCACATTGTAGTACCTGCTGAGTTACATAACTGGCTTTTTGATTAGCATGCTGCACAAAATTTCATTCACACCAGTGAGTGTGGTGTGGCACAACAGTGAATGTCACTGGACAATGTCCTTACTCCCCAATGAACATGCATGCTTTTGTTTTTCCACGATTCACCCACAAAAACAACAAGAAAGTACTGTATGCTGGTATACAGCTCCAAATTTTGTCATTTTGCTTCTGTGATTTTCTGGGATGAATGGGGTTGCAAAAGGATTATTTCTGGAACCAATTAACGTGGAAGTGATCTCTAAACTTCCACTGTATTCTGCTACATTTCCAGAAGTTGCTTTTGCAGCATGCAAAACCTCAAATGTAATATGGAAATTAGCAGTTAGGGAAACATCGGGGAAACAGAATGAACTGCCATGCGAAGACAGCCTTATATGGTCCTTCTCCTATCAGGAGAGACATACTGTGTCCATAGAATCATAGAATCATAGAATCATAGAGTTGGAAATGACCACAAGGGCCATCGAGTCCAACCCCCTGCCAAGCAGGAAACACCATCAGAGCACTCCTGACATATGGTTGTCAAGTCTCTGCTTAAAGACCTCCAAAGAAGGAGACTCCACCACACTCCTTGGCAGCAAATTCCACTGTCAAACAGCTCTTACTGTCAGGAAGTTCTTCCTAATGTTTAGGTGGAATCTTCTTTCTTGTAGTTTGGATCCATTGCTCCGTGTCCGCTTCTCTGGAGCAGCAGAAAACAGCCTTTCTCCCTCCTCTATGTGACATCCTTTTATATATTTGAACATGGCTATCATATCACCCCTTAACCTCCTCTTCTCCAGGCTAAACATGCCCAGCTCCCTTAGCCGTTCCTCATAAGGCATCATTTCCAGGCCTTTGACCATTTTGGTTGCCCTCCTCTGGACACGTTCCAGTTTGTCAGTGTCCTTCTTGAACTGTGGTGCCCAGAACTGGACACAGTACTCCAGGTGAGGTCTGACCAGAGCAGAATACAGTGGCACTATTACTTCCCTTGATCTAGATGCTATACTCCTATTGATGAGGCCCAGAATTGCATTGGCTTTTTTAGCTGCCGCGTCACACTGTTGGCTCATGTCAAGTTTGTGGTCAACCAAGACTCCTAGATCCTTTTCACATGTACTGCTCTCAAGCCAGGTGTCACCCATCTTGTATTTGTGCCTCTCATTTTTTTTGCCCAAGTGCAATACTTTACATTTCTCCCTGTTAAAATTCATCTTGTTTGTTTTGGCCCAGTTCTCTAATCTGTCAAGGTCGTTTTGAAGTGTGATCCTGTCCTCTGGGGTGTTAGCCACCCCTCCCAGTTTGGTGTCATCTGCAAATTTGATCAGGATGCCCTTGAGTCCATCATCCAAGTCGTTGATAAAGATGTTGAATAAGACCGGGCCCAAGACAGAACCCTGTGGCACCCCACTAGTCACTCTTCTCCAGGATGAAGAGGAACCATTGATGAGCACCCTTTGGGTTCGGTCAGTCAGCCAGTTACAAATCCACTGAGTGGTAGCATAGTCAAGACCGCATTTTACCAGCTTCTTTACAAGAATATCATGGGGCACCTTGTCAAATGCCTTGCTGAAATCAAGGTAGACTACATCCACTGCGTTCCCTTCATCTACCAGGCTTGTAATTCTGTCAAAAAACGAGATCAGGTTAGTCTGACATGACTTATTTTTCAGAAATCCATGCTGACTATTGGTGATCACAGCATTCCTTTCTAGGTGCTCACAGACTGTTTGCTTAATGATCTGCTCCAGAATCTTCCCTGGTATTGATGTCAGACTGACTGGGCGGTAATTATTTGGGTCCTCTCTTTTCCCCTTTTTGAAAATAGGGACAACATTTGCCCTCCTCCAGTCTGCCGGGACTTCGCCTGTTCTCCAGGAATTCTCAAAGATGACTGCCAGTGGTTCTGAAATCACATCTGCCAGTTCTTTTAATACTCTTGGGTGCAGTTCATCTGGCCCTGGAGACTTGAATACATCTAGACTAGCCAAGTATTCTTGTACTATCTCCTTAGTTATTCTGGGCTGTGTTTCCTCTGCTGAATCATTTGCTCCAAATTCTTCAGGTCGGGCATTGTTTTCTTTATCGGAGAAGACTGAGGCAAAGAAGGCATTGAGGAGTTCAGCCCTTTCTGTGTCCCCTGTTTGCATTTCACCATCTTCTCCTCTGAGTGACCCCACGGTTTCTTTGTTCTTCCTTTTGCTACGAACATACCCATAAAAGCCTTTTTTGTTGCTTTTAACCTCTCTAGCAAGCCTGAGTTCATTTTGTGCTTTAGCTTTTCTGACTTTGTGTCCATACTGTGAGGCAGCAGGAAGTAGGATGAGGAAAGTAGTTCAGTCCTGACTTGATGTCTCTAATTAAACTATGGTGCTGTTATTGAGAAACCTCAAGCCCAAAATGTCATTTTTTGCTTTGATTCCCCCCTCCCCAAGACATGTATCTGCCTTCTCCTAGACTCCCATTCAGTCAGTTGCATGACTATGATACAACATAATGGTGAGAAGAAACAGCCAAAGAGGATGAAGTTCAGGTGGGGTGAGGTTGGAGGTGAAACAACATGTGAGAGGCACTAATGCTTCTCTTTTAAATTAAGGATTTGGGATGGGGGAATCTGAGACTGACAACCATCTTGGGAATAGGCACCAGAGTAACTCAACAGATGTTGACACAGATGTTTCGAAAGCAAAATAAATAAATAAATAAATCTTGGAGTCAATGGTGGAATGATTGAAGAAGAAATGGAAATCATTACCTATTTCATTTCAAAATACATAGTCATGGGGTTATCATTTCTATATATGAAAGGAAAAGGCTCCTTTGAGAATAGAGTACTCTGGGGCCTTACCAGGACAGGACAGATCTCTATTACCAGAGAGAGTCCGTCTAAGAATTGAGGGTGTTTGAAAGGTACCTGGCCAGAGAAGGTCAGAATCTGAGCTGTCTTCCAGGCAAAGCCCTCACCTGGATGTATTTATGGCCAAGCCAAGCCAGAGAGAACCAATGAATTGCCTCTGTGTGAAATGTTACGGTGGAATCTGGGAGAATAGCACAACTGTTTGAAGTGGTTTGCCCCAAGGGGCAGAAGACCAGAAGCAAGGCCTGCGCACCACACCCTGCTTTGAATCCCCAGCTGCTCCCGAGTCCTCACAAATCCATGTTGTAGATGCTATATTCAACAATAGGAGTGGAAGTCATGTGCTATCTACAACGTGCGTTTAAGGTCTGGTTTTTGCATAATTAGGACTGCCCCAAGTCATTTGGCTGCCTGAGGTAAAGAAAACAAGATGACTTCCACTCTGTATTGCTTGTACAGAAGATTGTGCCTTAAATGAATGCAAAATCATCAATAATAATATTAACAAATAATTGTGCTTGGATGCAGTGGTGGAAGAAGGTGGGCGGTGGGGCAGTCTGCTTCGGGTGCCATCTCTGAAGGGGTGACAAGAAGGCACCTCGCGGGAGACTTCCCCTGCCACCCCTGGGCGCGGTGGCATGACCCGCCGCCATCACGCCGCTGCAGCCACGTGTGGAGGATCCCGCCACCACCGCTGCAGCCACAAGCACAGGATCCCACTGCGGTCCATACGGCACTTGAGCGGCGGCACCGGCAAACTGCCCAGCGGCGCATGCGCAAGCTTCCCACAAGCTTCTTGGTAAAAACTGTGAAGACAGGGGCAAAGGAAGATTCCTGTTCTTCAAGTAGACTTCATCAGGTCCGATTCTTAAGATGGAGTGTAGGAGGAGGGAACAAATATTCAAATGAAGTCTTGGTTTGCAGGTTTTGAGGTTGATCCCAGGCCTCCTGGGAAGGAGAAAGCACATCCTGGTGGATTCCCCGGTCTCTGCAAATCCAGCAACCAGTTGTTACTCAGTTTTTAAGCATCATGTGAAAAAGCACAGATGACCTCAGTTCAAAATGCTCAGTTTTAAAGCTTTAGTTGTCTCTGTAACCAATGTTACAGCTAGGATAGGGGAAGCTACTCTTTCTTACAAACAATCCTTGCGAAGGAAGGAAGGAAGGAAGGAAGGAAGGAAGGAAGGAAGGAAGGAAGGAATTAGCAGAGAAGACTTAGGCCTTTTCTTCCTAATGTGCTATACAGTGGTACCTAGGGTTACAGATGCTTCAGGTTATAGACGCTTCAGGTTACAGACTCTGCTAACCCAGAAGTAGTACCTCGGGTTAAGAACTTTGGTTCAGGATGAGAACAGAAATTGTGCGGTGGCGGTGCGGCAGCAGAGGGGTGGGGGGTGGCATTAACTAAAATGGTATCTCAGGTTAAGAACAGTTTCAGGTTAAGAACGGACCTCCAGAACTAATTAAGTTCTTAACCCGAGGTACAACTGTATATGTTTTTCTTTTTCTTTTAACATAGGGATGCATTCAAAGATAGCATGCCTTGACTTTGGCTTCAAGTGGTGCGGTCCTTTCTGCCCCCACATTATGCTGTATGTGCTGCAGATCTGTAAAGTAGTAAACTAGAGGCTCAGGAAGATGGCTATGCTAAAAAAATATTCTTGAGTTGCAGTGAGAGATGGTTTGTTTTACCGTGGCTGAGAATTCAAAAAAGAAATCCCCCACTTGCCATCCAAAGTGGTATCGTCCAGAATTACACTGCTATCACTGGACAGATCAGCTCTTCCATCTGCATCCTGTCCTTTCCACAAGCACCTCACAGGTGCACACAAGGTGTCCCAGCTGGTCTCCCATCAATACCTAGGAAGCTGTATGATACACAGTCAGACCCTTGGTCTATCTAGGTGAAAGGTAAAGGTAAAGTATCCCTGGACGGTTAAGTCCAGTCAAAGGCGACTGTGGGGTTGTGGTGCTCATCTCACTTTCAGGCTGAGGGAGCTGGTGTTTGTCCACAGACAGCTTCCTGGGTCATGTGGCCAGCATGGCTAAACCTCTTCTGGTGCAATGGAACAGTGTGATGGAAAACCAGAGCTCATGGAAACTCTGTTTACCTTCCCGCTGGAGCGGGACCTATTTATCTACTAGCACTGGTGTGCTTTTGAACTGCTAGGTTGGCAGGAGGTGGGACAGAGCAACAGGAGCTCACCCCATTGCGGGGATTTGAACTGCCAACCTTCTGATCGGCAAGCCCAAGAGGCTCAGTGGTTTAGACCATAGCGCCACTCGTGTCCCTATCTTCTTCTATCTAGTTCCGTACTGTCTACACTGACAGGTAGCAGCTCTTCAGGGTTTGGGGCAGGATTCTCTCCCTGCCCTACCTGGAGATGCCAGGGATTGAACTTGGGACCTTCTGCATGCAAGGCAGATGCTCTGCAACTGAGCCACAGCACTTCCCTGCACATTGGCCAAACAAGAACCACTACTAAGCACTGTAGCCTGAACTGTATTGAGCTGGCATCAGGGCAGTCCCTTGTGGAGCTTCAAACCTCCACACAAATTAAAGTAAGGGGGTCTAAGAACCTGGCAAAATAGTCCATATCCAAGGGATAAAAATACACCCATAAAATATTTGAGTCATGGGTCATAGTCACAATTTCCAGTCCACAGTTTCCATAGTCACAATTTCCAATCCAATCCATAGTCACCATTTCCAATTTTCAAGATAAAATATTCAATTCATTTGCACTCACTTCAGACCATCCCAAATTAATGCTTAAATTCATCCCCCCAATTAATTTCTGAGCAGATCCTGTTCCAAATCAATTCAGTTCCCAGTCAGTTCCCCCCACTCATTACTCCCCAGTTGAGTTATCTTAAATGAATATTCTACCTAGTAATCCAGTTCTGGCATCTCTCAGGTGGGCACCATTGACAGAAGTGGGGTTGGAGGCAAACAAGAGATCAGAGGTCATGAGGGAAAGGAGAAATGGGTGAAATACTTCTGCACCTGCATGCACGAGCACACAGCCACATGATAGTGCACAAAGAACTCAACCAAGCCAATGGCTGGTGCTGGGTGGGTGGCAGAAAGTAGTCAGTTCAGAAGAAGCCACATAAAACATTAGCATAGTGTCACTCTTTGATCTGGCATTTCACGATTAAAGTTTCTCAAAATCTAAGATTCTAGCTTGGCACAAGAGATGAGGCACTGAATATTCCTATTATTATCCTGCCTTTTCCCCAGAACCAGGATTCAATGTGACTTACAAAAATTCAAACATGAGGAAAACAAAGAAAGCTGAGAATAGCTTTCAGTGGCATTCACACAGCAGATTATTCCATTTCTCTGTTAATTTTTGCATTATATTTGAACTTTCACTTGCTGTAAAAGCCACTTCTGGAAAACTATAGTGCCTGTTTAATGCTCATTTCCATGTCATTTGATTCTGGAACAATATTGAATACCCTCTTTAGTGATTGCACACACTATAAAGGTAAAGGTAAAGGTACCCCTGCCCGTACGGGCCAGTCTTGACAGACTCTAGGGTTGTGCGCCCATCTCACTCAAGAGGCCGGGGGCCAGCGCTGTCCGGAGACACTTCCGGGTCACGTGGCCAGCGTGACATCGCTGCTCTGGCGAGCCAGAGCCGCACACGGAAACGCCGTTTACCTTCCCGCCAGTAAGCAGTCCCTATTTATCTACTTGCACCCGGGAGTGCTTTCGAACTGCTAGGTTGGCAGGCGCTGGGACCGAACGATGGGAGCGCACCCCGCCGCGGGGATTCGAACCGCTGACCTTTCGATCGGCAAGCCCTAGGCACTGAGGCTTTTACCCACAGCGCCACCTGAGTCCCTGCACACACTATAGTGAGCAATTAAAGGTTGGGCAGTGTTGAGTAGCTTTCTTCTTGCTGTTCTGTCTTGCATTCAGAAGTGGGGTTTTTGCATTCATTTTCTTGATTATACTTCTAGCACCTCTATCCCATTTTCTAACATTCCCTTCGCCCTGCAATGCCTGCTGCATTATGGAACTGTGGCTTTTTGACCAATATCCGGCTATGTCGTGCTAAATTTCCTTCGCACCAGCGGGGGCATGGTAGGGCAGAGACGTAGACGTCATCCAACATTTTCCAACCCTCCATGCGCATGAATACTTTTGTTCCCCCGTGATTTCCTGCTCATGAAAATGGCAGGAAAGAATTGTATGTCAGAATTCCACCCCAAATTTCACCACATGACACGATTCATGAAAATGGCGGGGAAATGACAGCGCAAAACTCCCACAATTTTGGAGGGACTGACAATGGACTATTTCTGGAAGCAAATGATATGGAAATGAGTGCTAAACATTCACTATATTCCGCTAGTCTTTTCTGTTGTGCGGAAGATGAAATCAAGTGTGGAAATTAGGGAGTAAGGAAATATTGGGAATGCAGAATAATCTCCCATGTGAACATGGGCTTAGAATTCTGAGAACCTCAAGTTCTCTAGGCCTCATTAAAAGCTACAAGGTGAAAGCTTTACACTGAACAGGTTCAGAGTCGGTTTGCAGCATATCATTTCTCTACAGAGAGGTACATAGGAATCTTTCCTGCATCTTAACAACGTGAGCTTGGACTACCTGGGCTTCAGGCTTGTCTTTCTTGCACACCAGTTCACCGAGCTGCATGAAGAAGCCGCTCCTGAAACCGTGTGGAATTATAACATATACTTGCTGCAAACGATAATATGAGACCATGGGAGATTGAAACGTGGAACACAGTGAACTTCATTTAACTCTCGCAGCACCTACTTATCTCAAAATACCCACTGCTTTAGATTTCACTCCTCTGCTGATCTCCTCAAAATCTAAGTGCCTCTTCATTCACCCACTCAGGGAGCACTTTGATTCCTGCGGTAATGACAAAGGGGCAAGGGGCATGGGGAGGGCAGCAGGAGGAGGACTCAAATACGCTATTCCAGATCCCCACTGCAAAATCTGAAACGAGGTCTGTTTTTGAGATGTGGGAAAATTTTGATTTTTGTTCAGATTATCCTTATGAATTTTATTTTATTTTAATGTGTATTTCTTTCTTTTATTTGTGCTTTGTAATTAGTTCAGGGCTGGCAAGGGGAACCTGTGCCCCCACCCCAAATGCTGCTGGATTCCAACTCCCATCAAATCCAGCCATCAAGACCATTGGTTGGGTGTTGTAGTCCAAGGCCACAGATTCCCCATCCATGATTTAGGCTGCATTCAGACACGCAATTTATTGCATTAGTTTTCCTGGTTCTAAAGCTAGCATTTCTGTCCTTATGGTACTTTTTTTACATAGCGGTACCTGCTGTATTGTTGGGACACGGGTGGCACTGTGGGTTAAACCACAGAGCCTAGGACTTGCCAATCAGAAGGTCGGCGGTTTGAATCCCCGCGACGGGGTGAGCTCCTGTTGCTCGGTCCCTGCTCCTGCCAACCTAGCAGTTCGAAAGCACATCAAAGTGCAAGTAGATAAATACTGTATTTTTCGCCCCATAGGACACACCGGCCCATAGGACGCACCTAGTTTTTTGGGGGGGGGGAAATAAAGGGGGGGAATTATTTTTTTTCCCCAGGCACGAGGCTGGGGCGGGGGAAGCCCGAGCTTCTCCCCGCTGCCAGCCCCACAAGCTCCGGGGACAGCGGGGAGGCCCCCTGAACTGGTTTGAAGGCTCCGCCTCCCCACTGTTCCCCGAGCTTGTGGGGCTGGCGGCGGAGAGAAGCGCCTTCAGACCAGGCCAGCCTTCAGACCAGGTCGGGAAACCGAAGCCCAGGGCGTGCTGTGCAGCGCGCCCCAGGCTTACAGATGCAGGCTGCTATCCGCAAGTCTAGGGAGCCCGGCGGGAACTCCTGCGGGCTCCCAAGGCTTGCTGAGAGCTTCCTGAAGCCTGGAGAGCGAGAGGGGTCGGTGTGCAGCGAAAGCCTGCATTCACCCCATAGGACGCACACACATTTCCCCTTCATTTTTGGAGGGGGAAAAGTGCATCCTATAGGGCGAAAAATACGGTAGGTACCGCTCCAGCAGGAAGGTAAACGACATTTCCGTGCACTGCTCTGGTTCGCCAGAAGTGGCTTAGTCATGCTGGCCACATGACCTGGAAGCTGTATGCTGGCTCGCTCGTCCAATAAAGCGAGATGAGCGCTGTATTCTAGAACTGCTGTATTCTAGAACTGTGGCTATAACTCCTACCTCTCCAACCCCCAACACCCCCGCCCCCCCAACCTGCTAGAGTTCTCAGTGTTTCTCAAAAGAAGAAAATAGGTTGAGGCCACAAAGTGACTCAGAAGCTCCATGAGCCTCCATTCTAAGTCAAGACAATTTGCTAATCTAACATACAAGGACCTTCCAAAAATCACCCCAATTCAGCTCACAATTTGGGCACACACAGAGCTGATGCACACCCCTATAACACCCAGCGAAAAAGGTCAGCCACTAGTTGTGTTAGGTGGATACTTTGCAATAGCCTGCTGCTGCAACCACTGCTTCTTCCAGATGTCCAGGGATGGTTTTGACTCCAGGGCTGCAAAAAATAATTGACCTGAGTGCTTCATCTCCACCACCCAAGCAGAGAAATTACATAAAAGGCTCCGATAAATTTTGACTGGATCTCACCCTGCTTTATTGAAAATGAACTTCAAAGCGTTTTTGAATTTCGTTTCCACTGTTCCCAAGCACCCCATGGCACTCATTCGTAACCTTCCCCTAAGACTACATCTGTCAGCATTTTTTAAAATGCAAAGCAAACACCTACAGTATAGCTTTGTCACTTAGTTCATGATTGAAACGTGGGTTGCTAAAAATGTCACTCCTCTATTGTTTGGAAGATGCTCAGAGATACCACCTTGGGAAGAAGTACAACAGACACACAAATTGCCCTATTTATTTGTGAAGTACTTGAAGAAGGTGGGTGGGGTGGAGGGGGAAGAGAGAGAGTTTGCTAACAAGGACTTGTTAGCAGTCGATTTCCAAACTCATGGGTAGGCAAACTTTTTCAGCAAGGGGCCGGTCCACTGTCCCTCAGACTTTGTGGGGGGGGGACGGACTTTGTGGGGGGATGGACTATATTTTTTTTGGGGGGGGGGGGATGAACGAACTCCTATGCCCCACAAATAACCCAGAGATGCATTTTAAATAAAAGGGCACATTCTACTCATGTAAAAATGTGCTGATTCCCAGACCATCCACGGGTCGGATTGAGAAGGCGATTGGGCCAGATCTGGCCCCCATGCCTTAGTTTGCCTACTCATGTCCTAACTCCATGCACTACAGTTGAGTAGGGACTAGGGATCGTTATTTTTAGTTTGCATTTTCATGAAAAAACAACCTGGTTTGCACTTCTTGAACCTGTATGTGGCCTGAAGCACCAGACAAAATGGGATACAAACAGCATCCCTTGGGAGAAACATGCACGGAAATGTGTACAGATTTCCTGGCAGAATAATTTTAGAAACATTTGCAAATGGATGTACAAATTCGATGAACAGAACTTCAAGCTGGAAAAGTGGAGAAAGGGAGAGATACTGAAATTGACACATCTGTTCATTCCTATTCCCTGCCCGGATGGAGCAACGAAAAAGAAGCAATAAAGAGGAAAGGATGGAAGAAAGAGGAAAAGGCAACAAGGAAACATATTCTGTTACATTTCTGGTGGCTTTTTTTGTTTGAATGCAGAAGCACTCCTGCAAACTTTTAGCAGTTTTCTCCTCCCAATACCTGATGGAACTCATTTTCAGCACACACACCCCAGTCCATTAGGATATAAATAAACCTTCCGAGTTTTACTTCCCATCAGCTTTAATTACAAGCTTCACTTTCCCTCCTCCAGTTGTGTCCTGCCTCTCTTTAACAACTAATTTCTCACTGAACAGGAATCTAGGCTGAACAACACGTCTGATGGGGGTGGGTTGGGGAATGTACTTTCCTTGCTGAGTGATTCTTATTGACAGGAATTCCACAGTCTCTCCTTCCTTGCTGCCTCCTTTCTCCCCCAAACCATGATGTTTTTAGGACCCTCCTTAATTTTATAATTGCATGTTGTCCTGAATAGCTTTTAGTTTGAAGGGTGGGAAGTAAATAAAGAAATGGCAGCCTTCAGGATCAGGCCAATGGCCCATCTAGTCCAGCATCCTGCTCTCACAGTGGTCAATCGGATGCCTGTAGGAAGCCTACAAGGAGGAACTGACCACAAATACACTCTCCCCATCCTGTGATTTTCACCTGACAGTGGAGGCAAAGCATAACTCTTACGGCCAGCACAGGTCTCCAACATGACACTAGCGGGAACAAAGGTTCCCTTCCAGTCTTCCTCTGTCGCTCACAACCCACCTCCCTGCCCTCCTCCTTCACTGCCTCCTTTGGTCATGAAGTACTGTTGGTGGTTACCTTTCCCTGCCTTGAAAACCACATAGAGATGAAGTAAGAAGTTCCTAGACTGGCAGTCTTTCCCACTTCCTCTTTCAGCTCTATGTGCTTTTCAGTACTCAGAATAATTCTACTGGATCCTACCCAGATCCTTTGGATAAGCAAAGTGTGCATCTGAAATATACTCTGAGTCGATTGTGGATTTCATGCTCTTTATTCAGCTCAGAGTAGTGAGGAATGGAAGTTCCCCTGAAACGTCTACTTTATATACATTATTTACACAATGGGCCCCACGTGATTGGCTAATTCTGGGATTCTCCTGTAGGCCAATCAGGTTGCGTATTCACTTCCACCCGGAGTTGGATTGGGTGGCTCCTGCAGACCAATCAGACTGCTGTATTCTGGATCCTATTGTTCTAGGACCAATCAGACTGCTGCATTCCGAATCCTATTGCTCTAGGACCAATCAGATTGCTGCATTCTGAATCCTATTGTTCTAGGACCAATCAAACTGCTGCATTTTGGATCCTATTCAACTCAGTACATAACAGCATGCATGGGCATTTTTCACACTGTTTCTCAGTGGGGTGATCTGATGAGCAGGGAGTGGCATGGCGAAAGGGCATGGCACCCACAGCACTTGCTCAAAACCCCAAGGTGCCCGCAGGTCTAAAGTTGTGGGCTCCTGTTCAAGAAAAATGGGGGCAAGTGAACAAGGCCAGAGAATAGCAGCTTGAAATCAATTTGGTGGGGAACTGGCCAGGATCTGCAGGAAGTGAGGAAGGCTGAAGTCTACATATTGCTCTGGAAAACTGGCCAAATATCTGAGTATAGAGCCCAGCTCCATCTTTCATGCAGCTTTAGACTACAGTCATACCTTGGCTCCTGAATGCCGCAAACCTGGAAGTGAGTGTTCTGGGTTGCCAACGTTCTTTGGAACCCAAATGTCTGACAGGACTTCCGCGGGTTCCGATTGGCTGCAGGAGCTTCCTGCAGCCAATCAGAAGCCACACTTTGGTTTCCAAATGGACTTCTGGAACAGATTCCGTTCTACTTCCAAGGTATGACTGTACTTGGCTATTTCTTTCTTTTTTAAAAAAAGCAAATGAAGCAATAGCCTTTAGCAATTATGGCTTTATTGGAGGTGGGGGCAGAGAGGATTAAGAAATCTTACAAGGTGAAGCTCTTTGAATTAAGACAGATCAAGAATGTCAATTGGCAAGCTGTGATGAAATGCATTATACACTTGCCCCCAGATGACAGCATTTATACTGTCCATGTCTGAGGATCGCTAATGGCTTCTTTTGCTTTCGGTGCCAAAAGAATGAATGATCATCTTCCCAGGGAAATGAAGGTGGGGTGAGAATATCATCCTTCTTTCCCTGTAGACCTTTCGATGAGCCATTGACACATTTGGTTCTCTTGGGGTATCAGAGTTCCAAGAGTTCATCTGCACAGACATTATATGGTTAGATCATTGTCTCTGCGGAAGTGTATGGCAGTTCAGTATTTTTCCTATCTCTTCAGATATTTTTTTATCTTCTATGGCATACCCTCCAACATTTCTCCGATAAAAATAGGGACGTACCATTCCGTAATGATAATTTTACTATTTATACCCCACACATCTGACTGGGTTGCTCCAGCCACTCTAGGTGGCTTCCAACATATATAAAAACATAATAAAACATAAAACTTTTTTCTTTTAACTTCCCTGTACAGAATTGCCTTCAGACAGCTCAGGAGTCAAATAACTCTGCACCCTCCAAAATTTCTCCAATGAAAATAGGGATGTCCTAAGGAAAAATGGGACATTCTGGGATCAAATCAGAAACCTGGGACGGCTTCTCTAAATCAGGGACATCCCTGGAAAATAGGGACACTTGGAGGATCTGCTGTGACACCCTTGCATCTACAGTGGTACCTCGGGTTAAGTACTTAATTCGCTCCGGAGGTCCGTTCTTAACCTGAAGCACCACTTTAGCTAATGGGGCCTCCCGCTGCCACTGCACTGCCAGAACACAATTTCTGTTCTCTTCCTGAAGCAAAGTTCTTAAGCCAAGGTACTATTTCTGGGTTAGCGGAGCCTGTAACCTGAAGCGTCTGTAACCTGAAGCGTATGTAACCCGATGTACCACTGTATTTATTTTTAGTGATAAATTGTGCCAAATTCAATCAGCCCACTGTAATTTTGTCGGGCTCCCCAGTTTTTGCAATGCAGCACCATGTGGTCTGCAAAGCTCTGTAGAAAACTGCTCAGTCCTCTACCATCAGTCTCAGACAGGAACAGGAAGACTCAGGAAAACCCTGTTTCAGGTGGTGGATTCTGACGTAAAGCATACATGGGTGTGCATTCACCAAAAATTGTATAGTGGAGGTACCAGGTGCACCTCTGTGGGGAGGGAGTTCCACAACTTAGGGGCTGCCCCAGAGAAAGCCTTTTCTCAGGCTGCCACCCCCTGAACTTCTGCAGGAATTGGAACCATAAAGAGACCCACTCTGCTGATCTGAACACCCAAGAGGACCTGCATTGAAGGAGGTGGTCTTTCAGATATTTGGGACCTAAGTTATTTGGGGTATTAAACACTAATGTGAGCACCTTGAATTGGGCTCAGAAATGAACTGGCAGCCAATGCAGCTGTTTTAAAATATGAAATCTAAAGGGAACTGCAGCCAGGAACCAGGCTGCTGCATTTTACACCAGTTGAAATTTCTGAGTCATCTTCAAGGGCAGCCCCATGCAGACCACATTGCAATAATCCACTCTGAAAGTTACCAGAGCAGGGAGTACTGTGGCCAAGTCACCGCTGTGCCGGAGGGGTCATAGCTGGTGAATCAGCTGAAAGAAGGTTACCCAGTGAGCTTCATAGCTTCATTAGCTGAGCAAGGACTGGAGCCATGCTCTCACCAGTTTAAGGCTGGATCTACAGTGATCTTCTGAACGTTATAAAGCATAATGTTCTATAACGTTTAATGGCAATTCCCAGAGTGGTTCAACTATCAATCCCTGTTCCCAGGGACCTCTGTGAACTGTACCTGTGGGAGAGTATCAGGGATCTTCTAACAGTGGTGTAGCATGGGTTGCCAGAGCTCACTGCTCGGCAGCCCCCCCTGGTGTCACATTTTAATAACACATTTTAAACATTATAAACAATGAGTGTAGGTCCACTCTAAGTGTGATACTAACTAGCATACCTTTGGATAATGTGCTAGGTTCTTCCCATCCCCCTTCTCCTCCAAAAATAAAATAAAAATACATTCGAGTAAGAATTCTGCAGCAGGCAAGGCTAGCCAGCATGGTGGTTGACAGATGTTGTTGGACTCCAGCACCAAAATAATTCTTCTTTTGAGCATTTAATGAGAAACACCCTTTTAGAATTCTGGGTCTCACCTCTTCACCCTGCACACACGTCTTTCTTCTGCACACACGTCTAGACTATTCATCTGCTTTGTTTACTAACAAGGAATTTTTGTTTGCTCTGAATTGCTTTGATACGCATCTGACACCCTGTGTTCTAGCATTTTTAAATTAGAAGTGTAGACTATTAATCCCAAGCTGTTGGTGATTTTTTAAAAAACAAAATATAATAAACAGCCACCCACAGGCTTGAAACCAACAATTTTTAATCACTCATGTAACACTGTATAATGGGGGAAAGCTCAATTGTCTTCGCAACCATGTCATCAAGTGAGTCATAGCTGTCCCTATTATTAAAATCGGAAGCTGAGAGATCTTTTAATCTGTCAGGGGTGGGGAATTTTTTTCCAGCCCAGGGGCCACATTCTCCTGTTGGCAATCATCTGAGAGCCACATGCCGGGGTGGGTGGAGCCAGAGAGAAAAGAGAGTGGAGCAACTAAATTCAGCCTTTATGCAGTAGGTTTGTTTCTACACCCATTCACACAGCGTTGTTTGGAGACCCCTATATCCTCCCTCCCACCCGAATTACAATTTCATACCCTCCCACTCCTGCAGGAGAAAATTAGGATGCACATCTTTCGGGGCCACGATCTTGCAGCAGCCAACTGACTTGCACGAGAACACAGTCCCCCAAAGCATGCATCGTACAGCGCCATGCTCTCAGTTGAGCCAGGTGACTCATGCGAGAGCATGGTCCCCTAAAATGGGTGTCTTTGGGGACTGCACTCTTGAGAGAGCCAAAATGGGACATGCCGCCAGGGCGTCTCCTGTAATTCTGGGATGTTCCGCTTGGGACAGTTGATAGGTATGCAATTCCCAGAGTGGT
Source organism: Podarcis muralis (assembly GCF_964188315.1). Classification (NCBI taxonomy): domain Eukaryota; kingdom Metazoa; phylum Chordata; class Lepidosauria; order Squamata; family Lacertidae; genus Podarcis; species Podarcis muralis. The sequence goes on from NC_135663.1 coordinate 7,000,719, forward strand.
TCAACTATCAATCCCTCTTCCCAGGGACCTCTGTGAACCGTACCTCTGGGAGAGTATCAGGGATCTTCCAACAGTGGTGTAGCATGGGTTGCCAGAGCCCGGGGCAGGCAAGCTGCTAATGCAGCCTGAGGGCACGCATTGGAGCCAAGCTGGGCTGTGCTGTGCCATTTGCCTGCACAGGGGGGAGCCTGAACCTTGGCAGGTGAATCCCCCTGACACCTGTGGAGAAGAGCACCAGGCCGGGCCTCTCTGGGGTTGCCCCTTACCCGATTCCCTCTATCCACACCCACTCACTGTGGGCCTGAGCTGCTCTGCCACTTTCGAGGTGGGGATCACTGTGGAAGCTGGCATCTGGGGGGGGGCACCTGGTTGCATCCCCTCAGAATTTTGCACCCGGGGCCATGGCTCCCCTGCCCTACTCACACTATACCACTGTCTCCTAATTATGCTCAGCATCCTGAACAAACTACAGCTCCCAGAATTCTCTGGGGGAAGCCTTGACTGTTTAGTGTTGTATCATAGTGCTTTAAATGCATGGTGTGAAAGTGGCCTTGGTTGAATTAGTATAAGGCAGTTTCAAGCAGCTCATCCTGACTCAAAGCTGCTTCCTCATTTGGATGGCGACTCGGAGTGGTTGCTGAGACCATATAACACTGGTCATGAAAGACCTACATTGGCTCCCAGTATGTTTCCAAGCACAATTCAAAGTGTTGGTGCTGACCTTTAAAGCCCCAAATGGCCTTGGCCCAGTATACCTGAAAGACCATCTCCACCCCCATCGTTCAGCCCAGACACTGAGGTCCAGCTCTGAGGGCCTTCTGGTGGTTCCCTCACTTTGAGAAGGGAGGTTACAGGGAACCAGGCAGAGGGCCTTCTCGGTGGTGGCACCCACCCTGTGGAACGCCTACCCATCAGATCTGAAAGAAGTAACCAACTGTCTGTTTTAGAAGACATCTGAAGGCAGCCCTGCTTAGGGAAGTTTTTAATGTTTGATGTTTCATTGTGCTTTTAATATTCTGTTGGGAGCCGCCCAGAGTGGCTGGGGAAACCCAGCCAGATGAGTTGGGGTAGAAATAAACTACTACTACTACTACTATTTGGCATGATACCCCCTGCAGCCTGCTTGCTTTTCCAAGCTCCCTCTGATGGGGAGGCATCTCCATCCCTTTGAGTCCTTCCATTTCCATTAAGCGCTTCTCTTCCTTATCCAAACCTCCCCCTCTTATTTCAATTACTTTGGCGTCTCTCATGCTATTTAGATAATGAGGGTTTCTTTCCAGGGCCTGCTTAAGCATAATTCAATTACGTTGCAATGTGACACCAGAGACACAATGGAGAACCACATTTGATGATATCACCAAGAAGGGCAGCTCTCCTCTTGCCCTGGAGGCAACCACCTGCTCCATGCAGCCGTGATTCAGGCTGCAGTCAGCACCTTGGATGGTGGCTCCTTGCTTCTGTATGGTATTATGGATGTGCAGACGGCAGCATGGACAATATCATAGGGAAATGCAGCGGGGGAGGGGGGGCTAGAGCAGTGGACATGACATATTTGTGAGAGGTAGGGAAGCGATGTGGAGGAGAGAGGAGGTGACAGAGGCTCAGGAAGCTGGTTGGAGACCTCATGGATGCTCTTTGCTCTTTCATTAAAATAACTGAGGCTTTCTATTTGGGTTTTTAGGCTCTTTTTATATAGTGATGGCCAATGTAGATGGCCAATCTGGGTGGTTCAAACCCATGACCTTGAGAGTTAGAGTCTCCTGCTCTACCCACTGAGCTATCCCATACAGTGGTACCTCGGGTTAAGAACTGAATTCGTTCTGGAGGTCCGTTCTTAACCTGAAACTGTTCTTAACCTGAAGCACCACTTTAGCTAATGGGGCCTCCCGCTGCCGCCACACCGCCGCTGCACGATTTCTGTTCTCATCCTGAAGCAAAGTTCTTAACCAGAGGTACTATTTCTGGGTTAGTGGAGTCTGTAACCTGAAGCATATGTAACCTGAAGCATATGTAATCTGAGGTACCACTGTATAGAGCTTCTTGTTTAGTTGTTTAGTCGTGTCCGACTCTTCATGACCCCATGGACCAGAGCACACCAGGCACTCCTGTCTTCAACTGCTTCCCGCAGTTTGGCCAAATTCATGTTCTTAACTTCGAGAACACTGTCCAACCATCTCATCCTCTGTCGTCCCCTTCTCCTTGTGCCCTCCATCTTTCCCAACATCAGGGTATTTTCCAGGGAGTCTTCTCTTCTCATGAGGTGGCCAAAGTATTGGAGCCTCAGCTTCAGGATCTGTCCTTCCAGTGAGCACTCAGGGCTGATTTCCTTCAGAATGGACATATAGAGCTAATAACAACCAATTCCATCATTGTTCATACCAGTGTTACTAAGCATCACCAAAAGGGCAAATTCCAGAAACTGAACTTCTTCTCAACTGCAGCTGGCTCAGCCTCAAACAACACAAAGCACTTTCTGATCTTTGTTAATCATATTTAGGTGGGGATGATACAAAGCTACTGATATATACAGACAAACAATCCGCCCACCAACCATCTGAAAACGGCAATAATAGGCTGTGGATCCACAATGCTTGCTTGTTCAAGGAGAATAAAGAGATGGGAGAAGAATAGACTGATAAGCTGTTGCTGCTGGAGGGAAAGATGGGCTATGCTTAAGTGCACTGGAGAAATTGCTTCGGGGGAGCATTGCTTTGTGAAAATAATATGGGCATTTGAATGCAAGTGATTGTCTGCATGTTTGCATTGAAAGGAAGGAAGAGAGCGTGCAGGCGAAAAGTTCCTCTCTCTCTCCCTTGGAGTGGGTGAAGGAGGTGGCTCTCTCAGGACATGAAAGTTTGGAGTCAGTTGATCACCAAGAAAAGTAGAACTCCTTTTGACAGATGCCTGGAAAATCCCTGGCATTTGCCAAAGGGAAATATATATATGATTGGGCTCTTCACTGCTTAATGACACATCTAAAGGAATTAAAAACTGCATTGAATAGGGTTCTTTCTGAGCTGTGGTTTTATAGGTACTTATCAGGGCCATTTATTAGGATGCGGGTGGCGCTGTGGGTAAAAGCCTCAGCGCCTAGGGCTTGCCGATGGAAAGGCAGTTCGAATCCCCGCGGCGGGGGGCGCTCCCGTTGTTCGGTCCCAGCACCTGCCAACCTAGCAGTTCGAAAGCACCCCCGGGTGCAAGTAGATAAATAGGGACCGCTTACTAGCGGGAAGGTAAACGGCGTTTCCGTGTGCGGCTCTGGCTCGCCAGAGCAGCGATGTCACGCTGGCCACATGACCCGGAAGTGTCTCCGGACAGCGCTGGCCCCCGGCCTCTTGAGTGAGATGGGCGCACAACCCCAGAGTCTGTCAAGACTGGCCCGTACGGGCAGGGGTACCTTTACCTTTTATCAGGGCCATTTATTATATTACTGTTGCCGTTGTGTGGTTTTATTGATATATCTTATTTCTATGGAATTATGTTTTCAGTTTCCTGTTTTGTTCAGCCATACAGAGGAAGGGTGGGGTATCAAAAACATCATTTATTTATCTTTTTAAAAAATGGAACAATGTTGTTTCCAGGGCCTCCTTGATGGGTCAAGAGTAGTGATGAGGGATAAATGCATTTTAATGAAAACTTATCTAGTTCACACTAATTCCCCAAACCACGTGTTAGCTGAAATGCAGCTAATTCTCACTCCTCTATTTGGTTGCAGTTTTCCAACCAAATAATTCATAGAAAAATCTATTAGGGGAAATGTGCTTTCAAAACACTGCTATTTTTCTAGAAAAAGAAATGCCAGAATTCACCTGTTCTCTTATCGTGGCAATGGCGCCCTGCTGAGAGGTGCCACAACTGAGTTCTGGCAAAGTCAAGCTGAAAAAAATTTCTGCTTAAAAATATGTATGTTCATGAAAATAATGTGTGTGTTTGTGTGTATTTGTGGTGGGTGGATGTTAATGTGGAGATGTGGTGAAATGAAGCAAACAATCAATAGGTTTTTCCATTCCTAGTCAAGAGAGTCCGCTTGGTTGCCAAATAGCATGGGGAAAAGTCCCGTTGCAAAGTTGGAAAGCTGCAGTTACTGGTAGTGGCCTTCCTTGAATAGCCATTAGTCTTGTTCATTTGACTGGTGGGTGGGCTGTGAGTGGAAGAATGAGGACACAGATCTTCTTTAAACAGTGCATGGTTAAAGAGCTTCAGTACGTTGATGACAACGTAGTGTGTTTACACTCAGAGGAAGACCTCCAGACAATCCTAAATACCTTCACAGAAGCTTATGAAAACTTGGCCCATCACTCAACATCCAAAAAACCAAAGTTCTGCACCAACAAGCACAAAACAACCCCTCTGCAGTGCCACAAATCCAAGTCAATGCTGTAACATTGGAAAGTGACAATCACTTCTCCTACCTGGGCAGTTATCTTTCCACAAGGGCCGACATTGATGCCAAAATCCAGCATCGCCTGAGTTCTGCAACTCCAGCTTTCTCCCGATTGAAGTGCAGAGTGTTTGAGGACCGGGACATTCACACAGAAACCAAAATGCTTGTTTACAAAGCTATTGTACTACCAGCTTTACTGTATGCTTGTGAAACATGGACCATTTATAAACACCATCTCCAACTCCATGCAAGATTCTATCAACAGTGTCTCTGAAAAGTTTTACACATCACTTGGGAAGATAGGCGAACTAATGCCAGTGTAATGGAAGAAGCAAAGATCACCAGTGTCAAAGCAATGATTCTTCAACATCAACTTCATTGGACTGGTCATGTTGTGTGGATGCCTGATGATCATCTTCCAAAGCAACTACTCTATTCCAAACTTAAGAATGGAAAGTGTAATGCTGGTGGTCAACAAAAGAGGTTTAAAGATTGTCTCAAGGCAAATCTTTAAAAATGTAGTATAAACACCAACAACTGGGAAACACCGGCCTGCAAGTGCTCCAATTGCAGAACAGCCTTTACCAAAGGTGTCATGGGCTTTGAAGACACTCAAACTCAGGACGGAAGGGAGAAACGTCCTAAGAGGAAGGCATGCTTGGCAAACCTCACTGTGATCAACTCCCACACGTAAACCTATGTCCCCACTGTGGAAGGAAGTGTGTGTCCAGAATTGGCCTCCACAGTCACGTATGGACTCACTGTTAAAACCGTGATCATGGAAGACAATCTTACTCAGCTACGAGTGATTGCCAAAGAAGAAGAAGAGTGAATGAATGGAATTTGCTCCCACATGCAGCAGCTGAGATAGCTCTGTCGGTAGACCATGAGACTCTTAGTCTCAGGGTTGTGGCTTCAAGCCTCCTTTGGGTGAAATATTTCTGCATTGTGGTGGCCTTTGACTAGATGACCCATGTGATTCTTCCAACTCTACAATTCTATGGTTCTATGAGGCAGTGAGAGCCGCCAACCTTGGTGACCATAGACACATTCCTGGAGGGAATGGGAAACCAGATATTGCAGGATTCCAACTTCCATACGCTCCAGCCAGCATGTCCAGTGGTCAGGGAGGAGGGGAGTTGTAGTCCAATCAGGCAGCAGTTGATGCTGGAAACCCTGAAGTGCTGCCAGTCAGAGGAGGCTAGCTGGAGAAAATGTCTGGTCTGGTGTAGAGCAGCCTCCCAAAGTATGCATTGCATTATTGGGTATTGGATGTGGCTTTATTGGATTTTATGTTAGTAGCTGACCTGGGAAAGTTGGGTTATATATTTTTAATGTTCCTTTTCATTTCCTCCAATAGCATTCCATTGCTATTTGGATCCCTGAGCATTTCAGTCAATCTCTTCAATTAAATAGCATATGGTATCTACTGGCAAATTGGGGGCAGCAGGTGTTTTACAGCCATGGGTGAAAGCAGACTTCTGTCAGTCAGGAGAAATGGGGAGAGAGGAATCTTTTTAAAATGCAAATGTTGAGTCTTTTTTTAGGAGCCACAAGAAAAACCCACAGAGTAAACACATCTGTCTTTGGATGAGCTGGGAGAGTTTTAAGGCTCAGGAACACATTGAAGCCTAGATATTTGGAGAAAGTTTAATGGGTAAAGACTGGCTGCTTTCATCCTTATAGCTGAGAAAAGCAGTCCCCCCCAATAAAGCATTAAGTATTGTCAATTTCTGATTTAAGGGGGGGCATAGTCCCCAGGTAAAGTAGAGACAGAAACAAAGCAAAAGAAGTTGCACCATCACCTACATACACACACACTGAGGTATTTGCAACCCCTTCATGGAATCATAGAATTGTAGAGTTGGAAGGGACGCCAAGGGATCTAAGGATCATCTAGCCCAGCCCCCTGCAATGCAGGAATTGAACCTACAACACTGAGATTAAGGGCCGTCATGCTCTACCAGCTGAGCTGTCATGAATGAATTCCTGCAGGATGTGCCACCCAGCTGAATTATTACTTGGCTAGTTGTGACAACTTTGCCCCTTCAATGCAATTAAGCAGGAGTAAGGATGGGCATTAAAAACAGCTGTAGTGGCTCAGTTTTGTTGGAGAGAGGGCCACACACAACCTTGGCCAACCTTCCAAGGGCTGCATGTGGGTGACTGAAAGTGGGCATGGCCACTCAATGCTCTTTCAGAGAGGAGGCGCGAAGAAGAAGAAGAAGGAGGAGGAGGAGGAGGAGGAGGAGCAGAGGAGTTTGGATTTGATATCCTGCTTTATCACTACCCGAAGGAGTCTCAAAGTGGCTAACATTCTCCTTTCCTTTCCTCCCCCACAACAAACACACTGTGAGGTGAGAGGGGCTGAGAGACTTCAGAGAAGTGTGACTAGCCCAAGGTCACCCAGCAGCTGCATGTGGAGGAGCGGAGACGCGAACCCGGTTCACCAGATTACGAGTCTACCGCTCTTAACCACTACACCACACTGGCTCTCTCACACAGAGTGAGAGATCAGCAGGAGAGGGAGTTAAGGGCTCCTTTCCCACTCATAAAGTGATCAGCCTGGTGACTGAGGAGGAGGCAGCTTAAACCGCTATCAAGGCATTAGGATGGGCGCAGAGGTTTGTATTTGTAACTAAATTCTCTCTCGCTCTGTTTTGCCATCACCAAAATCAATGGGGTCTTGGAGGGAGGTTACTTGAGAGGGAGACAGATCAGCCCCCCCAAGCTGAGAGTTAGCCACCCTGCTAGAAAACTGTGTTGAATTTGTCGTGGCAGGGTGGCTGTTTCAGAAGAGCAGTGCTTCTTTTACTTTCAGTTCCCTGCTGGTTATCTGATGAAGACAGAGGCGGGGGTGGGCAGATTCGCAGATAACAGTACGAGAGCAATTTCATATTCCTCACACAGCTCACGCGATATTCTTATCCAGAAAGAGTGCTTCGATGCAGCTGAGTTAGACTGAGATTAAGCATAAAGGCATGCCATTCTTAATACCAAGATCAAAATGAAAATGAAAAGTCCAGTACACAAAGTAGCATTTGTGGGCTGTGGGAATAATTGGTACCTGGAATATTATGCTTTCTTATTGATTGGAAGGACAGATAAAAGGAAGTACTTCTTAATGCAGTGCATATTTAAACTATGGAACTCCTTCCACAAGAGGCCATGATGGCGTGATAGGAATTTTGAGGTCTTAGATATATGTTAAATGTTCATAAGTGTACCAACCAAGCACGTATATAGATCAGCACAGGAAGACCGACCTGGAACCATTTTTGATTCCCAAATGTTTTCTCTGCAAGGTCAAAGGAAAATGAAAAACCTCCCCATTGTCTTTTCCTTCACAAATCCTGTCTCAAGGGCACATTTAAGATATAAATAGGGTGTGAGCCTGTGACCTGGCTCAGAAACAAAGTACGTATCATTACAAAAGACTGGCCAGGCTCCCCAGGGTATCCAATCAAGTGAGCATTAACAGGTAACCTGTCAGACGAGATAAGCAAGATAAACTACACACTCAGATTTCTGCTGTAGACCGCCTTTTCTGTGATGTAGGTATGATGTATCGGGGGGAGGGGGTCTAGCCATGATGACTATGCTCTGCCGCCACAGTTGGGGACAGTAGAACTTCTATTTACCATGGTCAGAAATACTCAAAGAAGGGAGGGAGTAAAAGATGGATAGGAATTTCTTCAAGCTGACAGATTGAAGGCACAAATGCAGACAATTCAAAAGAAAAAAAAGTGGCAAGTGGGGTGCTGCAGGGTTTTGTCCTGCTTCCTGTTGTTGTTCAACATCTTTATAAGCGACTTGGGTGAAGGAATTGAGGGGGTGCTCATCCAATTTGCAAATGACAGCAAATTGGGAGAGGGAGCTAACACTGCAGAAGACAGAATTGGGATTCAAAATGACCTTAACAGATTGGACAACTGGGCCTAAAGTAACAGAATGAATTTCAATAGGGGCAAATGTCAGGTTCTGCACTCAGGCAGAAGAACTAGCTGCAGAAATATAAGATGGAGGGCACCTGGCTTGCCAGTAGTACATATGAAAAGGATCTAGGGGTCTTAGTAGACCACAAGATTAAAATGAGTCTACAGCAGTGGTCCCTAACTAAGGTCCGCAGGCCGGATAAGGCCCGAGGGAGTCGTTTTTTCAGCCTGCAGCGCCCCCTGCCGCCCGCTCTTACCGCCACTGCGCTGCGTGGCTGCCCACTTCCGGGTTGGAGGAGGAGCACTGGAAATAGCTTGTGTGCATGTGTAAGCGTTATTTGCGCACGTGCAAGCGTTATTTCCAGTGCACATCTGGGTCGGAGGAGGCCCGTGCACATGTGCACAAGCTATTTCCGGTGCTCCTCCGACCTGGAAGTGTGCCAGAAATAGCGTGTGCACACGCGTATGGGCACGTGCTCTCTGGCCTGCTGCGCGATCGGCGTTGGAGACACCGGCTCGAGGCACGGTAAGTTTGCTGACCCCTGGTCTATAGTATGAAGCAGCAGCAGCAAAAACAACAACAACAAAAACTAATACTATTATAGGTTGCATCAACAGAAGTATAGTGTCTTGATCAAGGTAAGAGCTCTGTTTCTGGAACAAGAATGAGATCAGAATGCAAAACAACAAAGTTAATGAGTAGCCAGGGGCTCAGATGAACTTCAAATCACAACACAAGGGAAGACCTCTCCTAAAGGGAGGACTTAGAACATAATTCAGCAACTTATTCAGAATTAGACAGTCCACATTTGGCATAATGCCTCCAACTCTGGGTACCGTAGTTTAAAAATGATGTTGATAGACTGGGACATCTTCAGAGGAGTGTTAAAGCTGTGATAAAGGTTCTGGAAAACAAACCCCATAAAGGAAAGGAAAAGCAATTGGGTATGTTTATCTTAGGAAAATAAGCAAAACATGTTCCAAAATACCCTGAAGGAAAGCTTAGAGAGAACACAAGGGGTACTGTTCCTATGAAAACCAATGCAAGAAAAACTGTCATTTTTGAGAATTGCAATGTAGCTGGGAAATTCCTGAAAAATGATTGATGCTGTTTACGGAAAGAATCCTTGGATACTGGATTCCCCATATTTTGGCAAGGATAAGGAACATGACATAAGAAGACCCTGCTGGATCAAGCCAATGGTCCACTTACTCCAGCATCCTGTTCACAGTGGCCAGCCACATGCCTATAGGCAATCCACAAGTAGGGCCTGAGTTCATCAGCAGGTCTCTCCCTTAGGAGTTCCACCAACTGATATTCAGAAGCATTCTTGCCTCTGACAATGAAGGCAAGATCTTAGAGGTACAGCACAGCCATCATGACTAGTAGCCATGAAATGCCTCTACTAGGACTGTTGGTTTATTGGATTAATCTTACCTGAATGTGTGTTCAAATGATTGAATATCAACTGATCTTCATATGTACACATTAGGACGTAAACACTTGTTTTGAAGAGGGAAACATACTTCAATGCATGCATATATTTCAGCAAGAACCATCGTGGGAGGGCAGTCTCTTTAGAGAGAACGCCATTTGAAAAATATGCATGCCGTCTGCAGTTTTTAAAATAAACATTTGTATTCAGGTGAATTAACCTTTTTTAAAATACTGCTCAATTAATCCAGGATGTGGTTTTAGTGAGTGCAAAAGGAATTGCAACTTTATTAATCTAACCAATAAATCAACTGAAGCTTGCAGCCCCAGTCTCACCCATCTTGTGAAGACATAAATGCTACAGAACTGCTAAGAGGTGGTGGAAGCATGGCAAGTTCTTTTGCCCTTTGCTTCAGCTGGCAAACTGTCTTGGTCTGGTCCAGGGCACAGGTATATAGATGCACTGGTGGGTCACCAGCTCCCCTTCTTGATGCACATGCTATCTGTATTTGATTAACTAAAGTCACAGAAAAGCTCTTGATCTGGGCTGCTTTGAAGCAAAATGAAATGCATATGGCAAAGACCATTCCAAAGGTGGCAGCAGCTGCATCTTGCATCTGCTGAGGTTGTCTTTAGGTCCTGAGCCTTTTCCTTGCTTCTGTGGCCTGTTCACCAGCCTTCTCCATGTGTCATTGCCCTGGACCAGGACTTCTCATGGTGGAGTCTGGAGACAGTGACTGATGGTTGGTCCACAGACTCTGGGGAATCAAGAAAGCCCAGAGGAGAGATACTCACTACTGGAAAGCCCATTACTTTGAAGGAGACGAGCTGCAGATGAAGGCACCAGTCATTTTAACAGGTCAGTACTAAAAGGGTGGAGCATCCAGTCAGTGGCTTCCTATCATTGCTACAAAACTCAGCTAATTCCTGTGGAATCTTGCTGAGACAACTTGGATACTTGGCCTCAGCTGTAAGAACACTGTCCATGGTCCTGAAACCACACCTAATCCAAGGGACTGAAATTTGCCTTGTCTTGCACAGCCTTGCTCTCCTGCCTCCATTGGGGAACAGAAACCACTGACTGTTGGGCATTCCCATAGATCACAACACTAAGTGAGTGATTGGGGATAGGGGCTAAAAAGAATGAGATGTAGCCTTGTTCCACCTTGCTCTCTCTGTTTTGGTAATGATGCAGATTGGTCCCACGTTGCGCCAAGTAACTCATTTCGTCAATGCAAGGATTCACACTTGTACAACAGAACACCCCCCCCCCCAATCTATTCTGAGTTTCCTCTCCCACAAAAACTACAAAACAGATTTAGGGAGAGCATAGGGTACAGGGAGAGGAGAAGGGGGAGTTTCATTATGCAAGCATAAATCCTTGCACTAATGGAATGGATGCATCGCATATTGCCCAGAGCAATATGTAGCAGCAGCAACAGTAACTAAGAAATGGAGCTACTTGGGGTAGGGGGATCCCGAGGGCATGTTACTCCCCGTCTCCCCAAACCTGAAGTTGACACTGCCCATTCACAACATGCAGGTGACCACATGGTGTTGCAGCCAGGAAGCCATGAGCATTTATTTTTAGCTATTGTATGTTTCAAAGTATGGTTGGGATTTTTTCTCTCACAATTTCATTGTTTTATCTATTTGTAAACAGCTTGGAGTTTTTCGTTTGCAATCAAGTGGTGTATAAATTTTACAAAATGATAAAAAAAAAATGTGTGTGTGAACCTCCCTTTTGGCTCCCAAAGGCCACTTTCCATAAAGTTGGTACAAATGGTCCAATTGTTGCATGCAAGGTTCCAGAGATAATTTTGGATGCTTCCTTTTTGGGTTCCTTGCCTTTTGAAAGGCCACTTGAGCATCGCAGACCCCAACGCTGAAGCTCACTGCTTGAGTTCCATTTTATCTGAGAGCCAGAGAAATATGTGTCACATTTAAAATCTTTCACAGTTTGCTCCACTTTCTGTGCCAGATGCTACCCATTTTCCCTGGCAGCCAGTCCCCAGGAGCCTGGCTTTCAACTCCCCAGGCTACTAGTTTTCAAACCAGGAATGTGGGGTTGCTCCTAGCAACCCACTGGGCCTACCTACCATTTTCCTTCTCCAGGACAAATAACTCCTGTGCAGCAAAGGTCACCATATGCCCATTGTCTCCTTGCAATCTCGTATTATTCTTACAGAGAGAATTCAGCCTAAATGTGGAAGTCCAATTTAGCTTGGGTTCAGCTGCCTTCTAAGCTCAGGAGCAAAACCCCTGTGGAAATAATGATATAAGTGGCAGTTTTGCCCAAAGAACAGGTCCATTTATTGCTTTTTTTTTTACTTGGTTAACCTTGTTTTCTGAAGCAGAATCAACAGCATCAGCCCTAGACTTGTCCTGTGATTGACCAGTTATAACTTCATAAAAGCATCCAGATTGCGGTTCATTCACAGGGTTTATCTAAAAAAGAGCATTATATAGAAAGCTGCTTTCCCTCCCTGCCCCCAGGTGAGACTATTGATCCATCTTAGCACACCACTGTCTACACCTGTTAGCACTAACTCTGCAGGGTCTCAAACTGAGGACATTTCTTATCCCCTCCTTCCCTATACTTTTTAAACTAGAGAAGCTAGGGTTTGAAAAGGAGACCTTTTTCGTGCATTGTGGATCCTTGTCAAGAGCTCTGCACTGCTTTCAGGATCAGACTTCAGTAGACCACAAGCTTACCATGAGTCAACAGTGTGATGCAGCAGCAGCAGCAGCAAAAAAAAGCTAATATTCTAGGCTGCATCAACAGAAGTATAATGTCCAGATCAAGGGAAGTAATAGTACCACTTTTGGAATACTATGTCCAATTCCAGGTACCACAATTTAAGAAGGGTGTTGACAAGCTGGAACATGTGCAGAGGAGGGCGACCAAGATGATCAAGGGTCTGGAAACCAAACCTTATGAACAATGGTCGAGGGAGTTGGGTATATTTAGCCTGGAAAAGAAGAGATTGAGAGGAGATATGAGAGCCATCTTCAAGTATTGAAAGGGCTGTCACATGGAAGAGGGCACAAGCTTGTTATCTCCTTCTCGGGGGGGGGGGGGGGACGGGGGGCGGGGTAGGACCCAAACCAATGGCTTCAAGTTACAAGAAAGGATGACCTTGGCCAAGTCACTGTCTAACCTCCAGTTTTTCTCACCTCAATGTATAAAACAGGGGATATAATACTGGGTTAACATACAGATTTCTTCTTGCTAATCTATTTTAAATGGTTGTTGCAAGGATTGCTCAGACCACAAAAGGCACTTTGAATTAGAGAAGATTCAAGACAATCAGGTGTCTGAAGCAGAAAATGCAAATAATGTGTCCCTTTAGGGGAGGTAGCAAAATAATGACAAATCCCCTTTTCGTATTCCAAAATCTAACTGCGCGTGATGGGTGGCTTTGCCCAGCCTAAGGCAAGATAAATACACACACAGAGAGAGTGGACATTTTAAATCACTACATGAATGCAAAAATAATAAAAATTTAAGGATTGCAATCCTTACTCCTCAATAATGAGAAAAGATTTAACATCCCTCTCTACATGCACTCCAAAAATAACATTTGTCAAACAGAACAAAAACATGAAAACTAAGACACTTAATTTGGCTGCTTTACTTCAGCAACAAGGATTTGAGCTTTCTGTTTGCACAAATGGGCAAGGGGAGGATAAATACAACTTTCTGGATCCCTGCAAGAAGAAAAATGGACCTCGTGGCATAAGTATGAAATTGTGGGATCCTCTTTATATAATTCCCACCCCCCAATGCAAAAGCCTTTTACGCTGGAATGTATCTTCACTTTTACCTTGGGTTCCAGACACTTCAGGTTACAGACGTTTCAGGTTACAGACTCCGCTAACCCAGAAATAGTAACTCGGGTTAAGAACTTTGCTTCAGGATGAGAACAGAAATCACGCGGCAGCAGCGGGAGGCCCCATTATCTAAAGTGGCACCTCAGGTTAAGAACAGTTTCAGGTTAAGAACGGACCTCCAGAACGAATTAAGTTCTTAACCCGAGGTACCACTGTAGTTGTTTATTTCATAGACTCATAGAATTGCACAGTTGGAAGGAACCCTGAGAGTCACCTATTTAAGCCCCTATGGTGATCAAGGGTCTGGAAGTCAAGCCTTATGTGGAATGGTTGAAGGAGCTGGGTATGTTTAGCCTGAAAAGAAGAAGAAGAGGAGGAGGAGGAGGAGGAGGAGGAGGAGGAGGAGGAGGAGGAGGAGGAGGAGGAGGAGTTTGGATTTGATATTCCACGTTATCACTACCTGCAAGTGGAGGAGTGGGGAAGCGAACCCGGTTCACCAGATTACGAGTCTGCCACACTACCACACTACTACACCACACTGGCTCTCAGAAAAGAGAGGAGATTTGATAGCCATCTTCAAATATCTAGAGGGCTGGTACATAGAAGTTGGAGCAAGCATGTGTTCTCTTGCCCTGGAGGGTAGGACCCAAACCAATTGATCCAAATGAGAAGAAAGGAGATTCTGGCTAAATATGAGGAAGAACTTTCTGGTGGTAAGAGCTGTTTGACAGTGGAACGGTCTCCTCAGGAGGTTGCAGACTCTCCTTCCTAGGAGGTTTCAAAGCAGAGGTTGGGTGGCCATCTCTCATGGATGCTTTAGTTGAGATTCCTGCATTTCAGGGGGATTGGACAAGATGATATTCTTGATGCCTTCCAACTCTATAATTCTATGATTCCATGAAATGCAGTAAAGATCCCCATTTAAAGCATCACTGGGGAGTCTAGGCATGAGGGAGAAATTTGATTCAATGAACATCTTGGACCAGACACTGCCTCTCAGCCTAACCTACCTCACAGGGGTGTTGTGAGGATAAATAAAATGTTCATGAAGAGGAACCAGATAGCCCACCTTGAGTTCCCTGGAGAAAAGGGTGTGAGACAAATGCAATAAATAAATGAAATAAATAAGATTGAAAAGTGAATTTATCTAATTCACACCCTTCCTCTGAAAGCTGCAATGCATATTTTGTGTGCTATTTTCACTAATGCATGTAAGTTTATGCACACTTGAATACAACGTGTGCAATTGTACACATTGCTGGGGTGGAAAGCTTCTCTGCAAAATTCAGAGATGTGCAAATTTCGAAGGATGACTTGAGTTTTGATTTGCATATTCTTTCAGAAGGTGTGGGCTAGGTGGGTTCGGTTTTAAATGTGAGCTTGGCCAAAATTCTCTCCCATCTGTAGCCTGCAATTTAATTCATTGTTCAGTCTTAAGAGTTGCCTGTGGACTGAGATTTCCCCCACACTTGGACTCTCAGACAATAGCAAAGCAAGTCAAATGCTCCCTCTGCAGGAAATGGCAGGGCAATGAATTTCTTTCCTTTTTTAATGCTAGAAAGCCACTTACTTTCTGCTTTGATGTGGCAAGTAACAGAAATACCTAATTGCCGACTCTGGCTTTTTGATTGCCAGGTATCTGATTTACTAAGTTATTTATTAGGGGCCTTTTCATCTTCCTGCCTGCAACTCTAATGGACTTGCTGGAGAGCAGAGTCGTTTTGCAAAGTGTTTTGCTTACATCTAGTACAGAAGTGAGGAAGCAGTGGCCCTGTAGACCAGGGTTTCCTGAAATAGGGTCTCTAGCTGTTTTTGGACTACAACTCCCATCATCCCTAGCTAGCAGGACCAATGACCAGGGAGGATGGCAGTCCAAAAACAGCTGGAGACCCAAGTTCGGGAAACCCTGCTCTAGACATTGCTGGACTACACCTCCCATCAGCCTCAGCCACTAGCATGGCGAATGATGAGGCATGATGGGAATTGGAGGCTGGCAACATCTGGAGGGCCACATGTTCCCTATCCCTGATCTACTAACTCCACCACATACTATATAATCTTCCATGTATATGGGGTGCCCTATGACCCGATTCTCTTATATTCATTGAGTGCAGCCCATGACCCAATCTATGACCCAGTATCAGAAGCTGTATTCCTCTAAGTATCAGTTGAACTCATATCCTGCTTGTGGGCTCCTCATAAGTCTGTCTGGCAACTGTGTTGACAGCATGCTGGATTAAATGCAAGGTTTTTCCTTTGTCCTTAAATTCCCCAGTAATTTTACAAGCAGAGCAGATACAGATGGACAGCAGAGCACGGCTGTATGGTGGCAGTGAGAGTGCTTGCAGTGGTGGCTGTTATTGTTGTTGTTGTTTAATCATTTAGTCGTGTATGTCTCTTCGTGACCCCATGGACCAGAGCACGCCAGGCTCTTCTGTCTTCCACTGCCTCCTGCAGTTTGGTCAAACTCATGCTGGTAGCTATGAGAACACTATCCAACCATCTTGTCCTCTGTCATCTCCTTCTCCTTGTGCCCACCATCTTTCCCAAAATCAGGGTCTTTTCCAGGGAGTCTTCTCTTCTCATGAGGTGGCCCAAGTATTGGAGCCTCAGCTTCAGAACCTGTCCTTCCAGTGAGCACTCAGGGCTGATTTCCTTCAGAATGGATAGGTTTGATCTTATTGCAGTCCATGGGACTCTCAAGAGTCTCCTCCAGCACCATAATTCAAAAGCATCAATTCTTTGGCAATCAGCCTTCTTTATGGTCCAGCTTTCACTTCCATACATCACTACTGGGAAAACCATAGCTTTTACTATACAGACCTTTGTTGGCAAGGTGATGTCTCTACTTTTTAAGGTGCTGTCTAGGTTTGTCATTGCTTTTCTCCCAAGAAGCAGGCGTCTTTTAATTTCGTGGCTGCTGTCACCATCTGCAGTGATCATGGAGCCCAAGAAAGTGAAATCTCTCACTGCCTCCATTTCTTCCCCTTCTATTTGCCATGAGGTGATGGGACCAGTGGCCATTATCTTTGTTTTTTTTTGATGTTAAGCTTCAGACCATATTTTGCACTCTTCTCTTTCACCCTCAATAAAAGGTTCTTTAATTCCTCCTCACTTTCTGCCATCAAGGTTGTGTCATCTGCATATCTGAGGTTGTTGATATTTCTTCCGGCAATCTTAATTCCGGCTAGGGATTCATCCAGCCCAGCCTTTCGCATGATGAATTCTGCATATAAGTTAAATAAGCAGGGAGACAATATACAGCCTTGTCGTACTCCTTTCCCAATTTTGAACCAATCAGTTGTTCCATGTCCAGTTCTAACTGTAGCTTCTTGTCCCACATAGAGATTTCTCAGGAGACAGATGAGGTGATCAGGCACTCCCATTTCTTTAAGAATGAAGCAGAAGTAGATGTCTTTCTGGAACTCTCTAGCTTTCTCCATAATCCAGCGCATGTTTGCAATTTGGTCTCTGATTCCTCTGCCTCTTCTAAATCCAGCTTGCACTTCTGGGAGTTCTCGGTCCACATACTGCTTGAGCCTTCCTTGTAGAATTTTAAGCATAACCTTGCTAGCGTGTGAAATGAGTGCAATTGTGCGGTAGTTGGAGCATTCTTTGGCACTGCCCTT
The DNA here is from genome assembly GCF_964188315.1 of Podarcis muralis. Lineage (NCBI taxonomy): Eukaryota > Metazoa > Chordata > Lepidosauria > Squamata > Lacertidae > Podarcis > Podarcis muralis. Next base: position 7,017,936 of record NC_135663.1, read on the forward strand.
CTTTGGGATTGGGATGTAGACTGATCTTGCAGTGGTGGCTACCATCTTCATTTTCCCAGAATGCTTCTGGAGCATGTTACAGAGGATTTCTGCGAAAATAAAAAACATGGTGGCTGCTGCAGGCACTTTGCTAAGCACTTTTCTTATCAGCACTAGAGTAAGTGACGCCACCTAATTATTTGGGGGGGGGGGTTAGGCGATGCCGGCAGTTGGCACCATTTGGAGTGGGCTGTCTGGGCCCCTGCATTTGCCCCAACCAACATGTGAGGTGCTGATGTTGGTGCTGGGTAGCCTCTAATTCTCTCCTCCTTCAAATCTGTGTGCAAGAATAACACCAGGGACCCTCCTTTTTGGCAATTCTAGTCCAGTTCTTTTGTCTCAATTTCTTTGCCTCAAATGAAATGTAACTCTTTCCACAAACTAAAAGCAGAAATTGTCATGGGGCATTAACTCTGGTGCTTTCAAAAGCTTACATTACACACTGAGCAAAATCAATTACGATTAAGCTCTATCGTAATTGAGGGAGTCTTGTATTTTTCATAATAATGATTCCTTACTTCTGCTTTATTTACGTTCAAAAGCAAAATGAGCACTTTCTTCCCCAATATATATTGGTTGTGCTTCTGCTAGGGGAGGGCCACAGAGCCTTGGGGTCAGAAGTGGGTCTCAGGTAGGGATGGGAGAATCTTTCAACTTCGGTTTCTCTCTTCCTCATTTTTCCAACCTCAAGTTCAGTTCTCCACATTGTCCACATCAGTTTCTGATTTTTTCAAAGTCCTCATGAAAAATTATCAGAATTTAATTGTGAACTTCTAATGTATACTTGCCGATCAGAAGGTGGGCGGTTCAAATCCCTGCGACGGGGTGAGGTCCCGTTGCTCGGTCCCTGCTCCTGCCAACCTAGCAGTTCGAAAGCACACCAAAAAGTGCAAGTAGATAAATAGGTACCGCTCCGGCAGGAAGGTAAACGGCGTTTCCATGTGCTGCTCTGGTTCTCCAGAAGCGCCTCAGTCATGCTGGCCACATGACCCGGAAGCTGTATGCCGGCTCCCTCAGCCAATAAAGCGAGATGAGCACCGCAACCCCAGAGTTGGCCACGACTGGACCTAATGGTCAGGGGTCCCTTTACCTTTACCTAACCTAGTGACCATCACAATATTGAAGGAATTTATGCCTATGTGAGATACTTTAAAATGTGGCCTCAGCACCCTTCAGCAGGTATTCCACCACGTTGCTTAAAGGTGTGTTCCTGTAGCCTGTAGGAGTGCTCCCCTTCCCATCTGAACCGGATAGTGGCGGCTCAGACAACTTCAAATGATTGTAAAGTTTTAACAAGCTACAACTTCAACAAGCACATACAAAAGAATAAGCAACACATACGAAAGCATTGGATTATAATGGCCTCTTCGCTTGGGGTGTCTGGAGAGGGGCAGTACTTCTGGTGGACAACATGTCTTGCTCCTTCTAAGGCACTTTGTCCACCTTTGGTTCCCACCCTGCACTCAGCTCTCTCCTAGGAGCTGTCAGGGATTCTTTCGTTGTGTTGCCTGCCTTGCAGAGGGTTGGTCTAGATGACCCTTGGGGTCCCTTCCAACTCTACAATTAGAGGATTCTAGGAAAAGCTTCAACAGTCACACTGGGTGCTCCAGAGCAAAGCATCCCACAAAAATGGTGAAAAACAAACTTCACATTTCAAGAAATTTTAGTCGTGATAGAGCAGGGGTGGGGGGGGGGCATAGCTGGATAATTTCACCCACTGTGCTATCTTGCAATCTTCTTGTCCTCTAAACGCCTTCTCCAATTTGTCTCAGATCTCCCAGGAATTCCTCCTCGCCCCCTTTATATAAGCACAGGCCTGCAAACCTTTAGGCACGCTGGTTTAGTGTTGTTGACACTGTGATTTGGCAGGGCCGGGGTGAAAGAAGTTAGGTTTTGTTGGAAAACAAATGGATATTTTTCTCAAACGTTTATTGTGCATGGCTTTGCGGGGGATAACAACAGCACGATCTGGGTGCAGGGAAGAAAGTTTGCTGAGAAATTGCCTCCATCATTTGCTAACGGTGGCTCCAGACTGTCAGTATTTTGTGGCAGAGATTCAAGTGCATTCTGGGAAATTCTGGTTTGTACAATTGAAGTGGGTCGAAGCACACACAAAAAAACCCACATTTAAAAAGAAACAGACTTTGTAGAGCAATAGAAAAGTAAAGGGGGAATGTGACATGAAGAAATGATTAATAAGGCTTATAATCCACTTTTACAAAGAGACAGACCTTTTGGGAAAGTAATGAGGAAATGCACTGAAAAATACAGAGTGATTGAGGAGAAGACTTATAAATGGCCTGCAAACAAATCAGAACAAATGCTCAATAAAGACTTGATATAATCTAACCTCCATGGATACTGTGTGCAAGTAAATCAAGATTAATGCCCAATAAAAGTTTCTATTCTGCCAAGCGATTAAGAACAAATCTTTTCATAATAGTTAGTTGATGGTCTCTGATTTTAAATTTGATGCATTTCTATTATGTATACAGATATCATTGTAAACTGCTTTGATGTTTTTAAACTATGGCGACAGCTGATTTTTAACAAATAAAAATAATAGGATGGCTGTATGAGCCCTGAGCCAGGTCCCCCTCCTCAGCCCCACTCCCTTAACCCCATTTAAGAGAAGTCTCCTAATTAGAAAAACAGCAAACCAGGAATTTATCTGAAACAGCCAAAAAATAAAATAAATAAAAATCCATCAGCTCAGCACTTAACCTTGCCAACTCCTCTCATTAAAACGTGGCTTATGATAGCACTTTCAGATAATCAGGTGCATCTGAAATGTCATTTGGAGAGAATGAAGAGCTTTTTCTGCAAATGCTGTAAATATATGGTTAATTACAAATTAATGAGTACTTCTTTTTTTTTTTTTGTGCTGATCAAAATAGCACTGAGATCACAGCCAAGGGTGTTGATGGATTAATTGGCTCTCACTGTTGTGCTTTTTTCACTGCGGACAAAATGTATCAAACTCCTGTTAAGGCAGCTGACAGCACAATCTTGTGCATGTCTATCTGCTGAGAAGTAAATCTCACTGTGTTAAATGGGAGTTGCTCATGTGTAAATGGGTATAGCACGAGTGGCTCAAGGGCAATATCCACCCTTAAGCAAATCTCTCTCTCTCTCTCTCTCTCTCTCTCTCTCTCTCTCTCTCTCCCTCCCTCCCTCCCTCTCGCTCTGTGTGTGTGGTAATAATATACAGTGGACCCCCCAGATACGAATTAAATTTGTTCCGGGGGTCCGTCCACAACCCAAAAAGTCCACAGGCAGAGGCACTGCTTCTGCGCACGTGCGCAGCATGATTGAGCGCTTCTGCGCACACGTGCGGCGCTTAGAACACTTCTGCGCATGCATGCACGGTGAAACCCGGAAGTATACACTTCTGGGTTTGCTGCGTTCATAACCCGAAAGTTACGTATCCAGAGTGGTACATAACTAGAGGGTCCACTGTATCACATCTCACTCGCTGGATCATCACCTTGTCATGGTGAGTGGGCTTGGACATTCCTATGACCCTTGTGAGCGAAGGCGTCGGGAATCTCGTACTCCCAGCAGGGTCACCCAAGGCAGTAAGGTCAAAGGGGAAGAGCTAGACAAAGAATGATCCAAGAAGTCCTCAACGGTAGAAGAGGCGGATGATAACAAGCGGTATGTTACAACGGCTGTGAAGGAAGATGAAGGCTGCAGCAGATAAGAATCTACCAGTCATTGTGATACTCATGCCATCGGAATAGAGCCTTACTGTGAAGACTGTGTGTTGGTCAGTGTGCACTGGTCTACACACATAAAACAAATCCAGGCACAGGCGTCTTCCAAAAACCCATCCCAAGCCCCCAAAGTCCCATGGCGATTGGCAATTGGTGGAAACCCTCACCATGATCAACTCCCACCCGGAAACCTATGTTCCCACTGAGGAAGGACGTGTAGATCCAGAATTGGCCTCCACAGTCACTTACGAACCCGCTGTTAAAACCGTGTTTATGGAAGACAATCTTACTCGACTACGAGTGATTGCCAAGGAAGAAGAAGAAGAAGAAGAAGAAGAAGAAGAAGAAGAAGAAGAAGAAGAAGAAGAAGAAGATATCACATGAAGCCCCTTGATCTATCAAATCTATCCACAGCTGTCAACTTTTCCCTTTTCTTGCGAGGAATCCTATTCAAAATAAAGGAATTTCCCCTTTTAAAAGGGAAACGTTGACAGCTATGCATCTATCACTCTGACCACATATACCAATGGCTCCATCCATCATTAGCATCTGGCCATCAGAGAGTTGCCCATGAGGAAATTTGGAAGCTGAGGGAGGAAGGCTCCCTTCCTCCCTCAGCTTTGTTAAAACCAGCCTGCCCCACAGTAACCCTGCATATGCAGCACAAATTAACAAGGGCACAGCTGTTCCCATGAGATCAAAAGATCCGAATTCTGAATCAGAAAAGTAGATCATTTTAATAGTACCTACAAAGCACTAAGGCTGTTTAAGCACTTCTCTTCACATTACAGGGGAGAACTTTCGGAAGGGGAGCTTTTTAAGTGAAATGTGGGATGGCCCATTCATTTCAGCTCCAGTTCAGGTGCTCTTTCTAAGCAACTAGGGAGCAATCCATTTCCATTGTCTTTCAAAAGCTTTGTTCCTGCTTTTAAAACTGGTGGTTTTCTCTACACCTCCTGATGAGCGGAGGCTTCCTGCTGTCTGAGAGACTTGGAGAATGAATTAATCCTGTTTGTGCTGGTAAGTCAATTAAAATTGTCTTGGCCGAAAAAAGCCTTTGGTGAAAAAAAGCTCCGGTGTAGAGTACTGGAAAGTGTAGTTTAGAAGAAAATGCTTGGCTTCAAAGGTCAGCCATCATGTGAAAATTCATGTGTATAGGTATGTACTAGGGATTCTGGCATAACAATTGAGCTATTTTTATGGATAACGGGCAAAAGAGACACTGCCATACGTCCAGATTTCCCCAGATATTTTAAACGATTTATGCCCAGATGCTACTGCCATCCGGGAAATTCCAGACATATGGCAACCCTAGACTCCCCACATTTTACAACTAATTAAAACCCCTATATCTCCTTCCATCCACAGCCAACCCAACAGCTCCTCCTGTCCACCTGTCAATCGCCTGACATCATAGTGACACCAGGCAATGCTTCCCTTTGAAGCCCCAATTGTTGGGACTTCAGAGTGAAACGTGGGGTTTTCAAACTGCCATCGAAAAGCATCCTTTCAGGAGGATACCTAAAAAGAGCTTTCAAGGATCAGTGGGAATTTGAAGGAGATGGTAGCTTGCCAACCGCACCTGTAATAAGGTTTAATGGAGGGGAGCGCTTCACAGAACAGCTTGCCTCTCTCCGTTGCAGGCATTTTTAAGGATGGGGCAGGCTCTTCTCCAAGCGGCTTGCTAACCCACAGGGTGAAAGCCTCCCCATCCTTCCATTAAACCTCACTGTGGGCATGTTTGATGGAGAGGGGCAGGTGCTTCACACCTCCTGTTCCCCAGTCTGTTGAACAGCTTGCCGGGACGGTTCCGCATGCTGCCAAAAGACAGCTACACTAAATGCAGAGTGTGACGACATCTTACATTCCTATGCATATAGGAGGAAACACTTCTCCCATCGCTAATGGGATTTCTGTCAGGAGCTTGTCCTACACTCGAGTAGGACCCTGGCAGAGACACATGCCCGACTGGCATGTTCCCTCTCTCCTGGCCAATTGTCCGGGAGCTTCAAAAACTTTCTTCTGCCCGAACATCACAGCGACCGATGCTATCAGACACCGGCACACTTAGGAATCTGCAGAGTCTGCGCAGTTTGCGTGACAGACCTCAGCAACTCAGCATTTTTGCTAATCTACTTTATTTACATATAAACACACATGGAGCACTGCAACATGGCTCCCTCCCTCTCTAGCATCAGACAGCAAAGAGAAAAAAACAAAGGACAATAGTCCCACTTCATGGAACACAGTAACACAAACATCCTGTCTCTGTCACTTCCCACTCTGTGGAGTCAAAACATATACCATCATGTGAAAGACAACAATCCCATGACTGCAATCCAGGAATTCTAACACTTTCTACCTCCACTTTTAAATGATTCCATATTCTAGCATCCTCTGGGACCAGGAAGTGGTGGCTTTTTGTAATGCTCATTTCTGTACCCCACTGGCACCCCCTGAATTATTGTGCACATGGGTAGGCAGATGGTACATTCATGGAATGCCACTTGTGAATAACTATGAGTGTACAGTGCAAGTATTTGTGTACACGGGTACACTAACTGTACATGTGTTTGATGTAATGTGTGGAACAGTCTACAGCCGTTGCAGCTGCCAGCATTTTCTTCACATTTTGAGAGGGGGGAAAGAGCAGAGAAGTCCCACTCTACCCTAATAAAAAAATATAATCGATAAGGTAAAGGTAAAGGTACCCCTGCCCGTACAGGCCAGTCTTGACAGACTCTAGGGTTGTGCGCCCATCTCACTCAAGAGGCCAGGGGCCAGCGCTGTCCGCAGACACTTCTGGGTCACGTGGCCAGCGTGACATCGCTGCTCTGGCGAGCCAGAGCCGCACACGGAAACGCTGTTTACCTTCCCGCTAGTAAGCGGTCCCTATTTATCTACTTGCACCCGGGGGTGCTTTCGAACTGCTAGGTTGGCAGGCGCTGGGACCGAACAACGGGAGCGCACCCCGCCGCGGGGATTCGAACTGCCGACCTTTCGATCGGCAAGCCCTAGGCGCTGAGGCTTTTACCCACAGCGCCACCAGCGTCCCTTTAATATAATCGATAGTACTAGGCAAAAAAACCAACAGCTCTCTGCTAGAATCCAACCACTCAATATAATGTTCCCCTTAAAAAGACTTTAAGATAGCTGCAGGTCAATAAAGAGTGTGTATTCTCTGGTCTAGTCTAAGGCGGGCTGCAAGAAACCTTAGTCCTCAGTATCCTTTTATTCCAAAGGGCAGTGTGACATGGCATGAATAGAATGTAATGAGTTGGAACAATTTGCCAGAGGAAATTCTAGTGGTCCATGAGGAAGACTGAAGATTGGAGCTCTCTTTAGCTCAGCGAAAAGTTCTCTGTTGGTTGGAGTCAGTGAGTTTTGATGGGGGAACAAGGTTTGGACACCACACCCCACAAGCCAACTGCAGCAAAACTAAAAGCATTTTCTGTTTGTTGTTCAAATCTATGGCACTAATTGTAGCTCTGGCAGAACTGCAAAACACACCAAAAAACACACACCCTGGAAGCTGGTTTTGAAGGTTTGGGGATATTTTGCAGTCCTCAACCAATCAAGGGAAATCTTAGCGCAGGATGAGCTTCTCTACAGTGTTGCAATTCATGTGATTATATGTGGGGTTTGGGGGTGGCTCTTTTAAGGTCACATGGCGTGTGGGAGGGGTCACAGAGAATATATAAAGGGAGTCTGCATAATCACTATCAGTTGGGCATCATTCACTTGTTTGCACCCAAGCTCAAGAAACTTCCCTAAGGGGAAGCAGGAAGACTGAGGGATGCTCACAATTTTGTGGAGCAGGCAACTTCAGGCCTGGATCCAAAATATGGCCCTCCAGATCTCACTGCCTGGACGTTAGGATTCTCCCCAAACCACACCCTTCACTCCCCCTCTGCTAGTGTTTTTAACTGGCTGGAATGTATCTCTGAATGGGGGGGGGGGGCTTTTGCATGCTCAGGTGGAAAGATGTCTTTAACAGGGATGTAGTAAAAACAAAAAAAAAATCCTTCCAGTAGCACCTTAAAGACCAACTAAGTTAGTTCTTGGTATGAGCTTTCGTGTGCATGCACACTTCTTCAGATGCCTTCAGATGGTATCTGAAGAAGTGTGCATGCACACGAAAGCTCATACCAAGAACTAACTTAGTTGGTCTTTAAGGTGCTACTGGAAGGAATTTTTTTTGTCTTGACTATGGCAGACCAACACGGCTACCTATCTGTAACAGGGATGTAGTAAAGCATTGTCTTCTGTTCCATACCGTATTTGTTGCATGTAACACTGTATCCATTCTGCTGAATATCATCTTCTGCAAAACAAAAAAAAAAAAAACCCACCACCCACACCTACATTAGCCATCCCACTGTCCTCTGTTGCAAAATTTCATAAGTTACATGATTTGCATAATTAATTACATATTTTAGCCATTGTGGATAGTAGCCATTGGTAGCTTTAACCTCCATGAACAACAACAATAGTTTCAGGTCAGGTAAGATGACTAGGAATGGTTTCTGAACTTTTGGATATTCCTCCCATTTAGCTTATGGAGTTCAAATCTCCTCTTTTGCTCCCCCTGATCCATAATTCCAGCTCCTTCTTTGCTGAGTTGTCACCAAATTTTTCCTGAAGTAAAATTTCAAGGCATATTTGGAGGTTCCTATTCAAGCCAAAAAAAATATTATTATTCTACAAAAAAGCAAAGAGAACTTTGATAGGACGAGCCAAGCGAAAAGGAGGAGCGTTCCAAAATGATATCAACTCAAAATTAATACCCATTGAAATGCCAGGGCAGGCATCTGCTATCAATGCATAACAAAAAGGGACTGCCAGCTTTGTTGACATGCAAGGGCAAATAGTGGTCTGAAGCTGACTGGCAAGAATTGCATTTCCTTGGCAAATGACTGCACTGTGTACACATGATTAAGCTTCCAGCTTGAAATAATAAACCACGCTGAGTGGACATTTTTATTATTGCCAAAATCGGGGATTAATAGATTCTGAATGAAGTTGTAGCTAAATGCAAATGGCTTGGGGTCAGAAGATTGAAGGGTTGAAAGCTTCAGGGATTTCGCCGGCGAATTTTGCTGAAGCAAAGGTAATTTTTTTGCAAGTCAAGAGTGTGTACAAAAGAGCACAAACACAGCCAATTTATACTACATGAATAAATTCAGTACACATTCCTCATGCATAGATTTTTTTTAATGCTTTATTTGCCATAATTGCATCCATACATCCAAGGCATATCATTTTCTATATATCAAAATTATCAAAATAAAACTCAAACAGAGAAATGTGAAAACAAAAAAAAATTCCTTCCAGTAGCACCTTAAAGACCAACTAAGTTAGTTCTTGGTATGAGCTTTCGTGTGCATGAACACTTCTTCAGATACACATTGAAATGTGTGTATCTGAAGAAGTGTGCATGCACACGAAAGCTCATACCAAGAACTAACTTAGTTGGTCTTTAAGGTGCTACTGGAAGGAATTTTTTTTGTTTTGACTATGGCAGACCAACACAGCTACCTATCTGTAACTAGAGAAATGTGAGTCTTCAAATCATAAGTTTGGTACATAGTTTGACTTCCCATCCTTTTAAACATCTTTTCACTCTAATAAACCTGTTGCCTTAAGTTATCAACGTATTAATAATAAACTAATAATATACATCTGTGTAAACAGATCTTATTCTTACCCTTATATCCTTAATTATTTACAGAGCTTACTCAAACGCTGTAACCGAATTCAAATTGCAAAACTTATTTTTTTAGAGGTCCCCAATAATCCTCATGCATAGAAATGCATTTTCGAATTCTAGAAATACCACCAGGGACAATTGAAGTATGTGACTGGGCTATAGCTCAATCCATTGCTCGCCATGCCATCACCTGTCCAGTTTTCCGTTCCTCTGTTATGTTGCCCTGACTAGAATGCTAGATATATTCAGTAGTTTTGCATTTTCAGACCTTGCTAGTAACTGTAGACTCATGACAACCATTGGCGCATTCTGTGTCAGATGCCTTGGTCCCTCGAGCTCAGTCTACGCGGACCGGGTGGTGCTGTGGTCTAAACCACTGAGCCTCTTGGGCTTGCTGATCAGAAGGTTGGCGGTTTGAATCTGCACAATGGAGTGAGCTCCTGTTGCTCTGTCCCAGCAGTTTCAAAGCACACCAGTGCAAATAGATAAATAGGTACCGCTGCAACGGGAAGGTAAACGGTGTTTCCGTGTGCTGCTCTGGTTTCTGTCATGGTGTTCAGTTGCACAAGAAGCGGTTTAGTCATGCTGCCCACATGACCCGGAAAGCTGTCTGTGGACAAACGCCAGCTCCCTCGGCCTGAAAGCGAGATGAGCGCTGCAACCTCATTGTCACCATTGACTGGACTTAACAATCCAGCGGTCCTTTACCTTTACTTTTACTTTTACCTACACGGATTGGGAGCACACTGGCACCTTCAGATAGGGGGCATTGGCCACCCTAGTTGGAGAAGACGGGGACTGAACCTGGGATCTTCTGCAAACAAAGCGTCTGCTCTGCCACTGAGCTACAGCCCCCAGAAATATCAAACTTATTTAAAATCAGATCATTGATCCACCTAGTTCAATACATGCCCTCCATTTGAAGGACCGGTGTACACTCCCTGGTCACTCCCAGGTTGTATGTGTTCAAGTGTGGTAGCTGCTTCTCACTGTAATCGGTACCAACCATGTGTGACGTTAACATAGAGTGCTGAAGACTACCCAATCAGAACCCAGGGGGGTGGAGTCAGAGGGACTATAAAACCAGCTCTGGGAGGGGCAAAGGGAGGAGTTCGTTGGGAGTTGGGTGGTTGGTTGGAGTGGGAGTGAATTGGGATAGAGTCTGTGGGCAGGTTGAGTTAGTGTAGTGAAATAAGCTGAGTCAGGAACAGTTAGGAGCTAGGAAGACAAGTAAATATCTGAGAGGTGGTTTAGTGAGTGAGAGCAGGTAGCAGAAGTTATAGGTCTGGATAGGCACCCCATGATTGTAATTGACCGATACCGTTTATGAAACCACATGCTTGTTAAACTGCAGTAAATAAACAGAAGTTTATGTTCTAATTTAACCCTGACTGGACTCAGTATTGTACCAGGTAGGGCCTGGGTGGTGGCAGCGAGAAATAAAGAGGTGGCACAGGGATCAGTAGACCGTGAAACGTCTGGGGACCCTGTGTGATCGCCACACCATGCAACAGCCACCTCACCACATCCTAGATACAAGGAAGCAAAGGATAACATCATGTCCCATCTGCAACTAGCCATGCCTCCAGGGAGAGGTTAATCCCCTTAATTTGAGAGTCACTGACCTCTGACAAAAATAACCATGCAGTTGTAGTGATTTTAACAGTGCCTCTGTAAATCCAAATTTGGTAGGAAGAGAATCTCCAGGTGGAGAGGGAGAAATCTTCTCCCTGTCTCTGTCATCATAATTGACTTGGCTGCAGATTAGATAAACTAACTTTGACAACATATTATTGTTTTCAGCTCTTGGCTGAATACATGTTTATTTGCTCTCCCGCTGCTCTTGTGAGAATCACAATCTGCTTTCAATAGCATCCTTTGTGTGGTGCCTTTTTGCTACCCTATTTTATTTTAAATAGATTGCTAAGGAGAAAGAAAGCCTTGTGCCATGTGCTCCATTATCTCTGCACATAAATCAAAATAAACAACAATGGTGAATTAATTCAGCCACATGAGGCCTTTCAGTTCAAAGCGGAGATAGGAGGTTGGGGTGTATAGGAATGTTAGCCAGGAATCTTGAAGGCTTCTTTGCACAACCAGCTCAGTTTGTGTTGATCTCAGAAAAGAGCCAACCCAGGCTGACTTCTCATTGTTTTGGCCCAGAGTAAGGATGGGGAATAAATACAATTCAGCTTGCACTTAAAGGCAAATCTATCAAATTTACATTTTCTGAAACAATAGGTGAAGCAAAACGTAAATTATCCTTTGAAATTTACACTTTTCCACATTTTGCAATGCAGTTCTCCAGCCAACTAATCTGTGCATAGATTAGGGTAAAGAGTGCATATAAATCAATACCATAGCCAAAATAATATACAAAATGCATTATGTACTACAAAATTGCAAATGCAAAAGTGCATATCAGGAGAAATTAACACCCAATGCTGATGAGAATTCATGAGGTCTTAAAAAAGAAAAGAAAAAGAAAACTGATGCAGACATGCAGAGAGCGGGATTTAAGACTGGGAAGATGAGAAACTGAGAGAAACTGAAATTTACAGATATGCCCACCCTAGCTCAGAGTAAGGCAATTGTGACACAGAACTGCTGAGGTTCCAAAAGCAAGCAGGGTGTGTAGTGGAGTGGCCGAAACCATGTTAGATGCTACTCATGTCCTGACAATTGCTCCTGCACAAACACGATGCTAATGAACCCTGGTTCCAACACAGGGATGTGAAACCTTGTCAATCAGGCACCACTGCTTAATTTGGGGACTCCTGCTTAATTCCTAAAAGGTGCCAGGTGCTATTGTAGATACAAAAGGCTTCCTGCTACAGACAGTCACCTTCCACAAGTTGGAAATTGACTGAAATTGGGGGGAGAGAAGAGGGAGTGTGTTCATTTCCATATTCACCCACACATGAGTTAGTTAGTACTTTAAACCTAGCACCAGAAGAAGGCTAGAGTTTCTTCAGGTTTCACATGATGGGAGTGACTAGGGATGTATGAAGGCATCGTTTTCCCTTCCACTTTGCAGTCATCGCACGCAACACTGTTTCCATTCCACTGCAGTTTGTCTTCTGCCAAAACCTATATTATTCATCTCCCATAAATTCCATTGCCGTTATGTTATTTCTCTCCACTCATTTCAGTGCAAAGGAAATGCAATGCAAATGGAAAAGTGGGGGACCATAATCAATAATGCCTTGTTTGTGAATGGAGAGCATTAATAACAGTGCATAAGTAGAGATCAGCCATTTTTGCTCCTATTTCCATTGGAATTTTCTGACACTTATTTCACTTATTTTAAGATGTGGTAAGACATTTCCAATGTATTTTGAGGGGCACTTCTTATTCTACTGAGGGGGGGCCTGGCCTTCTGCTCCCAAGGCCCAACCCGATGGAACCACTATCCTAAATGACATTTGAGAAGGGGTGGGTTTTGTCTAAAATTATGAGCTGATGGGGCTTGTGGATTTCAGAAAAAGTTCCCCCTACTCTTTTCCTCCTACAATTCAACCACAGATCTACAATGGAAATTTCATTAAAGTCTCATATGCAGTCTTGTGACTTTTTTGTATGTCCGCTGACATTGCCTAAACGAAGCCCTCTGTCAACGCTACACAAACCAATTTTAGAGTCCTTGCAACTTAGCCAAAGAAACAGAATACTTTACTGCATTTTCTGCCCATAATTCAGACCCTTTTATAGGTTTCAGCAGGATGATTGGTATACCAGTAAATTCACAAAGGCGAAGCATCTGGAAATTTTAATAAGCTGAACCCCAAGCATCTGATACCATAAATTCTTTTTATTTATAAAAGCCCTAGAATTAGTAAATGCTTTCTAGCTATGAGTCACATTCATTTCCCTTTCACTGGCAGGACGACTCATCAATTCTGTAGCACATATTACATTTACTAGCACTCAAGTCTCATATATATATATATATATATATATATATATATATATATATATCCAGTACATTTTTTTTAATCTTTTACCCAATTGTTTGAATCTGATATAATATTATGAACTTTTGGAATGTACAAGGCAATAAGAACCCAAGGCTTTGGTTATCCACTGCATTGAATGAAAGGAAGACTGCAATGAAGTCATCAACTGGATGAAGCTGTCGAAAGGGATTCCAAAATCAATGGGGAAGTGGGAAAAGAGAAAGTTCATTGGCACTGAAAAGGGGGAATGGAAATCCATGAATATGTATAAGCTAAGAAATCAATTGAATGCCATGGAAGGACAAATTACATTGCCCAATATCTCAAAACGGTACAAGGTCAGCATGGAGCCCTAAATATAGTTTCATCAGTAATCAGGGGGCAATATGGGCTTCTAGAGGCAGAGATTAATTTAAGTGTACTCCCAGAACATGTTATTGTTCCATCAGGATTGCAATCCATCCTGAAAAGGCAGTTTACCTAATTCCCAAGCATTAGAACTGCCTATCCACAGGACCTCTGACTCGCTGGGATTCAGCTTCAGTTTATTAGCCCACACCCAGTCCATCCCTGCCTCTAGACACCCGTCCAACACTTCTGATTCAATGAATTGGAAAGGCAGAGCTGGGTGTCACCAGCATCATGATGACATTGTGCTTCCAATCCTCTGATGATACCTTCCAGTGGCTTCACAGAGATGACAAACAGCATGGAGACAGGATGTAGGCCTGTGAAACCACATTGTATAAATGTCATATGGCCAAGGAGAAGTCCCCCTTTGCCACCTTCTGGAAATAGCCCTGCACATAGGAGTGGAACCCCCATGTGCACCTTCAACCCCCAGTCCACAGAGGCAAGTCAAAGAGATACCATCTTCAATGGTTTCAGAAGCCACTGAGAGATCTAAGAGGGCAGGTCATCAATCAGGATGACTAACGTCATTTCAGTGCCCAAACAGGTTGAAATGGTTCTAGATCAGGTTCAGGAAACCTTTGGCCTTCTAGGCAGTGTTTCCCAACCGGTGTTCCGCGGCACACTAGTGTGCCGCGAGACGTTGCCTGGTGTGCCGCGGGAAAAATTAAAAAATTGGAAAGATATCTGGAGAGGCGGCCTTCAGGCGAGTTTTAATTTTAATTTTCCTTCTCCCACTTAATGCCCCACGCTCGCCCGAGCAGCTTGCAGTCCTCGGTAACCACGGCGACCCGAGGGAGGGGAGGGAACAGGGAAGTCGAGGGCGGCAGCGAGCCGCGATGACGTCAGTGGGCTGCGCCGCCTTGCCCTGGCACGCTGTGAGAGCCCCGGCTAGTGGCGCGAGCTTCGGAATAAGTGGGATCCGCGTGCGCGAGACCGAGATCGCGGGTAAGGAGCTCAGCCCTGGGCAGGAGGAAGCGGGGCCGCGCGTGCGGGCCACATCCCCACAGAGAGCGAGCCTCCCCCGGCCCACCACTCCGGGCAGGTCCACTCGCATGAGGGGGCGGCGATGGCGACGGCCGGCAGCTTGCCTGCAATGCCATCCCTCGAGCCCGGAGGCTACCAGATGCGAGTCCTCTTTCCCACCCTGCTCGGGAGTCCAGAGCACTTGGTCGCATTCAGGATCTAGAGTGGGGAAGCGGGGCTTGTGTCTGGGCTGGACACATTGGGCTGCCTGTGCCGCTCGACCTGCGGGGAGAAATCAGGGTGGGAGTCACGACCGTGAGGCAGGGCTGCCAAGTGTGGCAGAAGAGGACACGGCCGTCGCACCTGTCCTTAGGTAGGAGCTTCTTCCGTGTCGACCTGCTGCCCTAAAGTCTTGGCTTTTTTCTTGGCTTTTTGGCGGTTGGCACAGAAGGAAGGCAAGGGGGAGGGGAAAAAATTGAAACTTACACTTTCGTGCGTCCCTCCCGGCGTGACACTGCGCGCTGACGTCACGGGGCTGTAATGGTGGTGTGCCTCGAGATTTTTTTCATGAAACAAGTGTGCCTTTGCCCAAAAAAGGTTGGGAAACACTAGAGATAAACTAGAGATAAACTGAACTAGAATCTGAACTATAAATCCCATCATCCCTGGCCATTGGGCATGCTTCCTGGGGATGACAGGAGTTGTAGTTCAGTAACTTCTGGAGGACCAAAGTTCCCCCACACCTGGTCAAGGTAATACACTTCTTCCAAGTATGCTGCCCTGAACCCACGATCAGCTTCTCAAGCACTTCTACGTTAAGGCATTGCAGATGATGGTATTCCTTGCATCTTGTGTCAAGATGTATTGCAGTGTTATGGACAGAGGATTTCATTTGGCACCCCCTTTTAGAAAAGTAGTACAAAACTCACAGATGAATATACAGATTGGAACCTAAATAGCAATCTTCTCCAAAGATTGTTCTGTGAATCTGGAACAGAAATAATAATAATAATAATAATAATAATAATAATAGTAATAATAATAATAATTGTACCCTGCCCTTCCCGGCCAGAGCTGGGCTCAGTGAGGCTAACATCATGGAGTTTCAAACTGGGAAACAAGGGGTATGCATTAGCAAACCAAGTTTCTTATTAATGACAGAGATCATAAGAATTTTTAAGGGGCAAATCTATGGCGAAGAGTTCCAAAGAGGTAGACTGACACTTAGGTAGGCTTCTAAGCAGCAACATTCCCTGGTTTTTTCTCTCACACACCTTCCCAAAGAGGAGGTCAGAACTTTCCCACATTCACTCCACTTAAGTACCGACAGTCAGCAGAGAATTCCCAGAAGATCCTTGAAGGCACAGAGGATTTGCATGTGGATGGTTGCCAAAGATGAGTTCCAAAGAGTGGAAGTTAAGCAAGACTTGAAAACTCCCAGCTTGGGCTCCTGAAATCTAGGACGAAGAAGACATCATGGGAAGGGATGTTTGCTGTTGCTGCGTTTGGCAGCAATCAGCTTCCAGTCACCACTGCTACAAGACTTGAGTCATACTCCAGCCACCTGCGTCAGACCCAACAGTCTTCTTCCTTTGTTGACAGGCAACACAGGGCTTAAACCAGGAATCCTGAAGGAGATGTGTGAGTTCCTTTCTCAATGCACCATTTTGAAAATTCATAGAATCCTAAAGTGGTCATGCCTGGTGGATTCCCCCCCCACACACCTTTTCCCTTCCCTTGTTCTGTCATATCCCACATTGCCCCTTTGTCCATAGCCTGCTGATCTGGTTTTAATCATTCACCTGTCCACAGGAGTGGATCTGCCTGTTTCAATCCCATGCCAGCTGCAGCAGCGTCCAATCATAAATCCATTCCACATTGTTTTCTGCATATTTTTGTGTGAAAAACCTGTCCCCAAATTGCAGTTAAACTGGATGATCCCCTAATATTGTGGGAGAGACACAGCTTAGCAGAAGGGCATCCACTTTTCATGCAGTAAGTTCTTGGTTCAATTCCTGGCGTCTCCAAGCAGGGCTAGGAATGACCCTTATCTGGAAACTCAGAGAACTACTGAGCTGTCTGATAGGGCTCGTTCACACCCCCATTTGCCCCACTATTTCCCCCTGGGAAAACCTGTGATTTACCGCTGAAATGGATCAGATGGTTTTCCACACATTGCTGTTTGTTCTGATTCGGTAGTAAAGAATGTTTTCCAGGGAAAGCTGTGGGACAAATGCAAAACCACTGGACTCATGCCTAGAAAGTATGGAACAAGTGGGAAACTGCTCAGATATGTGTTTTCTAGGCATGGAACCAGCAAAAATGTGGACAAGCCCTTAGTCTAGGCAATACTGAGCTACAGTGGTACCTCGGGTTACATACGCTTCAGGTTACAGACTCCGCTAACCCAGAAATAGTACCTTGGGTTAAGAACTTTGCTTCAGGATGAGAACAGAAATCGTGCTCCGGCGGTGCGACGGCAGCAGCGGGAGGCCCCATTAGCTAAAGTGGTGCTTCAGGTTAAGAACAGACCTCCAGAACGAATTAAGTTCTTAACCCAAGTTACCACTGTACATGGATTCATATGAGCCAACTACTAGGGGCCGAGCTCCCTTCGGCCCCCCAATAAAATATTGAAGGGGGCTGGGTCCCCCCAAAGTTGATGGGCATTGCTATCCAAATAGTGTGTGCAAGTGCCACATCATGTGAATGGTTATAGCCATCTTCAAATAACTCACGGGCTGTCACATGGAAGAGAGAACAAGCTTGTTTTCTCCTGTTCTAGAGGGTAGGACTTGAACCAAAGGCTTCAAGTTACAAGGAAGGAGATTCCGACTCAACATCACAAAGAACTTTCTGACAGTAAGAGCTGTTCAGCCGTGGAATGGACTCCCTTGGGTGATTGTGGACTCTCCTTCCTTGGGGGTTCATAAGCAAAGATTGGGTGGCCATCTGTCATGGATGCTTTAGCTGAGATTCCTGGTTGCACTAGATGACCCTTAGGGTCCTTTCTAACACTACAATTCTCTGATTCTCTAATGCTTTAGCAGAGTTTCCTGCATTGCAGGAAGTTGGACTAGATGACCCTTGGAATCCCTTCCAACTTTGCAATTCTATGAATCTATGTGGGATGGGGCTTACCTCGGAGCGTCTCCACCCCCATCGTTCTGCCCAGACGCTGAGGTCCAGCACCGAGGGCCTTCTGGTGGTTCCCTCACTGCGAGAAGCCAAGTTACAGGGAACCAGGCAGAGGGCCTTCTCAGTAGTGGCACCCACCCTGTGTAACACTCTCCCACCAGATATCAAAGAACAACTACCAGACTTTTAGACATCTGAAGGCAGCCCTGTTTAGGGAAGCTTTTAATGTTTAACAGACCACTGCATTTTAATACTTTGTTGGAAGCCGCCCAGAGTGGCTGGGGAAACCCAACCAGATGGGTGGGGTATAAATAATAAATTCTATTCTATTCTATTCTGTTCTGTTCTGTTCTATTTTATTCTATTCTACCTGCCCCCTCCCCAATATTTTATTTAAGTTGGCCCCCCTGCATGGATCGGTGATCTAATAAGTCAGTTTCATTTGTTCCTAATACAGTGGTACCCCGCAAGACGAATGCCTCGCAAGACGGAAAACCCGCAAGACGAAAGGGTTTTCTGTTTTGGAGGCGCTTCGCAAGACGAATTTCCCTATGGGCTTGCATCGCAAGACGAAAGCCCATAGGGAAATGCTGGCGGTCGGGAGCAAAGACTTTCGCCCACAGCCGGCCTTCAGAAGAGGACCTCTTCTGAAGGCCGGCGGGGGGCAAAAGTCTTTGCTCCCCCCCGCCTGCCTTCCCCCCGCCTGCCCCGGCGATCTTAAAATGCTGGCGGGCGGGAGCGAAGCGTTCGCTGCTGACCCCCAGCATTTTAAAATCTCCCCCTGTCCCGGGGAGATTTTAAAATGCTGGGGGTCGGGAGCGAAGCGTTCGTGTCCCGGGGAGATTTAAAAATGCTGGGGGTCGGCAGCGCTTCGCTCCCGACCCCCAGCATTTTAAAACGCTGTTCCGAAGCGGGGAGGGGGGGCGGGGACACCTGCCCCAGCCGCCCCACTTCGGAACGCTGTTCCGAAGCGGGGAGGGGGGGCAGGAAGACCTGCCCCAGCCGCCCCACTTCGGAACGCTGTTCCGAAGCGGGGAGGGGGGGCGGGGACACCTGCCCCAGCCGCCCCACTTCGGAACGCTGTTCCGAAGCGGGGAGGGGGGGGCGGGAAGACCTGCCCCAGCCGCCCCACTTCGGAACGCTGTTCCGAAGCGGGGCGGGGGGCGGGAACACCTTCTGAAGGCGGGCAGGGGGCGAAAGTCTTTGTCCCCCCTGCCTGCCTTCCCAGGGGCTTTTAAATCTCCCCGGACAGCGGAGAAGTCCTCCGCTCTCCCGGGGCGATTTTAAAATGCCGCCCGCCAGCATTTTAAGATCGCCCGGACAGCGAAGAAGTCCTCCGCTGTCCCAGGGTTTTTTAAAATGCTGGGGGTGGGAAGAAAAGCCCTTGTCCCCCCCCCAGCCTTCAGAAGAGGTCCGGGGACAGACTGTCCCCGGACCTGGTCTGAAGGCGGTTTCCCTAGGAACGCATTAATTGATTTTCAATGCATTCCTATGGGAAACCGTGCATCGCAAGACGAAAAAACCGCAAGACGAAGAGACTTGCGGAACGAATTAATTTCGTCTTGCGAGGCACCACTGTATGTGCATTATTAAGGCACTTCCTTATAAAATAGTTTGTACACATTTCTGTCTAAAATATTAAGTTTGAGTATGCATTTTAAAATTCAGAGAAGTGTGCAATCCAATTGATAAGCACTATCTGATCTGCGTATATGTATCTGGGGACTGCAGATTAGGCCAGTTTCCCTTTAAAATGTGGACAAAATTGCCCTCCATCCCTGTCTGCCCATAAACTTGCAAAGACTTGGCCCTATCCATCTTTGTCGCCCAACTCCCTGGATCCTTGCAAAAACTTGGAGATGGGAGCATCTGATGCTAGCCAGCCATCGCCTGCAATATTCTCAACTTGATTTTTGTATCTACTCTATGCAGAGGCTAAAAAAGATATCAATAAACTCAATCGACTCCTCTCTCGCTTTCTCTTTTTGGCACCACTTTTAGTAACTGACCTTTCAGCCATCCAGGATAATCAGTTCTGCAATGTGATTGTGCAAAAGTGATTTTTCTCCCTTGCTTGAAACTTGCTCCCCGTTAAATGTCATCACGCGTCCTTGAATTATGGAGAATGCTAAACAGTATCCACTAAAAGCACATGCAGAATGGAACGTGTCTTGTTATATTTAGGTAGTTAATGGAAGGAGGGAACGATAAGGACTTACAGTCCAATTTAGAGCAATTTAAATTAATCCCCCACCCCATGAACTAATATTAACTTGGAAGTGGTTTTAATTTCCTTGAAGCAATTAAAATACTGGATGCGGGAGTCATAAAAATGCATGGTTCAAAATAATTCCTCGTTGCTTCTGGAGAGATGAAAACAAAGTTATCAACCCTCAGATTCCTTCTCTCCCCCGCCCCCAAGTACCAAATGTTAGCAGTTAGGTGTGTACCACAAACCACAAAGGATGCTGTGTAGTGGAGACTCTTGCACTAGGGCTATTGGGACATAGCCCTGTGAATGAGAATATCACACAAATTTTTAAAAGCTGCCCCCCCCCCGAAAAGGAAATCTTAAAGCCACAACTCTTTTCTGATGCACAGACCTTTTATACTCCCATTTGAGCTCCTGCATACATTCGAGTCCGTCTTCTGTTCCCTCATATCTCTGCACCTCTCAGCCAATCCTAATATAAAAGTGGCTGGGGAAACCCAGTCAGATGGACTGGGTTATAGCTATTGCAAAGAGATCCCTCCCATGTGTCTCTAGACAGAAAACCCATGTAAAATATGAATATAAGGATGACTGCCAATTTTTCAGCCCCAAATGTGCAGGTTCCCACTCCTTCCTATTGCAGTGAGGGTAATCCAGGGAGATTACATTGCCTGGGGAGGACTGAGGTACTTCCCGTGCTATCAGAATCATACATCTGTTCTGAGCATGCTCAGAGCTGTTTCCTTGAAGGCCGAACCCACAAAACATATTTCATTCAAGTAAATGTGATGCAAGAATGTTTGTCTAGAAAACACAGTAGGTGGGGGAGTCCTCTGGCATCTTAAGAGGAGAGTTACAGAGCAATTATATGCATGTCTACTCAGAAGTAAGTCTTCCTTGGGACTTATTCCCAGGTAAATGTGCATAGATCACAGAGTATGAAAGAAGGATCATGTGTGTTAGGGAAATTGATGAAGCCAATGTAGATTGATGACGGCATTGCAGGATGCTTCTTCAATGTTGAGAGGATATAATTTGTGAATGAAGAAGATTGGTGTCCCTAAGCATACACAAAGTGCCTTTTCCTCAGTCCTGCATAATTGCAATTCAGTGCCAGCCAGTGCCTACAATTGCTGTACTGAACCACCCATGTTTTCTATTCATGGTTACAGATTTTCACTTCATAACTGTCACTTAAAACATACATTATCCTTTTCAACGACAAAATGGTTGTTGCAAATGTGCTCAGCAGGAGAAAATCTCATTTCATTCCTGCAGTCATGCCAGTGTGCCAGATTGAGTTAAGCAAGTTTAAATTGTGAAACTCTGTACGTGTGCCATGTCACTGTTAATATATATATATATCAGCAGAATTGTCATTGCTGTTATTGCTGCTGTCATAATTTTGTTGTGAGGAATGAAGCAGCATAAATCATGGAATGTGGGGTTGCTTGCCAGTTCAAGTAGAGTGAAGCACATCATCATCTGGGACTAGAGTGGGGAAGTCTGTAAGACCACAGCGTCGAGGGTCAAAAATCGCCTAGCTGCCCCCTGGTCACAGATGGCAATTTACTTGTAGAATTTACATATATGAAGCAGCACTCCAAATTTGAAGAATAGTGGAGAGGTTACTTCTGGTGGGTAAGTGATCAGTTATACAGAGAAACCACTGTTTGCAAATTGACTCGATATAGCCAGGAAGGGTGTATCGCAAAATTGGCCTGCAATTTTTACCTTGATAGGAGCTGAAATTTCTGGATAACGTCAGCCGAGGAAACAATCGAAGAGTTGGCTATTTCATGCAAACTGGGAAATTATAGGCACGGAAAATTCAATACAGAGATGCCTATAAATGGTGCAGATTTGAATAATTTCCCTTCTTTGCAAAATTCATTTTGTAGTTGGTTACTCTTTTGTAGATTCCTGCCTCCCTCCACCTTGCAGAAACTCTCTACTCAATCCAGTGGTGTCTGGTGGCTGCTGGGACTGGTAGGGTGGATCTAAAGGAGCCCACCAGTAGGTGGCGCTGGAGTCAATGGCAGGCAGAGACAACTAATTCCCATTTTGTCTCCAACCTCCTCCCAGCAGAGTTCTAAAAGGGCAACACTGTCACTAAGGAAGAGGAAGGTGACCCACAGGACTCGATGTGACTTAGAAGATAAGCAAGTGGGAGCTGGCTAAGGATAGGCTGGATTTTGTGGGGAACTGTCCAGTTTGCCATAATGGATCAAGCTCATCCTTCCAGCCATCTCTCTGGCTTCTGAGATTATCTGGACAGGTGGAAAAGGGACGCGGGTGGCGCTGTGGGTTAAACCACAGAGCCTAGGACTTGCCGATCAGAAGGTCGGCGGTTCGAATCCCTGTGACGGGGTGAGCTCCCGTTGCTTGGTCCCTGCCCCTGCCAACCTAACAGTTCGAAAGCACACCAAAGTGCAAGTAGATAAATAGGTACCACTCTGGCGGGAAGGTAAACAGCGTTTCCGTGTGCTGCTCTGGTTCGCCAGAAGCGGCTTAGTCATGCTGGCCACATGACCCAGAAGCTGTCTGCGGAGAAACGCCGGCTGCCTCGGCCACTAAAGCGAGATGAGCGCCGCAACCCCAGAGTCGGTCACGACTGGACCTAATGGTCAGGGGTCCCTTTACCTTTACCTTATTTATCATATTATATTTATTTATTTATATCCTGCCTTTTTCTTAGGCCAGAACTCAATGAGGCTTACCGATAAAGTAGGAGGAAAAAGCTAGAAACACAGAGAAGATAGTAATTAAAAAGCAATTAAACATTAGAACAATATATAAAAAATTCTATTTAAAAATACAGATAACAACAGCAACAATAGAAATCACAGCAACAGTCCTTTCCAGGCATTTTCCAAACGTCTCTTGACCTAAAAAGTTCTTCACCTGCCAGTGGAAGGACAACAAGGAGGGAGTCCATCTAACTTCTCTAGGAAGAGAGTTCCAAAGTCTGGGAGCAACCACCGAGAAGGCCCTGATGTTTCCTTGATATTTCCCTGTTCATTTCTGCATTATATTTGAGGTTTCACATGATGTAAAAGCCAGTTCTGGAAATCTAGTAAAATCGAGTGAAAGCTTAGCGCTAATTTCTGTGTTAACTGGTTCCAGGAAAAAAAATCCTTTTGCAACACAATTTCCCTAGGAAAATTGTGCAAGTAAAGTGACAAAATATGGGACAGTATGCCAGTTTAAAGTCATTTCCTGCCATTTTCATAGAGGAACAGAAGCATGCATGTGTGGAAAGGTTAAAGGTGCAGGGACATTGTTCAGCGACATTCACTGCTGTGCCGCACCACACGCACTGGTGGGAATGAAATTTAGCAGGGCATGTTGATAAATTGGTCAGAAAGCTACAGTTCCATAATGCAACAAGGACTGCAATGAGAAAGAAATGTTAGAAAACAGGAGAGAAGCACTAAGTTATAATCAGGAAAACTAACACAATATTCCACATGATGGAATACACCCTGAGCGGTGGTGGCAGGAACCACGTACACAAGATACTTCCTGTGAAGGTGAAAATAGGCATCTAATTCTGTGCTGCTTCCTCAAAATGGTCCTTTCCCATGTTGTTGTTGCTGTTTAGTCGTTTAGTCGTGTCCGACTCTTCGTGACCCCATGGACCAGAGCACGCCAGGCACTCCTGTCTTCCACTGCCTCCCACAGTTTGGTCAGACTCATGTTTGTAGCTTCCAGAACACTGTCCAACCATCTCGTCCTCTGTCGTCCCCTTCTCCTTGTGCCCTCCATCTTTCCCAAAATCAGGGTCTTTTCCAGGGAGTCTTCTCTTCTCATGAGGTGGCCAAAGTATTGGAGCCTCAGCTTCAGGATCTGTCCTTCCAGTGAGCACTCAGGGCTGATTTCCTTCAGAATGGATAGGTTTGATCTTCTTGCAGTCCATGGGCCCATCCCATGTACATACTGTCAACTCCTTGCAAAAGGAAAATGCAGAGAAACACTCTGTTTGGCAGGACAGGGTGTCAGGCAGCTCTGAGCCTTGCAGCCAAAGTTTTTCTCTGCACATCTAAGCAAATATTTACGTCCAATTTTATCTATGTAGACTATTAGCCAAATGGACCACGAGTGACAGAAAGCACTTTGAAACCAAGCTGGGACGGACTCAGCTGCATCCCGAGAGATTGTTCAGGATTGTTTGTGCCTCCGGCGAAAAATAAAGCAAAACAACAAAGCCTCCAATGACAAACCTAATCTAGCAGCAAATTTTGAAACCTTCATGGTGCACAAGATCTGTATCGAAATTACTAGTAAGCAGAAGTACTGGCAGCACCCAGCACTGTCCCTGCAAGGCGTACAATGATGGCAGTTTGGTGTTCTTATTGTGGCCTCCAAGTTGGAATCTGTTTCCGTAAACTCAAGCCCCAAGGAGCTGAGCAAACTAGGAAATTTTGCAGAACTGCAGAGCGTTACGCGGTGTGAATTCATATCTCTACACCCCAGACGTAAGCTGGCACAGACCGACATCCCTCTCTACTCTGGAAGCGACGGGAACTGTACCTCTGGAAGGCTGCTCTAGAAACATACAATTTTCATCCTAAGATCCTTTGTAGCACATTGCAACAGTAGGTAGAGCCATAGGTGAAATACAAAAGCCTGAGGAGCTTACACCGGTTTACATTAAACTAGCATGTTGTTGATGTTTAGTCGTTCAGTTGTGTCCGACTCTTCATGACCCCCTGGACCAGAGCACACCAGGCACTCCTGTCTTCCACTGCCTCCCGCAGTTTGGTCAAACTCATGCTGGTAGCTTTGAGAACACTGTCCAACCATCTCGTACTCTGTCGTTCCCTTCTCCTTGTGCCCTCCATCTTTCCCAACATCAGGGTCTTTTCCAGGGAGCCTTCTCTTCTCATGAAGTGGCCAAATAATTGGAGCCTCAGCTTCAGGATATGTCCTTCCAGTGAACACTCAGGGCTGATTTCCTTCAGAATGGAGAGGTTTGATCTTCTTGCAGTCCATGGGACTCTCAAGAGTCTCCTCCAGCACCATAATTCAAAAGCATCAATTCTTCGGCGATCAGCCTTCTTTATGGTCCAGCTCTCACTTCCATACACCACTACTGGGAAAACCATAGCTTTAAATATACGGACCTTTGTTGGCAAGGTGATGTCTCTGCTTTTTAAGATGCTGTCTAGGTTTAAACTAGCATAGAACCATAGAATTGTAGACTTGGAAGGGACACCAAGGGTCATCTAGCCCAACCTCCTGCAGTGCAGGATTCTCAGCCAAAGCATCCATGACAGATGGCCATTGAATCTCTGCTTTAAAACCTCCAAGGAAGAAGAGTCCACTACCTCCCGAGGGAGACTGTTCCACCATCTCCCTTAGGAGGCGGTGGACTCTCCTTCCTTGAAGGTTTTTAAGCAGAGATTCACAGCTCGGTTCTTAATTGTATTTTTATTGGTATTTATCTGTGATATTTTTATGATGCTGCAAACCATTTAGAGCCTTCTTTGAAGTACGCCACGGTAAATAAACAGCCTCAATAAATAAGTGGTGAGTCATACAATTTGGATGCTTCTTCACACAAAACAATTAATAAATCCATAGCTGTACCGCAGTGATTTGTCTACAAGACGGTTGATAATAAGAAGGGCTTCATATAGATCAAGGAGAAACAGCTTCATCAAGTCTCTTGCACTAGGAAACTGACAGAGTTCAGCTGTAGTGAAGCAGGTCAGCTGTACTCAAGATGAAGCAAATACTTAAAATACCAAGGCGGGGGAGGGTTGACAGAGAGAGAGAGAGAGAGAGAGAGAGAGAGAGAGAGAGAGGAAAGAAAAAGAATGAATGAATGAATGAATGAATGCCAGGAGGAGGAGGACATTCTAATCTTCAAATAGGTTGAGCTTGAGAAAACAATTCTACCCTAGGAATGTCAGATGTCCCCTTTTTCTCTGAATGATTGATTTTTTAAATTTATTTTTTTAAAAAATATTTATATCCTGTTTTCTTGGAAAATTCAAGAATCGAAGGAGAGACAAAAAAGAGTTTCCTAAAGAAGAACATTAGAAAAGTAATGGAAGCAGTCACTGAAGCACTCTCAGATTATAGACAGGTGATTTTAGTATTCTCAGAGGCCACTATCTGGACAGAAGATAGCCAACATGGTGACCGCCAGCTGTTGTCGAACTACAACTCCCATCAGACGCAGCATGGCCAATGGTAAAAAAATGATGGAAGTTGTAGTACAACAACATTGGGAGGGCTCCGTGTTGGGTATCCCCAGTCTATATGGTGTCCCAAGCCCTGGCTGTATCTTTTCCTGCATGGTGCAAGTCAGGCTTCAGGATACAACGGGTGCCACTTAGCAACAAGGGTGCCATCATTATGGCATCGTACACACATGCAATATTATATCAAATCCAAAAGAGAGACAGCACATTAAAAGTCAGTGTGGTATATTACTTAAAGTGTTG
Organism: Podarcis muralis; assembly: GCF_964188315.1. Lineage (NCBI taxonomy): Eukaryota > Metazoa > Chordata > Lepidosauria > Squamata > Lacertidae > Podarcis > Podarcis muralis. The sequence continues at coordinate 7,044,539 of NC_135663.1, forward strand.
GACTGGGGTCCAAGAGACCCAGATTCAAATCCCCACTCAGCCATGAAGCTCCCTGGGTGATTTTGGGGCGGTCATTGTCTCTCTCTCTCTAATCTACCTCATAGGGTTGTTGTGTAGAGAAAATATGGAGAGGGGAAGCCATGTGTTCTGCGTTGAACTCTTTGGAGAAACGGTGGGATATAAATGTAATGACAAATGTGTGTATGTTTAAAAATGTGATGATCTTTACCTAATGACTGGAACTAGGGGATGATTTATTTATTTGAAAGAACTTATAAACCACTTCATATTTAAATTAATTCTAAGCAGTGTACAACCTATAAAAACAAAGAGGCATGAAAGTGTTTAAATACCACAACCTAAAACCAATAAAACAGCAGTATAAAAACACATAAAAGCAAATCAACCAAATTTCAAAAGACTCTTTTCCCCACGCTGGATTGCAGATTAACCCCTTTCCTTCCTTTGGGTTCTTCACGCTGATACGCCAGTCCAGGCTTCCCCAACATTAGACTACAACTCCCATCAGTCCGAAGCAATACAGTACAGCCATGTTGGCTGTGGCTGATGGGAGTTGTAGTCCAAAACAGATGGAGGGCACCAGGTTGACCAAGGCTGTTTGCTATGTTGCTATTGACATTGAGCAAGGAGTTGTCTCCCTTGATTTGCTAAGCTGCTTCAAAGAGAGAGGGGGGGCAGAGGGGGACTGGCACCTGAGGCGATGAGGTGGAAGGCAAGCAACTCTAGTTTTACTTTATATTTTAAAAATGCCACCCACCGATTCCAGACTTTTGAGCGAGGGTGAGTTCTGAAGTTGCTTCTTCAATAATTGGCTGCAGAGGTGCGGCAGCGCTTTGTTCCAGGGCAAGTTCTGTTTTGGTGTCTGAAACACCAGGGGTCCCCACAATTTGAGGTGGCGGGATGCCAACGGCCATTGTTAAGTGTACACAAACAATTCAGTCAGGGACCATCATCTTAGGCTGTGATCTTCTACAATCTTGTCTGATAGCATGTCCCATTTACTCAGACGTATGAGTAGATATGCATGGCATTCAAATGACAAGAAAGGAAATTCTGATTTAGTACAAAGGGCCTGTTGGAGGTGGGCTCTGTTCACCCTCTGTGTGGGCTCCATATGCACCGACACCCCAGATGCTCAACTCATCAGGGGAGCACAGCACTTGCCCTGGCCTGGGCCTGGCAACCCACGCTATGCCAGGGTTATAGATAGATAGATGATAGATAGATAGATGATAGATAGATAGATAGATAGATAGATAGATAGATAGATAGATATAGATAGATAGATATAGATAGATAGATGATAGATAGATAGATGATAGATAGATAGATGATGATAGATAGATAGATAGATGATAGATAGATAGATAGATAGATAGATAGATGATAGATAGATGATAGATAGGTAGGTAGATAGATATAGATGTGGGTGGCGCTGTGGGTTAAACCACTGTGCCGCTTGGGCTCGCCAATCGGAAGGTCGCAGTTCGAATCCCCATGATGGGGTGAGCTCCCGCTGTTTGGTCCCAGCTCCTGCCAACCTAGCAGTTCAAAAGCACACAGTGCAAGTAGATAAATAGGTACCGCTCTGACAGGAAGGTAAATGGCATTTCTGTGCACAGCTCTGGTTTCACCAGAAGCAGCTTAGTCATGCTGGCCACATGACCCGGAAAAACTGTCTGCAGAAGCGGACAAACGCCAGCTCCCTCAATCTGTTAAGCTAGATGAGCGCCGCAACCCCAGAGTCGTTCGCGACTGGACTTAATTGTCAGGGGTCCCTTTACCATATATATATATATATATATATATATATATATATATATATATGCATGCCGGGGGATGGGGAGCTATAAAGGAAACATGGTGGCAATTCTAACTCCAGTCTGCAAAGTTTACAGTTCTCATTCTCCCACTGTTTTTAATTCCAGTATATGAGAAAACCAAACAGTTTCAGGGAGAACACAGTCTGTGGTTTGCATTGCAGAGGGATTATCTGTATTTAATTCTTTAAAAAGGAAGGAAGATTCAAGGCAGGGAACTAAACAATACACATTTCCTCTCCCCATTCTGTAAATCTCTGTTTTAAACCTCATTTCAAAACTGCTTCTTGAAAGGCAGAAAGCAGATATAGATAGTGCCCAGATCCTCTACTATCCTGTCAACAGAGCATGAAATTTATGAGTGTTGGGCTGGAAAGGTCCCAGTTCTTATTTAAGAAATCCCTGGAGATAAAAAAATAAAAGATAAAGATAAAAAGAGCTGGCATAAAACAAGCGCTGGTTTACAATTAGTGCAGTGAAGTAGAACTGTTATTTACTTACCTATTAGTGCAGGCTGTCTGGATGCATATAAATGGGGGAAATATAAGTTAAGTGGTTAATGTGCATAGGCATTGAACATAAAATCATAGAATTAGAAGGGATCCCCAAGGGTCATCTAGACTAACCCCCTGCAATGCAGGGATAACAGCTAAAAAAGCCCTAGCGGATGGCAATGCAAACTCTGCTTAAAAGCCTCCAATGAATGAGAGCCCATCACCTTCCGAGGGAGTCGCTCCCACCACTGAACTGTCAGAAAGTTCTTCTTAATGTTTAGCCAGAATCTGATTTCTTGTAACTTGGGGTTTGGGTCCGACCCTCCAGAGCAGGAGAAAACAAGCTTGCTCCTTCTTCCATGGGACGGACCTTCAGATATTTGAAGATGGCTATCGTATCTCCTCTCAGTCTTCTCTTATCCAGGCTAAACATACCCAGCTCCTTCAACTGTTGCTCATAAGGCTTAGCTTCCAGAACTTTGATAATCTTGGTTGCCTTCCTCTGCACACATTCTTGGGTAGTCAATATCCTTCTTGAATTGTGGTCCCTAGGACTGGACACAGTGTTTCAGGCGTGGTCAGACTGAGGCAGACTAGAGTAGTACTATTGTTTCCCATGATCTGGACACCATACTCCTGTTGATGCAGCCTAGAATTGCATTATCTACTTTTGCTGTTGCATCACACTGTTGACTCATGTTAAACATGTGGTCTACAAAGGCCCTGAGATCCTTTTCACATGCATCACTGGCAAGCAAAGTGTTCCCCATCCCATATTTGTGCATATGGTTACTCTTGCTTGAGTGCAGAACCTTGCATTTGTCCCTATTGAATCCTCATCATCATCTCATATGTGTTTCTGTTCTGATTTTAGTTATAGCCCAACTCTTCAGTTTGTAATTGTCAATTGTTGATATAAAAACCTCAACTTGCCTGCCAGCTCTTCCCTTGCACAGCCTTCTTGTGTTCTATACAACATTAGCAGCACACCTTCTGCAATCTTCACATAGCTGCTAAATGTCAACAGCCTTGGAATTTGAAGCCTCTAGGATGCTACAAACATGCATCCATCTGGACCAGTTCACAATTGCCTACAAGCTCCCATTTCCCACTGCTCTGTAGGTAACACAAAGCAATTCATCCTACAACTCTGACAACAGCTACTGAGCAATGCCCAGACTTTGAAGAGAGGTGTGAAGCTGCTTGTGCATGTGAGCACATTCTCCAACATTTCCCCGATAAAAATAGAGACGTCCCATTCCATAATGATAATTTTACTATTTATACCCCACATATCTTAGTGGGTTGCCCCAGCCACTCTGGGCAGCTTCCAACATATATAAAAACATAATAAAACATTAAACATTAAACAAACTTCCCTATACAGAATTGCCTTCAGACGGCTCAGGGATCGGATAACTCACTGGAAAATAGGGACACTTGGAGGGTCAGGACGTCCCATTACATAATGATATTAATAATTTTATTATATGTACCCTGCCCTTCTGATTGGGTTACCCCAGCTACTCTAGACCACTTCCAACATATATAAAACAGAATAAAACATTAAACATTAAAAAAGATTCCCCATACAGGGCTGTCTTCTAAAGGTTGTAGTTACCTGTTTGGTTCGGGGGGTCACAAGACTCCACACCCCTTGATGAAAATAGAGATGTCCTAAGGAAAAGTGGGACATTCCGGGATCAAATCAGAAACTGGGACAGCTTCTGTCAATCCGGGATGGTCCCTGGAAAATAGGGTACACACACACACACACACACACACACACACACACACACTGAATCGAATCTATCTGCTAATGAGAACTATGTGATTGACATTAACCGCTTGCTTATTTCACTAACTTAATTAGGACTGTCTGATAAACACACAAAGAGAGATCCAGGTCTCTCTCACACACAATGGGGAAAAGACAGGCTTTGAGCTTGGATATTTAGCATGAGGACCTCTTGCACTAATGGTGCAATGCTACATTGAAGTACTTTCTGGCAAGAAGATGAGGTGAGCAGTGGCGTAGCGTGGGGGGTGCAGGGGGGGCCGGCCGCACCAGGCGCAACATCTGGGGTTAGGGCAAATCCACAGGTTAGGGGGCACAAATCCACGGGTTAGGGGGCGCAAATTACTTGCCTTGCCCCGGGTGCTGACAACCCACGCTACGCCGCTGGAGGTGAGGACAGATGTGGGGTAGCCTTTCAGCATCCCTAGGAGTGACAATGTCTACCATATCTCTAGTCTCCACATTTGTTGTTAGCATTGGGAGAGTGCCTTTCAGCCCTCTGGCGGCTGCAGGGAACGATCTGATCTCCGTGCTATTTAATATCTACATAGAGCCATCAGGAGCGGTCATTAGGAGTTATGCAGTGATATTATTAAGACAAATTGTAAACAACTTAAAGCATAAGGAGGATTGACATAAGCACGTGCAGCAAGAAATAATCAAAAGGGGATATCAAGGGGGAAATTAGTAAATAGGCTTCAATTGGATATGCAGTAAATAAGTAACCGCAGAAAGGAGGGGGAGGGAAGTCGCGGGAAATGCAGATTGATTTTGTAAAGATTTTGCCCTTTTTTGTTAAAACATTTGTAAAATGAAAAAATTAAAATTAAAAAAGGAGTTCTGGATAATGTGCCATCGGTTTGCCGATGACACTCAGGTCTGTTGCTCCATGACATCTAAATCAGGAGAGACAGTGTGGTCCCTGGACCATTGCTTGGGGCAATGGATGAGGAAAAACAGGGCAAGATCAAATCTGGGCAAGACAGAGGCACTGTGGGTGAGTAGTTCCTTTTCCCCAAAACATCATTTTTATTTGATTTTACAAATACAAAATTATAACAATCCAAATGCATATCCATTTATAGAGATTACTCTGAATCTCATAGCTTCCCCTCCCTGGGCCCTATTCTCAACATATATAATTGCATATTGTTCCACAATCCCTATTTTATATCAATCCATATTATCCATAAACTCCATTATTTGACCATTGACCCAAACCCCCAAAATGTATTTTATATAACTGACTTTTTTACCTTTATCCTCTGTATATCACATTTTGTTTGTTTTATTGCTATGGCTGGTGGCTGATGCAAATAAAGATTCATTCATGGTATTTGTTACATTACAAGTGAGATTAAAATTGAGATTAAAATCCTGCTAGTGTTTCCATCTGCTTGGATTGGTCTCCTAAATAACTTACAAATTTTTCCCATTCTTTTTTTAAAGCTTTTGTCCTCTTGGTTCCTGAGTTGTTTTCCAGTCAGCTTTGCCATTTCAACATAGTCCATCAGCTGGGTTTGTCATTCCTCTCTGGTAGGGACTTTGTCTTCTTTCCATCTCTGGGCTAGTAGCATCCAAGCAGCTGTTGTCCCATACATAAAAAGCCTTTTCTGATTTTTTGGGATGTTGGTACTTATAATTCCTAATAAAAAAACTTCTGGTTTTTGTGGTTTTTTAAAATAAAGGTTATTTTAAACATTGTGGTTGAGTAGTTCCTGTGTCTGAGAAATTGGTCAGCTGTCTAACCTGGATTGGGTTGTACTACCCCTGAAGAAGCAGGTTTGCAGTTTGGGGATGCTACTGGATGTAGCTCATAGCTGTCAGCTTTTCCCTTTTCTTGCGAGGAATCCTATTTGGAATAAGGGAATTTCCCTTTTAAAAAGGGAAAAGTTGACAGCTATGATTTAGCTTTGTCCTTGCAGGCTCTGGTACCCTCAGTAGCTGAAAGTGCATTTGACCATCTTACATTAAGGGGTGTACCAAACTATGTTTCTCCCCTATCCCCCATACAATCTACAACTGAAATAAATGCATGAAAATGACATGTGCTCCCTGATGGTAGCAGTGATTGCGTCTTGAGGCCCCAAGCCAGCCCCCAGTAAAAAAAACTACACACGGACACAGAATTAAGGTTGATGGGTAACATTAAGGCCACAACTTTATTGATTGCAAATTAAATGTGAGTGGTATTGGCATAGGCATTGGCTGGAGACTATAACTGACTACTGCCCCAGTTGACAGAGTCTATGTAGGTAAACCTATCGGGGCAGCAACATTAGGGTTTCGCCCGACAGAAGCTTACTGCGAGGTTCCTGTGATCCCGGCATGGCCCTAGCCCATCAAGAGGACTTCGGACGAGATCCCGGACCTCCACATTCCTTTAAGGGAATACCTTTTGATCATTGAGGGGCAGGTGATGGCCACAGGTCCCTTCCACACACAAAATTAAGCCAATGCCTAACCACCAAACCTGGAAAGTTGTGACGATTGTTAAGGGGGTAGGCAAAAAACCAAGTGGCCAGTGCCAATTTGCCAAATGGATAAAAATTCCTACCCGGCCCCTGTCCCAAGACAGGCGACTCACACAAAGTCCAAAGCAAGGCTGAGAACCTACACTAAGGGCGGGAGGGCGGGTGTTTAGCAGCACCAATCAAGTGCCTAGGGAACTCTTGCACTAATGCTTATATCATTCCTTAACCACCCCCACCCCTTTCCTGATTGGCTGTGACCCATGATGCCTATTTAGAGAAATGAAACTTAGACCTAGAAATGAAACCTATTTAGTCAGGGGTGTGTCTAGGGACCCAGTCACAAGAAGGACCACCTTCTGAGGATGATCCCGTTTGCATTTGCTTTGGAAGCTTCTTCCCTTAAAATTTTAGATCTCACGGAGATGGCAGATCTTCTTACTACAGAAGATCTGCAGAAGTGGCTCCATGATGGACTGTCCAAAAGGAGGGGATAAATTATGACCACTGGGGTCCCTTCCAACAGTACAATTTCACGATTCTATGAAATAATAAAGGCTTGGATCCAATGCCAGGCCTGTGTGGAGCTGACCACTGAAATTAAAAGGCATGTTTAACATATTCCCATTAATTTCAATGGCCTGCTAGGAACAGGATTTTGTTGGATGCAATCCAAAAGTCATGCATTCCTCAAATTCCATTTAACACATTCCTATTCACATCTGATTGCTAGGATATTTAATAGCAGCCTTTGCTCCAGACCTTGATGTGGGCATCAGTGTCCACTGTTAATGAAAACCAGTATGAGAAATGGCAGTTGCTTTTAAAAAGAAAAGAAAAAGAAAGAACAACAATAACTTTGTTTCTTAACTTGCATCCGTGTTTCTTTCTTGTACTCTTTTTCTTCATTGTAAGAGTTTAAAATAACATATAATAAAGTTGTCTGCCCCAGAGCCTTTTGACATCAGTTCTTGAAAATTTCCAATCCTGAGGAAGCAGGTTTGCAGTTTGGGGATGCTACTGGATGTAGCTCATAGCTGTCAGCTTTTCCCTTTTCTTGCGAGGAATCCTATTTGGAATAAGGGAATTTCCCTTTTAAAAAGGGAAAAGTTGACAGCTATGATTTAGCTTTGTCCTTGCAGGCTCTGGTACCCTCAGTAGCTGAAAGTGCATTTGACCATCTTACATTAAGGGGTGTACCAAACTATGTTTCTCCCCTATCCCCCATACAATCTACAACTGAAATAAATGCATGAAAATGACATGTGCTCCCTGATGGTAGCAGTGATTGCGTCTTGAGGCCCCAAGCCAGCCCCCAGTAAAAAAAACTACACACGGACACAGAATTAAGGTTGATGGGTAACATTAAGGCCACAACTTTATTGATTGCAAATTAAATGTGAGTGGTATTGGCATAGGCATTGGCTGGAGACTATAACTGACTACTGCCCCAGTTGACAGAGTCTATGTAGGTAAACCTATCGGGGCAGCAACATTAGGGTTTCGCCCGACAGAAGCTTACTGCGAGGTTCCTGTGATCCCGGCATGGCCCTAGCCCATCAAGAGGACTTCGGACGAGATCCCGGACCTCCACATTCCTTTAAGGGAATACCTTTTGATCATTGAGGGGCAGGTGATGGCCACAGGTCCCTTCCACACACAAAATTAAGCCAATGCCTAACCACCAAACCTGGAAAGTTGTGACGATTGTTAAGGGGGTAGGCAAAAAACCAAGTGGCCAGTGCCAATTTGCCAAATGGATAAAAATTCCTACCCGGCCCCTGTCCCAAGACAGGCGACTCACACAAAGTCCAAAGCAAGGCTGAGAACCTACACTAAGGGCGGGAGGGCGGGTGTTTAGCAGCACCAATCAAGTGCCTAGGGAACTCTTGCACTAATGCTTATATCATTCCTTAACCACCCCCACCCCTTTCCTGATTGGCTGTGACCCATGATGCCTATTTAGAGAAATGAAACTTAGACCTAGAAATGAAACCTATTTAGTCAGGGGTGTGTCTAGGGACCCAGTCACAAGAAGGACCACCTTCTGAGGATGATCCCGTTTGCATTTGCTTTGGAAGCTTCTTCCCTTAAAATTTTAGATCTCACGGAGATGGCAGATCTTCTTACTACAGAAGATCTGCAGAAGTGGCTCCATGATGGACTGTCCAAAAGGAGGGGATAAATTATGACCACTGGGGTCCCTTCCAACAGTACAATTTCACGATTCTATGAAATAATAAAGGCTTGGATCCAATGCCAGGCCTGTGTGGAGCTGACCACTGAAATTAAAAGGCATGTTTAACATATTCCCATTAATTTCAATGGCCTGCTAGGAACAGGATTTTGTTGGATGCAATCCAAAAGTCATGCATTCCTCAAATTCCATTTAACACATTCCTATTCACATCTGATTGCTAGGATATTTAATAGCAGCCTTTGCTCCAGACCTTGATGTGGGCATCAGTGTCCACTGTTAATGAAAACCAGTATGAGAAATGGCAGTTGCTTTTAAAAAGAAAAGAAAAAGAAAGAACAACAATAACTTTGTTTCTTAACTTGCATCCGTGTTTCTTTCTTGTACTCTTTTTCTTCATTGTAAGAGTTTAAAATAACATATAATAAAGTTGTCTGCCCCAGAGCCTTTTGACATCAGTTCTTGAAAATTTCCAATCCTGAGGATAGAATCTCATCTGTCCAAGGTCACAATGGCTGATATCTCAGAAGTTCATCAGCAACTGAACTATGCTGAATGTTATCCTTAGAAAATTCTTCTCACCAATTTCAGATTTCTTCTTGTGTCACAAGAACCTTGGGTTGTTTTTTTTAGATTCCATTTTGGTTTCCATTTTGAGTTCAAAGCAAAAGGCTTGGGGCCATGGAACACAAAGCTTCCCTAAAAGCAGAGGTCAGCCCCAAGAGCTTGGTGCTTCCTAGGAGAGCATGTCCGCTACATACTGGATCCAAATGAGCCAAATTCTGCATGGCACATGGTGAAAGTGGATAGAGAAATGCTTTTTATTACACTGGAACCCATGGGCATCTAGTGAAGATGAATGTTGGAAGATTCGTGACAGATAAAAGAAAGTACTACTTCACACAGCCCATAGTTAAAGGATGGAACTCAGAGTCCTTTTTGTTGGGGATAATTCCAATGGAAATTTCCAGGTGTCAAAAAAGGTTATTTATGTATGCCACTACTGAATTATGGTGCTGGAGGAGACTCTTAAGAGTCCCATGGACTGCAAGAAAATCAAACCTATCCATTCTGAAGGAAATCAGCGCTGAATGCTCACTGGAAGGACAGATCGTGAAGCTGAGGCTCCAATACTTTGGCCACCTCATGAGAAGAGAAGACTCCCTGGAAAAGACCCTGATGTTGGGAAAGATGGAGGGCACTAAGAGAAGGGGATGACAGAGGACAGGATGGTTAGACAGTGTTCTTGAAGCTACCAACCTGAGTTTGACCAAACTGCAGGGGGCAGTGGAAGACAGGAGTGCCTGGTGTGCTCTGGTCCATGGGGTCATGAAGAGGCTGACACGACTAAATGACTAAACAACAACAACACTGCAGCCCATGTTTTGTTAGCCCAAAAACAGAAAATGAGTGAGGTCCCAACTAAAGAAGAATGGCAACTTAAACTGATGGAATATGCACAACTTGCAGACCTAACATATAGAATAAGAAGATATAGTTTAAAGAAGACTGGAAAACGTTTATTGAATATGTAGGAGAAAACTGTGTACACTTGAAAACGTCGGCAGCATTAAGATAAATTCAACAGTGTAAATGTTGAATGATGGATGTAATAATGGAATACTGAATGGTCTAGTCTATGTAAAATATACAGGGATTTATGTTATGCAAATGAACCATGCAAAGAGAAGAAGGGAAGTCATTGATATTTTAAGGTTATTTAAATTGATACTTTAAATTGTAAAACTAACTTGGATGGCTTTGAAAGCGGGTTAGACAAATTCATGGAGGAGAGGGCTATTGTTGGCTACTAGCCAGAATGGCTATGCTTTGGCTCCACAGCTGGAGGAAGCAATGCTTCTGAATACCTCTTGCTGGAAGCTGCTGGAGAGGAGAGGGCTCTTGTGCTCACAGTCTGCTTACTGTTTGTCCACGTACATCTGGACGGCCACTGTGAGAACAGGATGCTAGACTAGATGGGCCATTGGCAACAAAGTGCCCTGATTAAACAAACAACTGTTTCCGTTAATATTTTGTTTGTGTCAGTCCATACATAGGCCAGATACTATTCAAAAAGATTTTAACAGCATGGGAGAAAATAATCAATTTTGCTCATCTCTGTAAAAGTTGCATTAAAAATAGGTTCTTTTTCCCCAACACTGCAGAGGCAGAGTCATTCATTATGTGGAATAGCAAAATCATCATCATCATCATCATCATCTGCCACCCATTACAGCAGAAGGAAGGCAATTAAATCTAGCTGTAGAAAAATATGCATTGACAAATCTGCATGAAGAACATAGAGCAAGTGGAAGAATATAGATTCAGGTAGGTAGCTGTGTTGGTCTGACGCAGTCAAAATATATATAAAAATAAAATAAAATAAATTGTCCAGTAGCACCTTAGAGACCAACTAAGTTTGTTCTTTTGTGTGCATGCACACTATATAGCCACTCATACAGCACAATTCATCACAATTCATCCTAATTTCCATTTTACATGCTCCCAAATATGGAAGCTGGTTGGGATAATCCATTTATTGTTAGAGCACCATAGATAATAATAATGATGATGATGAACACTGCCCCTTATTATTGTGTATAGGTAAGATCATGCAAACCAAAATTTGGGAGCTTGAGGCACCCAGCTGGGAAGATTTGAACAAAAAAAAAATCTATTATTTATCCTTAACCATAGCTTAAAGGAGAGAAAGGGAAACAAAAATATAGGAAATGACACTTCCTCTCCCTCTCCAGCATGGACTGATACTGTAGGATCATTTACACTTGCAGCAGTCTCCATGAATGTTGAAATTGCAACAGCGGGGATCATCTACCTAGTTTGTAACTTAAGGGTTAATTCTGTTAGTGTTAAAGTCTACCAGCCATAAGGGGGAAGGGTGGAGGTGTTCTTTAGCAACTAGCAGAGCAGCATGATTTTTACTGAGGTAGCACATGCTCTGATTTGCTGTCTGGTTTCTGAGGGAGCTTTCCCCCTACATGTTTAGTTGAATGCCTCCCTGCTATAAACAAGGCCTAAACTAAGAAAGCCCAAACATCTCTGTTCTGTTTTTCCTCAAATTATACAGGTGTTTGTTTTTTTGTTCAGTATCAAAGTGTTTTCAGGATTTCCTTTCTCATCAGCAGCCATCTCTAGGCCTTGCTTTGTATGCTCTCCATCCCCCAAGCTTGTGGAACAAGGCCTCACATAGCCTCTCAAAGACTTGGATTGCCTGGATTGTTACCTAGAACAACATGAGAAGAACTTGGTGGGCTACCTTTGCCTTCTCTGCCTTCTCTGTGAAGGCAAAATCCATTATGGGAGTGGATTTTGGGCTCTGTTCCAGATTACAAAAGTTGGGAGAAACCTTGAAGGTTAAAAGACCCTCCTGACTCAATGCACGGTCTGCAGTGCAAGATGCAACCATTGGTATCTGTCTACCCTCCTTGCTTAAATATATCCAGCAAAAGAGAGTCTCCTGGCTCCATTGAGGAACAGCTCTTAATGTCAGAGTTTCTCTTGTTGTTTTTCACTGAACTCTGCTTTCCTGCAATTTCCACCCATTGGAACGTATGGGGCTGCCTTGTACCGCGTCTCCGACAAAAGGACCAAGTCACCAGGAACCCAATTAAGAGTGATCTCCATATAAACATATGCATCAGCCTCATGCCAAGGACACTGAGTAATTACAAGCAAAGGCCGCTACGTGAACAACAACGCAACACTCCAAAGAGTACAGCACATGGAGACGGCAAAACAATTATCCAAACAATCCAGGACAGGATCTCCAAGGCTGAGCGTCATTCCATAGCTCGTCAGACACCAATTGGAGGATATACAAGGATGGCAGCTGTTAACCCTTGATTGCCTCAATTCTTCTTTCTGGGTTTTCTTCCTCTCAAGGAAAATCCTGCTGAAAACCTGTGAGATGCTCCTGAGAATCCAAGTACAGTGGTACCTCAGGTTAAGTACTTAATTTGTTCTGGAGGTCCATTCTTAACCTGAAACTGTTCTTAACCTGAAGCACCGCTTTAGCTAATGGGGCCTCCTGCTGCTGCCGTGCCACCAGAGCACGATTTCTGTTCTCATCCTGAAGCAAAGTACTTAACCCGAGGTGATATTTCTGGGTTAGCGGAGTCTGTAACCTGAAGTGTATGTAACCTGAAGCATATGTAACCTAAAGCGTATGTAACCTGAGGTACCACTGTATAGCCAAGACAGTTTCAAATCCAAACAGTTCAATAAAGGAGGATTGTTTTCAACACACATAGAGGAGGGGTGAACACATAAAAGCTGCTGGTCCTTCAGGCTCAGTATTGTTGACACTGACTGACAGCAGTTGTCCAGGACAACTGGACAACTAACTGACTTTTAGAAGACATCTGTAGGCAGACCTGTACTGGGAGGTTTTTAATGTTTGAGGTTTCTTGTGTTCTTTGTTGGAAGCAAGAAATCAGATGCTGCAATCAGATGCTCTGACATTGAGCTTCCCCAGAAGCAGTGGCGATGGCATCCTGATGCTCACACTTCTCAGCTTAGTGCGTTGGAAGCAACTACATTGCTGGATTGGGGCACCCAGGGCTGGCCTGCCCATAAGACTAGGTTAGGCAACCACCTCAGGTGGCAGGACCCCAGGGGTAGCAGATCCCAGGGTTGATCTTTCTCTCCCCCCCCCCCCAATATTGATCTTCACTCACCCCTTCTTCCCTAGGGGGGAGAAGGGCACTCCATTTTGGGGTACACCTCAGGTGTTGAAATGCATTGGGCCAGCCCTGGGAGCATTGGCTTATTTTCTGTTGCCCAGAGGGAATCGTTGTTTTCTCCTTTTCCCAAATAGAGATGCTTTTAAAGAAAAGCAATGTTTTAAAACGTTTATCAGTAGAATCAGCTGCGAGTAAATCGCTGCTTATTTTGGATCAAACTTCCTGTGGCTCACAGCCATGAGAAACAAATGACCGACATTTGATATGTTGTTATCACGTTGTCACTTCTTTTGCAGCTTAACCGAAAAGAAACTATTCCCCCCCCCCCCCAGTGCCTCTTCAAGAAGTTCTGGTCCGCTCCATCGTGCATTCCAGCTGCATTCATTTTCTTGCTGTGTATCAGTACAAAGTGTGTTAAAAGTCCTGGAATCATAGCATCGTAGAATTGGGAGAGACTCTTAATGCAGGAATAACAGCTAAAGCATCCCTGAAAGATGGCCGTCCAACCTCTGCTGAAAAACCTCCAATGAAGGAGAGTACTCTAAAACTAACAAGAAGCATTAGGCTTCTGTGCAAACACAATTCTAGAACACTAATTAGAAGGTTGCACATTTATCAACAGAATATTATGCTAAAGAACTATGCAAAATGTTGCCTGCCAGAGACTATTTTCCCCTTAAAATTGTGCACATAACCCATAGGACAAATAAAGGTTGGATTCACAGACTGGAAAAGGCAAGCGGGACCAACATCAAAATGTTGCAGCATGGAATATGCCTAGTCAGTGTTTCAGCCAGCTTTCCTTCTTTCAAGATCTTCTTCTTTGGTGATCACTCGTATTCGAGTAAGATTGTCTTTCATAAACATGGGTTTAACACTGAGTCTGTCAGTGACTGTGGAGGCCAATTCTGTTTTTTTATATATATATAATTTTTTTTATTAATTTTCCAACATAAATAAAAAACAATACAATAAACAATACATAAACACACAAACATATAAACACATATAATTTCACAACCTCTTTTTCATAAACCTTACTTCCCCGACTTCCCCATACCTCCCCCTTCTGCATCCCTATTTCAAAATTTCTTCAGCAACCCCTCACTTCAATTGACTGATTACTCATTTTCTCCCCCCCCTTTCTTCTATTACTTAATCAATTTACAGCTGTAATTCTATATTTTCTTAACCTTGACATTTTAGCACTCATCAATTTTACAACAATTCTTAAGGTAAACTTTAAATTTCTTCCAATCTTCATCCACCGTCTCTTTTCCTTGGTCTCGGATTCTGCCGGTCATCTCCGCCAATCCCATATCGTCAATCACTTTCGTCTGCCATTCTTCCAGCGTGGGTAGTTCTTGTGTCTTCCAATACTTTGCTAAGAGAATCCTTGCTGCTGTGGTAGCATACATAAAAAACGTCCTATCTTTTCTTGACACCAATTGGCCGACCATGCCCAGGAGAATTGGCCTCCACAGCCACAGCCTCCTGGGATGTGGAGGCCAATTCTGGATCCACACGTCCTTCCACAGTGGGGACATAGGTTTCCAGGCGGAAGTTGATCACGGTGTGGATTTGCCAAGCGTGTCTTCCTCTTAGCATGTTTCTCCCTTTCATCCTGAGATCGATTGTCTTCAAAGCCCATGTTCTCCAATTGGCTGTTCTCCAATTGGAGCACTCGAAGGCCAGTGTTCCCAGTTGTCGGTGTTTATACTACATTTTTTTAAAAATTTGCCATGAGAGAGTCTTTAAACCTCTTTTGTTGACCACAAGCATTACGCTTTCCATTTTTAAGTTCAG
Organism: Podarcis muralis; assembly: GCF_964188315.1. Lineage (NCBI taxonomy): Eukaryota > Metazoa > Chordata > Lepidosauria > Squamata > Lacertidae > Podarcis > Podarcis muralis. The sequence continues at coordinate 7,059,849 of NC_135663.1, forward strand.
AATAGCGTAGTTGCTTTGGAAGACGATAATCAGGCACCCACACAACATGACCAGTCCAACGAAGTTGATGTTGAAGAATCATTGCTTTGACAATGGTGATCTTTGCTTCTTCCAGTACACTGGAAGTACACTGCTTGTCTTCCCAAGTGTTGTGTAAATTTTTAGACATTGTTGATGGAATCTTTTGAGGAGTTGGAGATGGCGTTTATAAGTGGTCCATGTTTCACAAGCATACAGTAAGGTTGGTAGTACTATAGCTTTGTAAACAAGCATTTTGGTTTCCCTGTGAATGTCCTGGTCCTCAAACACTCTGCACTTCAATCGGGAGAAAGCCGCACTCGCAGAGATCAGGCGATGCTGGTTATCGGCATCAATGTCAGCCCTTGTGGAAAGATAACTGGCCAGGTAGGAGAAGTGTTCAAGATTTTCCAGTTACACCATTGAGTTGGATTTGTGGCACTTTGTGGTTGTTTTGTGCTTGTTGGTGCAGCACTTTGGTTTTTTGGATGTTGAGCGATAGGCCAAGCTTTTCATAAGCTTCTGCAAAGATATTTAGGATGGTTTGGAGGGCAACCTCTGAGTGCGCACACAAAATACTCTATGCCAGGACAGAACAAATCCAGTTTGTAACTCAGAAGCAGTGGCTGCTCTGACTCCCTGAGCAGTAAGTAGGTCAGCCAATCTGGATTGGGTTTGAGAGCATGGCCAGAGATTGCAATTCAGCACTTTTTCAAACCCTGCAGTACCAGGATTTCTTGTTCTTCTGTAGTTCTGTAAAGAGACATTTAGGCAAGGAAGCACTTCAGCTGGAGTTATCCCCACTCCCTGTTGTCTAATCTTTATTAGTAGTTTGTTCATCTCAGGGATGTTGAGGAAATTCAATTCGGCTCACATTGCAAGGTGAACGCCTACCTAATAAATCACAATTTCTGAAACAATGTGCAACCCAAAACACAACCATCCTTTGAAATTTACACTTCATTGAATTTTGCAGTGCAGTTTTCCAGCTAAGTTATATGTACAAATATGCATATACGAGGGTCATCAGCCCAGCACCTTCACTGTACTCTTTATGGCACCTGTCAAAAATATTTTTGTTTGGGCAGACCTATCCAGACATGTAGAAAGTTGACTTGTGTTTTAGTCTGGTTTTTAGCTTGTTGATTGTGATTCTATTTTTGAAAATTTTAAAAGGTTGTTAATTTTTTCTTACTGATAACTTCATTGCATTATTGCTTCATTCTTTTTGTACATCACTTTGACAACAAACACGACCAATGATCAGGGATGATGGGAATTATAGTCCAGAAATATCTACAAAGTCACATCCTGCTTATCCCTGATCTTGATGTTTATTTGTTGCTTTTTCTGCCACACCATTTGAGTTGTTCGCTTTTGTGACTGCTTGGGGGAGGCTCCTTGCACATTGCATTAGAGACTGATTTCCCCCCAGAATTCAGTTGTCTCTTGTTGTGGGTCACTTCTTAAAATGCCTTTTGCATTTTAAAACACCTAGTGGGTCTCTACAAGCACTGCAACATGGTCTACAAATATAGCAAACATGGATATCAATAAATGTAGCATTCTTGTGGGGAAGGCAAAAAATTAATAAATAACCTACCCTATCCCACCTGATCCCTTTCAGTAAAGTCCATCACAGACACCCATTCCTTTCCTTCATACTCAGCCCTACCAAAAAAAAAATCTACTCAGCTCTATTTCTCCTTTACATCTGCAGGTGAGGCAGTGGAAGTGCTGGACCAGTGTCTTGCCTTGGTAATGGACTGGATGAGAGCCAACAAACAGAAGCTCAAGAGTGAGGCACTGTTAGTGGGTAGTTCCTTAGAGCAGATGGGTGGGAGCTCACCTGCTCTTGATAGGGTTACGCTTCCCCTGAAGGAGCAGGTTTGTAGCTTGGGGGTACTCCTGGATCCTTTGCTGTCGCTCAAGGCTCAGGTGGCCTCAGTGGCCCAGAGTGCTTTTCATCAGCTTCAGCTGGTGGCCAAGCTGTGCCCCTATCTGGACAGGGATAGCCTAACTACTGTTGTCTATGCTCTGGTAACCTCAAGGTTAGATTACTGCAATGGGTTATATGTAGGGCTGCCTCTGAAGACAGTTCAGAAACTTCAGCTGGTGCAGAATTCAGCGGCCAGGTTGCTCATTGGACCAAGACAGTTTGAGCATATTACACAGATCCTGGTACAACTGCACTGGCTACCGATTAGTTTCCGGGCTCAATTCAAAGTGCTGTTTTTGACCTATAAAGCCTTAAACATCTCAGGACTGCAGTACCTAAAGGACCACCACTTTCCATAGGAACCTACCCAGACCCTGAGATTATCCTCTGAGGCCTCTTCCTCGAGCGGTCCGGAGGCTGGCAACACAAGAACAGGGCCTTCTCTGCAGTGGCTCCCTGTCTGTGGAATGCTCTCCCCAGGGAAGTTCATCTGGTGCCTTCAATATACACCTTTAGGCAGCAGGCCAAAACATTCCTTTTTAACCAGGCCTTTGGCTGACCTAATCAACATCCTATACCCTTTAAAATGTGGCTTTTTGGGGGGGGGTGTTATTGGATTATTGTTTTTATTTTGATTTATATATTGTGACCTTTTTGTGAACCACCCTGAGACCTCCAGGTATAGGGAGGTATATAAATTCAATAAATAATAATGATGATGTTGATGATGATGTTGCAAACTCACAGTGGTGGTGGTGGTTTTTTAAGACATCAGAAGAACATCAAATGTAGATGTTGATTAGGGCAGCTTCTAAAGTGGCAAGCACACACTGCTCCCTCCTGATCACATAGCTTCGTCTAACATAAGTTGGAGAATCATCCAACTTCCCTGAGTTTGCAATCAAACTGAGACGGCTAATTAAAAGAGCTACCCAAACATATAAAGCTTCTAATCAGATGGTGAGTATTATCAGATCTTTGCAAACTGGTTATTAATGATGAGTAATAGCTTAACAAGGCTGCAAAGCTAAATGCTACAGCAGAAACAAGGTTAGGATAACAGTTCGGTCCTCTGGGTTCATCTGAGGAATAGCAGCAATAGCAATGCAAATTGCCTATATGACATCACAATTTTCTCAGAACTGTTGGAGCAGCTGTGGGAAAAGAGGCCACCTATGGTGGGACTGCCCACAGATGCAGTGGTACCTCGGGCTACAGACACTTCAGGTTATAGACTCCACTAACCCAGAAATAGTACCTCAGGTTAAGAATTTTGCTTCAGGATGAGAACAGAAATTGCGCAGTGGCAGCATGGAGGTTGCAGGAGGCCCAATTAGCTAAAGTGGTACCTCAGGTTAAGAACAGTTTCAGATTAAGAATGGACATCCAGAACGAATTAAGTTCTTAACCCGAGGCACCGCTGTATTGAAATTCTGGACAATGGTTTGTGAAGAAGTGACCAAATGCTCACACGATGTTAGAGAGGAGGTTGAGGAGTACTGCTCTGATGAGCAATGGTGGGAGCCTCCCCCACCCTGCTCCTGACCAGGATCCTGAAGCTGCCCAGGAGCAGTGGAGGAGTATAGATTTGGAACAGTGGTTTGCAGAGGGGCATAGTTCTGAAGACAAAAGTTGGGGCGCATTGGGGGTGAACAGCAAAGCGAAGATGAACTGGAAGAGAGAGAACTAACAGACTCTCTCTCTCTCTCTCTCTCTCTCTTTCTCTCTCTCTCTCTCGTATTCAGCATATCAGTCCAAGGTCACATAGAGCGGATAAGGTGGCTACACGAAAAGCACAGTGGTTGTGAGATCAGGTTTCAAGGCACGGAAGTAACTAGGGGGGAAGTGGGTGGAAACCTTAATTGGGAACACCTTCATTCTGAGAATGGCTGCTTTGTTCTTTTGTTGTGATCATTAAACACTCTTTAAATGGTAGGTGACTCTTTTCACTTTGTTCTGCTTATCTACCGCATAAGGGGGGGGGGGGGAGCCGAGTCCCCAAAACCTGATACACATCCCATTCCAACCACCTTCACTACAATTTTGCTTACTAAATCTATGGGATTACCAGTCGAAAAAGTTTAGCACTCAGGAACTCTTGACATGGGTGCTAGAAGATGCCAGGCCCTCAATTGCCCCCAAATGGAAAACCTTACAGGAGTTGCAACTTTTGCTCTGGTATTTTAAAAACGTGGAGTTCAGCATTAGCTGAAAAAATAAGTCATAAATTACATGTTTCAAAGGCTTAGAGGACTCTGAAATATCCTATGGTGTTTGGTGGGATTGTGTTTTATAAACAACACATACAGATGCACAGGACTCCCTCTCTGCAACAACATGAAATTTGGATTTCCTAATGGTCTTAAGTACTTTAACAACCTAATATTCAGTCTCTCCTGGATGAGGTGCTCCTTTTTGTACTTTTATTATTTTTATTGCATTGATTTTACTTCAATAAAATCTTTAAAAGGATAATAAAAAAGCAAAAGCAATATGTTCCAGAGCTCACGTTACCCTCAACAAGTATAAAATCTGTATACACAAATGGTTGAGTTGCACGCTCATAAAGTTAGTCACATGTAGCATTCAATGAGTGTACTATCTGTGTGAACAATAGTTCCACAAATGTTCCCTGACATCTTCAGGTAGGACTGGGAATGTCTCCTGTATGAAGTCCTAGGGCATGGGTAGGCAAGCTATGGCCTGGGGGCCGGATCCAGCCCAATCGCCTTCTAAATCCGGCCTGTGGACAGTCCGAGAATCAGCGTGTTTTTACATGAGTAGAATGTGTCCTTTTATTTAAAATGCATCTCTGGGTTATTTGTGGGGCATAGGAATTCATTCTCCCTCCACACAAAAAAATACAGTCTGGCCCCCCACAAGGTCTGAGGGATAGTGGACCGGCCCCCCTGCTGAAAAAGTTTGCTGACCCCTGCCCTAGAGAGCTGCTACCCATCTGTGCAGACAATGCTGATCTGGATAGACCAGTGGTCCAAATCAAGGATAAGACAGCTCCCTATTTTCCTTTGCTTTTGTAGACTCTGCCTTATATTTACTATCTACATTGGCTCCCAGTATGTTTCCAAGCACAGTTCAAAGTGTTGATGCTGACCTTTAAAGCCCTAAACGGCCTTGGCCCAGAATACCTGAAGGAGCGTCTCCACCTCCATCGTTCTGCCCGGACACTGAGGTCCAGCGCCGAGGGCCTTCTGGCGGTTCCCTCACTGCGAAAAGCCAAGTTACAGGGAACCAGGCAGAGGGCCTTCTCAGTAGTGGCACCCGCCCTGTGGAACCCCCTCCTGTCAAAGAGAACAACTACCAGACTTTTAGAAGACATCTGAAGGCAGCCCTCTTTAGGGAAGCTTTTAATGTTTAACAGACCACTGTATTTTAATACTTTGTTGGAAGCCACCCAGAGTGGCTGGGGAAATCCAGCCAGATGGGCGGGGTATAAATAATTCTATTCTATTCTAATTCTATTCTTATTCTTATTCTTATTCTTATTCTTATTCTTATTCCTATTCCTATTCCTATTCCTATTCCTATTCCTATTCCCATTCCCATTCCCATTCCCATTCCATTCTATTCTATTCTATTCTATTCTATTCTATTCTATTCTATCAATACTCACCTACCTGCCCAATTTCCAGATCCTACTTGAGTCCTTCAGCTTCCTAAAACCTAAAACACACACTTCAGTTCATCTCCCTTCCAGTTTCCATCCCACATTCATCATGCTCTGTCTTGCCCATTTCTACACAACAACCAATGCAGCAATCTGGATTGCCCCCACACTCCTGGCACAACAGCAGCTAGCATTCCAACACTGTGCCTTTTCTTGTTTGTAAAATGGTGGAGTAATCATCAAGATCAGGCTACATTTAAGCTGTCGTACAATGCTTCCAGATCGATTCCAAATATCATTCTTTTGTTCTTTAACCTTAAGGTGACACATGTAAAAACAACAACACAAAAAACCCCAAACAGTTTGTGTGCTATGCTGAATGTCCCTAAATCTCCCTCAGTCGTGGAAGGAGCCAAACTGTTGCACAACATGCCACCAGGATTTCTCCCATGTGTTTCTGAAGATCCTGCTCAGAGGAGGGGATGCTAATGACATAGAAGAAGCCAAAACAAACATGTCATTGCCATGGAGAGGAACCAGCAGACGTGTGCTCCCAGAGACTTAAGCCTTTAGTGCTATTGTTATCCCGTTGCTTTTTAGAATATTGGTTGCTGGGAAATCACAAGCGGGGAGAGTTCTGCTGTGTTCAGGCCCTATTTGTGAGCTTCCCATAGGCATCTTGTTGGTCACCATGAAGCCAGGATGCTGGACCAAATATGAGCTCTTGGTCTGATCCAGCAGGGCTCTGCTTCTGCTCTTAGTTTTACAGAAAAAAATGTACAGTGGTGCCTCGCAAGACGAAATTAATTCGTTCCGCGAGTTTTGTCGTCTTGCGATTTTTTTCGTCTTGCGAAGCACGGTGTCAGGAAAGTTTTGGGAAAGCTTCAAAAATCACCAAAGTCTTTAAAAACCTCAAAAAAGGCTACCACACCGCGTTCTATGAGTTGCTCCTCGAAGTCAAGTCACAACTGTATTAACGGTGTTAAGAAAAAGGAAACAAACTTGCAAGACGTTTCCGTCTTGCGAAGCAAGCCCATAGGGAAAATCGTCTTGCGAAGCAGCTCAAAAAACCCTTTCGTCTAGCGAGTTTTTTGTCTTGCGAGACATTCGTCTTGCGAGGTACCACTGTAGCTGTGGAGCTTCATTCACAATGGCTATGTCCTACCTCCTCTGTCAGAAACAGTGTACTTCTGAATCCTAGTTGCTCAGCATGTTCTTGTGAAAGTCAATACTTTCCTTACTGGAAAGAGTTAAAACGTTGATCTCCCTGCTTGCATATGGTTGGGAGGAGGTCGACAAAGGCTTGATCATGTAGAGCAGGACAGGGGGACAAGGGCAGGTAGAGAGTCTATGACCTTCCTGTTGTTCTTGGACTACAATTCCTATCAGCCCAAGCCATCATGGTCAATGGTCAGGGATGATGGGAGTTGTAGTCCAACAAACATGTAGAGCAGTGTTCCCCAACCTTGGGCCTCCAGCTGTTTTTGGACTACAATTCCCATCATCCTTGACCACTGGTCTTGCTAGCGAGGGATGATGGGAGTTGTAGTCCAAAAACAGCTGGAGGCCCAAGGTTGGGGAACACTGATGTAGAGGGCTGTAATTCTCCCATTCTGAATGCACTTTACCCTAGAAAAGCCCTAGGAGCTTTACACATTGCCTGCCAGTATATAGTGCTGCTTTAACATGGCTGCTAGGAGGCAGAATATTATTCATCACATTTGCATCGTAACCCTCCTTCAAGGAGCTCTGAGAGGCATTTTGCAGCCTTATTCCATATATATTTGATTATAAATCCGTTGAGCTGACATCAGCGGAGCTTAGCATTTAGCTTCACATAAAGCTGGTGAGGTTGATCAATCTGATAAAGGGTCACAGCCAGTGAGCTTCATAACTGAGCGGGGATTTTATTCTTGTGCTCAACAGCTGCTATGCCCCATATATTAGATTCCGTTTCTTTTAAAAAGAAAACCCCAAAATTCTTATTTGAACATTGGCTCCGCCGTGGGTTATTGGGAAGGTTTCAAAGACATTGATCGGCAGCAGATGCAGGGCAGGCAAATGAATGCACTGCCAACCACAGCACATAATTAGTGTGTGAAATTACCCGCTGCAAGATGTGGTTGGTGGCCTCTTGGGGATGAAGCACATTCATAGAAGACAGGTCCATCAATGACGTCAGTTTGGTCTTGATGGCTGGGTGGTTCAGAGATTGTATGCCACTGAATATCATTTGCTGGGGAGTTTTAGTAAAAGAAGGCTACTGTCTTCAAGCTCTGCTTATGGGCTTCCCAGAGTCATCTGACTGGTCATTGTGGAATCAGCATGCTGGACTAGATCTATACCTCTGGTCTGATCCAGCAGGTCTCTTAAGTTACTATGGGTAAAAGGTAAAGGTAAAGGGACCCCTGACCATTAGGTCCAGTTGTGGATGACTCTGGGGTTGTGGCGCTCATCTCGCTTTACTGGCTGAGGGAACCGGCTTACAGCTTCTGGGTCATGTGGCCAGCATGACTAAGCTGCTTCTGGCAAACCAGAGCAGCGCACAGAAATGCTGTTTACCTTGCCACAGGAGCGGTACCTATTTCTCTACTTTCACTTTTACATGCTTTCGAACTGCTAGGTTGGCAGGAGCAGGGACCAAGCAATGGGAGCTCACTCCGTTGTGGGGATTCGAACTGCCAACCTTCTGATCAGCAAGAGATTTCCCTTAATGCAGTGTGGTTTCCCCTCTTGGGTCCTGTTTCAAAGACCTTCATTTTAGCAAGGTCCCAAAGCAACCCCCCAGCCTGATTCTGGAAGGGGTTTCCATGGAAATCTTCCTACACTTGTGGTTGGAAGTTAAATCCTGCTGACTTGGCAGCACAGTCTGTTCCCTCCTGGGAACAAGCAAGTGCAGCCAATGCAAAGTTTAACCCTGTCTTCCCATCAAATGTCATCAACCGATGGGCAGCTGGCAACAGTTGGGAGAAAGTGGGTTCGTGGGCCAATTGGACCCTATAGCAAGTCGAGATTGGCCTGTGGGCCAGAGACTCCCTACCCCTGCTTTGGGAGGACAATGAAAGGGGTAGTGCCAGAATCCCCACTCAACATCTACCCCACAGTTGGGGAATTTATGATCCAACAGTTGGATTCCAACTTCCATCAGCCCCAACCAGCATAACTAATAATAATAATAATAATAATAATAATAATAATAATAATAATAATTTATTTATACCCCACCCATCTGGCTGGGTTTCCCCAGCCACTCTAGGCGGCTTCCAACAAAACACTAAAATACAATAACCTATTAAACATTAAAAGCTTCCCCAAACAGGGCTGCCTTCAGATGTCTTCTAAAAGTTTGGTAGTTATTTTTCTCTTTGACATCTGATGGGAGGGCGTTCCATAGGGCGGGTGCCACTACCGAGAAGGCCCTCTGCCTGGTTCCCTGTAACTTGGCTTCTCGCAGCGATGGAACCACCAGAAGGCCCTCAGAGCTGGACCTCAGTGTCCGGGCAGAACGATGGGGGAGGAGATGCTCCTTCAGACATACTGGACCGAGGCCGTTTAGGGCTTTAAAGGTCAGCACCAACACTTTGAATTGTGCTCGGAAACGTACTGGGAGCCAGTGTAGGTCTTTATATGGTCTCGGCGTGTGTTATATGGTCTCGGCGGCCGCTCCCAGTCACCAGATGATGATGGGCACTACAACCCTACAGCACTGGAATGCCTCAGGTTCCCTATCGCAGATTAAGCCTAAGACTGTGTGATTTTATTGCACAAGCCCAGTGTCAAAGCAAGACTACAGAGGCCTCTTGTTATTGTTGAATATCTGCTCTCCAAGGTCTTCCAAAGGATAAGTCCAAGCACCATTAGGATTCTTGGATGTGATCTGCTTGAAAACAAAAACAAAGAACCATAAATCACAGAGAGGCTCTGTTGCTTCCCAGCCAAATGCTTAAAGCCTTGAGGGCAGCCACCCTGACCTTTCTCCTTTTAGGCCCAGCTGTGAAGGAAGAGCTAAAACATCATTAGAGGGTTTTGTTGCACAGTGTAAAAATCATTTTAGTTTTTAAAACTTTCCTTTTGTTCCTACTTAGGTGGCTTCCTGTTGTTTGGAGACAGGCTCCCACCAGTTTCTGGGCAGAGAACCTTTCCTGAACACAGGAGTTGCCTCTTGCTCAATCGCACCATGGTTCAAGTAGCCTGGGATCCTTCCTGTTCCGAAAGCAGCTGGCCTTATACACTTTTGAATTTTCAAAAGTAGGGTTTATAGGCAGATGAAGCCTGGTCCAGATGTTGTTAGGATTTATTTAAACTGCTTTTAGCCCTGTCTTTGGCCCGAAAACAAGAGCGGCTTACGAACATCAATTTTAAGATAGTCCCTGCCCTCACAATCATATCGTAAAATATATCATTTATGATCTAAAATGACACAAAAGGAAACTGGAGGAGGTGTAAAAAGCAAACACCATCACTAGTTCTTAGTATGTGCTTCTAACAATGGATCAAACCAATGGATTCAAATTACAAGTGTGGAGATTTCAACTAAACATTAGGAAGAACTTTCTAGTGGTAAGAGAAGAAGAAGAAGAAGAAGAAGTTTGGATTTGATATCCCGCTTTATCACTACCCGAAGGAGTCTCAAAGCGGCTAACATTCTCCTTTCCCTTCCTCCCCCACAACAAACACTCTGTGAGGTGAGTGGGGCTGAGAGACTTCAGAGAAGTGTGACTAACCCAAGGTCACCCAGCAGCTGCATGTAGAGGAGCGGAGATGCGAACCCGGTTCACCAGATTACGAGTCTACCGCCCATAACCACTACACCACACAGTGGAACGGACCACGTTGGAGCGGAGGTGGACTCTCCTTCATTTGAGGTTTTTAAACAGAGGTTGGATGGACAGCTGTCAGGGATGCTTCAGGTGTGATTCCTGAATTGCAGGGGGTTGGACTAGATGGCCCTTGGAGGACTGCTTCCATCTCTACAATTTTATGATTCAATAAACAACTGGCTAGAACGGAAAGGGCTTTAGGAGAAGAGGAGCCAAATGTTCTTGGTGGAGATGACCTATAGCTCCATCCCTCCTTTCAGTGGCACCAATTCCATGGGGCCCAGGAGGTCCAGGCACCCCAGCCTCTGTCCCTCCCCTGTTTTTCTTTCTTGCCCACCTAGAAATATACTTCGCTCTTTCTGTACCCCCACAAACCATTTTTCTGCCACTGACTGCAACTGCTACCCAGCATGGCCAACAGCCAGGTATGATGTAGCCAGCAGCCTCAAGGGTGGCCCTGCAAATGTTCCCCACACCTGGTCTAGAGGATGCTAACTTTTTTACCACTCCCTGTGTCTTTATGCTGCAGCTTTCCGTGCCAGCATTAGGCAATTTTGTTTATCTCCTTCATGCTGTGAAACCTACCAATTTCTGCAGATGAAGCCATGGCTGAATGCACAGGAGCAGGCCAGGCTATGTTTTTTTGGTCAGTTGGCAACCGTACAATCACCTGAAAGGAAACTTTGCCTGGAGGAGAGAGAGAGAGAGAGAGAGAGAGAGAGAGAGAGAGATTACTTGCATTCCATGCTAACAGCAGAGACATAATGGTCTGACATACTATTATTTTTTTATAACGTCAGTAGCTTATGACTCATTCCCAAGAGAGGGAGGTTTTTTTGCCCCTTCCTGGTCAGTCTTCATATTAAATCTCCATTTAAGCACCACACACTTGCCACTTACAGTGCTACTTTATCTGCATCCTAAATAGGTACACAAAGCTTTGAGAAAGACCGAGAAAAATTAAGCTTATCTGGCTTTTCATTGTCTGTTTTGAAAAGTTAGCTTCTGTTTCTTCTCCAGTCTTCGTTCCCTTCAAGGAAATTAATGGACCTCTTTGAAAATAAATTCATGGCATAAGCCTTTACACGAGAGTTGCCACAGAGTGGCAAATAGGATTCGACGGAAGTCTGGCTACACCGGAAGAGAGAGATGCTGGTGGGACACACCGAATATGGTGATGAAATGGCCAAAATGAGCCAGAGTTGCAGGATGTGAGCAGATGAGGTGAGGACCAGATGCTATCCTAGTGCACATCAGCCATTATCTCCAGTTCCTGCTCAACTGCCAGCTGCTGAGCCCGCACGGAATTCATCATGCATCCAACTATTTGCCCTTGAAGCTCCAGCCACAGATATCAGCCACAAGAAACCCACTTCACCCAATTTATATACCACTCAATGATATATAAATCTAAGTAGTTTACCAAAACAAAAACAAAAAAGGTGGTTTTGCCCATCTCTGATATTGCCAGTGGAGCAATTTCATTGAGTGCTGAATTCCTTCCCAATGACTTTCCATTATTCAAGAAGGTTTAAAAGAAGTAAATAGCCACTACCCCATACACAGTCTCTTCCACGAACTCATCCCATATTCCCCCAACAGAGCACAGGATATAGTGTGATTCAGCACCCAGTGGGAGAAATTAAACTTCATGCTACATCGATTGTACCATCACTTCTCTCTACTGACTGGAGGCCTGCAAGGCAGCTTATATCCAACGCAACATCATCTGGAGGAGCCGCAGATTTCCCATCTCTGGTTTCTTGCGTGCCAAGGCCCTGTGACCCCACAGTTCCTTAGGGGATGGATAACCAGACAGGACAACACATATAGATTTATGGGTTCAAATAGGCCACAATTTTATTGGTTGCAGATGTGAATGCTTTGGCATAGGCATTGGGTGAAGCCAAATTATACCACTCCAGCCCATCTGCTGGGAGTGAATCTAAGGATAGACCACCACTTGGGGGGGGGGCTATGACCTACATCAAACAGGGAAACCCTCAAGGGGTCCCCGTTGCAGGAGTGATATGGCCCTAGCCCCCGCTTGGGCGTTGTACAGAAATCACTCCCCATGGATCCGTTTAACAGGATGCCCTTAACCCAAGAGGGGCAGGCAGAGGCTAGAATCTCCTCTCCAGCCAAGACCAAAGCTTACCTGATGCCTAACCTAAGTTGTGACGATTGCTATGAGGTAAGCAAAGAGCAAATGGCTGGTGTCAACAGCACCTACCGATTATGGTGAGCGGACTACTTGCCTATGACACTGTCTTTTTGTTTATAGCTCACTCTCCCTCCTCTCTTCTCAAGCAAAAGTGTGATGCCTTCAAGAGTAAACAAACCTAGACAGAATTCTCCCATCATCATGGCAGGAAGAAGAATTAAGTCTCTTGATTATTCTCATCGCCAGGTCTCAGCCTGGGGAATATGACTCATGCTGCAGTAAACGGATCACAGGCAACAATAACTTCTGGATTTTGGGCCTGTGTCTTGTATGCAATCGAGTTCTGTCCCTTGGTCAGAACTTTTGCAAGTTCCAGCCTCATGGATCAGCCAGTGTGGTGTAGTGGTTAAGAGCGGTAGTCTCGTAATCTGGGGAACCGGGTTCGCGTCTCCGCTCCTCCACATGCAGCTGCTGGGTGACCTTGGGCTAGTCACACTTCTCTGAAGTCTCTCAGCCTCACTCACCTCACAGAGTGTTTGTTGTGGGGGAGGAAGGGAAAGGAGAATGTTAGCCGCTTTGAGACTTCTTAAAGGGAGTGAAAGGCGGGATATCAAATCCAAACTCTTCTTCTTCTTCTTCTTCCTTTACACTTAGAAATGAGACATGAGTATCTTCATCTGTGTTACTGCAGAGTTTGTAAAGCCTTTCCACCATTGTGGCCCAATTGATGCCTATTTTTTTAAAAATAAAATCCTCTCAATGTCAAGCCTGTGTTTGTGACGAAAGCCAAGAAAGGAGAATCCTGGGTACTGTAGTTATGGAAGCCGCCCAGAGTGGCTGGGGAAACCCAGCCAGATGGGCGGGGTACAAATAATAAATTATTATTATTATTATTATTATTATTATTATTATTATTATTATTATTCCTCCCCTCATGGCAGCATCATTCCCCAGAATTCTTTGGGAGAAGTCATCTGCTTTAAAAGTACATTGAACATGCTTTAAATGTATAGTCCCCATGGAACACCCTGCCTTCAGATGTCAAGGAGATAGAGAATTACACAACTTTTAGAAGACATCTGAAGGCAGCCCTGTATTAGGAGGTTTTTAATGCTTGGTGTTTTATGTTTTTAGATATGCTGAAAGCTGCCCAGAGTTGCTGACAAAACCCAGCCAAATGGACGGGGTATAAACAATAACATTATAACTATTACTATCACTAATCTAGCCTGAGTGAGCTCCCCAGAAGCTGCCCTCCCAGGTCATTGCAGTTTCTGCTAGTGGTTCCCAACCTTTTTTTGGCCATGCCCCACCTAAGCATCTCTAAAATCCTGGTGACGCCCCCCCCCCCCGACATAGAATTCTTGTTATTCAAAAAGTGAACTCCTTTTTAAAAAATCTTATATATAATAATTTTTATTAAGTACAAATTAGAAAACATACATATTTACACATTTACATACATATTTACAACAAAAGAAAATACAAAGGAATAAGGAAATACATATAACATATAACCAAGGAAAAAAATTAGAGAATACTTTGCCTCTTTTCATATTTACAGTTATTTACAGTTAAACACCCCCCCCCCAACATAGAATTCTTGTTATTCAAAAAGTGAACTCCTATTCACGTGGAGAAAGCCTAAAAGGCCATTCACTGTTAATAACTCATTCTCAAATTGCCCCCCTTAAAAATTGAAGTGTCCCCCTGTGGGGCATGTGCTCCATGTTGGGAACCACAGTACTAGAGGAACCACATGCCAATATTTAGTCAATAATGAATACATCATGCCCTCCGTGAGTACTTCTCCCTGGCTTGAATGTGTCCTTGAGCTATGATAATGCCTCTTGTTTACATGGATGGAGAGCTTGCTTAGGAAACTATGAGCCCTGAGAGGCTGGAATGTAACCTGCTGTACAGAAGTGGCAGCCATTGCTCTACCCAGCTTTGCCTCTGGCCACACTCAGCACGGACACGGGCTCCCTGCGCAGAAGGCTGCATATGACAGAAAGAGGCCCACAGGCTGAAAAGCATTCTTCATTCCAGTTCTAGAGCAACACAGTGCTCAGGACGGTGCACTTCACACTGGGTGAATGGAAAGGAAGGTCATATCTCTTTATGACATGCCCTACTTGGTGTCCTGGGTACCACTGGTTAGAAGGATGAAGATTATATGAATTTCTCCCTCCAATAAACAACATCTCCCTTATCTCTCTACAAAACATTGTTCACCGTTACTCACTGCAGTAACGATATTACCAAGAAGATGCTCCCAAGAGATCAGAGATTTTACCTTTTAACACAAGAGGTACCAACAAACATTGGGGTTGTGTGCCAGATCTGGCCAAATCTTGGATAACAAACTGAGAAGGTGGGGAGAGAAGGAGACATGCAGGCAGTGGTTATGGGTCTTATTCACCCCCCACCACACACTGCATGATTAATCAGGGTTTTGTGATTTCACATGTTCCCGCTTGGTCTCACAGAACCTTGTCTCATAAAGGCCAGCAGTTTCCAAACAGCATTTACCTTCCAACATTTCTCTGAATGAAAATAGGGATGTCCAATTCTATGATGATAATTTTACTATTTATACCCCACACATCTCACTGAGTTGCCCCATCCACTCTGAGCAGCTTCCAACATATACAAAAACATAATAAAGCATTCAACATTTTTTTTAAAAAAATCCCTATACAGGATTGCCTTTAGATGGCTCAGGGGTCAGATAACTCCATACCCTCCAACATTTTTCCAATGAAAATAGGGACATCCTAAGGAAAAGTGGGACATTCCAGGATGAAATCAGAAACCGGGACAGTTTCTCTAAATCAGGGATGTCCCTGGAAAACAGGGGCACTTGGGGGGTTTGAAACAGGTCTGGGACCACAGGTGATGCCACCAAACGTGTGATAGACAAGGGCATAGCCACAGCAAAATCCTACCCCTCACAAGCACAGTGGAAGAGTCTCGGAGGGCGCAGCAGAACTTCTATGTGGTCACATGCTGTTAGCAACAATCAGACCCTCAGTCCACCTAACAGTATTGCCTGCACTTTGGGATGCGGGTGGCGCTGTGGTCTAAACCACTGAGCCTCTTGGGCTTGCCTATCGGAAGCTGGGCGGTTTGAATCCCCATGACGGGGCGAGCTCCCATTGCTCTGTTCCAGCTCCTGCCAACCTAGCACACCAATGCAAGTGGATAAATAGGTACCTCTGGGGTGGGAGGGGCACGGGTGGCACTGTGGGTTAAACCACAGAGCCTAGGACTTGCTGATCAGAAGGTCGGCGGTTTGAATCCCTGTGACGGGGTGAGCTCCCGTTGCTCGGTCCCTGCCCCTGCCAACCTAACAGTTCGAAAGCACACCAAAGTGCAAGTAGATAAATAGGTACCACTCTGGCGGGAAGGTAAACAGCGTTTCCGTGTGCTGCTCTGGTTCGCCAGAAGCGACTTAGTCATGCTGGCCACATGACCCAGAAGCTGTACGCCTGCTCACTTGGCCAATAAAGCGAGATGAGCGCTGCAACCCCAGAGTCGGCCACAACTGGACCTAATGGTCAGGGGTCCCTTTACTTTACCTGGGGCGGGAAGGTAAACGGTGTATCCGTGCGCTCTGGTTTCCATCGCGGTGTCCCATTGCACCAGAAGTGGTTAATTCATGCCAGCCACATGACCCAGAAAGTTGTCTGTGGGCAAACGCTGGCTCCCTCGGCTGGAAAGCGAGATAAACACTGCAACCCCATTGACTGGACTTAACCGTCCAGGGGTCCTTTACCTTTACTGCCTACACTGACTGGCAGCAGCTCTCCAGGGTTCCGGACAGGAAGCCTTTCTCAGTCCTTCCAAGAGATGCTTAGGGATCAAACCTAGGACCTTTGATGTATGGAGCATGTGCTCTAACACTCTGGCCTGATAAGACACAGCTTGGGCTAGTAATGTGACTATTACTCATAGATCCTTTGTATTAGAGTGACACCATGAGGCTTTGGAGAGTGCTTGCATCCAGTTATCTAAGCCAGTGTTTCCCAACCTTTTTGGGCAAAGGCACACTTGTTTCATGAAAAAAATCTCGAGGCACACCACCATGCCAGATGGGGAAAGGTCACTTTTTACTTATGTAAAAAAAAAATAAAAAAATAGTAACAGCATAGAAGGTAATGGTTAGGCTAGCATCCCTCTTCCAAATATGCTAGGTTTTTATTTGCAGGGACTGTTCTACATGGGAAAGCATTCAGCACTGTCATTCTCCCATCTGCCATCTGAATTGGTACTATTCTGGGTCAACTTACTCTGCTGCATGTGTAGATGAAAATGGCACCAAGTGTGGGGGAGGGGGCAGAACAGGTTTCAGATACAGGATATTAAGCATACACGTACTTCAGATTGAACTGGTTGCTTGCTTTGCAAGTTTTCATTTCCCAAATGACTGCCTTGGCAAGCGCAATACCTACCAGGCTCAACGCCGGTCTCGCGCTGCCGCTTCCCGCGCTCTCAAGGACCCGGGAGGAGGAAGGCGTGAAGGGAATCCCGAAGGCGCGAAAACCTCGCGCATGTGCGAAAACCTCGCGCATGCGACAGCCCCAGGGGCGCCGACTTGTGGGAGGTACGTTCGCAACCCGCAGTGTTCGCAACTCACATTGCTGTGTCTGCGCACACACAGGTTGTGATTTAGCGCTTCTGTGCATGCACAAGTGCCGAAACCTGGAAGTAACCCATTCCGGTACTTCTGGGTTTCAGTGCATCCATAACCTGAAAATGCTTAAGCTGAAGCATCTGTAACCCGAGGTATGACTGTATGTACCAGTCCTAAGGAACTGGCCAAGTAAGGCAATCAGCATCTGCAGGTCCCTTGACAGACAGGAGAGAAGCCACACTCTTGGATTTCTGTTGGTAGATGCCTCTTCCTGAGATGCTTGTATTATGCTAATCATAGAATCATAGAGACAGAAGGGACCCCAAGGTCATCTAGTCCAGCCCCCTGCAATGCAGGAATCTTAGCTCAAGCATCCCTGACAGATGGCCACCTAGCCTCTCCCAGGGAGCAGAGACCGTCTGAACAGCTCTTATTGTCAGAAAGCTCTTCCTGATGTTGAGCCGGAAAAGTCTTTCAAAGCTGCTGCACACCTTTGTTTGGGGTCCTCCCCTCCTTGCAAATGTCAGTGGGAAGGAGGGCTCTGTTTCAACAGAAAAATAAAGATCCCCCCTTTCTTCCAGCTTCCACTCATTCGTCTCCGACTGATAATGGACTTGGGAGGCTTTGAGCCCCTTGGGGAGCTGAGCTGTAAAGGACAACCTCCAATTTTCATGCATCAGAAGGAGCCCAGGAGCCCCATCGGGGCTTACCCTGCACAGGCTGGTTCCCCCCCCACACAAACACACACACTGGGTTGCAATTTTGTGGGTCAGCTTTGGCTGGGAGAGGCAGCCCCCCGTTAAGTCTCTGCCAGCCCAATAGCACAGCCCCGCCCCCCACCAAGTCCATGGCAGGAGACAGGCAGCAGCACCCAGACCCCAGAGGCTGCCCTTGGGACTGGCGTTCCCACACTGCCGCCTCCGCAACAAAGGCCAGCGGCCAAGTCCCCCCCCCCCAGCCGCTTCCTTGGTCCCACAGGAAAGCCAGGCAGGGGCTGCACATCCTGCCCTCCGCCTCTTCCTGCTGCCCCCAACAGACAACCAGGCCTGCAAGCTTCCTCTTCTGACATCGCCCAGGCCCCCATGCAGCCCCCCACCAGCAAAACGCCCAGGAGTTTGAAGGGACCCGAGGGCCACGCAGCCAAGGGATCTAACTCTGCAGGGAAAAGCTTCCTGTCTTTCCTCTGCCCCCTCCCCACCGGAAAGGGATGGTGGCTGCAGGCTCTGCCCCCCCCTTAACATCTGCAAAATGATTAAGGCTGATACATTGTGTTACAGGATTTTATCTAGGTAACTTCCCTGAGCTGTCAAGTTGAAAGGGTACATTCAGGCATAATATTTGCAACATTTAACAACTTTAAAGATGTGCCCCCCCCCTGTAATTTCCATAACAGTTGGAAGGTCAAAAATATAACCTCCTATGACAACTCCTGCAACCCATGAGCTTTCAGACAAAGATCATGCATGGACAAATGTAAAGATCTTTGGAAAGTATTGATCGAAACCACAGTAACAAACGAATCAATGTATCTTCAAGGGAAAGAATAAGTAGATCCATTTGCATATATAGCTCTGTAGGCTTAATTATATTCCATTGCTATTTTGTTATTGCTCTTTTCCTCTGCTTCTATTTATTTTTAATGCATGTAACCTTTTTATTCCCCCTCCCCCCCCCCGCCAATTTAACTCCTTGTAATACTCTCAATAAAATATAAGGAAACAAGAAAGGAGATTCCCACAAAACATTAGGAAGGCCTTTCTGGTGGTGAGAGCAGTCAGACAGGGGAAGGGGCTTTTAGGGAGAGGTCGGGGGGGCATCTGCCAGGGATGCTTTAGCTGTGAGTCCTGAATTGCTGGGGGTTGGACTGGATGACCTTTGGGTCCCTTCCACCTCTATGATTCCATGACCTTTAAGGGAAGTCACCTCCATCTTCCTCTCAGAGCAGATGCCCACAAGCCCTGGGCGGGAAGAGCCAGAGAGAGAGAGAGAGAGAGAGAGAGAGAGAGAGAGAGAGAGAGAGAGAGAGAGGAGGACATTCCTAAGAACCGGCAGCTCAGCTCTCGCCTCCCTCCAGGAACCAGAAAAGCCAGTTTAGGGCTCAGATCTTTCCCACAGGCCTTTCTGAGTTCTTCTCCGGGGACACCCCAGGATGGCCAGAGCGTCACAAGAACCGCACCAGACATTCACCAGACCCCAAATCTTTCCCCCTTCCTGGCCTGAGAGGCTGCAAATTCTACCTGCCTTCCCCCCTCCAGTTGATCAACACACAGAGACGCAGGTGGCCAGGGACCCACCTGTGCACACCTGAGCCTGCAAGGGGCAGCCAAGCCCCCTTCACCGCCTGCCCCCCCCCGCCAGCCCCCTCTCCCCTCCTCCCTAGGCGGCAGCTCCGCCATGACCACAAACGGCGGCGGCAGCAGCAGCCGCGTGCGGCCCGGGCTCCCCTCGCCGGCCGCGGGAGCCAAGGCACGCGACGAGGGAGCCAAGGCGCGCGATAATTTTCTTAAATTATGTCAGCGGCGCCCGGCAGAGCAGCCCTCTTGGCCACGGCAGCCCGGCTCTCCCAGCCCCCGGGGGCCGCCCTCCTCCCTCGCGCACCCGCAGCGTTCCCGCCCGGGAAGGTGGCGCCCCCAGGAGAGGCGGCGGCGACAGCAGCAGCCGTGCGCGGCCCGGGCTCCCCTCGCCGGCTGCGGGAGCCAAGGCGCGCAACGAGGGAGCCAAGGCGCGCGATAATTTTTTTAATTATTGGGGGGGCGGAGCCGCCCCGCGTGTGCCTATGTGGGGCACGTTACAGCCCCGTGACGTCAGCGCCACGCAGGCAGCCAGGCAGGCAGACGGCGAGAGCCCCGCGCTGGGCGGCCTCTCCTCGCCGCCGCCGCCCCGCCTCTCGCCGCCCGACTCGCCCGCCTCCCTCCAGGCAACATCTCGCGGCACACCAGGCAACGTCTCGCGGCACACTAGTGTGCCGCGGAACACCGGTTGGGAAACACTGATCTAAGCCACCCACCAGGCAAAGATAGCGCCGTGCAGAGAGACCTTTAAAGTTCCTTGTAATGGAACTGTAATCCACCTACCGCTTAAAGCCACCCGTTCCAACACTGGCATTATTAAAAATAAATATTAATCAGCTGCCCTTTAGCACTATCACCTTCTTACCCCCACTGTTTCAAATGGTGACGTGAAAAATATACGATTTGTTCTTGGCGAGGAGCTCAGAAGCCCACTCCTCTGTCCTTTCTTAAAAAAACCCCGCATCCTTTTTTTATACCATTTCAGAGCCTAATGAGGAGAGATTAAGAGTCATCATGGATATTACACTCTGCTCAGTTGTGGAGTGCAGGCTGTACATTACAAGTGGCATAGATAAGCCCCTCTCCTTCTGAAGATTCGTCAAACAGGTAGCAAGGACCAAGTTTGCAACATCTAGGCTGGGGCTAGGGAAGCTGTTTCAGCTGGAGGGCCACTTTTCCCCGTTGGCAACTTTCCAGGGGCCACACACCAGCGACGGGCAGGTCCAGATGGCAAGGCAGGCAGAGCAATGGTTGTGACAGTTAAGACCACATCCCTGTTGTGCAAAACCCAGAGGGTTGGGGTTTTTTTTTTGCACACATACAAACACTCCGTTCAAGGGCTACTAGCCATGATGGTTGGAGGCAGGAATGCTTCTGCCAGAAGCCACAGGAGGGGAGAGGGCTCTTGTGCTCAGGTCCTGTTTGAGGTTTCCTACAGCCTGGGGGTCATTTTGTACTCATAGCTGTCCATGGAGGCGCAGGTCAATTCTGTATTCAGGGCAGCTGTCTACCAGCTCCATCTGGTATGCAGGATGAGACCCTACCTGCCCGCAGACTGTCTGGCCAGAATGGTGCATGCTCTGGTTATCTCCCGCTTGGACTACTGCAATGCACTCTACGTGGGACTACCTTTGAAGGTGACTCGGAAACTACAGCTAATCCATAATGTGGCAGCTAGACTGGTGACTGGGGGCGGCCGCCGAAACCACATAACACCGGTCTTGAAAGACCTACATTGGTTCCCAGTATGTTTCCGAGCACAATTCAGTGTTGGTGCTGACCTTTAAAGCCCTAAACGGCCTCGGTCCAGTATACCTGAAGGAGTGTCTCCACCCCCATCGTTCTGCCCGGACGCTGAGGTCCAGCTTTGAGGGCCTTCTGGTGGTTCCCTCACTGCGAGAAGCAAAGCTACCGGGAACCAGGCAGAGGGCCTTCTCAGTAGTGGCACCCGCCCTGTGGAACGCCCTCCCTTCAGATGTCAAAGAGATAAACAACTACCTGACATTTAGAAGACATCTGAAGGGGAAGTTTTTAATGGGTGACATTTTAATGAAGCCACCCAAATAATAAATTATTATTGTTGTTGTTGTTGTTGTTGTTGTTGTTGTTGTTGTTGTTATTATTATTATTATTATTATTATTATTAACATCTGGGTGGCCACTGTAAGAACAGGATGCTGAACTAGATGAGCCATTGGCCTGATCCTGCAGGCTCTTCTTATCTAGAGACACTGCTGCCGCTAACCAGAGCCGGATTTAGGTTTGATGAGGCCCTAAGCTCCTGAAGGTAATGGGGTCCTTTATATGTCCAGCTCTCCTTTGTCAACAACAAATTGTCGCTGTTTTTTTGTGTTGAATATATGCTATATGGTAATTTATGGACCTAATAGGTATCTAAAGCCATTTGCACATAACAAAATATGTATTTTATCAAAGTAATTGTTGAACTGAAATACAATTAAGAAGAAGTATATTAATAGTGAAATAATTATTAAACTCTAACTGTATGCAGGTTTTACTTTATTTGTTTTTTATGTTATATTTTGGAAATGTACATCCAGTTGTTTTTTCCCTTTAATTTTTTTGGGGCCCCCCAAGAGAGTGGGGCCCTAAGCTATAGCTTGTTTAGCTTATACATAAATCCGGCACTTCCTCCAAGTATGCCGCATTAGTATGCCTAATTCCAGTTTCCATAATTCACTAATGATGGTGGGGAAAGATGCACAGGCCCTAGAGAACCCAGGTCTTGTGGCCTTTGTTGTTGTTTTTTTTGGTCTTGTGGCTTTTGTGGCTTTTGTGTCCCTGCAGTATTTGTGGGGAAGGGGAGTTTTGGGGAAACTGATTTTGCATTATCTTCCCAATAATTTGGAATACCTTTTGTGTTTTGGTTTTCAGTCCCTAACCTCTGACTTGTACATCATTGGGAGCATTACTGGGTTCTTAGTCTCACCCATTTGCCTTCCAATGAAATGAGTGCTTTCTGACTTGTCATGTCAACCACGGTAGCCATCTTGTGAATGGACACCCCCCCACACACACACCATTTTGTGATGGCACAGACATTTTCTTAAAATACTCAAAATGTGCTCACCAAAGAAGCTGTGTATAAGATGGTCCTTCCCTTACAGATTTCATTTCCAGTAATGGGGTAAGGGCCACTGCTCACTCACGGAACATCTGCTTTGCATGCAAACTGGCATCTCTATGTAGGAGTCGGAGAGACTCATGTCTGAAACCCTGGAGAGCTGCTTCCAGTCAGTGTCAACAATTCTGAGCTAGATGGACTTATAGTCCAACTCAGCTTCCTGTTTTCCAAGCAATGCCTCATAAGAACTACAGTTGCCATGATGCAGCGTAACTGTGGAAGAAACATTGCCATGCAAAGGAGCTGTTAAGTTTTCGCTAGAACTTCAGGTACATTGTTCTGACCCATCTCAACCTCACATGTTAATGTAAATTCTACATTAGCTGAAATTCATAAGCAATCCTACATTTCCTCCTAGGCTATGCCTATATGTTTTCTACTGGCAGTTAATCACCTAGGAATAGGGGTTGATGAATCTGCCGATTTCAGTTTCTCTCAGCTTGTCATTTTTCCAGTCGTAAGTTCAATTTGCCACATCTCTGCTTCAGTTTGTGATTGAAAAAGAAAAGAAAAAAATTGATTGGCAGTTTAAGGTGGATTTCTTCTGATATATACATTTCTGGACAAGCAGACAGACCTGTTGCATGTAGACAATATTCATCAGAAACATGGGAACAGTGTGGACAATTTGTACAATTAAGATTTGTCTTGAAGAAAAAAAATTCTACAGTAATCAGATCTAGAATATGACAATTCACAGCACTTCTTCCCCAAAAGCATTTCCTTTATGTTATTAACCCAGAGGGAACAGAAAAGAGAGGAAAATGTCTGGGAGCAAGACAATACGTCTTGATGAGCCAAACAAGAAAAGAAACTTTGGGAAATTCTAGAGCAAAATTTCCACAAAACGTTAGGCCAACAGGTGATGCATTTATTGCATAAGATGTCCCGTGATTGGCATTGGAACAAAATGCCTGTGATGAGGCTGCCCTAAAAGTCATTATCTTGCAGCAGTCGAGATCATTTCTGCAAGCTCAGAAATACCTTTAGATTCTAGATGAATGGGAAACTCAGTGGGACGTCCTTGGTTAAAAGCTGCCAATCATGGCAATGGCTACCCGATGCTTTTAAAAGCTGATGAGATGCCATAAAATCCAAGCCTTCATTAAGTCTTCTGAGCCAGGGCAGGTGTGGGGATGAGAGGAATACAGATAAGCATGCTGTGCTGAAACATGCAGAATTCTATATCGAATCAGAAGGCAAGATGGGGATCAGAAAGTTTTTTCAAGTTAGAGTCCCAAGGTAGCATCCTTTTCATAAACTACATAGGGACCCCCCTTTTTTTTCTTTTTAGAAAAGCAAGACAAAGATGTACCAAGCCACTAGCTAAGAAAGTAGATTCCAATCACTTCCGCTTCTGAGTCCATTGTTACATCACAGGCAAAGGATAAAACTTAGACATTAAGGCATCCCAAATTTCTCAGAATAAAGTTATTTGAGCAGGGGAAACTGATGGATAATCCCACCTCTTCTCCCCTTCCCTGAACAGTATTTTTAAAAAAACTCTCCCAATTTCCCCAACCGCAAATAACATGGAGAACGTTGGGATATCATTTTCATTCAGTCCAGCCTTGAACTTCCCACCTGAGATCAATTCTCCTAGCTTCAAGCACCAGGTTGCAGAGGACAGAACTCTGCAACCACCACTTCTACAATACAGACCACACAATACAGACCTCTTCAGGTGTTACAACAGCAGGGATGAGTGTGTTAACTCCACCACCTCTCTGTCACCACCAAATTCATGGAAGGCAAAGGTCTGAAGAGGTGAAGGGGGATTTGGGGAGACTTTCTGCACTATTTAGAACTCTGATTTTCCAGTGTTCTGAAATTACACAAGAAGTCTCTACAACAGGGAACTTTTCCCAGCTTGAGGGCCACATTCCTTTCTGTGCAAGCTTCCAAGGGCCATTAGCACAATTGTTGTTGTTGTTGTTGTTGTTTAGTCCGACTCTTTGTGACCCCATGGACCAGAGCACGCCAGGCATTCCTGTCCTCCACTGCCTCCCTCAGTTTGGTCAAACTCATGCTAGTAGCTTCGAGAACACTATCCAACCATCTCGTCCTCTGTTGTCCCCTTCTCCTTGTGCCCTTCATCTTTCCCAACATCAGGGTCTTTTCCAGAGAGTCTTCTCTTCTCATGAGGTGGCTAAAGTACTGGAGCCTCAGCTGCAGGATCTGTTCTTCCAGTGAGCACTCAGAGCTGATTTCCTTCAGAATGGAGAGGTCTGATCTTCTTGCAGTCCATGGGACTCTCAAGAGTCTCCTCCAGCACCCACTCACCCACCCTTCTCTACTCTCCTGTTAAACAAGCAAGAGTCACTTTCAATCTCAGGGATGCGTCCAGCGAGACAATGTCATTTGAGGTGTGGAGTGGGGCTGGTGAAGGTTGTGTTCTGGGCAAAGGGTGTGCAGCCCAGGGAAAGGTCTGGGGGAGCAAAAGAGGCATGAATGGACAGATTTGGTCTCCAGTCCTGAGGTCTTCCAACCCTGCTCCAAAAGTACAGGTGGCTTACTCCTTCACACCTGTGACATCCACAAGTTGTAATGCAATCGGAACAGTGACAGAGCAGGGGCGGAGCTAGCATGCTCCTCCCCACTGCCCCCTCCCTTGTGCATTTTCCTTAACCTAATTGTCACATTGGAACCCTAGAGCGCTTTAAAAGAGGATCGGACAAAATCATGGAGAGGACTATAGATGGTTCTTAGCCAAGGGTGCCAACTTGAATAAAATATTGGGGTGGGGAGTGAACCCAGCCCTGAATAATTGGTCACAGGATGTGGCGATGGCAATGCGCATCAACTTTGTGATGCCTGGCTCCCTGAAATAATTTATTGGAGGATAAAGGGACTTCAGCCCAGAGGAATTGGCTCCTATGTTCTTAGCCATGATGATTATGATTTGCCTCCACAGCTGGAAGCAGTAATGCTCCTGCTTACCAGTTGCTAGAAGATGCAGGAGGGGAAAGGGCCAGAGATGTACCCAGGCTCCCTTGCACCCTTGGCAAGTGTGGGATGTAATCCATTGGTACAGTCAAGTGCAACATTCCTTATTTCCCTAGAGTGGGCACAGGCAGGGGGACATCCAGTCCGTGTAACTTCCTGTTCCACTGGTCTGGAGATTCCTCCCCCTGCATGTGACCTGGGAGATGGGAGTAACTCTGGTTGACTCCATAAAAGAGCCGAGTCATGCAGCCATTTTCTCAGTCTCTAGTTTTGTGTTTCCATTGTCTTGCTGTTCTATATTTTGCTGTCATGCTGCTCTCCTGCAGCCATTCTGTTGTCTTAATGTCATTTTTGCTGTCTGCCGGCTCTCAGCCAGCGGCATATGAGTTCAGTCTCCATATGAGATGAACGCACAGATTCTTTGTGTAACTAACAAGTAAAGCCTGCCTTTCAGGGATCATACCGTGAACTGAAATGTGAGTAAACATTTTGTTACTTTACTCAGAAAGACTATTGTGTCTTTATTCTTTTAGGAGGGATAAAAGGGGACACCGGGAATAAACTTAACTAAGAGTTTCAAACGAATCTGCAAACTAGCTTCCAGCTATAGTGAGGGGAATCTGCTCTGCTACATCACTTACTAGCATGAGCGAAGGAAGTGTAATACTTATTCAATATATCCTTTCCTGCTATCCTTAACACTCCCACAGCAAGGAGCTATATCAGCACCTCCAAAGCAAGGAGATGCCATGGAAAAGAAACTCAGAAAGTTTCCTTTTTGTCACCTTTTGTGCTCCACCAGCAACTTCCTCTACAGCAGGGGTAGGAAACCCGAGGCCCATGGGCCAGATGCAGCCCAATCCCCTCTCAATCCAGCCCACGGACGGTCTGGGAATCAGCATATTTTTACATGAGTAGAATGTGTGCTTTTATTTAAAATGCATCTCTGGGTTATTTGTGGGGCATAGGAATTTATTCATCCCCCCCCCCCAAAAAAAATATAGTCCAGCCCACCATATGGTCTGAGGGACGGTGGACCGGCCCACGGCTGAAAAAGGTTTCTGACCCCTGCTCTACAGCTTTAGAGGTCAGGTCTGGTCTGCTCCTCTTCCCCTCCTCTTCCTCCTTCATCAGTCTATCTACCTGCCTGCCTTCCTCCCTCTGCTCACTTCCAGCATTCCTCAGCTGGACTTCCCAGAGCAGTGGAGAACAGTCCACTGGACAGCTCTGGACAGCCCAGAGCTCAGGGAATCCAGATGATCACAGAGCCAAGGGTCCAGATGGAGAGCTGGAAGCAGCAAGGTAGAGCCAGAAACCAACAGGTGTTGTTTCCAGCATCTGACCACTGCTGAGAGCTCTGTTTAAGAAGGCTGAAGCTAGCTGGTTCTCCTCAGTGCCTTCTCCTCCTGTCCTTGAAGGCTGATGCTCAGCAGGTGGAGTCACTCCACCTTCTCCCCCTTCAGGCTGCTGTTCAGTAGGTGAAGCTGACTCCTGGCCCATGGCACCCTGGGCCTGGGCCCTTGGCAGGCGCGCCAACCTGGCCAAGCCCTAAGTCTGCCCCTGGAGAGGGCTCTTGTGCTCAGTTCCTTGCTGGTTTCCCGCAGGGATTTGGTTGGCCTGTGTAAGAACAGGATGCTGAGGTAGATGGACCATTAGTCTGATCTGGCAGGCTCTTCTGTTCTGAAGTGGGCTTAAATTTTGCCAGAGCTGGGGGGACGGACCCTGAACATACAACACAAATCTCATTTTGAAATATCCTTCCTCCGCCACCCTCCCATGCACAACTGTCTGTGTGGTTTGGAAGCTTGCAAGTTTCCCAGCATATTTGCTGTTCCGCCAGAAGAAAGCATCTCACTTCCTCTTCAGGTTCACCCGGGACGGTTTCCATGGACTTCTTATTGAAATCCTTTTCATAAATTTCTCAGAATCAGCCTTTAATAGCTGTTGACACTCGGAGTCATTCCCATTTAATAACGTCCTCCCCCACTGCTGCAGCCTATTCACAGAGGAAATGGGAAGAATATGAAATTTCAATATGCGATAGAACGTACTGTAGCAAATCTTCAACAGGGGGGGGGGGGAATGTACCTCTGATCCCCCCGAGGAAATATGGTTTTAATTGCTTATTCCAGCAGATATATTGCTTATTTATCTAAATATCAAGTTATTCAGATGGGGAGAAGGCGAAGGAAGAAGTGAGGGAATCGGCTGAATTGTACTGTGACAAAAGCCATTTATATTTTTCAAGTGATGCGTTGGCTGCTTACGCAAATATGATGAATCCTCCTAAGTAATACAAACATTTCCGTTCTACTAATATGTACCACTGCTAATAAATTAATCTTGCATTGCACTGTAACCCCAAATAAAAAGAATAAAGAGACACGACTGATGGGATAAACTGGGCCAGCAGCTTTATCCGAAGGTGCAAAATGCTGTTTTAAATGCTGTTTTAATTGTATTGTTATGCATAGCCTTTTTAAAGCAAAATTCTGCAGCAAAATCTGAAAAGACTGTGTGGGGAACAGCAGAGAGAAAGGCTACTTCTTTCTTGCCTTTCTATATTTGGGCAAGACTAGCCCTGTCCCGGACAGAAACCTCAAGATCAGGGGTACCAACTTAAATAAAATATAATAATTGAACACATGGTGTGGTGCATGCACACCATTTGAATGGCAATGTCCATCAACTTGGAGGGGCAGCCCCCTTAAATATTTACCATAATTGGGGGGTTGAAGGCACTCAGCCCCTAGGAGTTGGCTCCTATGCCCAAGATCATTGAATGGAAGTTTGTTTTTAATTGTCATTGTTTTCCGAAAGTTTTGATCTCGCTGCGGAATGGAAAAAGTCCTGTGTTCCCCCTCCACAGCATGAATGATGGTAAGGCAGAGAAAATTCCATCAGAATTCCCTCTGCGGAAAAGGAAAGGAAAAAAACATCAGAACAACTTGAAAGACCAAGAAAGGAAGAAATAATAATAATGCAGGGAGCATTGACAGAATTGGTTATTGCTGTAAACGTGCTGCAATCTTGCAGGAAATAATTAATATTTTATCTCGGTTTCTTTCGCACGATTCAGCCCTTTCATTCCCTTCTGAAAGATACAAAGGATGTTTGCTGAAACAGAAATGGCTGTGTTCTCTTTTCTTCTCCCTCAACACAAGGGATTACTTACTATTAAACCGTGTTTGCAGAATAACTTTCAAAATGCTTTTTGGGGAAAAGCTCTTGTAGAACTAAATAGAATCTTTATTATTGAAAAAGGAGGGAGGGAAGCTTTGTTCTTGAGGTTCCTCTGAGACTTCCAGGTTTGCTCGGGTTTTTTTTCTTCCTCATAGCTTATCATTTGGGCAACATTAACAGGAAATGGAAAATACCACCATCTTCCACTTCTGCACTTCATCGAAGAAGAATGAGCGCTTTGGTTGGCCCTCTTTGAGCAGAAGTTGCTGAATTACAACTTATTACTAAACTGAAAACTATGCAAAGGCCTGGTCTGAATAGAGATATTGGATTCTTGTCTCATTACATATGCTAAAGCTATTTTTGGTCATCTGCACACTATCCCTTGCTTTTTCCTGTAGGACTAATTGCAGTTGTTAACAGTCGTCAACAGGTTTACCATACCCATTGAGTCAATCTCCTACTACCCTGAGAAAAACCCCACCCCGCCCTCCCACTATATATAAGGGTCTGGTGACTTCTGTTTCTGTGTACTGTGGTACCTCAGGTTACAGACGCTTCAGGTTACAGACACTTCAGGTAACAGACTCAGCTAACCCAGAAATAGTACCTCAGGTTAAGAACTTTGCTTCAGGATGAGAACAGAAATTGCTCTATGGCAGCGGGAGGCCCCATTAGCTAAAGTGGAACCTCAGGTTAAGAACAGTTTCAGGTTAAGAACAGATCTCCGGAACGAATTAAGTTCTTAACCCAAGGTACCACTGTATCTGAAGAAGTGTGCATGCACACAAAAGCTTATACCCAGAACAAACTTAGTTGGTCTCTAAGGTGCTACTGGACAATTTTTTACTGATCAAGCCAGACTGGATTGCTTAACTAAAGAGATTCAAACAAATCTGCAAACTAGCTTCGTGCTGAAGTGAGGGTAATCTGTTTTGCTACATCACTCACTAGTGTGAGTGAGAAAGGATAATATTTAATCAATATATCCTCTTCTACTATCATTAGTACAGTGGTGCCTCGCAAGACGAAATTAATTCGTTCCGCAAGTTTTTTCTTCTTGCGAGTTTTTCGTCTTGCGAAGCACGGTTTCCCATAGGAATGCATTGAAAATCAATCAATGCGTTCCTATGGAAACCGCCTTCAGACCAGGTCCGGGGACAGTCTGTCCCCCGACCCATTCTGAAGGCTGGGGGGGGGGACAAGGGCTTTTCTTCCCACCCCCAGCATTTTAAAAAAACCCGGGACAGCGGAGACTTCCGCTGCCACCCGCCAGCATTTTAAAATCGCCCTGGGACAGCGGAGGACATCTCCGCAGTCCCGGGGTGATTTAAAAGCCCCCGGGAAGGCAGGCAGGGGGGAGCAAAGACTTTTGCCCCCCGCCGGCCTTCAGAAGAGGTCCTGGACCTCTTCTGAAGGCCGGCGGGGGGCGAAAGTCTTTGCTCCCCCCCGCCTGCCTTCAAAAGCCGTCCGGGATAGCGGAGAAACGAAGGCTGGCGGCAGGAGGAGGTCTCTCCGCCCCGCCGCCAGCCTTCAGAGGAGGTCCGAGGACAGTGGGGAAGACGCGCTGCGCTTCCCCTCTGTCCCGGAGATTTCCCTATGGGCTTTCGTCTTGCGAAGGAAGCCCATAGGGAAATTCGTTTTGCGAAGCGCCTCCAAAACGGAAAACCCTTTCATCTAGCGGGTTTTCCGTCTTGCAAGGCGTTCGTCTTGTGGGGCACCACTGTACAACTACTATCATTAGAGCCAGTGTGGTGTAGTGGTTAAGAGCGGTAGACTTGTAATCTGGTGAACCGGGTTCGCGTCTCCACTCCTCCACATGCAGCTGCTGGGTGACCTTGGGCCAGTCACACTTCTCTGAAGTCTCTCAGCCCCACTCACCTCACAGAGTGTTTGTTGTGGGGGAGGAAGGGAAAGGAGAATGTTAGCCACTTTGAGAGTCCTTCGGGTAGTGATAAAGCGGGATATCAAATCCAAACTCTTCTTCTTCTTCATTAACATTCCCACAATGGCTTCCCCCTGATAAACCTGGACACTGAACTAAAGGTGCTGAGAGTTATTAGGAGACTGCTATCCCCGCCCCCCTGAGCTGCAGTTCCCAGAGTAGTTTAAGAACCAATTCCTCTTCACAGAGAATGCTGGGAAATGTAGCTCTGGGACGGGGTGAATAGAGGGTATTCTAACAAATCTCAGTACCCATGAGTAAAGCTCCCAGAATTCTTTTGGGGAAGCCATGACTATTTACAATGGTATGATAATGTGTCTATGGTTAGCGCCATCGGCTAATGGCGGATTCTCTCCGAGCTCCGGAGAGAATCGGCTCCGCAGGATCGGGTCTTGTCCGCGGCGGCGACGCGGGGACCCTTAAAAATCACAGGCGCAGATGCCTGTGAGCGTGGTGACTCGGCGGGCACCATTTGCGCCCCCCCAAACCGCGAAGGAGCCTTTTTAAAGGCTCCGGAACGGGGACGGGGTACGGCGTGGTGCTGTGAGTAGACTGCTATTTCTGCGGAGCGAAGCCGCATGCCATTGTCGGAGAAGCGCTGACTTTTTCCTTGGAACATTTGGACCTAAAAACAAGAACCCATGAGTAAAACGGAATTCGGAATTTAAAGAAAATTCTGCTGAATTAGGAACGAGCGGGGAGGGCTAAAAAGGAAGTCCCCTCCCCCCTTTGTAGATATTTTAAAGCAAAGAGCTCGCCATTTAAGGTCGAGAGAATTTTTTTAAAAAAAGTAAAAAGCTTTTAACCTTCACGGTTTGACACTACAAGAATTTTACCGGAGGATAAAAGTAATTCTGGGAGTTAAAGTTTCACCCCCCCCCCAAACCCGGGGGCGTCCCGCGAGAGAGCCTGTTGATGAAGTACTGAAGAGTTTGACAGCTGTCAAACTAGCTGGCAAAAGGAAAGGAAAAAGGGGAACTTTGTCTTTGTCGCTTATGCTGGTTACATTTGTTGCAATTTTTGAAAATAAGAGAGAGCTGATACAAATTAATTTGTTTACTGGGTTTAAATTGAAAGACAGTAAAGCACCAAAATTCCCCCTGTGGGGGGTTGGGACATTACAAGAATGGCTGAAGGAAGTAAAAATCAGACTGAACTCAATAGAATACTTATTCTCCTGGGAAAGTTACAAGACCAGACCGATGTTTTGACTACAAGTGTGAACACTTTGGTCTTCGCAGTAAACAACATTGTTGAGACTGATAAGGAATGGAAGCAAGAAATCTACACAACTGAACAATCAGAGAAACTTGAGAGCCACGAGAATATGGAGAAGGAGACACATGCTGCTTTTGAAGAAAAGGAAGGAGGAGTTCTAACCTTACAGATGCTAATGGAGAGTTACAATTTGGGGTCTGGCATGAAGGTAAAACAGGAGAATAAATACTTGAGGTGGAAAGCCCGGCCTGAGATGGAAACTGAAGACCTAAGGATTACAAATATGACCTTTGGAGGGTCAGTTGGAAAAAACATGGATCCTGTGGGGTTGGAGCCCCTCCGAGCCTTGGGGCTTAACATTAAGGACTGTCAAAGAGGTCGACAGAGAGGAACTGAGGGTGACTTGAGAGCCTCGGATGTGAGATCTCCAGGCTAAACAGGACATGATGAACATTTGTTTGGGACCAAAACCGGGAAAGGGGGGGTGGAGTCTGATAATCCAAGGGGTATTCAATTATAAATTACTTTGTTTTAATGTGTTTGTTATTTACATGGAAGTTGGGAAAGCCGTGGAAGGGGAATATCGGTCGACTTTAAGAAATAGGCTTAAGAATAAGAAATGATGTATAAGTATTGATGTTTAAGTTTAGACAAGTTAAAATTGGTCTTTAGAATGGTTAAATGAAAATGAAAATAAGAGTTGCAAAATAATTTAAGGAAATGGAAGAAAGAGGAAAGGTAAAATCACAGTATGTAAAATTTATTAAGCGAAAGTTGAGAAATAAATAATAAGGATTTGCTGGATTAACATTTGAATTGGAATACAAGAAGGGGAGGTGTGAGGAGGTCTGAGAAAGAAGTTATATGAAAATAAGCAATTGAAATTTATATGTTTTTTAATTGTCCTTTTTAAGGTTTTTTTGTATTTTTGTTACTTTTTTTGTTTATGTTTGTTATTGAAAATGCTAATAAATATTCATTATGGTGTGAACACAAAATATTTGAGGGGGGCAGCTCCCCCCAAAAGATTGATGGGCATTGCCATTCAAATGGTGTGTGTGTGCCATGTCTTGTGCTCAATTTTGTGGGGTGGGCCTTATCTGCCTCCCCACCTCCAATATTATATTCAAGTTGGCAATGCTGGACTTCCGGGTTGGCGCCATCGCCGAATGGCGGACTCCCTCCGAGCTCCGGAGGGAGCCTGCTCGGCAGGGGTTGGGTCCTCCCGCGCCGGCGACGCGGGGACCCTCAAAAACCATGGGCGCTGAAACCCATGGACATGGTGACTCGGCTGGCACCTTTAAGCCCCCCCTCGACCCGTGAAGGAGCCTTTTTAAAGGCTACGGAACGGGTGACGGGGGGGTGCTTTGAGTACTCCGCTTCCCCTGCCGAGCGAAGCCGCATGCCATTCGACGGAGAGCGCTGACTTCTTCCATTGGAAATTCGGACTTAAAGTATAACCCGTGAGTAATTGGAACTTGGATTAAAAAGGACAAAATTTATAAAAAATTTGGAACGAGCGGGGAGGGCGTAAAAAGGAAGTCAGCCCCCCCCCCCCGTTGTAGAGGAGTTAAAGCAAAGGACTTAACATCTAAGATCGAGTGCAACCCTATTTTGAAAAAGTTATTAAATTTCGCGATGGAAAATTATAAGACTGAGCTGGAGGAGAATAGTGGAAGTGAATTAAAAAGCAACCCCCCCACGGAAGCTGGGAGCGTTTTAGCTAGAGCGCCTGGAGAAGACAAGGAGAGGTTTTGACAGCTGTCAAAGAGCTGTCAAAGCAGAAGAACAAAAAAGAACTTTGGTGCAAGGACTTTACCGGTTACATTTGTTATAATTTGGATTTAGAATGTTTAAAACAAGGAATACTAAGTTACTATGATTGCTGGTTGTGATCTGGAAGGGAACTGAGTTATTGCAATTCACCTAGAGGAGCTGAGGGATATTACAAGTTGTCAGCACTGAATTTGAACAGAACTCTTTATCTCCTGGGAAACTGCAGAAATGGAACACTATTTTGGCTACAGAGGCTTACACATGTAAAGCAGACAATGGATTTATCTACCGATGTTTGGTTCCTGAATAACAGAGCCTTTGCAGAGGAATTTAGAGACTTTTTGAATTGGAACATCTGTGCAGGAAAATAGGAAAAGAAAAGGAGGGGAAAAAGAGGAGACAGATCAACAAGAACAACAAGAACAATCGACAATTGGATAAAGCTGGAAGCGGGAACATTTGGAACATCCAGAAAAAGTATGAAGAAGTAAAACTGGAGTTTTCACTCCCAAGTATAAAAAAGTCTGGATGGGAAAAATGGGCCCTTTCGAGATAGACTCCTTCCAAGATTGGATATACAAAATTAAAAAAGACTGGTAAAGGACTATGGTTTTTTTAAAAAAATGTGGGAGCTACAGGAAGACATCAGATTCGAGAAATATTGGGGACGCAACCGGGGAAAGGGGGATGGAAATTTGGAATCCAAAGGGTGTAAAACTACATTTTATTTTATTATATTTTAATCTATTATGTATATTAAAGGGGAGAACGCGTGGAAGGGACTAAGTCGATTTTAGGAGGTGGGCTAATATTTTTAAATTGGGATAATGACACTAAGTTTAAAATCTGGGATAAGAAATTGCTGAACTTATTTGTAAGAATTGGAATGCAAGAGGGGGAGGGGAGGGGAAGTCCTGGAAAGATGATATGGAAAATAAGACTCTAAATTGGGATGTTTTGTTTTTGATATTGTTATAATTGGAAATGCCTAATAAATATTATTAAAAAAAAAACAAGTTGGCAATGCTGAGTGTGAATGTGGCCTCAGTGTCGTCACTTGTAGAACTCTGCAAGCAAGAAGATGGGAACAAAACTGCCTATCAGTGGCTCTAGCGCCACCTACTGGTGTCCTTCCTGCCTTCCACCCTATCATTTCCAATGGGTATTAGCCACCACTGGTGAGGCAGGAGAGAGAGATTGCTTTCAATCTGAAATTCTACACAGGGCAGGCAGCAAAGGAACAGGAGAAAGATGGAGCCAAACGTAATCTGGTGCGTGTGAGGGGCTTAAAGTCAGCAGCATATGCCTAATTGCAGTAGGGAGCGAGAACAAAAAGGTTAAGTTAAAGGATCTGGGCGGAACTTGCCCTCCCCTGACTAAGAGGAAAGAAAGACACAATTAGGTGCGTCAGCAGAGTGTTCTCTGCTGACGGGTTGCTAATGTAATAGGGGTGTGACCTTCAGAGCTGCCACTGGAAAATGTCACATTGCACATAAGGTAACAAGATGGCTGTGGCCACAATTAGCTTGAGAACATGAGGAGGCTGAACTTAGTGGGTGAGCACATTGGCATGGAAATCATCACATCACCTATGCAAGGAGGATATCAGGTCTGCATGGTGATGGAGAGCCTGAACAGCGAAGCAGGAAACCTCTACTTCAAACCTTGTTGCTGCCATGAATTGACTAGGCATTCCTAGACAAGTCACTTGCTCAGCCTCAGTACCTCCGCCTGCAATATGGGTATAACAGCAACAGCAGTAATAGTGGCTACATTGACAAAACTGCATTTCCATACCGTGTGGACAGTGTATGTAGGTGTTAGATGTAGGAATGTAACAGTAGAACAGAGGTGAGGATTGTGTGTTTCTCCAGCTGTTGCTGAACTCCAACTCCCATCAGCCCCAGCCAGCTTAGCCAGTGGTCAGAGATGCTGGGAGTTGGAGTACAACAATGTCTAGAGGGCCAAAGAGTCCCTTTCCCTGCACTGCACTGACATCTTCATGCCTGTGGTCAAAGCATAGTCAAGGTCTAATACTCTCTTTCTTAAATTTATACCTTGCCTTTACTCCAAAGAGTTCAGGTGGCCAGCATAGTTTTTCCCACACATGAGGTGGGTCTAGCTGAAAGAGGTGACTGGACCAAGGTCACCCACGGAGCTTCATGACTGCTTACGAATTTGCATCTGGGTTTTCTCAGTCCAAGAATCTAACCACTACACCACATTGCTCTTCACGTCGTCATCGCCCCCCCCCCCCCGTTATATACAGTTCCTGGAAAAGAACAGTTGTTAGAGTGTGATCAATAGAAACACTTGCTTGACTGACTTTTTTCTGACAGATTCAGACAAGTATGCAAATTTATTTCTTGATTTAATTGTTGCTTTTTATATGTTGGTTAAAGAATAACATGCACTAGGTACAATAAAAAGGAGAATTCCCTGAATGCCAAGATCCAGGTTTGGGGCAAATACTCATTGCTGAGAGGACCCCAACTGATATTTAAGATTAAAACACTTGCAGCAAAGTAAAATGTGTATATATAGGCTGTCAGACCTTTAAAATATCCCTTTTGGAAGTTCCTTC
The DNA here is from genome assembly GCF_964188315.1 of Podarcis muralis. Lineage (NCBI taxonomy): Eukaryota > Metazoa > Chordata > Lepidosauria > Squamata > Lacertidae > Podarcis > Podarcis muralis. The sequence goes on from NC_135663.1 coordinate 7,096,139, forward strand.
CAAAGTTCCCCTCTTCCCATAGCAAAGAAAAAGACTATGCGTTTGGTAAGTTAAACATGGTTTACTTACAAACTCTTCAAATGTCAGATTCATGTGCTTTCCATACAGCAGCAAGAAAACATAGGCAGTGCAACCTAGGTTCCCAAATGGTAAATATTTCTAAATTATTTGTATAGAAACACAAAGATGGCTTGCTTAAGCCACATGATCTACCTCCTTACTAGTAAGGTTCACCTGCTGGAATGATGGAAAGTGGGAGAACAAAGAGCTTCAGAGTAACCTAGGGGGGATAACCTATCTTAGCCTGACAGGACAGTTTATGGTTTTAACCCCTTCGCACAGTAATTAGACTTAAGCATGTTGGTTATATGAGGCTGGATATCCCACGTTAATCAACACATTGGATATCAGCACATTTCAGGCCATAGGGAGAATATTTGCTCTGTATGAAAGACCCCACTTTCTTGGATTCAGAAAGCTTAGTGAAATTCCACAGTGGGGAGGTTCGGACATTTCTTAAGGGTCTTAATTCCTAGGCCACATCTCATAACTTTCGTCTGTAGGCTGGTCTCATAGCAGATGATTCTACAGAGTACTGTGCTCACACAGTGACTAATAAGATGGAGGCAGGAGTTAAATACTAAGGATCTGCCTACCTGCAGTGCTTCAGTTCCCACATTACCCTTGAAATGAAGGAAGATGGGGAGGCAACCAGAACAGCTGGCCATACCCCTGTGACCTAATTGGTCACAACCCATGACTTCCCAGCAGCCCTGCCAGGTCTAGAGGGTACCACCTGCTACTGAATGAGGGCCAGGCATCCCTTTCTTAACCTGAGAAGACCATTGACAAGGAGGCACAGAGAAACAACAGCATCACATCCAAGCATCCCCACCCCACAAAAAACCCACACTCTTTAATATTGATTATCTACAAATACATTGCATTGCTGCCAGGGCCAGATTTAGGTTTGATGAGGCCCTAAGCTACTGAAGGTAATGGGGCCCTTTAAATGTCCAGCTTTCCTTTGTCAACAAGAAATTGCTGCTGTTTTCTGTGTTGAATATATGCTATATGGTAATTTATGGACCTATAAGGTACCTAAAGCCATTTGCACATGCAGAATGTAGGCATCCTATATAAAGAAATGAGCAAACCAGTGGTATTTTAGGGAGCAGGCTAGCAGGCGGGGCCCATTACTTACATCATAGGAGCCTACACAACACAAAACACTGTTGCTGTATTTAGGTTTTATTTGTTTTTTATCTTATATTTTGGAAATGTACATCCAGGTTTTTTTCCTTTAATTTTTTTGGGGGCCCCCAAGAGAGTGGAGCCCTAAGCTATATACGTAAATCTGGCACTGATTGCTGCAGTGGTGTCCTTCCAACTTCTTCCTTTTCGTTTGTGGGAGGGGGGGGGGTAGGGAAGCAAAACAAAAAATGGTCTAGCATTTATCCAAACCATTAATAAAACTTTCCCCTGTAGCAGAATACTGTGCATCACGGGTCTCTCCTTAGTTGAGGATCTGAAGACATATGTTCCCTCACTCTTCACTGGCAAAACCAAGCCTGGGCTCCACCATCCATCCATCCCCTCCATCAATAATATTCCGCCTTGCTGGCGACGCTTTACATTGGCTAGAGGGATTGTCTTCCTTAATTGCGCCATTCATCCTCGGTGACATCTCAGCATACTTCTCTCCCGCTCCCGCGACGCCAACCCAGAGACAAGATTGATCATGCCCCATCATAGGTTCTCATTACAAGGTTGTGAAAGCATATTTATGGCAGGACCGCGGCAGTCTTCTCTGTCCCTGTGGCCAGTTGATATGTAGCCATTTCATAGGGCTGTGGATGAGGACAGAAAACACCTGGGGTTGGAGAGCTTCTGAGATGACGAGGAATTCCCTGTTCTCTGGGAACACCCCGGCAATGCAAGATAATTCCTTCTCTCACTCAATGTCAGCCTGACAAAGGAGCAAGAGGAAATGTTGCTGCTTGGGCAGGGGAGTAGTTTAGAGAAAAAGTGAGCAAGAAGTGTCACAATAGAAGTTTGTAAAATCAATCATGGCATGGAGAAAGTGGATAGAGGGAAGTTTTTCTCCCTCTCTCATAATGCTTGAACTCGTGGACAACCAATGAAGCTGAATGTTGGAAGATTCAAGACAGATAAAAGAAAATACTTCTTCATGCAGCACATAAACTATGGAACTCGCTGTCACAGAATGGCCACCAACTTGGATGGCTTTTAAAAGAGGATTAGATGAATTCATGGGGGATAAGACTAGCAATGGCTGCTAGCTATGTTGGCTATGTTCTTCCTCCATAGTCAGAGGCAAGAATGCTTCTGAAGGCCAGTTTTTTGGAAACCACAGGAAGTGAGAGTGCTGTTGTGCTCGGGTCATGCTTGTGGGATTTGAAATGAAATGAAATGCTTTATTATCACTTGTACAATTTGTATGCAATGAGATTACACGAGCACCCCCCACTCAGTTCTCTTTGTCTAAATTCCCCTCATTCACTGACGCACACCCACCAAACCCGAAAGTCAGTTGCCCTGTTGTTATCTTTTCATTCAGCAGCCTAACAGCCCATGGATAGAAGCTGTTCTTTACCTTGTTGGTGCGACTAATCATACTTCTATATCTTCTGCCTGAGGGCAGGAGATCAAGAAAGTGCCGGCCAGGGTGTGAATCATCCCCGAGAATTTTCCTCACTCTCCTGAGGCAACGTTCTTCCGTTATTTCATCCAGCGGATTCACGGGACAGCCCGTAATATCTTGTGCTGTATTCACCACCCTCTGTAGGCACTTCCTATCAGTTGATGTCAAACCAGCGTACCACACCATGATGCAGTATGAAAAGACACTTTCTATTGTTGACCGGTAGAAGGAGATCATCAAATGTTGATTGACATCGTTCTTCTGCAATACTCTGAGGAGATGGAGTCTGTTGGGCTTTCTTAACCACCTGGGTTGTATTAATTTTTCAAGTAAGGTCTTCACTGAGATAAACTCCTAGGAATTTAAAGGAAGAGATTCTGTCCACACAGCCCTCCCCGGTGTACAGCGGGGCTAGTTCTCCTCTCTTCCTCTGAAAGTCCAACACCATCTCCTTTGTCTTGCTGATATTAAGGTGCAAGTTGTTCCCTAGGCACCATGTAGATATTTTTTTGGATTTCCAGAGGCATCTACTGGATCACTGTGAACACAGGAAGCTGGATGAGATTGGTCATTGGTTTGATCTAGCAGACTCTTCCTATGTTCTTGAGTTCCTATACTGAAGCTCCTTATACTGTTAGACCACTGGTTCATCAAGCTCCATGATATCTGCACTGACTGGAAGAAGCTCTCCTGGATTTCAAACACAGGTCTATTCCAGCCCTACCTGGAGAAGCTGGGGGTGCCAACCTAGGACCTTCTGCATGCAAAGGAGATGCTCTACTAAGCCACAACCCTTCCCCTCTCATGTAATCTGCCATTGCCCTCTGTTTCTGCTTTCCGAATGACTTTGGTAAATCTTTTAAACCCATCTTCTTGTCAAAGTGTATTAAAATTCAAAGTAGATGGCAGTAGCAGCAGCAGCTGGCTAATTTCTGTGCGCAGTGCAGCAACTTGCTTCCCTCGCTTGCAACAGAGAGCTGTTGCTTAAGACTTCGATCCCACATCCTTATGCATAAATCACATTTCAAGTCAATGAGATGTACCCGCCAGATAACAGACAGAATGTCATTACCTGGATTTCAGAGCCAAGAGGTAAGCTAGGCTGCAGCTATGAGTTACTATAACCTGAAAGCCTATTCTCCATTGCAAAGCAGTCTAGCTGGGACTCTACCCCCCCCCACCTATTTGTCCTCACTGAGTTCTAGATCCACCTTCCCCCAACCTAGTATTCTCCAAATGTTGCTGGACCACAGCTCCCATATCCCCTGACCATTGGCCATGTTGACTAGGGCTGATGAGAGTTGAGGTAATAGAGTGTTGGGGATTCTAGATGTTGTTTGATCCCAATTGCCATGTGGATGGCACCAGGCTGCAGGAGGTTGTAGATGGCCTGTGATATGTGCACACAGAGGGAGTTTAGAGACTGACTTTGGAGAGCAAACACGGTTGGAAGAAAGGCTTGCAGGACCTTGGACAGATCACAAGAAACGATTTGCTCCAGTGGAATCCCAGCTGTACCTGAACCATAAGTCTCCTGGCCCTCAAGACAGTTTCTATGTTCCACCACTTTGTTGAGGCATCAGTATCCTTAAGGAGGAAGCCTTCAGACTTGGAGCTGTGCACTCCATCACTTCTCTAGTACTCTGCTTGGAGCATTCCCTTTGCTTGTGAGTGTGCATTGGAGACCTGTTCCTCGGAGGCTATTTGGGGAAGAATGGTTTCTGGAGACCTGGGTTCAAGGGTCCTGAGCCCCAGAAGCTCTTGGCTACCAGATTTAGGCTTGGTGTGATGCATGAGGCCGATACCTTTGCAGGTGACACTAGTGACCTGAATTGGACTTGTAATGCGTATGGGTTGCTCGTGCGTAAGCTGCCGCCTCTCCAGGCTAAATTGCCTTGTTAAACCTTTCTGACTGGACAGCCCTTCTCACCGTGGCTGCCTCAGTCACTAGCAGAATCTGTCAGTGGGCATTTCTTAAACCTCTTCCAACATAAAAGTTGTTTGACGCCCAGTCTCCTCCTCCTCTCACTGCGCAGAAGTCTTCTGCGCAGGGAGGGCGTGGGTAGCGGAGGACCTGCGCTCTCCCCGCTGGTGTCCAGTGAAGAGTCCTGGAGCCCTCTCGCTGATTCCCCCATCTGCCCCCCTTTATCCCTGGTGTTGCGCTGATTTGCTTCCCCCTCTACTGAGCTGCCTCTCTCCCTGCTGGGCCCTTCTCCAGCATCATCTGAGAGCCTTCCCTTCGCCTCTAACTCCGATGTCAGTTCCTTGACAGGACTGATTCTTCCCCTTCCATGCCAAGAATCCAGAATCATGACAACGATGAGCCAGGCAGACCACTGAACCCTGATCTCCCCTACCCAGGTTTGCTTTTTATTTCCCCACCCTGGTTCTCATTTAAAGGAGTGCAACAGAACTTTAGGCAGTGGCATCCATCTCTGCCAGCTCTGCCTTTGTTCTGGTCACCTTTTTAGCTCATCATCATGTCTTGAAAGCCCTGGTATTCCTCTTAAAGTTTGTAAAGCCATCTGCTGCTTAAAAAACAACAACAGTGTTGGAATAACTCTTGGTTCCTGCTCCATTTTACATTGTCAGCTGCCATTTTGAGTGTAATTTTGCAACCCAGTAGTACAAAACAGAAACAAAATCAATTTCGCTTAAAACCCAGGACAAGTTGTGGGGCAGTTAAATCTAAACGAGAGAAGATATTTCCTCTGCATTCTTGGACTGTCCTATGCATCTCATTCAACAAGTGGGAGACCAAATGTGTCTGGCCAAATCTTCCATCCTCTGTGAGTTTGCCTTCCCCTCAACTGCATCAGATTTTTTTAAACTTTTGGGCCACACTGCATTTCATGGTGTGGTGAAATGTAGAATATAATGGCTAAAAGAAAAAAAGAAACATTAGGAAGGACTTTCTGAAAGTAAGAGCTGTTAGACAGTGGAGCTGACTACCTCAAAATGTGGTGGACTTTCCTTCATGGCAGGTTTTTAAACAGATGATGGATGTTCGTCTATCAGGGATTTCTGCATTGCTTGGGGTTGGTCTAGATGATCTTTAGAGATCCATTTCAACTCTACAATTCTATGAAAGCTATAAGAAACACCAAAACCTAAAGTTATTTGTTGTGGGTGTTTTGTTTTGTTTTGTTTTGTTTTAAGATTCTTAAAGAAACCTTAATCCACACAAAAATAATTTTCTAAGCAAGCCAAGGGAAATTTACCTATCTCTAGAAACCATGCATTTAGCAAACTGTGCAGCACCACACACAGCTTCTGTGTCTCTTTGCAAAGATACAGCCACTAGCTTTGGGTATCATATTTTCTGGCACACCTGTGGCAAGAATCCCAGAAATGTGTTCATCTCTTTGCCGTTATAATCTGCTTAATAGTGTTCCTAGCTAAGTGTGATGCTTTAGCACAATGCCAATAAAACATGATTTACAAATTCTCTTAAGAGCTAAATTACATTCACAATGTGCACAATTAAGAGAGAAAGTCATAAAATGTGCCTAATTGCATTTGCCTAATGCAAAGCCTGATATATTTAGCATCATTTTTCTTGGCATAGGTCCCAACCAGCTCTAGAAAAGGGACTAGTCTTTTCACATTGTGGACAGGGCAAAGGTCCAGTTCTCATTGCTCAATTCTTCCATGCAATCCTATATGCTAGTAAAGTACTAGCATTATATCACCACCTTGGGTTCCATGATGGGGGAATGGCAGAAAAGGAATGTAAATAAAGCTGGGTGGAACATTCTCAATATTAATTTTGTGTCACACATAAAGCAATTGTGCAATGAACAGAGCACAGACAAATATTTATGGGGCACATTTATGACATTATTCAACAAATTGGCCTCCTTGTCTGTGGATTTGACCACAAGGCACAATGAGCAAGAACTCCACAGTGGAGATTTACTTCTGGTTTAAATGCTACAGGATGTAGACCAGAAGCCCTGAGTATGAAACAGTGGTTTCCTGCTCCCAGCGCCCATAGAGCTTTGGGTCAGATGGGAGAACTGCTGGCAGTTCCAGAAACGGAACTCAGTCAACAGCCCAGAATTCTGCTGAGCCAGAGTCAGGTGACAGCACAGGGTGAACCCATTGTCACCATCACAAAAGTCCTGGGACCTGCACCAGGCTTTGCTGCCTTCCGCCACCCTGCTGCCTGCCTGCTCTAATACTTTGGGCCTGAACATCTGACAGCTTCTGCTTAATACAAGACACAAAATCCCATTCATTTTCATTATTCAATCAATCAAAATGTTTATTCAGCTTTACGCCCATCATGAAACACAACACAACAAAACAAATCAAATAAAACAGCGGACTCGTACAAACCACAAGTAGTATAACACAGTTCACAACTCACAAGGACAGATATTAGCCATTCATAAGAAAAGATTAAGATTAAGATTAAAAATTTTAGGCACTACACTAAAATCAATATCTGATGTCATTATAGAAAATTCTTATAGCTATCAATAATCTGCTAACATTCCATTCCGTCGCTTGTACGAGAGGACGGCTGTTAGGAATTTAGCAACCTGTAGGGTAATATAGGGATCCACATCTTGAAGAACTCAGGCAAGCTGTAGGTCTACTGGTTTGTCAGCCATAGGCTGGATTATGGAGTTTAGTATACTAGCACGGGCTGAACTGTACAAAGGGCAGATAAACATAACATGATGTAGAGATTCAAATGTTTTAATTTCACACGCACACATTGTAGGGACTTGGCCTTTAGTGAATCTATGTCTCAGCATGTTTGTTGGAAAGACATTGAACCTAGCTCTAATGAAGGCAATTTCATTATTAAAAATGTTGTCCACTGTGGATATTTGTTGTGGATATTAAAATCATACTTTCATTTTGTAATTTGTTTGTCAGGGACGCACTCATTTTTGTTATTCAACTTCATGTGTGTATCTTCCTAATCTCTGCTTATTACAATGTTGGCCTGAATGACATCAACATTTTTTTGTTGCCCCAGAATAATGCAGTGCCCAGGACACTGTTTGCAAATAAGATAGCAACTACTAGGAGTCAGTCACTGAGTGCACCTCTGCTGGCACCAGAGAAGGCAAACCTCTCACCCCAAAATGAGCAAGCAGACATTCAAAATCCTTTGCACAAACTGGATAATGAAAATGAACTCTGCTGATATCCTTTCTTTCTTTTTTGCATAGATTTTGTAATTAATGAAATCATTTTTTCATATGTTACAAAACAAACACACACCCTGAAACACACATGAGGAAGCAGAAGGTCCAGCTCATTGCAGCTGTTCTTGGGGAGCTGAAACAAACTTTTCCAAGCTGTTATTAAAAAATCACTTCCTTTCCTTAAATGTGTTGGGAACTCAGCATAGAGAAGAAGAAGAAGAAGAAGAAGAAGAAGAAGAAGAAGAAGAAGAAGAAGAAGAAGAAGTTGTTTTTATACCCCGCCCTCCCCAGCCAAGAAGGGGCTCAGGGTGGCTAACACCTGGTATAAAAACAATTGATTAAAATACAACAACAACAAAAAAAGATTAAAATACAACATTAAAATGCAGCCTCATTTCAGTAGAAACTCAAATCAAAAACTTTCGGGGGATGAAAATGTCAAATCTTCACCAAGGCCAGCTATCCAGACTGGTCCTACGTGGGCCAGAAAAAAGCCAGGGAAGTCCCCAAATAGGAGTTCCATCACAGAAGGAGAAAGGAAAAAGGAAAGAGGGGAAGGGGATCAAGTTGATTGCAAGCCAAAGGCCAGGTGGAACAACACTGTCTTACAGGCCCTGCAGAAATAAACCAGATCTGACATTGCATTCTCTTAGTAGCATCAAAAACCCAGTACAAGCCCATATATGTATTAATCCTTGCTGTCTCTTCTTCCTTCAACCCCCAGTCAAAACAAAAAAAGGAAAAAACACAACTCTGCAGCATCAGATGTCAAGCTTAGGGCACCCTCTTGTGTCCATATGCCATAAATGCATGACTGACTTTTGTTCTGTAGCTGCTTGCTGTATACTGCTGCTGCTGATAAACTCATAGAATGGTAGAATTGGAAGAGACCCTAAGGGTTATCTAGTCCAACACCCTGCAATGTAGGAGTCTCAGCTAAAGCATCCATGACAAATGGCCATCCAACCTTTGCTTAGAAACCTCCAAGGAAGGAGAGTCCACAACCTCAGGAGGGAGACCGTTCCACTGTTGAACACCTCTTATTGCCAGAAAGTTCTTCCTGATGCTTAGTCTGAAAAGGACCCCCTTGCTTAGCAAGCCCTCTGGGAAGAACTGGTTCTAAATGTGAGACAAGAACTGATTAATCTTGAGTCTTGTGCCACATCAATGCAAAACGATGCATGCATAAACGCTGGGGCACCTGCAGGTTGTCATTTCACACAATGTAGCTCCTGTGATATATTTCAAACTAGTGAGAAGATATTGTAAAGGATTTCCATTTTCCCTAATACAGCTAACAAAAGAACACCATACAGTGGTACCTCGGGTTAAGTACTTCCAGAGGTCCATTCTTAACCTGAAACTGTTCTTAACCTGAAGCACCACTTTAGCTAATGGGGCCTCCTGCTGCTGCCTCCCCGCCGGAGCACAATTTCTGTTCTCATCCTGAAGCAAAGTTCTTAACCCGAGGTAATATTTCTGGGTTAGTGAAGTCTGTAACCTGAAACGTATGTAACCTGAGGTGTATGTAACCCGAGGTACCACTGTATTTCCCCCTCTTTTTAATCTACACGGGATTGGCTGTTGCAGACTAAATTATCACAGCAGGCGGAGAAAAGGCTTGAGCTGCGGCCTGTGATGGATCAGCCTGCATCTCATGTTTGGCCATACAAAGAGGGCATGGAGGAGGGTGCCAGAGAAGGCAGGAGATGCAGCAATGCCTCCAGGGAGGAGGAAACGGGCACTGAGGATGAAGATCACCCAGAAGAGGTTTGCTTGGGAGAAAGTGAAAGCAAGGGTGAAGAGTAAGGTTACCAGATTTCTTTCAATTAATCCAGGGACACTCTAAATAAATAAATACTACACACTTGGGATGTTGATGCTGCAGCTATAGTGGTGGCAGAAGGGCCGCCGCCGCCTTGACCTCAACTGCCACGTTTCCCCTTCCTCCAAGGCTTCTATCTCCTTTCTCCATGAGCCTGGGCAGCCCCTGAGTTGTTGGTTCTTCAGCGGTGGGGAAGTGGTGCGCAGTGGGTCAGGCATGGAAGGCGGAGAAGGAGGGCCGAGAGCGGCGGTGGCGAGACCATCGGAGCATCCCCAATCCCTGCAGGAGGGAGCAGGGATCCCTCAGCTGGAAAGGGAGAGATCCCCGCCCCACTCCTGCTTGCATGCAAGTAGGAGTTGGGAGGCTGCTCCGATAGGCAGCATGAAGCCTCCCTTCGCAGTTTAGTTGTTGGGATCAGGGAAGGTGGAGGCAGCCCGGAAGCTGCATCTTAGAGCCCCTGCACCACCATCATATGGGGACTTCCAAGCAGCTCCTGAAGCCAGCCAGAGCCAACTGCTCCGGGCTGCTGAGACTGCCGCTGCTGCGTTTCCTGGGAAATTAGATGAAATCTGGGGACATTCTGGGGATGGAATTTGTCCGGGGACTTATTCGCAAATCCGGGGACTGTCCCCAGGAAACGGGGACATCTGGTAACCCTAGTGAAGAGTGCCCTAGGCTGAGTTGTCAGGATGAGGCAGGCATGGGAACCCGGAAGAGGGCAGCTTACTGGAGAGTGAGCACAGAACCAGTGGAGGAATTATAAGAGAAAGGAGCCCAAACACTCCCCTCCCCTCTACCACTGTCATCTCAAACCCAAAGGTGGACAAGGAGCATATGACCCCTGCATGTGTAGACTGTCTTGCCAGAGTGGTGCAAGCTCTAGTTATCTCCCGCTTGGACTATTGCAATGCGCTCTACGTGGGGCTACCTTTGAAGATGACTCAGAAACTACAACTAATCTAGAATGCGGCAGCTAGACTGGTGACTGGGAGTGGCCGCCGAGACCACATAACACCAGTCCTGAAAGACCTACATTGGCTCCCAGTATGTTTCTGAGCACAATTCAAAGTGTTAGTGCTTACCTTTAAAGCCCTAAACGGACTCGGCCCAGTATACCTGAAGAAGTGTGTCCACCCCCATCGTTCAGCCCGGACACTGAGGTCCAGCTCCAAGGGCCTTCTGGTGGTTCCCTCACTGTGAGGAGTGAGGTTACAGGGAACCAGGCAGAGGGTCTTCTCGGTAGTGGCACCCGCCCTGTGGAATGCCATCCCATCAGATGCCAAGGAAATAAACAACTACAGTTGTACCTCAGGTTAAGAACTTAATTTGTTCTGGAGGTCCATTCTTAACCTTAAACTGTTCTTAAACTGAGGTACCACTTTAGCTTATTGGGACCTCCTGCTGCTGCTGCCACACAATTTCTGTTCTCATCCTGAAGCAAAGTTCATAACCCGAGGTACTATTTCTGGGTTAGCGGAGTCTGTAACCTGAAGCATCTGTAACCCAAGGAACCACTGTATCTGACTTTTAGAAGATATCTGAAAGCAGCCCTGTTTAGGAAAGTTTTTAATGTTTGATGTTTTATTGTGTTCTTAATGTCCTGTTGGGACCGATGGGCAGGGTATAAATTATTATTATTATTATTATTATTATTATTATTATTGTTATTATTATTATTATTATTTCTGATTTGGATTGAAACCTGCCCTAATAGTAGTGCCCTATTTAAGGACAGAAGAGGCAAGCCCTGTGTTATGGGCACAACTCTCCAGGGTAGGCATGAGGAGGGGGATGAGGAGTATCGTGAAGACCAAAGGGATAATGTCGGATGTTGGAGCACTGAGGAAGATGGAGAGACCCATGCTGGATGACATTATGTAATTGTTTTATATATGGAAGTTCTCTTAATTGTTTTTAAATTTCTGGTTGTTCTTAATTGTCTTAGAGTGATCCAGAAATGGAATTAACCAAATAAATTAATAGAGGCATGCCCTCCTTTTTCCCTCCACCCATCAAAAGTTGCAGTATATTATTTGTTTTGGTTCAGTAGAAATGAGAAGCTGGGAGTGGAAGGGGCTCTGAGTCCTTAAATTCACAACTTTATACTTTATCTCATTGAACTGGACAGCTATCATTTTCTTCCCCAAAAAGGGGGGGGGGGGGAGAGAGAATGGTTTATTAGTTTAAACCAGTACTGCTTTATTGTATCCTTGGGGTCTTAAACTTCTCAACCCCCTTTCCTTTCCTAAGCTTATAAAAGCACTTTTAAAACCATTGATGGATGATCTGTGATATCTAAAGAGCTTTTCCTGATCCCTTAGCTTACCCTGCTCTTCACGCACACACAAATGCTCCCCTCCCTCCTCCCAGCCTGCTCTGGGCATTTTGCCTAAACCATTCCTTCTCTACTGCTTGGTCTTATTCCCAAGGGAGGAAAGGATCCATCAACCCTGTATCGATCTCCATGTTGTCAGCATAATTTCCTCGTATCAATTTCCCTTTTTCTTGGCTCCAGCCCCACGGTTGCTAGGCCCATTCAGAAAGCTCTCAAAGGCCAAGAGGTCAGCCTGCAATTCTCACATGCACAGAGAGGTGGTGGAAGAGGAAGAGACTAGGATTGTCACAGGCTTTTTGCAGAAAGAAAGCACACCTCTTTCCAACACCATGAAATACAGTGAAGACCTAAACTTGCAGCTGATTGATGATCAGTCATGATGGCGAAACCCCACTTGGGGATGAAAGGAGAAGCTGAATTCTGTACACGTCTAAAGACTAACTTACCTAATCTGCATTTACTGAAACATGACTATCCTTTAACATTCGCACCTCTCTGAATGTTGCAAGGCAGTTTTCCAACCAAGTAAGGTATACAAGATGGGACACGGGTGGCGCTGTGGGTAAATGCCTCAGCGCCTAGGGCTTGCCGATCGAAAGGTCAGCGGTTCGAATCCCCGCAGTGGGGTGTGCTCCCATTGCTCGGTCCCAGCGCCTGCCAACCTAGCAGTTCGAAAGCACCCCCGGGTGCAAGTAGATAAATAGGGACTGCTTTCTAGCGGGAAGGTAAACAGCGTTTCTGTGTGCGGCTCTGGCTAGCCAGAGCAGCGATGTCACGCTGGCCACGTGACCCGGAAGTGTCTCCGGACAACGCTGGCCCCTGGCCTCTTAAGTGAGATGGGCGCACAACCCCAGAGTCTGTCAAGACTGGCCCGTACGGGCAGGGGTACCTTTACCTTTACCTTTACCTTAAGGTATACAAAAAAAGCATGTACTGGAGTAAAACGTGCCCATAAATGCATATATTAGTGAAAATAACAAACAACAGTGCATTGTATTCAGGGAGTTATTGCTTTGCAAAAATTGTGTACATTAGCCAAAATTGCATACAAAAATGTACGCTTCAGGTGAGATTCGCACTAAAATGCTGAGGAATTTTCCTGAGGGTTTTAATCACAAACTGTAGCAGAAATGTGGTGAGTTGAATTTAAAACTGGGGGGGAAATGGCAGTGAGAAATAAAAAATGACATAGACACCCACCTCTGCTGTGGTTACCCTGTAGGAATTGCCATATGGGCTGAGAGTCATGATTGGTTCCACTGGTGTGTTAACAGTGTTGACTTCTCCAACACCTCACCCCTCCCACCATACTTCCTGGTAAGTGTCAATGACTCAACTGCCAGGAAGTCATTTGAGTGATGTTGCCCCACCATGCCTTCCACTTCTTGCCCCTTCCTGTACTGATGAAAGTCTCCGCTCGCCGCATATGCTACCCATGACAAAGAGTATCTCCAGAATGTGAACTTGTTTGTTTCATGGAACCCCATGCAGAAGACCATCTCCAAATAAATAACCTGCTCTCCCAGAACCTCCATGTTGTTGGGATTGTGTTCCAGTTTATGGACCTCCTTGCCAGTTCTGGGGAACCTGTGTGAATTCCCGTGTGAAGCCATCTGCTCCACATCTCACAAACTAAGGTGAGGATCCAAATTTTGTCATCCACCAGATTTCTTGCTTCCCCATATGTTGCAATGCCATTCTCAGCAATTTGAAAGCATTGGTATATGTAGCTTAGTGTGTGTACAGACAGTAAAGGAAAAAGACTCACAGGTGAGGTGGCAATGAGATGCAACAACAGGTAAAAATACTCAGAAGTGCCATGGATGATGAGGTCTGCCTGACACCTTTTCTGAGATCTGACAAAGTCATAGCATTTCCCCCTTAGATTTTTTATTAACTCAGTGCTTACTTTCGGAGGGGGGACAGGGGGACGCGTGTTGGGATGCTTCCAAGGAAGTGGGGGCATTTGGCAGGCCCCAGCTGGCTCCAGCCCACCGGCCAGTTGCAGGGCGATCTCCAGTCCGTGGATCAGCATGTAACTGTGACTCGAGCTTCAGAAGCCTTCAGAAGCTGAGCATGCAAGCCAGCAGAGTAAAAAAAACCAACTCTTCACAACAGAAGGGCAGATAGAGGCTGTGTAAAGCATATTTCCAAGCAGTTTATTCAGGACAAAGGAAAAACATGTCTTCTCCCTTTCGTGTCCAAGCAAGCAGCATAAGCAAAAGCTATACACACAACGGAAGTTCCCAGCAAGCTGTGCTGGAATGTAAACAGGCATGGAGTGTAAACAGACACAACAGCCTGTTCCTCTTAAGGTGGAATGGAATATCTTAGCAACGCGTACACCTACATATTTTGTGTTGCCCTGACTGACCAATGGACATGCCAGCTGTCTCCGCAGTAGCAGCATGGACTGGAGCTCCATCATTTTCCCCTCCGGTGCCCAGGGAGGGGCGTCTGGAGTGGCCATGGTGGAGGGTCCTCCTCCTCTTGCCAGGTTAGAGCCAGCCAATGAGTGCTCACCCCTCCTCATTCAAGCCGACCCCACCACCATTGCCAGGGGCCTTCCCATCCTCTTAGCGCTGCTGCCGCCTTGAGTCCCTTGTCTGGAGGTTGGGAAGGGGTTGGGGGAGGGAGGAGGGGGGAGGGGAGATGGAGAGGGTATTGTGAATTCTTCGTGGTGCTTTAACAGAAATGCTCAGAGTTCCAGGTTCTTCAGTGTGGTATATTTATTGTGAGCTTGCCGATCAGAAGGTCGGTGGTTTGAATCCTCGTGACAGGGTGAGCTCCCATTGCTCAGTCCCTGCTCCTGCCAACCTAGCAGTTCGAAAGCATGTCAAAGTGCAAGTAGATAAACAGGTACCACTCCAGCGGGAAGGTAAACAGCGTTTCTGTGCGCTGCTCTGGTTCACCAGAAGTGGCTTAGTCATGCTGGCCAAATGACCCGGAAGCTGTACACTAGCTCCCTCGGCCAGTAAAGTGAGATGAGCGCCGCTACCCCAGAGTCGGCCACGACTGGACCTAACGGTCAGGGGTCCCTTTACCTTTTATATATACAAATATCTACAGGCTCTAATACACGAGCAGTTCATACAGTCAAACAGAGTACCTGGCTGCACCTTAAGGCAAATAGGAAGACCTCTAACTCTCTCTGACCACACTCCTCTACACCACCCCATTACTGCTGGACAGGTTTCCCTTTTAAACCGATGACAGCCAATCAACTGACAGCACATTACTGCTGAGTCTTTCTGACCCAGCACTGCCATAGAAAGTATTGCAGGCTGACTGCATCAGCCAGTTGCATCAGCTAGCAACCTCAAGTCTGCAGACTTACTATCTCACACAGCATTCTGTGAATCCCGACAGAGGGAGCAGCCAAAATGAGAGTACCCCTAAACATTTTCTTTTTGTTGTTGTTGTTGTTGAAAATAGCATTGGATGAACTCTTGCCTGACTGTTCAGGGTGCAGGTTGCTTTATTTATGTTTTATATAAATTGCATGTGTTTTTGCTTGACGGAACATAAGTGACTGAACATAAGGGCATAAGAAGAGCCTGTTGGACTAAGCTAGTGGGCACCCAAATATCTGTGGGATTCCCTGGAAGATCCATTCACTACTTTCCCCTCCTGAAGTTTCCAGCAACTAGCATTCAGAAGAATAACGGCCTCTGCTTGTAGAGGCAGATCATAGCCATTGTGAGGCAGATCAATAGCCCTCTCTTCCACGAACGTAACCCCCTTGTCAGTGGGGGGATGCCTGCACCCAACTCCCTCAACCAGAGAGGTCTCCACAGAGCACACTGGGCCTGAGGGAGCTTCACTGAGAAGCTGCAGTCCAGTGGCTCCCCACACGAGGCAGATGCTTACAGGAGCTCCTGGCAAAGGGTTCTGCATCCCTTCAAACTGAGGAAGGTCCTTGCCCGAAGGGGGGATTATCTGATAAGTCATATCCGTGTCTCTATGCAATTTGTTTTGCATTGCGCAAGCAACCCAATATGGCATTAACACTAAATCCGATAAGGTGGGGGAATGGTCCTGTGGGCGCTGATAGAAATCTCCAGATTCATTTCCTTGTTGTTGTTTGCTTGGCAGCTAATCAGGATTTGGCAGCTGGGTAAAAATCTCAGCGCAGTCAGACATAAATATGTAAAACAGAGGAGTAAGCTCTCTGGTTAATTTCCAAGGAGGCAGGGGACTTAGCGGGGACCACAGTTGCTGTGGCAACCAAGCATGACAATGTATCAAACAAGTTAATTTTAGGAAATCAACTGTTTCTGAAAGTTGTTAAATAAACAGATGGGTTATGTCTTAAAACAGCTCTGGAGCATTTATTCTCCCAAAATAAGGATTGATGCAGTTTGCACAATACCTGCTCGCATGAGTGTTTTGCTGAGAGGATAGGGTACTTTGAGGGTACGTTGAGACAAGAATGGTGCAACCATTCACCTGAGCACCCTTGGATCTGGTTTTCACCTCTATAAGAGATATGAGGACCCTTCCCCAACCTGCTGCCCTCCAGATATTTTTTTAACTACAACTCCCATCATGCTGGACCATTGACCACGCTGGCTGGGGCTCATAGGAGTTGTAGTCCAAAATATCTAGAAGGCTGGGATGATCTGTGGGTGAGGCAGCCAATGATGACTCCGTTTTATGGTCTGACCTTCAGGATACTTATAGCCTCCACAAGAATGGAGCACCATTTTCTATATTCCACCCCTGGAGACTGGTGAGCTGGGTGGCTTTTTTAAAACAACAGCAACAATTCTAGGGTGTTTTACTGTACTTTTATTCTGCCAAAGCCCTAGCATCTGCTTGGAATGAGGGTTTGGCCCCCAGACCATGGATACACTCACTCCTAAATATCCTAAACTAAAACATAGAGACGTTTTTGGATCCTTGTTACACCAAGGAGCTGAAGGCAATGAAACAATGGAGCCAACAGCTATTATTTTTATTATTATTACTAATATTGCTAATTTATAAACAGCATGACAGCCTATGGCCATCAAGGCTGTGTAGAAAAAGATAAAATGAAATTAAAAACAATTAAAACCCCTCCCACAATTAATATTTAGTAAATGACTGGGTTACGCTTCAAGGAAAGCCTTCCTAAGCACAAACAGGTTACAGTGTTGTATATAGGAAACGTGCATGGAAACTCAATTGCATCCCAGAAGTCATAACACCCAGACTCACCAGGTCACCGTCAACTCTTAATTAGAAGCAGATAATCTCACCCTGCCAGGACAGCATGGAGCTATTTGCCTGCTTACTTTCTGGGGCTCTATGAAAAAATAATTGTAGCTGCATGGGACAATTGCAAGCCACAACTAATTGATCTTCTCAGTGGTGCCTGGTTCTGCAGGAACTATGCTAGCACAAACCCTTAACAGCATGTTTTCTCCTCAGTGAGTATCAATTTATTTTTCTGTGGAGTTTGGTATTCAGGTACATGGCCTGCAGAAAACCGGTATGGTCCAATGAGTAGGGCTTATCCTATTGCTCCTGTCCTATTGCATGAGGAAGTGGGAATCAGGGCTGTTTCTAACCCCACAAGGTCAACCAATATAAGAAAGAAATATTCCATGACAACCTCATTTCTCTTCCATACTATCAGCCTCGGCTGGTCCCTAAATCAGGAATTTTTCTGATACTCCCACCATCGTCAAATGAAAATACTAACTCTAGTTTGCTGAAAGAATAAGGAGTCAGTTGGCTTCTCTCACCAACTATTATTAGCTTGACTGTCCCTGTGTCTCAGGCTCTTGACCACTGCTGACCTAGTCTAGGAATAACCAGAGCTTCCAAGTTATCACTCTGATCCTCCTTGAGCAGCTGGAAGCTTCATGGACTTGGTCTATGCAAGCATGAGGAACCATGGGCCTGGGAAACAAATATGGGCCTGCAAGCCTTTCTGTGTGGTCCTTGGCTCTCTCCAAAGGTCTTGCCCCATCTCCACAAGCCACATTCTTCACTGGTCCAGTTCCACCACTTCCCTGAGTGTCCTTGAAGGGTTATAACCCCTCTGAGTTGCTTGGATGGAGGATTTAGAAGTGAGAGAGAGGGGTACACCACCTTCTTTTGTCCAGTACTTTGTCTCTCTACACTTCCCTTAGTGATGACCGTCACTGACTACATGCCTTCACTTGTGCAAAGCCCACATTTACAGCTCTCATGTTCTCCAAATGTACTGTCTATGATTCAAAAGTTTTACCATTTCTCTCTGTCTGTGTGTGCTTCTGTAGAGCATGGACATGTGCAGAGTTCCCAGTCCTCTTTCTTATTGCTAGCTGTAGCCTAACCACAAGTTGTATTTACTGTTCTGATGCAGCTAGCTTCTTACTGGATAAGTAAGCAGCTTTCTTACTTTTGAAATACGACAGGTGCTAACCCTCAGCATCACCCAAATGAAATTAATTTCATTTCTAAATTTCTCCTACAGTTTCAATCTGTGTTTGAAATCAATAAATGTGGCTTAGCAGGAGAAGTGGGGAGATCAAATTTTGTTTTTGTTTTAAATATGTAAATTCTTCTTATCCTAATACAGTCGTACCTCGGAAGTCGAACAGAATCCATGCCGGAAGTCCATTCGACTTCCAAAACATTCGGGCACAAAGGCGCGGCTTCCAATTGGCTGCAGGAAGCTCCTGCAGCCAATTGGAAGCTGTGGAAGGCGTGACGAACATTTGGGTTCCAAAGAACATTCGCAAACTGGAACAATCACTTCTGGGGTTGCGGCGTTCAGGAGCCAAAACGTTCAACTCGCAAGGCATTCAGCTTCCAAGGTATGACTGTACACATGTACTTTTCAATAACCTAATATATTCAGTGTAAACTCTTCCAAATATCATTGTATTTATCCAAAGACCATGTCTATAAGCTGTCTGTTCATATGTTGCCAATGTTGTCATGTCATCAAGCCATAGATTAAGGGGAATTGTAACTCTATTCTTCCAATTCATCATATCAGTCTCTTGGCCACCATTATTGTGTGCAGAATTCATTTTTGCTGCCCTGTTGTCAATTTCCATACAATAGGTATATAGTTCAAGAGCATATTTACCTCTGAAAATCTTAATTATTTCCATGAAGTCTTGTTTCTATAGTCTGGCACTTTCTCCCAAAACTCAGTAAGTGTGGGACACAGTTAAAGCATATGTTTCAAAGAAGCATTGGTCCATATTGAGTGGGGAGATCAGATTATCTCAAAATATAATCATATGATGACAAGGTGCCTACATATTGTTTGATTCACTACCATGGCTCTCGTGGTTTCCCTCACCTTATGGCAGTGATATAACTACATCCCATATCAGCATTTAACATTGCACTCTGTCATGTCTGGGTCTTCACTGACTGCGTAATATCACATGACATAGCAGGTGTTATTGTCTGCCGCAGAGACATCAGAGCTGGAGGCAGTTTCAGTTCCTTTTCCCCAAGCACATAATAATGTATGCAAAATGACACAAGTTTATGCTCTCAATTGTACAAATGCAAAAAGAAAATAACTCTGCACACCTATAAATAGATTGTATTCTATTGCAAGAACATGAGATTCCACACTACTAAAGGAATGGCAGAGAACTAAACCGAGGACCTACCATGTCAATGTATAAAAAAAGGATTTTCCAAAGCAAGTACTGGATAATTCACCAGTCGAAGGAGATGGGTTGAGAGTTTCTTGGTAATGGCCCCCTAAGTCTGCATGATTAATTTAACAAAGGAAGCAGTTCTGAGCCAGAGAGGTAAATGGGTAGAGCCCCCACCCCTAAATTGTCTGCTAGTTAGAAATTTAAAAGGCAGAGTTGGGGTGTGTGAGCTAGAAGCTAGAGGCAGGCTGTGGGCTGGGACAGCTGAGAGACAGAGCCATGCCTGATTTCTGCTGGGATCCAAGGCTGTGCCTATGGGAGAAGCAAGACCTTATTGGAGGGACTGGGAGAGTTAATGCTGTGAGCCCCTCCATTGTAGGCTAAGGTTGTAAAGGTAAAAGGTAAAGGGACCCCTGACCATTAGGTCCAGTCGTGGCCAACTCTGGGGTTGTGGCGCTCATCTCGCTTTATTGGCCGAGGGAGCCGGTGTACAGCTTCCGGGTCATGTGGCCAGCATGACTAAGCCACTTCTGGCGAACCAGAGCAGTGCACGGAAACACTATTTACCTTCCCACCAGAGCGGTACCTATTTATCTACTTGCACTTTGATGTGCTTTCGAACTGCTAGGTTGGCAGGAGCTGGGACCGAGCAACGGGAGCTCACCCCATCGTGGGGATTCAAGCCGCCAACCTTCTGATTGGCAAGTCCTAGGCTCTGTGGTTTAACCCACAGTGCCACCCGTGTCCCCAGGCTCAGGTTGTATATATGTGTAAATGAACCATATATCCTAAAGACATAACAATCTCTGTGGCACCTCATTCCAAGGAAACTAAAGCCTGGTTAAGCACCTGGAAGCCCTGGAATCTCATGCCACTTGGAGATTAAGGTGGAGTGCAACAGCAGGCAGACTCTAGAATTGTAACATGCAGAAAAATAATATTGCTAAAATGTATATGATAGTACTATTGTATGTCATTCTTTAAGTCTTATCCCATTTCTCTTTTCAGTGTATGGTTCTGCTTCTACCTGTTATTACAAAACAATAAAATACATGTTGTTGTTGTTGCTTAAAAAATTCTGCAACAGAACTGTTTAAACAGTACAAGCCTATGCATGTCTACTAAGAAAAAAGTACTGCTGAGTTCATTGGGCTTTTTCCCACTTAATTGCTCATAAAATTTCATCCTCCTTGCCATTGTGAAGGCTAGAAACTCAGCTTTGTTTATTGCCAGGATGAGAAATCTACAACCATCTAGACATTGTTGTTGTTTAGTCGTTTAGTCGTGTCCGACTCATCGTGACCCCATGGACCAGAGCATGCCAGGCACTCCTGTCTTCCACTGCCTCCCGCAGTTTGGTCAGACTCATGTCTGTAGCTTCGAGAACACCATCCAACCATCTCATCCTCTGTCGTCTCCTTCTCCAATCTAGACATTGCTGGCCTTCAACTCCCAAAAGCCTCAGGCAGCATGGCCAATGATCAGAGATCATGGGTGTCAAAGTCAAGTTACATCTGGAGAGACACGGGTTCTTAATTCCTTGCTTAAAGGAACAAATTTGAAATTCTCATGTTCTTAGCAAGCTATGAGCTAGCACAGGCTTCCTCAGCCTCGGCCCTCCAGATGTTTTGAGACTACAATTCCCATCATCCCTGACCACTGGTCCTGCTAGCTAGGGATCATGGGAGTTGTAGGCCAAAAACATCTGGACGTCCAAGGTTGAGGAAGCCTGAGCTAGCAGATTCTTTACTGTGGCCAGGCCGTTTCTCTACTAATTCCACACTCCGTTCAATCATTATGTGTTTAATGGGGATCTCAACTTCATGGGGACCTTTCCCATAGACCTAATTTGCCATATGAACCAATCTGGACCCTGTATTTATCTTCTGAGGCCCTTCTTCATGTCTGCACAAGAGGTCTGCACAAGAACGGGCCTTTTCTGTGGTGGCTCCCCATTTGTGGAATGCTCTCCCTGGGGAGGCTGACTTGGCATCTTCAATCCACATCTTCAGTCACATACTTTCCCCTAGGAAAACCAGGCCTTTGACTTTTAACTATCTGTGGCCTTTTACATGTGGGCGGGCTGTTTCTAATGTATTTCTATTTCCTCTTGGTTTTAATGTATGTAGGGTTTACTGTCTCTCTGCTTGGGTGGTTGTACGTTGCTTTGGGCTGCCTGCAGGCATCTCTTTCTCTCTCTAAAAAGAAAAATGCAAATTTGTACCATGTGCCTTGAATCCTTTGAATACCCAGCAACGCCCTGCTGGACCTGCAAAATATCTACTCTAATATTGGCTAACAAAGGAATTCATCTGATAGAAAGGAGATCATTGACTGATCTACAAAAAGGATCTGATCAGCTGACAGAACTAATCAGCACAGCCCAACACCCCAAAAGGCCTTTGTCTAACCTGAGGTAGGTTGCAAGACAGATGGTGAATGTCGATAGCTGCTGGTTGTTCCATAGTTTCTAATTCTCTCGAGCAGATAACAGGCAGCACCGAGAGGCGCTCAGAGCTAAATAATTGGTTGATGACTAATCCCTTCTTCAAAAATGAGAAAGCAATCAGTCCTGTGTTTTGTTGTCTGGGCTTTCCTCTACAGGTGGTATTAAACTTGGAGCCAGCCTTCCTAACGATAATATCCACAAAATGAATTTCCCCAGACTGGCACTTAAATTAAATTTAACCAGAGGCCTGACATGATTTAACAAAATCTCGGGAGGTGGGGGCGGGGATCTAATTCTTTGTCAGAGTAAAAACCACACGCAGAGAGAGGAAAAGCAGGGCAGCAAATGTCTAACTGTGTGGCTTTGCGGGGCGATTTGCTGAGCCTTTTAGAATAACATTTATGAGGATAACTAGATAACTGAACTCCAGTGTTCTGGAAATGTGTGTGTATACACACACATGCACAAACACATTCTTAGAAGACACACTCAGGAAAACCAGAGGAGCCAACATCTAACTGTGTGTCTTTCTTGGTGATGGGACTACAGCAGCAGAAGCTGCGATGCAGCAGTGGAGACCCTCTGGCTGTTCCTCCCAAGCCCACCAGTCAGTTCTCTCTGTTGGAAGGCAGAGCTGTGTGTGCCACACAGTCTGTTCTGAACAAATAATCTGATGCCTCAGAGATGTGATGAAGCATTAGTGATGCTAAAGATAAAATTCTGCTGCTGACCCGGTCGATTTCTGAACAGGGAATGAGGACCAGGTGCCACCTTGTCCTTGCATTCAGGCAGCAAAATGTCCTGGGCTGGCCCTGTTTGTATAATAATAATAATAATAATAATAATAATAATAATAATAATAATGTTTATACTCCGCCCATCTGGCTGGGTTTCCCCAGCCACTCTGGGCGGCTTCCAACAAAATATTAAAATACACTAGTCTATTAAACATTAAAAGCTTCCGTAAACAGGGCTGCCTTCAGATGTCTTCTAAAAGTCTGGTAGTTGTTTTTCTCTTTGACATCTGGTGGGAGGGCGTTCCACTGGGTGGGTGCCATTACTGAGAAGGCCCTCTGCCTGGTTCCCTGTAACTTGACTTCTCGCAGCGAGGGAACCGCCAGAAGGCCCTTGGCGCTGGACCTCAGTGTCCGAGCAGAACGATGCGGGTGGAGATGCTCCTTCAGGTATACTGGACTGGGGCCGTTTAGGGCTTTAAAGGTCAGCACCAATGATTTGAATTGTGCTCAAAAACGTAGAGAGGTCTTTCAAGAATATGTATTAGGATAAGTAGATAACAAATCTAGTGCTATGGAGATAGACACCCACCCACACACACACACACACTTTCATAATTGGAGTGTGTTCTCCCCCCAGGGGACTCATTAACTGGGCAGAATTAGGATGGCTAAGTGTCCCACTTTATGGAGGACAGCCCTCTATTTGATGGGTTGTCCAATGATGGTCCTATGTTTGGGAGTGTCCTCTATTTGAGGGCTGTCCAGCCCAAGTCTGGTTTAAAAGTGAGGAACTATGAAAAGGAAGAGCAGGTGAGCCTTGAAGTTGCTCATCAACAGCTAACAGTGTACAGTCAACAGACCATAGAACAAGCCACTTGGTGTCCAATGCAATTGCATGCACCTTATTTCTGTTCAAATTTTAGTTGCTGTTTCTAAATTTGCATCTGATGCGTATGCATTACTGTATGCAAACTGGTGTTCTCTCTTTTGGTGATGCAAATCTTCTGCTTTGGCCATGCATCACGGGCCACACCCTATGGAAAATGCAACGCTGAGCAATTTATATCAAATAGCCATGCTCAAAAGTGATGCATACATTAATAGCCATAGTCTGTGCATTTATACGCTGCATTTCCACAAATGCATTGTTTGTGCTGCGGTTGGTGATCCAAACCAGCCTTGCAACAGCCCTGAAAGGTAGATCAGTGTTATTATCAGCATCTTGCAGGTGTGGGACTGAGGCTCAGAGAAGGCGGCTTTCCTGGGGCCACCTGCTGTGGAGTCTGTGTCCATTTCCAGCTTCTCCCAAACTGGTGGAATTCTAGCACAGGATATTTGTGTCCTGAAACATCCTAGCACATTCCTCTACATTTCCTCTGCTATCTTTATCTTTTAACAGGGAGTGATCTCAGCGAGGAGAGACATGAAAACGAAATTTAACAAGCGCTAAGAAGTGTATTTCTGGCTTTTCCAAATGTGTGCGCGTCTGTCTTTTAACTGAACTTATAAATCTGGAGAAGATATAACGGGGAGTGTGAGCGGGGGGGAACCTTGCCTGAAGAAAGATAAGGAAGATGAAATGATAAAAGTCAGAGGCAAGCTGTTAAACTAATTTAGCAATCGAATGAATGAAAGGATGCAGAGCTTTTATCAGGATGGGTTTGTACTGCCTGCAAAATTTGCCTGGAGCATCACTGACCTTTAAAATTACATTCTGCGCCCAAATATTGTTCTGTTTTTGCTATTTTGCAGCCTCTGTTTATCAAGCTGCTCCCTCTCTATTTACCTTGGGCCTTTCAGAAGCAATTATACAAGAGATGAGAAGCAGCCGCAGATAATATGGGCATGGAGCAATAAAAGGAAAGGAGAGAAGGAGAGATTCTTGGGCATAGCTGAGCAAGAAGAAGACTCCAGACCCTACTGCACAAGGCCAGGTAGAATGGTGCCTTTTCCCATTTGGCCCCGTGTTTGGCGGTGGGGAGAGTACCTTTCCCCTCCCTCCACTTCTGGTGCTCCTGGTTGACATCTCAACCCATGGGCTCATCATCGGAGGAAGACTTAGGAGGCCCCAGCATTGTACCAAGTTTCAGGTCTGGCTCCATCTGGAGATGGCGAGCCAGGAGCCTTAGCTGAGTCCAAAGCAGGGCTGCGCATACAGGAGTCAGCCTTATGATGGCATGGTTGATTGAGTTCTGTAATCATGTAATCATGTGATGATTGATTCTATAAGCCTGTATTGTATTTAACTGCTTGTTATGAGCCTGAACACTAGCTGTGCCTGTGAATACTTTCTTTATCCTGAGCAAACCATTTTGTATGATTGGGTAAGGTATAGTATGAGACTGATATTTTCTAAATTTTATGGTTTACCACACATTGTAATTGGAGTGCTATTTTGTATCATGCAGCTTTTCGGACTGATGAAGCGTGTAGCGAAACCTGTAATATAACTGGAGAACAGGTCTCCTTTTGCCCACTTGCGTTATTCTCACCAGGGTGGTGGCTCTGATTTGCCTTCCCATGATTGATTGATTGATCCATGCATACAGCTTTCTGTTTCCAACTCAAGACCCATTGAAGAACATCTCATCCAGTTCAATCTTTGAAAAACAGCTTTGAAAAACTTTTTCATATTCTCCAGTGTGCTACCCTTGCCATTGTGGCGGCACAGGATTGCCGTTCTGTGATTGGACATGCTGCTTGTTGAATGGTTCATTTATACAGTCTGTATAACATTTACTGCACATGTAACTTGTTAAGATAGAGTTGTACATTTATCCATTCCATGTTTACAGTATCTCCAGGCTTTGTCTTGCACATGACACCTTAGTATGCTTGTTGTTTGAATGGTTACAAGTCTATCTCTATCTTGCTATTATTCTAGTATATTTGGTTTTAGACTTATAAACTAGTTTGTGGTGTTGTTGTTTTGTAGTATGATTGAGTTCTGAGCCTGTGGGGGAGATGGTACCTCAAAGGCCAGACTGAAGCCCGCCCCATCCAGAGTAAAAGCTTCCTCTGAAGGAGACCTCTGGACCAAGGCAGCAGATAGGAGTCAGCTGAGGTCAAGGTGTGGTTCCAGGACCTCACAGAATCATAGATTTATAGAGCTGGGATGGACCCCAGGTGTAATCTAGTCCAATGCGGAAATTACAGCTAAAGAATCCCTGACAGATAGCCGCCCAACCTCTGCTTAGAAATCTCCAAGGAAAGAGAGCCCACAACCTTCCAAGGGAGTCCATTTCACGGTCAAACAAGAAAGTTCTTCCTAATGATCAGTTGGAATTTCCTTCCTTGCAATTTGAAGCCTTTGGTTTGGGTCTTTGTGGGATGTAATCCGCTGGGAGCAGTCAAGTACAACATTCCTTGTAATGCTAGAGAAGACATGTGAGGGAAAGTTTGGTCCAGCCAGTCGAAACTTCCTGTTCCTCCTGGCTGGAGCATCCTTCCTTTTGCATGTGATAGAAGGTGGGCGTGACTTAACCTGTCCAGGTAACAAAAGGAGGAGTCATGCAGCACACCTCTCTCTTTCTCCATCTTCCTTTCACTGTGTGAACTGCTGGACTGCTAGCTTGCAGTCACTGGGATTATTCTCCCACATGGGGTAGATCCACATGTGCATATTTGTAACTAAGTCTGCCTTCAGGGATCACACTGTGCTCTGCCTGATGCAAGTAAACTTCTTTTATTAGCTTTGAATAAGATTGTAGCATCTTTATTCCTTTAAGAGGGATTCAAGGGAACTTACCAGGAACATGCAATTCAGTCTAAGACAGACTGAACTGTATAAAAGTGAGAGGCTCACACGAGCCTGCAACCAGCTATCCTCTCTGCTGTGTAAAGGGGAATGCACTATGCTAAGTAAAGAAACTTGCTAATGCAAGTTAGGAAGGATATTAATACATAATATATCCTCTCCTGCCACCCTGAACATCCCCACAGTTTTCCCCTCTGGAGCAGCAGAAAGCCTCCAAATTAATCCACCCCATGCCAGACTGGAAGCGATGTGCCAGCTCTGTGCTTTGACTTTAACTGGAGCTGCTGAGCATGACCTTGGACTGCCTTGGCCTTGGCCTCTCACCTGCATTTGTTTGACTATGGAACACCCTGATTGTGGTCTTGCCTCCCAACTGACCCTTTGTTTTGTATTCCAGTTACCTGGACTAGACTTAGTTATAGTGGTGATGGTGGTGACCATGATGCTGGCTGAGAATGGGTTTGATCCTGCCTTGCCCTAAGGGTTCCTTCCAACTCTACAACTCTAGGATTCCTGGTCTCCCAGGTCCTGATCTGGCACTTTAGCCTGTATATAACAGAAGGACTTATCCAAGTCCTTCAGTGTCCCTTAGATGCCCTGTGACCCTGCCATCTCATGCCTGTTCCAACATCACTTTAGCAGGGTGTTCAGATGTTTCTTTGGGTGTTCCTGGAAATTAGCAGGGGACATGTTTTATTTTCCCCTCTGGGAGAGGAAACAACCATGCATGTTTTCCATTCCAGAAAGAAAACGCGCCAATTAATTTGGAGTGGGGGGAATGAAGAAACACAACCAAAGCCTGATTCTGCCCCAGCCTTTCAAGTTGTATTAGACAGAGCGGTGAAAGCAATCATTAAAAGCAACACCCTGCAAGCATTTGGCTTGGTTTACATGGAGGCCGAAAGCAAAAACAACATAAAGATGGATGAGTTTGTTAAAAAGGAGAGCAGAATTCAGGTGTCGCTTGTGGAGAAAATGAATAGCCCTTTCTTATCCCTGGGAACCGGCCACAAATTCAGCTTTCCTTAATGACCCAGGTCATTAGTAGCTTACAGACCGACTGAAAAATAGTGACAGCCTGGCATTCACTGATAGAATGAAAATGGGGTGTCATTCAAGGTTGATGTCAGGGAGATGCAATTCAATGGTTGTGGTTTCTGTTTGGGCACCAAACTCTTGAGTAACTCCCATTCACTTCATGGAGGCTTACGTAGGAGAGGCATAATGGCTGGTACCCATTAATTGTATTGGTGTGTCTTGTGATTTTGTACCATACAATGTTGTGTTTTCATACAAGTGGGGCTTGGTCCCTACAACTGGCAGGGAGGACCCTGTTGTAATGCCAGCTCTGGGTGCTGCCTGACTACCATTGACATTTGTTGGGGTCTTTTTGGTGGTGGTTCCCCATTTTTGGAATGCCTTCCCTGGTGAGGCGTGTCTCTCATCATTAACACACGGGGGGAATTTGAAAACACTGTTTACTCAGACATTGGATGGCTGAAAGATACCATTGCTGGCAACAAACCATTTCTTATTTGGCATTTTTCTTTGGGGAGGGCAGAAGGGACACTGAGCTGCTCAGTGTGGTTAAGCAAACACCTGAGCAAGAGTTTTGGGTGGAGCTTCCCGAAATGAAATTTTGCACCATTTCAAAAATTTCGCAACCCTTCAGAAAGTACATATTCCATAAGACAAGTGAATTCAAACAACACTTGCTGGCTTTGAATTCCTTTGTTCAGCCTGGAAACCTTTCAACACAGAGACTCATTTGTTCTCTTTAAATTAATTGCACAAATACCTGCAGCGTCTTGTGTCAGTTAACGATTTATCCCCACAACACATGGAGAATGGTGAAATGCAGGACAAAGAATGTCAAATGTTGGATCTTAATATACAGATAGTGATTGGGCAGACAGCAACGGTGCCTGGAGACAGACAGACAGGTCATGCATCTATAGCAGTGACCAGAGGAGGAATGACTGGTGAGAGGAATGCACAGAAAATAAACACTATGATGCATCTGTATAGCAGTGAAACTGGATGCCTTCACCTGCCCCAGCTGCAATGAAGCATATCTCTCCCTTATCGGTCTCTACAGCTGCAGCAGGCACTGTGACTTCCCAATGGTTTGACATCACCCCCAAAGGCACACTCCTCCATTGCCTCCCGAGACAGATGGATACCAACCAGGGCAGCCATTTCATTCTTCATAGAACCATCTCATCCAACCCCCTGCAATTCAGGTATCTCAACTTAAGCATCCATAACAGATAGCCATCCAACCTCTGCTTAAAAACTGCAAATGAAGGAAACTCCCAAAGGAGTTTGTCCCACCCACAACCACTCAAGGGAGTCCTTTTTCCTTCCCGGAGCTGCAGCTGTCATTGGGTATTGTATTGTGGCGCATAACAAATGCATCACCTGCAATCATGCATACGTTCCTCAGCCCCATATCAATGGAAAGATGAGAAACAAAATTGGCCGATCCGCCCATCTTTGACCCACAAGGCCAAATGCAGCTCAACAGCTGAGTAACTGTCATGATCCTTGACCATCTTAAGAACATAAGAAGACTCCGTTGGCTCAGGCCAAAGGCCCATGTAATTGAACATTATCTTCCTGCTTTTGCAGCTAACACCCAGCTAATGGCATGCACAGATCGCAAGCCACTAAGCCAAACGCAATGAAATGAAGAGATGTGGCAGGTTCCTGGAAGGCCCATAGATATTGTTGTTGTTGTTGTTGTTGTTGTTGTTGTTGTTATTTTAGGTTTTCTTTTTTAAAAACACACACACAGTTAATCTTAAACAACTCACTGGTTTAGGATTTTATGAGCCAACCTCTACAGGGGAGAAAGCTATGCAAGCAGATCCAACTTGATCTTAAAAGAAAACTAATTACATCAACCCCGTGTTCCTTCAAACAGGCTTTTTTAATCGAACAACGCTTACATCGTGTAGGGTGCTTGTGAAAATATAAACAGCTATTCACCTGCTGAAAATCCCATTAGAGCAAAAAGAAAAGAAGGTGAATTGAACTGAATGAAAGCCTGAACTTTCTCAAAATGTATTTGGAGTTTGCTGTTTAGTAAATAATTAATGGGTACAAATCCTGGCTTTGGTTCAAGATGATAAAAGAGCAGGTATTTTAGAGACCAGAGTAAGTATTTCAGATACCAATATTCCCCCAGGGGCATCCAAACTCCCCACTGTTGACAAAACTGAAAATATAAAATATATTTTTATTTTATTAAGTGGCATCATAACTTCCTAAACTTACCGTATTTTTCGCCCGATAAGATGCACTTTTCCCCCTCCAAAAATGAAGGGGAAATGTGTGTCCGTCCTATGGGGTGAATGCAGGCTTTCGCTGAAGCCTGGAGAGCGAGGGGGTCAGTGCGCACCGACCCCTCTCGCTCTCCAGGCTTCAGGAAACTATCCGCTAGCCGTGGGAGACCCAGCTCTCTCAGGGCTAGCGGAGAGCTTGCCTGCACCCAGAAGCTTGGGGCGCGCTGAGCTCCGCACGCCCCAAGCTTCGGGCTTAGCACAGCGCACCTGGGGGGAAATAAAATTTTTTTTCCTTTATTTTCCCCCAAAAAAATGATGTCCGTCCTATGGGCCGGTGCATCCTATGGGGCGAAAAATACGGTACCTCCTTCCTTTTCCCATGGACTATGCTTTTCTGGATTCATTGCAGTGTTGAGAGGACTGGCCCCCTGATTCAAAATATTAAGGGGGCTAGAGCCCCTTGGAGCCCATATACCCGGCGCCAGTAGGCACGTCTGTGCAATTGAGAACTGTTGTGGCCATTTCATGAGCACCACAACTCTCTCATCCTCAGCTGCAACACATGCCAAAATTTTCCCCCACATAGGGTTGCCACCTGTCCCTAGAAAAAGGCATTCGTTCCTTTTCTGGGGGAAAGTGTCCCCTGTCCTGTTTGGATGCCTTTTTTTCACATATTTGAGTTCAATCTATTCCTCATCTTCAAAACTGCATGGGCAGAGGGTGGGTCCGGTTGCAAGAGGGGAGCCAAGAGTGAGAATGAGAGTTACCACAGAATGTGAGCAGAAAGGGGGGCGGGAGGAGGAGTTTGAGAGGGACAGAGTTTTTGCACAGGCAGAGGGTGGGTCGTGGAGAGCAAGAGAGGGTGGCTGCATGGGCCTGGTTTGTCCTGTCCAGAGGGGGCGGGGTTTGCTTGGGCAGAGGCAGGTGTGTGGGAGGGTGTCGAAAAGTGAGAGGTGGTGTTGCACTTTGCAGGTGCCTTGTGCATCTGGTTCGAGGGAGAGTTTGCATGGGCAGCAAGAAGGAAGGATGGCTGGCCAAAGAGCAAGATCGGAAGAAAAATAAATCACTGAGTGCAGTGCAGCAGCCAAAACACAAGGGCGCTTGCCCCCCAAACTCCTTCCTTGCAAAGGTATTGGTGAGCCAGCTCAAATTTTTGCTTTCTGATTGTATTTACCCTTGTAACTCAAAGTGTTTTATTGTTATTATTATTTAATAAAGCACCGTAAACCATGTGAGCCATTGCAATAGATTGCTTTGAAGTCATTTCTGCAGCAGGTAAATGAAGTGGTAGCCTCCCCAATTTGCCCTACCAACCTGTCCTATATTTTGCCTGACCAAAGGTGGCAACTTTACCTGCACATCATGGTTAGGCTTCTACAGGGAGAGGGAGAATTCTTTTGGCTTAGAGGTTGTATTGCAACGAAGCAGTAGATCAATCTTGTTAAATAAAAAAATAAATAAATAAATAAATAAATAAATAAATAAAATTGCACACAGAAATGTAAGCAGAATTACACTGACACTGATGAATTTCCACAACAAGGTTTTTCTTTTAAGAGAAAAGATCTTTTAAGAAAAAAAGACTATATCTGATGTGGAAATTAACTTAAGATTGGGGGAGAGGGGGAGGAGAATGAGAAACTGAGATGGACAGATTCACTGATCCCTAATTAAAACAAATTTACAAGTTCTACGACAAAAGCCAATGGAAAGAAACAAATGGTTTGCTCTTGAATTATCATTCACATTTATCTTGCCCTAGTATTGTTAAAGGCTCTCATAATTTATCACAGGTTTTTAGCATTCAGTTCCATCATTCCTCAATAACTATTGGCCTGTTTGGGTAATTAGCATTAGCTATTGAACATTCCAGCGACTTTGCTATTGATCTACTGTGTAAAAATGCTTGATCTATAGCTGCAAATATTTGACTGATCCATGGATGCTCTGTATTTATTTATCACAGTTGAACAAGAACATGCCCTATACGGCTGACAATAAAATAAGCACAAAAAGGAGACGGTCACATGAAATATCACAATACAAAATCCGGCATGGCCGATGGTCCATCAATATTTGTAGGGCAATATCTGGAGAGTCTGTTTTCCTTACCCCGGGCTGAGAAACTTAGGAATGAATCAAGTGGTAGTTTTTGGTTCAGACATTGCCTACCCTCCAACACCAGAGTGAGGCAAACCAGGACATGACCTCGACAAAGGCAGCACCCTGTCTTACTCAAACCCGGCCCCTCTCTTGGCTCCCTCCCTCGCACCTTCACTTGCCGCAGCTTGCCGCAGTCACCGCATTCACTGCAGCCGCCACCACAGTCACCGCCGCCATACTTACGGAAGCTGGTGTCCACTTCCGGAAGCTGGTACCACTTCCGAAAGTGGGGCCCCAGCTTAGAATCATAGAATCATAGAGTTGGAAGAGACCACAAGGGCCATCGAGTCCAACCCCTTGCCAAGCAGGAAACTTCTGGAAGTACCGTATTTTTCGCCCTATAGGACGCACTTTTTCCCCTCCAAAAATGAAGGGGAAATCTGGGTGCGTCCTATGGGGAAATGCAGGCTTTCGCTGAAGCCTGGAGAGCAAGAGGGGTCGGTGCGCACCGACCCCTCTCAGTCTCCAGGCTTCGCGGACCTCTCCGCAAGCAGCGGGAGCGCTCCCGCTGCTTGCGGAGAGTTGCTGGCATGCCGAAGCCTGCGCGTGCTGAGATCAGCGCGCCCAGGCTTCGCGGACCTCTCCCAAAAAAAACTAGGTGCGCCTTATGGGACGGTGCGTCCTATAGGGCGAAAAATACGGTATGTCAACCAAAAAGATGTAGTGGAAGGAGGAAGAAGAGTGGACAATGTTTGGGAATGAAGTAAGTTGGCCTTGTCTTTTGGTTCCATTTTTTGTTGTTGCTCCACACTCTGGTGTGAGCCAACTAGACTTACTTCACCTATCCAGGCAGGCATTGGACTCTTCTGGCCAGGAAGGAGACAAAGAGGGCTTCCTGTTCCCGTTGAGCCTAAAGGGAGACATTGGACACCTGCGGTGCTTCAGATATGAAATCTTCATGGCCCAATGCCGCTCCTCACGTGCACTTGAGAACTCCTACAAGAGCAATTGTCATGCACAAGCACACAGGCACATTAGCATTTCTAAGAAAAAAGCACACCAAGAACTCAGGCAATGTAAGTTTCAATAGTGGGAGTGGTCCCTACTCGCAAATAGTCAGATTCGACATTTTCCACACACAGAGAAGCTCAAGATACACGTTGATCTACCCACACATACCGTATTTTTTGCTCTATAAGACTCACTTTTCCCCTCTAAAAAGTTAGGGGAAATGTGTGTGCGTCTTATGGAGCGAATGCAGGCTGCGCAGCTATCCCAGAAGCCAGAACAGCACAAGGGATTGCTGCTTTCACTGCACAGCGATCCCTCTTGCTGTTCTGGCTTCTGGGATTCAGAATATTTTTTTTCTTGTTTTCCTCCTCCAAAAACTAGGTGCGTCTTGTGGTCTGGTGCGTCTTATAGAGTGAAAAATACGGTAGTTGTTTTCCCTGAGAAACGTAGAAAATAACAGGATATATTTATCCGAAAGTCTTCAAATTTACACAACCCTTTAAAAATTAGCTGATGAAGGTGAATACCTCAAAACAGGGCCCTGTCCTGGTCTCTGATCCATAATTGACTTCTGACTTCTGCTCAATGATTGAAACTCTTCACGTCGAATCTGACTATGGACTAACATGAACTTATCTCTACTCATAAACTCTTATTTCTAATTCTGTAATGAATCTTTATGAATTTGAGTTTGTAATCTCTGTTAGAGTTTGTAAACTCTATTTGAGTTTGTAATCCTTGTCAGAATACATACTTTTGAATGGATTAGTCTTTGTTACTATTGACTGTTGATTTGTGAGTAGGGACCACTCCCACTATTGAAACTTACATTGGCCTGAGTTCTTGGTGTGATTTTTTCTTGGTATATTTAATAACATTAGCATTTCTGACAGGATGTGCAAACACTATTTTGATCCTTCTGGCAAACCCTCACCACGATCAACTCCCACCTGAAAACCTGTGTCCCCACTGTGGAACAATGTGTGGATCCAGAATTGGCCTCCACAGTCACTTGGGGACTCACTGTTAAGACTGTGTTCATGGAAGACAATCTTACTCGGCTACGAGTGATCGCCAAAGAAGAGGAATACCATGTTTTAAAGCAATGGCATGTGGTGAAATTTTCCATAGGGGAATAGTTAGGGCCAGAGGCACCAGCTTGAGAGGGTGATGGGAAGGCAAAACACACGGCATGCGTCTCCCTCCCTATGCCTTGGAGAAGTTTCCCAGGCTTTGGGAAGGTGGTGCCAGGGGAACATTTAGGGGACTTATCTAGTAGAGATAGAAGGGAATAGCTGCAAGCTTTAACTTTATTTATTTTGGTCTGGGAGTCTAATTCTCAACCTGATTTCCCTCTCTGCTGCTTTGAAAACATTATCTACTAGCACTGCATTCTTTTGTTTCATTTTGCCTAAGGGACTACGCAAGCCCTCGTTTCTTCTCAGAGGTTTCCTACAGCCACCGTTAAAGGGATTTTGCAAGGCCTGAGCTTGAAGCAAAGCTCTTTGCAAGACCTCAGCTTCTCCGCAAGCTCATTAGCTTGTCCTATGGCTGCTCTGGGGCAGGGGATGTGGTGAAGGTACATCATAAATCATCCTGAACTTTTGGGACTGGGGCGAGAAAGAAATCCAAGCAAGCAATAAAATAAGCCTTAAGGCATTTTGAATGAAAGAAAAGCTTTTTACAAGATAATTAAAATACAATTGGCTTAGCCAGCTACAGCACCATTTGATTTTAAGGGATCTCAGTTGTGCCCAGTGCAACTTTAATGGGGAATGGTGAGATGTTCCCAAAGCAGAGATGAGGAGATGATGTTAAACTGCAGCTCTTACCCCCCCCCCCCAATTACTGGCCGTGGTCACTAGGGCTGATTAGAAATGGAGTCCAATAACATTTGGAATGAAACAGGTTCTCATACAAACATAGGCAGCTGCCTTAGTCAGATCATTGGTCTATCTAGGTTTCTGGCAGTGGCTGCCTAGAGTTCCAGGCAAAGAACATTCTCAGACCAACCTGGAGATATTGGACATTGGACTGCATGATCCATGCTGGATCAAACCAAAGATCTTTCTATCTAGCTCTGCATTCTGCCTCTAACAGTGGCCAGCTGGATACCTCTGGGAAGCCCACAGGGCAGACCTGAAGGCAGCAATTCTCTCCCACTTCTTGAAATTGGCACCTGACATTCAACAGTATATTTCTGCTGAACATGAAGGGTCTGTTTAGTGACTGTCACAAATAGCCATTGATAGGCCAGCTCTCTCTGCATTGCACTAATCACTTCAAAAAGCCAACTGAGCTATCAGGTATCAAGGACGTTCTTCAGAGTTTCCTTTTAAGAACCCCAAACTAATCATTGCAATAATGGCAACACCTCATTAAATTATGATTGACGGTGATAAAAGAATTAATTCCGCCAGAGTCTGAAGAGTAATTGAATATGCTGCTATCTTAAATGACTTCTGTCCTTGCAGTCATTCTCACTTAGAAGCTGAAGATGCCATCTGTTGGGGCTTTAAAGTGAGAGCATCATTAATTTCTTGCCATCCAATCACAGCGTATGAAGAGCAATCGACAGCCCTGTTTATTCTTTCTTCTCCAGCTGATGATGGCATTGTCACACATTTTAAACTAGGAAATGACAACCAGAGCCCCAGGGGTTCAGTCTGGGGGTTTCCTTCATACTTCTGGAAAAGTGCCCCCCCCAAAAAAAACCCTCCTCCATTTATTATACATCTCAGATGCTCCTTCTCATCCACACTACAGCATTCTTGTTTACATGGAGTAAGGTAAAGGTAAAGGGACCCCGGACCATTAGGTCCAGTCGTGACCGACTCTGGGGTTGCGGCGCTCATCTTGCTTTATTGGCCAAGAGAGCCGGAGTGCAGCTTCCGGGTCATGTGGCCAGCATGACTAAGCTGCTCCTGGCGAACCAGAGCAGCGCACGGAAATGCTGTTTACCTTCCCGCCAGAGCGGTACCTATTTATCTACTTGCACTTTGACGTGCTTTTGAACTGCTAGATTGGCAGGAGCAGGGACCGAGCAATGGGAACTCACCCCGTTGCGGGGATTCGAACCGCCAACCTTCTGATCGGCAAGTCCTAGGCTCTGTGGTTTAACCCACAGCGCCACCCACGTCCCTGTTTATATGGAAGCATACCTATAATCAAATTGTAAAGTTGGAAGGGACCTTGAGGGTCATCTAGTCCAACCCCCTGCAATGCAGGAATCGCAACTAAAGCACCCGGGATAGATAGCCACCCCAGCTCTGCTTTAAAGTCCTACCCATCTAGTTCAGCTTCCAGGACTCAGGCAAGTACCTTAATGCAGCCTTCACCAACTTGGTGTGCGCCAACTGTTTTGGACTGTATTTCCCATCAGCCCCAGCTAGCATAGCCAATGGTCAGGGGTGATAGGGGTTGTAGTCCAACAACATCTGGCATGTATGTATGTATGTATGTATGTATAAATCTGGGTGGCCCAACTTTTCATACCAAGTGGGCCACAAGAGTACTTCAATGCAGAACCCACAGACCACACA
Organism: Podarcis muralis; assembly: GCF_964188315.1. Lineage (NCBI taxonomy): Eukaryota > Metazoa > Chordata > Lepidosauria > Squamata > Lacertidae > Podarcis > Podarcis muralis. The sequence continues at coordinate 7,132,613 of NC_135663.1, forward strand.
CTGCCTTGTTGGAGGGGTGAAGCTAAAATCTGAAGCCAGGCCTTGCACTACCCTCCCAAAGCTAGCTAAGCGAGGGACCCTGCCAGAGCCCTCACGCCACTTCTTTTACAAAATTTCAGGAATTAGTTAGCTTTTTCAAGCTTCTCTTTCTGGCAAATCACTGTCTGTTGCCCTGACCGCCTCCAGGTTGGACGAAAGTGCTACCTTGCAGCAGTGATCACCAAAAGCCGTGAAGGATCATTGAACCAGCAGATTACCTGTCTTCTCCTGCTCTGCTGGGAAATATAAATGTATTTCTCTGCTGTAAAGAATCTAGGAAGGGAAAGTGAGATGGAATTTCAACTTTTAAGGCTTCTGAATGTGGCCTCCCTGGAGGACGGTAACTCTTGGTTAGACATCCATGTAAGTGCTGCAAGATACTGTTATGGTTTATTAATGTGCAGTCATTGTGACCTCCAAGGGTTAATTAATAATGCTGGAATCTTTATGCAATTGCCTCTCAAAAACATTTCATGAGCAAAATCCTGTTCCTGGGGTGATAGGCAGTTAGAGTCAGGGACTGATAGAGAGGCATTAATCAATAAAGAGGCAGTGCAAAAGAGGTCTGCCAATTTAGGAAGTCGGCTGCTTACATGATAAGGAATTGTAGAATTGTAGAATTGGAAGGTGCTCCAAACCCCTGCAATGCAGGAATCACAGCTAAATAGTCCCTGACAAATGGCCATCCAGCATCTGTTTAAAAGCCACCATGGAAGGAGCATCCATCACCTTCTGAGAGAGTCCACTGAACGTTCAAAAATCTCTTACTATCAGAGAGTTCTCCTAATGTTCAGTCGGAATCTCCTTTCTTGTCATTGGAACCCATTAGTTCAAGTCCTATCCTCTAGAGCAACAGAAAACAAGGTTGCTTTGGCCCAGTATACCTGAAGGAGCGTCTCCACCCCCATCGTTCAGCCCGGACACTGAGGTACAGCTCTGAGGGCCTTCTGGAAGTTCCCTCCCTGTGAGAAGTGAGGCTACAGGAAACCAGGCAGAGGGCCTTCTCAGTGGTGGCGCCTACCCTGTGGAACGCCCTCCCATCAGATGTCAAGGAAATAAACAACTACCTGACTTTTAGAAGACATCTGAAGGCAGCCCTGTTTAGGGAAGTTTTTAATGTTTTATGTTTTATCATGTTTTTAATATTCTGTTGGGAGCCGCCCAGAGTGGCTGGGGAAACCCAGCCAGATGGGCAGCATGTAAACAATAAATTGTTGTTGTTGTTGTTGTTGTTGTTGTTGTTGTTGTTGTTGTTGTTGTTGTTGTTGTTGTTGTTGTTATATTCTATATGACAGCTCTTCAGATATTTGAAGACAGCTAACATATAATTTGATTTGATTATTTAATTTCTATACCACTATATATAACTGCCCACTCACAACTGGCAGGTGCAGCGAGTCTATTTTGAACCTAAATAGCACAGTACAGTACTTCAAAAATGTTTTCAGCAGTGTGCCTCTCTGGGTTCCCTGCTCCCCTCTGATCCCAAATGACAGAGCATATGCTTGTAAATTTCAAAGTGCTAATTAAACTAAACGTGCCTAAGTAAGGAACTTTTAATACATTTCTTCCAAAAAGAAAAAAGAAAAAGGAAAGACAAACATGGTCTCCCATTATCAAGAAGGAAAGCAAATACCAGTCTGCTAAAGGAGTTTTAATGGGCTATGCTATCTGCATTTCAGATGTTGGCCGCCCACATTGAAATCTTTTGACTCCAACATCCACATTTAACCTCTCCCCACAGAAAGTGGCACATTGGAGACCCTGCTTGCTCTGCTCCGGCACAACCGCTGTAGTGTTTTGTGGTTATTAAAGTCTATGGGGTACAGCCGCCAAAGCACTCGCTGCCAGATTACTCTAATCGAAAATTGCACGATGCAAAATTGAACCATCCTTTAAGAGCTCAGGAAAGGGAGTAATTGGAATGAAATTGAAATCCTTCCCTCACCCTGCCCCCCACTAAACTAAGGAGTAGTGGCCTGGTTTTTAATCCCTTCTAACATAGAGAGACCCATAGACTGCAGGATCTCTGGAAAGCTGATTGTTGGACTGAATTCTTCATGTGAGGGCGGGTGGTGCTGTGGTCTAAACCACTGAGCCTCTTGGGCTTGCCGATCAGAAGTTTGTCGGTTCGAATCCCCACAACAGGGTAAGCTCCCGTTACTCTGTCCCAGCTCCTGCCAACCTAGCAGTTTGAAAGCATACCAGCACAAGTGGATAAACAGGTAGCACTGCGGTGGGAAGGTAAACAGCATTTCCATGTGCTTAGTCATGCTGGCCACATGACTCGGAAAGCTGTCTGTGGACAAACGCCGGCTCCCTCAGCCTGAAAAGCGAGGTGAGCATCGCAACCCCATAGCTGCCTTTGACCAGAGTTAACCATCCAGATTAAACCACATTTACCTTTTAACATACCTTTCAACGAGACATCCCATATTTTTCTTGCTAATTAAAATCTTGAAAGATAAAATATTCTGGTGAAATATAATAGTAGTGGCAGGTGCTGAACTTCAGTATACTTTATTCACCTCTTTTATTTATACCATATGTGCTGCATCAGGAAGATTTTGGACATAAGATGGCAGAATAGAGTCTCAAACAAAGATGTGCTCTTCTATGTACAGATTCCCAGCATGTTCGCACTCCTACCTCAGTAACATCTACACTGGCTTGGTCATGCTTACAGAATGGAAGATGGCAGGATCCCCAAGGATGTGTTCTAAGGGGAGCTGGGTTCAGGCAGCAGGACAGTTGGCAGACCAACTCTGCTTTTCAAAGTTGTCTGCACCATGACATGAAGGCTGGCAACATTGACCCTGCCATGTGGGAATCCTTTGCAGATTATCACAGTGCCTAGGGACAGGCGGTCTGGTCATGTATCCACAGCAGTGAGCAGAGGAGGAATGACCACTGGGAGGAAGACAGAGAAAAGAAATGCCATGGTGCATCTGCAGCAGAATGGCCAGACGCCTTCATCTGCCCCAGCTGCAGCAAAACATGTCTCTCCTGTATCAGTCTCTGCTTCCCCAGCAGGCTCACTCCTCCAATGTCTGCCAAAACAGATGGATGCCTACAACATTTATTTATTCGATTTCCCTTCACTTCTTAGCTGACTAGTTCCCAGAGTGGCTTACAGTAACAAAGTAATCACATTAAAATGCAACAGAGCAGCAATTAAAATGATATTTAAAATCCATCAGTCAAAACAATCAAGGGCAGGCGGAATGACAGATCTGTTGGTTAGGGAACCAAAGTGTAGCAAACCCCACTGAGTTATAATTAATAAATCCTGAACTGCTGATTCAGGTGTTTGTGTTTGGGGAATGAAGGGAATGTAGCCTTCAAGCTGAAGAACATTCCCTACCCTGTTCTACACCCATTTTTTTTCTATTAAAAAGAACCTGGACCTGAGCTCAGAAGGTCATTCCACAATAGGGGTGCCCATAAGGATCTGGTAACACCTTGGATCTGGTAGATTGTTGTTGTTTAGTCATTTAGTTGTGTCCGACTCTTCGTGACCCTGTGGACCAGAACACACCAGGCCCTCCTGTCTTCCACTGCCTCCCGCAGTGGTCAAACTCATGCTGGTAGCTTCGAGAACACTGTCCAACCATCTCATTCTCTGTTGTCCCCTTCTCCTTGTGCCCTCCATCTTTCCCAACATCAGGGTCTTACCCACACATTAAAGTTCTGATGTTGGGGGCATCCATAAGAGACACTCTCCCACTGATTTCAAGAATCACCTCAGGACAATGAGACAATTCAACGGGAGAATAAATTCACTGTATTTATTTTCCCCAATTTGAACAGTATTTATTTTTCCCCAGTTGTGATTTTCTTGAGTCAAAATGAGAGTACCCCTAAACATTTTTAAAAGAAAAAAAGCACTGCATTATACCATAAAATTATATATCAGTGGAAAGATAATTTAATGAAGATTGTACTGTAATGCAATAACTTTTATGAAGGATTATTTATTACAACAGCAGTCATAAAGAAGAAACATGAAACAGACACAAAAAATGAGATATACAGATTAAATTGCTGTGTTGGCACTTTGCGATAAATAAGTGGGTTTGGGGTTGCGGTTTGGGCACGCGGTCTCTAAAAGGTTTGCCATCACTGCTCTATAATCACTGCTTTATGACTATAGTTCTGAAGTAAACAAAATGAAAGTGTAAAGAAAGAATCCAGTGCATATTCCTACAAGAATTTCAGTTGCAGCCAGTATAGCAATTTGAGAAGCGCTTTTTAGGTCTATCTGAATCATCTTTAACTCCATATTCTGGACCATTTGCCATTTCTGAACACCTTCCAAAGGCAGGAGATTGCAGCTGTCCAGTCATGTGGTTACCAGGGCTTGAATCAGTGCCTAGGTCTCTATTCACCAGGAGAGGGTGCAGCTGGCACAGAGTTGGGAAAAGTCGCTCTTGACCATCAATCAATCCCACATAAATATGAAACAGCACAGCCTGGTTCAGAATGCACCCAAACTCTTAGAATCATAGAATAGTAGAGTTGGTACCCCGAGGAACATCTGGTCTACCCCCTGTAATGCAGGAATCTCAACATCCTCAACTGAAGGCAAGACCACAACCTCCCAAGGGAGTCTGTTCCTGAACCCTATCACCCAGTGGGGTTGCTATCATATCCAGCACCATGACACCACAGAATTGTAGAGTTGGAAGGGACCCCAAGGGTCATCTAGTCCAACCCCCTGCAATGCAGGAATCTCAGCTAAAGCATCCAAGACAGGTGGCCACCCAACCTCTGCTTAAAAACCTCAAATGAAGGCGAGACCACAACCTCCCGAGGGAGCCTGTTCTTGAACCCTATCACCCAATGGGATTGTTACCATAACCAGAACAGCTGGGATACCTCCTCCTAGTTTAATAGGTTAAAAAGGTGCGTCTTCAGCAGCCCAGCTGGTGCAAAACATATTGCTCTTCTTTTGTTTAGACCACATCAGTGAGGACCAGAGGGGGGTCTTGTCATCTGAGCAATCCAGGACCTCCATATATTGCCAGGCTTGTGCCCCAGAGAGGTCACTTTGGTGTGGCTAACACAGCAAAAACAATGCAGCAGCTACGAGTCTCCAGTCTCCAGATTGACTTCACCCCTAGCAGTCTCACTCCATTGTTTCTCAAGACGGACAGATGCCAACAACATCAACAACTTCAGCAGTCCCCAAAAGCTATGTAATAGAGGTTTCCTGGGCTGCCACCCTCTGAGTGCCTGAGTTCAGTGAAACAACCAGGAAGGCCTCTTCCACTGATCTTAGCATCTGGGTTGTCTGTATGGAAAATCCAACATGACCTAGGGAAGATATTGGGTAGATTGGTGTACTCCCAGCCCTCTCCCACTCACTAAGAACATAAGAAGTGTCCGGCTGGATCAGCCCAAAGGCCCTTCTTGTCCAACACCTTGTTCCCACAGTGGTCAACACCATCGGGCAGCCTGAAGCAAGATATGAGTGCAACAACACTTTGTGTTGCGCACTCCAAGAACTTGTATCCAGACACCAATGAGTGTCTAGAGCCTCATTGTATCACAGTGATTGGACCATGCTGGCTGAAGACATCTTGCTGCTTCAAATGGAGCCCAAATATCTCTTGCAAAGATCAGAATGTTAATATGAGGGTATGGGATACACCTGATGAGAGAAGGAAGGATGGAAAATGTAGTTTTCTGGACATGTCCTAGTTTTTATGGAGTCAGAGAAATGCATTTGTATGTATAAAGCAAGCATGGAGAACGTGTGGCCTTCCAAATGACATCGGACTCCAACTTGTATCCATCCTCTCTATCACGGCTTTTCAGAAAGGTCCTGCTGCAACATTCAGACACCAGTCATGCCTTCATGGACTCAGGTGAATTCAGGTTGCTACAGTCTGAGGGTGCGGACCAACCCTTTGCAGAGCAGATTTTTGCACTTCCTGGCTCATTCTGGTGATGAGCCAGGAGGTGAGCTTGTGGTTTCTTCTGCTGGCAACAAGAAAAGCATGGAGGACGTTCCATTCATTTCCTTAAAGCCATACATAGTGATGGAATCTTTTTGCAGTCCTGTGTCAAAACTGTTTGCACTGCATACTCTGTACCCATTAGGGGACCTGCATTCAGAATCCAGCAGCTGTCTGAGTTAAGTGCTAAATATCCACATTGGCAGGTGCTTCACAGTGGAAAATCCATTGTGGGTTTTTTTTTTTCCTCCCTCCAAGCCAAAGCAGGTGCTACAAGTGATGGGCTAATTGCTCCATTACTTGTCTTTAGAAACTAAGGAGGATAGTTAACAGCAATTAAGTTGGGAGTAGAAGGGCTTATGGGTGGGGGGCAGAGGAAAAGGATAATTTGTCAAGTGCTGCCCAAGTCTAGGTCTTTGGACCTTGGAATCCAGGACTGACTGCATATGCCCTGAGTGCCCTTTTTTCTAGATCACATCAGCTAGAAATACAGTTAAAATATTACATTTATTCTCACAGATGATACATTGGAGATATATATTTGTTTGCTGGCACAAATACACCCCTAATGGCTTTATGGAGTCTCCTTATAAAAGCAGAACAGGATTACCTGCCATTGCAGTTTGTTTATCGTTCCAAAATTGTTTGAACCATTTCCAGTGTTGTTCAAATTCCATGCAAGCATACATTTCCCCGGCTTGCTCAAATAGCCCAAGTTAATTTATTTGGGGATGCCATATCCCATCATTTAATACACTGTTCTCTGAGTCCTGGTATCTGATTTAGTTTCCTTTCGCTTGTAAACAGCTCTAACTGCCACAATCATATCTAAGAAAGGAGCCTTTTTATCCTTAGCCACCTGCCCTTTAACGTAAGTTAACAAGAATACTTTAGGGTCAAGAGAGAGGTTATTGGGGTGTTTTTTTCATAAAGAATTTTATTTATCACTGCCAGAAGTCATTTCCAGAATCTCTTGGCTTCTTTGCATTGCTGACAGCAGGGATAAAAATCTTCTCCCTCTTTGTCGCATTTCCAGCAAACATCAAAATAATCCTCCTATATCTTCTATATTTTTTAGCAGAGCCATTAGCACAGCTTTCTTTTAGAGATGTAGCTGCTGTGTATTTATATATCTGGCTCCACATAAATTTTCACGAGTCCACTGATGCTGCTCTTTGAAAATCCCTATTCCTGCCTGATCCTTCTTAATGTTTAATAAAATATTATAAATCGGAGATAATGACTTTTGGGGGTTTGTTCACTAAGATCGGTTCAAACTGGGTCAGTGGTCTAAAGCAGCCCAGGCAACCTGATACCCTCCAGATCTTCCCATCATCCCTGACCATTGGCCATGCTGGCTGGGAATGATTGGAGAGCATCACATTGGAGATGGTCGGTTAAAGGTCATTACTCCCTTGTCTAATCCTTTGCTGCAAAAAAAAAAAAAAAGCCTTCTAATATGAAATATGCATAAAGAGGAGTGCATCTCCTTCTGAAATAATATGTATATGATTTAGCATTGAAAATCGTTTCATCTTAAATCTTATTACACCCAGGCTGATATTTTTGGCCAAGCTGGTCTTGATCATTTGTGGATAGAGAGTCAAAAGAAAAGATAAGGCAGATGGGAGCATGAGGAGGAGATGCTGTTTTCGGCTTTCCATTGTGGTATCTGATGGGCCACTGTGGAAACAGGATACTGGAGTCACGGGCCTTTAGTCAGACCCAGCAGGGCTCTTCTTGTAATCTTAGGAAAGTGCTTCCTCACAAAATAGAGGGTGGTGGGAAGGGAGACATTTCTAAGAATTTACCGTATTTTTTGCTCCATAAGACACACTTTTTTCCTCCTAAAAGGTAAGGGGAAATGTCTGTGCGTCTTATGGAGTGAATGTGTGGTCAATCGCTGGCTCCCTTTCTGGCCCCGCCCCCTTGTCCAGGCCTCCATTGTTGAATGTTCTGCAAACGGAGGCTGTTTGTTTCCCCAGCAACATGTGACTGGCTGATTAGATTATCTGTCTGGAAACGCCTCCCTTTCCTTTCCTAAAGAAGCTGCAGAACTGTGAGTTGAACCCCATAAAAACAGGATTTTTTTCCCTTTGCAAAGTAAGCTCAACAACTTTGAGCTGATCCTCAAAAAAGGGGCATTTCCCCTTTGCAAAAGAAGCTGCACAGCTGTGAGCTGATTCCCCCAAATATGGGGCTTTCCCCCTTTCCTCCTCTAAAAACTAGGTGTGTCTTATAGTCAGGTGCGTCTTATGGAGCGAAAACTATTTTGCATATGAGGTTGCTTAGGGTGGGTTTTTAATTCTAATTTTCTCCCCCCCCCCCACTCTCTTGTTTAAAAATGCTGCTCCTGCCCTAAATGCTTTGGGTCCAGGATACCTATAAGTTCATGATGCTGATCGTCCTTTGATGTCTGTTAGAGATGCTCTGCCCTTCCCCATCACCATCCAAAGTGTGTTTGCCGGGCATGCAGGGCTTCCGCTCTTGCACCCAAGCTTTGGAACTCTTGGAAGAACCATGCTGACCCTTCTCTTTCCATGTCTATCAAAATGAAAACTGCCTTGGTTAGATGGGCTGTCAGTTTTGATTATATGATTTTTAAAAAACAACAACAACAACATAATCAATACTGCCATTTAGATACCACCTACCTGCGAGTGCTGAATGGACAGCACCTTTGGGGTGTCTGTTCACAGACCATCAGCTTTGAGCGCTTTGACATCTCCTGTAATGCTGCTGGGAATAATTGGATCTTTGCTGTGACCTTCATGACTGAGTGGGAATTTGAACCCTGGTCTCCCAGGCCCTAGTCCAGTAGTCTGACCACCGCACTGCTCTTCCCCCTCCCCCTCTCTCTTTCCCCCTCTCACATGACAAAGTTGACCGCCTGGGGACCCTCAATAAGCTGCTCTTAGCTCTTTGGAAGCACAGCAGCCTATGAGTGCAGTCAATTAATCCATCCATCACGCTTGAAAAGTATTTAATTAGTTTGTTGAATACTCCTCCACCTGAGCTTTGGGGATGGGCTGTAAGCTCAAATAAATAAATGAAATAACCCAAATATAGAAATGAAAGATTGAAAATGAGGAATGGCCAGCCTTTCTTTTGCTGGTGCATGTTTTCCAGCTTGTTCTCTCTCCCTGTTCACTGTCACTCCCTCTCTGTCTCTCTGTGTCTCTCTCCATCACACACACCACAATTTCCCTCCTTCTCTTGCAGTTCCTGTAAGCTGAGTGAATACTTCCATCTGAGACCTGCCTGGTATAAATGATTCATTGAGAACTTTTGTCAACCCTATTAGCGGTGCAGGAATCGAGGTAAATGTCAAGCCATCTCTGTTAATCCCGCATCCAGGCAGCTGGGAGTAGTTCTCCACCAAGCAATAATGTGTTTGATCTCCAGGAATGTCTGTGTTGATGGCGCACTCTGTTTTGATGGGTTAGCAGCAACAAGTCTTGCTATCAGAGACACGGCAGCTCATCTTCCAAGCACAGGGAGATCCCACGTGTTTGTGTGGATCAGGGCGGAGGGATATTATTATTTTTTCACACACTAGAACAGGTTTAGTCAACATGGTGCCTCCAGATGTTTTTGCACTCTAGCTGTGAAGGCTTCCCATAGATGGATGGTGGGCCATTGTGGGAACAAGATGCTAGACCAGATGGTCCTTTGGCATCCTCAAACAGGACTTTTCTTATGCTCTTGATGTGCCCCTGCACTAGAGACTGTGTGTGTGTGTGTGTGTGTGTGTGTGTGTGTGTGTGTGTGTGTGTCAGGGGGTGGATGATGGCTGATTATAGCCCAAACCAACGTGACACTTGGCTTCTACATGCACACCTATGAACACATTTAAGATGTGCCTTTGACCTTTCTGCATCCATGGTTCACACATCCACCAATATTTATGTATTTACTTAGACAATTTATTTACCACTTGGGCATGGCTTCCAGAAAATGGCTTGGTGGGCCAAATGACAATGACTGGTGGGCCAAGTTTGGCTCATAGGAGCCAACTTCTAGGGGCTGAGGTCCCTTTGCCCTCCATAAAATATTTGAGGGGACCAGGGCCCCCCAAAGTTGATGGGCATTGCCAGTCAAATGGTGTGCATGTACCACATCTTGTGATTGATTATGTGGGGTGGGGCTTGCCTGGCCCCCCATATTTTATTCCAGTTGGCACCCTTGTGGGCTCATGAGCCACAAGCTTCCCACCACTACTTTGCAAACACTGATGGATGTGTTATTCAAGAAATCCCTATCTCCTAACCATTCATTTCCAATTAAGGAAGCATCAACCAGCCAATCTAGCTAACAAAGGAATCACCAGCCAGAAGCAGTAAGAAAATGGTTGCATCTATATGCTTGCAATATCATTGGGGTGTGGGGAGATAATGGCAGTGCCCCACTGATGAACTGGAGTGGGCTTATAGCTGACTAGCAGAGCACACATTTGCTTTATATGTAGGGTGTGTTCTTCTCTTGTTCTTGTTTTTCTTCTTCTTTGTACCTTCTGCTTCTGTAAAACAAAGCAATTTTTTAAAAAAGATTCATTACAACTTGGGGTTACTGTGTGGAATGGATTGGCACTTCATAAGTTCAGGATTGACATAATGAAGTGCTCTCTCAAATGCCCATGTACTGAGCATGCCAGAGGCACTAAGAACTGAGGATAGAAGAGAACTGTGTCCACTTCCCATTTTATTGCAAACCTAGCACATTTGCATTTCCCGAAAAGCTCTCCTTTCTAACCCTGACTTCTCCAAATTTTGTGATGCAGTTCTCCGACTAAAGAATGCATACAGAAATTGTGTGTGCTTATGAAAAATGCACAGAAGAAAGGAGGATACTGGTGAAACTATGGGCAAAAATGAAATGCAATTCTATTAAGGTAAATAGTAAGGCTGTGCACAGTCCCCAGTACTCTCAGTTTGGGGCAGGGGACATGCTGGGGCTCCCTGTTTATCCATCTTTCCACCCTGTGCATTTCCCCCTGACAGCATTGGCTCACTCCAGGTAACCCCACCCTACCCAGGGCATTCTGGAGTTGCTGCAGTCCAGACCTCCCAAAATCAGTTTCCTTCAGTTTGGTATTCCGCTGAATTCCCTGCACAGCCCAAGCAATTGATTTGAAAGATCCATATACTCAGCAGAGTAGTGTACCTAAGTCTGGACATAGGAGAAATGTGCAGAAAAAAATGCATATGAATTTTCATGCAGGCTTTTTATTATTTTATTTTTTCCAAAAAAAATTGAAAACATCTGCAGAAATGGGGCAAAGTGAACTTAAAATGACAGGGAGAGATAAACCAAAACTAATGCGTTTCCCATCCAAACTGGGGACTGGGAACGAGGGTCCATTTTTATTTGTAGAAAGGCACTTGCCCTCTGTTGCAAGAAACCAGGAGCAATTGTGGCTTATCATAGTATATTTGTGTGCACCTGCAGCAAAAACACAGGTGATCTCATTGCTCAGTTCACTGCAGGTGAAAACTAATTTTTCATTGCAGGCAGCATCCCTTAGAGGTCAGTGTCAAGTAAGGCATGATTTCTTGTATTGCTCAAAACACAGAAGCCCCCTCCGGTCATGTTATCGGATATGACAAATGACATTAGCTGAAAAGTTGAGTCAAGAATGTAAGGTAGGCAGAGGAAGGAACTGAACAAGGTTTGCTTTTTAGATACATGATTCCATTTCACCTCTTACGTAAATTTTACTCTTGGTTTGACCTCTGATTGCTCAGAATTCACCTTGAGAGGGGCACGAACACACGCAATCTTAGATCTTGTTGTGCTGTCTCACATCCTGCAGGTGGATGTCTTGCTGACGCAAGACAGATACTGAAAAGAGCACAGGACACCGTGACTCACAAAGCTTGTCTTCTTTGAGCTTTGATGTATGCCTTATATTGTTAGGTACAATGCTGAAATCTTTTCAATACAGGGGTACCTCTAGTTGCGAATGGGATCCATTCCGGAGGCTCGTACGCAACATGAGCAGAAAGCAACTCGCATCTGCGCATGCATGGGTCGTGATTTGCCACTTCTGCGCATGTGCATGATGTCATTTTGCACGCCTGCGCATGAGTGAGCGGCGAAACCCGGAAGTAACCCTTTCTGGTACTTCCAGGTCGCTGCGGGACGCAACCTGAAAAGAAGTATCATGCAGCAAACGTAACACGAGGTATGACTGTATGTTGGGGGGCCCCCTCCATATATGATGCATAAAGAAGGAATGTCATGGTAAAGAGAGGGAGGATTTTGTGATTTTGAACACTTGTGTAGCATCTGACAGAGTGAAAAGCCAGCAATCAGGGCCGGCCCTATCATTAGACACAGTCAAGCAGCAGATGCTGGAGTCGTTGGAGGATAGAGCTGTGTATTCCAGGTGGCTTGCCCTGGGTGCCCTAAGCTAGCCTCCTGCCTTCAGGTGCCATGGAGAATGCTACTTTATCTCCACGTTTAAAGCAATATTCAACTGCCAATCTGGTTGGCTTTTGTAAGTGGGCAGCATCTTGTCCTTTGCTTCAGGCAGCAAAATGTCCCGTGCTGGCCCTGCTGTCAACCTGTTGCACAAGGGTTTAGAGCTGAGCTGAAACCCATTAATTCACATCATCTTCTTCTGCTGAATCATGCCCCACAGTTTTCCACATTCAGCCTCCTTGGCCCATGCTGCAGAAGTAGTAGTCCTGTTGGAGGAAACTTAAAAAGGGGTTCCTAGACTGGAGGCGTCCCTCCCCAAAAAAACCCCAAAGAAAAGGATGCAGGCTCCAAGTGAAAAGATAGGCCTCTATTGAAATACAAATGCACCTCAAAAATAAGGAGGGGGCTGCAAAGAACCACATCCAAAGCAATGGCTTTTATACACTTCCAGATTACTCATCTTAATAGCTACAACCCAATGACATCATCCTGAACCAATCAACATCATTTAGTTCTCCAGATCAGCTGTCATCATAATATCATGTGATTACATATAACAATTTTTCAGTCTCTTTCTTTATTAAGCCTTTGACTAACTTTCCTATTTGTTAAATGTTTCCCAATACCCCTTTTCATATGTCTACAAAACAACTCAAGATTACTCACAATTGCCATGCCTAGCGGATTCTCTTTTCATGAACTCCATAAATTATAGCAGTTTATTCTTTTCAGTGTTCTGGAATGGAAATTTTCAACATGCAGCACAAGTTCTGTGCTCTTAAAATGGTTGGGCACAGGCCTTTTCAGTTTAGCTAGGCCATGGGCTCAAAAGAAAATGGAATCGTCAAAACGCTAGCTTTATGAAATTATTAATTTCTCCAACGGTCCAAAACATTTGGAGCGGGGGCACCAGGTTGGGGAAGGCTGATTTACAGATGAAATGTCTATGCAAGCAAATGAGGCCGGAAACAGTGAGAGGAAAGCGTCAGAAGCAAAAGAACTGAAGTGTGTTGAACACTAACACAGAAATGCAAATGTCTGCTGAGATATCTCACTGCCTCCACTACCACTGCTTCTTTCAGCTGCATCAAATGTGCTCCTTTGAGAGTAAATCTTGAAAATAGAGGATATTCAGTGCAGTCCTACATGTGCCTCTGCTTTGGCAAGTGCTGTGTGTTAAATGTCAGCCTCACAAACATCCCCGGAGTAAGGCGTAGGGGAAGCAGAGATTTGTTGGAAGCCAAAAATCTGTGCCCGCTCCGATAACGCAGGCGCCCGACCAGCAAAGTTGAAACTGGTTCTGTTGAAGGCGAAAGCGAAGGGAGGGACTTTCCGCCACACGGAAGCCTGTCAGCTGCTAAGTCGCAGATGTTCTTTTATGCGCTGACCTCCTTCTTCTCAACATCCAGAGGAGGAGAGCGAAAAACAAACACCCCTCAAGGAATTTGGTCGCAGGGAGTTAAGCACGCGGCCAAGCTCACTGAAAAGAACAAGCCGAGGAAAGACCGGGTTCATGATGGATTAGACAAGCTCCCCGCTTCACAGTGAAACTCAAGAGAGTTTGCAAAGCTTGTGTCTGGTCCAGGCCTCTTTTGATAGTCTTGTTTTTGTCTTCAGCTGTCATGGGGCTGCCTGGCTCTCCTCTTCAGCTGAGAAGGAACACCAGGATTCTGCTGGGATTTGGCTGGCACGCACGAGCTGGCAAAAGGTGCTTAGAGTCTCTAAGGGGCCTTGATTGGTTTGGGCTGGAAATGGAATCACTAGTCACAAGTGGTGTTCGGTGGCATCAGGGATCATTCAGTTTGTAACATAAGGGGTTAATTCTGTTCTCAGTGTTAGACAACTACCTGGGACGTGGGGAGAGGAGGTGTTTCTTAGCAGCCAGCATGATGTTTACTGAGGCAACTCAATGCTCTGATTTGTAGTTCTGAGGCTGTGTAGTTCTGAGGGAGTTCTCTCCCTGTATGTTTAGTCGAATGTCTCACTGCTATGTTCGAGACCTGAAGTAAGAAAGACAAGATCTCCCTGTTCCTTTTCTCTCATCTTATGTACTGTTTTGCTCAACTTGGTCAACCAAGTGTCATCAAGACTTTTGTCTCTCTGGACTCTGCCTGCACTGTTGAAGTGACTTTGCTTCCACCCTGTTTCTTCATTGAGGGACTGAAGCTTCAGTCCTCTGTTGAACTTCTGTCTCCAAGGTACTTGATCCTTTCTCCAAGGTATGTTGAACTCCTGTTGAGTTCAACACACCTTGGATAAAGGATCAAATAGAGTTTGAACTCCAAGTGTAAAAAGAGACCTGCATGATCTTGTCAGGTGTGTCCTGCTATGATCTATGAAGGACTATCAAGTCTCAGAGAAGAAGAAGAAGAATTTGGATTTGATATCCCGCTTTATCACTACCCAAAGGAGTCTCAAAGCAGATAACAATCTCCTTTCCCTTCCTCCCCCACAACAAACAGTCTGTGAGGTGAGTGGGGCTGAGAGACTTCAGAGAAGTGTGGCTAGCCCAAGGTCACCTAGCAGCTGCATGTGGAGGAGCGGAGACACGAACCTGGTTCACCAAATTACGAGTCTACCGCTCTTAACCACTACACCACACAGAGCCTCAAATCCCCTTTCATTCATGTAGATCATGTTATGAGTCTCTTATTCCTGAATCAGGAAGAAGGTCCACATCGTCCAACACCCTGTTTTCCCAGTGGCCGACCAGATACCCCCAAGGGAAGCCCATGACCAAGACCAGAGTGTAACAGCCCTCTCCTACTTTTGATTTCCAGAAATTGGCATACAGAGCAGAACAAAGCCATCACAGTGACTTGCAGACAACAATAGCCTCCACTATATTCTGGCAGTGGGTGGAACCATAGACTGTGTTGGGTGGGGCCAGAGCCAATAGGGGGTGTGGCTACCCATCTCCTTCTTCCTCCCCACCCTGTTCTGAGACATTGCAAGCAGAGAGAATAGAACCTGCCACACACAATATGGTGGATAACGTGCATAGAAAAAAAATTGCACAGTAGTTTCTTTTTTCCAGCAGAATGGGGAAAAGGGAAATCTCAGAAATTTCCTCAGCGGGGGTGGGGGGAGGGGGAGAAAAATGTCTTCTGGCAAATTTTGGCTGCTCTCTATTCCTCACTTTATTTCAGAGCCAGACTTCATTAGAGAAGCTGTTCGACTCTTTGATGCCTGCAGTCGGACATGGAAGCTGCACAGCCATGCCTCAGGATAAACAAGGATGTAGCAAAGAGTGAGGCAGGACACATTTCATTCTTTAAGCTCCATATATTTGGGCTGCTTTCTTTACTGCTTCCTCTGGTGCAGCTTAAATGGGGCAAGGGGATTCCAGAGGCGTAAGTCAGGAAGGCCACGGCCCACCGTTGGGTTCAATCAGCTTTGTAGGGAAAAGAGAGGTTTGATCCAGACTTAGTCAAGACCCTCCCAACGAGAGAGACAGCTGCACTGGTATTAATTCTGTTTTTTGCTCCAAAGCAGCCCGGGCAAGCAATTTATGGCCTCACTAATTTGCCATTGCTGCCAGGGCTTATTGATTTCATTTTTATCTCTACATGGCCTTCAGGCTGTATTCGCGGCGTCTCAAAATGGAACTCGTATATTTGAGAGAGGAAAAATAAGTACCGGCCGTAGCTTTTGCAGGTGATGTGGGGATTTTATAACTGAGGAGGGGAGAGGGGAGGTGTTGTGTATTACAAAAATGGCAAAATGGCGTAGCTGGTAATATTATGGGAGAATATTGAGATAAATTTTATGGCAGTCGTACAGAGTAATTTGTATGCAGGGAAAGATAAAACCAGCTGCTGTCCATCGCCCTACGGGCAAGCAGGGTTTAGAAGGAAGATGAGGGCCAAAAGTACTTTTACATCGCCATCTGCAAGAAGAACATCGCTATCTGGAAATTAGAACTACATTAGTTTTAGTCAACTGGATCTAACAGAGGGAAATCATCAGAAAATGTGTCCCAGAACTGTAATACCTTTCCCCTGCACTTTCACGAACCTTTCTGAAAATCCAAATATCAGAATTAACCAGATATAATCCTTACCTAAAGCTATTTCTCAGGTTGCCACCTCTCTCCCTGACTGAGGATCCTGTGTCTTAATGGTGGAGAATGCTGCTCCCACCTTGAGTGGGTGTGAATTTGCCACACCCCAGATCCATGGGAAGAAAACCCCAAATGGTTTTGACCTGGGGAGGATTATTATTGTTATCAGTGGGACACGGGTGGCACTGTGGTCTAAACCACTGAGCCTCTTGGGCTTGCTGATCAGAAGGTTAGCAGTTCGAATCCCAGTGATGGGGTGAGCTCCCGTTGCTCTGTCCCAGCTCCTGCAAACCTAGCAGTTCGAAAGCACGCCAGTGCGAGTAGATAAATAGGTACTGCTGTGGCGGGAAGGTAAACAGTGTTTCCATGCGCTCTGGTTTCCGTCACGGTGTTCCATTGCACCAGTAGCGGTTTAGTCCTGCTGGCCACATGACCTGGAAAACTGTATGTGGACAAACGCCGGCTCCCTCGGCTTGAAAGTGAGATGAGCGCCGCAACCCCAGAGTCGCCTTTGACTGGACTTAACCATCCAGGGATCCTTTACCTTTTTATCTATTAATATTATTATTATTGGGAAGGGTCAGGTGGGCCATCTGGCCAATAAGCTGGCTCTGCCACAAACACACTGCAGCGTCCTCTCCCTCCCTCTGCAGCATGGGCTTTGCTCGTTTCCTGTGGGGAGGCTATGTAGGCATTTTTTGGGGGAAGCCCTTGATTAGCTTTGGGGCTTCTCTTTTTCGCTGCTCCATACCACTGGAGTGATGTTTTTTGTTTGTTTGTTTGTTTGTTTGTTTGTTTGTTTGTTTGTTTGTTTAATTGGCTTTTAGTCCAGGCATGAAAGATAAATTAAGATCTGGTGGGGTAAATGCCTGAGGAATTCCTGAGTTAAGGGCACTCTTTGTCACCCTACACTGCCCTAGCATTGGGTCCTTTGTGGTGTCCTTTAGACTTGACAGGCTCTCCAGAGTGACAGCCAGCCTGGTGGGGCTACAGGTCAGCGTCACATAGCCAGGAGGAAGAGTTCCTTCCAGCCCTTTGCTGCAGTGACACACTGCACACAGCTACCCCCAGCGCTCTGAACATGAGTTTTATTTTATTAGATAAAGCTACACTTCCTGTTTGGCTATATTGATGGGTCATTCCTGTTGTTTTTACAACCCTGTATTGGAATAGATAAGATATTGTCCCTTTAAGAGAGTAGTTGACGGCTGTTACAGCTCATATAAATGGAGAGATATATCCAGTGTGGAAACAGACATTGTAACATTAACTTATAAAAGTGCTGATAGACTCTTTCATCCAAACCACCAGGGGTAACTTTCTGTAGTGCAAAAATCCAATAGGGTTCCAGGTGATCTATAATGGTCGTAAATTTATATTAGTATAACATGATACTATCTGGATGCAGTTCCATATTTTTGTTTTCTGGGAGAACTGTTGAGAGCCTTTAATATTGTGCACCGTAATATTTGCCACTGCGCTAAAATATAGCACTTATGAGACACGAAGAAGGACAGTAGCTCAGTGGTGGAGCAAACGTTTTGTGTGCAGAAGGTCCCAGGTTCCATATTCAGCATCTCTATGTAGATTTTGGAATGGCAGGCATTGATGAACTCCTGCCTGCAATACCAGAAGATAAGGCTATGAATGGCTGCTGATATGATGGCTATGCTCTGCCTCAATGATCAGAGGTGGTAAAGTTTCTGAATACCTGTCAAGGGGCTGTCAGGAGAATGCAGGTCATCCACAGGTCAGGAAAAGGACTTGAGACATGAAATGCAATTCAATTTTATTCACAAAATTAGAAACACAACGGAGTCCATCTGTCACGGTATGGTTCATGGGCGACCGAAGTCCTGGCAGAGGACATCAGGACCAGGGGCAAGATGGTGGGGTGGGAGCAGGAACGGGGGTCCAGAAACCAGGAGTCAGGAAGCCAAGAGTCCGAGGGTCAGAGAACCGGGAGTCAAGAAGCCAAGGGTCCAAGGGTCAGGAAGCAAGGAGTCACAAAGTCAAGGTCCGAGGATAAAGAAGCAAGGAGTCACAAAGTCAGGGGTCTGAGGATCAAGAAGCAGGGAGTCAAGAAGCTGAGGTTCAAGGATCAGGAAGCAAGAAGCCAAAGGCAGAAAGCATGTTGCTGTGGCAAACAGCTGAAGGGAAATGCTGACCTTATAACCCTTCCCAGATCTTGCCACCAGGTGCTGTGAGTTACCAATCGGCCTCACCTGTGAGGCCGCGCCTTGCCTCTTCAGAACAAATTTAAGAAGGCCCCAGTCCTGCAAAGTCCTATTGGTCACAGGGCCTGGCTCCTGCACACACACCTGACACTATCTGGGCTAGTCTTCTCCAGTTGAAGATGTTGCTGGAACTGTCATGTGGCCCCTCCTCCCCTCTCTAGCCTCCTTAGTCTTGACTCCTCCCAAGTAGCTGTAGACTGCAGCAAGGGAGAGGGTTTCTCCTCTGGGCCTGTCTAGGCTGTTGCTCACCAATGTGCAGGACTTTTTGCATTCTGGGTGTCAGGGGAGAGTCAGTAGGAATGCTAGTCCAGATGCTGAGCAGTAGAACCAGCTTCCTCCTCCTCTGACAGAGAGGAGTCTGCTCACACTCTTGGCACCCAGCCCTGTCCTAGAATAGCTTCCTTCTTCTCCCCCCCCCCCCCCCATGTTCACTCAAAATTCCTGCTTCTAGCACCTCCCAGCTCATCCCTTCGGGAGACTGATCCCCTGTGTCCCACCACCACTGTTCTGGGTCTACTGTTCTGGCTTTACCATCCCTCACTGTTGTCAGACAGCAAAAAATTAGGGCAACTATCTTTCAACTCACAAGTGAAGAATGAGCCAGCCCTTTGGATCCTATTGCAATTATCAAGAGGGTTCATTGTCTGGACTTCCTCTGGGCAACTCTCTCTTGTTGTCATGGATATATATTACTAATCATACAACCACAAGCCACTGCTGCAGTGAAAAATTTTGCTTATTTAGAACAGTGAATTCTCAAGGGCCCCAGTGATTTAGATTTCACTTCTTCCTGTTCTGCCCCTTGTCTAATTTTCACTCTTTCTGCGGTTGTTTTTTTTTTAATGCATCTGATGTTGTTTCATTTTCCCACCACCAAGAGACTGCGGAGAAGACTGAAGCCGTTATCATGTCACCAAACAAATTAGCATCCTGACAAGCTTGCTTGCAAAGGCAAAAGGTGCTAGCAAAATGGGTATCGTTGTGGAAGGCAATTATTTGGTTTTAAATGGTAAGAGATCCTGTGGGGAACTGATAGTGACTGAGAGTATGCAGGGCAACCGAGTAATAAATCCAAAGGTGGGGTAGGGGAAAGGCTTCATGTTCCTCAATCCATGGGTGGGTGGGTGCTTTCCCTATTCAGACATTATATACAGTATATATACAAACATACAGAGAGAATTTTGTTGTTGCTGCTGCTGTAAAGTACTATAGACTTTGATTTCCAGTGCAGGAACATACTCAAATGTTTCTGAGTGCATTCTAAACATAACAAGAGGCTCTGCCTCTCTAGTTAAAGCTCTGTAAAAATATGTTTGCAGTGAAGCAAGAGGTAAATTAAAGCCTTGGTAATATCTGACTGGTGTATCATAGCTATATACCTCCTCATAATTTGGAAGAATGCCATTCCCACTCTTATATGGGAGTGAATTTGCCACGCCTGGTAACTCAAATGATTTCACCCTGGGGAGGAGCTGCATGAATTGTCAACTGACCAATCTGGATTCCTCAGTTTTTACAGGTCCATACAATACACTTCTCCATCCTGCCAAGCCAAAAGTGTCGTTGCAGTTCAAGGACTCATTCCAGCCAGGACAAGCACTGGGCAAGGTCTTGGGTGGTTCCCCATCTCTGCCTTAAATATTGTAACTGAAATAAAAGATATAGAACTGGTTCAGAATGGTAGGGGCCTGGATGTCAAAGAGCAACTTTGCTGAAATGTTAAGTGCAGCCTTCTATTGACCCATATTTCCAGCTGCAAATTCTACTAATGATGAAATAAATGACAGACTACATGATTCCTACAAAGCCTTTAGGAGGTGTTATTCAGTTCTGTCAAAGGAATTGTTAACAAGTCCCACGGTGAACTGACATGGAATGCATTAATATCTGCAAAAAAAGATCTTCCCCATAATTAGAAGAATTGGGCAAAACGTACGCTGCTTCAGTTAGAAAATGGATTTCCTAGGTATGGGATGTGACAGGCATGGATACATTTTTAAACACCAGTAATACTTTTCAAAAATAACCCAAGAGCTTTGTGCAACCTTATTATGGCTCAAAATTTGTAGATGACAGTTACTTCATTAGATGCATGGGATGAAATCCCAGGTTGTTACACAAACACACACATACAAGAGGTTGTAAAGAGGACAAAATTGTGGAGGTTGGAGTTAAATGGGAACTGGATTTGTTTTTAAAAAATCAATTGATGCTTAAATATATGCAAAATGACCCTTCACCTCAGCAAGAACTGGTGAGAACACACTTGCTACAATCACATTTACCCGAGTAAATTGTGTAAAAATAAATTGATTGATAAAATATTGACTGTATAGAAATGCAGGTAAAACTAAGACAGTGGTTGGCAGTGGTTGGTGGTGGCCAGTGGCGTAGCGTGGGGGTGCAGGGGGGGCCGGCCGCACCGGGCGCAACATCTGGGGGTTAGGGTTAGGGGGCGCAAATCCACAGGTTAGGGGGTGCAAATTACTTGCCTTGCCCCGGGTGCTGACAACCCACACTACGCCACTGGTGGCGGCAGAATCTTTGTAGCACTGTTGAGTGAATGAGTAACTGCGGCAGGTAAGGAAATCGTTGCTTCTCTTCAGAAGATCCAAATGAATAAAATAAAAACTTTTAAAACTAGCAAGGGGGTCTATCACTTTTACATTTTCCCATCTTAAATTCAGTTCTCCGCATTTCTGCAGCAATTCATGATTGATTTGTTTTCACATCCTCATGAAAATTCTTTTCATTTCAATTTCTTCTAATAAACACATCTTTGTACGTAGTTTTTACTTACTTTTTTCTTCTTCACATTTTTGCAAGCTATTCCTCCTAATGTTATTTTCACAGATGTATTCATTTTTACATACACTTTCCCCAAATATGTGAATTTTTGTAAATATTATTTGGAGAACCACATCATCAAATTTGGATAAGTGCACATGTTGAAGGATTGCTGTTTCAGTTCTCATATTGTTCCTAAAAGGGAAAATTTGATCAAGTCATCTTTAAGCATGTATGGGGTCTGTATGAACTGACAAGGTTCAACCCATAAGCCAAATGTACACAAGTCTCCAGCTCATTATATTAACTTTGCTGGAGTTTCTGTAAAAATAACTGTACACCTTCATCTATAATGTTGGGTCCAAATTTGTTGTTAACATGGAAAATGTGATTTAAGAATGTTACCAAAAGCCCTGAGTAACTGAGAGAGCAGATTCTGAGCAGAGCAGCCGAAAATCAACTCATCGCATTGATTTCCCTTCCGAGAACCACTGCCTTAAAATGTAACTCAGCTGAGCACATAAACGTTTAATAGCTGTATATAAAAACATGAATGTATACCTATCTCGGACCACTGGAGCTGAAGTCAGGAGGGATGTGCTTTTGTATTCATTGGCACAAATCTCTCTCTTTGAGTGCTGAGTGGAGCGGTGCAAAACCCTGACCCCTTTGGTTGCTGTTGGAGATCTGACAACTCTGGAATGTGCTGGTTGCAGTGTTGTATTTGCTTTTACCGCTCCAGCCCCGAAAGAATCTGTGCCTTTTGAAAATTTTATGTCCTTCCCTTTGTTTGCACCGTTTCGAGTTTAGTGCCATCAGCACATTGCAGGCGGTGCTGTCTATTCAGCAAAGACACTCTTGGAAAGAGGAAAAGGTCAGCACTCAGGAGATTGAAATATGGGAGTTCTCTCTGTCCCTCGGGAGGACCACAGTCCTCTTATCACAGGTACACACAAACAGAGGTTTTCCGGGGGTCCCTTGCGCCCTTGGCAAGCAGCTGTATTGGCGCCCCCTCCAGAAAAAATAATCACTTTACTGCCAATGCCCATTAGAAATTACAACGTTTGACATGACCCATGTACTCAAAGCTTTTGGAGTGAGGGCAAGTTGAAGGATGGGGGGAGGGAAATGCATTCCTTTGCTTTAGCTGAGATTCCTGCATTGCTGGGGGTTGGACTAGATGACCTTGGGGTCCCTTCCAACTCTACAATTCTAGGATTCTAGGATTTGTGCCGTGATGCAAGGACAGGAAGCTTCTCCCACGTTTGATCTCATTGCAACACCAGTATTCTTCTTCTTTTTCTATGGCAATCACTCATTGCTGAGTAAGATTGTCTTCCATAAACATGGTTTTAACAATGAGTCCGTAAGTGACTGTGGAGGCCAATTCTGGATCCACACGTCTTGCCACAGTGGGACATTGGTTTCCGGGCAGGAGTTGATCACGGTGTGGATTTGCCAAGTGTGCCTTCCTCTAAGAAGGTTTCTCCCTTGCGTCCTGAGTTTGAGTGTCTTCAAAGCCCATGACACCTTTGGTAAAGGCTGTTCTCCAACTGGAGTGCTCGCAGGCCAGTGTGACACATCTCCCCCACACATAGCCAGTGTGGTGTAGTGGTTAAGAGCGGTAGTCTCGTAATCTGGGGAACTGGGTTTGTGTCTCCACTCCTCCTCATGCAGCTGCTGGGTCACCTTGGGCTAGTCACACTTCTTTGAAGTCTCTCAGCCCCACTCACCTCACAGAGTGTTTGTTGTGGGGGAGGAAGGGAAAGGAGAATGTTAGCCGCTTTGAGACGCCTTTGGGTAGTGATAAAGCGGGATATCAGATCCAAACTCCTCTTCTTCTTCTTCTTCTTCTTCTTCTTCTTCTTCTTCTTCTTCTTCTTCTTCACATAGTCCATAGTCTGATATTTTTGCACATATTCCGTGGCCACTGCACATGGTGGGAGCCAGTTTTGCCAACCCCCAACACGTTTTGCCAACATGTTTGTGTACGTCTCTGCACACAAACCTCTCTTGCTCAGAAGTTGGGCAGTCTTTTATTTGAACCCTTCTTCCCTGCTCAGTTTTTATGTTAACATGTTTTGCAGAAGCCTTCCTAAGAGTCTCAAAGCCAGCTGGAGCTGTGAAAGATGTTCTCTAATGCTGCTGTTTGCTTGGAATGTAGCAGACTGGATGGAGCAGTTCAATGAAAACAATCTCGCCTCACCAAATATGGGGAAGGGATACAGGTCAGTGGTGTAGTGGTCTGGGGTTGCAGAAGGTCAAAGGCCCATTGCTGTTTCTGCAGTGGTGTCCTAGAGCCAGCTAAGCAGCATGTGTGCTCCAATACTAAGCATTTAGGAACACAGAAAACACAAGGTGATTCAGTGTCAAGAGAATGCTGTGCAGGTTCACCATTCTGTGTATTGAGCGAGGTGGACCAAGATTCTTACACAGTGAATGTTCTTTTGTTTTCATTTTTTTAAAACTGGCTTTGACATTTTTCAATCAGCTCTAATTACTATCTTGGCTTCAGAAAACATTGTTCAACACACCATTCTTCATGTGCATCCTATGTCGATACAGACCTTTTGACAGTTTTCAATCAATGTCACCCTTTCTCTGACTCAATGTTCTCAATAAGAGGAGTTGACATGCCTGATTATTAATGCTTGCTGCCAACCTACCCCCAATTTCCTAATTATAGCTAAAGTAACACAGCATGGGTTTGTTCATATTCTTCAGTAGAGCTGTACTTTCTCAGTTGTAACCAGCAGAAGACTTCAGGGTGGGTGTTATTTGCTTTTAATACTTGCCTCAACAATTCATTGCCCCAAACAATATGATTCTATCTTTAGCCGTATAAATCAATATCACTTGCATTCCGCAAGCTGAGTGACATTTCTGAAACCTCCACCCACTCCTGAGTGTAAAGAATGTGGAAGTGGGAAAGGTCTATCAATGCCCCATTTTCAGTTATCCTGTCCTGCTTGCCACTTTCATATCACTTGTCACCCAATTGGAAGCTGGAACAGAACCCAATATTCCTTCTCCTCTGCTGCAGTGCTATTATGAAATAGACTCTTCAGGGAAAGAGGTAAATATGTCTTTTTTTCATGACTTTACTGGGAAGGAGCCTGACAATATTGGTTCAACTACCAAGAAGGCCCAGCTATTGATAGAGACAGAAGTCTAAGGACACTTTCAAATTTCATTATATTCCAAATGCTGAACCTAAGAAATTAATGAATGAATCTAGCTGATATTTGAAGTATTGAAGGGAAGGTTCCAAGCCAGTGGAAGAATACAGTCTAGACTTCTTTTCGAAACCAGGATCTCACCTAGGATAGATTTGTTAACATGGCAAAAGGTGGCCCATATCAAAGATTTGTTAACATGGCAAAAGGTGGCCCATATCAAAGATGAATCCTCCCCTGGCTAGACAGGGGTTGCCAAGGTGACAGGGAGGGGTCAGGCTGTGCTCACATGAAAAACGTGCCTCTTAAAAACTAGGTGGGATAGCAGATGGGTGGGGAGGAGCTGCTTAAAGCAGGAGTTTCTGGGAGCAAGAATTGGGAACAAAGGGCAGAATCGTCTTGACTGCTGCTTGGAGAGGCTGCAACCCAGAGATTGGGAGCGTGGCTAGATGATCTGGACTCAAACTGGCTGAAGCTATGAGAGGGGTCTTGGGGGATGTTCTTGGAGTATAATGTTTTCCACCATCTCCATGGAAGACTTGAGGTGCATATAGGTGTACAATAGACTATATAGCAAAAGAAGAATGGATACAAAAACTTGTGGAATATGCAGAAATGACAAAAATTACTCGGAAAAAAAAAGAAATCAAGATAACAAACTTTTTATTAAAAAATGGAAATGGTTTATTGAATATTTGCAAATAAACCATAGTAAGAGTATATATTTAAAGTAATAATTTATATATATATATATATATATATATATAAAATACCCCGCCCTCCCCAGCCAAGGCTGGGCTCAGAGCGGCTTACAAGGAATAATAAAAACAAGTTGAATGATAACAACTTAAAAACAAAATTAAAATACAACATTAAAATATTGAAGCATTAAAATATTAAATGTAGCCTCATTGCAGGAGGAGAAGGAAAAGAAAAAAGAAAGAGAGGGAGGGAATCAAATTGGCTCCAAGCCAAAGGCCAGGCAGAACAACTCTGTCTTAGAGGCCCTGCGGAAAGAAATCAGATCCTGCAGGGCCCTGGTCTCATGAGGCAGAGCGTTCCACCAGGCCGGAGCCAGTGTGGAAAAGGCCCTGGCTCTGGTTGAAGCCAATCTAACTTCCTTAGGGCCCGGGACCACTAGGGTGTTGCTATTTATGGACCTTGAGGCTCTCTGTGGGGCATACCGGGAGAGGCGGTCCCGTAGGTACGAGGGTCCTAGGCCGTGAAGGGCTTTAAAGGTCAAAAGCAGCACCTTAAATCTGACCCTGTACTCCACCGGGAGCCAGTGCAGCTTGAAAAGCACTGGGTGAATATGCTCCCATGGCAGAGACCCCGTGAGGAGTCTCGCTGCAGCATTCTGCACCTGCTGGAGTTTCTGGGACAGCTTCAAGGGCAGCCCCGCGTAGAGCGAATTACAGTAGTCAAGCCTGGAGATGACCGTCGCATGGATCACTGTGGCCAGGTTGGGGCGGGAAAGGTAAGGGACCAACTGCTTGATGCGGCGAAGGTGGAAAAATGTCGCCTTGGCTGTTGCTGTAACTTGCGCCTCCATGGAAAGGGAGGCGTCATGGATTACACCCAAACTCTTAACGGAAGGCAATGGCACTAAGTAGATGAATAAATGAGTAAAATTAAGTTAATATGGAATATGCAGGAATGATAAAGAATAAATTTAAGGAACCACAGAAAGAGGGGGAAAGAAGTCGAGTTTTGAAATGTCAAAATGATTGTATTTTTTTTTAAAATGTATATAACTGAAAATCATAAATAAAATAATAAAAATAAATAAAAATAAATAAAATATGTATGCTATAGCCTCTGTCGTGCTCTGAATTCACAACAAACCTTGGTTGTGTGCCTCCCACCCCTGGAATCTTGCAACTACTTGGCAGAGATTGGGGTAGCATGTAACAATAGTCAGCCATAATGCGATAGGGATGGGGGAAAGGACTTGCATGAGGGAAAATCGCAAGATGCTTTTTGTAACACAGCTGCCATTGTATGGCGAGTCAGTGTGCTTAGTTAAAACCTTATGGGCTAGGAACTTGAAAAATCAAAAGGTACATTTCTCAAAAAGCCCATGCTTGCACACAGATTATTTGAAGTGCAGTGTGCAGATGAGTGGAATGCAAAAAAAAAAAGTGATGAACAGTTGGACCCATTTGAATTGCAATAGCACATCGCATGATAAATCTTCAGATCTAGCAGAGAGACATCAAGGACTGCTGAAGAGTTCAGTGGAGTTTGAAGATGCATTGAGTTCAGGGGAGCAGAAGGAAGCTCAAATTGGTTTTCTTATGAAAGCCCAGCCGTCTCTTCCAATTCCTACCCTGTGCTTGTGAGGTATTTTCTTTCAGATCAGAGAATCTATGATGGGGGGGAAATATAGACAAATCTTCTCCAGGTGTTCTGGCCTGTGCTTGAAAAGGTGGTGCAGGCAGCAGCACAACAAATCATTTTATTTCCACTCCAGTGACATTTGCTACATCAAGGGGTTTACCTCTGCAGAAGTGAGCGCTTTCATAAATAGAATCAAAAAGGGGAGAAGAGGCAGATAGCTCTGGCAGAAGCAAACACGGGAAGAAAATCAGGCAGAGTTGTGATCTACTGCAGTTGCAGAAAGAATGAAGACATCCCCTCCATCAGTTACCATTAGTTGCTGTTGTTTCCCTTCTCTTTCCGTCACTTGCCCTCAGTGTTCAAAAGCAACAGCAGACGAAACAAGAGGCAACCCCTGCTTCCCTTTACAAAAATATGTTTAGATTCCCCTTGCCTTTTCTTTTCTCTGAGGATATGATCTTAATGGTCTTGCCTGGGTAACTGCTTCTCAGCTACCAAGAAATGTCACAGGAGTGTGCAGCTGCGTAATCACACAGTTCAAAGTTGGAGTTAACTCTTTATTAGGAAAAACATGAGCTCCACAGACTTGGTTGTGTGTCAGGCCTAACGTGCCTTGCAGCTCATTCCCGGTGGTCTTACTCCATGAAAATCAGTTGCTGAGACGGAAAATCCCTGCCTCCTCACAGCTGTCTGTGTCTCCTCCTTGCCAGGGCTTTTCCTAAGCAATCAGAGACTGCACCTGCGTGAAGCTACCCTCTCCTTCCTCCTTTTCATGCCTCTTTTGGTTCTGAGAGACAAGAAGAAAGGGGAGCAGGCGTGAAAGACACCTGTAACTCTTCACCAGCCAAACTCATCTCTGCCTCTGGGCCTTCCTCATCTCCTGCTTCAGCTTCTGCCTCTGGTTCTGATCTTCTCTCTGCCACAGATTCTCTCTGCTCACCAAGCCCTGTTTCCCCTTCCACCTCTGACACCTCCTCTTCCCAGTCTTCTCCCTCTGACTACTCATTGTGGTTCCACCACCGCTCCTCGGGTTCTGAGCCTTCTTCCCTTGGTGGTTCCCCAGCAGATACTTCCCACCATTGCTCTGCATCCAGCCAATCAATGACAGCAGAAATTTCTGTATACTGAACTATTTTAATGCTGCTTTGGCTGCTTGTTTGGGTGTTTGGCATATTGTTGTTGATGTGCTTTCAAATGAATTTTTATAACCCATTTGGATGTTTCCTTTTAAATAGTTGTTCTTAAGCTACACTCACATACAAGGCCTTAGCTGAGCATGTTTGGCAGGTGAGAAGTGAATGGATGGATGGATGAAAATCCTGCTAATGCCCACACCACCTAATGCCTTCACTGAAGGTGATCAGGTGCAACCAAGGCAGGTTCTCCACAGAACTCTTACCTGGTAATACTTCTCGCATCTCTGAAAAGCCACCTTTAGCCTAATTCCTTTGGCCAAACTGTTCAGCGCTCCCTCCCAAATGAAAGAAAGCCTACAGGTGTGTGGCAGCATTTGATCATTAAAAGACAAAAAAGGGGGGGCATTACAATAGCAGGTGCAGTTCAATGAAAGCACATTGAGGACAAAAGGAAATCCTAATTTCATATATACACTAATGGGGTCTGAAATGGTGGGGACTGATGGTGAAGGAGACATTAGGGTCATGGTGAGTAGCTCAATGTTAAGCCAATGTGTGTGTAGAGGCTGTGAAAAAGCAAAATCTATGCTACGGAACATTAGGAAAGAGATTGAAAATTAAACTGGCAATATCATAAAGCCTATATTATGATGGGGTTTGAGCTCACGGTGCCTGAAAGAAATTGTTGGGTTATGGCGAAGAGCCTCATGAAAAGGTCAACACAGTGTGTGGCTGCTACTGCAGCAATAACAATAAAACCATGGAGGCTATATCTTATGGCATGCCACCCCAATCTCTGAGCAGTACAAGATTCAGGGGGTTCCAAGTGCTTACCCCAGGATTCGTGTTTCCTTATGGAAATAAGGCACAGGGGAGACTGTGGTGTCTTTATGATATATGGTTTATTTACACATATATACAACCTGAGCATACGATGGAGGGGTTCACAGCAACAACATCCCAAAAGGGTCTTGTTTCTCCTATAGCCACAGCCTTGAATTCTAACAGAAATCAACCATTGCTTTGCCTTTCTGCCTTTGCAGCCTTCTGCTTCTGCTTCTAGGTCACATCACCCCCTAACCACTCTACTCTAAACTCTGGCTTTATCTGTTGAAGGAGGAGAGCTCCACCCACCTGTCATCTCACTTGTGCCCCTTGATCCTTTGTTCTCTTGATGGCCCATCACAAGGGAGCTAGCCTGGCTTGATTAGCTTTTAACATTTACTGGATCCAGGAATTTAGAGGGGTCTGGCACGTCCAAACTTTTTGTGACGTGAGGTGAGGGACAAGATGGCACCCTCCTCCAAGGCACATACAGAAGCCAATTGGACTTGAAACTGGAGAAGGAACAATATCTTCAACTGCAAGTGAGGGCAGCAGGCTAGCATAGGAGGTACAAGGCAAGCCACATGGCATTCACAGCTCTGTCCACTCCCCACAGCTCAGCATCTGCCACCTGAGGCAGCTGCCTCACTCTGCCTCATTGTAGGGCCGGCCCTGGTATGGGCCCTCAGTCTGAACCAACAGGGCTCTTCTCATGTCCTTATGTTAATCAACAACCTGCCAACTTGCCATGTCCATCCACTGCACTCTCTGAGTTTGGCAGGGAATTCCCTTCCCACTCTCTGCCCTACATGCCAGGAATAGAATCTCACGGTTTCTCGCTCAATTACTGCAGTGCAAATCAATGCTTGCAAGGCAACAGCTCAAAACCAATCCATAGGTTCAGGCTGTTAGCTAATGACAAACAGAGGCGCCATCTCCGTCATCCAGTCTGGGAATGGGCTGGTTGAGGGGGAAGCATTGGAGAGAGGGTGGACCGATGCAGCCGCCGCGATGCCGTGCTCCTGTAAAACAAAGTGTCAGAGTCTTGTGGTGCGGCAGAATCACTCCCTGCGTCCCAGCTGCTGGCAAAATTGTGTTTCCTGACCTCCCAATTGATAGCTGGAGAACCTTCTGCAGTGACTCTGCTTATTAGCACTCCAGGCATTGGAATAAAAAGGGAGCGCTCCCTTGTAATTATCATCCTGACAGTGGTATTTGCACAGGTGTGAGCTTTGGAGGGAACTCTGCAAACCTCAGGGGCTAACTACAAGCTGCACATTAATGCACAAAACACTGCCCTGTTTAAGACATTCCTCTGCCAATCTAACAGTCATGACTTCCCCCAAAGAATCTTGGAAGCTGTGAATCAATTCAGGTGCTGAGAGATGTTAGGAAGCCCCAATTCCCTTCCTGGAGCTACAGTTGCCAGAGTTCCCCGAGAAGAGGTTTTGATTTTTTAAACTACTCTGGGAATTGGGGAAAGGGCAATGCCTTTAAATGCATAGTGCCCTAAATATATGGTGCAGAGGTGGCCTAAAGGGGGGGGGGGGATCACTTTGTGTGAGTGGGTATTTATTGCATTTCTTTCTTTCTTTCTTTCTTTCTTTCTTTCTTTCTTTCTTTCTTTCTTTCTTTCTTTCTTTCTTTCTTTCGTCTTCATTCATTCAGTTTATATCTCATCTTCCAACTTGCTGAAGGTGGAACACATGATTGCCGCCTTCTCATTTTATTCCTCCGGACAAACCCTGGAAGGAAAGTAGGTAAGTAAGGCTGAGAGATAATTCATTTTGTTTATTATATTTCTATGCCTGTTTTCACTCACACAAGTCACAAACCGGTTTAGAAACAGTAAATGGCAATAACAGAACAGAGCACCACAGCCGCAACACAAAGCATATAGAACGATTAAAAGATCCTCAGTAGAACAATTACAGATCATCAGTAAAACAACCACCTTCTATTAAAAAAAAAATCTGTTCGCAAAACAACTAATGAAACAAGCTAAACAGTGCAGCCACGACAAAAGGCGTGTTATAAGGTTCAAATAGCATTACAGCACTCATAATCCACAAAACATTATTAACATTAACAAACCAAACTAAGCACTGTTGGGATTCACGCACTCACTCTCCCCACCCCCATGACTCAGGATGATAGATTTGTAGAGTTGGAAGGGACCCGGGGGTCATCTAGTCCAACCCCCTGAAATGCAGGAATCTTCCTCTCAGTTCATCAAAAGACTGGAGGGTGGGGCAAGGCAGGAAGGAAAAGCCATTGCCTGATGGTCAGCACAAAGTCACATTCCCCTCACAGATAAGGGCTGGTCCAAGGTCACCCTACAAGCTTCATGGCTGTGTGGGGTCCCAGTCTGACACCCTAACCACTACAACATAAAAGGTAAAGAGACCCCTGACCATTAGGTCCAGTCATGGCCGACTCTGGAGTTGTGGCACTCATCTTGCTTTATTGGCCAAGGGAGCCGGGGTACAGCTTCCGGGTCATGTGGGCAGCATGACTAAGCTGCTTCTGGTGAACCAGAGCAGCGCACAGAAACGCCGTTTACCTTCCCGCCAGAGTGGTACCTATTGATCTACTTGCACTTTGACGTGGTTTCGAACTGCTAGGTTGGCAGGAGCTGGGACCGAGCAACGGGAGCTCACCCTGTCGCAGGGATTCGAACCGCCGACCTTCTGATCGGCAAGTCCTAGGCTCTGTGGTTTAACCCACAGCGCCACCCGCATCCCTTAACCACTACAACATACAACATACTCCTGGCTATTTAGAGAGAAGAAGAATCAGAAGGTGGAGAAGGAGGAGCAGTGAACCCCCTCCCTGCCTGCCATTTCCCCACCCCAAATCACTCCCTCTGAGTTGATTTCCCCTTGTCCATGAGAGTTTGTGGTACTTATTTCTATTTCACCTCATAAAGATATGTTTTGAACACCACTGTTTGGTGGAGGGCATGATTTGGAGTGGAGGGAGAGGGAAGGGTTAAGCACCCTTTCTCCCCGGGGCCCAGGCTTATGTGATGCCTTTACTTTTTGAAAAAAAAAGGACTTGGAGCTCTGTTGGGCATGTTTTCGTGTCACACATTCTCTCCCCCACCCCCAATGCGTCCCGTTACAATATCTATTGCAGCTGCTCTTGTTTCACTCCTGCTACCTTGGGCTACCCAGGTAGGTCGTGCCTGAGATCCTTGTAATCATTTAACAGCTCTGAGACATGGGGATTTGCTCAGTCTTCTAGATAACAGAGCCGGAACGTGCATACACAATTCAGCAGACAGGCAGCTTCAGCTATTGCTAATACTTAGAGATCCAAGAGGAGCAGGTGTGATAGGAATCAGGGCTCATTCCACCCGCTCCTCTGGCATGTCAGCTGTATCAGGCATCCCCTCCCAGCCCAGCCAAGTCATGACAAATAGCCGCTATCAAACTTAAAAAATGGACACCTGAGTTTGATTTTCTCCTCTTCCCTCCCAGTTCACTTTCCCTTTCGTGTCATGTATTTTACATTGTAAGCTCTTCGGTCAGTGACTGTCTTGATTTAATTGATGACATGTGAGTCACCCTGGGAGCAGTGGCGGAGGAAGAGGAGTGCAGGGGGAGTGCACCGCCCCCAGCAGTGTGATCCCGGTGGGGTGCCATCACAGCTCCACCCCTGCCCACGGTGGGCACCACGCCCTGCAGGCTGCATGCCATGCCCCTGTGGGCAATGCGTCATGCCCCCGGGACGCGCACCAGTCCTGCCTGCTCTCTGCCCCCGGTGCCGAAGCATGAAGCTCTGCCACTGCCTGGGAGCCTTTTTGGCTGAAGAGTTGAGCGTGGTGACTGTGGGTTGCCTCCAGAAGAAAAACCCTTAACATATTCAAAGAATGCACAAAGAGCTCACATGCCTCAGCAACCTAGCCTTGCCTCCCCTACCTCCCAGTGGCCACACATCTACTCAGCTTGTGCATTCAACACACATGGGAAGGAGCTGTACATGCATGTGCACAGAGCTCCAGTAGGAGGTATCATGATTGGTCCAGCATTCACCATCTTCTGGAGAAGTTTGATGCATGTACATCGGGCTGATTCCAGAAGCTGGCACGAAGCATAGCTGATGTGCCAAACCTGGCAGGAGGACATGGCTACTGTGTGGTTCTGCACTCCACAATATGTTGCAGGATTAATTGAGTGGTGGTAGCGAGAGGTGGTGATTCTGACACGCACCCACTCAAGTCTTCTGCTGTCTCAGTAGAGCAGCTGCAATAAATACAGAATAACTGATCACAGCCCCGCTGGAATGCAAAGCAAGAACAAAAAGGGCTGATGACCCACTAGGCTAAATGTATATCTGATTTACAAATGAAAACGTTGCAGTGGAAGAGTCTCAAGAAATGGTCATGGCCCTGGAACAGGTTCAGAGTCTTCCTATGACAGTATCTGCTCCCCAGTACTTCCCAAGCGTTCCCATGCCAACACCAGAGTCTGCATCTCATTCTCTAAAAGCAGAGAAGGTGCATCTGTCCCCAGACTCAATGGTTTCAGACTTCTCAGAGAATCAGGAAAGACACCCCCACCCCAGGAAATTCCTCCGAAAATGTCCCTACATCTTGAAAACTGTGTTGCCTAGAGGAAGCCAATGGCTGTGGAATAAGACCCTAGCTAGTAGTAGTGACTGGTGCCCATTTGAACTAGTAAGGAAGGAGGCAGAGGTCACAAGAAGGAGGTGACTCAAGAGCCAATGACAAGCAATTTCCTCCCTATCCTAGCACAGATGATTAAGCTCTAACAATGGCTCCAAGACACTGCTAAGCCAACTTGCTTTTTCTGCCTGAGTTGTAAGACTGCTGGCCATGGTACTGAACCAGCCCCTTGATCCCTTTCCAAGGTTCTGACTTTGCCTTATTTCCAGGTCTGTTGCTCTCCACCTTGCTTGAGCCATCATCTTCCCTTGATGGACATCAAAGACATCACAGTGGATCAGGACAAAAATTACAGCTGTAGCAGAAGCATTGTGGGTCACTGCTTAACCTACCTCTCAGGGTTGTTGTGATGGTAAAATGCAAAGGAGGAGAACCCTGTATGCCATCTTGAGCTCTTTGAAGGAAAGGGGGGGATATAAATATAACAATAACAACTTGATTAATAAAGCACATGCATTTGTATATGGACACCTTCCAAGGAACAGCCTCCAAAAAGTTAAGGGCAGTAATTTTTGGGTTTTCTCATTTTATCTCCACAATAGTCCTCTAAGGCAGGTTAGGCTGAAATAGACTTAATGGCCCAATGCCACCCAATGAGCTGTGCAGGGATTTGAGCCTATGTCGCCCCATTCATCTAGCTATTACAACACCAACAGCTATAAAGCCAAGCATGTACAATGGCTAAGCAGCAATGCTTCTGCATACTAGTCGCTGGAGACCACAGGGAAGTGCTCTTGTGTTCTGTTCCTGCTTCAAAGTTCCCCACAAGCATATGGTAGGCCACTGTGAGAACAGAATGCTGGATTAGAGGCTACTGGTCTGATCCAGCAGGCTTTTCTCGTGATCTTGCATCTACCATACCACACCTCTGAAGGAGGACAATACCTACAAATGATGCAACACTCTGTCCACTCACCACACTGGTTGCTGTGTTGAATTATGTGACTTCACCAGGAAACATGTCGCTCCAGTTCATTTCAGTGGTGTATGCACAGGGGAACATCTTGGTGCATTATGCCCACGGTTTCATGAATTGCCAATAGATAGAGAAATGCAGTATGCCTATCATATATGCTACCAGGTTCTCTCATCCATCCTTTAGCATAGATTGGTTTGGGGGTGTTTTGTAAGCCACAGAACGAGAGCTCTGATGCTTCTGCATGTGCATACTCTTAGCATCCCTTTTTAAAACAATAAAAAAGAGAGAATGGAATACTTCCTAATCATGGCTAAGTAAGAAACCCAAAATTACTATTTACCCTCTGCTGGGATAGTTACTTACAC
Organism: Podarcis muralis; assembly: GCF_964188315.1. Taxonomy (NCBI): domain Eukaryota; kingdom Metazoa; phylum Chordata; class Lepidosauria; order Squamata; family Lacertidae; genus Podarcis; species Podarcis muralis. The sequence goes on from NC_135663.1 coordinate 7,167,573, forward strand.
GCAAAGTGACAAGGTAGCAAACAGCCCACACACACAATTGCTGTGATTATCCGTTCTTTGTTGTTTGAGATATATTTATTTTGGGAAGAGCTGCAATGGCTTATGCATTTTTACTTGATATGAACCCAGCTCAGAAGCTGAATTTTAAGCCTCGTCTTGTGCTCAAACTCAGGGGATGTGTGTGCGCGTTTTCCAAAAAGCCAATCCCCTTTGAACTGCATTATGAAATACAGAATACCTGTATTCTCCCATCTCCTTTCTCACCTTGGTTTTCAAGAAGCCATATTAAATGTACAATATCCTCCCTACATTCTGCAGATCCACTGCTTCTATTATGATGCCAGTAAAGGGAATGTGGGCTGCTCTATAGAATAGATTATCCACATTGGCTATTGTGCCGGCTTCCCTTGGTAGCAAAATTGGGCACAGAGTCTAGTTTCATTATCTCAGTAAATGAATTTAGCATAAGTGAATTCTCCGCAGTACACACACAAAAATCTCTTGCTGCACTTCCCTGAAGCTCAGCATACAATTCTTGACAGCATAATGGGGTCCAGAGGTGGAATTACTTCCCCTCCAGGGCAAGGGATAAGTTGATAGATGTGTCAGAAAGAATCTCTCACCAACATTTGTGATTAGCTGTACATCTGTGCTGGAGAAAAGACTAAGCGGCCGAACACTGAGTTGAGCCACTGGTCCATCGAAGGCCACTGTTGTGTACAGTGACTGGCAGACAACAATTCTCCAGAGTCTCAGGTAAAGAAAGCCTACCCAACCATGCTAGCAGAGATTGTTTTAACTGATGATGCCAGGAACTGAACCTGGGGTTTGGGGCATGCAAAGTATGTGTGCTATCTCTAAACTACAGCCCTTCCCCTCTCACCCATGCCCAGGAGACTTGGCAAGCTGTTCATGAGTGAAGCTGGCAGAGGGTCCAGGATAATGCCCTAGGTGAGAACTGCAGTCACAATAACACCTTCACAAGTCTGCCTCTGAGAAGTCTGCAAGCAGATTTGAGTGCAGCACCCCACTGTGCTCCTAACATTGCCTAGTCCTTTTTTGAAGGCATCTAGGTTGGCAGCCATCATTGCCTCCTGTTAGAATAGCTATGCAAGTATGTGAAGAAGTTTGCCACCCTGCTTCCCCTTGCTTCCATTCCCCTCCCTTTCCTGTATTGTTTTCAGTGTGGAATTTCAGATTGGAAGATCTTCAGGGCAGGGACCTGTATTCTTGTATACAGTTAGGCACTCTTGTTGTGATAGTCATCACCATCACTTGGGTAACTGTGCTTTTTTAACATCCTTCCCAAATTGAACCATCTCCTGTTAGCTCATCCCCGTTTCCCAGGCTAGCATCTTTTCACACTAAGACTGTGTGGGCTTTTCTATGCATACGGCAATGCAATGCCTCAGCGCAGAAACAGGCAAATAAGCATGTGCAATGGACCTGTGTTTCTGCACATTTAACAGGGGCTAGCAAGTAGATAAATAGGTACCACTCTGGTGGGAAGGTAAACGGTGTTTCTGTGCACTGCTCTGGTTTCGGTGTTCCGTTGCACCAGAAGCAGCTTAGTCATGCTGGCCACATGAGCCGGAAAAACTGTCTGCGGACAAACGCTGGCTCCCTCGGCCTGTAAAGCGAGATGAGAGCTGCAACCCCAGAGTCGTCTGTGACTGGACTTAACTGTCAGGGGTCCTAGGCAGCTCCCCAGAGTAACTGGCCCAGGCAGATAGAAACAGAGCCAGGCTGGGCATGGCTTGGAAGTGTCGGTGCTTGGGTTCGGATCTTCCAATGCAACCCCAGCAGTTATATATGCCACTGTGGGCAGCCAAGAAGCATGCAGAAGGGGGCAGGGGGTGGGAAGAGGAAGAGAAAAGGGGAGGGGCCAGAGAGTCAGGCCACATTCACAACATTTAAAGCATTGTTAAAGCTCTTTAATACAGTTGTGGCTTCCCCCAGAGAATTCTGGGAGCTGCATTTTAACGGTGCTGAGAGTTGTTAGCACATCCCTATTTCCCTCATAGAGGTACAGTTTCAGAGTTGCCTGTGAAAAGAGATTGTTACACCCAGTGCTTTTTTCTCCCTGGGGGGATGCAGGGGTACGCATACCCCTAAACATTTTGTGAATCTAAAGTTTGGTCTCATTGAGGGGCAGTATTTCAATATGAGTAGGGAAATGAGAGTACCCCTAAACATTTTTTTTAAGGAAAAAAGCACTGGTTACACCACTCTGGCTCCCTGAATGCTCCTGCTAGGATTGCCATATTTCAAAAAGTGAAAATCCCAACAGAAACCTTGTTTAGTTGGGGGGTGGGGTGCAAAATATCAAATATTTTTTTGAAGTTTTGGAGCTATTTTTAAGGGAAATCTACAAAAATGACATGGCCGACATGGGTTGCCATATGTCCAGATTTTCCCCGATGTTCAGTGATTTCCACCCAGGCACTGCTTTCGACGCCCAGTTGCCTGCTATGTCCAGGAAATTCCGGAGGTATGGCAACCCTATCTGAGTATTAACCTTTAAGGCTCAGGACCCCAATATCTTCTAGAACACCTCTCTCAAAATGAAACTACCTGATCCATCCAATCTTCTGAGATCCTTCTCCAGGTCTGCCCTTTGAGGGAGGCTCACATGTGATGACAAAGGAGATGGTATTTTTACTTGTGGCTCACCATCTGTAGAACTCTCTCCCCCTTGAGATCTGCCTGACACCTTCACCAACATCTTTTTGGCACCAAGGACTTGACTTTCCCATAGGAAGGACTGAAATTACCGTATTTTTCTGTCTATAAGACGCCCCCATGTATAAGACAACTCCTATTTTTTGAGCCCAAAATTAATAAATACATATTTTAAACATTCCATGTATAAGATGACCCCCAAATTTAAAATTAAAGAAATTAGGGGGGAAATATAGTCTTATACAGGTAAAAATACGGTATGTTGTTTTGCTGTCCATGGACTGCCCAAGCTTCCTGTTTCTGTTGGGGGGGGCATGTTGTTTGTGCGAGAGAGATGGTATAGTGTATTTATGTTAATGTTTTAAAACGTGTTGTAAGGTGCTTGTAGACTTTGGGGTAGCTAACAAGCCTAATAAATCGTCATCCACACTATTACTGATTTCAATGGGCCAGGATAGCTCAGTCGGTAAGATCTTAATCTCAGGGTTGTGGGTTTGAGCCTCATGCTGGGCAAAAAGATTGCTGCTTTGCATGGGGTTGGACTAGATGATCCTCGTGGTCACCTCCAACTCTACAATTCTATGATTCTATGTCCATCTGAATCAAACAACAAACTATATTAAAAGCAATCAAAGGTCATCAGCTCTTGAGTCGGGGGAAGAGAGAGACAGCAGGAGTTCACAGGTTGCTCAATGACACTCAAACTCTTCAGCCTCACCTGGTATGCTGTGTGTGTGTGTGTGTGTGTGTGTGTGTGTGTGTGTGTGTGTCTTCTGATAACTTAAATATTTGAAAGCAACTAAGCCAGTGTTCCTGATTCAGCTTTTTTCTTTTGACTTTGACTTGACATTAAGGGTCAGAGACCTGAATCATCTAAGACTGCAGTTTGCAAATTATTTAAACCAGATGAAAAATATATGCTGATGGATCTCTTGCAGCCTGTAGGGCATGACCCATTAATTCCCATATGGATGCACTTGCCAACATTTCAAATTACTGACAGTGAAATCAGACTACCCCTGTTCTTTTGACAACAGCACCTTCCCGTCCACACACACACACACACAAAACACAGCTGTGAATTTTATTATCCCTATAGAATCACAGAATATGCACATCCCACTATGCAGACACATGGATTGACCATTGAGCTGGGAGATACCAGAAACTCTATTCGCTGCACAGAAGCAGCAATTGTGAGCATCCTGAAAGGACAACCACAGGTGTTAACCATCTGCCTTAAACATGAGGTTTACATGCTGACAGGCCACAATAACTGGCTGGTGGGCCACGTTTGCCTTTGAATCACAGGATCATAGAATGGTAGAGTTAGAAGGGACTCCAACTCCCATCAGTCACAGCCAGCCTGGTCAGCAGTCAGGGGTGGTGGGAGGTGGGAGGGGTGGTGGGGCCACCAGTTCCCTACTTTTACCATGTTGCACACAAGAAAGCATAGGCGCTAATTCATGGGGGCCAGCTCTTTTGGGACCCCCGATAATTATTTTTTGGGTGGTAGGCTCCTCCAGTGCTCAGACCAGTCATGGGCAAAACAACAACAAACCTCTGGTTACGTGAAACATATTCAATAAACACAAATATCTGTGCATCTGTGCATCTTTTTAATCACAAACAACATTCTCTCTACCTTCCACCCACTTCTAGTTGAGAAGAGTAAATTATTTCTCTTCGCACCGGAATAATTTCCTTTTGCCCGGATTTTTATTTTCTGTAATATTTCTCTGCTAAAGACTCTGGCACTTCGAACTGCTTTATTTTGCTAATCTGGAACTAAAAGGGGAGCAGGGAGGGGGGAAAGGGAGAGTTGCATACAGAAGGAAATGCATTATCTAAACAAGGGTTGGTTCCCTCCTCCACCCCATAAGGGGCAGGGGAATAATAAATGCATTCAGATAATGTGTTCTGTTTGCAACATCCAGATGTTTTCAGAATCTCTCTGCATTGAATTTGGGGGGTGGAGAAGAAGCACAGTGTGTGTGTAGACAATACCCACGGCTCTTTTTTTAGCTGGAGCTTACCCTTCTTCTTCTTCTTCTTCTTCTTCTTCTTCTTCTTCTTCTTCTTCTTCTTCTTCTTCTTCTTCTTCTTCTTCCTAATTGTTTAAACCCATTCATGAACCAAGAATTTATACACTGACCACTAACATATGTTGTAGATATTTTCCCGCATTTGTTGTGCTAATTTTGTGATATACAAACGACATGAGAAAACTTGGTATACTTATTTGTATAGCATTATTCTTGTGTATAAAACCCCTTTTTTAAAAAAAGGGGGGGGGAGAGAAAAGAAAAATAGCACTGACAATACCCCACCTCCCTGTTGCATAACTGTAAATGTTGAGGTCACCCAGGGAATTTGATTACCAGTAAGTTCAAAACAGCACACCCTCACATACACCCTCCCCGAAAATGCATAAATAATCTGGAATCTGCAGTCTGCAATTATGGGGGAGGAAGGAATCTGGTGAGCTGCTCTGGATCCAATCCACCCAGAACGATGTGCACATCTGAACATCTGGAACCTGCACATTGTTGAATTCCCCTCTCTCTCACACACACTCACACATATTCCAGCAACCTAGACAAGCAGGTAGCTTGAACTCCAGGCTCATATTGCCACATGTGTCAAGAAGACTGTAGCAAGTCCCATAAGACCAGCCTGGGTGCTGGATCAGCCAAAAGACCTTATGGTCCACCATCATGTATCTCATGAGTCAGAGATGCCTCTAGGAAACCTGCAAGCAGGAACTGAGTGCAACAGCGATCTCCCAGCTTATGATTCCTTGCAACCTCTTCACAAAGAACTGAGCTATACAATCATTTCATGCATGTGTAGAGACAGATTGTACCTGCATTCAGCGTAATGTGTAAACAGACCTGCGGTAATATTCTGCACCCTATTTGTGGGCAGAGAAATTGAGCTGGAGTGGAAAACCATTTCTGCTTAGAGGTTTTGACAATTCAAATGATATATGGAAACCCTGTTAAATAAAATAAAAATGAATAAGGGGCTGGGCACACCTTCAGCAATGGGTGATATTCAGCTAGGCTTCACTCAGAGTTAGCTTATGGAAACCAGTGGAGATAACTTAGCTATCTTCATTCTTCTCAATGGGTCTACTCTGGGTGAAACGTAGTTGAACAGTACCCAATGGCAGTAGCATGGTGTGTGGGGTTTTTTTGGTCTCCTTTTGTCAGATTTTCTTTCTGGGACGGCTTTGCCCATGGCAGCAGCCTGGCCACCATTTTGCTTCTCCTTCACAGTGTCCTTGACCCAACCTCATTCCCAGACATTGTAGGGAGGGAGGTAATTGTGGGCGCTGCATAAAATAAAAATAAAAAAATGGTGGTGAAAATTTGGAGATAATCCTTGAAAGTGGTCTTTTTCGGGGTGGGGGGTGAGAAAAATAATGTTTCTCTTCTGAGAAAATGTTGGCTCAGCACTCAGACAAATTGATGGCAGACAGGTTAGCTGTTAGTCATAGGAGCTATTAGCTAAATGAGACTTCCATGTAGAGCAGTTTGTCATTGAATGCCAAATGCTGGAGGAAAAGAGGAGAAGGGCCATCACCCTTGTGAGCTCTCATCTGCTTCCAAGAAGCATCTGGCTGGGCACCACTGGAAGCAGAATACTGGGCTAGATGAAAGCTTTACCCAGTCTAGTAGGATAAAATACATTTGCCTAGCAGTGGAAATATACTGTTTTGAATGAAGACAAGGGAGTACGACTGTTAGAATTGCAAAAACAAGGTGAGGGGCTTTGGGGTATCAGTACTTGCAGGTCTAAAGCATGGCTAGGCAAACTGAGGCCCGGGGGCCGGATCCGGCCCAATCGCCTTCTAAATCCGGCTCATGGATGTTCTGGGAATCAGCATGTTTTTACACACGTAGAATGTGTCCTTTTATTTAAAATGCATCTCTGGGTTATTTGTGGGTCCTGCCTGGTGTTTTTACATGAGTAGAATGTGTGCTTTTATTTAAAATGCATCTCTGGGTTATTTGTGGGACATAGGAATCCGTTCATTTTTTTTTTCTTTTCAAAATATAGTCCGGCCCCCCACAAGGTCTGAAGGACAGTGGACCGACCCCCTGCTGAAAAAGTTTGCTGACCCCTGGTCTAAAGCTTGAAAATAAGGTCCCAAAACTTTGTTCTCAGCCGTTTGGCCAATATGGGACATACACCAGGCCTTCTGTGTAAGGCTTGTTCACATGTTACATTGGACACTATACAAGCTGTCTCTATACATATACAAGTGTTGGTGTAAAAGAGTGTAAGCTTGTTGATTTGTACACTTCAGCTAACTATGCCAGTGTGGTATAGTGGTTAGAGTGTTGTCATGGATTGGACTCAAGGGAACAAGAGGGAAGAGGAATGGTGGAGCTCTCTCTCTCTCTCTCTCTCTCTCTCTCTCACACACACACACACACACACACACACACACACACACACACCAGTTCTCCTGATGCTGCAGGAGAAGACGAATGCAGCATTGATTTACAGCAGGGGTTTGAGGAGTCTGAGGGAGGTCGCAGCTCAGAGACTGATGAACAGCAGAGTTGTGAAGTGTTAGAAGAAGAGGGAGGGAGACAGAGGCAGGGCAGCCAGCTCACACATTGTCACTGGAGAGTATTTCTGAACCCCCTCCTCCCAGAACTCGTTGTTCATTAAGAGTGCAGGAACAAAAGACTCAGAGACATTTGGCCACGAGCAGTGGTGGAGGAAGCCTCTCGGACACCTGGGGTAGAGTGCCCAGGGGTGGGATGAACCACCCATAGGGGCAGGGCATGGTGTCCATAGGGGCAGGGTGCCCGGCACCAATAAATAATAATAATTATTATTTCTTATTTATACCCTGCCCATCTGTCTGGACTTCCCCAGCATAGGGACAGAACAGGGTGCTCGGCGTCCTGTGCCATACCTACAGGTGCCACAGTGTGCCCAGTCCCTATGGGCGCCATGCACTCTGTGCCATGCTGCCCCATGCCGTCCCTATGGGCGTCGCTGTGGCGCCCATAGGGATGAGAGGCAGCACGCAGCACCCATAGGGATGGGGAGTGCAGTGGGGCCTCAGCTGTCCTACAGCTGGGGGGGGAGGCAGCGGGCGGACAGCGCGGAGCCTGCAGGCACTGAGACACATGGCTCATGTGCGCTGCAGGCCCCGCAGTGACGAGTGCCACCCACCATTTTGTCACCCCCCATGAGGGTGGCACACGGGGCAGACTGCACCCCTGCACTCCCTTCCTATGCCCCTGGCCACGAGTAGCTACCATAAGGGGAGATGCTGTTGCTAGGAAGGAGGGAGGAGGAGCCCAGTTGGAGCAATGCCATTGTCAGGGCTTGCTGTGTTCTGTTGTCCCTCGCTATTATGAATGAACTCACTCGTTAAAAAGGACTCTACCTTGTTTTCCGTGCTCTTGCTGCAACCGGAGGAGGAATAGCTTTACTGAAGCCTTGACAAGTGTCAGACTAGGACCTGGGAGATGTGGGATCAAATCCTCACTTGGCCTTTGAAGCTCACCAAGTGATGATGGGCCAGTCACTGCCTCTCAGCCTAACCTACCTCACAGGGTTGTCATGGGATGGGGTGAACCATGAAGGCCACCTCGAGCTCCTTGGAAAAAGGTGGGATATGAATGTGACAGACAAACAAACAAACAAGCAAACAAGCAAACGGTACACAGAGTGTACACTCATAGAATATAACCTGGGAACATCCCTTTAGCCTTTCACTGTAATTGCAAGATCTCTCAAACTGTTTGGCTTCTATCTCTGCTTTGGAAGGTCCTGTATATAGTGTTGCAAGCTTTAAAAGGTACACCGGTCTTTGGAGGTAGAGGATGAGATCAGATTATCCCTCCCATTTAATCATTATGTATTACAAGTTTACTTACACTGAGCGTGGTGGAAGGTAGACTATAAATAAATACTTTCATCAAAATTATTGTTCTTTTCCTCATGTTCTTGCATCAGGTAATCTTTTATCTTCTCCATTGTTTCAGTCGTCTGTCTTCTGCAGACTTTAGAAAAATGCTAACTATATAAAAAATAACCTGTTATTGGGGTGAAAGGATAATGAATGAAAGAGGCAAAGTCAAAATGTGGTAGCTGATAAATCTCAACATTATTATTATTATTACTGGCTGATCTTCACCAGGGGAATCTACAAAAACACATATCCGCAAATAGACAATTTAACTATGGCATAAAAATAATCCTCCCAGTAACTGTGAATCTGCCAGCAACATTAAAGTGAAGTCATTAAAGCGAATATATAACCATACATTTATATAATAACCCTAGCAAGATTTGTGGGTATGTTTCTTTAGATTCTCCTGATGAAGATCAGGAAGCTGAACTGAGGAATGATCTATTAAATAATCAGTGCGTCTTATGTTGCCTTGGCTCCCTGCAATCTATCTAGATTTCAGGGGTAGCCCCCTCCTTTTCTTGGGGGATGGGAGATGGCCTTTGCTGTTTGCAGCGAGTTAATGTTAGAGGAAGCATTTCTCTGAATCCCACGCATTGGAGGACAAACTAAGCAGAAAATTGTCACTTGCTGAACAGCACCCTGACTGCCTCAGAAACCACTCAGTAAGTCTGCATTCCCATGATCTAAATACTCCAACACTTGTAGCTCAGTAGCTGTGGTTTTTTTAACAATTTAAAAAACCAAATCGTTGTAAACCTTTTGGTTGTTTGCATTTTGCTGAGAGGCGAGAAGGTTTCTAGAATGGCTCAGCAATTTGGAAGCAGCAGGCTTGCACACAACCAAGTGGTTGCCATTTGGGAAGACTGGCTGCCCTTACTCTCCCAGGGCTGTGGACCTTCTGAAAGAACATGATCCCAAGCAGAGGTGAAGTGGTGTGGGGTTGTAGGGGTTGAGGCCCTACTGCTATATCTGTAGCAGGGTCCTATAGCTGCGCAATCGGCTTGAAATGAGAGCTTTTTAGCTGTTGAGAAGAAGTTATCTCGCTGACTGGAGCCAATCAGAGTGGAAGGACGTAAGTCAGCCACTGAGGAGTGGCTCCTAGGGTCACTCTGGAGAAGGCACACAAGAGGAAGAGTGGAATGGATCAGAGGGCTGGATTGCTCTGTTAGTCAGTCATGGTTGCTGTGCAACTTGACTTGGGAGGAGAGTGGGGTTGCATTCTGCCCAAGGCAGTTGTTTTCCTCAAGCGTCAAAATGTATTGGCCAACCGTAAAGACATATTATGCAAATATGATGATAAAATATCTGCTCAGCTCTATATTTGTATTGCCATGCTGACATGGACAGAACTTCCTTTCTTTAAAAAGATGAATAAACCCAGTTTAAAAGAAAAAAGTTTAAGAAGACAATGTACATTTGTAATATACTGTACTGTGTGTTTTACTTTCAGTGAATTTACAGTAACTCTGAAAAGAGAATATGCGAGTGAAAATTAGTCGTTTTGTTTAAAATCAGTCTTTAATGTTGTTAGATGTATTGGTCTTTTGTAATTTAAAAAATGTTCAAAGTCATTTTTAGAGTCTTTCTATAGATAAAGGGGAAATGGATGGATCCTCTTCTGAACCAGCAACGTCTCCCTTACATTCTTAGATCTTCAAATTTGTCCATGCACTGAATGCAATAAAAGCATCACAGTTTCCCTACAGACCATCTACTGTGCGAACAACCTACTTTCTCAGAGAAAATGTTTCCCATTTAAAATAATGATGGGATTTCAGCCGGAAGAGCAAAGTGGGGAAATGAAGTCTGCAGCTCAGAAATCAAAAAACGTGGCTGTGATTCACTTGAGTAAACATGGTTCTGTGTGAAACCCAAGCCAAACGATCAGGCTGTGCAAGTGAAGCGCTTGATACCTCCTTTAATTTTGAGTGCACAAAATCAGACACTCCTGAGAAACATCCTTTCATTGCATGAAGTTGGTGTTTTGTCCTCCTTAATGTCAGGGACACAGCACCTGTAGGAGCCTAAATTGCTTACGTGTTGCCCTTGAAGACGTATCAGGGGTGGAAAAGCAGGCTCTTGAGCTACAAGCCAAGAGGCATCATGCTTATTATCTGGTGGTGGAGCTCCTCTAGGAGAATCCCAAAAGAACATAGGAAGCTCCCTTTATAATGAGTCAGTCTACTTGTCCATTTAGCTCAGTATGCTCAACACTGATTGGCAGCAGCTGTCCAAGGTTTCAGGCAGGAGACATTCCCATGCCTTGCCTGGAGATCTGAGGATCTTCTGCATGGACCCCTGAACCATGGCCCTTGCCCTATAGCATATAACAGTACAACCTCTTCATTGTTGTTATGGATTATTCATATTGCCACAGGGAAACGGGTGGTGCTGTGGTGTGAACCACAGAGCCGAGGGCTTGCCGATCAGAAGGTCAGCAGTTCGAATCCCTGTGATGGGGTGAGGTCCCGTTGTTCAGTCCCAGCTCCTGCCAACCTAGCAATTCGAAAGCACGTCAGAGTGCAAGTAGATAAATAGGTACCGCTCCGGCGGGAAGGTAAATGGCATTTCCGTGCGCTGCTCTGGTTTCACCAGAAGCGGCTTAGTCATGCTGGCCACATGACCCAGAAAAACTGTCTGCGGACAAACACCGGCTCCCTCGGCCTATAGAGTGAGATGAGTGCGCAACCCCAGAGTCATCCGCAACTGGACCTAATGGTCAGGGGTACCTTTACCTTTTATTCATATTGCAGGAGCTCTGTCTCCCATAAGGAGCAAGTCTATCTTGTGTTGTCATTAGTTATTTCTCCCCTCCAAAAAATAAATTCCTAAAGGTTAATGGCAAATTTTGCATGAGAAATTGCTCCGAGCACACTGATAAATTGAATGGATATTTTCACTGCCTACACAATGCAATCTACAATGCAATATTTATTTTCCTTCTGTATTTAATACTAGCATGATTAAAGCTGCATCGCCTACAATTATACTGCGGCTGTAATTAGCCTCTTGCTGCCCTACCCATATTTCCATACTGACATGACAAATGCCTAGATTGCCCTGAACTCACTCAGCAAAAGGGCAGTGACCTTAGTGTTTCCCAGTACCTCCCATAGCCAGCTACAGGGCACAGTCCATAGATCCCAAGGAAGAGAACGACTCCAATGTCTCAGCAGCAGTCTGTCCTCAAGGAACATAGGAAGCTGCCTTAGAATGAGTTGGAGTAACACTCCATGGAGACCAGTATTGTCTACAGTGACTGACAGAGAGTCTTCCCCAGCCTGGAAATGCTGAGGATTGAACCTGGATAGAGGACAGAGAAGAATGTGTGCGGACAAAGGAGAAATAATAAAACTTACCTCTGTCTGGAAGGAAATGTGACGTTTGTGCTGAAATGTGCTCCCTCCTCCTGCCCCCAAAGGTGTCTGCTGCTGCTGCTTCATCTTGTTTTTCTTCTTCTTCTTCTTCTTCTTCTTCTTCTTCTTCTTCTTCTTCTTCTTCTTCTTCATATTCTTCTTCATCTTCTTCATCATCATCTTCATCAGCATCTTGTTCTTCTTGTTGTTCTTCTTCTTCATCATCATCTTGTTCTTCTTCTTCATCATCTTGTTCTTCTTCATCATCTTGTTCTTCTTCATCATCATCTAGTTCATCATCATCATCATCTTGTTCTTCTCCTTCATCATCTTGTTCTTCTTCATCATCATCTTGTTTTCTCCATCATCATCTTCTTCTTCCTCCTTATCTTGTTTTTCGTCTCTTCTTCTTCCTCCTCCTCCTCCTCTTCCTTGTCCTCTTCTTAGCATCACCATTAACTTATTACTTACCTTCTGCACAAATAGTCTCAAAAACACAAACAGCAGGTATTTTTAAAGCAAAACAGAAAGGACACAAAATAGACACTAATGGCAGAGACCTATTCATAAAGCCCATCGGGGGGGGGGGGGGAGTTTTCAATTATTTCCAGAAAGTGCAGGTTGTAGGTGCCATAGGTGCTAGGGAGGGGCCTCAGGACACCCCTGAAATTTTCAAGGGGGGGTGGGCTCCCTCCATATCCTGCATGTGATGTGAGCATGTCGCATGACAATGGCCCCCTGAAGCGCAGGGAAAAGTCGAAGTGCCTGGTGGGCGCCTGCCATATCTTGACAGGAAGGGTGCCATACTGAAAGCTCTGCTCTAAGTTAATGCAGATCAGGCTTCTGGGTACTTGCAAGAGAAGCTCTTCCTGCAGACTGCAGTGATCTGCTGTGTATTTGAGGTATAAGGCAGCTTCGCATGTAACCTGGTCTTGAGCTTTATAGGGCACCAGTGTTATGAACTTGGCTCAGTAGCAGGTTGGAAACCAGTGCGAATTCCACACAAAAAGGTGTTATGTGCTGGTGGTAGTTTCTCCCCACAAGCAACTTAAACACCACATTCTGCACCAGCTGCAGCCTCCAGAACAACCCTAAGGGTAGCCCACATTGAGCACATTGCATTAATCCAGCCATGAAGTTACAAATGCAATTGTGCTGGTCCATAATGCTGTTATTCGATTGCTTGATGCACTTGTTATTTATATAAAAAATACAGTTTGAATCCATTCTCCCCACCCCTCAAAAAAGCATCCCATGTTCAGATGAATGGAGCTATGATTACATTTGCCTAATCTTCTTTCTTCGCTGCCTTTGAAATCCGGCACAGTGTTTGCAGGCCACATATTGACAGCAGTCTCAGAAGGCGTTTTGGAGAGGCAGGTTTGATTGCAGTGACAAACCTCTATTCTTTTCCTAATAAGCACCAGGCAGAACCTGGGCAGTGTTGCATGTGCGCAACCGGCGTCAAGGCCACTGGAGCGTAGGGAACAATTGCCTTAATCTGCACAGGCAGGACTTGATGCAAAAGATGAACACTGTGATCCTATTAAGTCTGCTACACTCAAGCTCTTAACTTGTACTAAGGAAGCCCAGTTTCCCTACCACCTGTCTAATAAGAATGCCAACGTTTGATCAGCAGTGGTATGTGATGGGGGTCAGAGTGGCAGTGGCACCCTAATGCAGTGGCTCTGCCACTCGTCACGATGGGGTGAGATGGCTCTGGAGCACAGGCACCGAGTTGTGCCCAACATTGGGAGTGCTGACGACATGCGCATGATGAGCATCATCCATGTGATGTCACATGTGTGGCCTCCTCCGGATGCAGCATTTGCATGGCAGGCCAAATTAATTTCATGAATGGGATTGGTTCACTGCTGACTTCCCACCAGGCCAAGTAGCATCAGGAGATGCCATGTGGCCTGGGTTGACATTCCACCAGGCCTCCTCTTCCCCCTCCAGATTGGGGGGGGGGGGCTGAGTCCTGTCCCAGCGGATATTGGGGAAACTATAGAGGCCTCCGCCCCATAGAGTTGGCACACCTGCTATGCTGTCAGAAGAGCAGCAGCCTCACAGGTATGTGTGGACCAGCAGAGCTGTCAACCCAGACCTCCTCTGAACTTACCACTGCCAGGAGGCTGCCACTGTTGTGTGTTCAATACAAATAATATAGCATCATCATTGGATATCAAGATGTCAGAAGAGCCCTGGATATGGGCAGGGTAGCCTATGTGTAGAATAGTTTGCCCCCATAATCAGGGTGCTTAAAAAGTGCTCACTGGGTAAGATGTTTCACATCCTTTGTTCAATTCATGTTCAAGAGTGAATTTGGGATGCTAATCCGTGTTTGCAGTGTTGAATACAGAAACAGGATGCAACAGCTACTCTATTTCCTCCCGATAACATTAGAACTCATGGACATCCTGTAAAGCTGAATGTCGGGAGATTTGGGACAGACAAATGAAAGTCCTTCATCTCACTGTGCATAGTTAAGCTATGGAATTCACTCCCACAATAGGCAGTGAAGGCCAGTGACTTGGATGGCTTTAACAGAGGATTGGACAAATCCATGAATGGCTACCAGCCACAATGGCTGTACCAGTTGCTAGAAACCACAATTGAGGAGAGCTCAATTTTGAGCTCAGGTCCTATTTGCAGGCTTCCTGTGGGCATCTGGTCAGCCACTGTAAGAGCAGGATACTGTTGAATTATCTGTTCTAGAACCTTCCTTGGTATTGATGTCAAGCTCACCAGTCGGTAGTTACCTGGGTCTTCCTCCCCTCCCCCCTCCTTTTGAAGTTGGGGACAACATTTCCCCACCTCCAGTCTGTAGGGACCTCACCTGTTCTCCAAGAATTCTCAAAGATAAAGGGCAAAGGCTCTGAAATTACATCCACAAGCTCCTTTAGCACCCTTGGATGCAGCTCATCAGGCCCTGGAGATTTGAATTCATTTAAAGTAGCTAGGTGTTCCCTTACTACCTCTTTTCCTATCTTGGGCTGCAGCTCCTTCCTTACATCATTTATTTTGCTGGGCATCAGTTTCCTTTTGGGTGAAGACAGAGGCAAAGTAGGTGTTGAGTAATTCCACCTTCTCTCTGTCACCCAATAGCATTTCTCCATCTTCCCCATGCAGAGGACCTCCCACTTGTTTGTTCTTCCTCTTTTTTATTTTTAACCTCTCTTGCAAGCCTGAGCTCATTCTGAACTTTAGCCAGCCTGACTTCCCCCTGCAACTGTTTGTGTCTTCTCCTCCTTTGTGATTTTCCCTTTCCTCCATTTCTTATGTATGCCCTTCTTAATTCACAGCTCATCTGTGAGCTCGTTATGCAGCTACATCAGTTTCCTTAGATGCCTCCCACTTTTCTTTTTTGTTGGTATTGTCTGCATTTGGGCCTTCAATATTTCTCCTTTCAGAAACTCCCATCCTTCTTGGACTCCCTTCTCTTTGAGTATTTCTGAGCACGGGATCACACCCAGTAGCTCCTTAAGCTTTTCGAAATTGGCCACCTTAAAGTCCAGAGTGCGTGTCCGACTACACTCAGTTTTCCCATACCTCTGTATCCTAAAACCCAGGAGAACATGATCACTTCCTCCCAAGTTTCTGAGCACTTCCACTTCAATCAGTTTCTCCCTATTGGTGAGGACCAGGTCCAAGATAGATGATCCCCTTGTTGGTTCTTCCACCTTCTGAGAAATGAAATTGTCAGCGATGCAATGGAGGAATTTGTCAGACCTTACACTTTTGGCCGCGGGTGGCGCTGTGGGTAAAACCTCAGTGCCTAGGACTTGCTGATCGTATGGTCGGCGGTTCGAATCCCTGCGGCAGGGTGAGCTCCCATCTTTCGGTCCCAGGTCCTGCCCACCTAGCAGTTCGAAAGCACCCCTAAGTGCAAGTAGATAAATAGGTGCCGCTTTATAGCGGGAAGGTAAACGGCGTTTCCGTGTGCTGCGCTGGTGCTGGCTCGCCAGAGCAGCTTCGTCACGCTGGCTAGGTGACCCGGAAGTGTCTCCGGACAGCGCTGGCTCCCAGCCTCTTAAGTGAGATGGGTGCACAACCCTAGAGTCGGACACGACTGGCCCGTACCGGCAGGGGTACCTTTACTTTACACTTTTGGCAGAGTTTGAGTCCCAACAGATATTGGGGAAGTTGAAGTCCCCCTTGATTACTTTTTCTCTCCTTTTTGAATGTTTGGTAATCTGCTCTAGTAAGGCATCATCCAAGTCTTCAGTCTAGCTTGGCAGTCTATAGCAGAAACCCACAGTAAGGTCACTGTTGTTTCTCTCTCCTACAGTTTTTACCCATATACTCTCAATTTGCTTTTCATGCTCCAGGTCATGGATTTCTTCATAAGTGTACACATCCTTTATCTACAATGCTACTCCTCCTGCCTTCCTGTTTGGTCTATTCATGAGCTAAGTTTGATTGCTGCTGGTTGCTAACTCCTCCCTCAGCCTGGCTTCCTCTCAGCTGTAACTCCTCCCCCTCAGATCCTGTGTTCCCACAGAGCGATCAGCTACACATACCCTCAGGCCTGCAATGAAAGAAAAGTAATCAGGAAAAGTAATCAAGCCTCTAGCAGAGCACTCAGCCACTCCCTGAGGCTTGCTATCAATCTATCAAAATTTTAAACAGCTCAGAGAAGCAGGCAAGCAAACTCCAAAAGACAAGCTCACTCGCTTCAGTCTCCTCCAGCAATCCTTGTTCCTGGTTGCAAGCTCTGGTCGTGAGCTCCCAGGATCTGCACTGAGCTAAGTTTGACAGCAGCTGTTTGCTGCTGGTTCGCTTCTCTACACAGCAGAAGAAAGAGCCAAAAATATGCTGCTCCAGAACTAAATAAAAATGAAGCAAGCTAGAGCAAATATCTCATCATGAGGGCTGAGAAATTTTGCATTAACCGACAAGCACATAGAGGAGTGATAGCTAAGGAGACCAAAGACACGAGTCAAACATGACACTCCCTGTTCCCTACCCCACTGAGATGAAAGACTATCACATCTAAGCGAAAACTGTAGGAGGCTGCAGCAGCAGAAAAAGATTTCTTTTCACTAGGAGAGAAAATGTGAAGCTTCTGGAGAGAAGCCAGACTCTGTGATGGAACAGAATGGTTTTTTTTAAAAAAAATGACCACTTTTCCCATGGCTCGGGCATTGGCTGGGTTTGCACATCATGCTAAGCCAAACTTTGGCTCGGCATCAATGTGCAAATGCACAGGCTGCTGGAGAGGAGCTTACAGCTGCTTTGTTCCTCCACGGTCCTCAGAGCTGCCTGCCACATCACGCTGCATTAAGCCCAAGTTTGGCTTTACATGTTGTCCAAGCCAGGGCTCATGGTTAGACTCTCTCCCAATTAACCTCAAGCTGTAATCAAACTTTAGCACAGCTCAACAGGGAAGCAAAAAGGACTTGAAAAGAGCAAAGAGGCTGTGAACTCCTTTCCGGGAAACTGCATGGCTGTTTACTGTCTCCAAGATCAAAGGCATAAAAACAGGAGACAAACCCGTTGGATCAGGCCAATCGCCAACTAATCCAGCAACTTGTCCTCACAGTGACGATCAGATGCCAATGGGAAGCACACAAGCAAAACGGAAGCACAGCAACATTCTTGTGTATGCTTGTGTATCAGGGATTGGCTGGATGAGGCAGAGTGGTGGGAGACTCCCACCCAGAAGCCCCCCAAGGAGGACAGGGAAGACAAGGACTTAGAGTCTGGGTGGTGAGTCCTGGTGGTGAGGCAACAGGGAGGAAGAGGCTGGGAAAGAGGCAAGCTGGGAGGTGCTGGCAGCCAGGGGTTGGAGTGATCAAGAGGAGTCAGAAGAAGAAGGCCCTTCCAGGACAGGACAGAGGTCAGTTTCCAACAACATCTCAAGCTGAAAAAGTCGAGCCAGGGAGAGCCCACTGTGTTACCTTCTGTGAATAAAAATCAGTTGCATTCCAAGCCTCCAGCCTTGTCCTGACTTGTGGAGACCTATATTTCTCTGCCAGCCTCGTGACATTGTGATTCACAGCAAATGCCAACCAGAGGCATAATGCCTCTGATAGTAGAGTTGTTGTTGTTGTTTAGTCGTTTAGTCGTGTCCGACTCTTCGTGACCCCATGGACCAGAGCACGCCAGGCACTCCTGTCTTCCACTGCCTCCCACAGTTTGGTCAAACTCATGCTGGTAGCTTCGAGAACACTGTCCAACCATCCCATCCTCTGTTGTCCCCTTCTCCTTGTGCCCTCAATCTTTCCCAGCATCAAGGTCTTTTTCAGGGAGTCTTCTCTTCTCATGAGGTGGCCCAAGTATTGGAGCCTCAGCTTCAGGATCTGTCCTTCCAGTGAGCACTCAGGGCTGATTTCCTTCAGAATGGAGAGGTTTGATCTTCTTGCAGTGCATGGGACTCTCAAGAGTCTCCTCCAGCACCATAATTCAAAAGCATCAATTCTTCGGCGATCAGCCTTCTTTATGACAGTAGAGAGTAGTAGCCATTGATAGCCTTGCCCTCCATGAATTTGTCCAATCCTCCTTTAAAACCATCCAGGCTGGTGGCCATCACTGCCTCCTGTTGGAGCATGTGCCATAGTTTATCTATGCACTGCATCTTCCAATATTCAGCTTCATTGACATCTTGCTTCTCACTGCCAATCAATGGGGCACACCTGGGGCTAATGTGCTCATGACCTGTTGCAGGCTCCCAATAATCATATGATTGGCCACTGTGAGGAACACAATACTGGACTTGATAGGTCTTTGGTTTGATCCGCAGAGCTCATCTTGAGTTCTCCCACATTTCATTCTGTTTTCTTCTATTTTGTTCTTTTACATGATGCAACATGAAGCAGATAAACAAGATTTTTGCATTTCTCACCTATAAATAGGAATATGGTAGGAGTTGCCTGAGTTTTGGATGCATTTGGAGCTTGAGTTCCTCCCCAGCGGGGGAGATGTATGATAAATCCCATTTTCAAACAGGATGTATGACGAGAAGCAGAAACTCCTTGCTTAAGTGCTGTTATGCTGTACCTTGTCATGAGCAAAACTACTGCAGCACAGGCTAGTCTTTTCATCCTTCACCCCCATCTAATTCTACATAAACCATAGAAAACACAGTTGCTCCACCACCTGTAAAGCCTCACTACTGGTTCCATTCCTCACTCACACTCAAGTGTGACCAAGAGATGGAAGGCTGGAACTGACTCACATATAGACTGTCTACATGTCTGTCACCCTGATGGGTGGGAGAGAGAACTTGCATAATAGGGGGTTCACATTATTCCATCCCTCCCCTGAAGAGTGTTAAAAGCATGGTGAGGTGATCACACTTGCCAGCCCCGCCCTTGCTGATGAAGATGTGTGCAGTGGCCACGCTCCCACACCAATGCACACAACAGCTGCTCTCCACCAGACATGCGTTTGGTGCTTGTGAGAAGCGGTCCCATATCAGTACTAACACATGGATGTAAGATTCCGCTATTAGAAGTGTGAGGTGAGATCCTGAGTGGCCCAGGATCTGCCCTCAGTGGAAGAAGAGCCTGCTCACAACCACTGAACACATGGCTGTGGGGAAATTATTCCACCCTGAGAGCCATATTCCCCCATGAGCATCTTTCCAGGGGCCACATCCCAGTGGTGGGAAGGACCACACAGTGAGAAACACATTGGATGGGACAGTGAGAAGGGCCCCCTCAAGGTGGGCCCAGACTGACTGAGATGAAGAGAGGCAACCCTTCTGAAGGACCACAAATTAGTGGAGGACAAGGTTCTCAGAGGCTACCTGCCATGACGACTATGCTCTGCCTCAACGGTAAGAGGAAGTAACATTTCTGATTGCCCATTGCTGGGAACTGCAGGAGGGGAGAAGGCTCTTGTGCTCGGGTCTTGTATGAGAGTTAACCACAGGCATCTGGTTGGCCACTGTGAGAACATGATGGTGGACTAGATGGGCCATTGGCCTGAATTAGCAGGCTCTTCTTATGCTACGCACCTTAATGACTATTATAAAGTTACGGCTGTGAGGATAGGTGGTCCTAAACATACTTGGGGAAAGGAGAATTGACACTGTACGGTGTGTAAGATATTTATCTCATGCGGCAACACAGAATGAGCTTGCGTGGACTCAAATTCAGAGGAAGTCCCAGGGAAGTGAATAGGGCTTGCTAGCTTGCTTTGTGGGCGCAAGACTGCACCTTTGATAACAGCTGAATGTGCGCTCTCTCTCTCTCTCTCTCTCTCACACACACACACACACTCACACACACACACACACACACACACACTCACACACACACACACACACACACACACACACACACACACATACAAACACACTGCAGTCCTGCATTATCTTGCCCAGCACAGCTATGCCATCAGTATTAAATTGCTTCTCTATATCAGTGCTGCATTAGTCACTCAGTGTTATCACCAGCTCCTTCTTGTTGAGACAGCTTGATCTCCCCACTGCTTCATTTTACCTCCTTAACCACTTGCTCTTCTGCACCTGAAGTCCCTGTGAAGACAAATGGAGGGCTGGAGGGCAGGCACAACCCAAAAAAAGAACAACCCTCATTTGTTTTCATGCTCGTATTGGCCAACAACCAAGACTGTGGACTATTCTCAGCTTTTCTCTCTCACACACACACCTTCCAGCCCATTCCTGAAATGTTTGCCTGGGTTAATTTAAAACCAGCATACATGACTCAATGGGAAGGTGCATGACATGAAATTCTGACTGCACAATTAATGGAGCTTGCATGTTCCCTGATACTCTGTTATGGCCCATGCAACAACATGTCCTATTGGTTGCCCAATATAGAGCCTTATTGGCTACATAAGAAGAATCTGATGGATCAGGCCAATGGCCCACCTAGTCCAGCACCCTTTTCTCAGAGTAGCATCTCATCTTTATCTGGTTCACTTGATACATAAAGGCAGCATTTGATGAACAGCAGTCAAGCAGAAGGTGTTCTTCTCATAATGTGTCATAAGCTGGCAGAGGTATGAAGGGTGATATCACTCAGTCCTATGTGGGCACCTGGCTGCTGACTAGCTAGCCCTGTCTAATGTGTACAGCAGCTGCCCTGTCCACCTGGCCAGGAAATTGTCACATGCTCCTGGATCTGATCACTGTGGTGACAGTGGTGAAGAAGAGATCGCTCCCAGGAGACAGCCAGAACCACCACTGATATTGACGAGGTGTTGCTGCTCTTGTGGACATGCAATATCTGAATAGACAGGACTGTAGAACTCCATATAGAACCACAGTGTGCTTGCTTCTCCCTCTTTCCACCCATTCTGGTTTCCCTGTGTGTTCTGTCTTTCTAGATTGTGAGCTTGAAGACATAGACAGCCTTAATACTGTTTTCTTGTATGTTGCTCTGAGAGCATTTTGAGGGGAACGAGGAAGAAGAAATGCCTTCAATAAAAGATTTTTTTCTACTGCAAAGTGGTATGCCGCTTCCCATTGCACCTGGGCTGGCAAATGAATCTTACTTCCACTCTGCTAACAGAATAGCACTCTCCAATGCAGCAGGAGGGACACGGGTGGCACTGTGGGTTCAACCACAGAGCCTAGGGCTTGCCGATCAGAAGGTCGGTGGTTCAAATCCCCGCAACGGAATGAGCTCCCGTTGTTTGCTCCCAGCTCCTGCCCACCTAGCAGTTCGAAAGCACATCAAAGTACAAGTAGATAAATAGGTACCGCTCTGGTGGGAAGGTAAACGGCATTTCTGTGTGCTGCTCTGGTTCGCCAGAAGCAGCTTAGTCATGCTGGCCACATGACTTGGAAGCTCTCTGTGGACAAACGCCAGCTTCCTCAGCCAGTAAAGCGAGATGAGCGCCGCAACCCCAGAGTCGTTCGCAACTGGACTTAACAGTCAGGGGTCCCTTTACCTTTAATGCAGCAGGAAGTGTGTGACAAGCATACATAGCTCTGATCCCCAGCAGAGGGGACACTGCTGTCCCTCCCATTATGCCACCTGAGATAATTAACTCAATCTTTATCATTGTAGTCCATGGGTCATGATGTCAGTGATGAGTGCTAGGCACTTTGTAGCCATTTGCTCACCTGCATGTTGGTAATATAGAAACCCCCAGGTCTCTACCACCACTTCAGAAGAGTGCTGCCTCTCTCCTTTCTCTCCTTCCCATGGCCACCACTACACAAGAGCTGGTTTTCCACTTTCGGCAAACACCTTCCCTAACTGCTGAGCTGATTCCGCCTGAGTCCCTCTGCTGCAGCCGTTTCGCTCTGTCCTTTTGCAAATGCTGAGGCCCTGGTAGCTTCCCCTCAAATGCCCCCACCTGCTAGTCACGGCTCCACAACTCTCACCCTGAAGGCATCAGACTTCAAGGGGTGAAACAGCCTTTTCTAATTGGCCGTCCCAACTGAACCGGCAGAACCCAGTTTCCGCCTACCCCACCAATGCAGAGCAAATGTTTTGCGAAGCTCACACTGTGATCCCAACGTGCTGCTCCTTTCTAAAGGCAATGGTGATTTCTCTGCATAAGAGGTTGTTTGATGCTTCAAGCAGGGTGGCTGTGCAAGGAAGAATACAGTCACACACACTGGCTGGAAGAAAGAGGTTTAATCTTAACAACAGCATTCAAGCGCATGGTATTCACTATCTATTATACATGATGCTGTCCCAGTTTCTGGGAAGTTAAAAAGACTCCTTTCTGAATTGCCAGCTCCCTCGCTGGGAAGATATGAGTCAGGATTATGTTTGTCTTGCTTATTTTATTTCCTGATCCTTGAGATCTGGCCATAGAAAGGAAGGGGCACGTAATTTATGAAATGCAGCAGTGTGCCATTATGTCCAGCAGTGCAGATGGCTTTAAAGGGAGATTAGACAAGTTCTTGGAGGAGAGATCCATCAGTAGCTATTGGTCATCATGGTTATGGAACCTCCAGTTCAGAGGCACTCTACCTCTAAAGACCAGCTGCTAGGGAGCAGCAGTGAGAGAGGGCTGCTGCTGCGTGCCCTGCTTGTGAGTTTCCATGGGGCACCTGCTTGGCCACTGTGGCAAGTAAGATTTGTTTTTTGTCTAGATCAGGGGTGTAATTGTGGGATTTGGAACTTAACAGGTTAAGTTTTACCCATGATGCCACAGCATTCTGACATCAGCTTTTAGAAGCTGGGAGGAGCTGGGAGGAGTTACGTTCAGTTCTCTCTGCGTTTGAGTGAGAGAGGCATGTTTGCAATGGCTGCCAGCAGCGATGGCTGAACTGTTTCAATAAAGAGCTGTAAATAGACAAACCTGACTGTGTGTGTCGGTAAAAGGACGTGATAGTTTTCCCGCTGTGTCCAACTCTGCTAAGCCGTGAACTGGAGGGAGCAACAATGGCGCAGCTTTTGAAGAAGTGTGCCGGACCCGTTGTAAACTGCTGATTGACGTTCGTAAAGTAATCAGAGGTCACGGCTCATCGATCAAGCTCTGCAGATCGAATTTCGCCACAGGTTATGGGTACTTAATTACCGCTTGTAAAACTATCACGGGAGCTTTGAAGTTGCGGTTTAGAGCAACGGAGCACGGCAGGAGACGGAGGCCGGAATCTGAGGCAAGCAGCTGGCTGAAAGATGCAAAGTGTTTGCCTGTGCTGAGGACTCGTTTCTCCACGGACAGGAGCCAGAGGAGCTGGTGATTTGTGAGTACAGCTTGGGGCCCCTTGGGAGAACGGGAGAAGATGGCAGAGAGCCAGGATATACCAGTGGAAAAGCTCACTCTAAAGAGTTGGGCAACCTGGAGGCAAAGAATAAAGGGGTGGTTCCTGGTCCATGGGCTTTGGGGAGCAAGCCAGAGGGAGCCACTACCACCAACCCCCAGCGCCGAAGCGGCTGGAGACGTTGCAGGCTGTGAGGCTGCGTTGCCTGAAGATAGCCAGCAGAAAATGCAAAGAGAGCTGGAGATGCTCAAGGCATGCGTTGATGCATCGCTGAGACCCCACTTGGAGGGTGTGAAATCAGCGTGGGCTGCCTGGAATGTGCTGAAAGGTTTGTGCGAAGTTTCAGCGGGAGGCCAGGGCCCTGCAGACGCTGGACTAGAAGCCCCTATTCCCCAATCAGCCTCAAGGAGCGCTGATGCGCAGATCGGGGGGGCAAAGAGTTCCAAAGGCAAGTTTAAAGGACTTTCCACTTGTGCTGAAACGAAGAGCAGCTTCAAGGGGGGCGAGGCTGGTGGGAGGCGCCGTTCCAGAAGGAGGAAGGCCAGGCCAGCTGGGAGCCCCGGGCAGTGTTTTTCCACTGAAGTTCGTTGTTGCTACATTTGCAATTCAGCTGACCACGTACGTCGAGATTGCCCCACCGGAGCAGAGAGGCAAGGCAGGAATTTGCCAAGGACACTTCTCATGGGAACCAGTCGGGTTTCCATGGCAACAGGCCTGGGAAGACAGGCAGGCGTGGAACTGAGTCTGGTGGACGTGACAGACACCAGGAGGATTCTTATCAACTCGCAGCTAGTCTGGCGTTGTCTGGGGACAGCTCAACCAGCTGTGGGACAGGCTCAGAGCTTTGTTTCGTTATTGACTCTGCAGCAAATTGCAATTTGATTCCAGATACCCCTGCTGTCGAGATGTGGAATTGCAAGGCAATTCCGGCTGGGAAAACTGTACTTTTTGCAAATGGACAGAAAAAGAATGTAACTAATGCTGGCAAAATGTATGTTTCTATTTTACAGGAGAAGTTGGACTTTTGTACCGTTCCTGGGATGCACCACTGTCTTTTATCTGTGCCTTATTTGTTGAAAAAGGGGTTTAAGGTTTGTTTCGAAGATACTGTCTGCACAATCTCCAAAGGAGGGAGGATATTTGCCAAGGTTGAAAAGGGGCAAAATGATCTCTTTGTTCTTAAAACACCTCTGGAGGGTGAGGGGAAGGTTGGGAAAGCACAGGCTTTACGTGCAAAAATCAACAACCACGAGCAATGTGCCCATGCATGGCATACAAGAACAGCTCATGGTTCCCTAGAGGAACTACAGGTGCTGCCGGAGGTTTCCAAAGGTTGTAAAATTACAGAATGTGGATATGCTGTAAGTTGTGAAACCTGCAGGCTGGCAAAGGTAAAAGGATGCAGTTATCCAAAAGTGAAGAGGGTAACCGAAAAACCTTTTGAACTGGTCCACATGGATTTGTGGGGTCCTGTAAGGGAAGCAAGTCTGGGAGGTGCAAGGTTTCTCCTGACGGTGCAGGATAATTTTACGCAGAACACTTGGACCCATGGTCTCAAATCCAAAGATGAT
Organism: Podarcis muralis; assembly: GCF_964188315.1. Classification (NCBI taxonomy): domain Eukaryota; kingdom Metazoa; phylum Chordata; class Lepidosauria; order Squamata; family Lacertidae; genus Podarcis; species Podarcis muralis. Next base: position 7,192,770 of record NC_135663.1, read on the forward strand.
GCAGCACAGCTGATCAAAAGATGGATTGAGGAGGTGGAACAAAGATTTTCCACCAGAGTGCAAGCGGTGACCAGTGATAGAGGAGCTCAATTTACAGGGTCTGCTTTGCAGAAATTCTTTCACAAGAAAGGGATACGTCACGCAGTGACTTCACCCAAACAGAGAGGGGTGGCAGAGCTGAGAAGTGAGGCTCTGGTTCAGGCTGCACAGGTGATGCTGGCAGATGCTGGGTTACCTCCAAGGTTTTGGCTGGAGGCAATCAAGTATGTGGGCTTCACCTGGAATCGTACCTACAATTCACTGGTAGGTGACACACCTTTTGGGTTGTTGCATGGCAGGAAACCCCAGGTTCATTTTTTGCGAATGTTTGGTGCAAGTGCATCTGTGCCGGTACCTACTGCTTTGCAGGGGCCAGATGGATCCAAGTTCCAGAAAATGATCTTCTGCGGGTATGAGCCAGCAGCACGTGCATGGAGGTTTGCATATCCATCAGGTGATCAGAGTAAGGTGCTGATCAGTAAACACGCTGAGTTCTTTGAGCAGGATAAAAGGTCAAAAACTGCTGTCCAGCGTGATCTGCTCTCAGAATGCCTGTCTGATTCTGAGGAGGAAAGGGAGGCAGAGGCTGATCCCGATGATGAGGACCAGGTCCAGGATCAGGGTTCAAAATCCGATGATGACGATCAGGTCACTGAACAAAGTCAGGAGCAAAGTCAGGAGCAGGATGACGTTTCGGTGGCTTCTCCACAAGATGTTAAGAGAGCACCCAAAAGCGAGCCTAGTTCTCCTGTGAGTGTAATGGAAAGGATTCGAAAACGCTTTAAGTCAGAGGGGGAATCCCGTGATGCTGAGGACACACCTTCTGGTGGCGGTGAGTCAGACGTAACATCTGAGTTTGTGCCTAGAAGGTCCAGTCGCACAACAAAGGGTGTTCCACCTGAAAGATATCAGGCCACAAGTGCGTGGATAAGTTTCGCACAGTGTGATTCTGAGAGTGTTGAAGGGGTTCAACAGGTGCCTGGGAAAAATGCTGGAAAGAGGCACAAGGCAAAGGGAAAGGTGTTGAACTCTAAAAGGGTCTTGTCAGAATGCGCGGCAAAGGGGGGTGTGGGATTTGGAACTTAACAGGTTAAGTTTTACCCATGATGCCACAGCATTCTGACATCAGCTTTTAGAAGCTGGGAGGAGCTGGGAGGAGTTACGTTCAGTTCTCTCTGCGTTTGAGTGAGAGAGGCATGTTTGCAATGGCTGCCAGCAGCGATGGCTGAACTGTTTCAATAAAGAGCTGTAAATAGACAAACCTGACTGTGTGTGTCGGTAAAAGGACGTGATAGTTTTCCCGCTGTGTCCAACTCTGCTAAGCCGTGAACTGGAGGGAGCAACAATGGCGCAGCTTTTGAAGAAGTGTGCCGGACCCGTTGTAAACTGCTGATTGACGTTCGTAAAGTAATCAGAGGTCACGGCTCATCGATCAAGCTCTGCAGATCGAATTTCGCCACAGTAATACCTCTAGAAGCTGTTTTGCTACAAGGCCCATCAGCTTCAGCAAGCATGGCCAGCAACATTTGGAGGGTCAATGGTTCCCCACACCTAGGCAAAGATGGACCTTTGTTCAAATACAGGAGAACTCTTCTTGTGGGACACAGTCACAGAACAGATTTTTTTAATGGTGCCAAACCAGCTATAAGGTTCCCTTAGCTGAGATCCAGCTCTGAGGGCCTTCTGGCCATTACTTCATTGGAAATAAACAACTATCTGAATTTTAGAAGATACCTGAAGGCAGACCTGTATAGGGAAGTTTTTGATATTTGATGTCTTACTGAATTTTAATTTGTTGGAAGCCACCCAGAGTGGCTGGAGCAACCCAGTCAGATGGGTGGCATATAAAATCATCATCATCATCATCATACATCTAAAATGCATTTACTTTCTTAAACCTTCATATTTACTTCACATTTCCACCTCCCCACACTTCCTATGTGCTAGACAAATTTCACAGTCATTGGAAATGTTCTCCCACCCATTGGGCAGATGTGACGATTGTCCTGGTTTGCTAATTTCAAGTGCTAGTAAACAGCCACTATTCTTTTGCTGCCTTCATAGATTGTAGCTATGTTAGAGCTATATCATGGATGGATAACTTGATGAACACATTGACCAAATGTGGGGGGAAAGGCAAATTCCAAGTCCAAGAATGTGCTATCTCCCTTGCTACATCTAGGGCTTCCTTCTGTGCCTAGGCTGCACAACTTAAGAGCACCAGTGAGGGCTCACACACAGGACAAGGTTGTAGCTCAGTGATGGAGCATCTCTGCAAGAGAGCCTCTGCAAGTCAGCGTAGGCAATTCTGAGCTATTATGATCAACTGACACATTTCCTCTGTTCCTAAAGTTCCTCTCTACCATGCTTGCTTTCTAATTATTTTCTACAGAAGAGCATTCCCAAAGTCAATGGGAACTAAAATCCACTTAAGCAACAATTAAGTGGATTAAGTGGACCTATCAGACCTCATCCTATTCTGATTCTAAATGTGATAGATAGAACTTTAAGTACTGCATGGACTTGCATTCGAAATAGTGGTGTAGTAACCAGAGCATTGAGATTTGATGGGGGAGACTTGGTTCCAAAACCTTTACAGCCCTAAAAGTCTTGAGAAGATGCTATCTCTCACACTTACCTAGTTTACACTGCCACTCTGAGATCAGACTGGCATAGCCTTTTGTCTGCTGGTGGGGTATGCATTAATTTTCAGGTGTGCACCAGTGTGCCATTGGTAGCTTCAGCTGTAGGTTACAATAAATCTGCTGGTCACAGCTGCTCAAGAAACCTCTTTTGCATTGTGTGTCTGGATCCGAGGGTCGAAATGACAACGTTAATGCCTGGTTATGAAATCCACTGCCGATGTCTCCATTGTTTCACAGATGCTTTGCCTCCCTTTCTCAAAGTTACCCATTGCTTTATGCAACCATCAATTCCATGGCGCCTAAATGCGCAGCATATTTTCGTCAGGCGTCAGCCACGAGGCTGCAGCAAACAGGACTGTACAAAAGATCCTCATTTGAAATGACGACATGCAGTCTTTCAGCCCCAGCTGAACTCCTTTCATTTCTAGTTAGCTTTAGAGCAGTATTTTCAGGGACCCAGAAATACATCATTGCCCACTAATAGCAGTGGTGACCTCCGATCCCAGCATCTGGCGTGTGTTTTTTTTCTTTTTCAAAGCTGCTTTATAAAAAAGGCTTGCTAAATAATCCTGCTAAGAGTTTTGGTTATTTGCTTGCTCTTTATATTCCAATTCCTTCTGACCTTTTTATGCTGCTAATTATCAGAGTGCATTTTCGTTTCGGGCTGAAGCGACGCAGCTCCACACTGCTTTAGATTTCAATTGACAGTGACAGCTTATGGGCTCATAATGTTATTAAGACATTCTCCTTGAATTCACGACCTCACCTTGAATTGCTCCATGTCAGTCCCGTTTTCCACCGACCGACCCACCCCATTTTTTTTGTTTTACTAGCATCCCTTTAAAAAACAGACAGCACACATTTATATGGGGGTGATTTCACAGTGTTTCTCATGGAAGTGAGCTCTGCCCGTGACTATGATAGTGAACCTCCATGTTCAGAGGCACTGTATCTCAGAATGTCAGGTGCTGTGTACAAAATGCAGGGAAGAGCTGTTGTTTTTGTACACTCTTTTTAAGCTTCCTGAACCACCCAGTTTGACACTTTTAACTGAGTTAAGATTTAAAAAGGATGTGTACAAAAAATGGAAAAGGGGGAAAACCACCAAAGAGGAATTCAAACAAATAGCCAGCACATGTAGACACAGAGTCAGAAAAGCTAAAGCACAGAATGAACTCAGGCTTGCTAGAGAGGTTAAAAGCAACAAAAAAGGCTTTTATGGATATGGTCGTAGCAAAAGGAAGAACAAAGAAACAGTGGGGTCACTCAGAGGAGAAGATGGAGAAATGCAAACAGGGGACACAGAAAGGGCTGAACTCCTCAATGCCTTCTTTGCCTCAGTCTTCTCCGATAAAGAAAACAATGCCCGACCTGAAGAATTTGGAGCAAATGATTCAGCAGAGGAAACACAGCCCAGAATAACTAAGGCGATAGTACAAGAATACTTGGCTAGTTTAGATGTATTCAAGTCTCCAGGGCCAGATGAACTGCACCCAAGAGTATTAAAAGAACTGGCAGATGTGATCTCAGAACCACTGGCAGTCATCTTTGAGAATTCCTGGAGAACAGGCGAAGTCCCGGCAGACTGGAGGAGGGCAAATGTTGTCCCTATTTTCAAAAAGGGGGAAAGAGAGGACCCAAATAATTATCACCCAGTCAGTCTGACATCAATACCAGGGAAGATTCTGGAGCAGATCATTTAGCAAACAGTCTGTGAGCACCTAGAAAGGAATGCTGTGATCGCCAATAGTCAGCATGGATTTCTGAAAAATAAGTCATGTCAGACTAACCTGATCTCATTTTTTGACAGAATTACAAACCTGGTAGATGAAGGGAACGCAGTGGATGTAGCCTACCTTGATTTCAGCAAGGCATTCGACAAGGTGCCCCATGATATTCTTGTAAAGAAGCTGGTAAAATGTGGTCTTGACTATGCTACCACTCAGTGGATTTGTAACTGGCTGACTGACCGAACCCAAAGGGTGCTCATCAATGGTTCCTCTTCATCCTGGAGAAGAGTGACTAGTGGGGTGCCACAGGGTTCTGTCTTGGGCCCGGTCTTATTCAACATCTTTATCAACGACTTGGATGATGGACTCAAGGGCATCCTGATCAAATTTGCAGATGACACCAAACTGGGAGGGTTGACTTCAAAATGACCTTGACAGATTAGAGAACTGGGCCAAAACAAACAAGATGAACTTTAACAGGGAGAAATGTAAAGTATTGCACTTGGGCAAAAAAAATGAGAGGCACAAATACAAGATGGGGGACACCTGGCTTGAGAGCAGTACATGTGAAAAGGATCTAGGAGTCTTGGTTGACCACAAACTTGACATGAGCCAACAGTATGACGCGGCAGCTAAAAAAGCCAATGCAATTCTGGGCTGCATCAATAGGAGTATAGCATCTAGATCAAGGGAAGTAATAGTGCCACTGTATTCTGCTCTGGTCAGACCTCACCTGGAGTACTGTGTCCAGTTCTGGGCACCACAGTTCAAGAAGGACACTGACAAACTGGAACGTGTCCAGAGGAGGGCAACCAAAATGGTCAAAGGCCTGGAAACAATGTCTTATGAGGAATGGCTAAGGGAGCTGGGCATGTTTAGCCTGGAGAAGAGGAGGTTAAGGGGTGATATGATAGCCATGTTCAAATATATAAAAGGATGTCATATAGAGGGAGAAAGGTTGCTTTCTGCTGCTCCAGAGAAGCAGACACGGAGCAATGGATCCAAACTACAAGAAAGAAGATTCCACCTAAACATTAGGAAGAACTTCCTGACAGTAAGAGCTGTTCGACAGTGGAATTTGCTGCCAAGGAGTGTGGTGGAGTCTCCTTCTTTGGAGGTCTTTAAGCAGAGGCTTGACAACCATATGTCAGGAGTGCTCTGATGGTGTTTCCTGCTTGGCAGGGGGTTGGACTTGATGGCCATTTGCTCCTTCTTCAGCTAGCTTATTTCCATTACAATAAAAATCTCACCCCTAAATTGATTTCACAAAAAGGGGCGGAAAGACCTCTTGATACAACTTATTTCCTGTTTCCGGCTTCTGTTCTCTTTCAAGCGTAATTCCATCAAACCTTTTGAGAAACTTCCTTAGTTTCCACACATTTGTTTTTCACTCCCACCTCTGACAACCCCTGAGAATTTCCCTGCTGCTCTCATTCTTATTTTACCTGCTTTCAACTCATTTTGAAATAATAGTCAATCTTCCTTGTTCTGTTGAATGCTTGCATCAATTGCATCTTTCTAGCAACTAGGGGGTCCCTTTACGATTAAAAAGTATTGCTTCCGATGTATGCAAAACATTGCTATTCGACAGATCTTAGAATAAGCTTTCACACCAAGCAGTCATTGATTAACACTGCAATAAAAGCTAGATAATTGCGTGACAGGATTCACATTCCTTGATAAAGTGTCCTATAATAATTCGCAAACATTGCTGATCTTTCATAGGATTCTTTAATCCTCTTCATTCACTAATGAGTGTGCATGATATACTCATTATAGCAAATGTTTCAGGAAGAGGGAGCTGGGGATGGGCTTTTATCATTAAGAGGAGCGTGCAAAAACCCTTCTGTTCACTAAAGCTCAGAAGCAGGAACTAGAGTAGCACAGACAGAGTGGCATTGCTCACCTCCCTTCTCAACACAAGCATTGGTGCTGGTTGCTGAGATGTAGAGGAGGAGGGGCAATGTGGTGCAGGCATGGTGGTAGGAACATCAGATTAGCTTCGCTGCTGTGCTCGTACCACACTGAGCTCCTTGCACCTTCCCTATCTCTCTCAGGAATCAGAAGCAATGCTCAATGCGTTGGGAAGGCAAATGAGCAGTGCCACCTTACCTGTGCCATCCCACTGCCCACGATCGCTGACTTGAGTCTACAGATGAAGGAGAAATTCAGTTCAACTTTAAAGGTGAGCCAGCCTGAATTCACTACTTTCCAGAACAAAATGCGAACCCGAAAGCGAGTCAACCTTTGAAATTCGCTCTTCTCCGAATTTTGCAGTTCACTTCTCCAGCCAAGCAATGTGTACAAAGATGCATATATAGCAGTGCAAATGACACACAAACATGATTATATTGGGCAAATTTGCATACATCAATATGTATATCGGAAGAAATTTGCCATGAAAAGCGGTTGGATTTTCACAAGGACTTTTTTTTTAAGGAATTCATAAACTGAAATGTGGAGCGCTGAACTTAAGAATGTAGAAATGAGAAAGAGAGACAAAGTGAAATGGTGAAATTTGCCCATTCCTACTGGAGACCCGTAAATCTGAAGCATAAAACTGCTTTGAGTCGCCTTCGTCTTTGATGGAAAAGGAGTTGCCATGACCTACTTCATAGTTTTATTGCAAAACCTGACCAGGGAACAGTTGTAAGACACATTCCATCCCATCCCGCAAATCTGCAGTCAGTATATGGCTGTCAACGCAACACATGGGGAAATGATCCATGACTTGACCCTGCTAATAAACTCCCACTGCTACCTTTAAAATAAACACTCCCTCAATTTCATTGCCTTTTACAGCAGCTTGGTTAATGCCGCATAGGTAGCAGGTTGACCTAGAACTGAGACTAGCAAATGCACAACTGAGACAGCTTTAACAGGAATCAAAGTAATTAAAGGGATTAATATATATCCAAATGGGATTAAAGGTTGGTGGAAAATTTAGGCTCTTTTCAGGCATTTAGCCTGATCACGTGACCCCCCCCCCCAATAAGCAGGGGGCTGGGGATGTTTACAATATCCACAATATCCCCAAGTATGTAGGACATGCCCCACTCTGATTCACGTTTCTCTGAATTTTGCAGAGCAGTCTTCCAGCCAAGCAATATGTACAAAAATGCACATACTAAGGCAAAGGATGTGATAAAATTCATATATTATTGAAAATAAAAAAAAAATGCCTTATATATGGTAAAATATAGTTTTAATTTTAATTTTTTTATCTTTATTGAATTAAAATACAAATACATATACATACATAAAGATAAAAAAGAAAAGATTAAGACAAGAAAAGGAAAAGGAAAAAAGAAAACATACAAAACAAGAATTTGCATTATTATGCAATCATTCACTGAATCTCTAAATAAAAGACTTCCAGTTCTTCTCATTGTACTTGTATTGTTATTTACGTTTAATACAGAGCCTTCTATTACCCTGGTTTGTTTTCGTGTACTCTAATAAATTGACATTTGCACATTGTGTTTTACAAGGATCAGTTTAATTCCACAAGGAGATTGCTATTTGGACAATATGTTTTTAGGTAATATTTGAATATATTCCATTCTTTGTATACTTTCTGGTTTGAGAGCCCTTTTACTTTCCCTGTCATCTTTGCCAGTTCAAGGTATTCAATCATAAGAGTCTGCCATTCTATTATCGTGGGTGGTGTTTCATTTTTCCAATTTCTTGCCACTCATATTCTGGCTGCTATTGTTCTGTACATAAACAATGGTCTTATATCTTTTCTGATTTCTGTTGACATGTCAGCGGTAAAATATAATTTTTAGGGGAAATAATTTTTTCAGAAATGTGTATTAAAATGCTGGGGGGGGGAATCATGAAGACTTCTTTTTTAAAAAAATATACAAAATGATGTAGGGACATGGGCATAGCCAGGAGGCAGGGGGCAGATACCCCCCATCAAGTAAATTAATAAAAATGCTTAACTAAAAGTAGAAATTGTGGAAAGATTTTGGCAGATTTTTCTGAGTACCTGGGGTCAAAAGAAAGTAAATTAAAATTGTTTGGTAAGACATTTTGTTCTGAAACTGCTAGACAGAGGCCATCAGAGGATGGTGACGGGTGGATACCCCCCTCCCCAACATAAATCCTAGCTATCTGCCCCACCCCCCTGCAACATAATTCCTGGCTAAACCCATGTGTGCAAATACGGAGAATTGAATTTAAGATTGGGGGGAAATGAAAAATGGAGAGAACTTAAATTGACCTTCTTGCAATGGTTTGCAAAGGGCTTGTGTGTTCAGTCTCCTTGTAACTGGAGACACTCTTTAACCAGCATGTTCAGTTGAACAGACTTAAAAGCTGCATTATATCTTTCTGCAAATGTTAGGAGTGCAGAAGGCTGGCTGAGAGCACATAAGGAAGCTGGGTGCAGGGCTGGTGCATAGGTACCTGGTTACTTTCATTTTCCTTTCTGCCAAGTGGTTGGGCTGAATGCCTGAAGAGGGCTATAGGGTTGTAAGTTGCTATACGGTTGTAAGTTGCTGCCATGGAATGGCCAAGTTAGGACAGTGAGAATGGAGGATTGGTTGACGACCTGGGGGAGGGCTCCAGCAGGACGTGTATCAGGGACTGTGCTGAGGAGGCCTGCACTGAGGAAGAATGGTGGGAGCCGCCACCCCCTCCCCCTGATCCTCAATCTTCCCAGGAGCAGGAGGACAGTATAGATTTGGAACAGTGGTTTGCAGAGGGGCACAGTTTATAAAGAGAAGCTAGGAAATACTGGATGGGGAACAGCTAGCAGAAGAAACACCAGAAGAGAGAGAGTTAACAGATTCACAGTATCTGGACAGCATTCACACACACCCCTTCTCCAAAGACACGGAGAGCTCAGAAAGTGTTAGAACAGAAAGCGCAGAGGCTAGAAGCTCAGATTACAAAACGTAGGAGTGATGTAGATTAATAGGGATGGGGAGTAAACCTTAATTGGGAGCACCGCTATTTCTAGTCATGTGTTCTTTTCTCCCTCACTGTGATTATTAAAGAATCTAACTAGTAAGACGTTTCTTTCATTTTATCTCTTCTTATTTACTGCCATGGAGGAGAAAGCTGATTCAACGAAGCCTGACAATGTGAGAGCCTCTGCCAGAAGTGGGGCAGTCTGCTAGTGAGGATCTGGGGTTGGGGGGCTCCCTCAACCTGCTGTCTTGTCTCATCCATCCCTGCTACAACAGTCATGAGCCTTGCCTCCATCTCCATCTGACATTCCTATGTTGCTCCTAGCACTGCCTACCACTACACTATCAGATACTGGGAGTAGCTCTGTCTACTGAGAGAGGGATGTTCCACCACAGTAAGCTGAGCGTTAAAGCCTTTGTGGGGGAAATCATTATCTGAGTCTTTTTTCTTCAGAAACTGGGAGCCAGGACAGTTACAATCACAGCTTCCGATAAGAAGAGCCCTGCAGGATCAGGCCAATGTCCCCTCTAACCCAGCCTTCTTTTTTCTCGCAGTGGCCAAGATGTTGTGCCTTATTGAAGCTCGGTATACTTGCTAAAGAATATGAAAGCCCTATCTGTCTAATTAGCTTTGTATTTAAATCCAGAGCCTAATTCCTCTCTTCAAGGCAGACGAAATGAAGTACTTCTGCACACATCACAGAGTTAAACTATTCACTGTAGTGAGTTAATTGGTGTTGGGCACCAATATGGGTGGCTTTAAAAGGAGATTAGACAGATTATTGGGGGATATCAATAGCTGCTAGTCATGATGGCTATATTACTGCAGCTTCAGTAATATATGCCTCTGGGTACCAGTTGTTGGGAACCACAGGAGGGGGAAATGCTGTGGGCTTTGCACAGTGAGCATTCATGTGCTGGCAACTGTAGGTCAGCGTGAACATATGACACCCGTATTACGACCACAGAATGTAGGATTGCCATATTTCAAAAGGTTGTTGAGCTTTTCTTGAAAAAATCTCAGAAAAATTGAAGTTTTAAAGTTATTTTTAAGGGAAATTGCCCCGAATGGCACTGCCAACAGGGGTTGCCATACATCCAGATTTTCCTAGACATTTTGTTTATTATTATTATTATTATTATTATTATTATTATTATTATTATTATATTTATTTATTTATTTATTTATACCCCGCCCTTCCCGGTTCAAAAACCGGGCTCAGGATGGCAAAGAACAAATTTAAAACATTTAATTGTAAAAGCAGCATAAAATACAGTATAAAAACATGAATAACAATAAATTCAAAAATCAATTTAGGAGTAATAAGCATTAGATAATCCCCAGGGCTAGCTGGCTGAATTGGTCCTACTTGGGCCAGCGAGGAGGCCAGGGGAGAATTAGCTGTGGGGTCTCAGAGCGGGTGATCTTCATAAAAGGGGAGGGAAGGGAAGGGATATAAAAGATCAGGCTGAATTCAAATTAAAGGCCAGGCGGAATAGCTCTGTCTTACAGGCCAGACAGAATGAGGTTAAATCCTGAAGGGCCCTAGTCTCCTGGGACAGAGCATTCCACCAGGTTTCAGTGATTTCCGCCTGGACACTGTTTCCGACGGCCGATTGCCGGCTATGTCTGGGAAATTCTGGACGTCTGGCAACCCTACAGGATGGAAGATAGCAGGATCCCCAAGGACATGTTCTACAGAGAGCTGGCTTCTGGCACCAGGCCAATTGGCAGACCAACTCTGCACCACAAAGATGTCTGCAAGTGTGACATGAAGGCTGGCAACATAAGCCCTGCCATGTGGGAATCCCTTGTAGATGACCGCAGTGCCTGGAGACAGACAGTCAGATTGTGTATCCGTAGCAGTGACCAGAGGAGGAATGACCGCTGGGAGGAGCTTAGAGAGAAGAAACGCCTTGGTGAATCTGCAGCAGCACAACCAGATGCCTTCATCTGTCCCAGCTGTAACAAAACATGTCTCTTCCTTGTCTCTACAGCCACAGCAGGCTCTGCAGGCTTCCAGCAGCTTGACCTCACCCCCAAAGGCCCGCTTCTCTGTTGTCTCCAGAGACAGATAGATGCCAACAACTATGACATCTCCATTAGCTGATGGTTTGCTAGTGGGCACAATTCCAAATACTGGTTTTAACCTTTAAAGCCCCCCATGGCCAAGGCCCTAAGTACCTCACTGAACGAGTGGTAGACTCATAATCTGGTGAACCGGGTTCGCTTCCCCACTCCTCCACATGCATCTGCTGGGTGACCTTGGGCTAGTCACACTTCTCTGAAGTCTCCCAGCCTCACTCACCTCACAGAGTGTTTGTTGTGGGGGAGGAAGGGAAAGAAGAAGAAGAGTTTGGATTTGATATCCCGCCTTTCACTCCCTTTAAGGAGTCTCAAAGCGGCTAACATTCTCCTTTCCCTTCCTCCCCCACAACAAACACTCTGTGAGGTGAGTGAGGCTGAGAGACTTCAAGGAAGTATGACTGGCCCAAGGTCACCCAGCAGCTGCAAGTGGAGGAGCGGAGACGCGAACCCGGTTCCCCAGATTAACAGACTACCGCTCTTAACCACTACACCACACTGGAGAATGTTAGCTGCTTTGAGACTCCTTCGGGTAGTGATAAAGCAGGATATCAAATCCAAACTCTTCTTCACTTGGAGAAAACCAGTTTGGTGGTGGTTCCTGAAGTGTTCTGTGCTCTTTCTTCAGAAATGTGCTTATTTTCCTCTTTGGTCTCTTCCCGGAGGCATGTAAAAACATTTGTATTCTGAACGAGCTAAGTGTCTGTCATTGTTTTCACTGTTCCTCTGAACTTGAAATGTGTTTTAAAGTGTCTTTAGCTGCCTTGCTGTTGACTGATTTTTCCATCCACTGGATATGCGCTTTTTATACACAAACAATCAGATAGACACAACACATTCCCTACCCACATGCCTCTGAGGAACCATTTCCGCTAACTGCCCAGGCTTAAAATCATATTTACCTCTGAAGGCTTTTGCAAATATCCCAGGAATAAGCATATTGGATGTGTATTTGCTTAAGGCTTATACTGGAAGCAGATATAAATGTGCATTTCTCTGTGGGAGATGGCGGTTTTCTGCAGGGATCTGATAAGGATATCAGAACAATGTGATATCAACAGTGCACACAGATACATTGTGTGTGTGTGTGTGTGTGTGTGTGTGTGTGTGTGTGTGTGTAAAAATGAAGATTTCTATGGGCGCTGTTTCCACCCTCCCACTTCAAAGACTGGTTCCTTAATCTATCTTGAATAAGGAGCAAAAATCTCTGTGCATCTCTTTGTCAATCATTTTCCTCCTCTTGGGGTTTATAGATGTACTTCTTAAGAGAAGCATTGACCTGATAAGAATATGGATAATGTACCTCTGAACTCTTCAAAGCCTCTGTATTACAATGATACCAAATGTAAGCTGTTTCTTTAAAAATCTGAAAGAAAAACCTGAAGCCGTGCCTTTTTTTTTTTTACCTATCCACCTTTCAAATTAAAAAAACCCTGACCTTGAACCTTAACTTAGCAGGCAATTTTCTCAGCAGCCAAAGCAGTGATTTAACAAGTAGTCACATTTTTCAAGATCACACATAGGAATAATACACAGTGTTACAAAAGCTGGGCACCACCTCTGCTCTCTGCCAAGCAGTAGCAGGAGGTCCCAGGCACTCACCCTGGGTCTGTGTTCCTTTGAGATTCAAGACACAGTAGAGACTGTCCTAGCTTTAAGAAATATGATTTATTCACATATTTACACCTTCTGTCTCCATGGAGGGAGTCCAGATCTTATGGCATGGTCTTCTCAGGAAGGGCTTGTACCCGACAGCAGTTCAGCATTGGAGTCAATGGCATCTCTCCCAGCCAACCTTCAGCCATCCTGCCCAAGATGGATCCCAGTCTTCCCCTCTTTCTTCCCAGCACACCTTGCTAAAGACACTCTTTTCCTCTCACCTCAGACACCCAGTTACCCTGGCAAGGTCTCTGTTCACACCTCAGGGCAAGAAGGGAGGACAGTTGACTTGCATTGCCCATGGCCCTGTATTGTTTCCTCATGGCCCTCGCTTGGCCAAGTCACGTTGCATGGACTAGCTCAGGAACTCCTCTGCATTTCTCCCTTCATAAATCAGCCCCCATCCCACAGCATACATTTTGATAATGGGGACAGAGCAGAGCTGTTTTGAATGCTTATAAAAGTATAAACGTGAATGCACTTTGAATGTCCTCTCAACTTGTAGAATCTGCAATGCAGCACCCACTGCCCCATATACGCATTTGTCTGTATTGTGATCTGGATCAAGCATGGAAGTAGCGCCACAGTTATATGTGGTTCTTTATAAAGTAACATAAACAACTACAACAGTTCCCTGTTCCAAGGAGCATGCAAGTTAAATTACATCAATGCCTATCATACTCTTTCCTAAATAAGTAAGAGAATTAATTTGATTCAGTGATGGTACTTTTTATTCTGTTTTTTATGATTTTATAATTTTATGATGTTTACATTGTTTTATTGTGTACTGCCATGATTTATTTTCAACAAGTGAGGGGTTTAGAAATACTCATAAATAATAAATATGCATAGAATTTGGCTTGATGGTTGCCATTAATTTGATTTTAATTTAATTTGATTTAATTAATTTTATAATGAATGTTTTAGAATGTCGGATTATTTTGATTGTTGTTAGCCGCCCTGAGCCCAGCTTCGGCTGGGGAGGGCGGGATATAAATAAAATTTATTATTATTATTATTATTATTATTATTATTATTATTATTATTAAAGCAAAATTCAAGGTGGCTGCATGCATTCTAAGTAATTTCTGTTTTGACGAGGACTGTCATTCCATCAGGTACCAGGAAGGACAGAACAGACACCAGAGAAAAGGTTTCAGCTGCTCAATCAGTCTAGCTTCAGACATTCCATAACAAATGTTAACTGCAGCACAAAACATGTGGAATGCAATGAGAGAAATCAGGGTGTGTTTTTTTAGTAGTTAAAAAAACGAGCTGGAGCAACACTACCTTGTCATAAGCATTATCGTTATTAGGCACATCTGTGTTTTGTTCACACAGGTTCATCCTTTACTTTACTAGGGAGAATAGTTCAAAAAAGGGGAGAGATCGATGTCATAAGTGCTAACCAATAGACACATGAAACAGCAGATCACATGAATTTTCTATTTGATTTGTAGACTTTAAGGTAGAAACACAGCTGGTGCTTTTTTAAAAAAGATGGAAAAATAAAGCTACACACAGTAGCTTCATTTATTTTTTGTTTATTTTATTTATTAAATTGGTATACTGCCCTCCATCTGCAGATCTCAGGGTGGCTCACAATATAAAAATACAATATAAAAGCAGAAGACACAAGATAAAAACAAGGAGAAAACACACCCACCAATAACGCCCGCCCTTCCCCAGCTGGGCAGCCTTATCTGCCTTCGTGAAAAGGAGAGGTTGGCTTTTCCCTGGTTCAACCTGAAATGAACCGACCCCTTGCAAAACCACTGAAGAGAGAATGACACAGGAAACAGACATCTATGCTGCTGACAGTGATGACAATATCAAACTGCTCTCACTGCTCATCCCCATTCATTATTTACAGAAGTGTCTACTCCGTGCTATGCAAAGACAAAGGCGAAGCGATGAGGCCCTGCCTGAAGGCTCGCAATCAAACAACAGCAACACAAAAGCGAAGGGCAATCAGAAGGGCAATGGTGTTGACCCCCTTAGTATCAAGGACTAGAATATGGCTTGTCAGTCTGGAGGATGCGGTTCCTTCTTAGAACAGGAGAGGACCTGCAATAAACCCTGACTTTGAAGCCTAGGAACTCCTGGTTTGACCACTGGCATCAAGGAGGGAGGGAGGGAGGGAGGGAGGGAGGGAGGGAAGGAAGGAAGGAAGGAAGGAAGGAAGGAAGGAAGGAAGGAAGGAAGGGTGGGTCCTGCCAGTGGTATAGCAGGGGGGCAGGGGGGACATGGCCCCAGGCACAGAATTCTGAGAGGACGCAACCCGGCACCCCCAGGGCAGGCTCCCTCGCGTTGACCATGTGGCTGCCACCTTCCAGAGCCGCAGGGAGGCAAGACGCATCCAGGGTGGGCATTCAGGAGTGGCAGCTGCAGTGACACAGTGGCATTACATGCCCTGGGCGCTGCCAGAGCATGCTACGCCACCTTCCTCCTTCCATACATAACTACTAAGCCCCTTTCCACCCAGTTATGAAGTCACCATCATCACCTGTTCTACAGCTACTTTCGTACGTCTCCTTTCATCTTCACTCGCATCCCAATGCATCCGACTCCCTCCTTTTTCAAACCGTCCTTTGCACACACACACACACACGTTTCCCCTCCCGTCTCCTCCTTCCTTTCACAGTTGGAGGCAGTCGTGCTTCTGAATAGCAGTTGCTGGAAACTGCGCCAAGGGAGAGTGCTCCCTTGCTCAAATCCTGCCTGCGGGTCCCAACTGCAGGCATCTAGGTGGCCATTGTGGGAACAGGAAGCTGTAAGCTTCATTTGTCTGTAAAAGAATATATGGAGCATCATATGTTCATGCAGATGCATAAGAATGTTAAGAAGAGCCTTGTGGATCAGGTAAATGGTCCATCATGCTGAAATCCAGCATCGCCCGAGCTCTGTAAGTGCAGCTTTCTCCCGATTGAAGTACAGAGTGTTTGAGGACCAGGATATTCACAGGGAAACCAAAAGGCTTGTTTACAAAGCTATTGTACTATCAACCTTACTGTATGCTTGTGAAACATGGATCACTTATGAACACCATCTCCAACTCCTCGAAAGATTCCATCAACAGTGTCTCCAAAAAAATTTCCACATCACTTGGGAAGACAGGCAGACTAATACCAGTGTACTGGAAGAAGCAAAGAACACCAGTGTTGAAGCAATGGTTCTTCAACATCACCTTCGTTGGACTGGTCATGTTGTGCAGATGCCTGATTATCGTCTTGCAAAGCAACTACTCTATTCCGAACTTAAAAATGGAAAGCGTAATGCTGGTGGTCAACAAAAGAGATTTAAAGACTGTTTTAAGGCAAATATTTGAAAATGTAGTATAAACACCAACAATTGGAAAACACTGGCCTACGAGCGCTCCAATTGGAGAACAGCCTTTACTAAAGGTGTCATGGGCTTTGAAGACACTCAACCTCAGAATGCAAGGGAGAAACGTGCTAAGAGGAAGGCACGCTTGGCAAATCCACACCATGATCAACTCCCACCCAGAAAACCATGTCCCCACTGTGGAAGGACTGGCCTCCTCAGTCTCTTACAGACTCATTGTCAAAACCATGTTTATGGAAGACAATCTTACTCAGTTACGAGTGATCACCAAAGAATTAGATAGACCAGCATCCTGTTCTCACAGTGGCCAACAAGATGCATCTGTGAAGTCCACAAGCAGGACCTGGGCACAAGAGCACTCTCTCCACTTGTGTTGCCCAGCAACTGGTGTTAGAAGAAGCTATTTCCAATTAGGCTCATGCAGGAATACTCTCAAAATCTGAGATGAGGAAGGAAAACATTTTCATATAAATGCAGCCATAGAACCCTGCCTTTTTAAATTTTAGATATTAACCCCTGGCCTGTGTTGATGCAGAAAGACAACAGAAAGAGCTGAGTAGAGCTGTATATTGAGCATTGCTCAGCTACCCCAAGGAACTGCTATTTTGCTACACACGAACAACAGACTTTAGCCAACAGCTGCTCAGCTTTTCTTTCAGCTTTGGAGAAAAGAAATCCCAAAGCAGTCCCAAGAAGTAAGACTTGTAAATGATTTACTTTTAGTTCATTGTTAATAAATGATTCCTCCCCCCCCCTCTTTTTTTCAGGTTGCTACGAACTCCAGCAAAGTAAAACCCCACTGTGATCCTGAGATGGCTGCATGCACAGAACGGTGTTAAATTTAGCCACCGCTGTGTTTGCGTATTGGAGACAGGGGTATTTACTTAAGTTAATGAGGAATGTGATCGACTCTAATATATGTATGCAAATGAAAGTAATTAGCATGAGTAAATGAGGAATAGGTTCCAGGGGAAGTTTGCTGTTTGCTTTCTAGAAGTTGTGTCTGTCAGTGATCAAAATAAGATTGGTAAATCTTCCTTTCCGTATGTGTGTGTGTTGTAACAACAAGGATGCTATTATGATTTTCTGGACTTCAAAATGTTAGGGTTCACCACAGCAATTGGCACGTCAAATGTCAAATGACATCACCGCCCTGCCCCCCTGGGACATTCACTGCTCGCTGTGGACAGCCCTCCCCCCAGACACTCGCCCCACCCCCAAGGGCGGCTAGCCCCACCCCCAGGTGCACAACATGTGCACCACTCTGGGTGCTGGAGCAGCTAGCTCCACCTCTGCGGCCAGGCACTCTCAGTTGCTGACCTCTACTGCAGAAATTGGGTGTGCACACCTCAGTTCCATTTGTTTTATCAGTACCTACTGCATCAAACTCCCTCAATAAAGATGGGAGCGGGGTAATGTGACTGAGTTTGGGGTGTTTAAAAACTGAAACACACCTGGCCAGTAACAGATGAGAGGCCTGATATTCTCTTGATGTGGTAGCAGTTACTGATATCCAGCAGCAAGGAACCTAAGCAATTTATTTATACATACATACATACATACATACATACATACATACATACCCACCCCACCCATCTGCCTGGTTTTCCCCAGCTACTCTGGGTGACTCCCAACAGAATATTAAAAACACCATAAAACATTAAACATTAAAAACTTCCCTAAAGAGGGCTGCCTTCAGATGTCTCCTAAAAGTCAGATAGTTGTTTATTTCCTTAACATCTGATGAGAGGGCATTCCACAGGGCGGGCGCCACTACCGAGAAGGCCCTCTGCCTGGTTCCCTGCAACCTCACTTCTCACAGGGAGGGAACCTCCAGAAGGCCCCACAGCTGGACTTCAGTGTCTGGGCTGAATGATAGGGGTGGAGATGCTCCTTCAGGTATACTGGGCCGAGCCCATTTAGGGCTTTAAAGGTCAGCGCCAACACTTTGAATTGTGCCCAGAAATGTACAGTGTGAAAGGAAAACTTGTGACTACTTATCCCTCAGCCAGAGGATCAAGGTAACGATGATGCACATTGAAAACAAAACTGGAATTTTATGTAAACGTTCTTGATGAGGGTTAGCACTTAATACAGTCATACCTCAAGTTACAGATGCTTCAGGTTGTGTTGGGTGGCAAACTGCTGAAACCCGGAAGTACTGGAATGGGTTACTTTCGGGTTTCTGCGGTCACACATGTGCAGACATGCGCAGACGCGCCTCTGCAGATTGCGAACATGCATCCCACACAGATCACGTTCGCAACCCGAGCGTCCACTGTAGTTACTTTGATAAGGCCACTTTACTTAAAACTTCCACTTTAAGCCTGTTTCTGGTGAAACCCATTCCTCCAAGAAAGGCTATTTGTTCCAGCCCCTCGTAGGATCTTTTCCATCCCCTGACCGGTGGCAGCAGCAGGAGGAGGAGGAGCTGCCAGCCACAGAGGCCGTTGTTTGGGCAAACCACCCTGCCTTAGCATGTATGTTCCGTTCTTTAAAACTGTTAGTTTGTTGTTGTTTGTTCAAATTGTTTTAAGTAAGCATGGAACCAAAGTCAGCCCAGGTAAACTGTGCCTTGGACAGCGGTGGCTGATTTGAAACAACAAGAACAAAAAAGCCACCTGTAAATGGCTAACGACATCGAATTCATATCAGTAACTAGTATTTTTTACATGAGAAACGCTGCTTAGCAACACACTTCCCAAAGATCATTTGAACAGCCAAGGTTGCTTACATTGGAGTGCACTATCAACATATTTGTGCCGTACTGTACATTAAGGCTGCAGTCCTTTGCAAACCTAAGCATCCTTCAAATCAGTGGGGCTCATTTCCAAGTAATCATGCTTTGCATATGCTATATCTTTGAAGACTATGTCCTATTTGTTGTTGAGGGGAGCAGCATGTACAAATTCAGTACCTATCCATTATTAAATAAAAGTTAATGCTTAAGAATTGATGATAATGCACAATAGAGGAAAGTTTTGAGATGAATACGTCATGAGAAAAAAGATTCAGGCCCCATCTGCACTGTAAATTTAAAGTAGTATTATACCACGTCAAACCATCACGGTTTCCCGCTCTGAGCTTCACAGTTGATGGAGGCTTGAACCTCAGACTCTTTGGTCCAAACCACAGCATTACACTGGCTGTTGGATGGATGAGTCCCAGACTTTGTTGTTGTTTAGTTATTTAGTCGTGTCCGACTCTTCGTGACCCCATGGACCATGAACTGCCTCCAGCAGTTTGGTCAAACTCATGCTGGTAGCTTCGAGAACACTGTCCAACCATCTCATCCTCTGTCGTCCCCTTCTCCTTGTGCCCTCAATCTTTCCCAACATCAAGGGAGTCTCCTATTTTCATGAGGTGGCCAAAGTATTGGAGCCTGAGCTTCAGGACCTGTCCTTCCAGCACTCAGGGCTGATTTCCTTAAGAATTGATAGGTTTGATCTTCTTGCAGTCCATGGGACTCTCAGTCCCAGACCAGATGAACCAATAACTGTATAAACTTCTTTTGCATTATTATTATTATTATTATTATTATTATTATTATTACCCCGGCTACTCTGGACGGCTCCCAACAAAACACTAAAAACAAAATAAAATTTTAACAGGGCTGCCTTCAGATGTCTTCTAAAAGCCAGATTGTTGTTTATTTCATTGACATCTGGTGGGAGGGTGTTCCACAGGGCAGGCGCTACTACTGAGAAGGCCCTCTGCCTGGTTCCCTGTAACCTCACTTGCCACAGTGAGGAAACTGCCAGAAGGCCCTCGGCACTGGACCTCAGTTTCTGGGTTGATCGATGGGGGTGGAAACGCTCCTTCAGGTATACCGGGCCGAGGCCGCTTATGGCTTTCAAGGTCAGCACCAACACTTTGAATTGTGCTCGGAAACATACTGAGAGCCAATATAGGTCTTTCAGGACCAGTGCTATATGGTCTCAGCAGCCACTCTCAGTCATTAGTCTGGCTGCCGCATTCTGGATTAGTTGTAGTTTCCGAGTCACCTTCAAAGGTAGCCCCACATACAGTGCATTGCAGTAGTCTAAGCGGGAGATAACCAAAGCATGCACCACTCTGGAGAGACAGTCTGTGGGCAGGGAGGGTCTCAGCCACATACCAGATGGAGCTGGTAGACAGCTGCCCTGGACACAGAATGGACCTGCGCCACCATGGACAGCGGTGAGTTTTTAGTTGTATGAATATGGAGGTGAGTCATGGGCAATTTACACCCACCAGGAATGATGCCTCGTTGCCTTCCATATGTGCTGCATCTCTCAAGCCTGCATCCCCAACAAGTTCACACTCTTGCCCCAGCAATGTCTGCACTGGCTTGGCTATGTCCACGGAATGGAAGTTGGGGGGATCCCCAAAGATGTGCACTATGGGGAGCTGGCTTCTAGCATCAGGCCCATTGGCAGACCGTGCCTGCATTACAAAGATGATGGCCGCAGTACCTGGAGACAGACAGTCGGGTTGTACATCTACAGCAGTGACCAGAGGAGGAATGACCGCTGGGAGGAGCACATCTGCAGCAGCACAACCAGACGCCTTCTTCTGTCCCCGCTGCAGCAAAACATGTCTCTCCTGTATCGGTCTCTGCAGCCACAGCAGGCTCTGTAACCTTCCATCAGTTTGACTTCACCCTCAAAGGTACGCTCCTCCATTATCTCCCGAGACAGACGGGTGGCAACCTAGTTGTATGAATATATTGTAGTAATGTGCCCTAGGACTTCCTAGGGAAGGGAGAGTACGAAATCTTGCAAGTAAAACTTTTTTATATGAAAAAAAGAGAGAGTAAAAGAATATCTCCCAGCATAAGGCAGCTTGACATGCTCAAAGTCCTTCAAAGTCCTTTTGAGAGTTGCAAGAGAGTCCAGTAGCCAGGAACAGCTGGAGCCTCTGTGACCTGAGATGATCTCCGCCTAAAACAGCTGGGCTGTTAAAATATCTTTGGTTTCTCTGTTCGTGGACTGGCATGGGGGGGGCAGGGGAGAGGGGAGAGGGGAGAGGAAGAAGCACTTCAAAGAGTGAGCCCCTTTGCCCAAAGCATTAAGATCTGAGAGTCGTACTGCTGAACATGGTTACAATTCCCAAGCTAGACCGAGATCAAAAACGGGAGCTTCACGAGCTCTCCCTGACAATAAAGCTAATCACATTAGCCACTTCACAAGTAATAAATCTTTCATTTCCATTTCACTTTGATTCTTCCCTTTCTGGCTTCAGCCGCAATGGGAAGTGGTTTTGCACACAATCACATTCAGGCAAAAGCAATGCGCAGAGTACACATTTGGGACCGCTTTGCGCCAGCTCTTAATAGCAACATTGCCTCTACAGCCGTTTCAAACAGCCGCAAAGCCAGGGCAGTGGGATTCTGCAGAAAGTTTTGGTCCTCCAGTGCTCAGGTCTCAGGCTTTAGCATCCCCTGGGGGCAAATGCAAGGCTCTCGCATCTGTTGCCACCCCCACCTGCTGCAGAAATAGCAACTTAGCACTACCTACCAGTGAACCATTTCTCCCTGCAGTCATTTCTGCTTCAGTATTTCCCGGGTCTCAGATCTCGGCCGTGTGATTTAGACTTTGGGGCAGGGAAGCTTTTTGGCCCAAAGACCACATTCCCTTCACACAGTCACACACCTGTGGTGAATGGGACAAGAGGCAAAAGTAGGCAAAGCAACAGGTGTGAATTTTACCTTTTGCACAGTAGGATATCCTCCATGCAGGCAAGCGAGAAGAATATTCAGGCAGGCAAGGACCCTCAAGGTGGATGCAAAGCAGGGCTAGGGAAGAGGTGTGGCCTTGTGAAAGTCACGAGGACCACATAGAGAGGACTGGAGGGCCACATGTGTTTTTCTAAGGGCACTGCTAAAAAAAGCAGGTGAATGTGGGTGTCAGGGTACTTCCATTGAAAGGGGGAAGGGGGCAGAAGAGCACAGGGAGCCTCCAACATTGCTGAGCAGTAGCACTTTTTCAGGCAGTGGAGAGAGTCAAGCCTTTGGCGAAGCAGAGGGGGAAAGGAGGGGCGAAGCGAGGCAAAGGCTCACAGATGTTACTGTGATACCAAGCACCTCGCTCAGCCAGGCTGGTTGGGAAACAGACATGCCGCTTCCGCCGCTCAGTTTTCGCAAGAGGGTCAAACGTAAGGAGGGGAGGTGGAGATTTGGGGTCTCTAAGTTCTTATGCTGGGGGCGGGGGACAGGAAGAGGCCACTCCCGGAATCTGCAAGTGACTGAGACAGACATGAACTTTGGGTGTCTGCACTGTACACAGTTTGCACTAAATAAAACCTGTAAAAAGCAGGTCGGAGTCCTGGCTGTTTACTCGTGAGCAACCACCTGCAAACCTGACAGTGGGGGACTAGAGATTCAGAAGAGAAACAAGATTGGGTCTGACTCCCTGCCCAGAGTGCAACTGGTAGCAAGTCTGAAGGAAAATACTAGCTCAGGGCTGAATGAGATGGGATGTGGGAAATTCCTGACTGACCTCGCAGCATCTTATTCAAAGCTTGCTGGGGGTGGGGCACTCTGTTGCAGGACAGTGGCCCTGGATAAGAGGGTTTACTGTTTCCCTGTGTGGTTTCCCCAACCAAAATCTTACTCCCTGCAATGCAGGAAAATATCAGATGATTCAATCCCAGATCTTCTGCCTAGTTAAGAAGAGCCCTTCTGGATCAGGGGCCTAATCCAGCACCCTGTTCCCACAGTGGCCCATCAGATGCTGTGGGAAACCCAGGACCCTCGGGCAAGATTCCCCTCCCCTCCTGTGGTTTCCAGCAGCTGGTATTCAGAAGCATTGCTGCCTGCCAGCTGTGGAGGCAGAGGATAGCTATCATGGCAAGCAGCCGCTGAAAGCCTTATCGTCCACAGATTGTTCCAAATCTCATTTAAAGCCTTTGAATAAACATTCATAATCTTTTTTTTGACAAGAATCAGTTAAATAACTTAAGGATTTACAGTGGTACCTCGGGATGCGAATGGGATCCGTTCCGGAGCCCTGTTCGCATCCTGAATGGAATGTAAGATGCGACGGCGCATCTGCGCATGCGCGGGTCGCGTTTTGCTGCTTCTGTGCATGCGCATGATGTCATTTTGAGCGTCTGCGCATGCGTGAGCGGCGAAACCCAGAAGTAACGCGCTCTGTTACTTCCAGGTTGCCGTGGAGCACAACCCGAAAGCGTTCAACCTGAAGCACATTCAACCCGAGGTATGACTATATACAACTTTGTAACATGCAGAGAACAGCATCCATAGAGAAACTAAAGACTGAAACTGAGGGAAGTCGGGGGGCGGGTTGTGAGGGAGGGTGGGGGGAGGGAGGGAAATGGGGAAAAAATAAGGATGATTTTTTTTGGATAATATGTTTTGTTTAAATCTTTAATAAAAATTATATATATAAAAAATAAGAAACAAATCTTGTTTAAAGCCATCCAGTTCAAGCCCAAGCACTGAAGCAGGAGGGATGCAGCGGAAGATAGAAGACTTCCCCAGGCAGCAGCAAATAGAGAAGAAGGGGAAACTACTGTTGGCCTGCCTCTCTATTGCCCAGCAACCCTTTTTTGTTCTGTTCCCAGGGGAACGGTCTCTTCCCAGCAACGCTGGGCACTTTGTTCCACTCCTCAAGTCTCCCAGCCCGCCCCGTCCCCACTTTAGAATGTCAATCTCTGTGCGTATGGAAGAAAACTCATCTACTGAATATGACATCCAGGGATAGAATACACGCGTCTGCACAGAGGGACGGGCAACATTTGCATTTAATTTCCTTGCTTCTTAACATAAAGGAGAGGAAAGAGAAAAAGAAACCCTTCTCTGCCAGCATTTATATTTCCATGAATTGCCTCTGTTTCTTTGGCAGATCTCTAACAGGCTGAACACAAAAGGCTGAGGTGCTTTTCTTCATGCTGCAGTCACTGCCAGGGAAGGCCAGGAACTCGCTTGGCATGGAAAAGAGGGCATCTTCCTGATCCGCTTGCAGCAATGCGGGGGGGGGGGGGGATTTCAAAGTGGGACTCCAGAGGTCCAATCCCAAACAGCGACATTGATAGCAACATTCTCTACCAAGGCCACTAACAGTTCAAGAGCAGCGGCAGAGAGTTTGCTATTTCCACCCAGGGCAGGACTCAGAGGGAGTTCGCTGCAGCCACATCAGCCCAGCTCTCACTGCTGCTGGCAGCCCTGTGCAGAGTGGAGAGGCTGGGGCAGAAATCTTCTCTTTCGCAAGCTGGAATCGGCACCACTATCATTGCAGATGCACTCCAGTCTGGATTTCTGCTGCAACTGAGTGATTCCTGACTCAAATATTTCCCTTTGCAGCAGGGGCGGCGGGGGGTGGGGAATTCTTGCCTCTGAAACACGAGAAATCCTTCCCTCTTAGCCCCAAGTGATCACTTCAGTCTAACCATTTATCCTGAGGGCAATTCTTAACTTCAGTCTTCCACAGCAATTACTCCAACACAGCAGCTCTTAAAATGTGGCCAGGGGAGCACCTGGGGCCTCTGATGTGCTTTCAGGGGATCTGGGAGATCATGATAGAAATAATCGAAAGTGCTGAAGACCTCAGGGCGGAGAGTAAGCAGCCGCAATTCTTAGTCATTTCCACTCAGTGCTGAAGGGAAAGCTTGCTTTTCTGTGTACATTTTAAACAGACAACCAAGAACCTTGCCTAGAGCCAAATGGATGCAGAAATTCGGAAGAAAGGGAAGGGAGGGATAGGGAATGGAACCGCAGAGAGAGGGCCAGGTTTCATAGTGGGAAACATATAGGCAATGGACCAGGAAGTGTGCAGGGACATGGGCTTTTTTCAGCTGGAACTCACCGGAACTGAGTTCCGGCACCTCTCGGATGGGTGCCATTGCCATTGTAAGAGAACAAGGAGGCATTTATGG
This sequence comes from Podarcis muralis, assembly GCF_964188315.1. Lineage (NCBI taxonomy): Eukaryota > Metazoa > Chordata > Lepidosauria > Squamata > Lacertidae > Podarcis > Podarcis muralis. The sequence continues at coordinate 7,218,070 of NC_135663.1, forward strand.
TGAGTTCTGGCCCTTCTTTTTCTAGAAAAATAGCATTGGTCAGAACCCTCTGCTCAACATCCTGTTTCTGAATATGTGGCGGTGGTCTCAATTTAAACTGGTGGGATGGAGACAGGACCTGTCATAGGAACAACTTCTCTCACAGGCGCACATACACATGGTTGCACTTAATGCAGCCACACACACCTCTGACACTGGTGCACACTCCATACACACACACACACACAGAGAGAGAGAGAGAGAGAGAGAGAGGCCCCTTTCTCTCTTCCGTATTGTATGAGACTCAGCTCACAGATCCAGCCACCTCTCCACTCTCCAATTTGTGTGTGTTGTTCCTAGCTAAGTTCCTGTCTCTCTCCCCCCCCCCCCACCACCCTTTGCTCTAACCCTCCTTCTCATCTTTCATGAGCAGGCTGATTAGCTATTGAGCTGTTTTCTCACTCCCTCACTAGCTTGCTTGGCATCCAGCTGGGCAGCTGTTCCAACAGCGATTTGCAAAACATTAAAGCAAACACAGGAAAAGGAAAAAGAATAGCACGGACAAAGTGAGCCATCGTCTTTCAACAGAAATAGGGAGAGGACCCTCACTGTGGTCCCTAATAACGTGATGATATATTGTGAGCCTTGTCTAAGGCTCCATGCAGTGCATTGTCAAACTAGGGAACTTGCTCCCCCAGGAGGCACTGATGGCCACCAACCTACATGGCTTTAAAAGAGGATTAGACAGATTCATGGAGGAGAGGGCTATGAATGGCTACTAGCCAGGATGACTATGCTCTTTGGTCGAACCACGGGCACCTCTTAGACTATGTAATTGTCCGAGCTGAAGATTTCCATTATGTGCTCCTTACCAGAGCTATGACGAATGCTGACGAGTGCTGGACAGATCACTGACTAATATGTTCCATGTGCAAAATGAACACTCAAACCCTTCAAGATCCTATTAAGCGGGATTGCTTCCAAGCGACTCTTAAGCACCATCTGCTTTTGGAGTTCTACCATTCCTCCTCTGCCCAGTCCCTGACATAGAGCTGCAGTATGCTGATGACAACACACTCAGAGGATGACCTCCAAACCATCCTAAATATCTTTGCAGAAGCTTACGAAAAGCTTGGCCTATCGCTCAACATCCAAAAAAACCAAAGTGTTGCTCCAACAAACACAAAACAACCCCTCTGCAGCACCACAAATCCAACTCAATAGTGTAACGTTGGAAAGTGTTTGTCACTTTTCCTACCTGGGCAGTTATCTTTCCAAAAGGACCAACACTGATGCTGAAATCCAGCATCACCTGAGCTCTGCAAGTGCAGCTTTCTCCCGATTGAAGTACAGATTGTTTCAGGACCGGGGCATTCACAGGGAAAACAGAAATGCTTGTTTACAAAGCTATTGCACTATCAACCTTACTGTATGCCTGTGAAACATGGATCCCTTATAAACGCCTTCTCCAACTCTTCGAAAGATTCCATCAACAGTGTCTCCAAAAATTTTTACACATCACTTGGGAAGACAGGCAAACTAATGCCAGTGTACTGGAAAAATCAAAGATCACCAGTGTCAAAGCAATGTCTCTTCAACATCAGCTTTGTTGGACGGTCACGTTATGCAGATGCCTGGTTATCATCTTCCAAAGCAACTACTCTATTCCATTTCCGAATGGAAAGCGTAATGCTGGTGGTCAACAAAAGAGGTTTAAAGACTCAAAGTAAATCTTTAAAAAACGTAGTATAAACACCGACAACTGGTAAACACTGGCCTGCAAGCGCTCCAGTTGGAGAACAGCCTTTACCAAAGGTGTCATGGACTTTGAAGACGCTTGAACTCAGAACGAAAGGGAGAAACATGCTAAGAGGAAGGCACGCTTGGCAAATCCACACCATGATCAACTCCCGCCCAGAAACCTATGTCCCCACTGTGGAAGGACATGTGGATCCAGAATTAACTTCCATAGTCACTTACGGACTCATTATTAAAACCGTGTTTATGGAAGACAATCTTCCTCGGCTACAAGTGATCACCAAAGAAGAAGAAGATATAAATTGCATGAGTTTTTGTGTGACTGAACATAAGTGACTGAACATAAAAGCATAAGAAGAGCCTGTTGGACTAGGCCAGTGGCCCAGTGGGCACTTACTTGGCTACAAGTGATTGCCAAAGAAGAAGTAGAAGCTCTGGCATCACAGTTAGAGGCAGCAATGCTTCTGAATTCCTGGTGCTGGAAATCATGGGAGGAGTGACAGGAGTGAGTTGGCAGTAAATCCCACAAAGTAAGAGCCAGTGTGGTGTAGTGGTTAAGAGCGGTAGTCTCATAATCTGGGGAACCGGGTTCGCGTCTCCGCTCCTCCACATGCAGCTGCTGGGTGACCTTGGGCCAGTCACACTTCTCTGAAGTCTCTCAGCCCCACTCACCTCACAGAGTGTTTCTTGTGGGGGAGGAAGGGAAAGGAGATTGTTAGCCGCTTTGAGACTCCTTAAAGGGAGTGAAAGGCGGGATATCAAATCCAAACTCTTCTAAGAGGAGTCAACTCTTTGTTAGGAAAAAAACAGGATCTGCACAGGCATGTCAAGCCTAACGAGCACAGCAGCTCTTCTTTGGTAGGTCTTGCCCCTATGAAGGAGTGTCACAGACTGCCTTCCCACAGCTGTCTGTCCGCTCCTGCCCAGGGCTTTTCCCAAGCAATCTGAGACTGTGCCTCTGTGCCTGTCTTTGCTCCTCCCTCTTCATGTCTCTTCCAGTTCTGGAAGACCAGAGGGGAGGGGAGTTTGTTGCAGCAGGAGCGGGGGACACCCATGCCTCTTCAGCAGCTGGACTCCGTTGTGCCTTTTATCCTCCCTCCCAATTCCAGTGAGGAGCTATACGTTCATGAAGTGGAGATATTTTTCTGCTTTGGTTACTGCTTTCTTGGGGCGACCTGTGTTGCAAAAATGGGAATTGAAATTAGTAAACAATTAAGAGTCCTAATTCTCTCTTTCTTTCTTTTCTAAATCAATCAGGCTGAATTATCTGACACAAGAGAAATGAATCTTAATGGGAGCTTTTGTTTGTTTGTTTGCTTGCTTACTTACTTTCTTGCTTGCATTTGGAGAAAGGAAATGCATTTAAAACTGGAAGACTTTAATCCAACAGAAAACGATGTAGAAAATAAATCTAACAACAGGATGCAATTATAAAACCAATATTGATTTCTGCCAAGTAAGATGCCTAGTCTGAAACCAAATGGTTCCTAACCTCTGTGTGTGTGTGTGTGTTTGTAGATTAGATAGATGAAGAAGAAGAGTTTGGATTTGATATCCCGCCTTTCACTCCCTTTAAGGAGTCTCAAAGCAGCTAACATTCTCCTTTCCCTCCCTCCCCCACAACAAACACTCTGTGAGGTGAGTGGGGCTGAGAGTCTTCAAAGAAGTGTGACTGGCCCAAGGTCACACAGCAGCTGCATGTGGAGAAGCGGAGACATGAACCCAGTTCACCAGATTACGAGTCCACTGCTCTTAACCACTACACCACACTGGCTCTCTAGATGATAGATAGATGATAGACGATAGACGATAGATAGATAGATAGATAGATAGATAGATAGATAGATAGATAGATAGATAGATGATAGATAGATAGATAGATATAGATAGATAGATGATAGATAGATAGATGATAGATAGATAGATAGATAGATAGATAGATAGATATAGATAGATAGATATAGATGATAGATAGATAGATGATAGATAGACAGACAGATAAACCAACACACAGATGGACAATAGAGTTCTTTGAGAGTGTCAATAAGCATATAGAAAGAGGTGACCCACTAGACATTTTGTACATGGCCTTAAAAGATTTGTGGTAAAGTTCGTCATTAAAGACTCCTGAAAAATCTTAGTAGCCATGGCATGAGAGGAAAGATTCTCCTTTGAATCAGTAACTGGTTTAAGAGCAGAAAGCTAAATGGACAGTTCTCACCATGAGATGGGATGTGAGGCCACCCAAGGATATTGGGTTCAGCACTTTTTAACTTGTTCATCAGTTACCTGGAGTTAAGAGTTGAGCGGTGAGGTGGCCAGGTTTGCTGACAACACCAAGTTGTTTGGGTTTGTAAAATCAAAAAAGGAATTGTGGGGAGCTCTGAAAAGGACTTCTCCAAACTGGGTGAATAGGCATTGCATAGGCACCTCCTTCTATCACATTTGCAGTCTGAATAACAAAATCCATGCATGCATTTAACATATCATCCAGTTGGACTCTTGGCCATTTTGCAGTAGCAGCACAATCTTCATCAACCTGATGACCACAGTTCTCACCAGCTCCAGCCATCTTTGACATCTCAATTAAAGGGAAAGGAGTCATTTTACAATATAGTAATCACAATCAGCATACAGAGGGAGAAACACATGCACAATTTTTTGGAGGAAAACCTGCAGAAACCAGAAACGGAGAAAGAGAATGAGGTTTGGATGTAAACAGAGGCAAAGTTGTGTTTGTGTATGTGTTTGTTTGTTTGTGCGTGCGTGCGCTTGTTTTGTGTGTGTGTGTGTGTGTGTGTGTGTGTGTGTATGTGTGTACACACAAATAAATAAATAAATTTGCTTATAACACTATTTGATCATTAGTGTCCGTACATGCTTTAATTTAACATTAAAGAAGAAAGTCCCTTGATTATTTACACCCACATGGTTTTTTCTGCAGGATAAACATATTTCTTTTTACAAAAATAGATAACCCACTCCAACACCTGATATTCCCCGTCTGCTTTTTACATAATCTGTTAACACACTCTATTTAACTAATTTCTCTTTATAATTTTCTCTGTTCCTTAATATCACTGCTAGTTTTTTTAATCAGGTATAGCTATTCCCAGTTTTTTCTCATTACATATTGTTCATCTGGTTGAGGGATAATTTTCCCAGCCCTGGCACATAACACTCAGAAATGCTCAAAACAGCACCTTTGCCTGCAGAATATAACAGGGGGTGCTTTTCATGGTGCATAGGGAAGAACTTAAGAGTCCTGCTGGATCAAGCCAAAGGCCCGTCTAGTCTATCATTCTGTTCTCCTGGTGGCCAACCAGATTGGATGCCTGTGTGAAACCCAAAAGCTGAAACCCAAAAAAGAGTGCAACAGCCCTCTCCCCACTCTGGTATTCAGAGGCATACAGCCTCCAACTGTGGAGGTACATAGACAGTTACCACCACCACCCACGAACCATCATTCCCAGCTTTACTCTCCATTACTTTGTCTAGTCTTCTTTTAAAGCCATCCAAGTTGGTGGCCATCACTGCCTTCTGTGGAAGCAAATTCCATAGTTTAACAGATGCACCTTCACCAGAACTACACTTCCCAAGGTTCTTTGGAGAAAACCAGGGTATGTATAAATGAGCACAAAACCAACATAAATCTGTCATGTCAATCTGCCCCCCTTCCCCACGCATTTAACTAAAATGATCAGACATTGCAGTTTTCAAGGGCCTCCCATTCCTTTCTGGCAACTCCAATTCATGTGACTCATAGTTTCATTAAACTTATATACAAAAGTTATTTATGTAAAGAGCACACACATTGTGTTCGACAAGGCTCTCGGTTATGCCGGGCATTTCATAAGTTAAGAAAACTGTGATTAAACCTTGTTAAGATTCAATAAGCGCAGCAGAGGTTAATTAAATCTTTATAGATTTATCCTCCATTCGGGGTTTCCTCTATTGCAACGATCATTGCCAACTTGGTGATGGGAGAAATTGAGAACTCCGAGCTACATCAATCTTTTCCTTAGATTGCCATGGCAGTATGAAATAGAAGGGAAATTGAAGGGGGAAATAGAAAGAAAACATTGCTTTGACACCATTTAGATGGCAAGTGGAACACTTTCTCTCTCATACAGACATTAAAGAATGAACTCCAAAATTCTATCCCTTTTCACACATTGAGCAGATGCATTTGGGGGGGTGTGTGTGGAATCAGAACCATCAGGACTGACCCAAGATACTTTGCTGTTTGAGACCCAAGTAGGAGCATCTCTACCCCCATCGTTCTGCCCGGACACTGAGGTCCAGCTCCGAAGGCCTTCTGGTGGTTTCCTCCCTGCGAGAAGCCAAGTGACAGGGAACCAGGCAGAGGGCCTTCTTGGTAGTGGCACCCGCCCTGTGGAACGCCCTCCCACCAGATGCCAAAGAGAAAAACAACTACCAGACTTTTAGAAGACATCTGAAGGCAGCCCTGTTTAGGGAAGCTTTTAATGTTTAATAGACTATTGTATTTTAATATTCTGTTGGAAGCCACCCAGAGTGGCTGGGGAAACCCAGCCAGATGTTTGTTTAGTCGTTTAGTCGTGTCCGACTCTTCGTGACCCCATGGACCAGAGCACGCCAGGCACCTCTGTCCTCCACTACCTCCCGCAGTTGCTGGGTATAAATAATAAATTATTATTATGAAGTAAGAAGGCAACGTTTTCTGTCCCGCCTTGTATTTGACAGTTGCAGCATTGTTTTCATCCTGCTGCAATTCATCATCCACCCAAAAACTACATTATCCATCTCACTGTCTGCCATGGTGGCATTATGTAACTTGTGTAATTTACGTAATCATTAATGATGGTGGCAGTGGTAGCAGTAGTTGGTGTTGTTGCTGCTATTTACTTGTACCCCTCCTATCTGACTGGATTGCCCCAGCCACTCTGGGCAGCTTCCAATACAATATAACAGAATACAGAGAAACATCAGACATTAAAACAGGTGTCTTCTAGAAGTCATTTAGTTGTTTATTTCCTTGACATCTGATGCGAGGGCGTTCCACAGAGCAGGCACCACTACCAAGAAGGCCCTCTGCCTGGTTCCCTGTAACCTCACTTCTCACAGCGAGGGAACTGCCTGAAGGCCCTCAGAGCTGGACCTCAGTGTCCAGGCTGAACGATGGGGGTGGAGACACTCCTTCAGGTATATAGGGCTGAAGCCTTTTAGGGCATTAAAGGTCAGCACCAACACTTTGAATTGTGCTCATAAATGTACTAAGTACGGAGTGGGGGGAGTTATTTCAGCAGCCATGTATTTTGTGGGGGAGGGATGAAATCAAAATGCTTTGTAATAACCCATGCTTGAAGGTTTTTCCACATAGCAGTCACAAATTCCTGTTTAAATATATGTAAACAAGCACAACAAAGTTGTGCCCCATGATATTCTTGTAAAGAAGCTGGTAAAATGCGGTCTTGACTATGCTACCACTCAGTGGATTTGTAACTGGCTGACTGACCGAACCCAAAGGGTGCTCATCAATGGTTCCTCTTCATCCTGGAGAAGAGTGACTAGTGGGGTGCCACAGGGTTCTGTCTTGGGCCCGGTCTTATTCAACATCTTTATCAACGACTTGGATGATGGACTCAAGGGCATCCTGATCAAATTTGCAGATGACACCAAACTAGGAGGGTTGACTTCAAAACGACCTTGACAGATTAGAGAACTGGGCCAAAACAAACAAGATGAACTTTAACAGGGAGAAATGTAAAGTATTGCACTTGGGCAAAAAAAATGATAGGCACAAATACAAGATGGGGGACACCTGGCTTGAGAGCAGTACATGTGAAAAGGATCTAGGAGTCTTGGTTGACCACAAACTTGACATGAGCCAACAGTGTGACGCGGCAGCTAAAAAAGCCAATGCAATTCTGGGCTGCATCAATAGGAGTATAGCATCTAGATCAAGGGAAGTAATAGTGCCACTGTATTCTGCTCTGGTCAGACCTCACCTGGAGTACTGTGTCCAATTCTGGGCACCACAGTTCAAGAAGGACACTGACAAACTGGAACGTGTCCAGAGGAGGGCAACCAAAATGGTCAAAGGCCTGGAAACGATGCCTTATGAGGAACGGCTAAGGGAGCTGGGCATGTTTAGCCTGGAGAAGAGGAGGTTAAGGGGTGATATGATAGCCATGTTCAAATATATAAAAGGATGTCATATAGAGGAGGGAGAAAGGTTGTTTTCTGCTGCTCCAGAGAAGCGGACACGGAGCAATGGATCCAAACTACAAGAAAGAAGATTCCACCTAAACATTAGGAAGAACTTCCTGACAGTAAGAGCTGTTCAACAGTGGAATTTGCTGCCAAGGAGTGTGGTGGAGTCTCCTTCTTTGGAGGTCTTTAAGCAGAGGCTTGACAACCATATGTCAGGAGTGCTCTGGTGGTGTTTCCTGCTTGGCAGGGGGTTGGACTCGATGGCCCTTGTGGTCTATTCCAACTCTATGATTCTATGATTCTATGAAAGTTTGCACTAAAGACTGTGCAATTGTAATGCACTACTCAGTTGTATAATTTCATACATGTGTCCCCTAATTGCACATCCAAGCCAATACTCTTAGAGTATTAAGCCACTTGTTACATTGGAAACTAAACAAAATAAATAAAATAAAGTAAAAAAATAAAAAATCCTTCCAGTAGCACCTTAGAGACCAACTAAATTAGTTATTGGTATGAGCTTTCATGTGCTTGCATACTTCTTCAGATACCACATGGAAGGAATTTTTATTTTTTTTACTTTATTTTATTTATTTTCTTTTGTTTCAACTACGGCAGACCAACACAGCTACCTACCTGTAACTTGTTACATTGGACTTCAAATGTTTGCTTTGTACTGGCTAATACTACATTTTTTAAACCAAAATTACCAAAAGCCAATGAAGGAAACCAAAACAAATACTTTTTTCCAAAAATGAACTACATTAGTTGCTGCTAAAAACTCACCAGCACTGGAAACGGGCTTCAGAACAACTGCCTCCAGATTCTTTGCTTCATACTTCAGAAACCCACCAATCACTGACATGGCGTAGGGAATTTTCTTGTTCTTCTAAGCCCCTTTGTTGTGCTTGTTTCCATATTCATGACAATTCAAATAATTTGACATTGTGCGCTTCCAGATTAAATTGCTTTATTTCCGCCGAGACATTAGAAGCATGCCGTTTCCTTCACAATCATTTGTGTAGCGCTGGGAATCATTTTCCCTACGTGAGTGCATTGTGCCTGTACATTTCCTGTACCTGAAAGTTCGAGGTAACTGCCTAAAATTAATGCCGAATTGCTCGGCATCACTCTCAATGGAGCGCTCGTCTCTGAAAACACCCCGTCAAAATCCAAAACGGCACATGCTAAGAAAAGAGAGACCGGGGCGAAAAATCAGGAGCATGATGTGAATGGGAAACCAGACTGAGATGCGTTCCTCGCAACAGGGGATGTCACCACATGGGCCAATATAAACGAAATGTTTACTAAGAGAAAAGAAAGGCTTGCTGCACAATCCTCTTGAGCAGGGGTCAGCAAACTTTTTCATCAGGGGGCCAGTCCACTGTCCCTCAGACCTTGTTGGGTGCCAGACTAATTTTTTTTTGGGGGGGGGGGGGATGAACGAATTCCTATGCCCCACAAATAACCCAGAGATGCATTTTAAATAAAAGGTCACATTCTACTCATGTAAAATCACGCTGATTCCCGGACCGTCCACAGGCCGGATTGAGAAGGCAATTGGGCCGGATCCGGCCCCTCAGGCCTTAGTTTGCCTACCCATGCTCTTGAGTCTTCTTGGTGCTAGGACTTATTATTGTTGCCCAGGAGGTCTGCCTTTCTTAGAAACCGACTCCAGGGACTTCAGGTAAACTCAGCTTTATTTTCATATAAAAAAAAAGGTAAAGGACCCCTGACAGTTAAGTCCAGTCACAGACAACTCTGAGGTTGCGGCGCTCATCTCGCTTTACAGGCCAAGGGAGCCAGCGTTTGTCCGCAGACAGTTTTTCTAGGTCATGTGGCCAGCGTGACTAAGCCGCTTCTGGTGAAACCAGAGCAGCGCACACAAATGCCGTTTACCTTCCTGCCGGAGCGGTATCTATTTATCCACTTGCACTTTTTGGCGTGCTTTCGAACTGCTAGGTTGGCAGGAGCAGGGACCGAGCAACGGGAGCTCACCCCGTTGTGGGGATTCGAATCACTGACCTTCTGATCAGCAAGCCCAAGAGGCTCAGTGGTTTAGACCACCGGCGTCCCTTTATTTTTATATAGTAGACAGCAAATCTCCAAGTTCACACTGGCTTGCTCCTCCCCATCACCTCTACAGGAAGTTTCCCTTTCAAGTACTTCCTCTTGACCCTGGACTATCTATATGCACACTCAGATGGCCTCAGGGAGCCAGTGCCACACACGTTTAATGTGGGCAACATTGCTGAGGATCTGCCCGGTTTCCAGCCTCCTGGTCGTCTGCCTGATAACTGGACTTCCTGATGCTTTACTCCAGGTGTTTTGCCTGCCACCAGAGCAATTTGCATGTCATGCCAAGCAAAAGTTGCCAAATAGCTTTTCAAATATCAAGACCTTTTTGTTTGCAATGAGAAAGGCAGAGAGACGTAGGAAGGAGAAGAGAAAACAGAGACACAATGTAAACACACACACTTGGGCAGTGGCGTAGCGTGGGTTGTCAGCACCCGGGGCAAGGCAAGTAATTTGCGCCCTCTAACCCGTGGATTTGCGCCTCCTAACCCATGGATTTGCCCTAACCCCAGATGTTGCGCCCGGTGCGGCCGGCCCCCCCTGCACCCCCCACGCTACGCCACTGCACTTGGGCATTAAGATGTGTCCTGTTTTGCTAATAGGTATAAACTGTGGGAGGCAGTGGAAGACAGGAGTGTCTGGCGTGCTCTGGTCCATGGGGTCACGAAGAGTCGGACACGACTAAACGACTAAACAACAGCATAAAGGTGGTTGCTTGATCTAAAAATGGTGAAGCCTGTTATTTAGCCCATTGGCCTTCAAGCCGTAGGTCACAAGCCATGAATGGGTCATAGAATCATAGAATTGTAGAGTTGGAAGGGACCTCAAGGGTTGTCTAGTCCTCTAGTCCAACTCCCTGCAATGCAGGAATCTCAGCTGAAGCATCCATGACAAATGGCCATCTAACCTCTGCTTAAAAAGCTCCGAGGAAGGAGAGGGTCTTGTGGGAGAATATTCCCTCTGGGCATTCAACAGAGGCTCACACCAAATTCTGTTAGCCAGACTTTATTAAGCAGTGCATTACAGTACAGAGTCCAAGAGTGTCATGTGAGAGCATTTCATTAATACATACCCTATATAGGAAATTTAGGTCATCTTAGCTGTTTATTCTCTAGCCAATCACCTTCTGCCATCCCAGCACCTCACTATCTCTTCATCCAACCAAACTCCTTGAAAATACTTCTGTGAGCCAAGTTTTTAGTTGTATGTGCAGAGCCCTCCTTGCACATTATCCAGAGTTGTTTTTCACTTTTAACAGTCAGTGTTGGGTACTTCCTAAACAGATTCTTACCAGTTTTGTGGTCAGTCCACACAGTCTTAGTCCACACAGACATGGGTTTTGCAGAATTTCTACCTCAGTCACAGTCTGATCTAAATTAGCTAGCAAGATCAATGGTACCACCAAACAAACACATAGTAAAATAAGGAGGAGGAAGAGGTGGATCCCCAAATTTACATTTGGGATAAAGGTGGGTATTGGATCTAATGGTGGTGGAAAACCTATGCTTTTGCCAACACCAGAATAAGACAATCCCCTCTCCTTCAGCCGAGACTCTTCCAGCACAACCAGAAAACCTTCCTCTATCATCCATCAATCATAGACAACACAGACTCTATATCTGGCCACCAAGTTCTCCCCTACATAAACCCCCCAGATAGCAATCAGCCATATGCATGTACTCAACCTACCACCACAGGTAATTTCACCATTTCCTATCTTGATCAGGTCAGACCATTTATCAAGAGAATCCTCACATTCTTTGGGAAACGGATCACCACGTTGGGGCATTAATGGCTAGCTAACAAAATGTTCATTTTAATTTTATTGCAGTACTCCATGTCCCCGGTCTGTGCTGCACACTGGTGCTATCCAGATGTTGTTCTCAGCAAGCTGAGAGATCCTTTTGATGAAACGTCCTCTCCAGGAATGCTCGGAATTGGCAGGAGCACAGCATAATCCAAAGGGCTTGCCTTTTACATTGTCACAGTCCTTGTCTTGATTTAAAAGCCTGGCTCTCTATGGATCCTGCCAGTGAGCAATCGTTAGATTCTGGAGAGAGAGAGAGCCAAATTGACCCTCCTGGAGCATCCAACAAATCATTTATTCATGTCAGATCGTCTTAAACCAGCAAAACCTGGAAGGTTGCCCACACACTCAACTCAACTCATAGACATATAAAAAGATAATGGATAAAATTTGACCTACATAAATAATCAATAAAACACTGTGAGCTTCACCATTTTGGCAGTGCATGGTGTGTGGATGTGGATGTACTGGGGGCGGGGGTGTAGCTCAGTTTTTTTAATTCCCTAAATTCCTGGATGGAGCAGCAGCCTGGGCTCTGACTCAAGCAAGGAGGGACAGGCCAGATTCATCAGCTTTATGAGACAAGAAGAATATTGCTGTGGGTTGGGCTGGGTCAGTCTAGATGATGCCCTGAGTCCCTTCCAATTCTCGGGGTCCCGGAGGCTTAGCATCTAATAGAGGATTCTATTGCTGAACAAGTCAGACACGTTTCTTTGTAAGACAATGACCTCTCCAGCATCCCTAAAGAATGAGCTATGTTGCAAGAGCTAAAACTATGAGATGTTGTTGCCCTTTAGGACAATGTGTGGGCCTTTCCTCCACCCCACTCACCTAGCAGCTAGGTATGAGAACAATAGCCAGAGTGGTGTATAGGAGCTGAGCTGGAAATAGGCTGGAAGCTGAAGACAAAGAGACATGCTTGCTCTGGCTGGATCCAAAGCTGTCACTAATGGAGAAGCAAGATATTTGGGTGCCTTAATGCTGTAAGCACCTCCATCTTCTGCTCAGCTTGTGTATGTGCGTAAATAAGACCATATATCCTAAAGACAGCACAGTCTGATCTGACCTTCATTCCCAGCAACCCAAACTTGGGTAGGACGCGAACCAATGGATTCAAGTTACACGATTCTGACTAAACATCAGAAAGAACCTTCTGACTTGACAATGAAATGAACTCTATTGGAAGATTGTGGACTCTCCTTCACTGGAGGTTTTTAAGCAAAGGTTGGATGGTCATCTCTCATGGATGTTTTAGTTGAGATTCCTGAATTGCAAGAGGTTGGACAACATGGTCCTTGGGGTCCCTTCCAACTCTACAATTTTATGATTCTATGAAGAGCCGGAACCCATGAAGTGTCTCCTCAGTAGAAGGTTGGAGTAGTGTGTAGCAATATGTTGGTGCACCTGCCTTGTGCACCATCCTGTCTCTAGCTCAGAAGATCCAGTCCATCTATCAGCATCAGGGGTCAACTCAGGAGCCAGCACCATGTCCATGCCTGATCCACAGTTGAACCAGGTCATTTTGAGTCTGCACCATCTAAGCCAGAGAAATATTGGAGGGTATGTATTTATACCCCACCTTATTCTCCAAAGAGTTCAAGGTGGTGTACATGGTTCACCTCTTTCTAATTTAATGCCCACAGCAACCCTGCAAGGTAGGCTAGGCTGAAAGTGACTGACCCAAGATCACCGAGTGGCTGAGTGGGGATTTGAACCATCATCTCCCAGGTCCTAGTCTTGCACTCGGACCACTACACCACACTGATGCTCAAATAGCCAAACATCTGAAATAGCTCTGAGAAATCCAGAAGGAGAACACCAATTAGGATCAGGCACTTGAAGTAAAGAGGCCTGCACCTGGCATTTGCTCTATTTCCAGACAGAAATAACTCAGGAACTGGCTGGTGTAAAAACATGCCCTCAGAGAACCGGGCACTCATCTCCCATCAGCACATTTTCATGACCCATTAATAGTCAATTTGTTGACTGCATGTTCTTTCCTAAGGCATGCAAAAAACAAACAAACAAACAAACTCACTTTATGCTTACTGAGTAGTTACCAAAAAGCCTTAGAGGGCATCTTGTGTCTAATTTTTCTTTTATGTCATCCTCATTATTTGCCCATTCAGTTTGTTCAATGGAATCACAGCATCATAGAACTGTAAAGTTGGAAGGGATGCTGAGAGCCGTCCAGTCCAATCCTAGCAATTATTTCTCCCATTTGCTGCTTGCGCGCAAACACTTGGGATAGTTCCGACTTTGAATTGTGCATCTATTAGTCATTTTGACCCCTTTAAATTTTTTGCCCTGGCAGAGAGGAAACTAGCATGACAAAAGACACAGGTCTGTTAGATCGAAGGGGAAACATTAGCACCCAAAATGCTAAAATCTATTTTTGCTATAGGTCCCAAAGGGTTTCTAGGATTACAATGCCCCTCCACCTCCACTTATTCTGACCTTTAGAGGCTCAGTACTTGTCAATGTATGCTTAATAGACTGTGCAGCAAAATATATTAGTTCCCAGGCAACAGAATTTAAAATCTTATTGTCCTGGCAAACCAAGACAGAATCCATCAGAAATGTACAAAGTTAATTAGCAAAGCCAAAACAGTTCAGAATTTTAAACCTTTAGTTTAAAAATAACTTATTGGATTAGTTCCACTACTAGTAAGCTCAGAGTTGGTGTTGTCTATGAGGACCAGATCTACTGAATATTTATCTGTTTATTATATTTTAATGTACTCTTCCTCTGAAGAGCACAGGGAGGCATTCATTCCCTCTTTTTTAATCTCTGTAACAACCCGGAGAGGTGACTTAGGACAAGACAGAATGTGAATGTCTCAAGATCACTGTATTAGCTACAGAGCTGAGTGGAGTTTTGAATGTCTGCAATATACATGTTAAAGAGTATCATACCACCTTAAACAGCCATGGCTTCCCCCTAAACATTCCTTGGAACTGCAGTTTATTCAGGGTGCTGAGAATTGTTAGGAGACTAGGGTTGCCATATGTTCGGGATTTCCTGGACATTTTGGGGAATTGGCAGTTGTCAACAGTGCTCAGGTGGAATGTATGGCAAGGAGGTGTGGATTTTCCATTTTAAAAAGCCCATCATCTTTTTTTTAGAGAGAGAGGTCTTGCCAAAAAAAAAAAAAAAAAAAGCTGAACAGCTTTGGGCAAAACTAAAAAAACCCCAACAACTTTTGTGTCCATATTTTCCCTTTTGGAAATATGGCTGCCCTACTGTTGACCTCACAGAACTACAATTCTTTGAGTGGCTTAACAATCAACTCCTCTTCCCAGAGAACTCTGGGAATTGTAATTTGTGGATAACAGGGGCCCCCTGGCAATTCTCTGCACCATTAACAACCTACAGTTCCCATGATTCTTTGAGTGAAGCTTTGACTGTTTAAAGTGGTGTCATAGTACTTTAAATGTATAGGGTAGATGGGGCCAGGATCTCTCTAGGTCTAGCTACAAATTGTAAACACTAAACCATACCATTCTTGGTTCACGAACACATGCACCTGTATTGTCCAAACATAAGCAGTATCATCTGGGAGCTGTAGTTTGTGAAGGGTGCTGAGAGTTGTTAGGAGACACACACCCGTTCCCTTCCCAGAGCTACAATTCTCAGAGTTCCATGTCAAGAAGGATTGAATGTTAAACCACTCTGAGAATTGTAGCTCTGGGGTAGGAGGAGGTGACGCGGCAGCTAAAAAAGCCAATGCAATTCTGGGCTGCATCAGTAGGAGTATAGCGTCTAGATCAAGGGAAGTAATAGTGCCACTGTATTCTGCTCTGGTCAGACCTCACCTGGAGTACTGTGTCCAGTTCTGGGCACCACAGTTCAAGAAGGACACTGACAAACTGGAACGTGTCCAGAGGAGGGCAACCAAAATGGTCAAAGGCCTGGAAACGATGCCTTATGAGGAACGGCTAAGGGAGCTGGGCATGTTTAGCCTGGAGAAGAGGAGGTTAAGGGGTGATATGATAGCCATGTTCAAATATGTAAAAGGATGTCATATAGAGGAGGGAGAAAGGTTGTTTTCTGCTGCTCCAGAGAAGCGGACACGGAGCAATGGATCCAAACTACAAGAAAGAAGATTCCACCTAAACATTAGGAAGAACTTCCTGACAGTAAGAGCTGTTCGACAGTGGAATTTGCTGCCAAGGAGTGTGGTGGAGTCTCCTTCTTTGGAGGTCTTTAAGCAGAGGCTTGACAACCATATGTCAGGAGGGCTCTGATGGTGTTTCCTGCTTGGCAAGGGGTTGGACTCGATGGCCCTTGTGGTCTCTTCCAACTCTATGATTCTATGAATACAGGAGTCTCCTAACAACTCTCAGCACCCTTCACAAACTACAGCTCCCAGAATCCTGCGGGGGGAGCCATGACTGTTTAAAGTGGCATCAAAGTGTTTTAAATGCATGGTGTGAATGCGAACATAGCCATAATTACTACCATGAGGTGATTGCCATCGATACAGGGTCAAAGCAAGGTGCAAAACACTCTTTGTGTTCATTCTGGTGCTTTCTTTTTTAGCGTTGGGTGTCTGGTGGGGAATATGTACAGTTGGTAAATCTGCTTAACACCTTTGCAGAGTGGGTATGGCCTGTGAAGACTCTCAAGGGCCTGACAGAGGCATCTGAAGGCCACATTCAGAAAGTAGACTTGAGGCTTCCCACCCAAGCTAGAACATTCCATCGCAGTGCCACAGATCAAAACTGCTCTGACTGAAAGGAGTACACCCTGGTTATATTTATTTGCATTTGAGGAAATTAGGCATTCTCACGCCAAGGAGAGCAGGCAGTTCAGATTACGCTGTGTGTTTTGTGTGGAAACAATGGCTTTCTGCTGGAATTAATCAAAGGTTCCGTACATATGTTAGACGCTGCTGTTTTCCAAGCAGACAGAGCAGCAAAGCAGAAAAATTACCAGCGTTAGCGACTAATTAATTGCATGTGCCAATGGTAATTATGAAAGGATAATGCTTGGTATCAATAGTATGTGAAATATTAGGAAGCATTCTCTATTGTGGGGATAGAAGATGAAAACAATATGCAGATTTTTTCCGCAACTGAAAATGATTCCTTGAGCACTGTTGAAAACACATTGCTTCTTCTTTTTTAAGTGAACGAAAAACTAAAAAGATACAAGTCGTATTGTGCCCATATTTGCATCAGGGCAGGAGATGATGAAAGAGCATTACTGGATTTTGTCATCTCCTAGACTTGATACTTTATTTAGAGTATAATTTCCCACAAGGTCTCTGTATTTAGATACACTCTCCAAAATGTTGAGTCCCTAAACGGGGATGCTGTCTTCCTGTCCATGCTCCTGTGTGAGTCATTTTACCCATGCAAGATAATGGAGCCCAAAAGATGCACTGATTGGGGGGCCATGCTCTCATGGTGCCCCCCAAAATGTGTGTGTCAATTGACAGGCCCTCTGCTGGTTTTACAAAGTGCTCTCATGCTCTTAATAATGTATGGGTTGCCCATACATTGCATGAATTCAATCTATAACACTCATCCGTGTCAAGCTGTGAAAACACTTAAATCTTCCTAGTTTATTCTTGGATGGAGGAGCCGCCAGTTCAACAAAAGTGTGGCAGATGTTAGTTGCAGCCGCCGTAATATTCAGAACAATATTTCAAAACCTTTGGAGCCACGGGATTCAGCTTGAATTTTGCTTTGGACTAATTTCAGTGGTAGCTCTGGAAACAGCCGCTTAATGTGGGCATGTCTAGGCTTATTAATTCCACCAGCAAAGCCAAGGATGTAGCGAGAAGGCTTCTATTTAAAGCACTGGAGTAAACAGGCACATTTAGCAGCAGCCCAGGAAGCATTGTAATAAATTCGCATGGAAGCTCTTTGGGCTTCAAAGTAAACAACAGAAACATCTGCCAACTCCAGGGAGGGCAGCCGTCATCTAATCCGAAAGGACAGATTCCAGAAGAGGAGCCCAGCTAGTCTGTAGCTTCAAAAAGGCAAAAGGCACCAAAAAAACTTAAGAGCTGCTTCGCACATGCATAATCATTGCTCAGAATCTCATTGATCACCCGTTGTTGCTCAGCTAAATGCATGACTGAAAAATGTATGAGACAATGTCAGGTGCCATGAAAACTCTGCCTGTGTTGTTTGCCCCACGCTGTCCATTTCACACACACAGGTTGCCACATAATAAATAGGTAGGTGAGAACTCAGCCTAACTGGAAGAGGTTAATAACAAGGCCGGCTCTACCACTAGGCAGTGTGAGAGAAGCACCTCAGGTTGCAGAACCTGAGGGCATTGGAGTGAACACAGCTGTGTGTACTATGCAATTTGCCCTCCACCCCCTAAACTAGGCTACTGCCCTCAGGTGCAGGTGAGGATGCTGTCCCATTGCCAGTGCTGAAATGAGATTCATGCGCCAGTCCGGTTGTGCTAGGAATGGGGAGAAAGCACCGTCTTTGCCTCAGGCAGCAAAATGTATTGGGCTGGTGGTGAACAGGGGTTCTGGGTTTATAAACGAGAGCCTGCAGGATCTGGGGGATTAGGAGTAGGATTCATAAGAACGTAAAAAGAGCCTGCAGGACCAGGCTAATGGCTCAACTACTCCAGCATCTTGTTCTTACAGTGGTCAACTACCCAAAAGCAGGACCAGACCACAAGAGCACTGTCACCTCCTGTGGCTTCCAGCAACTGGTTTATGGAAGCATTATTGCCTCCAAAATTCAGGAACTGCGGGGGCCCAGAATGTGGGAAAATATGCCCCCAATGAAGAATGCTAACTGGCAAGAGTGACCATTGGGAAGAATGGTCCACCCCACATATGCCCTCTTGGCAGCAGAGTCACTGTTGCCTCCCAGGAGAGAGAAGGCAAGGGTGGGGATTCAAACCCTGGTCTCCCAGGTCATAGTCCAACACTCTAACCATTACATCCCACTGGTTGTCCAGGGATAACTGGATACAAGCCAACATTCATATTTCAACTTCTGCTTCCCGTTAGAAGACCACCTCAAGACACCTCTGTACATGAAGTCTTTTCCACCACTGCCTGTGTTGAGTTCTATCCTTAGTTCCTTGCAAATTTATCACTCTCCAAGATCGAGAGTGTTGGAATTAAAAGGGCAAATAAATTTGCAGCGCCCAATTAAACCACCATTTAATGATTCCAGAGCTGAAGCGCACTTATATTCTGAGAAGTAGCTCTTCTGGAAAACAGAGGGAGAGTTGACAGCTGGGCCCATCATTAAACATTAGAGGTTTAACGGGCCAAAGGCCTGTGATTCCACACACAGTGCAAGTGCAGTTGAGGCAGAGAATAGGCCTGAGCTTGTTGAAAGGTGCAAGTTTCACACAAGCATTTTCAATGTGTTTATGCCAGAAATTCTATTTTAAAGGCATGAAGCAAAAAAGAGGTCACACCCTTATCTTCATGCATAAACTGAAGGTGTTGTAGGTGATTTCTAGCTGAATCACTTCAACCTTCTTCAACCTTCAAATAGGCTTCTCAGTGGCTTCTCCCAGACTTTGGAACTCCCTCTCTAGAGATGTTAGGCTGGCTCCCTCCTTGATGCCCTTCTGCTGGTAGGTGAAGACTGTCTTATGCCAACAGGCATTTGGGAACTGACTAGGTTTTTTTTAAGAAAAAAGAAAAAAGGAAAGAGCTTTAATCGTGCAGTACTGTGTTTATTATCTGTATTTTAATTGGTTTGTTTTATATATTGTTTTAATTATATTAATTACTTTTTCATGATGATCTTTTGTATGTTTTTAGCTTTTTGCATTTTAGCTACATTGTTTTAAGTTGTTTAGCCTAACTTGAGTCCCAGTCTGAGGAAAATGCAGGATATTATTATTATTATTAGCCAACTTTCTGATCAATCATTTCTAACCTACCTCACAGGATTATTGTGAGGATAATAAGTGGAGGGGGAGAAGCATGCATGCCACTTTGAGTTTACTGGAGGAAAGACGGGATAAAAATATAATGATCAATTAATTTAATTAATTGATTAATACCTGGTACTAAATATTGTGCGCTATCAGCACAGGTTCTGTCAGCACAAGTATTTATAATTGCACAATGGAACTTCCTCCCTCCTTTCTCTGTGCTTGCCCCATGGCCACCACCAACCCGCTCCAGAAAATTGAGGGGAACCCCAGAACAAATTTAGGGGGTGCACAGATGGAGGGAAGTTCAATTGCACAAGAAGAAATGGTTGCACAGACAGAAAAATTTAGTTGCTCTTTTCATTAAACTCTGTCCCCTAATTTTAGCCCTCAGCAGAACAAAGTTTTGTTGTCACCAAGGGCATAGCAAATCTCCATATTTCCCCATAAATCCACCGGGTGCAGCTCACTCACATTTGATGCAACAATAATAAATAGAACAAAATACCCAAAATAGTAATAATAATTTTGCAAAGGCTCCTTCATCTCCCACAGTGACAATCAAAGCCAAACCAAGAGGCATGATTTTGTCCAAAGAACCTCCAGAGTTCCTGCTGACTTTGCTCCTTGAAGATCCTCAAGTTGTTTATTTCACTTTCTTGCCTTTCATCCCTCTGCTGGTGTTGTTGCTGGGCTCCGCAAGGGCTTCTCTGAGTTCCAAAAGAGCAGAGATTTGTTCTCTCATTTCTCCTGTCTCGAGTTCCCTGTTCCAGCCCTCATCCCAAGTGAGCCTTCCGCCACACTGAAAAACCTACAATGCTTACCAACAGTCCTGGCAGCTACGATCTTCCTTACCTCCATGCCTTCTGCCACAATGGCATGCTGCTGAAATGCGATTTCTGAACAGCATTTGGAATGCTGCTTCCAAGTCTGAAACCCTATGTCTGATTCAAATCCTTCCCTGCACCTCATGTACGTCAGGGCTCATAACTACAGCTGCCTCCACAGGTCCACTCCCCACACTGAGTAGTAGAAGAATCTTCCAGTTCTGGGACCACAGTTTAAGGAGGATATATCGGTGCCAGCTCCCTGGGACCTTGGGTGCCCAAGCACCCACAAAATTCCCCATGAAGGGCCCAGGAACCCACAAATTATGGCGCCAGTGCTGGCACTCTTGAAGGAAGATATTGGCAAGCTGGAAGGTGTACAGAGGAGGGTGATCAAAACTATCAAGGTTCTGGAAACCAAGCCTTAGGAGGAACTGTTGAGGGAGCTGCGTACAATTCTATGATTATTTGAGAGAAGTAACATTCAGCTGGCAGTGGATCTGAATATTATGGGCTAGTCAAGCTTGTATTCAAATGGGCAAATGAGTCTTTTCAGATGGGCAAATGAGTCTTTTCAGCCAGTGTGTGCATCCCATTTTTTCATTAATCTGCATTTTAAAAATGTATTTAAATAGCGTTTCCAAACACGTTCTCTCAAAGTACACTTTTCTAAACACACATTGATACACGTTTCGATGACATCGTGGGGAAATTTGAAATCTGGTGGGTAGCTATTAATGTCCAATCCACATGTTACCCCACAAGGTGTGGAACGTGTCTGCCCATATTGGAATTAAAAAAGAAACCCAATCCCTCAGTCAACCTGAATTCCGAGGAGAGGAGAGTATTTGGTTCAGCGGCAGCACTTCGTCCATTCGCCAGCTGAACTGCATGCCAGAGAAAAGGAGGGGGCTTACTGCCGACACTTTGAGTCCTGCTCTGAATTTGTCAAGGGCCTGTTTCTAACGAGTTGGTAGCAAAGCCTTGCAAATCCCAGGTGTCGTCATCAGTCTTTTCCAATCCTTCCTGTAGAGCCACAGGGCTCTGCTTTCAAAGGGATAACGGTATTCATGAGGCCATCTCCACTCATTCAAGCATAGCAGGGTCATATTTTCCAATCTTGCAGTAGCTGTAGGTTTCCTCTTGCCTCCAGTTTCACAGTGTCCCACGTGATTATTGAATTTACAGTAGCTGCATGGTGAGTAGCGATCCATTTCCTTGTTTACTTTGGGCTCAGCCGGCCAAAGCCATCTCCTCCATATTCTTCCGCATGGCGGGGGGAGGAATATAGCTAAACAATCCATTACAGCAAATCAATTCTTCTTTGCTTCTTGGGTGCATTTAATTGCCTTTGTAAACTAATTACATGTTATTTGAACAAAGATGGGCTGAAAAGGAGACTTAGAGCACTGTTGCCAAACACAGCTGGGATTCCACCACGTTGATCAGAGCGTTAGATGAGAATCTGAGCACCAGCTTGTCTAAATTGATACATGGCAGTTTTTTGACAACCTAGCACCCTCTAGATGCTTTGAACTACAACTCCCATCAGCTGGAACCAGTACAGCCATCAGTCACAAACCGTATGGCTGCTTTAGACTGCAACCCGCATCAATCACAGTCACCACAGCTGTTTTGGATAACAACTCACATCACTCATATAACAAAAACACTGGGGACTTCCAGACTGCCTTTATTTTGTGGGAGCACCGAGAGATTTGGGCTTGCACCATTAAAGTGGTTTAAAGTCCTCTGTCACCCTATTGCAATAAATCAGCTTTTAAAAAGAAATGGACTATTTGCAGATAAGAAAGTGATGGGGAAATGCATTGACCAATATGGAATGAACAGGTGATTAATGGGAAGATGTATTCAACACCTTACAAGCAAATCAGGATGACTGCAGGATGACTGCTCATTGTCATATAACCTCCCTGAAAACCAATCAGAACAAATGTTCAATCTCCACATAAGCTTTGTACAAGCAAATCAGAATCAACGCAACGAATATGTGTGAAGACGAGCCTGTTCTATTGCAAAGACATAAGAACATAGAAATCTACCTTTTAATGAGTCAGACCATTGGTCCTTTTAACTCAGTAATTTCTACATTGACCGGCAGCAGTCTCCTTGGACCTTCGGCATGCAAAGCAGGTGTTCTATCAAGACCAAAAATGTGAAGGAAACCATGGTTGAAGACTGAGCAGTCAAGAAATGTCCATGGGTTATGAGGCATATTTTGGCTCTGGCTGAAACATCAAAAGATTGACTGATGTTGTTCATGGATCAAGACTGTTCTAATATGACAATTATTAGTCTAACTTTCTACATCACATCTTGCTTTCTCTGTATTTTTGAAGATACCCTTGTGAGGCAAGAAAAGGTGTGGTAGCTCTCTGTTAGGGACTTAACAGGGAAACAAGCAGCAGATTTTACCTGCTGTTTTTATCCCAATTAATTTCGCTACAGGACTGAGGAATCCGCTTCCAAACATATGACAATTGTATTTTAGGAACATATACAAGGAAGCCTCTCCAGTTTTAAAAAGACAGGTCAGTCCAGGGGGCTTATGAAAAGCATAGTGCTTTGAGAAAGTTGACTACAGCTTCCAGTAAAGTGGAATACTTTGAAAGGTCTATCATTATTTCCATATGCTATTGTGGTTGCATGATGTTTGATGACAATTATGTGCAATTTTTCAATTTTCTGGAAATGCATTTTTTAAGGATGCAGGGTTGCCAAGAAGAAGTGGCATAAGGGGGAACAAATATAAAAGTGGATTTGGGAATAATAAATGGCCACAGCTAAATGGATAGCTGAAAATTTGCCAGCTGAAGCCTTGGCTCCTTGCAAGACCTATCAATGGGGCCTTAAAGACCAAGTGCTGCATGGCAAGGAAAGTTTTTGAACACATGAAACTGCTTCATATGTGATTCAGATCATCTATCCCAAGATATTGACAATAGCTCTCTCTCCAGTTTTGGGTAGCCAGGGGGTCTTATTCAGCCCTTCTACTTCCAAGCCTGTTTATACAGGGAGGTGATGATGGCTGCATTCTAGCTCCACTGATACAGAGGCTGTTATTATATACTGCAAAGTTACTGACTCACACTTGTGTGCATGGAAGGGTTAACCTGAGCAAAAGTTGCCAGTGAGTGAAGCATAGCTGGCTCCCAGCAGCCTTTGCTCTCCCCTCTTTCTGTCTCTGCCTGCTTCCTCAAGGAAGAAATAAGCCAATCAGAATGGCTCCCACATAAATGCAATCTCTCTAAAGAGGTTTTTACAGCCTGCATCTTTGCTAATCCAAATGCTGCATGATTCCATTTGTAAGGAAACCAAGTTCTTTCTTTAAAAAAGGTTTTTTGGAACCTTTTTCTTCTTTTTACTGCCAACAGATGGAGACTTGCTTGCTGTAACTCCTGAAACTCTGAGTACAATTTTCAATTACTTACAAAGCTAAATATCTGTGATTTATTCTAGCCTAGGTACTTTCATGGGGAACATTTATTTAAAAGTGGATGAGGGCAGATGTAATTCTAACCAAGTTTAATGTGCTTGGACCAATCACAATTGTGCTCACTCTGCTATGAGAGAGTAAGGAATCTCTTCCAAACCTTTCATCTCCAACAAAGACAGCATACCTTTGAATACCCAGTGCTGGAAATCACAAGTGGGGAGAATGCTGTTGTCCTCAGGTCCTGTTTGGAGGTTCCCATAATGGACATCTGGTTGGCCACTGTAAGAACAGGATGCTGGACTAGATAGGTCACTTGCGTGATCCAGCAGGCTCTTCCTGTGTTCTTAAGACACTTTGTTGAGAGCCCTCAACCCTGGAACTGACCCCACTACAGATGGAAACCATTTTGCACAGGGGTTCTGTTCCTGGTCCCCATGCACATTGGCAGACCATGCATAAGCCTGCCCCACCCTACTTCATCCCATTCCTCCCTCTTCTGGGTCCAAAAAGACCCACATGTTGGCAGTCATGCATAAGCCTGCCCCACCCTACTTCATCCCATTCCTCCCTCTTCTGGGTCCAAAAAGACCCACATGTTGGCAGTCATGTGTCAATTGAATATGCCTAAAACCTTACCACCTGTGGTTCTACAAACACAATCACACACCATATTGTAGCTCAGCCTTCCCCAACCTGTTGCCCTCCAGAGACTCCAGCGCCCATCAACAGCCCATCATCCCATGAATGGCCAATGGTCAGGGATGGAGTTGGGATCCAATAGCACTAGGGCATTGGGAAGACAGCCCTACTTTGCCGCCCCATGTAACTCTATGTGTCATTGTAATAATGGAGAGGGCACTTGGTCTTTTTCCTCCCTCTTGTCCTTTGGAGAGTCCCCATTGGATTGAAGAAGGGCAAATGAGGGCACTAATTAAGGCAAGCCTGAAAGAAAAGAGAAGCATAAAATAGGTCATAGCTGGGTTCTGAGTGAGTAAGGACAAGGACACTTGCATTTGGCTCTTTTGTGGGAGTGGGAGTCAACTAATTTAAAGCAAGCCTCTTAATAGCAGCCCACCTTTTTATCTTGTTGACCAGCATTAGTGGCCTTGGACAGACAAAGGGAAGTCTTTCTTCATGCAAAACCATCATTCTGTTGTAGTGAAGGCTAAGATGGCTTTA
The DNA here is from genome assembly GCF_964188315.1 of Podarcis muralis. NCBI lineage: Eukaryota > Metazoa > Chordata > Lepidosauria > Squamata > Lacertidae > Podarcis > Podarcis muralis. Next base: position 7,243,227 of record NC_135663.1, read on the forward strand.
AAAAGACTCTGAGACAAAGAAAGCAGATCTGTTCTTTCATGAGATTTTATGCTGTTCACTGCTGATATATTTTCTTTTGATTTAGCTGGATACATAGTTGTATAATAAATAAACATCCATGGCTATGAGTCAAGATGGCTATATGCAACCTCCTTGTTTAGAGGCAATATACCATGTTTTGGGGGGGGCATAGACTGGAAGAGGACCATTGTCTTCAAGCCTTTCTTCTACTTAGGATAGCTATCTCCAGAATCAGAGCCACCTGGTCTCTGAATACTAGTTGTGGAGAACCGTGAGTTGGAGAATATTGTTGTGTTCATGCCCTGCTTTTGAGCTTCCTGCAGTGGCAGACTTTGGTACTATGGCACTCTGAGCTAGACCAAAATTTTGCACACACCACCTCCAGCCTTCGCACTGTGCCGGGCTTTGGGAAGAAGGCACAAGGGCTCCAGCAGGTCCTAGGACCCTCCCACTTCTTTCCGAAAGCAGGGCAAGCCCTAATTAGGCTTTGGGGAGGAGGTGGGAGGACTCTAGGACCCTATCAGAGCTCTCACTTGTAGCTGGACAAATGCTCACTGGGTGCACTCTGTTAGGATATTGCACTCTGTTCCACCCTAAGAGGAACAGATATGTGGATTGTTGTAAGTCACATGTCTGTTTACATTCCAGCACAGCTTCCTGGGAACTTCCATTTGTGTATAGCTTTTGCCTTATGCTTCTTGCTCTTGGACATGAAGGAGCGGACATGTTTTTCTTTGTCCTGATCTATGCTGAATAAACTGCTTGTAAATATGCTTTGCATATGCCTCTGTCTGCCCTTCCATCGTGAAGAGTTTGTCATCTCTGCTGGCTTGCGTGCTCAGCTTCTGAAAGCCTTCTGAAGCTCTGAGTCGCACTTTTGATGCTGAACCGAGGATTGGAGTTCAACCGGCTGCCGGCTGGTGGGTTGGACCAGCTGGGGGCCTGCCAATTGCCCCTGGTTCCCTTGGATGCATCGCAACACACTCCACCTGGAGCCCAGTGTAGAGGAATTGGTCACACAGCCCTAAAACCATCTCTGCTTCCTGTAGGCATCTGCTGTAGTTGTCTACTGTTAAAAACAGAGTGTTGGACTAAACGGACCTTTGGTTTGATCCAGCAGGGCTCTCCTTATGTTTGTAAGATCTGAAGTGGCATGGTGGGGAAACACTAGAAAAATAACAATCCTTGGCAGCCTCCTGGAACAACTTTTGCCTAGACTCCTGCTTAGAAAGCCATGCTGATTTCGCAACTGCCTTATGCACTGGTACATCTAGCCCAGAATTAACTCCTTTGTCAGGGGATCTGAGGCAAAAGAGGTCTTTGCCATCACCTGCTATCTGACTTATTTGGCTGGAGATGCTGGGGACTGAACTGCTTGTCTGATTGTCACACTGTTCTTGTCTGTTGGTTTGGTTGTAAGTCACTGCGGGTTGCCCTGAGCAACATAAAGTGACTGGCAAATTGAATGACTAGAAATCTGGGTCTTTCTGCATGTAAGACAGCCACTGAGCTATAACCCTGGCCCAGTTAAACTAGCTTAAAGACAGTCTTGGACTTTGTTGGGTCCAAAGCAGGTGTCGACCTCCAGGTGTTGCTCTCATCATCCCTGGCCATTGGCTATGCTGATGGGAGTTGTAGTCCAGCAACAACTGGAATCTTGTTTAGCTTAGTTGGCAGAGCAGGAGACTCTTAATCTCAGGGTCATGGGTTTGAGCCCCACATTGGACAAAAGATTACACTGGTCAACAACAAATTTGTTGTCTGCATTTTTTTCAGTTGATTTAGGACGAATCTGATGTGCTGAATCCAAAAATCACATTGGTTTTGCTCAATCAGGTCAAGTTTTTGAGCTATGGCCACATGTCATTTTTTTACGTTTTTGTTCACATGTACGCTTGTGTGGAGCATTTTAGAAGTTGGTGGGGGTAAAATGCCATGTCAAATAATTGTTTTGATTGGAAATGATTATTTTAATGACAAGAAGTATTCAGGTCCGATAGTTCTGGGTGATTATGTTGAAAAGGGATCAGTTTGAAGTCATAAAACCTCGAAATCTTCCATAAATTGGTGCGGCAAAGCATAAAGTTATTTTTGGTATTAAACTTGGTGACCAGGATAAAGCTTGGGTGCCACACATGGTGTGCAAGGCATGCACCGAGACTCTACGTGGGTGGACCAATGGCAAGAGGAGTCTGAACTTTGGAATTCCCATGGTTTGGAGAGAGCCGACAAACCATGTCACTGACTGCTACTTCTGCACTGTTGATGTGACTGGGATCAACAGAAAGAACCGGAGCAGCCTCAAGTATCCTGATCTTCAATCAGCACGTCGTCCTGTAGCTCATTGTGATGAAATTCCAGTGCCTATCTTTGGAGAATTTCCTGACATTAGTGACGAAGATGCCTCCAGTGTTGAAGGACATGAAGAAGAAGTGGTTCTTGAAGATGATGCTTCACATCCATTTCCCCAAAAGGAGTTGAATGATCTAGTTCGTGGTCTCAGCTTGTCAAAGGACTCTGCCGAACTGTTGGCATCCAGATTGAAGGAAAACATCCTCCTCTCTGACAATGCTCACATCAGCTTCTTCCGCAACAGGCATCAAGAGTACCTCCATTTTTTCTCGGTGCTCAAGCTTGGAGTGGCACAGTACGAACCCAAAGATTGGAGACTGTTCATTGACAGCAGCAAACAATCACTGAAATGTGTTCTGCTACACAACGGCAACCAGTTTGCCTCTATACCCCTGGCTCACTCGAGTACACTAAAGGAGAACTATGAAGCGGTGAAGTATGGCCTGTGCGGGAGGAATTGGTGCCTTGCAGAAAAAGGAGAGTCATCAACGACCCTCTGGTGGACAGAGACAGAATTCTCTTCTCACCGCTGCACATCAAGCTCGGCTTAATCAAGCAGTTCACCAAGGCTCTGGACAAGGATGGTGACTGCTTCACTTACTTGTGCCAGGCTTTTCCAGGATTGACCATGGAGAAGTTGAAAGCTGGCATCTTTGATGGTCCTCAGATCCGTCAGCTCATCAGAGATCCAGAGTTCGGAAACTCAATGAACGAAGTGGAACTGGAAGCGTGGAAGGCATTTGTGTAGTGAAGAACTTTCTTGGCAACAATAAGGCCAGAAACTATGCAGAACTTGTCAACAACATGCTGACTGCTTTCAGAAACCTGGGAGCGTCACATATGGACCGGTTTCCTGAGAGCCTGGGTTCAACGAGTGACAAGCAGGGGGAGAGATTCCATCAGGACATGAAAGAGATGGAGACCAGGTATCAGGGTCGCTGGGACGCAGTCATTATGGCTGACTACTGTTGGACTCTGAAGAGAGACCTCCCTGCCGCTGAGCATTCCAGGAGTTCCAAGAAACAGAAGTTCAAGCCCTGAAGTTTGAAAAATGGTGAAGCAACATGCAACTTACATGTACTTACCTTTTTCAATGCCCACCATTCAGTTTACAGTAATCGATGTTTCTATCAGGTAATCAATATATGTTGCTGGAAAAACATTTTTTCTCTTAAAAACATATTTAGGATGATATGTGTTGACAAAAATCAGCTGATAATGCCACAAAAATGTAATCGATTTTGTCACAAGATCTGATTTTTTTCAAATCAACATAGCACAAAAACCTGACCTGATGGAGAGAAACGGATGCCATTTCCTGATTCAGCAGTGCAAAAATACCCTAAATCAATTGTAGAAATCTAGACAACCTTCAAAAAGAAAAAAATTGTTGCCCAGTGTTATTTCATTGCAGGGTGTTGGACTAGATGATCATTGTGGTCCCTTCCAACTCTGAATTTCAATGAGCCCAAGGTTCCCCAGATCTGTATTATGAATAAGGATGCAATTTCATATACAGTTATTGGACTGGGAGTAAGTCTGACTGAGCTCAGTAAGATTTACTTCTGAAAAGAGGCATGTAGCTCTGCACTGCTCAGAACTATCATTGCTTTGTAAGTGCAGGTGAATGTTCAGAAAGAAAAGAATGGCGGCACAATAATTAATTGGGCAAACGAGGCATTTGGCACCAGTTGGGTAGCTGCAGCTGAGTCTTCTGAAATGTTGGTTCGAAAAGTGTAATCGCATCATGAAAATCAGCTGCTCTGCATTCTGATCATCAGGCGCTGATGATATAATTGTGTTATAATGAAAAGTGTTCTGTTGATTATTCCACAGAGACCTTCTTTACAGATAATATTCAAATTTACTTTAATTTGGCATCATTTCAAAGAAAATGCAAATACAATGAGAACAGCTGGGCTGTGAGATTCAAAGCGTATGAAGTGCATCCCTTATTTTCACCCGCTGTCTCTGCAAAGTCCTCTTTGAAAAGTTTCTTCACATAAATAATACTAACCCCAGTGTGTGTTTCTCTCTGTGTGTGCTAAATGCCAGCTTTTTATGCAATTTGGAATTTATGGCCAAAATATGAAGATGCAGCTTCATTCAGCCAGAATACAGAAATAGAATACTACTAAACATTCCAATTCTGCAGCAGAAGCTCCAATACAATATTCTTTCATGGAGTCTCTCTTGGAAGGGAAACGTCTTCATCTGATGTCTTAACCATCAAGGATGGGAAAACCATTCCACAGGGAGTGAGTTGCACTAATGGAGGCCACCACAAAGAAGGCACTGTCCCACATCCTCATATGGTTAGCCCTCCTCACAAAGAGGGGCCACGAGGTTAGCCATTAGGCCACTGGGTTCAGCCTGGCCGAGAGCAGCACTCCATCAAGTAGCTGAATCCTAAGTCATTTAGGGTTTTGTTGCTTATCAGATATCATTGTAATCTATTAGGATGTTTCACAATTGTTAAAATTGGGGAGAATCAAGAGCACCCTTGTTGTCATTTTACATACTGGTGTCCATAGGCCTTTGGCTATTTAAGCAATCTATGGCCTTTAAAACTGTGTTTGTGGTGGTGGAGTCTATTGTTTTTGTTACTACGTTACGTATTATTGTGTTTTATATTGTAAACGGCCCTGTTCTCCTTGGATGAAGGGCAGTATAGAAATTAAATAGATAAATTAATAAATATAAACAATAGCCATCTGAGTCATTTCTGTTCAGATGGGATTGCAATGGAAGCAATCGTTGTCTCCGAAAGCTCGGAATCTGTTCTGGTGCTGTTTTCTTTACCCCATACAATGACAAGCCCAGTGGGTTTGCTGAAAAACAGCAGTACGCGCCCACATTTTAGGAAGTACATTTGGTGATTATGTTTTAACTATCAGCACATCATTTATTGCTCTTAACAGGGCACAGGTGAAGCCATCCGGAGGTCTTTACCCACCATGTAATCACACATTAGGAGCAACCACTTAGAGGGATAGCTATTTTCTCAAAGAAAATTGTGTGCACTTTGTATGCTGTGCATTACAGATTGACCCATTCCCCAGATCTCTGCCCTCTGTGTCTGCACGGTTTATTTTTGTCCAGTGTATTTTAAGCTTCTCTCAGACCTTTCTCAAAGTCCGCTAAGGCTTAGTTTCCTCTGATGCTCAAGTTCTCTACTGTTTCATTCAATCTGTTATGGCAAGGGTGGTGAACGAACCCTTTTCAGCCTGAGGGCCATGTTCCTCTCTGGGCAACCTTCCAAGGGCCACATTCCAATGATGGGTGGCAAAAAAAGAGGCAAAAATGGGCAGTGGACCTCATGCAAATTTTAACTTTCTACAGTAAGCTACTTCTGCAGCTGCACAACTTGAATTCGGCAGTATGTGACAGAACCCCACCCAAAATAATGGCAGCCTTGAAGCACCCTTATTCCAGTATCATATTCTCACAGTGGCCACTCAGATACCTATGGGAAGTCCACAAACAGGGCATGAGCACAGCAGCCCTCTTCCTTCCTGAAGTTTGCAGCAACTGGTATTGATAAACATGCCACTTCTGACAGTGCCTAACCCAATACTGTAGCCACGATGGCCACGTGAAAAGTTATCACCCTGTCTTTTTCCTGCATTTTAATTTTCCCCTTATTGGGTCTCATATTTGCAACTCAATCAGTATTCCGGTGATCTCTCCCCCTCCCCACATCATCCTCTTGCATCATTTTGAGACCTCATCTGGTTCAGATATTTTCCTGGAGTGCTTATCCTATTCCCAATGGCGAAGGAGGCAAGTATCTCTGCTGAACTCCCAGCATAACCACGTGCAGTTATGCACACATTCTGTTGCACCCATCTATTTAGCATTCATTACTTGGGAGCCTCTCGGGGCACGGGTGGCACTGTGGTCTAAACCACTGAGCCTAGGGCTTGCCGATCAGAAGGTTGGCGGTTCGAATCCCCGCAACGGGGTGAGCTCCCATTGTTCGGTCCCAGCTCCTGCCTACCTAGCAGTTTAAAAGCACGTCAAAGTGCAAGCAGATAAATAGGTATTTCTGTGCACTGCTCTGTTTTCACCAAAAGTGGCTTAGTCATGCTGATCACATGACCCAGAAGCTGTCTGCGGACAAACACCAGCTCCCTTGGCCTGTAAAGTGAGATGAGTGCCGCAACCCCAGAGTCGTCCATGACTGGACCTAATGGTCAGGGGTACCTTTACCTTTATTTGGGAATCTAGGGTGGAAGATACAGAACCCAGTGACCTTGAATTGACCTTGCCCTGTAAGTCTAGACCCCATGACAGAGGAGAAGGTCCTCTCTGCCCAATGGAGGATTCCCCCCCCCCCTTTTAAGTTCTGCAGGAACCCTGAAGCAAGACCAACTCAGGAGCAGGTAGACTTTGCATTCTAATGTTGACTCCCTGAAACAGCAGCCCAGTTTCATCTCTCCCAATGCCCTTTATGTTTTGCTTGCACAGGATCTGGCACATAATGTGCGTTAGCCCCAATACTCCCTAAATCCACCCCCACCCCACCCCTGATGCACACACTCCAGCGCCAAGATGCTTTAGCTCATTCCACAGTCTGTTGAAGCTAATTGGAAAAGATGCTGCAACTCATCTATATTCAAAGGCACAGCAGGTGTCTGCCATTTGGCTGGCCCTCGCAATATTCTGTACCCTTCAGAAGATAGAGGCGTTTCGATTGCCTTAATTGAAAGCCAAACTGTGACATGAGTTTCTGCTTTTGAAGAAGTTGGACACAATCTGGATAACATGAGGCATGCCATGGATCTCATTGGATTGCCTTTTTTTTTAAGGGTGGGGGCTTGAGGAACACACTTAACTTTTGACATGCTGATTGCAGGGAGGAAACGTCGAATCAAGGTTGTCCATCCATAGCTGTTCCTTTCTTTCCCAGATCCAGTCTGGGGTCTGTGAATGGAGCTGTAATGGTAGGTTGATGTAATGACAGAGTAAAGTTAGCGAGCACTGGTTTGACAGCTCTGACTTGCCAGCTATTACGATTTCATAGAAAGTTGGCTTTTTCGCACTGGTGTAATGTGAGTAGGTCATTCTTTGATGACAACTGGGACCCAATTCTTTTCTGCAGAAACCAAGCAGATCCACAATTTTTGTGCTTTTATACTTCACTGGGTAGAGCAGGGGTGGGGAATGTGTGGCTCTCCAAATGTTGTTGGACTCCAATTCCTGGACTGTCCAGAGTGTGGGGGGGTGCATGAGGATGCAAATGTTATGCAAATTTCACTGCTGTTGGTAGCACTTTGGGAATGCTGCGGAAACAAGAGGGCATATTTTCTATCTGGGTTTCTGTGCATATATTAGAGAGGACAAGTTCTAGTATCACTGAGGTCAATAGCACATGTTGCACATCTTAAGAACGTAAAGGTTATGGCCTAGAGGACAGAAAAAATTATTTCCACTTCATACTGCACGCATATTTCAAGTATTAAAATAAATGTCTTATTGGAAAGTTTGCAATGGGGGAAATCAAGGAAGTGGTTTATTAATTGTCACTTCTGCAGGCCACACTGTTCAGAGCCAACATCCTGTCCCTGCTGTATGGAGACGTAACAGAATTCATAGAAGCTGGACTTAAATTCCCAAAGGCAATAAGGAAGTTACTGCAAACACAGAAGACAAGGACAATCTCATTATAAGAACAATTAGTGTGAAATTACAAAAAGCTTTGTTCATCTCACTATAATTAAAGACCTTTCTGTGCTTCCAATTTAAGCACCTCCATTGAATTAGCTGCAAAAGTTCACTTTGGGCTAAGTTGCAAGGTTTCAGTCTTAGAAACCATTACAACCAGGAGGGTTTTTTCCCCTTTCCCAATTTGACTTACGAGTGTGATTTGCTAATTAAAATTGACTGCATGTTTAAACGGAAGCGAGGTGGAAAGTTATTCTATTATATAAAATAATTGCTTCGTTATTTCTCTCCTTGTTTAAACTGCCAATTTGTACAGCCAGTTCTCAACAGTGATCATTCATAAGGGGTTGTAATTACATGGACATTATGCTGATATGTATAACGAAAGCTTCATAGAAGCTACACGTGTCATTCATTGGAAAAGGCATCTTTAAGGGTCTAAAAAGGCCACAATTGGTTGTTCTGGGATCAGAATCCTTGTACTTGAGGACTGATTTAGTTGATATGCTAGATTCTCAAGGACTGAATCAGAGGTTGAAGTCTCGCAAACATGACTCAGCATTCACTTGTCAAGATCAGGGATAGCTGACTCATCCCCCCCCCCACCCAAGGTTGTGATCAAGTAAACAACTGCAGGATTCCCGTCAGTAAATCAAGTCCATAGATATATGGGGCAGGTTAGATGTTTGGGGGTTGGCATGGCGTTGCCATGGAAGAAAGGTAATCTCTTTTTTGTATGCTGCCTGGGTAAGTTAGAGCCAACTGGCGGAGTCGATCCCATGGCAAATATTTTAAAATTACTCTGTTTGAATATTAATGTAAGTAACAATTACAAGAATGCAGTTGGCTTCCAGGGTCCCCTTTAAACATTCAGAAACAGCAATGCAGGGTACAGTTTTATCTGCACTATTTAAAGCTCAACACTTGAATCAATCTTCCCTTAGAGTCGAATTAGAGATGTGTGAACACAATCAATGTGTACATAAAAAAAAAAGAATTATCAGTCCAGCAATTACACTTTTCCACTCAAAAGTTCTTCCTGGTGATGGAAAAGACTCCTTTATTGCTGAAATGGTTTTCCCAGTAGTGATGCATGGAAGTGAGAGCTGGACCATAAAGAAGGCTGATCGCCGAAGAATTGATGCTTTTGAATTATGGTGCTGGAGGAGACTCTTGAGAGTCCCATGGACTGCAAGAAGATCCAACCTCTCCATTCTGAAGGAAATCAGCCCTGAGTGCTCACTGGGAGGACAGATCCTGAAGCTGAGGCTCCAATACTTTGGAGAAGACTCCCTAGATATGTCCCTGATGCTGGGAAAGATTGAGGGCACAAGGAGAAGGGGACGACAGAGGACGAGATGGTTGGACAGTGTTCTCGAAGCTACCAGCATGTGTTTGACCAAACTGAGGGAGGCAGTGGAAGACAGGAGTGCCTGGCATGCTCTGGTCCATGGGGTCACGAAAAGTCGGACACGACTATACAACTAAACAACAACAACAACAAATTGCTGAAATGATTATGCCATTACAGTTTAACTTGTTCAACTAGTGCTGAGTAGGGCTGGGTGATATGCCATCCAAAACAGTTTCATAATTTTTGACCTGGCAATATGTCACGAATCTCTCTCTCTCTCTCTCTCTCTCTCTCTCTCTCTCTCTCTCTGTGTGTGTGTGTGTGTGTGTGTGTGTGTTGCACTAATCCTTTGGACCAGCTATGGGTCTGTTTCCTAATATCAGTCAAAAATGGCCACCATTATTTCGTTCCTTTCTTGAAATCTCTGCTGACACTTATCAGGACCCCAGATTGTATCAGGCTGCTATGATGGGGGGTGGAGCTTATTGGGTTCTTTTTGTTTTTGTTTCAGTTATGTATTTTGTGGTTTTATATTCTGATTTTATCCTGCCTAGAGACCTGCGGGTAGAGGGCGGTATACAAGTGTAATAAATAAAATGGCCCAGTTGAAGTCCTTTAACTGGGAGGGAGATTCAGCTCCTCTTATTGAGCTGAAGTTTCACTGTGGGAGTCTTTCTCTTTCCTGATGGCATTTTTTTTTATAGGCCACAAACGTTTTGCTTTAACACAGCAGGCCTTGGGGGGATGAGAACATCACAGCTAAGCTATTTTAAAAAAAGGAAAGAAAGAGAAACAAAAGTGATAACCTAATAGCATTGCTGCACATTGATCAGCAGTAGCTGGTGGAGCTGAACCGTGATGTCATAATCCTGTTATCCAAGCAGAGTGTGTTGAGTTTCTGCTGTTGCAAGGCAAGGACATATACTAGAAAGCTATAATTACAACAACAATTCTTGTTCCTCTGTCTATTGGGTTTATAAGCGAATGCAGTTATGGGGCTGGTGTGGGTAACTGGAAGTTTGCAGAATCCCCCATTATGTTTTGCTCGATAGATCTGTAACTGAAAGAATAAGTGCCCTCTTTTGCAAGTGGAGTGGATCCTTCAGCGGTGTGTAATATCGGAGGCGGAGATTTGCTCAGCAATTCACGGGACAAAAATAGAGCTGTTTATATGGTTAATTCAAATAGGCCCTTTTCACTGACATGCACAACTGACCGACAAACATATCTACATGCCTCTAGCTACCATCCCAAACATACCAAACAGTCCATTGTATATAGCCAGGCACTACGTTACAGCCGTATCTGTTCCAATTCTACAGACAGAGACTCTCACCTAAGAGATCTACAGCAAACCTTTTTAGAACTAAAATACCCAGCAGATGAAGTTAGACAACAGATCAACAGAGCCAGACTGATACCCAGAGAGAACTTGCTGCAAGACAGACCCAAAAAAGAAAATAACAGAACACCTCTAGTCATCACATACAGCTCCCAAGTTAAAACAGTACAACGCATCATCAGAGATCTACAACCTCTCCTGGACAATGACAGTTCTCTTTCTCAAGCTCTGGGAGGAAGACCTTTCATTGCCTACAGACAGCCACCCAATCTTAAACAACTCCTAACCCACAATAATACTACAACCAGACTTAACACGGACACTGGCACCAGAGCCTGCAATAAACCCAGATGCCAACTTTGCTGCCACATACACCCGGACAACACCATTACTGGCCCCAACAACATCACACATACCATCTCGGGACTATTTAATTGCTCATCGTCTAACATTGTGTATGCCATCAAATGCCAACAGTGTCCTTCAGCTCTCTATATTGGACAAACAGGCCAAACCTTACGCCAAAGAATAAACGGACATAAATCTGACATCAAGAATCACAAGACAGAGAAACCAATAGGAGAACACTTCAATCTCCCAGGACATTCTATACAAGATCTCAAAGTAGCTGTTTTACTACAAAGGAATTTCAGAAATAGACTGGAAAGAGAAGCTGCTGAATTGCAACTCATTACCAAACTTAAAACCATGGAGAGACCTGGTCTGAACAAAGACATTGGATTCTTATCTCATTATACATGACAAAGCCATTTTTCACCTTCTCACCCCTTGCTTTTTCCTAAGACCTATTGCAGTCGTTAAGAGTCGTCAACAGGCTCATCACAGCTATCTGCCAATCACCCATTCCCACCACCCTTCTGAGTAATACCCCTCCCCACCTTCTCACTATATAGAAGGATCTGGCAACTTCTGTTTCAGTGTATCTTAAGAAGTGTGCATGCACACGAAAGCTCATACCAAGAACTAACTTAGTTGGTCTTTAAGGTGCTACTGGAAGGAATTTTTTTTGTTTTGACTATGGCAGACCAACACAGCTACCTATCTGTAACATGCACAGGGTCACTTACTTGCATTTACATCTAATCTTTCCTCCAAGGAGCTCAAGGACATAGAATAGTATAGAATTGAACAGTTGGAAGGGACCACAAAAATAATCTAGTCACTCCTCAATATTTCACTCAATGTGGGGTTCGAACCCATGACCCTGGGATTATGAGTCTAATGCTCTGCTGACTGACCTATTCCTCTTAAGACATGTCATGTGCTCCAGGTGTTTCCCACTCACTTTCCCTTTTATCATGACAGCTGTCTTGATGGACTTTCAGCGACCCAAGGTCACCCAATGAGCTTCATGGCTGAGTGGGGTTTTGAATCTTGGTCTCACAGGTCCTCAACTGATACTTTAACCACTGTACCACGTTGCTTGAAGACATTCCAGGAGAACTTCGCGCTTCTATAACCTCTGCTGCAGTTTTTTTAAAAAAACAAATAAAAAATAAATATTGAAATGAATGTTACAATGAATTTACAAATGGCTCCTCTTTAATAAATCTCTCCAGTTCTCCATTATTACACCATCATCATAAATAGCCATAACTGTCTAAAGGTTGCACCAAGAGCAGTTTTGTAATAATTCATTCCGAGCCATGGGCCTATTTACGGAAACATGTAGCAACCCCAAGCTTTTTGTCAGCAAGGTTAATAGTAGCCTTCATTCTCCATTCTTCTTTTGGTCCCACAGGTAAGACCTGAACCATCCTTCCCCAACCTGGTGCCCTCCAAATGCTTTGGACTATAATTCCTATTATCCCCAGCTAGCATGGTCAATGGTCCGACATGATGGGGCCAATAATTTTAAATGTCTGGAGGGAGCCAGTTTACATTCCCCAGCAATTTTCAGATCTGTCCATCAGACCATTTCCCCATCTAACTCACTGAGGGCCCATCTTCATTATATATGTAAATATATATATTTTGAATCCCCGCACAGGGTGAGCTCCCATTGCTCTGCCCCAGCTCCTGCCAACCTAGCAGTTTGAAAGCACACCAGTGCAAGTAGATAAATAGGTACCGTTGCGGCTGGAAGGTAACGGCGTTTCCGTGCACTCTGGTTTCCATCACTGTGTTTCTTTGCACCAGAAGCTGTTTAGATATGCTGGCCACATGATCCAAAAAGCTGTCTGTGGAGAAATGCCGGCTCCCTTGGCCTGAAAGCGAGATGAGCGCTGCAACCCCATAGTCACCTTTGACTGGACATAACTGTCCAGGGGTCCTTTACCTTTTTTTTACCTTATATGTAAAGCTGCATCTAACCTCTTTAAACTGATACAGCTTCCCCCCAAAAACCCTGGGAACTGTAGTTTGGTACAAATCCTCAAAGTTGTTAGGAGACTCCTATTCCACTTACAGAACTCCAGTTTCCAGCATGGTTTAACAATCAATCCATCTGCTTTGGGAACTGAGGGGTGCTCTGCTGCCCTCAGCAGGGAAAATCATTGTAGTTTTCATTTCATTTTTATTTATTACATTTATACAGTGGTCCTCGGGTTACAGACGCTTCAGGTTACAGACTCCGCTAACCCAGAAATAGTAGTAGTTAAGAGTGGTGGACTCGTAATCTGGTGAACCGGGTTCGCTTCCCCGCTCCTCCACATGCAGCTGCTAGGTGACCTTGGGCTAGTCACACTTCTCTGAAGTCTCTCAGCCTCACTCACCTCACAGAGTGTTTCTTGTGGGGGAGGAAGGGAAAGGAGAATGTTAGCCGCTTTGAAACTCCTTAGGGTAGGGATAAAGCGGGATATCAAATCCAAACTCTTCTTCTCCTACTGTCCTTTTGTGTTTGAGTTTCATATAGTGCTTTGCAACTAGGGAGACACCATATCTACCTGTTTCAAATTCACGACACTGTGAAGAGCTCAACATCAGGCCTCCTCTCATATCTTTCCAAACCGACACAAATTGCTTGTGAGAGCCAAACTCAAAGCACTTACCATCAATCCTGGGTCATATCATTGTATCACTTGTACTTATCTTAGGGAAAGTGTCACCTTCAAACGCAGAAAGATTGGGAAGACCAATTACATTAAACATCAGGATCGTCCACCAAGTCTGAGAATGTAATACATTTTATAGACTACAAATGTCCTGAACACCACATAGAGCAGGTTGGGAAGATGACAACAGACCAATGTAATCATTTCAGAAATCACACGTCTACAATCACAATGAAGAAAGCTTGAGCCAATTGCAAGTCATTTTGATTTAGACGAACACAAAACGTGGAAATATTTCAAATAGAAAATAGAATCAATCCAGGGGTGTTAAAAGTAAATGAGTCTGTATCTGTATTGGATTTGAAATTGTTTGACATTGGTTTTTTACAAATATTCTAATTGTTTACATATGACAATAGTTTGTGTGTGAAGCTTTGTAATTGATTTATATTTCTGATGTTTTTATTGTGATATCTCTTCGAGATGTTTTATGGGAAGTGATTCATAAATGGAAATAAATAAGAGAGAACTTTTGAATATCAAGAGTGAACATACCCTAATACCCCATGGACTCAACTTGGATTTAAACCCATAAACCTTTACCTATGCCTTTAAATCTTTGGAGAGCAGCTCCCACAAATCTGCCCACAACTTGGGTTTGTGGATGAAAAACTGATCACTTTTCCCTTATTGGATTATCCATGGAACAGGATAATTGTAACAAATTGGAAAACAGGGCAGGCTGGCTTTTGGATGAGACAAGATGCTATCCATGCACGCATGGTTTTCCTCAGATCCACATTAAACTGCCTTGTGTACAAGCTCTCACTTTCTTTCCCAACCCATCGCCCTCCAAATGTTTTGAACTACAACTCCCATGATTCCTGACTGCTGACCATGCTAGCTGGGGGTCAGTGGGAGTTGTGGTACAAAAACTCTGGAGGGCACAAGGTTGGGGGAGGCTGTGCTGTAGCATCTTTCCTGTGTATTTGGGGTTCCTGAATCCTAAAGAAAGCTATAAAAGAAAGTAGCAGTAGAATCTTCCTCGTGCTGTTCCAAAAAAATGACCTTGCAACTGTTCTCCATCAATTAATAAGAGAGAGAAAAAACAATTGTATTTGAAAATTATCAAGTAGGGGATATAGGTGAAAGTTTCATGAGTGGTTTTGTTGCTGTTGCTGCTGCTGTGCTAACTTTGATTTTGAGACAAAATTAAAAAATTCCTTCCAGTTGCACCTTAGAGACCAACTGAGTTTGTTATTGGTATGTGCTTTAGTGTGCATGCACACTTCTTCAGATCCAGGTTCTTGCATTTTAGTCAGAAAGAAGATGTCAGTCTGTACCTGTGCAAGTTTCTTGGTGAGGTTGATGGACTTGCATTCCATGCAGCTCAATGTGGTGCCTTCCATAGTTCTAGTTACAGGTAGGTAGCCGTGTTGGTCTGCCGTAGTCGAAACCAAATAAAAAAATTCCTTCCAGTAGCACCTTGCTGTTGTTGTTTAGTCGTTTAGTCGTCTCTGACTCTTCGTGACCCCATGGACCAGAGCACGCCAGGCACTTCTGTCTTCCACTGCCTCCCGCAGTTTGGTCAAACTCATGCTGGTAGCTTCGAGAACACTATCCAACCATCTCGTCCTCTGTCGTCCCCTTCTCCTTGTGCCCTCCATCTTTCCCAACATGAGGGTCTTTTCCAGGGAGTCTTCTCTTCTCATGAGGTGGCCAAAGTCTTGGAGCCTCAGCTTCAGGACCTGTCCTTCCAGTGAGCACTCAGGGCTGATTTCCTTCAGAATGGAGAGGTTTGATCTTCTTGCAGTCCATGGGACTCTCAAGAGTCTCCTCCAGCACCATAATTCAAAAGCATCCATTCTTCGGCAATCAGCCTTCTCAGTAGCACCTTAGAGACCAGCTAAGTTTGTTATTGAGGAATTTCATCAATTGAGGAATTCAGATTCTGCAAATCTCTCTGGTGGGCTGCACCATGCATCTTTCTCAGATGCTAATGCTTACAGGAAACTCAGTCAAGGATATCATGGAGTTTTGAGAAAGCATGACAGGTGAGAAGGCTGCAGAACTCCAAGAGATGGTTATGCTATTCAGGAGGGCACTCATTCCCACACATACCTCAGCCACCTTATAAGTAAGTTCAAGCTTTTCTAGAATGAAAATATAAAATCATTTCTCAAGCATCCTGAGACGTTGGTGGGATTGGGGGGACTCAGCTACTTTTGCAGGGGGCAAAGATTAACTCTAATAAAAATATAATAATCTATTATTTATGCCCTGCCCATCTGACTAGAAATTGGAGAGAGCAGAATACAGCACAGGAAGGCAGGGAGCTGCCTTATACTGCATCAGATTATAGGTCCATCTAGCTGAATATTCTCAACACTGGCTGGCAGCAGCTCTCCATCATTTGAGACTGGGAATCTTTCCCAGCCCCAGCAGGGATCGAACTTGGGACCTTCTGCACGCAAAGCAGATGCTGTACCGCTAAGCTACAGCCCTTCCCCAATCTCCCATAGTAAACAAATAAGCAGAACATCCTACTGGCGGTGATTTTATTTGAAGCCAGTGAAGCTAAAATGCCATATTGAGAGCATTTGCTGATTGCTTAACTCAGACACCATCCACGCTCCTACCAGAATGGGAAAGAGCACTGAGCATAAACATTGGCCAAGAATAGCAGAGTGATAGAGATTACTTCCTCTTTAAAGGATTCATCTGTCTCTATTAGGCAGTTCCAACCGCAGTTTAAGCCATTAGCAAGAATGCACCCGGCAAATGAGCTGAAGGTTTCAGTCCAAAACTCAAATAGGCTGCAGAAGCTGCAGGCAGAAATACGCATCTCTTCCGGGACTCAGAGAAATGAGTGTTCTCTCCTAGTCAGTTCTATGCTGAGCAGACATAACAATATCAAGGATGTTCAGCTTTATTCGCAGCCGTGAAGTATGGCCAAGAGAGGTGGTGGCACCTTCTCCTCCTGCAAGAATGCTGTCCAGTGGCTGCAGTTTAACAGCTCCTGAATTTTCAGAGCAGAAGCTCCCCTGTCCTAAGTGTTGGTCCCATGAGTGGCTCCGCAATAATCCAAACTAGTTGTGAGGATAAATATAGAGCTCTTCATGGAGGAGAGGGCTTTTGATAGCTACTAGCCACAATGGCTCAACTCTGCTTCCATAGTTGATCCTCCTTGTGAATTTCCCAAGGGGATCTTATCAGCCATGATGAGAACAGGATGATGAACTAGCAGGCTCTTCTTAAGTTCAGTTGTTCCTCCCTCACACTAGTTGCCTCACCTTGCCTCATGGGTGGGCCAGTCCTGGATGGGGTGGACCTCCTGGTCACACCTCCTGTGTCACATGATTATCACCAGCCTCCTCCTCCTCCACACATTGGGGTTTGAACTTCTGCAGTTGGGAGACAGTTCTGTTCATAAAGGCTCCTAGCACAATGCTGGTCTGGAAACCAAGCCTTATGAGGAATGGTTGAAGGAGCTGAGTATGTTTAGCCTGGAAAAGACAAGGCTAAGAGGAGATATGATAGCCAGCTTAGAATATCTGAAGATGGAGCAAGCTTGTTTTCTCCTGCTCCGGAGGGTTGGATTCGAACCAATGGATTTAAGTTACAATAAAAGAGATTCCGACTAAACATCAGGAAAAACTTTCTGACAGTAAGAGTTGTTAGACAGTGGAGCGGATTCCCTTTGGAGGTTGTGGACTCTCCTTCTTTGGGGGTTTTTAACCAGAGGTAGGATGGCCCGCTGTCATGGATGCTATAGCATAAACAAATGTGGGGTGGGGAGGATGAGCGTATCCATAGACCCATAGAATCGTGGAGTTGGAAGGGACCATGAAAGTCACCTAGTCCTGAAATGCAGGAATATTTTTCCCAATATGGGGCTCAAACCCACAACCCTGAGATTGAGTCACATGCCATATCACAATGCTTTTGGATCTCAGCCCACACTGATATTTCTTTTTTTCTTTGCTTTTTCAATTTTAAGAAGAAGAAGAAGAAGAGTTTGGATTTGATATCCCGCCTTTCACTCCCTTTAGAATAGAATAGAATAGAATAGAATAGATTCTTTATTGTCATTACACAAGTGCAACATTGCACAAGTGCAACGAAATTGGATGCCATCCCTTAAAAACAACAAAAGCAAAACAACAACAACAACCAAACAAACCACATTCCAGCCACACCCACACCAACACCCATCAAACTCCCAGGTCACACTATCGAGTTACAGCATTCAAAAAGGCCACAGCTCTTGGATAGAAACTGTTTTTCAGTCTATTTGTCCTTGACTTGATGTTTCTATATCTCCTGCCAGAAGGCAGTAGTGCAAACAGACTGTGTCCCGGGTGAGATGAATCCTGCAGGATGTTGTTTGCTTTCCTAAGACAACGGGAACCGTACAGTTCTTCCAAAGATGGGAGAGGATGACCAATAATCCTTTGGGCTGTGGTTATGACCTTCTGGAGCACCTTCCTCTCCCTAGCTGTACAACTGGAGAACCAAGCACAAATACAGTATGTAAGAATGCTCTCTATGGAGCCTCGGTAGAAGGACACCAGCAGTCTCTCACTCAGATTGTTCTTCTTCAAAAGTCTGAGGAAATAAATTCTCTGCTGGGCCTTCTTCACCAGAGCAGTGGTATTTGCGCTCCAAGTCATGCCCTGATCGATAGTTACTCCCAAAAACCTGAATTCCGCCACCCTCTCCACCCGTTCCCCGTTGATATACAAGGGCTGAATGTCCGCCTTTTTTTTCCTGTAATCCACCACCAATTCCTTGGTCTTAGCCGTATTAAGAGCCAGATTGTTCTCTCCACACCAAACACAGAGCCGCTCCACCTCGTCCCGATAGGCGGACTCATCCCCTCCTGAAATGAGCCCTACCACCGTAGTGTCATCAGCAAACTTGATGATTTTGTTGCTGGAATAGATGGCTGTACAGTCATACGTATAGAGAGCATAGAGCAGGGGACTCAACACACAACCCTGTGGTGAGCCGGTGTTAAGGCTAAGGGCTGTGGACATATGTGACCCTACTCTAACCCTCTGAGAACGTTCTGACAAAAAATCCAAAACCCAGAGACAGGTGGAGTTGGAGAGTCCAATCGCCTCTAGCTTGGACACCAGTCTATGGGGGAGGATAGTGTTAAAAGCAGAGCTAAAATCCACAAACAGCAGCCTCACATAACTCCCCGGCTGCTCCAGATGGGACAGAGCAGCATGGAGAGTGGTGATGATAGCGTCTTCTGTGGATCTATTTGCCCTGTATGCAAACTGGTAGTTGTCAAAAGTTGATGGAAGACAGGAAATAATGTGACGGCGCACCAGTTTCTCAAAACACTTCATGATGATTGGAGTCAGTGCAACTGGTCTGTAGTCATTCAAACTACTGATTGTGGATTTTTTAGGCAGAGGGACAATAGTTGACGACTTCAGGCAGGGTGGGACAATAGACTGGTGTAAGGACTTATTGAAGATCTTAGTAAAGACCCTCGCCAGCTGATCCGCACAGCCCTTCAACACCTTTCCAGTGATGCCATCAGGTCCAGCCGCCTTCCTCGGATTCGCCATCCTCAATACCTGTCTCACCTCATGCTCCTCTACCGTGAATGAGGGGCCCCTATGGGCTGGTGGCTGTAATACCGGCGTCTCAGGTGGCTCCCTCTCGAAGCGAGCAAAGAAGAGGTTAAGCTCCTCCGCCAGCAAAGGGTCACCGTCGACAGCACCAAGGTTAGGTTTGTAGTTGGTAATTTAAGGAGTCTCAAAGCGGCTAACAATCTCCTTTCCCTTCCTCCCCCACAACAAACACTCTGTGAGGTGAGTGGGGCTGAGAGACTTCAGAGAAGTGTGACTGGCCCAAGGTCACCCAGCAGCTGCATGTGGAGGAGCGGAGACACGAACCCGGTTCACCAGATTACGAGACTACCGCTCTTAACCACTACACCACACTGGTAGGTTCCTGTTGCTATGTTCTTAAATAGAGAAGGGGACTGAACCATGGGCCCTGCCCTGAACTCCCTTGTGGGAGGGCTGGATAGGAATGTCTTAGATGAATTAGATCAAAACAGATCCCGGGGGAAGATGGTTTAACTCCTACTCCCATGATGCCTTCTTCAATCAAAATTGGACCTTAGGTCTGGGGAGAGGCAGAGGTACAATGGTTTTCCGCCTTTCTTCTCCAACAGGAGCAAAAATGGCTTTAGGTGGGAGGTTTTTGATCAGGGAAGTGAAATCTTCACTTGTATTCTCCCCACCCCTCTCCGAGCAGCTACTTTTAAGTCTTGTTTTAAAATGTCAGTCTGATCAAAGGGCTTTCACTATTGTATATTCGCTTGGCCCTTCCTTCTGAACAAACATGCACAGATTCAGGCTGCGTATCACACTTTTAGGACACCAACTGTTCTTTCAATTATCATTCTGGTCACTCCTGGAATCTCATTATAATTTATAATGATACAGATTTCAGAGGGAGTCTGGAGATAAAAGAGTGGAGAAATTAGACTTTTTTCCTTCATTTTGTTGTTTTTCAAAGGCTATCGGCGGCGGCTGAAGTCTCTTTTTTCTTCCTTTTTTTATTCGAATATATTCAATGCTGGAATAAATTTCTAATATCCTGGGATGGGATGTTTAAGGGGTCGTCCGTTCTCAATCTGGCTTCCCGGTGAATTGCTACTTGCAAACAAAACGAATGAAAATACACAGAAGTGTGGATGTGTTAGCAATTAGCATGCAAAATGCTTTCGACCCTGCTTTCAGTCATCTTAACAAGAAACCTGTGAGGTTAAACTCTGCTGGGGGATTGTGTGTGGAAGACTGAATTAGAAGGGATTCTCTCAAGGTTGTCAAGGCAGAGAGGGATTCCACAGAGGGAAGAAGTGAACCCAGACTGCCTAGCTGTCCTCTGAAGCCTGCATATTCTTAGATTTTCTATGGTAGTAGCCAACATGGTGCCATCAAGATGTTGTGGACCACAACTACCATCAGCCCCGGTCAGTGTTACCAACAGTCAGTGATGGTGGGAACTGTAGTCCATAACACCTGGACCGCATCATAGTGGCGACTGAATGGGCCCCTCTGGTTTATGAATATGTCTTCCCAAGCCTTTGGGAAGCCTCACAGGGACAGGCCTAGAGTGTTCAGTGCCTCAGTGCCTCACAGGGACAGACCCAGAGTGTTCAGTGCCTCTGTGAACTTAGATGCAATAGAAATGAGTGTAATTTGTCCAGTACTTGTATTAACATACCCTCCAACACAATGAAGAATAGGATAGAATACTTAGCTCCAGCTAAGTATTGGCAATGGATTTCCTGGATAAAAAGTTAAATGAGTAATCCACTCAAAATTGCTCAGTTTTCTAACTGGTACCATTTCATTAGTAGTCAAAATTGGTGAATTTACCAGCTGCCTATCAAAAGTGGTCGTTTTGGACACGGAGGAGGCAAGATGCAGTGGGTTGCTGAGAATAAAAGGTGTGGGGGCTCTAGGTGTTTTGCTTGTTGTTCAGGGATGTTCCGACAGTTGTAGGGTATGGTATTAACCAGTTGCTGTTCTGCCTCAGGCAGCAAAATATCTTGGGTGGCTTTGACTGCAAGGAGAGGCTGCATACAAGGGAAAGGCATAAATCAGATACCAGGCTGGTTTTTCTTTGTACCTTTTTTAATCCCTCTCCTAAGCATGGACAACGATGAGAGATTGGGGTCGCATCGCTACTAATCCTGAAACTCAGCAGCTCAAGAAAATCCACCTATGGCCATATGAGTGGACAGGGAGGCAGCTGGCCCTATACCCAAAGACCATGGTCACTGGTTAAGGTAAAGGTAAAGGTACCCCTGCCCATACGGGCCAGTCTTGACAGACTCTAGGGTTGTGCGCCCATCTCACTTAAGAGGCCGGGGGCCAGCGCTGTCCGGAGACACTTCCGGGTCACGTGGCCAGCGTGACAAAGCTGCATCTGGCGAGCCAGCGCAGCACACGGAAACGCCGTTTACCTTCCCGCCAGTAAGCGGTCCCTATTTATCTACTTGCACCCGGGGGTGCTTTCGAACTGCTAGGTTGGCAGGCGCTGGGACCGAGCAACGGGAGCGCACCCCGCCGTGGGGATTCGAACCGCCGACCTTTCGATCGGCAAGCCCTAGGCGCTGAGGCTTTTACCCACAGCGCCACCCGCATCCTAGCGCCACCCGCATCCTTGGTCACTGGTTATTTTGCCTAAATCGCATTCCTCACAATGCGGGATGACGGCGACAATTTTGCAGGGTTCAAATACTCTCTGGGTGAAGGCGAATGCTCTGTCCATCCAATGAGGGGACAATATTATATTTCACCACACACACATGCACCTCTCTCCCATCTGGAGCCTGGAAGATGGAGATCTCTGGGGAAAGGCTGGGAAGGACTTGGCAGGCTAAATGGGGCAGAATGGGCTGCTACAATGATAGCAGGTTTGCAAACGTACATGGGATGGAAGGAGGGCATATGATGCACTTCAGTCAAACGGCTGCCCTGCAGCATATTTCGCCATTTAATCTCCAGATCAGCATGTTGACAAGAACGACCTTGATAACAGCGCAATTCACAATCTGTCGGAGCTGGCACGTTGCTTGCTGCTGGGTACGGGCCAGGTGGCTTCAGAAGGGCTAAGCCAGCACAGAATTTGTAAAACGAGAGGTTGTGGGGGGGGGGGAGGCCTGACTGCCCTAGAAGTCCCTTAGCCCTAAAACTGAGGGATGGTCCCAGTTACTCAATGGAAAGGAAAAGTGCGTGCAGAGAATGGCTACCAATGGCTCCTCGGCGCTGGATCTCAGTGTCCAGACTGGACGATGGGGGTGGAGATGCTCCTTCACACATTATATTGGCTTGCTTAATATAGACATTACTAGGGGTTGCCATCCCTATTCACTCTGGTTGCCAGCCCCACAAACCACTTCGCCAACTGCACTTCCCCACATTTGACCAACCCCCTTTCCTTCACATCTCACCTCACCTCTCATAGTTCACCCAAACCCATTTTAAAGGAAGAGGAGGCACTTCACACAGTGGTGGAACAAACTGCTCCTCCCCCATTAAATAGCGCACCTGGGCCACCTGCTGCCTGCATCCTTGCTCATTTGCTTGCCTGCTGCTTGTATGCTGGAGTTGGTGTGGCCACCTATTGGGAGCCATACAAACTGCAGAGCGACGACAGTCTTACATTTTTATGTACAGCATATAGGAAGATATGCGTATAGAAGGGATGGAGAATCTGTGGCCCTCCAGGGCTGAATTCACACTATGGGTGACATTCAACTATGTTTTGCTCAGAGGAGACCTATTGAAATTAATGAACGTGACTAAGGTAGGACCATTAATTTCAAAGGGCCTACTCTGATGAAATACCACCCCATGCCTTTAAAGCACCTTACCAGAATACTGGGAACTGTTGCTTACACCTTTCAGACCTCTGATTTGCAGCACCATTGACAAACTAAAATTCCCAGGATTTGGGAGTGTGCTTTAAATGTTTGGTGTGTACACAACCTACAGGTCATGAGACTCCGATTCCAATCATCTTTGACTATTGGCTGTGCTGGCTGTGGCTGATAGGTGTTGGAGATCGACAGGTACTCCCAGTTCCTTATGTGCACCTTTAAAATAGAAAATGTGGGGGCAAATGAAATGTTACAGGCAAATGTGTGTAATGAAGTTCCAGGGGCTATGGTTTAAAAATAAACTAAAATGAAAGCAGCCTCAGAAGACTGACTATTGCTAAAATGCTTCCCTACTGGCTCTTTTTCCACTTAAAGCCCACCCAAGTGGCTTCCCCCCCCCTCTCTCTCTCCCTACCCCCAGACTTGAAGTTCCAGATGGATATATAGAAAGGAAAATGCTTGCAAGTCATTTGGGGGCTGTACTGTTTAGCTTTCAGCACGTTGTGGCTGAACAACTAACTGCACAGGCTTGCTATTATGCAGGCCGTGTCCTGTCACTTGCCTTCATGACATTTCGAGTTAGCCTTGTTTGCTTTTCCTTGTACAAGTGGCTGCAAATACATTTATGAGACCCGCAAAGCATCCGAACTACTTGAATGGCACAATGAGACATTTTGAGTCCTCAGGAATGCCAGTCAGAATGGTTAGCTCTGGGACCTCCTCTGGGAGCTAGTTCAAATGTAGATGATGATGAAGAAGAAGAGTTTCGATTTGATATCCCGCCTTTCACTCCCTTTAAGGAGTCTCAAAGCGGCTAACATTCTCCTTTCCCTTCCTCCCCCACAACAAACACTCTGTGAGGTGAGTGGGGCTGAGAGACTTCAAAGAAGTGCGACTAGCCCAAGGTCACCCAGCAGCTGCATGTGGAGGAGCGGAGACGCGAACCCGGTTCACCAGATTATGAGACTACTGCTCTTAACCACTACACCACACTGGGTCTCAGGGCACTGGGTAGCACCTCATCATTCAGGCCGGGGAACTCTCGCTTGAATACACCCTATTGAAAGCCCCCCACACATGAAAAAGGAATACATCAGGGAGTTTCTGCAGTACAGACTTATAACATGGTATTGGGCTTTGAAGACATGATAAGTTGGAGATCTATATCTGGCTGTTCCTACATAAGCAAATTCACAAATCATAGGAATATACGAAACTGCCTTACAGGTGTTTTGTCCAGCCTATCCAGTTTTGTGTGCTCTGATGGGGGCAGTACACCAGATTGGATGCTGCCCATAGTTCTCCAATTTGGGGTCTGAAATCTTGGGGTGCTCCTGACCTAGCAACCCTTGACGGCAACGAAATGTATTTCTGGCAATAGGCCAAGTGCTTTCCTCTTATCACTGAATGTCAGCTCTTACATATTAGCGGAAAGAGTTTACAGGTTAAAAACATGATTCTAGGGTGGCACGTTTTATAAATCAAGGGCAGCAATCATGCGCACCTTGCAATAAACTAAGTGTCATACAGTTATATGGCGGATGTCTCCCAAAGTATCTCATAAAAGCACCTTGTATGTGACTTAACTTTCAGTCCTGTATTTACTGTTCCATGTCTTGTTTATCACCAGTATGATCTTTGACGATATATTCAAAGGGCTGAAGTGGATGCTGTATCCAAGCAATTGAAGCAGCCTTTCTGTTGAGATGTCTGTGGGAAAAGGACTGGCAGAGAACACCTGTGCCCTTTATGTGGCAGATATTGGGCCACATACTGCCCTTGAATAAGCAAGAACTAAGTGGCAAATTAATATTTCCCTCCTTTCGTTTGGCTGGCTGTTTCTTCTTTGGACTTGTATAATGCATTGTGCAAGGCGCCTCTGAACTCTGCCGCTGTCTCCCAGGACAGACGGGTGCCAACAACAACAGCATGTGATGTTCTATTACAGGGATGTCCAACCAGTAGATCGTGATCTACTGGTAGATCCCCAGCTGATCCTGGTAGATCGTGGGATCCTTATCATGTACAAAAAGTTACGGGGGGTGGGATGAATCCAAACTTCAGTGTCTAAAATCCCTGGTAGAGGACAAGGATCCTGAGACCATGTTAAAGGTAAAGGGACCCCTGACCATTAGGTCCAGTCGTGACTGACTCTGGGGTTGTGCCGCTCATCTCGCTTTATTGGCCAAATGAGCTGGCATACAGCTTCCGGGTCATGTGGCCAGCATAACTAAGCCGCTTCTGGTGAACCAGAGCAGCGCATGGAAACACCATTTACCTTCCCGCCACCTATTTATCTACTACTTGCACTTTGACATGCTTTCGAATTGCTAGGTTGGCAGGAGCTGGGACCAAGCAACAGAAGCTCACCCCATTGCGGGGATTCGAACTGCCGACCTTCTGATCAGCAAGTCCTAGGCTCTGTGGTTTAGACCACAGCGCCACCCACGTCCCCAAATTCCATGTGATTGCTATAAAACCTAGGGAACAAGCTGTGCTATCATAATGATTAAGGTTTTAAATGATAATTTTAGGTTATATGTTAGTGACTAAGTTTTAATTTATATATATTTTTAACTGTTGCTATATCTGTATTGTCCCTGTTATACCTAATTGCAAATTCAAATGTATCCCTATCATGTTTTATGACTTCCTTGATATTGTATGTGGGCTGGAACTAGTCTGTGACCAAAATAATAAAATTCATTCATTTGTTACGGGGAAAAGGCTAAAAACCTCTGTACAATCCTCCCCCCATAAAGCTCAACAACTCTGGGCAATCCACCCACCCCACACATGCTCCTCCACCCTCCAATGACAATGGGTAGATCACTGCCAGTTTTTTTATACTGGGAATAGATCACAGTCTCTTGGGAGTTGGATATGCCTGTTCTATTATGTTCTAGTTATTTATTGTTTTGAGATGCATTTGAATGAAAAGCGGCATGGAAATGCTAGAAATCAAATCACTTGAGCTGTGGACAAGCCAGTAAAAATTAAACAGGAAAACAAACACATTTTAACACTGAAGAGGGGGAGTGCAAAGAAGTCAGGACAACTACATTAAATTGGTCCTGAGATGATAGAACACTCCTTTAGGGGAACAGCAAGCCTTGCAAACAGTCTTTTTTTTGGGGGGGGGTGGCTGCGTGAATGAGAGGAAGACACAGGTTCTGTTTATTTGTAAATTACATACAGCAAACATACAGCTTACAAAGTTCATGGATGAGAATGTTCTGTGCTTACTATTTTGGGCACTAGCCAATAGGTGCAAGTGTGACGCATTCCATATCACACGCAATGCAGTGTATTAGACACAGTCGTGGTAAGAAAATTGTATTTTCCCAGTGGTGAAAAAAATATTATGATTTTTCTGCCACGAAGGTGCTACCTTGGAGAAAGGAATCTGAGTTTCCCTCTAAAGATTCAGTAATCGCTGCACAACATGATTGCCTGGAAAGACTCAGTGAGTCACCTCAGCCAAAGGTATGAATCCACCTGGAAATGATCACAGCTGTGAGACTAAAACCTATTCAATGAATATATGAATGCTTAGCCGGTTACCTAAAATGGAAAATAATAATAATAATAAAAGACTGAGCTCTCTCAGAAATAATAACAACAATTTTAAAAGGTGGTGTAAAAGAAATCAACTCGTAAACACTTTACTGCATAACTTTGCAAGCTGATATTTTGTTTTCTCCTTTGGATAGATTGCAACCAGATTTCCTCTGGGTGGAAAAAAGTGTATTTCAGTTGCACATTATCAAAAAGCTGCTCCGGATGACCTGTTTGTTTATTCACCATTTATCCTGATTTGCATGTATGTGGTGGTTAGCCTATGTCTTGTCTTTACTGAGCATTCAATCTCATTTGCATATGGGGCTGTTATATGACAATGTGCATTCATCTTCATTAGCTAGCAGGATGTTTACATGTCATTCCTTTAATTGTTCATTCATCTTTTCAGTGTGTTTCCCCATCACTTTCCTAACTGCAAAAGGACCATTTAAAAAGAAGAAGTAGTAGTTGAATTCTTGTGCTAGGGTGCTTTAATCAACTTCAGCTGAGCAAACCCAAAATTTCAGTATGCACTGGAATCCCTATTGCAAAATAATGACAGCCTGGATGCACTCAAAATTCATGCCACAGGATCCTAAGCATGTTTAATTAGAAGTATCAGTAAATGCCATGGGACTTGTGCTTATCCATGCAGCTGCTGCTATATGTGCTTACTCAGAAGCCAAACATGGTTGGTGGTTAGAGCCCACCCGGGGACGGCTGTGGGCAGGATTCCTGCAAACGAAATTAAACTATTTCATATGAAACAAAACACACCTCACTTGTTCCCTGAAATGCAAGACACAGAGGATGGAGGCAATCTCCACCCATTGCCACATGAGCTGATTACTTCCTGTTAACATCCAAGAGGCATCTGCAATCATTTCTTGAAAATAATGGGCAACACTAGCACATTTGTATTGCTGCATTACAGGGAGTATTCCTGCATTGCAGGGGGTTGGACTGGATGATCCTTAGGTTCCCTTCCAACTCTGCAATTCTATGATTCTATATTTTAACTATGCTTAATGTGAAAACGAGACGCGGGTGGCGCTGTGGGTAAAAGCCTCAGCGCCTAGGGCTTGCCGATCGAAAGGTCGGCGGTTCGAATCCCCGCGGCAGGGTGCGCTCCCATTGTTCGGTCCCAGCGCCTGCCAACCTAGCAGTTCGAAAGCAC
Organism: Podarcis muralis; assembly: GCF_964188315.1. Taxonomy (NCBI): domain Eukaryota; kingdom Metazoa; phylum Chordata; class Lepidosauria; order Squamata; family Lacertidae; genus Podarcis; species Podarcis muralis. The sequence goes on from NC_135663.1 coordinate 7,271,136, forward strand.
CCTTAAGTGCAAGTATATAAATAGGGACCGCTTACTAGCGGGAAGGTAAACGGCGTTTCCGTGTGCGGCTCTGGCTCGCCAGAGCAGCGATGTCACGCTGGCCACGTGACCCGGAAGTGTCTCCGGACAGCGCTGGCCCCCGACCTCTTGAGTGAGATGGGCGCACAACCCTAGAGTCTGTCAAGACTGGCCCGTACGGGCAGGGGTACCTTTACCTTTACCTTAATGTGAAAACATTGTGTTGTTTTATGAACATTAGGCAAGGCCTGCTAGATCAAAGGACCATGCAGTCCAGCTTCCTTTTCTTACAGTGGCCAAACAGATAGCTATGGGAGGCCCATGGGCTGGACCAGAGTTCAACAATGGTCTCCTAAGTTGTGATTCCCAATAACTGGTATTTGGAGGCCGATGGTCAGTTGTAGTGGAAGCACAACTTATCCATATTGGCTATGGAAAAGGGTTATGGAGAGAAGACCAATTGAACTCAGTGGTGATTTATTTTCAAATAAATATTATTTATTGAATTCATATACTATACTATACCCGGAGTTTCTTCCAAAAGCACCTGGATCTGGTCTGCGACCACTCGCTCCAGAACCTTGCTCAGGAAAGAGAGATTAGCAACTGACTGGTAGTTAGTTAGGTTTTCCGAATCCAGGGGAGGTTTCTTAAGGAGTGGTTTTACCACTGTCTCCTTCAAACAGGCAGGGACCACCCCCTCTCGTAAAGAGGCATTAATCAACTCCCTGGCCCAGTCAGCTGTTCCCTCTGTTAGAATTCCTGCTCCATGATTGCAGTCATGGGATAGTTGTCCTTCACATGACAGTGTACGTTTTGACTCCACAGAGTGGGAAGTGACGGAGTCAGGATGTTTCTGTTACTGTGTCTGTGAAGTGGGACTATTGTCCTTTGTTCTTTCCCTTTGCTGTCTGATGCTAGAGAGGGAGCCATGTTGCAGTGCTCCGTGTGTGTTTATATGTAAATAAAGTAGATTAGCCAAAATGCTGAGTTGCTGAGGTCTTCGCAACTGCGGATCCCTAAGTGTGCCGATGTCTGTTGGCATTGGTCGCTGTGATGTTTGGGCTGAAGAAAGCTTTTAAAGCTCCCAAACGATCGACCAGGAGGGAGAGAACATGCCAGTTGGGCATGTGTCTTTGCTAGGGTCCTACTCGACTGTAGGACAAGTTCCTGATACCCTCCCTGCTGGTTTTTATCAGCCAAGAGGGGCAAGGGTCTAGAGCGCAAGTGGTTGCCCTGACTGATCCAAGCACCTTGTCCACATCCTTGAGCCTTACCAACTGAAACTCATCCAATACAACAGGACTAGACTCTGCTCTGGACATCCCATGAGATTCATCTGCTATAACAGCAGAGTCAAGGTCTTGATGGATGCAAGCGATTTTATCCTCAAAATGCTACCCACAGAATTGGGCTGTGCTGTTGTGATCTTAAACACGATCCCTGGAAATCCACGCGGTATATGTTACAGTAAGACCAGGATTTCAAAAATGTTCACAATTGCCACCAAGTGTGTTTCTAAAAGCTGGATCTGCTATAGAGCAAGACTTTTGAATATATTCCAGGTTTCCAAACCACATTCCTAATAGCAAACAAAGGGTGGATCTTTCATGTGCTGCTCACGTCTGAAAACTACAGGAAGGACCACACAGCAAAGGGGGAAGCTAGGAAAGAAAGAAAGAAAGAAAGAAAGAAAGAAAGAAAGAAAGAAAGAAAGAAAGAAAGAAATTATTCCCAGGACTCTGAAGGAAAAGCATTAATAACAGGATGGTTTTTAATATATTTAACAACAGAAGAGTTTTTATATTGCAGGGTACTTTGTAGAGAATTGATGATATGCACATGTGAGGCTCTATCCTATGCATGTTTACTTGGAAGCAAGACCCACTATGTTCAATGAGTCTTACGCTCAGGTGAGCATGAAGAGGACTCTAGTCACTGCGGTTCTAAATCCAGCTTTAATAAAAAGGGAGATGCAGGGAGATGTTACCCCATCGTCTTTGAAATGTAAACGAGGGTAGAGGGCTCCCCTGGGGTTTTTCCAAAATAAACTACATCTGCTGCTTCCCCTTCAAGCTATTGCATACACAAGCTAGGATAAGTCCTTGGCTGCTTTGAGTGACAGGTTGTTCCGAGCCAGATGAGGAGGAACAGAATGACTGAGGGCATGGCGAGTGACCAAGAGTGCCAGACCTCAGCTTGTTGATGACTTTGCATACAATGCCTACTTTAAACGACTTGTGAGATTTGATAGCTTTACTGCCACACACTGGGCTGCTACTACTAATACCTGTCAGTCTGAGGCCTTTAGACATCAGGAGTGGCAAATGGAACGAGAAAGGACTTGATTAGGTATCTGGCATCAAGGGCCTAGTACTCTGAGGAGGTAAACTTGCATCTGTGCGCTGCTATTTCGGAATGCAGACAGGATCACAGGATTGAACACTCCTCCATACAAATATATTCCTACCAAGTTCATAAAAATAGATGGCACAGAGAGAAGCTAGCTTTATGTACACAAGGATTATTATTATTTGCACAGAGCAGCGTTCAGCCATGAAAGCCAGCAGCACGCAACTGAGACTTTAGTTTTCCACCTCAGAAAGGGCAGGGACTTTCAAAGATAGGATGCACTGGCAGGGCCGGCCCAAACATGAGGCAGGTGGTAGGGACAACCATCTGTTGGTTCCCTGATGGCATACAATTCTTCCTTTGCAGTCTTGCTTGAATTCAAGTCACAGCTGTAAAGGTCCCTGCTAAAACCAAGGTGGCAGGGATTGTCTCCATTCAGTAGTTCTTGAGTGAAGCCAATTCCGGCAGGCTTTGCACTCAGCGCTGATCTGGCCTATAGGAACAGAGGTTCCGCATCTGTGGTGTATACTTTGCAGGAAACACTGACACTGCCCCAGTTCTGTGATGTGACTTGGCCCAAAATGAAAAGGACCAGTGTGCTGCTTTCTCTTCTGCCTCCTCTTCAGTATCCAGTGGTATAAAGATGAAACAAGAAAGAACAAAGCGGAAGCAGAACAGGTCAGCCTGTACGCAAGAGAATGGACACAAATGTGACATTAAAAATTGCAGTGTTCAGAAATTAGTGGGAGAACATTTCACTTTCCCAGGACACACTGCTGCTGACCTCAGTCACCAGACTTCAAGGAAAATAAACTTCAAAAGGACTCTTCAATATGAAACTGCTGAAGTAGAATTTATTAGCAAATGCAGTTCTGTAGAATAGAATTCAGGCTCAGGTGAGGTTGTGGGTTTCTGCCCCACTAGACAAACTATTCTGCTTATGGTGTTCCTTTAGTATAGAAAGCAGGAGCTTATTTCAACCCAAGTCTGCAGTTGTGAAAGGTCATTTTGTTCTTAACTTGTATATATTTGGATCTTTATGGCCATTTCTACACACAAACATGTTTGTTGCTGGCATCCATCTATCTCGAAAGACAATGGATTGCGTCTCTGGATGAAATCAAATCACTGCATTAACATCACCAAAGTGACCTCCCTGGGCAGTTTGTATGAAGGTCCTGGGCTGTCCATGTGACAAGATCCCCCTCTCGGCCACACTGATGTTCAAAGGAAAGCAGAGCAATATGATTTGCACCTGCTTGGCTGCAGGAGTTGCTGGAAAGAGGCATACAAGGTGCCGGAAAGAGGCATACAAGTTGCCATCCAACTGCCTTAGGGACTCCTCTCTGGATTTGTGTAGGGTTTACTCCTGTGCCTTTCCTTCTTCTGAAGATACCCCACAAGGCAGCGGAGGTGTAGGATCCTAGATAAGCTACCTTCCCAGCCCCATCTGCCCCTCACTTCGCTCTACAGCACATGCAGAAACCGCCTTCTTGACCGTTGGACCCACTGTTAGTCTTGTCTGCCCAATCCGCCAGAGCCTGTCTTTGCATGCAGAGGAAGTTCTATCTCAGTGAGGGTTTGAGGCCCATCAGCTACCCTCACCCAGTTTAGATGGCCAGTTGTAGCTGTTCCCGAGATGTGGTCACTTTTGCATGCTGACAGCTTCTAAGAGCCGCAGGTCAGAGCTGAGTGCAGCGTCAGGACTAAAGGTGGACAAACTACCCCAGAAGGAGCATGATGAGTCTCCACCAGAGGTACTACTCCTCCCCTAACACCCCATACAACAAACATCCTTAAGCCACAATAAATGTGTTAGTCTTTAAAGGTGCCAAAAATTTAGTGATTCTAGCCACCATGTGTAACTAGCTCACATTACATAACAGCACATAATATAACTATGGCTGTTTTCTTTTAATCACTGCATCATGCAAGCATGGAATCTGACATCAAATGCACAATTCAGCATATTGAACATTTCACAGACTTTTTATCTAAAAAAAACCAACCAGTTTCTAGCCCACGTAACTGCAAAGTTTGAAAGCATGTAGGGCCATTTAGTTATGACACGTGCTGTTGATAATCTGAAAATATCAAAGTGCGGTTCAATGGGTAAAATTATACAGCAAATAATAATCATGAAACACTGAAGTAAAGTACAGCATTAGAGTTCTAATCTGTAAATGATTGATAAATGCATTCTTATTGGAGAGAAAGTCCCCCACTGAGATCAGTGAAATTTGCTTTCAAGTAAACATGCTGAAGACCGCACTGCAAGATGAATTGCTATTTGTCAGGGCATGTAAGTGCATTACTAGTCTGCACAGAATCTCTTTATCACAGACAGAAGCAGAATTGTTCATGCAAATAAGCAAATATGTGCACATTCAACTTCTCTGCATAACCAGGATGTAGAAAATTGTGGTTTTAAGAACAAAATTCAGGATACCTTGAAAAAGATTTTCAATATTTTTATTCTGTTCAGCATAACATAACATAGCATTTGCAGTCCTGCGGCAACCCATTAATGAATACATTAAAAACTCTCCTTTGCATTCTATATGGCATCTAGACTAAGGTTACCAGATTTTTTTCAATGAATCCAGGGATACTTTTCAACTTAAATGGATTTTGTATGGGGACTGATGTGTAAATCCGGGGACTGTCCCCGGGAAACGGGGACGTCTGGTAACCTTAATCTACCAGCAGCTTTGTCATGAAATGTTGAATCCCACCTTTTGGACTAAAGCGATTATGGATGCATATCTAACACGTGTGATCACGAAATCAAAAGGCTATTGTGAGAGTTTGTGAAAATTAACATTTTTGTATTGCAATTCTTTTGTGGCTCTAGCTAACGTCTAGGACGTCTTTCTGATGGCTGCAAAGCTTTACTGCATCCCAAAGTCAACTCAGGGATGTCACAGGAGCGCACATCCCTCTACACACCCAAGCAATTCTCACCCACCTGGCAGTGCAAACTTGAGTGCCACAACTTGTGTTTTGCTCAACAAAGGCACAATTTGCTAATTTGTGGTCTAACAGCATTTCTGAAAATTTCCTGGAAGCTTTGTTTCAGCTTTATTGATGAGAGTTATTGATGAGACTGGGTTTCAAAATCTAGAAATACTTCCCTGTATTGAAGGGTGTTTTTCCCTCCCTAAATAACCAGACAAAATTAACATCACAGGCAGAATACTTTCTACAGAAAATGGTAATGTAATTGCCTCATCGTGTTTTGTGAGAATTGGAAAAGACTGTCCTTTGGTTTCTCCAACCTGATAAATGTTGCCTTCTCAAGCTAAGAGGAACAAGCATTTTGCTTCAGTTTCACTTGAGGCAGTTAACAGTAATCAAAGAACATCAAGGCTTGTTTCTAACTAGCTGTTACCATAACACAGATAAACACAATTTTGTACCGCATATTCCTCCCCTCGCTTCATCTTCCAGAGCTCATGACTGCCTGGGAACCATGGAGGGAAAAATACATTTTAAAAACTGCTTCTGGTATTCAGCTGTACAGATCATTAGACTGAAGCTGCTCAAATCCTGACATCATGCCTTCAGAAAGGGGGAGGGGGGAAGTAATCAGCCATAAATAACTAGGGAGAATGACACAGTGTAAAGGTATATAAGCATGACCCATAAAAGTCACCTGCGGCTGAAATTACAGTAAATGTTTCCAGGAAAGAAAAATACTGTACCGTAATCTTCCTCTTCATAGCTTCATCTGCTGATTGTGATTCCTTTATTAACGCTGTGGGGTGAAAGGGGTGTTAGGGGAGGGGTAGTACCTCTGGTGGGGGAGACACCATGCGCCTTCTGGGGTACTTTGTCCACCGTTGGTCTCCACCCTGCACCCCATTGTCTCTCGAGACAGATGGATGCTAACAACACAAAGTCTTTGAGCCATTATTATTAAAAAAGAGATTTTCATTATGGCGATTTCTAATCCTATTTTACAGTAGCATGGTTGACTCATTCTCATTTAATTTTCTTGCCCACTTTTAACCAAAAGGTCCCAAAGCAGGTTACAGTAATTTAAAATTACAATATTAAAATCAGTTTTGTTTTGTAAAAAATTGCAGTCAAGGAAATAGGGTGAGCCTTTGGAGTTACCCATCAGTGATGAGCAAGTAAGATGTATCTCCCAAGGGCCTCTTATCTCACAGTCCACACAACTCCCTTCTTCAATAAATCATCCATAGACTTCCTGTGAATTTTATTAGTCGCCATCCCTTGCTGCTCTACACTAGAGTTTAATTTTTATTTTATCATTTGGCCTCCAATGATGCAACTCATAATCGGGAATTGGCTTTGCATTTTTATTTATTTAAGAAGATTTCTACACAACTCAATAAAAAATAAATAAAACCAAGCTGTTTATATATATATATAAAATACCAAAAATCAACAGACTTTAAAAACATGTATAAAATTATAAAGAAATTTATAAAATCAGCCTTAGTAGGCTTGCTATACATTTATAGTTTTCCTCTCTTGATGAAAGTTAATAGCTGGACTATGACATTAGAATGCTAAAAGAAAGTTCAGAAAAAAAGTCAATTTCATATATGTTACTTATGTGTTAATATAGTTGTGAAATTAGCAAGAATTGGATTATTTCAAATCATTATAGTAATACAATACGTATACACTGGTGCCTTGGTTGTTGAACATAATCTGTTTCGGGAGTCTGTTTGACTCCCAGAACGGTTTGAAAATCAAGGCACGGCTTCTGATTGGCTGCAGGAGCTTCCTGCCCTCAATCGGAAGACGCATGGGATGTTTGGCTTCCCATTCGCAAACCGGAATACTTGCTTCCAGGCGTTCGGGAGCTGATCTGTTCGACATCAAAGGCGTTCGACTACCAAGGTACCACAGTATTTAGTGATGGTACGTTTTTGCAATGATGTGAATGTTTGGTTGAAATTGAGGTGTATTTATTGATGAGGAGGGTATGGTGTTAAGCATTGGTGTATATTAATGACTTTTATTAAGCATTAGTAAACATTGGTGAGCATGCTACTTTTTCTGTACTGATTTACCTTTGACCATTTAATTTTTTTTAAAAAAACCGACGAGACTTTTCCCCAAAGAGTAGATTACAGACTGCAAGAGATGATGGATACAAAGAAAGGAACAGAGATGGTCAGAAATAAAGGCAAAGGACACAAGATAGGAAATGAAGCAAAAGAAGGAATGAAGGATGAAAAGGAAGGCATCTATCTATCTATCTCTGTGTGTGTTTGTTTGTGTGTGTGTGTGTGTATAAATATATGTATGTATATATTGTCAGGCTCCTGTTATGTTAGATAAACATATATAACACAAACAATAACATCCAAATAGTCAGAAATTATGCCTTTGTTGTAGCTTTTGAAACCCACTAAATACTTTTTTTTTGTCTTTACAGTTTTAACATGTCATTTTATTTTCAGCATATGCTGGTTTTGCACATATATATTGCTGTTTTTTTTTGGGGGGGGAACCATAACTTGCTTTTACAATTTGATTTTTATTTTAAAAATTGGCATTTTAAAATTTTCGATACAAACAGCTGGTGGTAGAGGAAAGCAGGATATAAATCCTGTGAAGTAAATATACATAACCACAAGTAGGAGAAAGGATCGGATGCAGACAAATTTGTGGAAATTTGGTATTGTTCTATTGATTACACATCTAACAAAGGCAATAATTTTATGCTACTTCAAACGCATGTAAATCTTTGGAGTATCCACTTTGGATAATAGTGTGAAAGACTGTGCACCAGTATTGATGACATATTTCTGAAAGATAACTTATTCTCATGTATTGTTTCCACACATACACACCCCACAAAGACGTAAGCATACAGTAACAGTTCTGCTATGTTCAGAGGTTTGCCTGCCCGTAAAAATAAATATTTGCCTAAAACCAGCAGGTATAGGAAGAAGGGGACAAAGGGGACATATGGAAGGAGAATGTGCATGGATATAGATTGGTAGGCCCTTGGCACAGGTGTGTAGGATCCTAGCTTTTGTGCACATGCATGCACACACACACACACACACCAGCAAAGGGACAGCACCCCTCCCCAATATATGATTTTAAAAAGAAAATAATAACACTTTCCGTTTGATATTTAAAACAACAGTATCACTTAGCATGGTTTTTATTTTGAAATGCACATTGGGAGGGTGGGATGCCCAACATAGTCTTTTCAGTGCTTGGGGTCTTAATGCTGCCCAGTCCCCCCACCCCGACCCTACTTGCCCTCCCTCATACCCTTAACCCTCCTCCATCCACCTGCTCTTCCTCACATCCCTCCCCTTCGCATCTCTAACATTTCCCCTCCCCCCTTACACCCCTAACCCTCCCCCACCCACTTGCTCTTCCTCACACGCCTCCCCCTCTAACCCTCCCTTCCCCCTTACAACCCTAACCCTCCCCCACCCACTTGCTCTCCCTCACACCCTCCCCCACTCCCTTTACACCCCACCCTCCCTCTCTAACCCTCCCCCTTTACACCCCTAACCCTCCCCCACCCACTTGCTCTCCCTCACACCCCTAACCCTCCCCCTTTACACCCCACCCTCCCCACCCACTTGCTCTCCCTCACACCCCTCCCCCTTACACCTCTAGCCCTCCCCACCCACCTGCTCTTCCTCACACCCTCCCTTCTCCCTCTAACCCTCCCCCTACACCCCTAACCCTCCCCCACCCACTTGCTCTCCCTCACACCCCTCCCCCCTTATACCCCTAACGCTCCCCCTTTACACCCCACCCTCCCCACCCACTTGCTCTCCCTCACACCCCTCCCCCTTATACCCCTAACCCTCCCCCTTTACACCCCACCCTCCCCACCCACTTGCTCTCCCTCACACCCCTCCCCCTTATACCCCTAACCCTCCCCCTTTACACCCCACCCTCCTCACCCACTTGCTCTTCCTCACACCCTCCCTTCCCCCTCTAACCCTCCCCCTACACCCATAACCCTTCCCCACCTACTTGCCCTCCCTCACGCCCTTATCCCCCTCTCTCTTCCTGAGGCCCCACAGGCGGACCCTCCGCCTCACGCCCCCCCCCCCCGCGCTTTGTAACGGGCGGCGCGTGGCCGCCGCGGGCGCTTAGCAACGCCGTTGCCATCCCCACAGGCGGCGGCGGCGGCACCTGCGCACTGGCCTCTGGCCGGGCCCTGCTCGCCCGTTCTCTCAGGTAACTAGCACTCCCCCCCCGCCCAACGCTCGCGAGCCGGCAGTGCGAGTGCCCCCCCCCCCCGCCACTGCACGCGCAACGTCTCCTCAGCGGGCGCCACCCGCCGTTATTCCCCCGGCGGCGCAGGCGCGCTCGCGGAACCTTCGGCTGCTGCGCGTCGCCGGCCCTTCCCTCACCGCCGCCGCCGCCGCCGCTTGCCAGGAGGAGGGAGGCGGAGGCGGGCCCGAGCGGGAGAGAAAGGCCGGGCGGAGGACGGGGAGGGAGGAGGACGAGGAGGAGGTAGGCGGGGACCGCCTTGGCCGCCGCCAGTCGCGCTCTCTGGCGTGCGTGAGGAGAGCCAGGGGAGCCCTCGCGAGGCAGCGCAGCCCGCTCGCTCGTTGGGCGCCACAAGCCCGGCGTGAGGAGGCGAACGAGGCGGCTCTCCCACCACGCACCGAGCGGAGGTGAGGCTGGGGCTCAGCAGCCTCCCCCCTGCATCCCTCCCTCCTCCTCTCCTGCTGCTGCTGCTGCCTTTCATCCTCCCGTCTGTCTCGCCTCCTCCCTGGCACCTTCCTCCCATCCCTCCTTCTCTCTCTCTCTCTCTCTCCCCCCCTCTTTTCCTTCCCGCCCCCCCCCCCGCGACTCCCTCCTTACCCCCCCTCGCCTCCCATCTGCCACCTTTCACCCCCTCCCCATCCTTACCTTAGCATCCCTTCCTGCATCCCTCCCTCCATCCCTCCATCCATCCTCCCTCCTTTGTGTTCACGCTCTTTCTCTCTTGCCAGCCAGGCTGTCACAGCGCTCACTTACCAACCTCCTCCCCCATCAAAATGCATGTCTATGTGCAGGATTTAAAATTCTTGCCTCTGCGAGAGGGAACCACATACATGCACATTGTGTGTGTGTGTGTGTGTGTTTATTCCCCCCTTCCACCGCCTCTTTCCCTCCTTTCCCTTTCTTCTTCTTCTTCTTCTTTCTCACATGCGTCTCTCTGTGCGCGCGCTTGGGAGAGAATCAGACAGAGAATCCATCCCTCCTGCCCCCCTCCCCCTGTTCTGAATAAGTGGTCATTTTTCTGCAGTGTGTGTACTGTATATGTGTGGGTATAAAAGGAGGGGGGGGGGAGGACCAGAGGAGCTTTTTTGGGTTTGTGTGTGTATGTCTGAAATAAAGAGAGAGAGAAATATCTTCTTTCCTCCTATTCCTAGGGAAGGGATGCTTGCTTGTGCCCCTTTCATGTTAGCCGGTCCTTTATTCAATACAACATTTTCTTTTCTCTGGGCATCGGTTTTATGGTTCAGCGTATGCGTTTAAACTCGTCGCTGGGCGGCCTCTAAATTACAAAGTCTCCTCCTGCTTTTAATTGTCTCAGTAAGATGCCACTGGGAAAAAGGAAATAGAGAGAGTATAGTTGAAAAAGATAAGCCAGCCGTTTGCTGCCTTTAGGCCTCTTTAAGCTTCTGAGCAACTTCAGGCAACCTGCTTTGTATCTGAGCCTGAGAAGGTCTCTGGTCCCGCCAAGGCATTTGTTGAAAATGATGAAATGACATGAATTTATAACTTAGTATAGCTATTACGGTATAGAGTTATTTATACCCAATTGGTTTGAGTATCTTCCTCTCCAAGGAATCTAATAAACAGAGGTTTTGGGATGGGAAGTAATTGTGTTTACTTGTGAGCATTATGTTGGCAGAGTATTATCTGAACTGTGTTAGACTTTGCGTGCTGAGTTTGTGTTGACTTCTGTGCAAAATGACAGTGTTGAGGAGTGGGCAGAAAGGAGATGCTTGATTTTAAAACCTCTACAATTAGTAGGCATCTGCTTCTCTGATGGTTCAGTGTACCTTTGACTTATCACAGCTGGAAAAGGGTGATGGCATTTCACTTGCAGTTCATATTTTAGCTGCTGGGTTATGTGTCTTCTAATATGTATCATGGGAGTGTTGCCATTTCGCCCTTCCCATAGCAAATATATTGTCAGCAGTACTGTGACATTTTCAACTGTGTTGTTAGATAATATATTACACGTAAATTTCCATTTTGAGTTTGCCTATTGAATGAAGAAGTTTATTACGTACTTTGTCAACCTGAGCCTGTACTCTGGAACTTTGACATTTCCAAAATACTACAATCAGCATTGTGCAGGTTTGTGTGTAACTGGTGGCACATATTTCCTTAGAGATGTTATATTCTGTTAACTTGTCAAAATTATTGGCAGGGTTCTTAATTGTGTATTCTGAATAGGTCGTATTCATTACACTATTTTGTAAAACTGCTTTATAAAAATCATGTTTATTTCCTTAGTTGGAAGAGCATAAAACGGGCATTTCATCATTGATAAAAACAAAATTCTATAAACAATATCATAATTAAAAACTAAATACGTATATAATCATGGCTACTTGTCCAAGTGTTTAATTTAAAATGGTTTGTCTAATGTTGCAAATATATTTAAACTATATTTAAACAGAGCAAGTTTTATCTTTGTAAAACACGGTGAGCAATTGTTAGTAAAGGCATCTCAAGATGTACAAATTAAAACCCTAAATTAAAACTTAATTGACATGTTCAGTTTGGTAAGAACCTATTACGCATGTGAGTGGTTTTAGAATTGAGACTTTTTCATCTGCATTTATGGGGTCTGTTGGTGGCCATGTGAATGAAATTTCAATGTTCTTTCAGGGCCAGAACTCTTAAGGCAGAGTTATGACTCTTATTTTGAGTGTCCTTGCAGAGGGGGAATATTGTTAAATGAGAAATATGACATCAGTAGTGTCACTGATGTGGTTGAGTCAAGTTTGTTACAAATCCCTGAAATATATATGCAATTTTGTGAGAAACTGTAGGACAAAGTGGATTGATGTCAATATACTCTGGATAGCTAAGTTGATAGAGCATGATGAGGCTCTTAATCTCAGGGTTGTGGGTTCAAGCCTCATGTTGGGCAAAAGAGTCCTGCATTGCAGGGGGTTGGACTAGATGACCCCACGGTACCTTCCAACTCTACAAGTTTATGATTCTATGATCTTACAAGGTTGAAATAGGAAGACTATTAGCTGTATACACATACACATGCATGTCCTTAAACTAGTAAGGCAATATTGATGTATAGTGTATTCAAACATAATGTGGAACTTGTAATGTGAAACTCACTGTGGCAGTGTACAACCAATACATTGGTTTTCATTGCATTCACTTAAAATATATGTCTCTGTGTTGGTGTGACTACTCTATAAAATACTATCTATAACACTGCTGTGCGGTAGGTCAGTTTAGAAAATATGTGATTAATGGGGTAGAATGAGTTGCATCTGGGGCAGGGCTAGGTTTGATGGGATCCTCAGTGGTAGCGGAACCCTCCCCTTATCTTGGTAGTGTCAGGTGGGTATAGCAGCAGGTTTTTTTTAAATTATTTTTTTAAACTCATCTAGCTGGCCAGGACTGCTTCTGTTCCTGCCAATTAAATTCCCCCAAAAGGTTTTTGTACACCTGGTAGTGTGTCCTAGAGCGACACTGTCAGGGACCCAGCTGCATTGTGGGGAGATTAATATGACAGGTGATTGCCTCCAAGGAGTGCTGAACCTGGATGACTACAGCTGGTGTTCTGGGTGATGACTAGGTAGGCAGCTGTCCTTCTTGCGGATTTGGGCTGTTGACCACTGTACAGTGGTGGTGAATTGGCACCAGGCCTGATCTGTAGCCCAAGCCTGCCACCAATGATGTTGAAATTCCCAGAAGTCCCCTGCTTTGGTTAGAATGGCTGTGTTAATAGTGTAATCATACACATCTTTACTCTTATGTTCATCTCACCAAGATGTGTTGAAGACTGTGGGATTTAATTTTCTAATCTTGATGGTGCCTTGATAATCACATTAAATGTACATTTCAGACACTTAGAATTCTGCTGGAGTTGATTAGCCAGAATCATAAGCACAGACACAGCTTCCTTTGTGCCCAAACAGAAACAAGCTGGGGATGAATTTTGTCCTGTTTTTGTTTCTCGCTTTGTAGAAGAATTGCATGTGTGTCCTGCTCTGCTGCAAACAAGCTGTTATTTTCTCCACTGATTCAGAAGGGTTTGCTTGCTGGTTGTGCATCACCCATTTGAACTTGCTGTCTGCTACCATTAGCATGCTTTTTCAACTGTTACTAGGAAGTTTTCACAGTTTCAAATAGAAATATTTGAATCTTAATGTTAACTGTGTACATCTCCCAATAAAAGTGCCTTGTAAATAATGTGAATATGAAATTAGGTTAATCATTGCAACCCCAAATTAAATTCTTATTCCTCCCATTGGTTGTATAAAATGTTCAAGAGGTGCACATCTAGGTAAATTGTTGGAATGAGGTCCACTGGCTCCAGCTGGGGAATCCTTCAGCCAAAGAAAGAAAGAAAGAAAGAAAGGATAGAGAGAGAGAAAGAGAGAGAAAGAGAAAGAGAAAGAGAAAGAGAAAGAGAAAGAGAAAGAAAGAAATTAAAAGGAAAAATAGAGGAGAAAGAGCTAAAGAAAAATCTACTCCCTGTGAACCTTGTCTGGAAAGAAGTCTCTTCTTAGCAAGAAGACAAACTTGGCCAAGAAAATGGGCTAATAGCAAAATGCAAAAGGCTTACACTCCATCTCCTTAAAGCCCTATGCCAGTATACCTTGAGCATTTAGGAGAGATTCTGTTGGGCAAGGGCAGAGGGACAGTGCACAGAGTAAAGGAAGAGAAATAAGGATAGAAAGCTAAGTAAGGTAAGGGGTAGGTAACTCTTCTTTGTGTGTTTCTCAGTATAAAGACTGCACTCATTTAAAATCTTTCCCCAAACTCTGATTACTTCTCTCTCTTGTTATACTCCTGAATAGCTTTCTCCTCATTAAAAACTACTCCATTAATTTATGACTTTCACCAAGATCCTGTGCCTTCTTTGTTTCTTTTCCCTCCCTTTCATCCTTTAATCTTTCAGCTTTCCTTATCAAAAGTAAGTTGCAAAGTCTGTCCAGGCCTGGACAAAAAAGTCTTCAAACCACCTGGTTTCTAACTGTCTCAAACTAATTGCACCAAACAAAGGTTTTTATTTCTAAACTGGAATGAAAATGTTGGGTAAAATAAAAACAATATACTATAAAGGCAAACACCTGGGCAATTACCAGATGACAGGGAAAGATGTCTCTCACCACAATACTGAGTGCCCAGTTCATATCTTGAACCACCTCTTCACCCCAGAGCTTATAATAGGAGATTTCCACCCCCTTGAATAGCTGCTTCCTAGATTAATCAAACGGACACAGATAATTCCTAAACTCTGATGAGGAAACATGTAAAATCAAAAGGTACCCAAATATAAAATTGAATAAAAGTAATATTTCATTCCCAATTAAACAAAAAAATCTGTGTTGTTCCAGCATCAACTCCAGTTGGTCACAGAGATAATTTTTCTCCCTTTTCTTGTTGTTAATTAGAACAGGGAATAACCAGAATGTCCTCGTCTAGGGGTCTCTTGGGTGCTGTGGTCAGAGAACTGTCAACCATCCAGACACCCATCTTCAAAGGATGATATAGGGCCCATTGCTGTGCTTGTCTCAAAGTTTGCATGGTAGGAAAAATGATACAGTACATGCATTCAAGAATGATTCAACGGTATCTTTTCTGCTTCTCCAGGCTTCAGCTTAGGCATAATGATCATCACTGCTTTCTGAAACTAAACTTTAGCTCATACAATATGTGGATCTGATCCTTCCATTTAGTTCCCCAGAGCCCAGAAAATAAGTTCAAAGAGGACATAACTAACAAAGGGATGCCTTATTGGCTCCCCAAATGGGTTCAAACACCCACTGACCCTTACTAATGGCTGATGGGTTGAGAGAGAACAACATCATAGAAGCATAGCTGTCAACTTTCAGATTTGAAAATAAGGGATCAGCAGCCTCGAAAATAAGGGATCAGCAGCCTCACCTGTCCCGGGGACAGTCTACGGGATATCTAGCAATCCGGGATAGCAGCAGGAAGCAGTGGGAAATGGTGCTGGAATAAGGGAATTTCCCGCAAAAAAAGGGAAGGTTGACCGCTATGCATAGAAGTGGTGTTTCCAGCTACCCATCCCTTGCTCTTGAAAGCCTTGCAAGTGTTTGCAGGAGAGAGACTGTGAGCAACATTATGGGAGGCGTGTTTCTAGGACTAAGTTGAAACAGTGAAACACTCTTGTTACTTTTGCTGTTGGATGCTGTATGGTGTTTAAGTAAACTTGTTAAATTTATAGTATTGAAATGTTGCTTTTTGTATATTATTATACTTGCTTTTGTTTTGCTATGTTATTATGAAATTGTTTCCATAGTGTTTGTTTGAAACGTATTCCTGTTTTCTTTGTTGTAAGGATGTTTGTGTGTGTGGAAAAGTGGAATACAAATAAAATGAATGAATGAATCTAGGAGCAGGTGCAAACCATGCTCTGGAGCTATAGTCCTAAACGGCTTTGGCTCTGTCTACCTGAAGGTTCTTCTCCACCCATCGTTCAGCCCGGACACTGAGCTCCTGCTCTGAGGGCCTTCTTGGTGGTTCCCTCATTGCGGGAAGTGAAGTTACAGGGAACCAGGCAGAGGGCCTTGTTGGTAGTGGTGCCCACCCTGTGCCCACCCTCCTGTCAGATGTCAAAGAGAAAGACAATTATAGGACTTTCTTTAGACATCTAAAGGCAGTCCTGTATTGGGAAGCTTTTAATTTCTGATGTATTGTGTGTTCTTTATATTCTTTTGGAAGCTGCCCATAGTGGCTGGGGCAACCCAGTCAGATAGGTGGGGTACAAGTAATAAATTATTATTATTATTATTATTATTATTATTATTATTATTAATTATCCACAACATCTGAAGTGTACCATATTGGCTACCTCTGATCTAGTGTGTGTGTGTGTGTGTGTGTGTAATATTAGATATAGCTATTCTCTCTCCTTTTTAAAGGTGAAAAGGTTTGGATGACTTATATACTGTGTCAAATCAGTGTGGTATTGTGATTAGAATGTGAGTGTAAACATTAGAAGGTTCAGCTCATTAAGCACTTATTTATTCTTTAGGCTACAATCTTGTATACACTTACCTGGGAGTGAGTTCCATTGAACTCAGTGGGGTTTAGACATGCATAGGATTGCTCTTATTAAGGACTCATTGAAGAGGGAAGGAGAATTTGCTGACTGAGCTCCATGTTGGCCACACCAGGCCAACTTGATTCCTAAAGTTTTCTGGACAGGCTCTCCCTTCTGACCTTACCTGTCCCTAAGGGCTTCTCAACTTGTAGAGAACAATTGGGCTTGTTTAGTTACTGATTGTAGCCGGAGGGAATTATTTAACCCAGTGATGTTCCATATTAAGGTACCACAAATTTGAGAATGGGTGGAGTTAGTAGTTTATTTAGGCTGCGTACACACTATACATTTAAAGCACATTTGAAGCACATTTTATCCCCTCAAAGAATTCTGGATGCTGTAGTTTGTTGAAGGTTGCTGGGAATTGTAACTCTGTGAAGGTTAAACTACATTGCCCAAAATTCTTTGAGAGGGGAAAGTGTGCTTTGAATGTGTTTAAAAGCTATAGAGTGTACATAGCCTTAGATTCATTACCCTGCTCAGGCCTGCAGGACATTAAGGACCGCCTCTCCCCATATGAACCGACTCAGACTCTGAGCTTGCCATCTGAGGCCCTTCTCTATGTCCCCTCCCTGAGCGGTTTGGAGGGTGATAGCATGAGAACAGGCCTTTTGCCATGGCTCCTCATCTGTGGAATGCTTTCCTCAGAGAGTCTTGTCTGGTACCATCATTACATGCCTTTAGGCACCAAGCAAAAACATTTCTATTTACTCAGGCCTTTGGCCATTAAATAATCTATGGCCTGTTAAATGTGCTTTTTGGGGGGAGCAGTTATTATTATTTTATTATTATGCTGTGTAGTATTAGGCTCTGTATTATGTTTTTATTATTATACTGTGTTAATTAGGTTCTTAATGTTGTACACCACTCTGGAATCTTTGAATAAAAGTTGGTATATAAATCACATAAAAAAGAATAATAAGTGAAATAAAGGTTCTCTGCTGTAAACTAAAGTACATTTATGCTTTGTTATGCCCACATGTTTCCCTATATTTTGCGAACATTAAAACCTGTGTTTAATAGTGTGTGTGTATGTCATGGGGGTTGCATTCCCACGTTTTGGTGCTCTAGAAACAGTCTGGGCTCATTTGCATTGTCTACTATGTTCAGGCAATTCCAGCCTGAATTTTTCCAGACCCCAAGTATTCATGCAAGAATACAGGCTACCTCCAGCCTAATAATTCTCCTCAGTCCACCAAATCACGAAATGACATTGAAGTGTAATGGTGGTGGAAGCATGCCCAGGTATTCTCCTGACAGCTTAAATGCACAAAGCTTGTTCTTTGGTTGGCTGACAATCAGTCAGCTAGGCAAGAAATTGTTAAAGGATTACATGTCCCAAAGAAATTTTCCTCACTGAGATCTTCTAAGTACTTAATCTGTAGTTGAGGTGGAAGAAATCAATTGGGCAGCGATTTTTTAAAATTCCAGTTTTTCTAATCTTAAACTGTGAGTAATTAAGGATAGTGTTTGCAGTTTTTATTATAAGCTTTAGTGTTGCTAAAGCCACATTGAAAGAGGAAAAAGGTTGCCAGGTTCTATGTGGGCCAGAAAAAACACTATTGTGGAAGAAGATTCATCTTACTTCTTCCTTCAGTGTACAGAAGTTGCAAGGACATTGCCCTATACTAAATCTCTAATTTCTAAAAGAGATTTGAGATACATTGGTGGCAAAATTTCCTTAGATTTTGAAGGATATGCTTTGTAACACATCTGTTTTCTGCCTTTCTTTGGGCTGGGATTGAAAACAGCAGTGGGTGAGGCCAGAGCCACTATCTCCCAGCTCTCTGTTTTACATCATTGTGACCATACTACTACTTTCTTGAGAAAGACAACCAGAGGGAGGCATGATCTTGTGAGAGATCATCACATGCTCTCTCATATCCCATTTCCCTGGCCATCCTGCTTGTTGTCTCTCTCCCTGTCACCCTGTTTTCTGCTAACTGTCCATCAGTTTTCCCTGTCTATCTACATTGTCTCATTTTGTTCAGCTTTTGGCTCCACAATTTCCATATTTTGCTGCCATTTCCTTTCCTGACAGAAGAATGAAGGGCAAGGGAAGCTTTAGCAGCTGCTGATTTAAGGTGCATGGGGTGCCTTGAAGAAGTAGCTCCTGACAAAGCACACTTTGTCAGGAATGGCAAGGGATGGGAAAGCAGTGGCTCTTGAAAGGGAAGTGTGGTACTCCCATGGAGGAGAGACTGTGGGCTGTGGTGTACACAGCAGACTGCATTAGTCCATGGGGCCAACATTTCCCCCCTCCTGCTTTCGGTCTTAGTCTCCTTTTTCAGAACCTGTCAAATTGGTACATAGCCAGTGTTGGAGGCACAGAGTATATCAGGTGCTAAGAATCACAAGTGGGGATAGTGCTGTTGCATTCATGTCCTGCTTAAAATCATAGAATCATAGAGTTGGAATAGACCACAAGGGCCATCGAGTCCAACCCCCTGCCAAGCAGGAAACACCATCAGAGCACTCCCGACATATGGTTGTCAAGCCTCCGCTTAAAGACCTCCAAAGAAGGAGACTCCACCACACTCCTTAGCAGCAAATTCCACTGTCGAACAGCTCTTACTGTCAGGAAGTTCTTCCTAATGTTTAGGTAGAATCTTATTTCTTGTAGTTTGGATCCATTGCTCCGTATCCGCTTCTCTGGAGCAGTAGAAAACAACCTTTCTCCCTCCTCTATGTGACATCCTTTTATATATTTGAACATGGCTATCATATCACCCCTTAACCTCCTCTTCTCCAGGCTAAACATGCCCAGCTCCCTTAGCCGTTCCTCATAAGGCATCGTTTCCAGGCCTTTGACCATTTTGGAAAGCTTCTGGGCTTTCCATAGGCATCTGGTACAATGCTGTACTAGGGGGCCTTTGGTCTGATTTAGCAGAGCTCTTGTATGCTTAAAATTTCAAATCTGGTAATGTACATTTGAGGTGCTCTGCTCAAAATTCGTTTGAATGTGCTTTTCTTGCCTCCTGCTGAGTTTTTTTAGTTCTTTGACCTGAGCTTATAGACTTTTCCACAATAATTGTACAGCTTAACAAAACAGTAGTCTGAAAAACTGGTTCGTCTGAAATATTATGTATATAAAGATGGCTTGAGTGTATAACTAAATACATCAATACTTGCTGATGTGCACAACAAATTAATGTGACTCTTAAAAATGGATGAAACTAACTGTTTCCACAACTGTGTTACTCTGGTTTCTGCAGGAAAAAAGGCATGCCTTTGGGTTGGGATGATTTGCCATACATTTTCAGTCCATGGGGCAGGGGTTTTCTGGATTATCCAGTGTGTCTGTGAATTGATACAATGTTGCACATTGCTTCCAAGCATTGTGCATGTTATTCTAACTTTGAAATTTAAGTTTTAACATTTCAGTTTCATAGGTTTCCAAACTTAGTTGCCTAGCATTAAAATATTAATAAGTATGGACAAGTATAATGAAGATGCCTTGAAGCCTGGCATTATGACATGGCCCCCAAATTGATCCAGCATTCACATTTGTGTATGGGGAAGGGTATTTCCACCAGCTTCTATTGATTGTTATGAATCATCTTACCATTTCTATGTCTATTTCTTATACCTATATAATCTGATTTATGTCTGCTGTTTTTGATAGGTTCTGCATGACTAGGAGGACTCTGACACAAATGTGGTATATCCAGAAATAATTTTATTATTTTATACTAATCAATACTCTGCTTCAGAGAAAGATACTGTATTGGAAGAACTGCTTTTCAGAGCTGTATAGTGTTTTGAAAACCTAATATATTTTGTATGCAGTGATTAAAACATCTGCTGTTATGAAGATATGATAGCATTTTAAAAACAAAACTCAAATATAAGTGATATATTCCTTTTTTCTCCCACTGACATTTTTTATTTAACCGTGAAGCAAAAATAACCCGTTGGTTATAGGAACAAAATGTCAGCACTGTTGCCAGCATATTCCAGTGCTATATTTCTTGTACAGTACAAAGTGTGAGATATTTAAGTAAAACAGCAGTTAAATTTATCCTTTGAATATGCCGTAAATCTTTTCACAATCAGTTTCTTCAACACTTGTTTTACTGAATGTTGTATGCCTCCTTTCTACACATAAGAGAGGCAGGTGGGTTTCCCCCCCAACCCCAGCTTAGAGGTATCCTCCAATCCACTGCATTGCCTTTATTGCTGCTGTCCTCTTGTCCTTTCCTTACCAGGTGGTGGAACAAAAATGGGTTCTTCCCCTGTCCCATATTTTGCATTTCAGGGAAGTGGCTTCCAGTCGACTGTAGCCATTTCTGCCACCATTTGACCAAGTGGCTCTGGGCCCACCTAAAGCTATTCTTGACAAATATAGTGCGCATGGTTTGAGCCAGGCCAGGTGGCAGTTGCACAGATCAGGCTGGTGAAGTGGACATAGAGCACTCTGCTTCACCAGCCCTGGCAGCTTCTGTACTGATTGTGGAGAAAGTGAAGCCACTTTTGTAACGACTGAGGAAACCAATTGGGACAATGAAGCAGAGTGTTCTATTCCATGCTTTGCCCACGATTTAAAGCTCCACGTCTGAGCACCCCCTCTAGAGTGTTCTCCATGAAAACCCTCTCTTTAAAGCTCAATTGGGGCATATATCAAACTGCGGAAAACCTGAATTTACATTTGCTCCAATTGAGCACTAAAGAGCAGATTTTTTGTAGGGGAAGTTTGGTGGGGAGGGAGAAAACCGCTTGAAGAACAAGCGTTAAAGTGCAGACCTGTGCATGGAAAGAGCAGGGCTAAAGGTCAAGCGTGGATAAGC
The DNA here is from genome assembly GCF_964188315.1 of Podarcis muralis. Lineage (NCBI taxonomy): Eukaryota > Metazoa > Chordata > Lepidosauria > Squamata > Lacertidae > Podarcis > Podarcis muralis. The sequence continues at coordinate 7,292,589 of NC_135663.1, forward strand.
CTTAACTTTCATGGAATTCCTGGTTGCCAGTGGTGGCAAGAGTGTAGTAGAGAATAATCACTACGTTTTTCCTTTTCTTTTCAAATGCAGCATACATAGTGATGGAAATAATATTTTCCATATCAGAGCCCTGACATTTTGATTTTATGAAGCTTGAAAATGGAAGCCAAATTAAAACTACTAGTGTAAATAGTTAAAACTTACCGTAATGTGACAGTTTCTATCAATAGCACACTTTGGAAGTGAAGCCTGAATTGTGTTTCCAGCTAAATATACTGGAGTTATCGCTTTCATTCCTGGTTATGGTACTTTTGGATTGTGATGGTGATTGAAAAGGCTATCTTAGATTTTTCTGCTTCTTATTCAACAGTGGAGAGTGCCTTTTGTAACATCTTGGTGGAGTTGCTAACTGTTTTCTTTTTGGGGAAAACATGTATCACAGATTGTGGAAGTAGATTTTGTTCTGTGCAGATAGTTCCTCACTTTCAACTCAGTTCTAAGAATTTATTACTGTTAATAGCAAAAACACATTGTGTTTATATCTCACCTTTCCTTCAAGGAGTTCAAGGCAGTATTTCTGATTCTTTCCCACCCTTCTTTATTCTCATAACAATTCTCTGAAGTAGATTAGGCAGAGAGATAAGTGACTGAATGAAAATCACCCAGTAAACCTCATTCCTGGCGCTGTTTTCATGAGCTTCTATTTTCCATATTAATGCTGCATTCATTAATATTTGTTTGTGAGGAAAAAAAGAATACTGTTCTTTTGTAAGTGGAGAAGATAACAGCATGTAAGGGCATTAATAAATGTAAGGGAAGAACTTGCTGTTGCTGTTGCTGTTGCTGTTGCTGTTGCTGAAGAAAACATAAAACTAACAATTAAAGATAAATTAAGTTCCTAAGCCAACAGATATAAAATAGATGTAAAATTTTGTTTTCTTTTAAACACACAGGATAGCTATCAGTCAAATTGAAATCAGCATGGGGTAGACTTACTGCATGTCACAGCAATATGCAAATCATTATAGAGCAGATGCATCATTATTGGCGGACATAAGTAGAAAGAATGTGAACACGTACTTTTAAGCTCAAATCAAGTAGTTTTGAGGATAGATGAAACCCTTTTCACACACTGAACTAAATTGTGTGAGGGGCGTGAATCCTAGAAAATGTAATTTAAATCTGTAACTTAGCATCTTACTGGCTGAAGGTGCTGATCCTCTCTGCACACAGAGCACTCATGAGCACATATTAATGTGCACACGGGCAAATATTAACATGGGAGAGGGCAGATTCCTATTAAACTTATGCCTGCAGCATGGCTAATAAGTGCTTACATTAATACTATATCTGGTGAAGGGAGGAGCTGCAGGGTAATATATTTGGATGAAGGATGGTATAGAAATTTAATAAATAATAATGATAATATAACCAATTTTGTAAAGATGCTCTTTAGTGCTTTATGAGGAAAGCCAAGCAGTTGTGGTGTGAAATTGTAGTTGCTTTGTACATACTGATTTTGGAGTGTGTAAAGTACTTAAGGCAGGTGTGGGGAACCTTCGGCCCTCTGTGTGTTGCTAGACTACAGCTCCCATCACCTCCGACCACTGACTATGCTGGCTGGAGTTGATATTTTTAAAGGAAAAAAGCACTGATTAGCAGCATAGTTCATGAAGCCTCTATTGAGCAGTATTTTATGGATAGCAGATTTTAAAAGACACCTATTTTATTTTGTTAACACACACCAACACTTTCTCTCAGGTTACACAAAGAAAGGGATATTATTATTGTGACAATGCACTTCACTCCCTCACCCAAGTTGTCCTGAAGGAGCATTGTAAAATATCAGTAGAAAGAGAAGAAAGATACCATCAAAATTGCCAGGAAACAAACGAACAAACAAACAAACAAACAAACAAACAAACAAACAAACAGGTGAACTTTAAACTTGTGCTTGGATCAAAATGTATTCAAATACATTATTGTCAGCAAAATGTCTTCTTCAGGGGCAACAGTCACATATTCTTCTGCTTCCAAAAGGTCCTTTTGGTGTTCTCATTCACACAAGATATTTATCAGAATGCAGTTTCTCTTACCGTACATTCTCTAACAAACATCCAGAATAAACTAGAACTCTGGAAAAGTGAATTTGTGAACATAATAGCATGTAACAATTACTCTTGAGGAAGAGTTACAGATGGGTAGCCGTGTTGGTCTGCCATAGTCAAAACAAAAAAAATTCCTTCCAGTAGCACCTTAAAGACCAACTAAGTTAGTTCTTGGTATGAGCTTTCGTGTGCATGCACACTTCTTCAGATACACGTGTACATATTGTTGTCATGTTGGGCAGAGGAAATAAATGATCCTTCACCTTTTTGAGACCCACTTCTTTCTTTGTTTTTCTGTTCTGGAAAAATAAGCATCTAAAAACTTCCTATAAAGGGGCTGGGGGTGGCAGAAACTGTCTCTTGATTTTTTTTGTGGTATCTGTTACTGGTGAGTATTAACTGCTTTCAATTTTAACCTGAGGGTTGTCATTTGTCCAGTTTTAACTTTAATTTTAATTTATTTGAATTAATTTTGGGATGCATTTTAATCAATTGATTGCTTGTTTTTACGCAAATTGTATTATTTATATGATGTTAGCCGCTCTGAGCCCAACTCTGGCTGGGGAGTGCGGGGTACAAATAAAAATTTATTATTATTATTAATCTATTGGGATGGAATGTATATAGATATTTTGATGGTTTACCATGCAGCATATAAAGACCTATTCAGAAGTCATACATTGTGGCATCAATGATTTTTAGTAAGCCTATGCTGACTTTTGGCTGCATTGCCTTGGACAGCTATGTAAATGCTTACCAGCATATGCAGAACACCATTGCAACTGCTGGGTTTTTTTTTGGCAACTGCCATAGGTTCTGGGCAACTACGGGCATGTTAGACCATGTAGGTTGCTTGTGGCAGTGAGGTTGGCTAGGTGTCCTCTTGATTCCTGCCCATTATGGTTGATAAAATTTAGTAGGAAGGGATCAACAGGATGAGTGGTCACTACCTTTTTATGGGGGGTAGTTATTCCCAGTGCATTGAAAGTGGAAGTGGTGCACCCCTATATTACGAGGTTTTTGGAAAATACTGCCCGGTATCTAATATTCCCTTTTTGGGCAAGAGTGGAGGCTGGCTGGGTGCAGGTATGGCTGGAGGAAGCAATTTTTCTAGACCCAATTCATTCTGGAATCTTAGCACTGACACAGCTTTGCTTGCCCTGACTAATGGCCTGTATTTGGTGAGAGACATGGGAGGGCATGGTTCTCCTTGACCTCTCTGTGGCTATTGACCAAGGTGTCTCAGAGTGCATTATATTACAGTGGTTTTGTTCCTAGCTGCAGGGATGTCACCAAAAAGTAGTACTAGGAGATTGTTGTTTGGCCCTGTGCCTTTTGAGTTGTAAGGTCCTGAAAAAGAGTCTATTCTGTCTCTTATGCTATTTAATATATTTATGAAACCATTGGGAGCTGTTGTTGGGCATTTGGAGCATAGTGCCACCAGTATGGTGATGAAATGCAGCTCTATCCATTTCATCTCAGTTGGGATGGGGAGAGATTGCACTTCCCCTGAAATCACAATCATAGTTTGACAGTATCCCTAGATTCTAATTTGTCACTGAAGTTTCATGTAGCATCTATGGCCTCAAGTTACGTTGCCTATCTTAGGCTGATTTGCCAGGTACGCCCATTCCTGGACTGGGATAGCCTGGCCTCAGTTGTCCATGCTCTAGTAACTCCACCTTAGACTACTATAATGTGCTGTATGAGGGGCTGCCCTTGAAAACATTCTGAAGGCTGCAGCTACTGCAGAATACAGCTGATAGATTGGTAGGAAAGGGAGAACCTTGGAATAGTGGCATTTTACAGGAAAATTTCTGAACCCTTTGCACTGAAGGATCAGCTCTAAAAATAAAATAAAATAAAAGGTTCCCCAAAAGCACATACACATAATAGGTTACCAAGTTAAGGCAATGGAGTAGATTTGGGACAGCAGTGAGGAGACTTTTCAGGCACCATGTGACTGGTTCTCCAGATGCTTGAACTAAAGGTGTTAATTATCCTCAAGTTGCAAACCTTTGGTCAAGCTCTAGTGCTGGCTGAGCTACTTCTTACCCTCCAAGGATTTTATGGCGTTGATGTGAAAAGTGGGAACTTTTAAAAACCTTAGCAGTTTTTAATGTGTTAACTACAGCACTGTTAATTTTACCTCCCCTCGCACTCTAGCAATTCTAATAAAAGTACCATTGACTATTGTTGTGCATTTATCTATTATCCATTGCTGCTTTCCTATTCATGCCTTCATAGATGTTACCTGAACAGAGTGGACATTGAAACCTTTAAGTTTACCACACACTGGACCGTTTGTGAAACAAAGCTGAGAGCAGCTTAGTTTTGGAAGCAGCTTAGTTCCTTTAACAACAAGGGGGGGGGAATAAAGTGAAGATGCCTTAGAAGTTGCATCTTGTACCAAATATCTGATTATACAAGGTGTACAGGGCTGTTGATTCCATAGCTTTACTTAGGTTCAAAGTTCTTACATGTGTATATACTGTTACATGCCACCCCAATCTCTGAGCAGTGCAAGATTCCAGGGGTTCTGGTGTGCTTTACCCAGAGACCACGTTTCCATTTGGAAAATGAGGCACAGCAGAGCCTGTGGTGTCTTGATGATATATGGTTTATTTACACATATATACAACCTAAGCCTGCAGTGGAGGGGTTCCCAGCATTACACTCCAAGAGGAACTTGCATTTTTGATAGGTGCAGCTAGTGATGTGAGGTGAGAATATTCTCTGGAGAATATTCTTGAGAATGAGAATATTCTGCTAGAAAATTCTCCGGAGAATATTCTCCACAAACTGTAAATTCTAATGTAAGAACCAGTTTTACAACCCACATTTAAAAAATCTAGTAAATAATAAGTCAAGCTGTGATATTGCCAGTGTAAGTAATGAATAATAATTATTTTTTTTGATCCAGTTACATTACTGGGCTTTGTGTCATTCACCATCGGCAGTTCTGAAATGTGAGCTACAGAAAACATATCTTATTATTTTTTTAGTTTCAAAAATGCTATTCATTTAATTTGATGAACATTTGAATTCGTATGTATTTCAACTACAGTGGCACCTCAGGGATGATGGGAATTGTAGGCCAAAAACATCTGGAGGGCTGAGTTTGCCTATGCCTGGTCTAAAGGCTCACCCACCCTTTCCTTTACAGTGGTACCTCGGGTTAAGTACTTAATTCATTCTGGAGGTCCGTACTTAACCTGAAACTGTTCTTAACCTGAAGCACCACTTTAGCTAATGGGGCCTCCTGCTGCTGCCGTGCCGCCGGAGCCCGATTTCTGTTCTCATCCTGAAGCAAAGTTCTTAACCTGAAGCACTATTTCTGGGTTAGTGGAGTCTTTAACCTGAAGTGTATGTAACCTGAAGCGTATGTAACCTGAGGTACCACTATATATGAAATAGCCTCCCCCCACCTATTTTGGTGTGACCTTATTCTTAGCAGTTCTGTACCCTTGGCCATATAGTGAATGTGAAGCAAAGAATGTGAATTTGCTGCATTGCCCCATTGAATAAAAGTATCTGTACAGTTTTTGGTTGCCATCTGAACATGTTTACCCATGAATAAACATGTATATTAACTAATTATATCATTTTCAATGCATTAAAATGAATATTCTCCTATTTTAAATGAAAATTCTCTAATATTCTCATTAATCAAGAATATTCTCGAGAATATTCTCCAAAAGATTATTCTCGAGAATTTCACATCACTAGGTGCAGCTCTGGATCCTAACAGACAACAGCCACCATCTTCTCTCTCCAGCCTGCTACTTACTTCTACATTGTACCACTCCAAACTGATCAATTCAACATTCAGCCTAACTTAATTAGCTTTTAACACATGCTTATTCTAGGAGATTAACATTGTCTAGCACACAGTTCGATATACGTACATGGCTCTAGCTTAATACACATTGGGTCTGGCTGAAATACCCATTGGGTCTGCATACCCAGTTTTAACACTCCAAGCACTGACTAACACCTTTTAGACCCAAGAATTTAGGGTGTCTGGCACCCACAAACTCATTCATTTATAGCTTTCAAACTTGGAAGTATAGTAGTGCATACCACATAGACAAGTGAGAAAGGAGAGTTTGGATTTATTTCCAACCACAGTGATCAAGTAAAGAAACTACATAAGCGTTATCATTATTTTGTTCTTTCTCTTTCAAACTCCTTTAACATAAACACCAAATAAATATGTGTTGAAAACATGTACAGCTTCTCTTTGGGGCTGATACTTGCAGGCCAAGTTTCTGCCTGAAGCAAATTTTTACAACTCTGCTTCAGACTTGAGTTTATAGCAGAATTGCTGACATGTTATTACTGTGGCAGCCCTAATATTTCCCCATAGAGGTTGTGGGGGAGGGGGGCCTATTGTGAGTGGCCTGAGGTATAGAAATCATGATGAGACACTTTGGAGTTTCTAGAAAATGATTCAAGCAGTGCAGAATATAATCTTTTTCAGGACAAGGAAATATTGCTATGCAGTGCATTTTAGGAGTGAATCATTGACACTACTGGGATCTGTGTTTGACCTGGGCAAAACGTGATTGGTGTCTAAATGATCATAGTCAATGTGATAACTAATCATTTGTACGATTTTTGACAGCTTAGTGTATGAGAAATGTAGTCTAAAAGGGTCTACAACTGTGGTTCCAAAGCTAGAGGAATCACTCTCTGCATTAGTCTTTGTGCTTTCTCTATATATGCATGAAGTTTCTAATCTTTATACTCAGAGATCTTTCCTCACCAGTGACAGCTTAGCATCTTATTGCTCTTACCACAGTCGTCTTCTTGCTGTCCTTTACTTCTCTCTTCTATTCCTATTTTATATTCTGCTGTGTGACTCCTTTGCCAGGAATAGCCTTTTCATCAAGTCAACTTTCTCCCCTTTAATTACTCTAAAATCTGACAAAATTGACCTTAGTTACTATTGTTTCTTTCTCCTCTGCTGTCTGCTGCCACATAAACGTCCTCTACTATAAATTTAAGATCTTACAACTTTGATCAGTCTCTAGTAGACTGTAAGACACCCACCTCCAACCCCAGAAAGAAGCATAATACAGAATCTAGCACACTGGGGAGAACTGTTATGTTGTGGCAGGTAGTTGCGAAATGTGCCTGTACAAAAAATAATAATAAAAGAGATAGACACAGGAAATAAAAACCAATCAGCTAGTATAAAATCCCAACAAAATGTGACAATGGATTGCCTTTAAGAAAATAAGCCGTAAATAGACCCCCGTGTTGCAATATAGACATGCTGAACAAAATAACACAACACGATGGCCAATAACAATGGCACTAAACACTATTTATAGACGAACAAAAATGATCAGAAATTATAACTAAATCTTTTAATCTTTAAATCTCTAAATCTTTTTCACCAGTTGCGGTAGAATAATTCAAAAGTTCAATATCGCCGGAACAGAGTTTCCGGATAACCAATCTGTTTCGTTCAATGCTTCATCAGCCAATCTTGATCAATTCTTCATCAGCCAGACTTGTAAGAATTAATATGAGAGGGATGCGGTTCAATTTCTTAACCAGGTGAAATTACAATATACATGCGATGAAACCGGTGTCTGTATAAAATAAAATGCATAATACAATATATACAACTAAAATACATAACCAATCTTACATGTAAGTAAATATATATAAACACTGTAGAAAAGTGTCCAAAAGAAGAGCCCTGCTGGATCAGACCAAAGGCCCATGTAGTCCAGCATTCTGTTCTCACACTGACCACCCAGATTCCTCTGGGACGCCTGCAAGCAAGACCAGAGTGCAACAGCCTCCCCACTTGTATGCAGAGGCATAATGCCTCTGACACTGCACTGGAAGTACCAGTATATGAGCCTTGTAGGCTTGGTTTGAGTGATATCCCAGACAGTACTAAAGATCTGACTAGATAAACTTTGGGGTCCTATCCATATTTGTATGTAAGTGAAGATGAGTGTTTAATGAAGCATATGCCATCTCTAGTATGATGTATGTTGCAAATTTGAATCAAATAATTGTCTATCTGGGAGCTATTTTTACACTGATAGGACACAGTTTTGTTTGGCATTTGCTTTCTGAACAAGCCCTGAAACCCTTAAAATTGTTCTCTGTCCGATATAAAATGTGTGATTTGGTGTTGGCTTTGCATGTTCATGTAGGGAGCATGTTCAGTCTACATAAACTCTGAATGTACCTAATGGGAAAGCTAACCTAGTATTTTATTGCATAATTGAAAGAGTGATACAGTATTGAGGTTGTTTGCATTTAATGGCTGCCCTCAGGTAAACCATCAAAATCCTCACTACATAGTGACTTTTATTAAATATATTTACATCTAACATTTCCCACTCTGCCCCCTCAAGTCTTGATGACACATATTGTTAGGAGGCCGTTTTAAAGCAGAAAGGGACTGTTTGGTTTTTCAGATCTAAGAGTATGTACATTTCTTTATAGTCTTTTTGTGCTCTCCTTTTATACATCAATGATTTCCTACGGGGTAAAAAGGTAAAGGACCCCTGGACGGTTAAGTCCAGTCAAAGGTGACTGTGGGGTTGTGGAGCTCATCTCGCTTTTAGGCCAAGGGAGCTTGCATTTGTCCACAGCAAACTTTCCAGATCATGTGGCCAGCATGACTAAACCGCTTCTGGCACAACAAAACACCATGATGGAAACCAGAATGCATAGAAATGCTGTTTACCTTCCTGCCACAGTGGTACCTATTTATCTACTTGCACTTGCTTGATTTCAAACTGCTAGGTTGGCAGGAGCTGGGAAAGAGCAGGTATATACAGTACTTCGTATATACCAGCATCCAAACATCCTTTTTCTGTACCCAATACAAACTTGTAACATGTCCACTCCACATTATATAATTTACTCATTAGTATGGTGATTGATTACCTTGATGGAATCTTCTGTCTGAGCAAAGGAACCACCAGCAGGAGTGAAGAAATTCAAACAGGGTGTCATACTGTCTCTTATATTATACTCTAGTGCAGTGTTTCCCAATCTTGGGTCTTCAGCTGTTTTCAGACTCCAATTCCCATTATCCCTGACCACTAGTCTGGAAGCACAAAGATGGGAAACACTGCATAGTTTCTCAGTTTTAGAGATGGGCTTAGGTCAGCAACTCACTCTTAGTTTTTTTGTTTGACTCCAGCAATTTTCACAAGTTCTCAGATCCTATATAGATGCATGGCAATAAGATTACATAAATCTCCTCAACTGTAATACAGTGGTACCTTGGTTCTCAAACTTAATCCGTTCTAGAAGTTCATTCCAAAACCAAAGCGTTCCAAAACCAAGGTGCACTTTCCCATAGAAAGTAATGCAAAATGGATTAATCTGTGCCAGGCTTTTAAAAACAACCCCTAAAACAGCAAATTAACATGAATTTTACTATCTAACAAGAGCATTGATCCATAAAATGAAAGTAATAAACAATGTACTGCAATCACACAATCAATCAATCAATCAATCAATCAAACAATCAGTAGTTGAACTGGGTTCCACACAATCACAAAAAAGAGCCACAAAAACGCAAATAAATAGCAAAAACAGACCAACCTCAGCATAACACTCAAAATGGAAGTGTGGCACTCAAATTGGAAGTGTAACACTCAAAATGGAGTACGTTCAGCTTCCGGAAAAGGTTCACAAAGCGGAACACTTACTTCCGGGTTTGTAGTGTTTCGGTTCCAAGTTGTTTGAGTACCAAGACGTTTGAGAACCAAGGTACCACTGCATATGAATAATTTTGTCCTCAGTTCCTCCCCTTGCCCATTGTAATGGATGTTTAGCTCAGATTTGAGGACCTGTTAATCTGAATAGTGCCATAGCCACATTTGAGCCCAATGGTAGACAGCTATGCATGTTGGCCTGAAAAAAAGATAATGGTTGGTAGTGGGTGACAGTGGAACTCTATTGGTCAAATGCCTGGCTTGCTGATTATTAGCTGAGTTTGGTTTTTTGACAGTCTTTGAACAATGACTTAAGCTCACTACACCATAAGGTAAAGGTAAAGGTACCCCTGCCCGTACGGGCCAGTCTCGTCAGACTCTAGGGTTGTGCGCTCATCTCACTCTAGAGGCCAGGAGCCGGCGCCGTCTGCAGATACTTCCGGGTCACGTGGCCAGTGTGACATCGCTGCTCTGGCGAGCCAGCACCGGCGCAGCACACGGAACACCGTTTACCTTCCCGCTATAAAGCGGTACCTATTTATCTACTTGCACTTAGGGGTGCTTTCGAACTGCTAGGTGGGCAGGAGCTGGGACCGAAAGACGGGAGCTCAACCCGCCGCGGGGATTCGAACCACTGACCACCATAGCCATGTCTTTTTACAGTAAAAAATTAACTAAAATGATCTACTCAACTTTACTGCCATAAAACATGAAGGCTTAACTGCTGACCCTAACTGCTGCTTGGTTATTCAGTGGCATGCCATTGGAGCCATATTACACCTATTTGGTCACTTACACTTCAATTCAAGTCCAGTTCAAGGTGCTGATGTTGGTTTTTGCCCAAATACTTAATGGAGTGCCTCTCCGGGTTATATGCCAACCTGGCTGTTAAGATCCTTGGAGGGAGCCAGTGGACGATTCCAAATTGGCAGTGATTCAGGTTGGGGCCTTCTTTGGTAGTGGTTCCCTCTCTGTAAGTCATAATTCATAAATTCACTGTCTGTTCAGGACACACCTCTTTACCTAGGCTTCTAATACAGTTTGTCTTTTGGCCTCTGGATCTTTTGTCATTTGTCCTTGGATCTTTTGATTTGTTGCACTGTTCAGCAGATTTGTTCTTACCCTTATTTTAATTTAATGGTTTTAGAGATTTCAAACATGTTTGATTATTTTTTGTGCTATTTTATATTTATATCAGGATTTCTGAACCTCTACAATTTTTTAAAAAAAGTAAAATCAGATATACATTAATACACTAGAGATGCCAGCAGAATTTGTTATTTCAGGATCCTAATCAAATTTCAGGAGCTCTTAATGCTCAGCTTCAAAGAAGAGGCAAGTATTAGGAGCCCAAATTCTATGGCTTGAATTAAAATCAGAGATAGAGAAGATTCCTATCCAAGCATCCTTCCCATCTAGCTTTCCAACTCCTCTTTCCCTTTAAAGTAATTTTATTTCATTTGTGTAGCCTGTGATAGATAGTAGTTATGAGGAAAGGAAAGGAAGAGGATATTTGTTTTCCCCATCCCCAACATCTGGTATGCCACCTTGCAACATGCCAGGAGGACAAAAGTCCCTAACAACCCTTAGAAAATGTAGTTTCCTCAAGGGTGATTTCAGTGTCAGTAGCCCTTGGACAAACTACACTTACCTGGGACAGCCAGGGTCGTGCATTTTCCTAACATGTAGCTTTGAGGAAAATAGGTCTGGCTAAGTTCCAAATTAGCTTGAAAACGAGTGGATCTTTTCTCCATTTTGGGGGGTGATAGTGGGTAACTTGGCTTATTTTTGAGCAACTAAGTTTGGGTGATTCACTCATCTGTAATATGGAGTGGTGGTTTGTGTAGTAGAGACCAAGCTAGAATGAGCTGGGGTTGGGAAGGAGACTGCATTTTTAATTTTGTGATTTGAATGGTTTTTCTGTATATAATATAAGGATGCCATGTGATTCACATATAGCTTAGGTTCTACTTACCCTAAGAGGTGCAGGATGATAAATACAATGGAAACAGGAAAATGTAACCATCTTACAAGAAAACACAGTATTGTGCAATAGAATGAAGCTACTCTGTCTTATTTCATCAGCTTGAATTAAAGAAGTGACCATATTTTGTTTGTTTTTATGGATTGTTCTGCACTGCAGAAAATTTCAGGCAACATGAAAATTATGACTATATAATAATTTATCTTGCCCTTGATTTTCTTATGGAAATGGTATAGTAATGAATATCAGGGCAACTGGAGTTGGAGTGGAGGAGAATTTTGTCAACTCTGATTTACTGGATACTAAAAATCCATTTGGATGCAAATCATCGTTCAGAAACTGATGTGATGTGACATGTGTCATTGCTTTACTACCGTTAAACTGTTTTTTCTTTGGTTAACAAATTTATTTTGAATGAAGTTTTCTTATCCAAGAATAAAGTTAGAGTTAAACGCAGCAAATAATAGAATTACCTGCTTGTCCACTGATGCACACTATCACAGTTTGTTTCTTTGCTGCTTAAAAATACCACAGCAGCTCTGCTAACTCCTCTTTATCAGGAAGGGCAAACGTTTTGGGGAGAATTGTGCAGTTACAGTTAGTTCCTGTTAATATTTCTCCAGGTAAATAGTTAAAATACAAAATATAATGAATGCATTTTAAGTTTTACTTATTATTTGGATTTTTAAAATCTGCTCATTTGATTAAGCTCCTCTGGTTAAGCAAATCAGTGGTCAGTCCACTCTGTATATGTCTTTGTGTATTTTTTTCCTGTGTATTTACAGTGGTACCTCGGGTTAAGTACTTAATTCGTTCCGGAGGTCCGTTCTTAACCTGAAACTGTTCTTAACCTGAAGCACCACTTTAGCTAATGGGGCCTCCTGCTGCTGCTGCGCCGCTGGAGCACGATTTCTGTTCTCATCCTGAAGCAAAGTTCTTAACCCGAGGTACTATTTCTGGGTTAGCAGAGTCTGTAACCTGAAGCGTATGTAACCTGAAGCGTCTGTAACCTGAGGTACCACTGTAGTAGGTTTTTATACCCACTGCCTTGTGGGACATCTTCAAGAGAAGAAAAGGCTAAGGAGTAAGCCCTACACAAATCTTGAGTGGAGTCCCTAAGGCGGTTGGATGGTGTCTTGCATGCCTCCTTCCAGCAACTCCTGCAGCCAAACTGGTGCCAAACATACTGCTCTGCTTTCATTTGGATCACATTAGCCCAGGACCTCCATACATACTGCCCAGGCTTGTGCCCTGGAGAGGTCACTTCAAAGATTCGGGGAGTTGTAATCCAAAACACTTAGATAATGGAGAAAAATTGTTTATCTCAATTGGTTTTAGTACTTCCCTGCTGCTTGTTGAGTTTATTGTTTCCCTGTTTGCAAATGTTGGAGACAGAAGCGATGGAAACCTTCACCTTCCCTATCCAGCCATTATAATAATAAGACATATGATGATTTGAACCTCCTGTGGTGTTCACGTCTGTTACAGTACTTGAAAAAATTGATGTTCTTTACATTTTGTTATGCACCCTCTCTTACATAAAATGTTCTGTGGGTAGGTGTTTGTTGAAAGTTACACTTCTACACAGCATTTTTTATGTCCAGAAAGCAAGCACTTTGTATATAATACTGTTGGTTTATTTATATAGCACCATCTTTTCATGGCACTTTGTTAGTCCCTAGTGAAAGGGACCTGCAACCTTAAAAATAGGCACAAGGGAAGCGACAGAGGCGGTGGTAAAATATGCAATTACTTCAATTACATATACTTGTTACAGTAAGGCATTGAGACTAGAGAGTTGTTCCAAAGTATTCAGGGAACCAGTATATTCTGAAAATGGGTGTGCAGGAAGTAAGGGGATGAGGTATCACAGAGGTGTTCTGGGTGCAAAGATAAGAGGCAGCAAGGGTGGAATGATTTGAAGGAGTAGGAAGCTTTCAGACAAATGAGGATGGTAGGGCTGTATGAGCAAAGATCTCTGGTGGGAATGTATCAGGATATAAAAGCAGAGATAAGGGAGGCAAGGCTTGGGGTTTTAAAGGAGGTAATGTGATCAGAGTGATGAAATAAATTATCATGGCAGCAAAATCATGGCAGCAAAGTTAGACAAACGCAAACATGATGAGGGCATGGATCAAAAAAAGGTGGGGTTACGGGGAAATGCTGTATTTTTCTTCTAATGTTAAAGAAGCATCAATATGATTTTGTGATGAATTGAATATGAGGAAGAAATATGAGAGAGGAGTCAAAACAGAAATTGCTAGACAACAGTGTGAATAGCAAGGTTGTCAATACATAAGCGTGAAAAAGGAGAAGAGGGCTTGGGAAGAAAAGTAAGATGAGTGCTGTATCAAACTTCATCCCCTTCGGGTGAATCTGTGTATGTAGTAAACTCACACAGGCATTTAAACCTCTGCACCCACCCCCCAACACCACACTGGTGATGAAAATCATGCCATTCCTGGTTGACACTTTCCCAGTGGCAGCACTGCTCCTGCTGAAACCTTGGATCAGTGGCTGTCAGGCATCTTAGGTCAGGAAAGCTTGGTGGACTGCATCAGGTTCTCTGCCTTAGGTGCTTCCTCTTGTATCCATTTTAGAGACAGATAAAGTCTATGAAAACTGTTTCAAGGTAAATTTAGTATGTAAGGTGCTACAAAAACCAAGGCTTTTCTTTTTAAATAAATAATAACAAGCTCCCACTGCTCTGCACTTGAATTTTACCAACAAATATATCGTACTTTGCTAATTGACATTTCATGTTCAAGACCCAGATGAACATACATACATACATACATACACAAATAAATAAATAAATAATGACCATTGGCTGGCTATTTGGCTGGCTAATGCTTTAAATGATTTCATTCTGTTATTCGTGGCGTTTCCACCTAGCTTAGTTGCATACCAATTCCCACTCCAGTTCTGAGCAGTTTAAAATCACGATTATGCTCTTTACTGTTCCCAGCTGGCTCTGCTCATAGCTGATGGAGATTCAAAAGACTCTTTCTTCTTCTACTTGCCAATGCAGAAGGTCTCTTCCATCACCCTTGTTGCCACCACCTTGCTTGTGCTTGCCTTCTATATAGAGTCTTCTATAAATAGGTAGCAAGCTTTGCAGATTGGCCATTTCTATTCATCTTAGAAATGTTAGTAGTTTATGAAAGTTGTTTTTAGAACTTTGGTTCATTTAAATAAAACGTAAGATATTTAATTCCTCAGGCACTTAAAATGTAAGAGGCCTCAGCAGATTTGTTTGTATTTGGGTGCTGAATTACTGTAAGGATTATTGTTGTATAGCCTGCTTTCAATTAAGTTTGTTGGCTTTTGCCTCCCATATCTACTGCAACAGAAAAAAAATAGCAGATACATTCATGCACACATACATAGATGTGTGTTTTAAATGGGAGGGGGTTTGAAGATTGAATGTGACAAAGTTTGTGATTGAAAAGTTGAATCAACTGTAAGAAAGGAGCAGAGAATATAGGCACAATAAACCTCTTGATATCTGTAATTTTGCCTGTGATTCATTTCATTGACGATATTAGTTCATTGTTTTGTATCTGTTCTCTAGAACAAAGATATGACGGTGTACCACGTCTAAGGCACTCTTTTCCCTTCCCATTATTCTTAAGTGTTTCTCTCATGATTTTAACAGCTTAAAAAGATATAACAATTTCTCACCATGTCCTTGTGAAAGTCAGTTGTTGAACATCTGCTGACTGAATGGAAGCTTTGTTGTAAATTTACTAACTTGAGATTTTTAGCCCACTCTCCCTTTGTGAGTAGCAATAATTTGTACTATAAGTTTCATTGTATATTAAAATTTGGCAAGTGGCATGACTGCTATCTACCACTCTCTTTTTGTTCAAGGATTAATCATATCTGTTGCAGTGCTGGCAGTTGAAATGGAAAGAAAGTTTGCCAGGTTCATCCTTGCCGAGTAGTATGCACATGTAGGCATTTGCGTATTGGCGGAAAGTTGTTTCTTCCTTGGTGTTAATGCTTTCCCAAAGTATGTGTTTGCTGAAAAAGTTAAGATAAAATTTCTACATGCTGAACTTCAGATACAGCTTGGTATGGATGAGGCTTCACAGTACACAAGTATAGTTGATGAGCATAGTAGTCTGCCAACAGGTTATCCACACCATCAAAAAAAGGGTATTTGAGAATTTTAGGGGAGGGCTAATATAGATGGGATACATTTAAGAAAACCTTATGTGGTGTTTTTCTGAACCAGTTGTAGGTATTATCATTTCTGTTTTATATTTGCATATATAGCATGTCCATGGACAAAGCTGTCACTAAGAAAAAGTACAGACAGAAAACAAGTCGTGGCTTACATCTTAAGGACACGCCCTCACTCATTAGTCACTCCCAACTAATGAGTGAGGGCGTGTCCTTAAGATGTAAGCCACGACTTGTTTTCTGTCTGTACTTTTTCTTAGTGACAGCTTTGTCCATGGACATGCTACTTTATTACTCCATGATCTGTGGGTGCCATCATTCCAAGTATATTGGACAGACCATTATTTCTTGATACTGTACAACCTTTCAGATATAGGGAGGGTTGGGGGACGCAGCAGTACCTAAACATGACTTTGGACAAACTATACTGGAAATGCTAGAAACCAGCCAACAAAAGTAATACTTCTCTACCCAGTTCCTGTGCCAACGCCCCACTGGGCAAGGCCTTGAAAGTGCTGGCTTGTTGACAAAGTTACCATGCTGCCAAATCAGTCTGGACTAATATAGAGTATAATGCTGGCACTGCAGTTGGCAATCTGGCACCATTCCTAGATTTGAGAAGATATTGCCAACATTTAAAATCATCTTGGCCCCTTTATCATTGTCTCGTTCAGTTTTGTTCATGCATCCTCATTAAGTTGCTTCCACCAAATCTGGCAATTTGTTGAAGCAGGCTGCAGTGCTGAAAATGTGATAAGAGTATATATCCCAGTCAATAATATTACTAAGTTGTTGCTTTGAGGTTTTAGAGTGCAATGTTTTAGGGCTACCAAACCTAATTCTACAGTAGAATAAGTCATTCACATCATTTCTGGAGTACTTGTGCTGACTTCTCTGTCAGGCAGGTTCAAGTTAACTTTTGGTAGTGCCAGAGAGACATAATAGTATTCTGCAGCAAGAATTTTCCCTGCTTCATGGATTCTGATTGTTTCGGACTTTAGCATTGTAACAGAATCTCATTACATATTTGCACATTTGCTTACCACATGTTCAGATGTATCTGGGTGGTACAGTGGTGCCTTGCAAGACGAAATTAATTCGTTCCGCAAGTTTTTTCTTCTTGCGAGTTTTTCGTCTTGCGAAGCACGGTTTCCCATAGGAATGCATTGAAAATCAATTAATGCGTTCCTAGGGAAACCGCCTTCAGACCAGGTCCGGGGACAGTCTGTCCCCCGACCTCTTCTGAAGGCTGGGGGGGGGGGGAACAAGGGCTTCTGAAGGCTGGGGGGGGGCTGGGGGGGAACAAGGGCTTCGCTGCCGACCCCCAGCATTTTAAAATCTCACCGGGACACGGGGAGATTTTAAAATGCTGGGGGTCAGCAGCGAACGCTTCGCTGATCCCGGGACGGCAGGCAGATCTGCGCCGGCATCCAGAGCGGGGCGGGACTTAGCGCCCCGCTCGGGATGGCGGCACAGATCTGCCTGCAGTCCCGGGACGGCAGACAGCTCTGCGCTGGCATCCAGAGCGGGGCGGGACTTAGCGCCCCGCTCGGGATGGCAGCACAGATCTGCCTGCAGTCCCGGGACGGCAGACAGCTCTGCGCTGGCATCCAGAGCGGGGCGGGACTTAGCGCCCCGCTCGGGATGGCAGCACAGATCTGCCTGCAGTCCCGGGACGGCAGACAGCTCTGCGCCGGCATCCAGAGCGGGGCGGGACTTAGCGCCCCGCTCGGGATGGCGGCACACATCTGCCTACAGTCCCGGGATGGCAGACAGCTCTGTGCCAGCATCCAGAGCGGGGCGGGACTTAGCGCCCCGCTCGGGATGGCGGCACAGATCTGCCTGCAGTCCCGGGACTGCAGGCAGCTTTGCGCGGCCATCCCGAGCGGGGCGGGCTTCGCCCCCGGCTCCCGATGGCCGCGCAGAGCTGCGCTGATCCCGGGATGGCAGACAGCTCTGCGCCGCCATCCCGAGCGGGGCGGGACTTAGCGCCCCACTCGGGATGGTGGTGCAGATCTGCCTGCAGTCCCGGGACTGCAGGCAGCTTTGCGCGGCCATCTGGAGCGGGGCGGGCTTCGCCCCGGCTCCCGATGGCCGCGCAGAGCTGCGCTGATCCCGGGACGGCAGACAGCTCTGCGCCGCCATCCCGAGTGGGGCGGGACTTAGCGCCCCGCTCGGGATGGTGGCGCAGATCTGCCTGCAGTCCCGGGACGGCAGACAGCTCTGCGCTGGCATCCAGAGCGGGGCGGGACTTAGCGCCCCGCTCGGGATGGTGGCGCAGATCTGCCTGCAGTCCCGGGACTGCAGGCAGCTTTGCGCGGCCATCTGTAGCGGGGCGGGTTCGCCCCCGGCTCCCGATGGCCGCGCAGAGCTGCGCTGATCCCGGGATGGCAGACAGCTCTGCGCCGCCATCCCGAGCGGGGCGGGACTTAGCGCCCCGCTCGGGATGGTGGCGCAGATCTGCCTGCAGTCCCGGGACTGCAGGCAGCTTTGCGCGGCCATCTGTAGCGGGGCGGGCTTCGCCCCCGGCTCCCGATGGCCGCGCAGAGCTGCGCTGATCCCGGCACAGCAGACAGCTCTGCGCCGCCATCCTGAGCGGGGCGGGACTTCTCTGCTGTCCTGGGGAGATTTTAAAATGCTGGGGGTCGGCAGCGAACGCTTCGCTCCCGCCCGCCAGCATTTTAAGATCGCCCGGGGCAGCGGAGAAGTCTCCGCTGTCCCGGGAAGGCAGGCGGGGGGGAGCAAAGACTTTTGCCCCCCGCCGGCCTTCAGAAGAGGTCCAGGACCTCTTCTGAAGGCTGGCTGTGGGCGAAAGTCTTTGCTCCCGACCGCCAGCAATTTAAAACAGGTCCCCGGAGATTTCCCTATGGGCTTTCGTCTTGCGAAGCAAGCCCATAGGGAAATTCGTCTTGCGAAGCGCCTCCGAAACAGAAAACCCTTTCGTCTTGCGGGTTTTCCGTCTTGCGAGGCATTCGTCTTGCGGGGTACCACTGTAGTTAGCTTTTCCCCCTCTAAAGGTAAAGGGTAAGGGGACCCCAGACCATTAGGTCCAGTCGCGGACGACTCATCTTGCTTTACTGGCTAAGGGAACCGGCGTACAGCTTCCGGGTCATGTGGCCAGCAAGACTAAGCCGCTTCTGGCAAACCAGAGCAGTGCACGGAAATGTCGTTTACCTTCCTGCCGGAGCGGTACCTATTTACCTATTTGCACTTTGACGTGCTTTCAAACTGCTAGGTTGGCAGGAGCTGGGACTGAACAACAGGAGCTCACCTTGTTATGGCGATTCGAACTGCCAACCTTCTGGTCGGCAAGCCCTAGGCTCTGTGGTTTAACCCATAGCGCCACCCACGTTTCCCCTCCCCCCCATAACTCTGTAAATATAATTCATATGCAAATTACTAAAGTTAAATAACAATAGAAAATACAGTAATTCCCAGGTTGTAGGATTTTGTTTTTAACAGCTTTTTTATAAGTATGACAATTATATGTAATAAAATATAATTACATTTAATTTTTCATATTGTTTTCTACTCAGTCATATTGCTCAGCAATGCTGGGATTTATTACCTCCCTCCACCCCATAGATTAGTGTATTTTTGTTTCTCTGTGAATGTTTCAGTCCTCAAGCACTCTGCTATTGTACTACCAGCTTTACTGTGAAACATGGACCACTTATAAACACCAGCTCCAACTCCTTGAAAAGATTCCATCAATGGTATCTCTGAAAAAATCTACACATCACTTGGGAAAAGTGTCAAAGCAATGATTCTTCAACATCAACAGTTGGACTGGTCTTGTTGTTCAGATGCCTGATTATCGTCTTCCAAAGCAACTACTCTATTCCAAACTTTAAAATGGAAAGCATAATGCTGGTGGTCAACAAAAGAGGTTTAAAGACTCTCTCAAGGCAAATATAAAAAAATGTAGTATAAACACCAACAACTGGGAACACTGGCCTACGATTGCTCCAACTGGAGAACAGCCTTTACCAAAGGTGTCATGGACTATGAAAAAGCACAAACTCAGGATGAAAAGGAGAAATGCACTAAGAGGAAGGGACATTTGGCAAACCCCCACTGTGATCAACTTCCTCCTGGAAACCTATGTCCCCACTGTGGAAGGGTGTGTGGATCCAGAATTGGCCTCCCTAGTCACTTATGGAACACACCATTAAGATTGTTTTCATGGAAGACAATCTTACTTGGCTTCAAGTGATCACCAAAGGAGAAGAAGATTAGTGTATAGAGACTCAGTATGTAAGGACTGTTACAGTATCTGTCTTCCTGCATTAATCCTTAGGAGGCTTTTTCTTTATTAATAACATGGATGGTTGTGAATCTGAAAAAGTCATAGAATATTATTAGAGTTATTAACATGTATTCGTATTTGACAACCACACCAAACATTTTTCTGCCTTGCATCAGGAGAACATAGGATCAAACTTCAAATTAAAGAAAGAAGCAAATTAATTCCTTGCTAATAACTTTTGCTTGACATGTGATCTGCTTATCTTCTGTTAAATCAGCCAGTTGTAATTAGATCACATTTCAGAGCAGCAGCATGAACTGGAACAGTGCATGTCAGCCTAATTACCAAGGAGTGAAACTTGTAGAACTGTGTATGTATACCAGTGTATCTGTTTGAATTTGACTTGAAGTTATTCCTTTTCCATGGTGCATTTAGAACAACAAATCATTGAAGCGTTGAACAACAAGGATTATTGTCTCATATGCTGTTAGTTTATTTAGTAATTTGTAATGGAGATAATAGAAAAGAGCAAATGGATATAGAAAAGAGCAGAATCAAATCCTTGAAGATTAGTTGTTGTTCAAAAAATAAGTGTATGTTTGTTGTTATAATTTGCCATTTTGTGTTTTTTGATATAAATATAAACAGTGGGCAAAATGCTCAGGCAACCCTTGTAAGGTCCATGTCTGCTTCCTGCCATATAATAATGGTAGTAGTGCCTTGGAGGAAAAATTCCTGGATTGGTTTCCCCACCTAGATCCCTTGATGAGTATCGAGGTGTTCCAGATAGGGACTCCCCACTCTACAGTCACAACTGCATTTGAGTATGATGATACTACATACCGTTCAACTTCCCTCAGATGAATATAAGGACATTTTTCACTCCCCCCCAACCCCCCTGACTCTCTTTGACTCCACAATTCCCCCCCAAGCATTTCCTATCATAAGAAGGGCAAGCGCTACCACTACTACCCCAATGAGACACAGCTCACATGCACTTCACCATCTTGAATAAATCCCTTAATCCCAATTTTATTTCATTCCTTGGTAGATTTACAAAAAGAAAACCCACACCAATAATTAGACGTGGACATACAAAGCATTTTGTTTAAAAATTGAGATTCCTTGCAGTCCACTCTGCTCCCCCAATCTTTCTGCCCAGGCTAGCCCTGTCCTCTGCCGGTCCCTCCAAGCCAGCACACCACATGGGTTGCAGCAGCAACCATAGAGAGGCCTGGGATGCTCCCTTGCCGCCACTCAAGACAGGCACCGGCTCATCCTCCTTCCCAAGCTCGGCAGCGGTAGCACCGGCAAGGAAAATAGGGATATTTCAGGATCATATCAGAAGCCAGGATGGCTTTTGTAATTCCAGGACTATGCCTGGAAAACCGGAACACTTGGAGGGTATGGTACCAGCAGCTTCTATGAGAAACCAACTCTTGTCAAATTTCAATTGATTTGGGCTTGCAGAATACATATGAATTAAATCTGACTTTATTAAAAAAAAAAAAAAAGAACTCTTCTCCCTACCTAGCCCTCTCCCATTCATATTTTATTTCCTTTAAGTTTTAGATAAAAAAAATGAAGTCAGAAATGCTTTGAAATACTTTCCTATGCAAAATGCCAGCCTTTTATGTTAATCTTTGAATGAAATCTTTTGTACTAAAGAAGAGGCGAAAAGTTATGGAAAAACATCTTCAAAGCTGATGCACATAGAACCCAATAGGTAAAATAAGTTATAGATATAGTTCTCATTCGATGTCATTGTTTGAATAAAACATCCTTCTGAGCATTATAATACTAAACATCCTTTAGTATTATAATTTCTCTTTTAATTGGAGTAATACCATTCTTGCAAATGAATGAGAGGGACCTGACTGATATTTAACATAAATGTAACAAAAATCTAAGTAATTGCTTCAGAAGGAATATAGGTGATTACAGGTGATGAGTTTTTTTATCTACTTTTGTGCCTAATAACACAGTCATGTACATTCTACTCAGAAGTTGGTCCCACTAAATTCAATGAGACTTATTTACAGGTAACCCAGTATAAAAGGTAAAGGTAAAGGGACCCCTGACCATTAGGTCCAGTCGTGACTGACTCTGGGGTTGCGGCGCTCATCTCGCTTTATTGGCCAAAGGAGCCGGCATACAGCTTCCAGGTCATGTGGCCAGCATGACTAAGCCACTTCTAGCGAACCAGAGCAGTGCACAGAAACGCCATTTACCTTCCCGCCGGAGCGGTACCTATTTATCTACTTGCACTTTGACATGTTTTCGAACTCCTAGGTTGGCAGGAGCAGAGACCGAGCAACGGGAGCTCACCCCATTGCGGGGATTCGAACCGCCAACCTTCTGATCGGCAAGTCCTAGGCTCTTTGTTTTTTTAACCCACAGCGCCATCTGCGTCCCAAACCTAGTATAGGATTGTAAAATTACTGATTTTGCTGGGAATGGGGCTTAAAGTTAAAAATGTACAAAAGATACACCAATAATATTTAAACATGCAAGGATGTAACCTGCTTTGTCTGTTCTGTGCCTTTGTTCTTTAGACTTTAGAGTTTTCTCTGTGTATGTATGAACATGTTTGTAGATGCTCTAGCTAGTCATTGAATAATCCTGATCACTTGGAATAATGTTTTAACCCCTATCCCCTTCTTCAGTATTATTGGTGGCCTGTTACCAATAATAGTGGAAGTGTTCCTCACAACATTTCCATTGATATATAATTTTATGGTATTACTCTCAAAAAAGTGGTGTTATGAGCCATTAAACCTCGGAAATACACTTTTCCCAAAAGGTTTCCACAATTTTGGCCACTGGTATAAATGCACATTGCTATCTTTTAATATCCTCTTTTTATTACTTTTGTGTGCAGAATCCTAATGCTTGAGTTCTGAACTAAAAGATGCTGAGAACCTGTCCAATCCCTTAAAGCACTTCAGAAGGTGCTTATGCTTGAGAAATTCCACTGGAGTCAAGACTAATCATGTGCAAAGAGATGTTTATGCCTTGCTGCTCCATCAGATGAAACTACTGTATTTAGCAGTTTGTTTCAGGAAAGAGACTTTGATTCCTGCTTCTTCACTTTTTATATTGTATATTTAATTCACCCATATTTATCCTCTGATTACCAATACTGTAAATGCAGGTATTCACAAGCAATGAGCGGTGGGGTTGATGTTTCTCTCATAGAGCTATAGCAGTCATATTTTTGGCCTGCTAGTGGTAACACCCTTGATTTAGAACTCTCTCCTCAGTGGGGTATACTTAGCTGGGTCCCAGATTAGTTTCCTCAGACTAAGAAATACCTTATTTAAAAAAGAGGTCTTCCATCACTCATTCGGGATGGTTTATTTTAAAATCTTAATGTTGATATATAGCTCTCACATCATAGATCTGTGGGAGGAGAGTAAAGGCGGGGTATTTTAATTAGTATTTTATTAGTATTTTTTATTAATGCTGTTTTTAGGATTTTTTAAATGTACGAATGCTTTAAATTTTGTAAGACACTGTAGGTATCCTTTGTGGACCGAGTGTTGTGTGGTAAAAGCAAATAACAGAAAAGTCAGTGGAGGTGGATCTACTAGGAGTTTGCAGATAGTGGGAGCAGTTCAGGAGATTTTTGAAGCTGGGTTCCTAGAAAGTTTATCAGAGATTCAGTGATGGCAATCAGCTTTCCTGAAAGGGAGCTTGGCCAGTGTCCACTGTTGTTGATTTCCTCTACATTGCACAGCCTCAGGTGTGTTTTGGCTGCATTCTAGGCTGTTTTAATTTGCCTGCTGTAAACCCTTCACAAAGCCTAGCAGGATGGCCCCATGCCCAGGACAAACTGTTTGCCTTAGAATGCATTTTAGGGGGCTTGGCAGCACAAAGGGAATTGTTTCTTTAGCAAATGGTTAGCCTTAGGGGAGTCCTTGGAAGACAAATCATTGCCAAAAATAGGAAGTGAGCATCTCTGAAAAGGAGATAGATTGGCTAACAATACAGCAGTGGGGGAAAACAGGTAAAGCAGTCAAAACAACTTTTTAAATCTAATGCATGGAAGTGTGAAATGTAATACAATTGGAATAAAATCCCTACCTCCCAGCTAGTCCCCCTCCCAATTTTTTTTCCTTACTAAGACAAGACTTAGTTGCTATGGTAGCCTATGGCAATTTTGCAGCTATAGAGGGGAATTGCGTGTGATTAGCCTAGCTACAGAAAATCCACATAATCCACAATATGGCTTCCTATATGAAAGAAAGCAACACAAGCTGTAAATTTATAGGTTTGCAAATTGAACTTGTTGACAGAATAAACTTTCCTTTTCTTTAATGCTCTATTGAAGTTAATGAAAAACAACGAACAGAAATTCATCCAGAAAGAAAACAGTAATAAATGTTACATCAAATCACAACAAATTATTACAACTATAACAACTTCCTTTCAATCCATCATGCATCTACCACTTATTTTTTCTAACGCACTATCCATTTTCCTTTATTAATTTCCATTAAAGACTTATTCTCCTGTAAGTATCCACATCACATAAGTTATTCAAGGCCTGCCATTGACATCATGTTATTACAATGTTCCTAAAGGTATTTTTTGTACATGTCCCATTCTTTAATAAATGTCTGTTCACTATGACCTCTCAGTTTCCCTTTCATTTTTGCCAACTTGGTGTATTCTAACAGTTTCCCACTCCAGTTTAGTCAGGATTTCCCCCCCTTTACAGTTTGTAGTGATTAATATTCTTGCAGCTACCATGGCATGCAAGAATATTCCCCTCACTTTTTTTATGTACGTATATCTGTGCCTAGTATCCCCAGGAGGAAGGCTTCCAGTTTTTTTTAATATAAAGGAGATCTTGAACATCCTTTTGAGCATGTTATAAATTAAACCCCAAAATTCCTTTATTTTCTTACAAGTCCACCACATATGTAGCACTGACCCTTCCACTTCCCCACATCTCCAACATTTACTTGAATTGTTTTTATACATTTTAGATAATTTTAATGGTGTTAGGTACCAGCTGAATCACATCTTTATAAAATTTTCTTTCAAGGCATAACATGCGGTGAACTTCATATCTACCTTCCATTGCTTTTCACAAGCATCCATAGGGGGGATGTAACCAAAATCTTGAACCCATTTAATCATTACTGATTTTACCGTAACGGTTGTCATGCCCTTCCAGATCGAAGAGGTCTGTATTTTGTAATATACACCACTCCCTGATCCAGGATAGGCTGGATGCCTCGTAGTAGAGTTTCAGATCTGGCAGGGGAAATCCCCCTCTTTCTTTGAGATCAATTAATAATTTATGCTTAATCCTGGGCTTTCCCCCCTGCCAGATATATCTTGTTGCCAATCTTTGAGGCAATTGTCTGAAATAGAAAAATTATTTATGGTAAAACATTCATTTTGATGGTGGATATTCCCCCCAAAAACATAGTTCTAATCTGCTCCAGATTTTTTAAAATCTCTGTCCAGGTCTTAATGTAATTATCTTGAAATAGGTTGATATTTTTCACCGAGATCCATATTCCCAAATATTTTGCCTTTTTACAAATCATCAAGTTTGAATCAGCTCTCTCCTGTGCTGTTAGATTCCTAACCAGGAGCTTTGTTTTAGAACTGTTTAGTTTGAACCCCACCACCTGCTCAAAATCCTTAATTGTTTCTAATACCTTTAATAAATTTTTGGGTTCTCTGTCGTAATGATGAGATCATGGGTGAACGCCTTTAGTTTGAATGCTTTCTCTCCTAAAGTTATTCATTTTATATTTTTGTCCTCTCTTATTCTCTCCCCCCCCCCCCAGCACTTACATTACCAGAATCAGGGATAGCGGTCACCCTCGCCTTGTCCCTTTTCTTATTACACAGTCTTCTGTAATGTTACCATTAATAATGATCTTAGCCCGTTGGCTGCCTCTTCGATGTTCCACTTGAGAATGTGAAGCTGGAATCTTGCATTCACCCTAGATATAGTTCATCCACTTCACATTCTCTTTCAGAATGGTAAACTTTATTTACTGATTTTAGCTATGCTCATAAATTCTTATACCTTTCATGAATTTAAGAACACTTAGGAGCTGGGGCATTACCTAATCCCTCCTTTTTCATAACTTGGTTACTTCCTTCTCCCTCCCTTGATATGTAAAATAGTTATCTTGCTCACTGGATTATACACACTAACTTTTGTGAGACCAGTTAGGCTTTGTCTAGTTATTTTATGTTTTAGTGGAGAGATTTATTGTGTGTTTCTGTGAGCTTTCCTTGTATCTGTAGAATGTTGTCAGAACTTTTGAGTGTCCACTCAAACGGGCTTGTGCAAGTATGGGTTTTCTGTTTGTTTGCATTAATTGTCTGGGAATAGATGAATATGAAATTGTCAATACTTCTTGGAATGACTTTTCTGGTTTCTTTCTACTGAGACAAGTGTGTTTGTGTCTAGGATGGAATTGTTGCTCAGAAAGCTAAAATCAGGGATTAATTGAATCTTCGTTTTATCTACTCCTGCATTTTGTGATCTAGTACTTGATCTTGTTTTAGTCATTTGGGACATTGAGCTAATGTTACAAAGGGGAATGTAGCTGTATCTTTAACCTGAGCAAAGATAAAATGCAATAGCAACATACAGGTCCTTTCAAAACAGCAGAGTCTGCTAACCAATGAGAAAACCATGCATGACAGTGTTCTTAGAGTCATAACTTTCTGTTGGGTTCCAGGATTGTGTAAGCAGCTGAAACTAACACATCTGATAGGTCCAGCTTTTCCTGTTCAAATTGTGCAGTATTGGTAGCTGCCTCAATCTCTTCAGTTGGGATATTTTCATGCCCTGCCTGTACAGTGCCTGATGAAGTATCTGCAGTATCTGGGGCTCAATATCTGTCTTCTGCTTTTTGAAGTAGTTGCAGATATCCATAGCTAGACAAAAAAAACCAATCTCTCTAGCAACCTATATGGAAAGCCTTCATGCCTTTCTGTCAACCTTCAAACCAATCAAAATGATAAGTTTCTATTTCCCAAGAAAATGATTTTTGCTACGATTTCCTGAGAGCCTTGCAAGCACTTTCAGTTTTTACTCTTCTGGGCTAGTTTTATTCTTGGCCACAGCCTCTCCTTGCTCCTCAGAAAGCATGATCAGGTCCAGCTGCAGCTCCAAGTGCCTCATCTGATCACAAGAAGGCATAACCGATTTGCTTATGTTAAGGGTTTTCAAATCTTGCAACATTTGCAGAAGCATCATCATTAGAGCAGAACAAGCAGCATTCATCTGAACTGCCTACTGGCCCCCAGAAAAGTGCAGTGTCTGGCAACCAGCCTCAACAGGAGTTGTCTCGGAGATCATTCTAAACCTCGTGTTGACTGGCTGGATGTGCATGTATCTGTGTACATTAAAAAAATGCATTTAGGACTCCTGGGGCATGGGGTAAGACTAGCTGATTATTTCTGTGATGGTTCCCTGATTGTTTCACTTGGCATTTATTTGTTTGTGGTTTATGGATTGTATATTTGTGGGAGATTTTCTGTTGTCTAGTTGTTTTGCTCTTATGTTTGTGAGCAATTCCCCTGCATGGGGCACCGAGCGGAAGGGATGCAAAATCAAGAAGATACATAATCGAGAAGATTCATTTGGGGGTGCCAATATTTGGCCTTTGTCAGGGTGCCATATTACCAAAGATTACTAAAGTCTCCACCCCTGGCATAGGTGTAGATATTCAGAATTCTTAATGTTTCTTTGCTTATTTTTCTTTGGTAGGGAAAAAAATCTATCTATTAGTGCATAAACCTGTAATGTCTCTAATCACAATTTTTGTGTGTCCTATAACTTCTGTTTGCCAGTGATATGTGTATTGCTGATCTGTTCATCTGCCTGTATTAATTTGGCTGTGACTATAGGATTAGCCTCACTGTAGTGAAATCTGCTGCTGTTGTCCTGCAAATTCTGCCAACTGGACCCTCATTATACTAAACTTGTCCCGTATTTATTGCGGTCAGCACATTTTCCATAGCGCTTGAAGCCGAGAGCTTAGCAACTATTTGTTTACTTATTTCAAAGAACATTGTTACAGTCTAGACAGCATTACTGGAATGAAGTAATGCTGCCTTGATTATGCCATGTGAATGACAAGCAGAAAACAAAATATGAGGGGGGAAATTGAAAATTAGTTTCTGTGCATTTAATGCAATTTACTTGCAGGAAAAAATTGCTAGCTTCTTATTAATACTCCGAATTAATACTCCTAAAAATAAATAATAAATTCCAGAAGAGTAGTTTGCTAGTGTGCAGTTGAGTGGTCTGCTTCCTTGGAAACTAACATATTGTTCTGACTTTTGTCTGTGAAATCTCAGGCCATAGAGTATCAGTGGCCAACTTTTTTTTGGACAAGTGTGACATTAGTCTTAATATTTTTTTAAAAAATGACTTATGTGTGCTGTGCTACACATGGCGCTCACACTGTACATGTGCTCTATGCTTTGGAGGGTTCTGCATTTTGTCTGCTGAGTCAGGATTTAGGAAAAAGTGCAGTCCTGACTATATCATACCTACATCTATAGGTCCTCCTGTTCCTGCTCCAGCAAACCCCTACTGCCTGTAGCATCTGTGCCATGATGGTCCATGCCGAAGTATATTTCATCAGATACATACAGTGGGCCTGTGCATTTAATAATGTTGGCTGATTCTTCCTGCAAAAGCATGTGTCTAGGATTTAAATTAAGCCTGGGCTCGGTGCCAGGACTTTCACAATGATGTAATAGTTGGGACATTTTTTCCTGTACTTCCATACTGTTTTGAGAGGACAGTGTGTCTGAGCATGTGCTGATTTGTTCCCACATAATGAATAATCATAGTTGGTTGTCACATATATGAGTTTAGGAGCACGGTTTTCAGGTCAGTTTTCAAAATAATGCTTGATGCCAAAGAATGCTTCTATCTTATGGAAAATAGTAGTATTCTCCTAGGCTTTTATGTTAGTTTTAGAACTTGCAAACCAGCACAGAATGGAAATCTACTATAAGCAAGTTAAAGAATGGATTAAAGAACATAATGTGAAGATACATGAACTACAGAGTATAGCTCTGCTTTAACTGTTGCTATGGAAATTATTGTTGCAGGTTTTTGGGATACGTGCAAGGAATTGGAGGCCGAGGAAAGGAAGGGAGGAGAAGAATTTCAAATGTATAGAATGGAGTGAGGCCTCTGTGCAAGTTGGCTGATCCTTATTCAATTGGATTTGGAGCAGGGGGAGGCGGGGGGGGGGAAGCTTGGGGTAATTAATGTGTCAATTTCTATAAGTGAAACCACTGCAGCAAACAATATTTCATCCTTGGCACTTACATGGAAACTTATTTAGTGAAGGAGTACTTTTGTAGTATGGTTGCCAGTTAAGATATCCAGAAAATAACCAGGATGGGAACCTCAGGGTAGGGAACCTCAGGTCTTAGGATGAAATGTGGCCCTCCAAGCTTCTCTTTCTCACCATAAAGATTGCTCTGAGAACTCTGGACCTTAATGCTGGGAACAAAAACAAGCAGCTTTTTTGAGGAGCGGGGTGGGTGGGTGCAGGATGTCAATTTAATAAGCTTTTAAATTCAGGTGCTTTTTATCTCCTTATTCTTTTCTACACATGTCTCCCTTGTAAGGCAGTTATCTTTGTAATATCACATTGGACATGGTAGTTCAATATTTACAGTAGTTTACAGATGTGAAAGTCAAGTGCAGTGATCAAGTGTCTTATCAGATGATACACAGGGAAATGACAAGATGGCAAGGAACTGAACAGAAACCCATAAGTTCTTGTAATAGGGCTAGACTGCCTTGACTGACAGAAGAAGGGAGTATTTGCTTTGCTTTTGTTAATTTCATTGAACTTTAACAAAATGCAAAACTAGACTGCAGTATTGAATGGAAAAGGCTCAGATATGAAAATGAAATATTGAGATCGCCCCAGGCAAGAGAACCATACAGCAGACTGTATTCCAGCACTTCACAGAACTCTTAATTCATATATGGGTATGTTTACAAAACTCCACATACATAAGCTTGGCTGTCACAAAGGTAACTGGGAATGCAAAAGTTCAGATTCTCAGGGACTTTTGGGCTAGCAGACCTTCATCACCTTGGATGTGTTTTGGAACAATGTTGCATAGCCTGGGCTTGTAGCAGTGATTCTTGTAGCCTGAAATTATGAGTGCAGTAAATGTACAAGGACACCAAAATCAATCTGAAGTTCAGTTCCTATTAAAAAGAGGAAGAGTTGCTATGTTGACATTTCTGGCATCTACACTGGGGTAAATAATATGTGGGAATGATAAAACACTGTAATGCAAGGCTGATTTAGTTGTAAACAGAGTGTGAAACGTTTCAGCAATAGCAGCTCACTGTTGATGTAAATTTGCTTTTTCAACTCCTTTGTGTAACTAAGGAGGGGCGACAACTTATTTAGAATATTTTTTGTTGTTGTAACAGGGTTTAAGTCTCAAGAATATCTTGCCTGGTATGGCTGTTTGCTCTCTGCATATTTTCAGTAAAACTCATCTGTTCTGGTCAGGTTTTTTTGGGTTTTTTTAAAATCTCTGGTTAGTTTTTTAGAAGCAAAGTTTTTGGCCTGCACTATAAGAAAGCTGCTTTTACTCTATCTCATAATGTCTTTGATGGTTCTGTTAACATGCATATGTCTCCTCCAGAAGTTTTAGAATTTGCAGGACATTGTTTGAAGCTTGTAGTCACAGTGGGAGTCTATATAGTCAAGCACTAATTAAATCTGGAAACATTTGCCTAAGCAAGCTGACTTTATACCATTAACATTTTTTGCTGTCATTCACAACTCGGAATCTGACAGTTTTGACACGAAATGGTTGCTTTACAGTCTGACAGTCTAATCTTCTGAATTGGCTTCCAATAGTGCTCTGCGCTAGCCTTGCAGGTGGCAGAGAGTTAAGAGAGCTGAACCAGATCAGTGACAGTTTTTAAAATGTTATGTCCAAGAAGCTTATGTAGAATAGGCAAGAAGCTACAACCAATGACAGTTTCTGTTTTGGTTTACTGTGCTTGCCATTTGGCAAGCCAGTTTGCTGAATATTTTGCCAAAAGGGCCAGAGGTCTTGGCAAAGTGCAAGTTCATCCTTATACTCTACATTCTTTCCTAGCACTGGGACAGAGATTATTGACATGTTGTGGGATAGATGATATGGCACTGACTCTAATTCCCTGTCATTGCCAAACCTCTGATCCTTAAAAAGTTGTGCTGGCCTAGGTCCCATTTAAGAAGGGTATGACCTTCAGCTTGTGGAGTTTGTTATCGCCTGGGTTGTAAATTGGTTTATAGATAATTATTGCACTGTGAAATTAAGCTCTCAATTTGCTCCATAAAACAGGAATTGCAGGAAAGTAGCAGTAAACTTCCTCATTCTCTCCTGCCAGTTCCTCCTACCAAGCTTAGTAGACCAACTGTGCAGTGACAGTGATTGTCTCCCCATGGCCACTTTAAAGACATTAAGTGAATGGCTCTAGGTTTTTTGGTTGAATGTTAACCATTAGCATTCAATGTCTGCTCCCCACAGCAAGTGCTCTGGTTTCTAGCTGCAGCAATTTCAAAATGCTAGTGACACTCCGGTCTTCTCTGTCTCCCTACCCTCTCCAAAAACATGGACTGTGATTTATGGCCAAAGTTAGAGGTAGGGAATTAAGTCCACACTTAATTTTGAAAGTGGGAATATGGTGTGTATTCAACTAAGTTTTACTCAGAGTAGTCCCATTGAAATTTATGAACATGTCTAAGTTAGGTCCATTCATTTCAATGGGTCTGAGTGAAGCTGTTTAATACCACCCATTTTTATTTTTTTTAGAAGCTCAGTGGCAAAGGAAAAGTATTATTAGAGTGAGACAGGTTTTCCCTCTATCCTACCTACCTGTGAGGCAAAAAAGAACAAACTTCAGTGCATCCACTTCCAGGCCACTCACAACTCGTAACAGCACAGGTTCGTTATTACTCTTGAGATATTTGGTCACCTTTGGATTTTACTTTTGCAGGCCTCTTGACAAGATCGATATGAAAAATCGACTGAAAACACTGGTTCTCTTGTAAACAGAGTTTGAAAGAGCGAGTTCCTCAAAAATTTCACTGCTAAGAGTATACAGTGGAGAGGTAGTGTCCTGTGTGGGGTAGCATGCCTAGGACAACATTCACCTAAGCAGAAGAGTTAACATGTATGTGCAATATAGAAAAGCGGAAGCTACAACTGATGATAGGATTTGCTAAATTGTTAGAAATTCAGGCCAAATGCTGTGCATCTGTTTTCTAACCTGTGAATGTAGATCCTCTGATAGACCTGAGTCCCATTTTTTTTTCATCTGTCACCGTTTCTCACTTCTCCTATATACTATTAAGCTGGTTATCATTGCCTTCTAATAATAGAAAACACTCCTGGTGACCATTCGCAGGGATCAGGTTTTGATCTTGGAATCTCTTTAAAAGGATTGGGTTTTTGTTTGTTTTTGGTTCAAGGGTGGTAGTGAGGGAGATATAAAAGACTCAACTATCATGGAAAAGTTGCGGAAGGTAGCTTTTAAAAATGTTTTCACATTAAGCAGCCAGTCCATTAAGACATTTCTGCATCAGTTGAGTGCCCCCCCATTGTGATTGGATCATATTTTCACTTCTACATTTCTTTCAGGGGGTGAAGGACATCCATTAGTTTATCCCATTTTTTTCTCACAACAACCTTCTGAAATAAGTTAGACTGAGAGTGTGACTGGTCCAACGTGACCTAGTAAGCTTACTGATGAGGAAAAAATAGAATACAGTGGTACCTCGGGTTACAAACACCTCAGGTTACAAAAACTTCGGGTTACAGACTCTGCTAACCCGGAAGTAGTACCTTGGGTTAAGAACTTCACTTCAGGATGAGAACAGAAATTGCATGGCGGCGGCGCGGCGGAAGCGGGAGGCCCCATTAGCTAAAGTGGTACCTCAGGTAAAGAGTGGTTTCAGGTTAAGAATGGACCTCCGGAATGAATTAAGTACGTAACCAGAGGTACCACTGTGTAGGTTTTCTCAGTCTGACTCCACCATTCTGAACACTGGTTTAAAAGAAACAAGGCTGTTTCTGTTTAAGATATTTGTTTGCTGCTTTCTCATCAATAGCATGGCTGCCTATGCAGCGAAGTGTTCATTAAATCATGAGTACCTGTTTACTCATAAATTTTGTAAAATTCTAATTAATGTCAAGTTATCTTGTTCTTTGAGGAAATTAAAGGATTAATTGCAATCTAAATGGGAAGGTTAGCTGCAGTCAAAGGAGATTATTTTTTTCAATTTAGTAGTAATGACTGTCCAGAATTGTTTAGCATGATCTAACAGAGGTGGGTAACACACCCCATGCATTCTTGATTTCATGTTTTGAACTCCAAAATCCTCTGAGAGAATCAGATGAGGCATTGCTCCCTTTTCCTCTAGGGCTCATACTTGCCATTAGCTCTTCCCTTCGATAACAGTATTTCCCATCTTCAGGTAGGTAGCCGTGTTGGTCTACTGCTGTCGAAATAAAAAATAATAATAATAAAAATGTTAAGTAGCACCTTAGAGAGCAACTAAGTTTGTTCTGGGTATAAGCTTTCGTGTGCATGCACACTTCTTCAGATACCAGATACTTCTTCAGATGCTTCAAAGCATTTTATTTATTTAACCAACATGGTTTGCTCATTAGGTCATGTATGTCATTATAATTGTCTGTACCTGGAAATCTTGAGGGTTCAAGATCATTTGTGGGATGAGGGCAATTGCTGTAAAAGTAATGAATCTCTTCATGATTTTCTTTTCCCTGTGTTCACCACATATATTATTCTGTTAATTCACAAAACTAAAAAATTATTACTTCATCCTGGAGCTGCTCAGTTAAATATTGTATTGGGATTATAAATTCTTTACAGTGACAGTGACTATATTAGCACTGGGATAGAGTCCAGCAGAGGAAAGTAAGGTGGATCTACACCATTTTCTGCATTTGAATGAAGATTAGATGCCTTTCTGAATGAGAGGCAGTGGCCAAATTTAAGTTAATGGGGCCTGATACTGTAATTACTGGAGGAAATTCAATCTTCTATTGGAATCCATTCTGCGAGCTATGCTTGAACTGCAGAGCCAATATTGCTGGTTGTGATATGCATTCCTTTTACTCTCAGGGATTATGGAGAGCGCATTTGGAGAAGTGTAATAGACCCCTTCTATATCAAATGGATTGCATGAAGAACTTCACAGGCGATTTCTTCAAAAGCATTTGAGTACTTTTCTGACACCACTAGGGAGAAAGCTTTAGGCATTTATTCAAAAGTGTTGTCCTCTGGATTGTGAAGTAGTTCAGTTGGTTGAACAGTATTATGAAAATGACTGAATTAAGAATAAGCTATTAGAAAATCAGGGATATAACATTCCCCCCCCCCCCCTTTGTGGTAAGTAAATGCACAATTACAGTACTCAAGTTCCTTTTCCATCTCTTGCCAGATTTCCCAATATTAAATCTCCCCCTATTTATTTATTTATTTATCTATCTATCTATCTATTTTACATATCTTAATACATTGATTATACAGTCCAATATTTGTGTGTGTGTGTGTGTGTGTGTGTGTGTGTGTGTGTGTGTGTATTTTGTTTGTTTTCTCTACAGGCAAAGGGCTTTGTTATATATTTTAGGACACCTGATGCAGCTAGCTAACATGATTGTTGCAGTCTCTCACTAGTTTTTCCTACTGAAAACATATGACATGCATGCATGCATATGTAAGCAGTTTTCAGTGTGTTTTGGGCTGCCTAGCCCAAGCAAGACTGGTAAGCATTGCTTCTTCCACCATGTTGTATGAATCCTTCTTGATAAAAGAGAAGAAATGCTGGATTTCCTTTTTTTCAGGGCAAATGTTTCCAGTCCATATGCTTAATCTGTAGTTTAGAGTTCCCCCTCTTTGTTCCGGGTAGTGGAAAAAACACAACTACAAATCTTAACTATGACTGCACAGGCATTGATTTAATAATTTTTATATTTAAGAATAGTTTGTAGTCCAAGCTGTAGAAATAAAATGCTAGCAAAGTCAGTGTGAGTTATGTGTGACACATATGCCATTTGTAGACGTCATTCCTGCCCAGGGCTAATGTACTGCGGCTTTGCACACTTGCCCTTTTTTATTTTATTCCTAAACTGTGATTATGTTGCTAGGTTTTATCTCTGGTGCAATCTCAAATTATCTATTTTCTACATAACCTTTACGGTAACATCTGAAAAACACTATTGTTAAGTCCGTCTGTTTTCAGGTTGACCAAAACTGGTCCTTGGTTGCCAGTGATCCTGCCCCCGCCCTCGTGTGCGTCATGTGTGTTTATTATTTAAAGCTAAAGTGTGGCAGTCACTTGTTTCTTGGCATGTGCCTGCACCAAAGTAAGTCTGCAGGTCAGTGTTATTTCTGTTGTTCTATTAACATGACACTGGTATCTCGGGTTACAGACGCTTCAGGTTACAGATGCTTCAGGTTACAGACTCCGCTAACCCAGAAATAGTACCTTGGGTCAAGAACTTTGCTTCAGGATGAGAACAGAAATCACATGGCGGCGGCGCGGCGGCAGCGGGAGGCCCCATTATCTAAAGTGGTACCTTAAGAACAGTTTCAGGTTAAGAACAGACCTCCAGAACGAATTAAGTTCTTAACCCGAGGTACCACTGTATAGAAATCATTTGAAAGGCTATAAAACTTTAAAGTATGTAACAAAAGTATGTCAAAACCATAAGGTTTAGTGGTGCAAAACATCCATTGGAACTATCTGCCTGAGTTGCACCATTTTTTTTCTGTAGCTAAAAGACAGCTTGGGCCCCCTCTGTCATCTCTTGGGGGGTTGCACTGCTTGTCAGTGAATAATGACAGGTGCTTACAAGCAATGTGTGTTTTCTTGATATGTTTCTTGATGCTTGCTGCCTTTCTTTTCTCTAAATTTCTACCTTCAATTCTGTTACCTCTGCTTGTCTCTTCAACAATCCCACATTCCGCCCCCATATATTTTTGTTTCCTTCTTTCCCCATCTTTCTCTCTGCCCCCCCCATCTCCTTCCTATTTGTAACTGAATTCTAGTTGTATCTGTTTCCATATATCACTGTGATATCCATAATAGGATTCATTATTTGGTTGAATACAAATTGATTAACCTCTTTAGTTGTTTGTCTTTAGGTTAGACAGCACACCCCTAGGGTATGCAAAGTTGTTTTCTAATATTTATAATCCTTTATATGAGGTAGCTATGTAGCATTTTATAGTACTTAGAAAGGATTTTATGCTAGGTAAAAGACTGCAGAGAACTGGCAGAATTTTTTGGTCCTATCTATTATTATTATTTATGGGACGTGAGTGGCGCTGTGGGTTAAACCACAGAGCCTAGGGCTTGCTGATTGGAAGGTCGACAGTTTGAATCCCCATGGCGGGGTGAGCTCCCATTGCTTGGTCCCTGCTCCTACCAACCTAGCAATTCGAAAACATGCAGTGCAAGTAAATAAATAAGTACCACTCCGGTGGGAAGGTAAACGGCATTTCCGTGCGCTGCTCTGGTTCGCCAGAAGCAGCTTAGTCATACTGGCCACATGACTTGGAAGCTGTCTGCGGGCAAAAGCCGGCTCCCTCGGCCAGTAAAGCGAGATGTGCACCGCAACCCCAGAGTCATCCACGAGTGGACCTAACGGTCAGGGGTCCCTCTACCTTTATTATTATTATTTATTATTATTATTATTTATTAAATTTATATACCACCCTTCATCTGAGGATCACAAAGCGGTTTACAGGATATGTCTGTTCAGACATAAGAAACCATGATTGTTCTTACAAAAATGAAGCTGCATAAGCCTTCGTCTTGCTCTCCTCCCCTCCCCTCCTCTTCTGTGTATATGTGTAGAAGGTCAAAAGCACCCATCCTATAGCTCTGTTGGTAGAGCATGAGACTCTTAATTGCAGGCTCATGGGTTCGACCCCCACATTGGGCAAAAGATTCCTGCATTGCAAGGAGTTGGACTAGATGACCCTTGTGGTCCTTTCCAACCCTGAAATTCTGTGATCTATTTTTGAACTAACTGCAGTTTCCCATTACATCTTAATTCAGGGAACTGTGCTTGCTTTTAAAAGCGGGTAGTTAGAAAACCTGAGTATCAAACCATGGCACTTATGTAGACTTATTTTCATAATAACAAATCATGGATTGTTGTTAAACATCTGAACAGGACCTTTTCTTTGGATGGGTTTATCTGAACCAGTGTGGTCTAGATGGGTCAAATTGTACTTAAGTAATGAATTTAATGGTAAAACTAAGCTACATACTTCTGACTATGTCTATCATCCTCACTGATACAAATGGAAAAAGTGGCCTACGTAAAAAGGCTTGCCAAGGGATTCTGGATATTAAACTATGAACTTTGTGGCCTAGATAGGAGACCTAGCCTGATGAAGTTGCCATAGATCTTCTATGCTGAATCTTCTTCATACACAGATAGAAACAGGCATATGCAATAGCATGATGCTGCTGGACTGGTTAAACTTTGTATAGGGACTTGACCTCCAGCTGGATGCATACTTCACTTAGCACCAGATTCCTGCTTCTATTTGGACACCTTCTGGCCTCTACGCTAGATTTGGATACAGCCACTCAAGACTCCAGCAAAGTACAGTAAACAGAATGGCTGCAAAGATGACCCAAAGAAAGATAGTAGAATATATTGTAAACTGAAAGAGCAGTTGAAATTACTATCTTTTTTGTTCAACACATATTTACTATGCTACACATCAACTTCAAAAATGTTTCCTTAAATGTAAATTTTTGATATATTTTTTCACAAAAAGTTTGTTAATTATAGCTACGGAATGGAAAATGAGTTCGTATTCATTGGAACCAGCCCTAAATCAACAATAATTTAAGTTGCTATCATTGTCATCAGACTTTTAGGAAACTAGGAGATAGCATCTTCTCAGTGTCTTACAGGATTTTTATTTTATTTTTAAAAAAGAATCTTTGGCTAAAAAGACCCCAACAACACATTTGTAGAAATGTTGTCTTACTGATTCAAATCAGAAATAACTCTTAGGGGGAATGTAAACCATCTCTGTTGTTGTTGTTGTTGTTGTTCCTATACATAATTAGTAAATGTAACTCCTTTCTAGTTTGAGGCTTGATTTAAGTTCTTAGTGATATGCAACTTTGTACACAGGTTTAGAATCATAATTGACCGATTTATTGTTTTCTTGCTCTAGGGAGCATGACTTCTGCAACTTCACCTATCATATTAAAATGGGATCCCAAAAGTTTGGAAATCAGGACCCTTACTGTGGAGAGACTGTTGGAGCCACTAGTTACACAGGTAAGCACAGCAATAGCTGCTATTCTGTTTGTTTAGTCATACTTTACATAATTTTCAGTATTTATAGTATGGTGGGAGCATTGTTAACTCATGAATGCAAGACAGAAAGACAAGGTAGGTTAAATATCTTTAGCTGAAATAGTTGTACAGTATTGTACATTTTTCAGGCTTCACCAACATTTTGATTCTGAGGGAGAGGGCGAGCAAAATTTCAAGTCGGATAGAATAATGTTCTGAATTATGATGGGTGGCCTTGAGTTGTCAGGTTTTCTTTGTCACAACTAATCATATACTAAAATGTGGATAGTAATTTAGCATTAAGAAGATGAAGAAGACCTTCAGTACATGATATGAATGTTAATGATGGTTGCATGTCTAAATAGTTCAATATCATTCATAGTTGTTTGCTTGCTGCCATAGTTATCAGAAGTGTTCAATTAACAAAAACCTTTTGTTTAAACATGTTGTGATAAGGCTTTTCCATGCTCATTCAAGTTACAAAATGGTGGGAGATTGCATCTGTCAATGGCCACACTTTTAACAGATGTCTACTGAAAACCTTTATATTCCGACAGGCTTATTAAGGCAATTAAAAATACCTTTTTCTATAATAGTTAAACGATTTTTTATCGAATGCTTTTATGTATAACTATTGCAATCTACTCTGATATTTTTTATGACTAGCGATATATAATTTTTAATAAAAAAAGAATGAATTATAAATGAATATTATATAGTAGCCTAACTTGTGGTTCAACTTCGCCAGTACTTTGGCACTAGCTTGCTGTCAGAAGCAGAGCAGTCCCAGATCTGTATGTTCACTGGAAGCATTACAAGTACCCACCTGGCAACCAGGACCATTCCCAGTGAAAGGACAAAGTTCGGATGGCCCTTGAGAGACTGCTGCCTCTTGAGGACTTTGTCCCCTTGCCTCCACATCTGTGAAAACTTAAGCTGCAAGCTCTTTGAGGTTCATTGTTCGCATATGAAGTCCCATGTATATTGTAGTTCTATATAAATAATAATATTGCTATTAATTTTCCTAGGTTTTTTGTGGCTTACTAACATATGGTTACCAGATTTATTTCAATGAATCCGGGGACCCTTTTTTTTAAAAAAAAAGTTAGATGCTTTATTATCCCTAATTACATCTATACATCAGCTCTTTTGCTATCTTGAGAAGTCTGGAGGAGGAGAGAAACCTGGGGGGTGGAGTTGGAAGCAGAGTTTGAGAATACGACTGTGGGATGTTCACAGAATCACAGATTTGGAAAGGACCTCTGAGGAGCATCTAGGCCAACCCCCTGCAATGGAGGTACCTCAACTCAAGCAGCCTCAACTTAAAAGAACATAAGGCTTCCCTGCTCCAATTTGACTTCTGCAGTTCCCGGCCGTCAGGGACACGCTCTCGTTCACGCTCTCTCACGCTCAGCTGCTCAGCTCTGCATCAGCTCCGCCGCTGCTCCAGTTGGCCACGGGGATCGAAGTCATTTCACCCCTCCGCAGCTTGCCCAGCAGAGAAACCACGCACCTTGGCCCCCTCCTAGGCAACTGCGCACCACTCACCCGTGACTCCCGAGCCTCCCCCAATCTCCTGTCCCTTCCCCCTTCGTTTTGAGAGTTTTACAGGGTTCGAAAGAAGAGCTTTGCACATTGCCCAGCAGAGAAACCGTGTGCCTTGAGCCCCTCTTGGGCAATGGCCGCCCACCTGCAATCTCTCAAAACGAAGGTGGAAGGGGGCAGGAGATTGGGGGAGGCTCAGGAGTCACAGGCGGGCGGTGCGCCGTTGCCCAGGAGGGGCGCAAGGCACGCGGTTTCTCTGCTGGGCAAGGTGCAAAGCCCTTCTTTTGCACTCTTGAATTCCCCACCCACCTCTGCCTCTGCCTGCGCAAAAACTATCTTCCCACCCCTCCAGCTGCATATTACTCCAGGAGAGCAGGGTGTCACGTTTCCCCGGGGACATTTAATGAAATCTGGGGACATTCCGGGGAGTGAATTTGTCCGGGGACAGATTTGCAAATCTGGGGACTGTCCCTGGGAAACGGGGACATCCGGTAACCCTATACTAACACTATTGCAGCAAAATATTAAGGAAAACACTTTTCCTTTTTGATATCATTGGAATAAATGTCTTCTGCCAATTTGTTTCACAGTTGCTTATACCAAAGATAAGATGTCCCCACCCCCCTTCTTCACAGTCACACTCTAAACACTTTGATTAGTAGTTGCAGAAGCACTAGTACTGCCTATTGTGTAATTTTGAAATAAATGAGTGCTCTAGTAACTATTGCTCCTATGTGAAGAGACCCTTATTTTTTATCTCTTATGCACTTGTGTTTTGTAGACCATTTTGTCATTTGTACAAGATAGATATGGAAATATAATCATAATCCAAATTATAGAAGCACAAAGTATTTGCTGCAGAAGAGACTAAGGCATGCCCAGAATATGAAAGGGTGAGAAAGAAGGTCAAATGCACTTTTGTAGGATATAATACTTTAAATATTTATCTGTAGCAATTGATAAATACTGTGGACTCCATTCAGATATAATTGCAAGGAAACATTTCTGCAAATAATCATGAACCAGGGAATTATTAAGAAAAATAATGATAGTAATAGAAGCAAAATAATGATAGTAATAGAAGCAATATCAATGCACATTAAAATATATGCTCTTCACCAGATAAAGATGAGAAATTGTAACCAGTTTTCCTGAAATCTTGCACAGTACAGTGGTACCTTGGTTTAAGAACAGCTTAGTTTGTGAAAAACTTGGATTAAGAACGTTGTAAACCCAGAAGTAGGTGTTTTGGTTTGTGAACTTTGCCTTGGAAGCAGAACATGTTCCGCTTCCTTTTGAGTGTGTTTCATTGGTAAATTGAGTCCCCCACTATGGGAAAGCATGCCTTGGTTTAAGAACGCTTTGGTTTAAAAACAGACTTCTGGAAAGGATTAAGTTCATAAACCAAGGTACCACTGTACAAATAAAAAAAGCAAGATGCATAAAAAGGCTAGAAAACTACTTTCCAGTACGAAATAACTCTGTTTACTTATTTGATTTGATTTATATACTGCCCTTCATCACAAGATCTTAGGGCAGTTCACAAAATAAAATACAAAGTAAAAGCACAAATAAGTCGTTAGAACATAAACAACAAACCAATATCTCCTGGCACCTAAAGATATATAATGAAAGCGCCAGACAAACTTCCTTGGAGAGAGCATTCCACAAATGGGGAGCCACTGCAGAAAAGACCCACTCTCCTGTTGCCACCCTCCGGACCTCATGAGGAGGAGGCACGTGAAGAAGGTCCTCAGAGGATGAACGCACGAGTCTGGGTTAGTTTATGTGGAGAGAGGTGATCCTTGAGCTATTTTGGTCCTGAGCCAGTTAAAGCTTTGTAGGTCAAAACCACACTTTGAATTGGGCCCGGAAGCTAATTGGTAGCCAGTGCAGTCAGGGCAGGGTGGATGTAAGATGCTCAAACCGTCTTGCCCCAGTGAGCAACTTGGCTGCAGAATTCTGCACCAGCTGAAGCGTTAAACCATCTTCAGTGGCAGCCTTGCGTATAACGTATTACAATAATCCAACCTAGAGGTTACCAGAGCATAAACAACAGGAGTTAGGCTCCTTCTTCTTTTCTTCTTTGGCAATCACTCATAGCCAAGTAAGATTGTCTTCCATGAACAAGGTCTTTGCGGTGTCTTTGTGGGTAACTGTGGAGGCCAGTTCTGGATCCACACACCCTTCCACAGTGGGGACATAGGTTTCTGGGTGGGAGTTGATCACGGTGAGGGTTTGCCAAACGTGCCTTCCTCTTAGCTCGTTTCTCCTTTTCGTTCTGAGTTTGAGTGTCTTCAAAGTCCATGACACCTTTGGTAAAGGCTGTTCTCCAACTGGAACACGTGCAGGCCAGTGTTTACCAGTTGTCGGTGTTTACACTACATTTTTTAATATTTGCCTTGAGAGAGTCTTTAAACCTCTTTTGTTGACCACGCAATACGCTTTCCATTTTTAAGTTCGGAATAGAGTAGTTGCTTTGGAAGATGATAATCGGGCATCCGCACAACATGACCAGTCCAACGAAGTTGATGTTGAAGAATCATTGCTTTGACATTGGTGGTCTTTGCTTCTTCCAGTACAGACATTAGTTTGCCTGTCTTCCCAAGTGATATGTAAAATTTTTCAGAGACACTGTTGATGGAATCTTTCGGGGAGTTGGAGATGGTGT
Organism: Podarcis muralis; assembly: GCF_964188315.1. NCBI lineage: Eukaryota > Metazoa > Chordata > Lepidosauria > Squamata > Lacertidae > Podarcis > Podarcis muralis. The sequence continues at coordinate 7,335,427 of NC_135663.1, forward strand.
TTATAAGTGGTCCACATTTCACAAGTAAAGTTGGTAGCACAGTGGCTTTGTAAACAAGCATTTTGGTTTCCCTGTGAATGTCCCGATCCTCAAACACTCCGTACTTCAGTTGGGAGAAAGCTTCACTTGCAGAGTTCAGGTGATGCTGGATTTCAGCATCAGTGTTGTCCCTTGAGGAAAGATGATTCCTCAGGTAGGAAAAGTGATCAACATTTTCCAGTGTTACACCATTAAATTGGATTTGTGGCTCTGCAGAGGGTTTGTTTTGTGCTTGTTGGTGCAGCACTTTGGTTTTTTGGATGTTGAGCTTTTTGTAAGCTTCTGCAAAGATGTTTAGGATGGTTTGAAGGATATCCTCTGAGTGCTCAGACACTATGTCATCAGCATATTAAAGCTCTATGATGGAGGTTATGGTCACCTTACTCTTTGCTTTCAGCCTACTCAAGTTAAAGAGCTTTTCATCTGTTCGATATATGACTTCTTGGATATAGTTAGGAGACAGTTTGCTAAAATCCTTGCAAGAATTTTGCTGGCTGCAGCTAGTAAAGAAATGCCTTGATAGTTTTTGCAATTTGTTCTATCACCTTTTAAAAAGAGATTGATAATTTACCTCTAGGGACGCGGGTGGTGCTGTGGTCTAAACCACTGAGCCTCTTGGGCTTGCTGATCAGAAGGCTGGCGGTTTGAATCCCCGCGACCGGGTGAGCTCCCGTTGCTCGGTCCCAGCTCCTGCCAACCTAGCAGTTCGAAAGCACACCAAAAGTGCAAGTAGAAAAATAGGTATCGTGCTGGCAGGAAGGTAAACGGCGTTTCCATGCGCTGCTCCGGTTTCACCAGAAACTGTCTGTGGACGAATGCCAGCTCCCTTGGCCTGTAAAGTGAGATGAGCGCTGCAACCCCAGAGTCGTCTGCGACTGGACTTAACTGTGAGGGGTCCTTTACCTTTTAAAGTCTGCTGGGATCTCCTCTCTCTCCCAGATTTTCTCGATGAGCTTGTGAAGTTGTTGTGTAAGTTCAGTTCCGCCCACTTTGAAGGCTTCGGCAGGTATCCCATTAGGTCCACTGGCTTTGTTGTTTTTCATTTGATTAATAGCTGTACACAACTCTCCCAGATTTGGAGATACTGCAAGCTCACCTCTAATTTGTTTTTGCGGAATTTATGAGAGGACCTCAGCAGCTACAAGGGAGTTGCGGTTACGAAGATGCTGGTAAAGTTAGGCTATCCTTATCCAAATAGGGCATAGCTGGGCCACCAGCCGAAGCTGATGGAAGGCACTCCAAGCCACCAGTGCCACCTGAGCCTCAAGTGACAGCAGCGGATCCAGGAGTATCCCCAAGCTATGTACCTGCTCCTTCAAAGGGAGTGTAACTCTATCCAGAGCAGGCAACCTCCCAGCCATCTGGTCTGAGGAACTGCCCACTAGCAGTGCCTTAGTCTTACCTGAATTTAGCTTCAGTTTGTTGGCTCTTATCCAGTCCATTACCAAGGCAAGACATCGGTCCAGCACATCCATTGACTCACTTGCAGATGTAAAGGAGAAATAAAGTTGTGTGTCATCAGCATATTGCTAACAGTATACTCCAAAACTCTGGCTGACCCCACCCAGCGGTTTCATGTAGATTTTAAATAGCATGGGGGATAAAATAGAGCCCTGGAGAACTCTACATTGAAGGCTCCACAGGACTTAAAAGCACTCCCCAGGCATCACCCTCTGGGAACTAAGTGCTCCCCAGAAATACATTTTGTGGAGTTGAATTATCCTTCTTCCATATAGTATGATGGGACCAGTGCAGATTGCAGCTGTGGACTGGAATTAGAATGTCTTCTTGAAATGGAGGGATTGTTATTTTGAACTTCAATTATTTAATTTTGTCTAATAGTTATGAATGTTTGTTCACTGACAGTGCCTTTCTGCAACTCTTGAATTAGATTTATATTCATCTTAAGAAAGCCATTAGGAAAGAATAACAAAATAGGATTGGTAAATGTTCATTAAGAAGATGGAAATGCAAAGTCTTTCTCTGCCCTTGGCAGGGTGGGGAATGAAAATTTCCAATCTAAATAAATACGGTTGGCAGCTCATTTTGCTTCCTTGCTGGCAGCAAGGTCAAGGACAGAAATAATCTTCCACCTCTCAATCATACCTCACCTGTACTGCCCAGATGTCATGATTCAGCTTGCTGCAATGGTTACTCATACAGGAAAATGGTTATGTAGAAAAATGTCCAAAATTGTCCAGTGATTAGGGTACTTTTTAGCCCACAGATCAAGATGTTGATGACAGGTTTATTGGAATAAGTGGACCTTTTTTTGGACAGAATCACTGTCTTCCTCAAGAATCAGGTCAGCTAGTTGGCAGTACTTCTGAAAGCACAGTTGGCATATATGGATGAGAATCCTTTTTCCTAGCTTTGGCTGGAAAACTTCCTGCAATTCTCCTAGGAAATGCTGGACACTAGTCACTAGTTTTCTGTGCTCTGTTCATTTCAGATTGGATCACTGTCGTGTTCTTTGCTGTGTTGCCACTGAAGAGCAGAGATTTCAAGGTGTTTTAGAATTTGGTTGCCCAGTTCTTTACTGGTGCAGGTCACAGAGCCTGTATTTATACTTGCTTTAAAGGAGCTTCATTAATTCCCAGTTAGTTTCATTTACCTTTTTTAAAAAAATCTAAAGTGACTGGGGCCACAATCTGACATTGTTTAAAATTTATGCAGAACTCTATAGAGTATTCAAAACTTGTTGAATATTTATATTAGCTTGTTATATATTAGTTTGTTGAAATCTTAATGTATTTGCAAAGCAGTATTATCACCCCTATATTGCAGACGGTGGGACAGTCTGAGAGAAAGAGTGGTATTTTCTAAGGTTAACTACTGAATTTATGATGGTGGTATAATTCAAACTGGGATACTCCTTATCCATAAGTAAATCAAACATTATGCTCTCTGAGCACATGCTCCCAGTTTCTCAATCATCTGAGGTTTGACTGGTTAGTATGGCACTCTCTGTGGTCCTTTCCTCATTGTAGAGTGTCTTTCCTGTGATGTTTAAACTCTGGAAGCTTTTGGGAAGACCTTAAAAGTGTTTCTGTTCCACTGAGCCTTTTGTCTGCTCTCTGAGTCTTTTATTACGATCCTGGCAACTGGTTTCAAATCTGGTTAGGTTTTGAAATTGTGTTTATTCATTTACTTCTTTGTTTTAAATTTGATTTGTTGTTCAGTTTTGCATTGTATTTTACTTCGTGAGCTGCTTTGTGGCCAAAATATATAAAAGGTGTGTGTGTGTTTGCGTGTGTGTGTATTCCACATCATTGTGTAGTGCTTTGATTAAATATTCTGGTTTTAGATTAAGGAAAATAAAGCTTAATCTATAGATGGGACAATTTGCGAGTGGTTGTGAGTATGGGTGAAATTGTACAATTATTTTGTAAAGTTAATCCTCTAAAACCGACTTCCACTAGGCTTATATTGGAAGTCAGTTAAAAATTATCTCAATAGCCTTGCAAATATACCTACAAAAGTTACTGGAATTTGTCTCAAACCATAAATTAGTGTTATGCTGATTACATTTCAGACACCTTTGTTTGTATTAGTAAGTACATAATTTAGCCCTTATAAACTGTGTTTGGCATAGGCATTAAAAAGAACCTCAAGCATCATCTTCATTACCTTTCTTGGCATATGTTTTCATTGTGCATAGAAAGCCAACTGACCAAAGAGCCAAACAGTCTGGCTTAGTCTTTTCTTGCCAGCTCCCTGGGAGAATTGACAAGATTCCCAGTTGCCCCTTCAGCAAGGCTCATATGTGCAGAGTTTTGAAAACCCCATAGGAATGAGGACTGGTGCCAAAGCACAGTGAACAGTTGTGGCATCTAAGAAGCCAAAATGCCTCCAGCTGAAAATCAGTGTAGTATAGTTTAGTGTATTGGGTTCAGTCTTGCAGATTTAAACATGCCTCTACCAAAGGCTCAGTATTTGGGTTTCAGCTGAAACAGGATGACTTGCATATATTGCAATAAATAACTAATTTGTTGCTGGTGTACATGTAATTAAGACTGGCACATTCTGTGAAAGTTGAAAATACGTGTGCAACAAAAGGACTTGTGATGCTGGGCAAATCAAATTAGAGGCAGAAAAACCAGAGCAATTTGGGAAGTTGCTAGTCAGAATGCCTTTTGACAGCTAAGCTGGCAAGCAAAGAGTATCGTACTCCTTGGACCCTAATCAGAAATGACTTCTAGATTTGGAAGCTTTGGACAGTATGAGTTGCTAGCTTAGTGCCAAAGCCGGCTCTTTGGACAGCGCCCTGGTGCTGAATCATGCAGGACTCTAGCTGCAGGCCTTAGCAATTAAGAGGCCGAAGCAGTAGGAGGGCCATAAAACGAACACTGGAATCAGAAGTATATTTAAGTAGGTTTGGTGCAGAGAAGGTATCAAGAAAACAGCAAGTTGAGCAAGCACTTAAGGCTTTTCCTTCCACACCCAGTTATTTTTTAAATTAACCTATAGATTCCTATTAGAATCTTTAAATCTTATTGTTTTTAGCATAGTGTACATGAGTGGTTTTGTTTTGAATTTTTGCTGCCCTTTTGCAGATGAGCGGAAATCGGGAAGGAAGAACTCCAAGTTACTAAATGGTTTGGGAATGTAAAGAAGCAAGTAGATACGAAATTCACCCCCCCCCCCTACTCAAGATTTCTAAGATCATCTATCTCACTGGCTCTCTCACTCTTAACCTTTGAAAGTATGTTACATAACAAGAAAGTGGCAGAGCTAGTGGTATCTGTCAACTCATTTTAATTTCTTACAGGTTCATGAAAATGCTGTCCATAATATGTTAATAACATGCAATTAAAATATGCAAATTTAGTGTGGCTCATGATCTACTTCCTACTTAGCCTTTGGTGCTGAACAAATTGTCCATTCCTAATTTAGCACAGGAGTCTGCATCTTCACTTCTATGATTCACCAAGATTCATGGAGTAATAGGATTTGACCCTGAAAGGGAATTTAATTTGTATCATTCAGAGCCTGACACCTTAATTATGCTTCTGAGCCAAGGGGAACAAGCAGTAAATGGAATGTAGGACAGATACAATATTTGGCAGGGCAGTTCTATAATCAATATATAGGTTTGGTAGGAAGTGAGTTGGCTACATATTTGCCTCTTTCAGTGTTCAGGTCATGAATAGCATCACTCTTACAATAACTTTTGTGTATATTTGCCTGCACTTCTTTAAGTGAAACAATATATACCCATTTTCCTCAACCAATTCTATAATATTCCCATTGCAGAATATTCCACTATTCATGTTACAGTTAAGCATGTTAATTTTTACATTCTGTGATGGTGCCATACTGGAACAACAGTTCCTTAGTTATTCAGATGTTTTTTCACCTTAATAGTCTGAAATTTGATACTGGGTGATAGAGCTTGATTATACTGAGAAATAACAAAATTTGAAAATGTCTAGTCCAAACCGTGGGACCCTTGGATCTCATATCCAACTGTAGCGGATCTTGGTACTACTGTAGAAGTGTTCTTGGGCTCCTTGATACATAATTGTGCTTGATGCATCCTCTCCTGATAGTGTTTGATGGAAGGCAGATAAAGGAAAATAAGAGCTATTGGAGTCTATAATATGCTTATGAGACCCTCCCTACAGGAGGTATCCTGCAGAAGTTAAAAATGTTAACCACCGAGCACACTTATTAAACGGGCAAGGCACTTAGGTTATGTATAAATTTGGCGGACATTTGCATTCTTTCTCTTGGAACAATACAGTCACAAACACCCAGTCACCAGAAATCATACAGGCAGTCTCTGATTACAGTTTCATAGGCAGGTCCCCCCTGCACCTTGAAAACCCAGCCTATGTATTATATTCTTACTTCATTTGCTGATGGATTATATTTGGTTTACACTTTTCCTCCAAGGTTGACAGATAGGCACAGTTGCTGCACAATTCTGTGATACTTACTTGGTGTTTGATGAGACTTACTCCCAGTCTCAGGTAAACTCAGGGTGAGTACCTGACAGATTGATGGATGCAAAGCACAGAAATGTGTGTGTGTGTGTGTGTGTGTGTGTGTGTGAGAGAGAGAGAGAGAGAGAGAGAGAGAGAGAGAGAGAATCTGACCCCTGAAATCCCACCTGGAAAAGATCCAAGCACACAGAACAGGAGTCAAAGTGACCCCCCCCCCAACTGTTGCCACCCCACGCTATCCCATCCCTCCCATGCAGTTCGGACTATCTCTCTACCTGTCCATCCTGGAGGGGGTGTGGGGAAGAGGCAGATAAGAGATCTCCTTTCCTTATTGATGTGTGTGTGCTGGATGAGGTGGGGATTTTTAAAATCTTTCCCTCACCGATCTAAAATTAGGAGCCCGAATTTCCTCTTCCCTGCCAAGCAGGGGTTTTTTTGCACTGCCAAGATCCACTACTCTGCTGCTCCTCCCCATCCCACCGATTCCCCTGCTCCAGCCCCCAGCCAGGCCCTTGATCTGCATGCACAGGAGAGAATGAGGATTTCCCCTAACTGAGCAGCGGCAGCATTGTCATGTCTCTGCCGATTTGGGGACTTTGGGGAGGCTGTCACCTAGACCCCTCTGCTCCCTCCTTCCTGGCAGGGCTGTAACCATTTCCCTTGGCATTTTTTCTCAGTCTGGCAAGTGCTTCCCTGGCTTTGGGGAAGGAGGTGTGAGAGCTCTGACAGGGTCCTAGAGTCCTCCCGCCTCCTTTCCAAAGCTGGCAAAGCACTAACTAGGCTTTGGGAAAGAGATGAGAGGGTTCTAGGACCCCATTAGAGTCCTCACGCTTCCTTTCCAATGCTGCTATCACTACTACCATAGGAGCTGCTTCCTGTTCCCTGCCCTGGGGCTTCCAAATGTGGCCCACTTGCCATGTGTTGGATCACCCTGGGTTGGTCTGAGAGATTGAGACATGCCCAAAGTCAACCAGCTGAGAATAAATATGCAACTTGTGTTTCTCACATCAAAGCCCAGTATACTTGGTTGTGGTTTGCCTCTGTATTTGTCTTTTGTGTGTTTCTACTATGGATGGGACGCGGGTGGTGCTGTGGGTAAAAGCCTCAGTGCCTAGGACTTGCCGATCGAAAGGTCGGCGGTTCGAATCCCCGCGGCGGGGTGCGCTCCCGTTGCTCGGTCCCAGCGCCTGCCAAGCTAGCAGTTCGAAAGCACCCCCGGGTGCAAGTAGATAAATAGGGACCGCTTACTGGCGGGAAGGTAAACGGCGTTTCCGTGTGCTGCGCTGGCTCGCCAGATGCAGCTTTGTCACGCTGGCCACGTGACCCGGAAGTGTCTCCGGACAGCGCTGGCCCCCGGCCTCTTAAGTGAGATGGGCGCACAACCCTAGAGTCTGGCAAGACTGGCCCGTACAGGCAGGGTTCCTTTACTATGGATGTAGCCTGTATAAGTACTTTTGTTTGACTCCAACATTGAAGACACTGTCTTCTATTTTATTTTTTGTAAGAGGGATAATACAGCTCTCCCAAGCCTTCTAAATATATTACTCCCTAGAGGCAAACTAATAAGATAGTAGTACAAGGACCTGATAATGTAAACAGAAGTAACACACATTAAATAGTTATGCATTTCACACTACATAAAGAGCTCCTAGAATATCATTTAGAATATGGATTAGTTTGAAAGCTAAACCAAGCAATAAATAACCATGTATTTTAATAGGAAATACGCTAATACATAAGTACATGCACCTCCCACCAATTTAAATCCTTAAGTCCCCTTATTTGAAAAACTTTCAAAGAGAAATTGGTACAGATTGTGGTTTCAAGATAAGGTCATGTGAAGAAAGAAATCAGATAGCTGTTTAGTAAGTTTCTAGAAGTGTAAACTAAAAATAATAAGTGAAGTGACCAATTGCCACAATGATTTGCTCTAGTTACCTCAATGCAATTATTTCATCAAAAGATTATTTGTAACTATGTCTGCTTTATTTCTCTCAACCCCCTACTCCCCTCGGCCCAACACAACTTACAGAGTTTGAGGATAGCTTTATCATGCCTTCTTGACTGGATGACATTCCATGCGACAAATTCCCCCTAGCTCACCTCCAATGCTTTCCAGGAGCAGAACACAAAGTGAGGATCATTAATAATTAATAGAAAGGTTTTAGCTGAGAAAAAAATAGAAAAAAGGTATGAAAGCTCTTCCTAAAAACAATATTTATCTCTAATGTAGAATCATAGAATTGTAGAGTTGGAAGGGACCCTGAAGGTCATTACTCCAAACTCCTGCAATGCAGGAATTGCAACTAGATCATACATGATAGATGATCATCCAGTCTCTACTTAAAAACCTCCAATGAAGGACAATCCACTACCTTCCAAGGGAGTCTGTTCCACTGTCAAACAGCTCTTACCACCTGAAAATTCTTCCTAATGTTTAATCAGAATTGCTTGAATCCATTGATTCAGGCCCTTTTTCAACAAGGCTCTTAAGCTGAGATATTTCCTTGTTTGCACCTGTATTGGAATTGTTTTTATGATAATTTTACTGTTGTCAAAATTTGTTGTTTGCCACTGTGGATGGGATATAAATATAATAGATAGGTAGATAGAGAGATTCTCTGTCTAGCATCTTAGGAAGGGATTACAAAACATCCTTAGCATGTTAGTTATTTGCTGAAATGTTCCGTTTTATTTCTGTTCATTTGCTTAATGACATACATTGTTTAGCATTAGAGCTAGAAAAGCTACCCAGTCATCTCTGCTTTTGAAGGGATAAGCCAATTATGAGCTCTTGCTTCCCAGCTTAATTGTATAAATATTCTTGTGTGTGGCCATTTGGAAGGAAATGCTGTTATTTTTCTACTCCAACATCTGAGAGCAGAGTTCTCTATATTCTAAGATATTAGAATATTCTAAGATAAACTGAACTCCCTTTTATCTAATCAATGCTTCACACTTTAAGAACATAAAGTGGATCTTAAAAATGTGAGGAGAGCCTGCTGGATCAGGCCAATGGCCCATCTAATAATTCTAAAATAATAATCCCGTTTTCACAGTGGCCAACCAGATGCTTGTGGAAAGCCGCAAGCAGGATTGGAGCACAAAGGCACTCTCTGCTCCTGATATCAAACAGAAATTCTTACGGTCATTTTCTGTTTCTGGGGTTTCCTGGAGGCCATTATCATAGGGTCATGATGTTTGGTAGTTGCTTCTGCCAGCGCCATATATGTATATGGGGTCGTAGACAGAGTCTGGGATTATTCTCTCCCTCTGAATTTCTGTATGTTCATGTGTTCTCATTCAGTTATAGTTACCCAGTGTAGCTGTTAGCATTGCTCATAGGCATTTCTCTAGCATATTGATTGAGTTGATTATAACCACAAGGGATTTCATTCCTCTATAGTCAGTGTCCTGTGCAATTTGTTTGCCATTGGAATACTGGAAGGTGTTATGCTATGGTATGTTTGTGGCATTTTTTTATTCCTTACTAGACTTCTTTAAGGACTTTTGTATCTGTTTCTGCATTTAAAACTCTGACTATACTTTGCCTTCTATTGCTATTTTAATCCGCTCATGTGGAATCATAATCAGTCAAGCATTCTGAACCATTGCTGAATATTGAGCTATTTCTAGAGGACATATATTCATCTATTGAAGTTTTCACAGCAAATTAAGCATATGTGTGCATTGCAGAACAGAGTGATTAAGCTTTAATTCATGGTTTGAAATGCTTTAATTAACGACACATTGCTACAAAAGTTTATACCGAGCACAATAGTGCAAAATAGTAAAAGTTAAGGCATTTAAAGACATGTATTTAATGTTTAAAAAAGTTAGACCTGAAACAAATAATGCTTTTGCAGTAAATTGTACACTTTGTAGATTTCATGACTTACACAATTTAGAATTCAAAGGAAATTTTCAGTGTTGAGCATTCCATCAGTAGTTGAATGATACATTGATCAATATTGAGCAAATTTTGAACAACCATGGGCCCAGGATAGAACTCTGTGGCACCCCGCTTGTCACTTTTTACCATGATGATGAGGAACCTGCCAGGAAGCTAGAGTAGCAGCTCTATACCACCTGGCAATCCACTTCTGATAAGTAGCCTTTCTTCTTTCCTGGCTAGAATGGTGAATGGTGTTTCTTAAATGGTGTTGTCAATCTGTGATGTTTATGTTTGGGTGTTAATATTTTCTCTTTGCCAAAATACATGCCAAACATAACAATGTTGAATTATACAACGTTCGTAATAAAGAGATTTTATATATTTGTATACATTGCCTTCTTTACACCACATATAGCAGTCTATTAGCAACTGTAACAGGTAATTTAAGAACAGTTGTATGCATAGCAGCATTTGGGTGCAGTTTCTATATGAAACAGATATTCTTAGAGGGATGTGAAGTACCAGTGAAAACATGGGTAGCCTACTCCTATTCTCATGTGCATTGAGCTATCAACCATGACTTCAAGATTTCTCTCCTGGTCAGTCACTGTCACTTCAGATCCCATTAATGTATACATGAAGTTTGGCTTTCTTGCCCCAATGTGCATCAGTTTACACTTGCTTACGCTGAGTAACATTTGCCATTTCAATACCCATTCATGCAGGGATGTTTTTGGAGCACAAATCCTTTTTGTTTTTATCACCCTGAATGCTTTGGTGCTATCAGCAAATTTAGAACCTCACTGGTTACTGTTAACTCCAGAAAAGTTATGGACTTGCTTAAAAACTTATGGACTTACTTAAAAATTATGAACACGTTCAAAAGCACCAACCCAAAGGCGCCAGCTTGCAAGGGTAATGAGGGGGGGGGGGGCGCCAATGTTGCACGTGATTTCCTGATGTTGCATGCTTGATGTCAGGACGTTGAGAGGAGCTGGGGTGGAGCCAAATGCTGTGGTCACATGGCTTCAATGGCCAGCGACTCAGCCCTCTGCCCCCTCCTGGCACTGTCGCTGGCAAGAGGCTGCTTCCACCCTCCTTCCCCTCCGCAGAAAGAGGAGAAGGAGCTGCTTACTGCAGCTGTGCCACACTCCACTCTGCACTGCTCCATCCCCTCAACATTGGATATTGAGGGGGTTCAAAATAGCTCAGACCCTCAGGAGCTGGTGCTCCTCCTATTCCCAGACTTGATGAAATCACACACACATATGTTACACCCAGTGGAGTTCCAAGAGTTAGCAGATGCCTCATTGCTCCAAAATTTTGATTGGCATGCAGAAGGCATTGCCACCACTATCTGTTTAAAGTTACACCACAGTTCTGAAATGGTGAAGCTTTGTTTGATTTGTGTATTACCTATTTTAACCAGGAGATGCTTTAAGTAGAGGAGCTTGTTCTTAGGCTTCTATTTGCAGATGTCTATCAAGATAGAGATGTCAAACACTTTGAACCTTTTTTCCTCGCTGTTTAAAATGTTAGTAAAAAACCTTTAAACAAAAACTAAACATTGATTCCATTTTCTTAGTGGGGTTTTTTTTTTTTTTGTCTTGCAAAAAGAGTTGCAAAATGTCAATAGCTGTGTGAATCAAATCCTGAGGAAGCAAGTTCCCCCATATAACGGAAAAATCAATTACATTATAATGCCTGCAAAACTGGCAGTTCAGAAAGTACTATTATGGTTGAGGAAAGTGGGCTGCAGACCAGGTGTTCTCTTCACCTGTTTACTTTGGTTCTCCGCACAAATGCTGCTGCTGTTAGGGCTGAGGGGGATGTTGTATTAGGCAGGATTGTGGGATCCAAAATTCAAGTTGAGGCTGAATGGCGCATAGGTTTGGAAATCAGTTTAAAGTTATGGGCTCCAAATAAATGCGTTCAGAATTGGAGTATAAGGTTCTGAAATCAGAAATTACCGTTGAGACCAGGTTGGGACCATTGTTGATCTGTTGTCAAACATAGTATATATGAGAAAATGGGCAGCATATAAATAATTTAAAATGTTATTATTATAAGGTAAGATATTGTGGTATCATGAGCTGGCTGAGTCATAGAATTGTAGAATTGGAAGGGACTCCAAGGGCCATCAAGTCCAAACCACTGCAATGCAGAAATCTCAACCAAAACGTCCATGTCACATGGCCATCCAATCTCTGCTTAAAGACCTTAAATGAAGGACAGTCAGCCACCTTCCGAGGGAATCTGTTCCACTGACAAACAGTTCTTACCATCAGAAAATTCTTTCTGATGTTTAGTTGGAATGGCCTTTGTTGTTACTTGAAGCCGTTGGTTTGGGTCCTACCCTCCGGAGCAGGGGAAAACAAGCTTACTCCATCCTCCATGGGACAGCCCTTCATATACTGGAAGATGGCTGTCATATCTCCTCTCAGTCTCCTCTTGTCTGGGCTAACTGCCTCAACCATTCCTCATAAGGCTTGGTTTCCAGGCCCTGCATCATCTTGGTCACTCCCCTCTACACACTTTCCAGCTTGTCAGTATCCTCCTTAAATTGTGGTGTCCAGTGGACATTATTCCAGGTTGGGTCTGACCAAGGCAGAATAGAGTACTATTACTTCCCTTGATCTGGACACTATACTTCTGTTGATTCAGCCTAGAATAATTTGAGTTCCTTGGGCTTCAGCTACTGGGAGCTAGGGCATGCGGCAACTCCATACACAATGGACTACACATCCCTGACCACTGGTCTTGCTAGCTAGGGATAATGGGAATTGTAATCCAAAAACAGCTGGACACCTAAGTTTGGGAAACTCTGTGTTAGAGGATAATAGAGCTTATGAGGGTCCCTCATTGCTGCAATGTAGTACTTGAGCAAGTTTCCATATTTTTACTTCAGGGAACTCAAGTTCAAGGCCAGGTTTGTAAGTGGGCAGACATCGACAAGTAAGCATATGAAGTTGGCACTCCAAATTGATTTTGTTTTCAGCCTGTAATATTGTCTTTTTAAAATAAATTTTGGCTGCATTAGTCACAAATACTGGCGATAAAATGCATCCGCTAGCATTGCTGAGGCTGCTACTAGGAATAGGACTGTGTATTTTGGGTTTCTGAGTGTTACTATATCTCATCAGTCATTTCCTATTCTATGCAGAAATCTTAAAACAATTCTCTTTTTTTGGCCTAGAGTTCTTAGACCATTGCCATGCTTGGCTTAACACACTAAGAGAGATAGCAACAGCCTGCTGGACTGTCCAGACAACCAGCTTATTTCCATCTGTCTCAATAAACCCTGTTCCTGACAGGGTTATTACTGTTACTATAGTATTACTATGCCCACCAACCCGTGCCATCATGTTTTGTGCCCAGTAGACCCATTGCTGCTACTAGGAATCTTTTTTGCTTATTGCATGCCATTTCCTTCCATATAGAGAAGCAAAAGGTTTGTTCTCCCACTCTTTTCCTCCCCCCGCCCTTGAATAGCTGGAATATGGGAAGAGAAAAGCTTTGTTGTCTTACTGTCAACAAAGTAAAGGTAAAGGTAAAGGTACCCCTGCCCATTCGGGCCAGTCGTGTCCGACTCTAGGGTTGACTGCTCATCTCGCTCTATAGGCCGGGAGCCGGCGCTGTCTGAAGACACTTCCAGGTCACATGGCCAGCGTGACGAAGCTGCAGCTGGTGAGCCAGCACCAGCGCAGCACATGGAAACGCCGTTTACTTTCCCGTTAGAAAGCGGTCCCTATTTATCTACTTGCACTTAGGGGTGCTTCCGAACTGCTAGGTGGGCAGGAGCTGGGACCGAACGACGGGAGCTCACCCTGCCGCGGGGATTCGAACCGCCGACCATACGATCAGCAAGTCCTAGGCACTGAGGTTTTACCCACAGCGCCACCCGCGTCCCTTGTCAACAAAGTGCTGCCTTGTAAATGGAAAGGGCCACATAAGCAATGTCTGTTCTGTGGCGTTCCTATGTGGGAATCTGTAATGTATTTAAATAAAGGTAAAGGACTCCTGATAGTTAAGTCCAGTCGCAGACGACTTTGGGGTTGCGGTGCTCATCTCACTTTACTGGCTGAGGGAGCTGATGTTTGTCCAGTTTTTCTGGGTCATGTGGCCAGTGTGACTAAGCTGCTTCTGACGAAACCAGAGCAGTGCACAGAAACGCCGTTTACCTTCCCGCCAGAGTGGTACCTATTTACCTACTTGCAGTTTTTGGCGTGCTTTCAAACTGCTCGGTTGGCAGGAGCTGGTACTGAACAACGGAAGTTCACTCCATCGCAGGGATTCGAACTGCCAACCTTCCGATCGGCAAGCTCAAGGCTCAGTGGTTTACACCACAGCGCCACCCATGTCCCTCTGTAATGTATTAAGAGGTCCTTAATGAGTATTTTTGGGTTAGTCATTGCCTCTCTGCTTCATTTTCTTCTGTTTAAGCATGTTGAATCATGTGGAAAGCAGTGTTCAGCATTTATTTAACACTACTTAAAGCATTAGGGACGCGGGTGGCGCTGTGGGTTAAACCACAAAGCTCGGCAGTTCGAATCCCCGCGACTGGGTGAGCTCCCGTTGCTTGGTCCCTGCTCCTGCCAACCCAGCAGTTCGAAAACACGTCAAAGTGCAAGTAGATAAATAGGTACCACTCCAGCGGGAAGGTAAACAGTGTTTCCATGCGCTGCTCTGGTTTGCCAGAAGTGGCTTAGTTATGCTGGCCACATGACTCGGAAGCTGTACGCCGGCTCATTCAGCCAGTAAAGCGAGATGAGCGCTGCACCCCAGAGTCGTCTGTGACTGGACCTAATGGTCAGGGATCCCTTTACCTTTACTTAAAGCATTATCTCAGTAACAGTAAGTAGCCCAATGTTATTACCCCAATATTGCCATGTGGGGTGAGCTTAGAGAGAGGCTGTGCCTTATTTGGGAGATGAATGAAATAAGGATTCTATATCAGAATGTGTAGTAGTTTTATTAATTAACAATCAATAGTAAATGATTAAGTAAATTGGATATTACATCTTTTTCCTCTTCTGCAGCTGTACAATCACAGATAGGTCTGAAAATTCTGTCTGAAATTAAAACGAAATAACAGTAAGGCAAGAAGGAATAAAGCAAAAGACTCGAGCTTTTTTATTTTATGATTTCCTTTGGTATCTCTAGGGACTCTTTGAAATCAAGTAAACGAACTGTTCTGTGGATGGTAGATGTGAAAAAAGAAAAAGAAAAGAGGCATTGCAAAAAGGAAATACATTTAAGTGCCAACTCATTTTAAGGAAGTTTTATTGCTTAAAGAATGCATTGAAATGCCTTTTAAATTAGTATATGTGTTCATTTGAACAGATGCTGTCTTTTTTAAAAAACAAGCTTATTTGGTGGGATAAAAGAAAAATACTCTCACTGCATGAGTAAATGTAAAGCCGAGATTACCCAAAAGTTTTATTTAAATCTGTTGCCAGATTTATTTTTTGTTTTTGCTGATGCACTCTTAACACTAAAACATTCAAGCTAAATGCCTTACATTATTCATTCAGTTACCTCAATGAATCTTGGGCAGCCTCAGTAATGAAGACCAATACATGTAGGCAGGCTTTGGCAGTTTGACAGCATCTCAGTGGATCTGAACAACCCAGCTGGTTTGCATCCTACAATAAGATTTTTTGAAAGGGTCTCAGATATAGTTGTTGTTTATTAAATTTCTATACTGCTTTTCGTACTAAGATCAATTTTTACAATATAAAAACAAAAAAATACATATCATAATTAGGCACACATGTACAAGTAGACATATTTGGTCAGTATCAGGTGTGTGTGTGTGTTACAAAACAGACACCCACACCTGCAACATACTGTTAGCCATGCAAATGTGTTATAAAATGCATTGGGCCACATTTTAGCTGCTGCTACATTGTGAAGGAACCTTTGATCTTGGGATTCTTATACAGTATGTGTGCAGCAAGAGTGCAGTCCTTCACGAGCCTTTCTCCAGATCTATGAAACCTAGTTCTGCTATGAGTCAGAGATGGCATTGAGTCTAGCAAGCCAGAAATCCCCCAAGGGGCAGACTCCTCCATGAAATTGTTGTGGGTGGTGATACCGGATTAAGAATGAAATCAAGGAAACATCCAGAAGAGGAAATGTTATAGTAATGCATGACTTCAATTATCTTCACATAATCTGGCTACATATGGGCATTTCTCTAGTAACTCATAGTATTTATCACATTTCCTTAAAGGCAGAACCCTGAAATTCACTTCAAATTTTGCTTTAGTGGAGATTTTGGTAGCAACTTTAGGTGAGATAGTGAGCCTGGCAACTACCACCTGTCAATTACTTTGCTAGCTTGCAAATACTGAAAATAAGGGGCTGTAGTTGATTAACTTTCTCAGTGTGCATTGAGTCAATCTCAACATGTACCAGAACATTTATGTGACAAAATAAATAGCATATGATGATTACTTTTAACATCTTGCTACCATATCCACATGGGCCAGTCATTATTTGGAATGGTGAGGCTGCCTTTGATTAGCCATTTTCCTTGTATGGTCCAGCTTAAAACAAGGCCCATTTTAAAAACAAATAAATAGTAGCACATCCACAGCTTATACGTTTTAATAAGCCACAGGAATTGCTATGTGCTGCTAATTTCTTCGACATTTCTGGTCTTCTGAATATTGTAATAGGTTAAAAGGAAAGTGATAAGAAAACTATTTGTTCCTGGGGCTTAATTAGAATAAAGGATGATAAATAAAATGAATTTATACTGTTATGACAAGTAACTCAATATTGCCTTTCCCCATCTCAGTAGAGTTCTACTGCTTCTGACAACAGTGACTAGATATTTCAGAATGCACAACTTGCACACTTTTATAATTGACCGTATGTCCCGTCGGTGTTTTTGCCTTGTAACTTGTAGTATCTCTGCTAAATATCTTGTCATGCAGATACTGACTCTGTATTGTTCCATTTCTGTTATTCAAAACCCTTGCCAATTATTCTTACCATCTGTTCACTAATAGATTTTCAGTGATAGATTTTCTCAGCTCAATTAACATAGTACTAAATATATTCTGCTAGTTCCTTGATAATGTAATGGAATTGACTGATCAATATATTATACTTTTATTTGCATGTTTCAGTTCCCTAGGGATGTGATGGCTGGGGCTCTAGGGAGTGGTGGTTCAAAACATTTGGAAGGTGCCAGGTTGGTGGAGACTGCCCTGTATGATATCGCCTACATATCTATTTTGCTATTCCTATAACCTGTAGTATAGAAATGCTGCTAGTAATCAAATCAAATAACATAAATTGAACATTTTTCTTGATGCAATACAGAACCTTTTATTCTTGGTACTCCCTGTGTCTCTTGTTTATTTCAGCTTTAGTCTTTTTGATTCTGCATCTGTTTACCCAAGGATCCCAGCTCTCTACTCTCTTTTCTTACAATGGTACTCTTTACTTACCTGTCTGTGTCTTATCGCAAATATTCAGATAACCAGCTTTATCATTTCTCCTTGTGAATGTAACATCCCATGCCAACCTTGGTTTGGTTTTTCGGTGTTTGTCTCATTAAGTTCTGTTTCATTGTTTGGTTTACATGGGAAAAAAATCAATAAAAATACTTTTTTAAAAAAAGTATTGGGTTTTATATATTTATTGATTAAAAGATTTCAACACCACTTTCCATTTACAGAAAGAAATGCCGAAGTGATTTACAGTAATAAAACAGAACAAATTAAACAAAAATAATTGGCTTTTGGAATACATTCATTGGGGAATGAAGGAACAGAATATTAAATAGTGGGAAAGGACATTAATTAAAAAGGAGGGATGTTGTAACATGTTTGTATTGTATGTTACATATGGGATGGTTGCGTTTTTCATGTGCCAATTCAGAAGAACTTTTTGAAAGCTATGGATAATTCATTTTCTGAAATAGCAATTGGTGGACATTGTCTTCTATAATAATAAGCAGCTGTTTTTTACTGAAACATTTTGTGTGTGCCTCTTCCCACTCCATATTCAACCCCAAACTGACATATTAATCAGCATAGACAATATGGACCTATCTTATATATTCTGCCTTCACGATACATCCACATCTTCTAAATTTGATTTGCAAAAGCTTGCATAACTATGCTTCTAGAATGAAATATTATCATTTTGTTTACTTGAAGGGATGCAGAAATAATTACATGTGATAAACCTTTTTGATTGAAAGAAGCAACCAGTGAAGATTTGTTGATGCAGTGCAAATGTTACTTCTGGTTTTAGGAAAGTTAGCATATTAAATCCCTATGTGTGGAGAGCCTTGTTTCCCTCACCTGATGTTGATTTAAAGTCTGAATGGCTCTTTGCCAATTTAGAATGATGCACAAGAGGATTTTGTGAATTGACTTTTTAGGCTGATCTGAATGCTGCCTTGAATTTTAGTTCTGCCTTTCCACTTGAGAATTAATTAAATCTCCTTATTGTTTTAACTGTGAAAAGAAGTCTTCATTGTTGGAACAAATCTCACAGTTAATAATATTTAAGCTTATCTTTTAGGTGCAATACCCAAGTGCCCAGTAAATGTAAATTTTACGTTTGCTGTTTTACTGTGCTATGTTGACCTTTTGCTGTTCTTGCTTATTGAAAAAAGAGAGTCTCTAAACACTGTATCAGAAAGTTTCACACAGCAACGGCTCAAACTGAGTTGGAAAGTCAATCTTGCATTGTTATCCATTGAGCACAAACCATTTCCCTTATTCAGAATTGTTGGTTAGAGACAACAACAACAATTTTATTTATGCCCCACCCTAACCTGGGGAGACCTAACCCGGGGAGAAAACAGTAAAGACCTGATGATGAGAGCACAGCAGAGGTTATATTTTCTGAGAATCCTCTGGAAAAATAATCTCTCAGAGGACCTGTTGATGGCATTTTACCATTGTACTGTTGAGAGTGTATTAACTTATGGTCTGTGTGTGTGGTTTGGGAGCTGCACGGTCAGGGAAAAAACAATGCTGTCCAGGGTTGTAAAGACTGCGGAGAGAATAATTGGGTGCACTCTTCCCACTTTGGATCAAATCTATGCTTCCAGGTGTCATAAGAAAGCTGCAGAGATAGTGCAGGATAGTACGCACCCCAGAAATGATCTCTTTCAGCTTCTGCCTTCTGGAAGAAGGTACAGGGTTATAAAGATTGGGACTAGCTCCCTGAGAATCAGTTTCTATCCAAATGCGATTTTGGTTTTAAAGGCAGTGTAAGGTAGTCTCTATGGGAGTATATTGTATTTAATTATGGGGCATCAGTGTTTTAGGAGGTTAACCAGGCTGGGATAGCTGGGATAGCAGGCTTGTTGGTTTTTGAATGTCTGATGTAGATTTTTTTCAGTTTCGTTGTTCTGTATGGGACAATGACAATAAAGATTATCATATCATATCGTACCCATCTGGCTGGGTTTCCCCAGCCTCTCTAGAATTTAGCCCTACTCTTTTCCCACTGGGTGCTCCACCACCCTCTCCCCTGCCACCCTAATCCCTCTGCTCTCCTCCCTTAGCTTAGTGTCCAGCAGCAGGAAGGGGCTGTTTTCCCCTTTTATTCACCTTTAGTTGGGTGTATGTGTTGTGTGGTGCCATCACTATCTGATTCTCAGCACTCTTGGAAGATGAGGATGGCAGGCCCAGATGGAATCTTAACACTGGGTTCTTTGCTATGCAGTGCTACTACTTAAATACCGTATTTTTCTCTCTATTACACGCAGATTTTTTCTCCTAAAAAGGAAGGGGAAATGTCTGTGCGTGTTATTGAGCGAATGTGGGGGGGTCCCTGGAGCCGATTAGGGGAGCGCAGGAACAAAAATCAGCAAAAATCAAATCGTGCGTTGCGTCGGAGAGGGAAACCTGAAAAGAGGAAGTTGCTGCTTTCCTGCATTCTGCCTCAGGGTCTTACTGCCCACTCGCTTGTGTTTCATTGCTGTGTTTGCTCAAACGGAACAAAGAGCAGGCAAATCCCCTCCCCTCCAGGCAAGCAGAGGGGAAAGCAGAGGTCTTTCCTTCTAATTCCTCTTCGTGCTCCTCGCAGGCAGCCAGAAAACATGCAGGAGAGAGAGAGCTGGCTTCGGTTTGGGGAAACCTTTGCCTTTCTTTCCTCCCTCCAGTTAAATCCCTCTCCTGCATTCTTAGCCAGCTGCTTCTCTGCACACCGCTCGCATGCTCCTTTTCCCTTCTGTGTTTTTCCTTCCCTCCCCACTTAAAATGTAGTTAAAAAGCATGGATCCACATGGATCCTCAGGATCTTTGGATTGGGCCACCCCAAATTCACCATCAGATCACATAGCAGCCTGCCCCCCCAAAATCACACACCCACTGTTGCCTGGGGCTGCAATGGTGCAAAAACGTGGTTAAAAAGCATGGATCCACATGGATCCTCAGGATCTTTGGATTGGGCCACCCCAAATTCACCATCAGATCACATAGCAGCCTGCCCCCCAAAAATCACACACCCACTGTTGCCTGGGGCTGCAATGGTGCAAAAATGTGGTTAAAAAGCATGGATCCACATGGATCCTCAGGATCTTTGCATTGAGCTATCCCAAATTCACCATCCGATCACATGTCTGTGGCCACAGCATGAAGCACAAAAATGATACATCCACTGTTTCATTCAGAATTTTTTTCCTTGTTTTCCTCCTCTAAAAAACGATGTGCGTGTTATGGTCAGGTGCGTGTTATAGAGCGAAAAATACGGTAAATCTGAAAGGAAAAGAAGAATGGGACCCCATCAACCCTAGTCACTCTCCTAGTCAACATCAAGTGGTGGAAATAGAAGGAGGGGGTCCTTTAGCACCATTTAGTCTTCCAAATGCATATTGGAAAGGTGGCGTTCATGGCCAGGGCTTCATCAGGTGCTTTGCTGTGTCAGCTGTGGCCCTGCTGGACTTGACATCTTTCCGCAGGGCCTGCAAGACGGAGCTGTTCTGCCAGGCCTTTGGTCGGGGTTCAGTCTGACTCCCTCTCCCCTTTCATAAGAACTTGCATGAAAGTGGCCTCCCAATTTTTCTCACAGGCCCATATAAGTTCAGCACAAACAGTTGGGCCTGGTGAGCATTTAAGGTCCCCAACCCTAATCTGCGGGTTGCCATCCGATTGGATTTTATTCTGATTCTGATCTAATTTGAGGATGTATTTTAATTGATTGTCAGATTTTATGTTAATGTGTTATACATTTGATGTTAGCCGCTCTGAGCCTGGCTTCGGCTGGGGAGGGCTGGATATAAATAAAATTTATTATTATTATTATTATTATTATTATTATTATTATTATTATTATTATTATCTAAAGGTTAAAGGGGCGGGAAGGGTGCAGAAAAATATGCACTGACTGGCGGGAGCCCTGGGATATAGCTGCCCTTGCCAGTTGCTCATGTTGTGCCTGTTTCTTCCTGTGCCGCCTGCAGTTTCCGCTTTTGTCAATCTGCCATTGCTTTCTGTTCAGCAGCTTCAGCTTTTGTAGCTGGAGTCATTTAGGGACCTGCCCTCTCAAGCCAGGTGGAAAAGGCATGCTAGGCAGGTCTCCAAGAACTCACAGCCAAGATTTAAAATTAAATGGCAAATTTGAGAAGGCTTAAGTATGTGGTGAACTGAGAATAGGAATTACCGTATTCTGTAAGTAGGTCAGAGCTGGCAACAGAATCCAGAAGCAGAGCAGGGTCTCCTGAATTAGCGCACCTCCCCCCCAAATTGGACCTTTCTTTCCGATGAAGCTAGAAGAAATAACTTTAGAGATATTAGTGTGAGGGAGGGAAGCTTCTTTTGAAAATCTAAACTTATGTGGTAATCTGAGGGCTGCCTTTTAAAAAATGTCTTTTTTTCTTTTGACGGTAAGAGCCACTCTGTGTGGCTAGAAAGCCTTGCTGTCACCATGCATGCTCAAAATCGGCAAATAAATGCCCTCGGGAGCAACAGGGCTGCCCTATCCTGGAAGGAAAGAGAGTAGCCAATTAGAGATCAGATTACATTTAATCAAAAAATGCTATGCAGAAGCCGAAGCATTGTGAGTTCAGCATTATGATCTCCATATGGCAGCTGGGGCATAGAGAATAGTGGTTTTTCTATAGTAACCTAGCACAGGACAAATTTGAGCCAGGAACTCTTTCACCTGTTTTCTCTTGGCTTTTCCCTGGCCATTAATACCAGTTCCTGGACTTCCTGGTTACTGTGATTTATATTTTAACTTTGTTTTATTGTGATATTTTGCTGTGGTTTTATTTGTTTGTGAATTGTCTTAGTGTTTGAAATAGAAGGCAGTACAGTGGTACCTCGGGTTACATACGCTTCAGGTTACATACACTTCGGGTTACAGACTCCGCTAACCCAGAAATAGTGCTTCAGGTTAAAAACTTTGCTTCAGGATAAGAACAGAAATCGTGTTCCGGCGGCACGGCAGCAGCAGGAGGCCCCATTTGCTAAAGTGGTGCTTCAGGTTAAGAACAGTTTCAGGTTAAGTGCGGACCTCCGGAACGAATTAAGTACTTAACCCGAGGTACCACTGTATATTAATTGTTCATATAAAACAATAAATAAATAATAGCTCTACCAACTGTTGGTAGCCATTTTTAGGTAGCATCCAAACATTTGTGAAAATAGTGCCATGTTCTAAACTCCTGCAGAAGTATCTAATGCTTTTTTTTTGCTGCTTCTCCCTGTGAATTTGATTGGTGAAAATGTAACAGGACAGGGATGAAAAGGTTACATGCGTTTCATTTCCCCCTTCTGAAATCGTACTTTACAAAAATGAAGTAGGTTTTATAAAGGTGATTAATTTGAGAAAGTTGACCAAATGTGAAAAAATAAACTGCATTTCTTCTCAACTGTAATTACTTAAAATGAAATGTTGAACAGGTAACTTAAAAAGGATAGTTAAGTATTTGGCTTTATTGATCTGTCTTCACAGAGAGCAAATGGCAAACAGGAACAAGAGACATTATGTTTAATTAGCTAAATTAAATACCTGTCCAATCATTTCTAGTTTGGCAGAAAACATTTTGTAATATTATACATAAGACACTAAAATATGACACCTTAAAAAGAACTGTAATGATCTGAGGTAAGAGGGTATCATAATTTTATCTTTTTAAAGATATTTGAAACTAAACAAGGTTTAGTTAAGCATTGCTGTTTGTATCAGCGAAGTTTAGACTTTGCACACTTTATCAGCTAAGAATGTGAACTTCAGGTACAAAATGATTCAGCTAATTTACTCTATTGCTATCAAGCACCATAGGAAATCTGAATCAGTATGGAACAGTAGTCTGTTTCCAAAGGATGGGTTTTTAACCACCAGAGTAAGAAGATGCACAGGTGCTGTCACAGCCATCCCACCTGGTGTGCCCTCCTCTGAGAAAGCAAGAGAGGTGATGGAGATGCAACTGCAGAGGCAATGGGTGAACCTAGTGGGTGGGGAGGAGATCCTGCCCAAGCAGGATGGAACTCTGTGACCATCAGCTGCTGCATGGGGAAATTCAATAGAGTGGTACCTCCGGTTACAAACTCAATGCATTCCGGAGGTCCGTTTTTAACCAGAAACTGTTCTTAACATGAGGCATGCTTTCGCTAATGGGGCCTCCTGCTGCCGCCACACCACTGGCGCATGACTTCCACTCGCATCCCAGGGCAAAGTTCGCTACTAGGAGCATCTACTTCCAGGTTAGCGGAACTCGTTACCCGAAGCGTTCGTAAGGAGGACGGTACGTAACCCGAGGTTCCACTGTAGTGCAACCCAGTTTCCATGGAAAACTCACTGGTGTGCCCGAACCAGGTAGGATTGAACTCTGTGGGTAAAGTCTGAGGGAGTTAAGAGGACACTTAATGTCAAGTAAGGAGAGGGAAAGGCCATAGATAGACATACATGTGGATAAACTGGTTTCAGAAGAGAAAGTAGACTATAAATTGCTCTGGCCTGGAGCAGTGTAGCTAACTTCATTGAGGAATTAGAGATGTGGAAAGACAGAAGAGGAGGAGGAAAAAGAGAACCAGTGAACAACAGATGATTTCCTGTCCTAGATTGAAGGTCAGAAACTTTATCAGCTTCATTATTGGTGTTCAGTTCCTTTGTCCTATGGAGATAATGCAATATTATTAAACAGGGTGGTTGGGGTCACTTTAATATTTAAAGTGTTGCTTTAAAATATTAGGCCATTGCATATGTAGTTAAATAACACTATGCTATCTAATTGGAGTACAATGAAGTACAGACACAGCAACAAGGCCCCAAGTTGACAGCTTTACTGTCTAATAGGCTGATGTTGGAAACAAAGAGGGCCTTTGGGGCCAAGTGATAGAAAATGAGTGTGTTGCTTTCAGCTCTGAAAATGTTGAGAATGTTTTGCATGTGAGCATTTGTACTGCGTAATAGATAGACTTCATTAATTTCATAGCCAGTATCCTGTACTCACATTAATTAAAAATGAAGCATCGTTTGGAAGAACCGTAGCATGAACTGTATGGATTGTAGTGGTGGCATTCTGATTATGAGAAGCTTCTGTAGAAGCTTCATGCTGGGCCTACTGAAGGATTCTTGCCCCATCCAAACTTGTCTGTGCATTTGTGTGTATGAGAACATTGTGTATGTATCTGTGGACATGCAGTTCCTCCCTGCAAGTCATCTGGATTTGACACTCTTGCTTTAAAAGCATATTGTTATAGATAAAGTAAAGGTAAAGGGACCCCTGACAGTTAAGTCCAGTTACCAGAGCAGCGCACGGAAACACCGTTTACCTTCTCGCCGGAGCGGTACCTATTTATCTACTTGCACTTTAACGTGCTTTCAAACTACTAGGTTGGCAGGAGCTGGGACCGAGCAACGGGAGCTCACCCCGTAGCGGGAATTCGAACCGCCAACCTTCCGATCGGCAAGCCCAAGGCTCAGTGGTTTAGACCACAGCGCCACCCATGTTCCTTATGATTTTTAAATGAATGCATTTCAAGAGGATTTGATCCTCTTCTGTAATACCTCATAGTTACAGCATTGTTATCAAGCAGATTTTTGTAAGCAAAAGCATTTGTGCCTTTTTGCATGCACTTTTGTTTTTGTGGGTTAGGACATTTAATTGCATGTAAAAGTGCACATAAATTTCATAACATTGTATAGAATCCATCACTTGGCCAAGACAGCTTTGCTTCCTTTCCTATCAACTTCTTCCCCAGTGCTTCCTTCAATTTTACTTTTATACCTGAGTTGAGAAGAAGTGCAAAGCTCATATATTTGATTGTTATCCAAGGACCAGGGTGTCTGATCCTCAATAATTTTTAAGGAGCCACTTGAGTGAGCTCCCATGTCCTGATCCTTAGGACAGCCTCCTGATTTATTGCAACCCACTGAAGAAGAGCTTCTTCCAACTTCCTTCCACCATGGAATAAGCAATATTTGACAGGGAAGGTGTCCTGTCCCCCGTCCCCCCGTGGCATAGAACCCCACAACTCACTGGTCTCTTCCCTGTGGTTCTCCTCCTCCTTATCCCATCTCACCACTGACAGAGCCTTAGTTTCACTCTCTATCCTATCTCCTCTCTCCAGGGCCCCTTCATCACCCTGCTAGTCCCTGGCATTTACTTTGAAATATATCTTTTGAGATAAAGTAATTGAAATGTCATTGAAATGTTAGTAGTATTTGTTGATTTATGACAGTACAGTGATACCTCGGGTTACTGACGCTTCAGGTTACAGACACTTCAGGTTACAGACTCCGCTAACCCAGAAATAGTACCTCGGGTTAAGAACTTTGCTTCAGGATGAGAACAGAAATCGTGTTCTGGCGGTGCGGCAGCAGCGGGATGCCCCATTAGCTAAAGTGGTATCTCAGGTTAAGAACAGTTTCAGGTTAAGAACGGACCTCCAAAACGAATTAAGTTCTTAACCCGAGGTACCACTGTATGGATATGGGTAATGTTTATAGCTAAAATACTATTCAGTGTAGTAGTGACAAGAAAATGGATTCGGCTAGAACAGCTCACACAGTTTCCTATAGGCAGCATGAGAGAAAGAAGGCTGCTAGAAAAATGAGGCGAAGAAGCTTATTCAGAGTTCTGGTTTGTTTGCTTTGAAGGTGACCAGGTGCTTTTCAGTGACCAGGTGCAATTGGCCACTGATGCTGTCCGGGATGAAATATCACCCCAGGCCAATGGAGGTGCTTGTCTGTCCTCCTGACAGCTACCAGACAGAATGTTTGACTCTGTTGAGATCAATGAAAAATCCAGTACTTGGAAAATAAACCATTTGAAGAATGGACTCAGAAGTCCTAAATACAACTTGCATGCTTTTCCATATTTTATCCCTGCCCCTCACCAAAATATGAGAGTTCTGAAAAGCTGTGCTTTGAGGGATGCTACTAGCAAAATCAGTCAGGCAACAAGATAGTGCATTCAAGTGGAATGCTAGCATTACATCTAAAAGGGATAAAGTCTTTATACTAAAATGTCAAGGCTGCCTTTTATTCAGGTCATTGACTGTTTCCAGCAGCTCAATGATATATAAGAATTTTAAGAAGAGTGAGAAGAATACACAGTCATTTATGGTTTGTTGTAAGTGGCACTATGTCTGTGTGTGGTGGTGGGGATATTTATATCAATACTGAGTAGTATTGCTGCATACTAAAACTATTGCAGAAATTCTATTTTTACGTAATAGCTGATTTCCTTTTAGTTATCTTTCTCTTAACCGTGGGCTGATTTATACAACCAGGTGTACTAGTTATAAACTCCCATTCCATTCCTGCAACTTATGGCAAGGTAGTGTGCATTGTGTCTCTGTTTGGAAGGAAACACTTGCATAACTGCACCAGAGATTCAGAAATGAGTATGGAAGTTCCAGTTTTATGTTAAATTAGAAGCAAACTATAAAACAGTTTCTTTGATTTTTCGATGTTGGGTGTTCTTTCAATTTTTGTTTTGTTTTGCTTTAGCGCTCTTTTCAGAAATATTTTAGTCAGTTGACTGAATCCTGTGATTCTTCAATGGCATCATGTGTCATAAAATAATAACATTTGATGTACTAAAGGGTAACAATTTTGTTCTACTTGCTATTTTGTTATACAGTTCTGCTTTCCTTCCACTTGTTATTTTTAACAAAAAAACTGGATATCTGTTTTTGTTGCTTAAAACTCTGTTTCAAAACACCCCCCCCCGCCGCCCTATACCAATGGAAGCCAAACATAAGTTAGCTTTCAGAGTTTTTGAAAACAGTTTGAAAACAGGTCTGATAAAACTGACTTTCTGAATTGGCTTCTGTGGGATAGTGTGGTCACTGCTTAGAAAATGCCTTGGCTTATCTGAGTTATTTTTTGATGTGATATTATTTGCTATTGATTTTGGTCAGGATACAATCCCCTTGTGGACAGGGTAGAATGAGAAGGACAATTTTCCCTTCTGGATGCATCTTCCCCATCCAACTGAATTTCCTATAGAGGTTCCTTGAAGGTCAGGGGTAGCTTTTCAGGTTGCATTAGGGAATGAATATGGAAAACCCTGGGTGCCTGCACTGTGTAGGCTTTTCAGGCTTGGCCTTTTGAAAGAAGAGGGATTATGCCATGAAAGAGCAAGTTGCTGAATGTCGGTTTATTATTGCATTTTATAATGTGAATTATAACCTTTGCAAACCATCTCTGTGTTTTAACTTGTATTTATAATAATTTATAATATAATATATGTCATCTTGTACATATTCAGTGTGACCTTTTAGGAAATTCCTATTAATGAATATATTTACTACAAAACTATTTCACCATTTACTACAAAAGTCATGGTAATTTCTGGATTTCTCCATTGAACTATGCTCCCATGTATGTGTGGTGACAGTCATACATTGCTATCAAGTATATACAATAATATGGCTGCGATCCTGTACACACTTGTCATACATAGCAGGAAGTAAACCCAATTGCACACATGCATAGTTATATTTCAGTGCCCAGAATCCTAAAGAGATACTTGAAGCCAGCCCAAGCCATCAGGTTATGACTTTTTCCTTTTGAAAAACAAATGTGTGCCACCTATGCATATTACAACTTGTTTCTGAAAATCCTATTAAGTTCAGAAAAAGTTTGACATGCAGTTTTATGTATTGTTGTCCCAGAAGTACCAGTTTTAAAACTCTCTGGGACATAGTCCCATTTTTTGTCTTGCTTTTAATCTAGTCAAGGCTAATACCTGTAGGTCAATGATTTCATATATGACATATATAATTTTCTAACAGCATACATCGTAGCACATTGCTGAAGAAAATGTAATTAAAATAACTGTTTTCTTTAAAAGGTCAGATTCAAATGGCATGACCAGGCATTCAACATAGAAGCTAATATTGTAAAGTGCATGTGCAGCAAAAGGCATGTGTGAGTGTGTGTGCATGCCTGTGTTTGTGTGTAGGTTTGATACATCTGTGCCATAACAACAACAACATATTTATAACCCACCCATCTGGCTAGGTTCCCCCAGCTACTCTGGCTGGCTCCCAACAGAATTGTTGTTGTTGTTTAGTCGTTTAGTCGTGTCGGACTCTTCGTGACCCCATGGACCAGAGCACGCCAGGCACCTCTGTCCTCCACTACTTCCCGCAGTTTGGTCAAACTCATGCTGGTAACCTCGAAAACACTATCCAACCATCTCGTCCTCTGTCGCCCCCTTCTCCTTGTGCCCTCCATCTTTCCCAACATCAGGGTCTTTTCCAGGGAGTCTTCTCTTCTCATGAGGTGGCCAAAGTACTGGAGCCTCAGCTTCACGATCTGTCCTTCCAGTGAGCACTCAGGGCTGATTTCCTTAAGAATGGATGCGTTTGATCTTCTTGCAGTCCATGGGACTCTCAAGAGTCTCCTCCAGCACCATAATTCAAAAGCATCAATTCTTCGGCGATCAGCCTTCTTGATGGTCCAGCTCTCACTTCCATACATCACTACTGGGAAAACCATGGCTTTAACTATACGGACCTTTGTTGGCAAGGTGACGTCTCTACTTCTCAAGATGCTGTCTAGGCCTGTCATTGCCCTTCTCCCAAGAAGCAGGCGTCTTTTAATTTCGTGGCTGCTGTCACCATCTGCAGTGATCATGGAGCCCAAGAAAGTAAAATCTCTCACTGCCTCCATTTCTTCCCCTTCTATTTGCCAGGAGGTGATGGGACCAGTGGCCATGATCTTCGTTTTTTTGATGTTGAGCTTCAGACCATATTTTGCGCTCTCCTCTTTCACCCTCATTAAAAGGTTCTTTAATTCCTCCTCACTTTCTGCCATCAAGGTTGTGTCATCTGCATATCTGAGGTTGTTGATATTTCTTCCGGCAATCTTAATTCCAGCTTGGGATTCATCCAGCCCAGCCTTTCGCATGATGTATTCTGCATATAAATTAAATAAGCAGGGAGACAAAATACAGCCTTGTCGTACTCCTTTCCCAATTTTGAACCAATCAGTTGTTCCATATCCAGTTCTAACTGTAGCTTCTTGTCCCACATAGAGATTTCTCAGGAGACAGATGAGGTGATCAGGCACTCCCATTTCTTTAAGAACTTGCCATAGTTTGCTGTGGTCGACACAGTCAAAGGCTTTTGCATAGTCAATGAAGCAGAAGTAGATGTCTTTCTGGAACTCTCTAGCTTTCTCCATAATCCAGCGCATGTTTGCAATTTGGTCTCTGGTTCCTCTGCCTCTTCTAAATCCAGCTTGCACTTCTGGGAGTTCTCGATCCACATACTGCTTGAGCCTTCCTTGTAGAATTTTAAGCATAACCTTGCTAGCGTGTGAAATGAGTGCAATTGTGCGGTAGTTGGAGCATTCTTTGGCACTGCCCTTCTTTGGGACTGGGATGTAGACTGATCTTCTCCAATCTTCTGGCCACTGCTGAGTTTTCCAAATTTGCTGGCATATTGAGTGTAGCACCTTAACAGCATCATCTTTTAAAATTTTAAATAGTTCAGCTGGAATACCATCACTTCCACTGGCCTTGTTATTTGCAGTGCTTTCTAAGGCCCATTTGACTTCACTCTCCAGGATGTCTGGCTCAAGGTCAGCAACCACACTACCTGGGGTGTACGAGACATCCATATCTTTCTGGTATAATTCCTCTGTGTATTCTTGCCACCTCTTCTTGATGTCTTCTGCTTCTGTTAGGTCCTTACCACTTTTGTCCTTTATTATGGTAATCTTTGTATGAAATGTTCCTTTCATATCTCCAATTTTCTTGAACAGATCTCTGGTTCTTCCCATTCTGTTGTTTTCCTCTATTTCTTTGCATTGCTCGTTTAAGAAGGCCTTCTTGTCTCTCCTTGCTATTCTTTGGAAATCTGCATTCAATTTCCTGTATCTTTCACTATCTCCCTCGCATTTTGCTTGCCTTCTCTCCCCCGCTATTTGTAAGGCCTCATTGGACAGCCACTTTGCTTTCTTGCATTTCCTTTTCATTGGGATGGTTTTCGTTGCTGCCTCCTGTACAATGTTACGAGCCTCCATCCATAGTTCTTCAGGCACTCTGTCCACCAAATCTAAATCCTTAAACCTGTTTGTCACTTCCACTGTGTATTCATAAGGGATTTGACTTAGATTGTATCTTACCGGCCCAGTGGTTTTTCCTACTTTCTTCAGTTTAAGCTTGAATTTTGCTATAAGAAGCTGATGATCTGAGCCACAGTCAGCTCCAGGTCTTGTTTTTGCTGACTGTATAGAGCTTCTCCATCTTTGGCTGCAGAGAATATAATCAATCTGATTTCGATGCTGCCCATCTGGTGATGTCCATGTGTAGAGTCGTCTCTTGTGTTGTTGGAAAAGCGTGTTTGTGATGACCAGCTTGTTCTCTTGACAGAACTCTATTAGCCTTTGCCCTGCTTCGTTTTGATCTCCAAGGCCAAACTTGCCAGTTGTTCCTTTTATCTCTTGCCTCCCTACTTTAGCATTCCAATCCCCTATAATGAGAAGAACATCCTTCTTTGGTGTCACTTCTATAAGGTGTTGTAAGTCTTCATAGAATTGGTCAATTTCAGTTTCTTCAGCACCAGTAGTTGGTGCATAAACTTGGATTACTGTGATGTTAAAAGGTCTGCCTTGGATTCGTATCGAGATCATTCTATCATTTTTGAGATTGCATCCCAGTACAGCTTTCACCACTCTTTTGTTGACTATGAGGGCCAACAGAATTAAAAGCACAATAAAACATCAAACATTAAAAACTTCCCTAAACAGGGCTGCCTTCAGATGTCTTCTAAAAGTCAGATAGTTGTTTATTTCCTTGACATCTTATGGGAGGACATTCCACAGGGTGGGCGCCACCCCCGAGAAGGTCCTCTGCCTTGTTCCCTGTAACCTCACTTCTCGCAGGGAAGTAACTGCCAGAAGGCTCAGTGTCCGGGCTGAACGATGGGGGTGGTGATGCTCCTTCAGGTACACTGGGCCGAAGCTGTTAAGGGCTTTCAAGGTCAGCACCAGCACTCTGAATTGCACTTAGAAACGTATTGGGAGCCAATGTAGGTCTTTCAGGACCCGTGTTATATGGTCATAGAAGTAATGTTGGGACTGGAGAAGAATCCCCCACCCCAGATTGTGGATGTCTATAGGTCTGAGTAATACCTGGTTTTCAATATCGCGATATATCATCAAGTAAACTCCACAATATCTCGATATATCATGATATGTATCTGTGTTGGCGGAGGGCCTTGCTGGGCCTTGCCAGGGAAATGGAGGATTTTGCTGGGTATCCCTGCAGCAGAGGAGGGCCTCACCACACCTATCCACAGTGGCAGAGGGCTTCCTGGGAATCCTTGCAGCGGCAGAGGGTCTCACTACACCTATCCACAGCGGCAGCAGGCCTTGCTGTGACTCCCCACAGCTGCTGAAGGCCTTGCAGTGCCTCCCTGCAGCTGTGGAGGGCCTCCCCAAGCATCCCCACAGAGGTGGAGGGCCCCATCGCGCCTTTCTGCAGTGGTGGAAGGCCTTGCCATGCCTCCCCATGGCAGTGGAGGGCTTTAAAATGTAAGGAAGTAGTAGATTTAATAAAAATATTAAATAAACTTCTCTATAATATTTTTAACATACAGTGGTACCTCAGGTTACATATGCTTCAGGTTACATACACTTCAGGTTACAGACTCCGCTAAGCAAGAAATAGTGCTTCAGGTTAAGAACTTTGCTTCAGGATGAGAACAGAAATCGTGTTCCGGTGGCGTGGCAGCAGCAGGAGGCCCCATGAGCTAAAGTGGTGCTTCAGGTTAAGTACAGTTTCAGGTTAAGTACAGACCTCCGGAACGAATTAAGTACTTAACCCGAGGTACCACTGTATTTTCAGCTAATTTAAGAATAGTTCAGGTGATTTCCTAGTCAAGTTGCATCTGCTTCTCCACTCAGAGGTCTAAGTGGAATCTGTGCATGCATAAGCCCCACTGAGTTCAACTAAACTTCTACCTTCCTGGGAGTAAGCCCCGTTGAATTCAGTAGGGCTTGCTTGTGAGTAGATATGTATTTGCTTGCGCTGCTTACAAACATCTTCTGCACCATTCTCACACAGTACCCAACCTCCCATTTTAGCAGAAGGCAGCCAGTTAAATCTCCCCTCCATTTCCCACTGACACAGAAGCCCCCTCCCAAAAAAACCCCCATCCCACCAATTTATCCCTTTTTATCAAAGGGAGGGAGTGCAAGCAAACAAAGACTTAGTCTCCAATCAACAAACAAACAAACAACTTTCCTTTTTAGTATGGAGGAAAGCTATTTAGGGGGATAACAAAAATAAAAACACTTCCTCTATTTTTTTCACTGAGGGAAGAAAGAAAGAAAAGTGCTTTCCACTTCTTTGTTTACATTCCCTGTTGGCGAGTTCCCGCCCCCCACCAGGATAAATAAAGACACGAGACACCATAATTTAAGGTTAAATGGGCGAATTAGGCCACAACTTTATTGAATTCAGGAATGAGAGGCATTGGCTTAGGCATTGGTCCTATCGACTATCCGGCTCCAGCCCATTTGCTGGAGACATGGGAAGGGTTAACACCAGAGAGGGGGAGTCTCCTGCTGAGGCACGTCAACTAGGAGCTCCCCCAGGTCACCACTTGGGGGCGTGCCTTTGGCCCACACCTCCATAGGCTTTGGACAGGGCCACGCCCCCTGGAGTCCTTTATCGGACCACCCTTCATTCACTGGGGGGAGGTGATGGCGTTCCTCCCCCCCCACATCCTCTTAACCCCTTCTTACCAATGCCTAACCGCCAATGCCGAGGAGTTGTGACGAGTTGCTACGAGGTAGGCGAAAAGAAAAACCAAATGGCTGTAAATTGCCAATTGGGAAAAATTCCTACCATGCCCCTTGCGGCGACAGACCGAAGTCCATAGCAAAGTCAGAGACCTACCTAAAGCCTACCTAAAGGGAGGGAGGGTGGGAAAACGTGGGGGCTAGCCGGCGAAAAGAGGGCGAGCCCCCTCTGCGCCGGCCCTAAATAGGGCAGGCCACCCCCCCCAGCCAGCCGATTGGCTGCCTGGGGGGGGGGAAGACGCGGCCGGGATTCCCCTGTTCTCGTGGGGGCTGAAACCAGCCCCCGCTCACGTGGGGGTGGGCGTGAAGCCCGCAACCCCACCTCCTGGGCAGGCCGGAAGTGGCTTTGTCTAGTCATGGGAGATCTCTCCTGGATTGTTAGCAGGTTCTTCATAATTAGCTGAGCTCTGAGAGTTTTTGAGAGCAGGAAGCTCTGCTGAAGGAGTTGGTTTGTGTGCTTCTGAGGGGTTAAAATTGGCTGCAGCCTAGGGCTTCTACAGTGGAACCTCGAGTTATGGCAGGGATCCGTTCCTGAAGCCTCGCCGCAACCCGAAAAATATGCAACCCAAAGTGTCGCTTCTGAGCATGCGCAGATGCGATTCAGCACTTTCTGCAAGCTGAGGGTGGCTGTTAGCCGGAGGCAACATAACCTGAGACTCCACTGTGTCCTTATTTTTCAGTGAGGGGAATGACAACAAAGCAGGGACAGAGGTGACTGTCTTCTTGCTGAGGAAAGTAGCAATAAACATACCGGTACCAGTAAAGCTGAAAGCGTTTGCAGGTTTGTGTGAGGGCTTATCATCATTTCTTATCAGTTAGGAGGGAGGAGGGAGAGAGCAAACAAAGCCTGCAAACTACCTGCAAACTATCTGTAAAGTATCCATTCAGCTGAGCTATTCCCACCCCCCACCCCCGAAGCTGTCAAGTCTCAACCTTTTGTTCACTGGTATATTGCCTTGTTTAAGTACTCATCCACAATGTCACAGTGGTACCTTGGGTTACATACGCTTC
Source organism: Podarcis muralis (assembly GCF_964188315.1). Taxonomy (NCBI): domain Eukaryota; kingdom Metazoa; phylum Chordata; class Lepidosauria; order Squamata; family Lacertidae; genus Podarcis; species Podarcis muralis. Next base: position 7,369,573 of record NC_135663.1, read on the forward strand.
AGGTTACAGACTCCGCTAACCCAGAAATAGTACCTCGGGTTAAGAACTTTGCTTCAGGATGAGAACAGAAATCGTGCTCCGGCGGCGCGGCAGCAGCAGGAGGCCCCATTAGCTAAAGTGGTGCTTCAGGTTAAGAACAGTTTCAGGTTAAGAACAGACCTCTGGAACAAATTTAGTACTTAACCCGAGATACCACTGTATTTCAATACAGTCCTACCTTGGTTCTCAAACAGAATCCCTTCCAAAAGTCCATTGACTTCCGAAAACATTCAATAACCACGGCACGACTTCCGATTGGCTGCAGGAGCTTCCTGCACTCAATCAGAAGCCATGAAAGTCGTGTTGGACGTTCGGCTTCCAAAAAAAGCTTGCAAACCGGAACACTCATTTTTGGGTTTGCGGCGTTCAGAAGTGAAAACTTTAGAGTTACAGGACGTTCGAAAACCAAGGTTTTCAACGGTTTGATGATCTATTGCACAGCCCTAGATGTCTAGTTGAGAAACATTCTTTCCAGTTAGTTATGGTCGTCTTATACTTGACTATATCTTTTAGTTCTAATGTGCACTAGTAAAACAGGTTCTGGAGACTGCATGTAAAACTGAAATCAAGGAATAGCCAGAACAATCCTGTTCTGGGTGTGACCATTTCTACCTTTCCAGAGCTGGTGCACCAAGTAGGCCTTGTCTTCCTTGTAAAGCAGAGACCTTTTAAGCCTAGCTTACCAGGCCCTAGGAAGGTGTCACATGGGCTCTGCAGCCTTTCATGAGATCTCACATAGCCCCGTAAGATCTTGCAAGACCTTCCCAGAACTCTGAAGGCAAGTCCGTGAGAGCGTAAAGCACTTTATGCATGATAGCTTTTAAGCTCTCTGCCTTGCATGTGTTTAATTTGTGCAATTGCGTGAGGCTGGCTGCCAAGCATGCAAATTGCAAGGTGACTGTATACAAATGAATAAGGATTTTGCAGGGACAGTTACTTGGACTTGTAGCAAAGTCACAGATGCAAGAAATAAATTAGTTGAGGACTCAGCAAGTAGCTGAGAGAATCAATCTCTTCCTTGAGAAAATTCTGAGCTGTATATAGAACTTCCAGGAAAGTAGTCTCTTCAGCAGAATGTATTTGAGCTGTTGACAGTTATTTGCACTGACCTGTCTCCGCTCTCACTTTACGTACCCTTCCTGCCCTTTATGTCTCTCCAGACTCCCCCAGGTGCACTGGAATTGTACTTTAAACTGCAGGTCTTAGCATTTGAGCTGTGTCAATCTGAGGTTGCTTACACGGGTCTTTCAGTGTTGTGAATCTACAAAGCTACCCGTATTTAAAATTACAGTAGTACCTCGGGTTACATACACTTCAGGTTACAGACTCTGCTAACCCAGAAATAGTGCTTCAGGTTAAGATCTTTGCTTCAGGATGAGAACAGAAATCGTGCTCCGGCAGCGGGAGGCCCCATTAGCTAAAGTGGTGCTTCAGGTTAAGAACAGTTTCAGGTTAAGTAAGGACCTCTGGAACGAATTAAGTACTTAACCCGAGGTACCACTGTAGTGCAGTTATGTCTCTGGCTGCTTCTCTTGTTAACATTAATATGTCTGTTCATCCAAGACTGGAACTTGTATCATTATCCATTCATCACATAGCTTTAAACATTATCCTTTGTTCAAGGTAATGTCATGAAATATATTATTCAAGACTAAAAAACACCTGAAGATTTTCCTTTTCCTTCTTGAGACATATGTTTCACTGCCCAACAGGGTTTAGCAGAAGCTAAGTAAGGTCAGCCCTCCTCAAAAGCAGCTGATTAATTCCAGAGTACTTTCTAATTACTTCTTCTTCTGAAACAACCATTGTCTTGTAAGCATGCTTATTGTCATGCGTAGAGGTCTTGGGAGGGAAAGAAGGAAGGAAGGAAATGACCATTATCCAACAAGCTAGGCATGTCTAAAATTTTGCACAATGTAAGACACTCATACCATGTCTAAAGTGTCCCTTCAACATTCAGATCTATACGTTTCTTTAAAAAAATGTGCCATATCTGTTTAAACTCAGATTCACAGCTCAGATACTGGTGCCTTCAAGTGTTCTACTGAATTTCAGCATGCTGACTTTTTTGTTTAAAACAAGCTGGCCTAGATAATGATATTTTATAATCCCCTTACAGAGCAGCATAAAAACTGCTTAAGCCTTGTTAGCTCGACATCTTTTTAGCACTTTTCAGATTTGGAAAGCAGCCTGAATTAACAACATTTCTTTTTAGGTTTAAATTGAAAAGGAGGGGTGAACTTTGAGATGCTTTGCATGTTGAGATGTTTTGCATGTTTTGTACCAATGAACCCACATGCTACTGCAAGAGAGGGATTTCCCTTTTGGACTGCTTGTGTATGATTTATGACTCATTTGTGCTTGTGTATGATTTATGACATACTCTAGTAGTATGCTCACATAGTAAAATAAAATTAATTTTCTTTATTTTAAATAAAGTACAAACTGATATGTGGTAAAATATGTTTATATTTGTAAATATGTATTTATATTTAAATAAATTTTGGGGTGGAAAGAACTGTATGATACAGCTTTATCTTCTCTTTTAAATCTATTTATTGATTATATATTTTTAAAAAGCAACCACAAAACACTCTCAAATGGATCTAGCAGACCAAGCAATGCATGTTTGCCTGAAAGTAAGTCCCATTATAAGAAGTAGGGCTCACTGCTTAATAAGTGCGCCTAGTATTGCTCGAAATCATCATGTTCAGAATAAGAAATTGAGGGCTCTGCAGAAACAAAGTAAACTGCCCTTCAGAACTCTATTACAGAGTGGTATTCTGTATAGATGACTTCTGATAAATTATTTATTTAGGCTTAAAGTCTGGAAAAATGTTTACCCCTCTTAAGTTTGCTCCATTCTTGTTTAACATTTGGCAAATGTCAGTATGGCTGCTGTCAACACATATATATGAGAAGCTTGACAGTTAATGGGTGAAAACACTTTTTCATAGGCCAGGATCCAAAGAAAGGTGATTTGTCATGCTGTATAGTATAAGGGCACACTTCATACAAAATGAAAGTCCAAGCTTCCATTAGGTACATGGAAAAGAAGTTGTCTGGTTCCATAGATCCATACCTTATTTAAGAAAACTTATTAGAGGATCTATCTAACATTAACTGTATCTTCAGAATCTCTTGAAAAATAGTCATAACCATAATTAAATACTCTCTCCAGCTCCTTTTGCATAACCACCACATCACATAACTATATTTCACTATCATCTGCTTAACATCAGCATCAGTTATTATTTGCTCTTGACCAAATACAAAGTGGCAGATGGCAGACCTCTATCTCATACCATTTTAGAAAATCAAATTTGCCAAACCTCCTTTGTGTTTAATTTTCACCCCATTTTATATTTAATATTTATGCTTCCAAGAAGATGCAACAACTTTTTGATCATTGTATTCGTTCTGTTAGTATTAATTTATTCTAATACTTAGGGCCATGGTGGGTATGTTTTACTTGGTTGTTGTTGCAAAGATAATAGAAAATGCTTTATGTAGTGATAGAGATTCAGTAGATACCACATTCCAATATAATCAAATAATTTTGTCAAAAGAAAGAGTCTTATAAAGAAAGTTTAATATCAGTCAAAATTCATCTAGGTATATAATAAAAGTGTGAAATATCACTAAATCAGCAGTAAGAGATGATGCACTGAGATTTTTATTCCACTTTGTAGACCAGGAGATAGATTGTTCCAGCTTGTATTTAGCCTCTCTCAAACCATGGTATGTGCAAAGAAAGAATGACTGGAGAAGGAAACTTGGGTATATGAATCCCCAGTTCAACACCACAGGACTCAGGCATGATTGCCTTATTAGAAGAGCTTCTGAGGATTAAGCAAAATCCAGCTGGATACTGTACACAAGGTTCCAATTAGCCCTCTCAAGCTTTATTTATTCATTTTTTTAAAGACACATCTATACCACCTTTCAGACTAAAATTCTTCTCCAGGTGGTTCACATAAAACATAACAATAAAATACAATAGACATTGAAAAATATCAACAAAACAATGTCATATTATTTAAACTAGCAGTCTAATATCAAAAGTATACCATAATAGAATCGCCATGATCAGACCACAAAGTCAGATGCCTCACAGCAATTAGTTTCTGTAAGTCAAGTTAAAAGGTATCGTCTTACTCTTATTGATGATTTAGTGATTTTACTCTTTCCTAAATGGTCCATAGGACTGCTTTAATCCCATGACACTGGTATTGAACTACTTGAATATGAGTTTGTTATACACAACTGAATGTTGCCAATATTGAATCTTTATATCTACAGTATTCTAATGGGGAAAATATGGAATTGTTTGGTAGTCCATAACTAGAATGATTTTTTCATACATCTACATATTTGGCAATTTCTTTTGCATTGCTTCCATTAATTCATCAACGTTGAATCATTCTGCGCCAACATAGGAGGCAGCAGAAAGAGAGGACCTGAAGTTCCTTATGCTGTTCTGGGTCCGATGCAGACATTAGTGACATAGTTGCACTATCCATCAGTCTCATGTGGTGTATATATTTCTCTGCTCCACTTTGTGTTGGCTTTGAATCAGTACATAATCTGATGCAGGTCACATGGTGTCTTCAAATACTGAGGCATGGTTGATGTTCAACATCATCTTTGGATTTGTGTACAACTCATCACAGCCTTGGGTATATCACAGCACATAAACAGAAAATCTAATTTACAGTGGTGCCCCGCAAGACGAACGCCTCGCAAGACGGAAAACCCGCTAGACGAAAGGGTTTTCCGTTTTGGAGGCGCTTCGCAAAACGAATTTCCCTATGGGCTTGCTTCGCAAGACGACAGCCCATAGGGAAATCTCCGGGACAGCGGGGAAGCGCAGCGCGTCTTCCCCACTGTCCTCGGACCTCCTCCGAAGCCTGGCGGCTCCTCCGAAGCCGGGAGGTGGGGCGGGAACACCTCCCCCCACCGCCCGGCTTCAGAACGATGCTCCGAAGCCGGGCGGCAGGGAGGGAACACCTCCTCCCGCCGCCCGGCTTCGGAACGATGCTCCGAAGCCGGGCGGCAGGGAGGGAACGCCTGCCCCGCCGCCCGGCTTCGGAACGATGCTCTGAAGCCGAGCGGCGGGGAGGGAACGCCTGCCCCCGCCGCCCGGCTTCGGAACGATGCTCCGAAGCCAGGCGGCGGGGAGGGAACTCCTGCCCCCGCCGCCCGGCTTCGGAACGCAGCGCGTTTCTCCGCTGTCCCGGACGGCTTTTGAAGGCAGGCGGGGGGGGGGGGGAGCAAAGACTTGGAGCAAAGTCCTGGACCTCTTCTGAAGGCTGGCGGGGGGCAAAAGTCTTTGTCCCCCCTGCCTGCCTTCCCAGGGGCTTTTAAATCGCCCCGGACAGCGGAGAAGTCCTCCGCTGTCCCGGGGTTTTTTAAAATGCTGGGGGTGGGAAGAAAAGCCCTTGTTCCCCCCCCCAGCCTTCAGAAGAGGTCGGGGGACAGACTGTCCCCGGACCTGGTCTGAAGGCGGTTTCCATAGGAACGCATTAATTGATTTTCAATGCATTCCTATGGGAAACCGTGCATCGCAAGACGAAAAACTCGCAAGACGAAGAGACTTGCGGAACGAATTAATTTCGTCTTGCGAGGCACCACTGTACTTGCCTTGCCTTTAGTGTCTTGATTTTTCTTTTGTCCAGAAGTTCACTATATGTAGAACGGACTCAAATTGCACTTATGATTTATAACACAGCATAACAGAACTACAGTTTAGTGTCTTTGGAGATAATCTTTTTACAGAATCTCAGTTGTCATTTCAGTAACTGATCCAAGCTTGCATGTGTCTGTCTTTATGTGTGTCAGCTGTATAGCTGAGTTGAATAAAACATTCCTGAAGCTGGAAATTACTCGGTTCATCTTTCTTTCCATGATCTTTTGCTCTCAGTATAGCATGGTAGGCTGCTTTCAGTTCATTGTGTGAAAGCTGCCAAAACCACTTTTCTTTGTTTCAGAGGCTACTAGTTTGTGCTAAGCAAGCTGTCTATTGTAAAAACAACAACAACAGCAAGCCATCTGTAACTTTCAATCACTGAGTATCTATTATTGGTGACATTATACCTTTAGCACTGTTTAGTGCCCATTCCCCTGCGTCCTTTAGCTTTAACTGTGTGTGGCATGTTGTCACTGTGGGAATAACATTTTAGCACTGTGCCAAATACCTACAAGATCGGCTGTAGTTTTATTTTGTATGGTAATAGAGGCAGCACATAAGCAATGAGAGTTTAGTACAGAAGCAAGGATTTGTAAAATTATTCCATAGGCTGTATTGAGGCATTGCACTTATAAGGGGTAATGACTACAGGATTCCACTTCTTTCATTTAAAAATACACTATAAAGCTATACACTATATATCTATAAAGCAACTTTGCTGAACATACCTAATTTTCAGTGCACCTTCTCTCATCAGGTTGCTTGTGATAATAAATAATCATATTGGGATACAAGGCAGGGAAGTTGGTTTGGTTTTCGAACACAAATTAATTTAATTGGTCTGTGTGATTCACGTAGGTTAGGAAAAAAATATGTGCGGACTAGTAACTCTTGTGAACTCATATGCAAGACTGCAGATATATAGTCCAGGATCCATCCAATGTAAACCCTCTGGAAGCGGCTGGAGGGAGAAGACATGTCCTTCATTCATTGGTTCTCCTCAGCAACCATCACCAGAGAGTTTATGGCCAAACTGCATGGTGCACAAGAAGGATAGCTTTCCCATTACCTTAATGATAGGGCTAATGCTGTGCTTGCAATGGGGAACCTGGATGTCCTTTGAGTGGACAGGCTGGTCAAGGTTGCTTGCATGGCATGCCACATTGGGTTTAAAGGGCTATGGGGCAGGTTGAGAAGTAGAGAAACTCAGTGTTTTGTGGTAGAAAAGCAATTCTAGACAGAAGGAGCTAGACAGTCAGAAGCAACTCTTACCCTTTTGTATCTGAGGCTTTTGGGGAGCTCTATCGTACATTCTGCGAGTGTTGCTGGTGTCAGCAGCAAGTTGAATGCTGTGACACAGCTTTAGCCAGTAGTCATTGGCATATTGTCTAGCAATCCACTGGGCATCACTCCTTGCCTTTCTCAGTGTAGCAAGTGTCTTTTCACAGGGCACACACTTGTAGTTCATAAGAACCTTGTGCTTTGCAGTGATAACAGGCTCCATGTCCTTTATGCCAGACTCAAACCAATTGGGGATCTGTTGCTCTCTTTTGCCAAAGAAGGACATGGCTGTGTTGTAGATTGCCTCTTTGATGTGGTTCCACCTTGCAGTTCAGTAGAGCTTGTTCAATGGAATCAGAGAAGCGTTCACAAAGCTCAGATATGACTGATAAAAGTAGTGTGGAAGTTTTCCTCACCTCCTGGCTTCAAATGCTCTGACAACATTGGTTCTCTGTTTGCTCTCAGGAAGAAGGGTAGATGAATAAAGTTGGTGACACCTCTAATCAAATTAGAATGAGTTTTAGACTATCTGCATATTGAGTGTCATTTTCAATTTTGATATAATGATAATGATAATGATAATGATAATGATAATAATAAATCACTAACTGTGCATGACCATTAGTGTGCATGTTGTCTTGGAATTATATGGACAAAGACTAAGCTGTCTAATATAGAATCTTGTTTTTTATGTTTCCTGCTCTCCCTGAAGTCAGTACAATGGTATCCTTGAAGGTGGATTGTAGTCGGAGCTGTTTTGATGTATTTAATAATATTATAATAAATGTGTTTAAGGTGCCACAAGACTTTGCTGGTTTTTTAAAAAAGAAAAAAGAAAATGTTGAGTCATGTGTCTTATGTCTGCTGAGAACAATTGTAAAACAAATTAAAGTTGTAGTCATTAACCTTTTTTTAAAAAACTTCTTTAAAGGTGACAACCCTTGTAAATACAAGCAACAAAGGACCATCTGGTAAAAAGAAAGGTCGATCTAAGAAGGCTCATGTGCTGGCTGCTTCAGTTGAACAAGCTACTCAAAACTTTTTGGAAAAAGGAGAACAGATTGCAAAGGAGAGCCAGGACCTAAAAGATGAACTGGTGGCTGCTGTGGAGGATGTGCGGAAGCAAGGTGTGTACCTCTCTCTCCCCATCTCTCTCCCTGTCTCCCACACCTCCCACCTCTTTGTTAACATCAGATTACAGATGTCTCCTTGATCGTGACAATTTCATTAAAACTGCTTACCGATGCTGGGTATATTATTTGTGTATTGTGAAGGTACCATTTAATTTTCACATATGTGTGCAAGTACAATTTGATTTAAAATAGCTTTAAGATGGCACTACCTCTTCATGCAAGGTTGTACATTGAAAAATGAACAATTTGAAATGCTCTTGGTAAAAGTGCCTCTTGAAATCATTATTGCAGAATTTTGTTATTTTGTTTCATGTGATTCTTCTTCAAAAATTCAACTTTATCATGGGGGAAACCAAAACACTCATTGTACAAGGTGAATTTTCCCCTTGAATCCATCCTCACAGTTATTTCATGTGACTAATAAGCGAAACAATGCTTGTATGGTGTGATCAGACTTTTTAACTGTTTGGCTTAAATGCAGTTGAAGTACCACGTTTAATGGCAAAATTTGGTTGCAAATTTTAAAATAATACAACTATTTTGCTGCATTGGTTTTGGTAGACTCTTTGTAATACAACTATTTTGCTGCATTGGTTTTGGTAAACTCTTTGTAATAAAAACAAAATTTTAAAAGTGTCTAACATTGTGTAGGGTGCAATGATATCTGTTACATTCTATATGCTGTTGGGTGGGTCCCATGATGGCTGGCGGGGGTACTGCTGCCATGGTTGCTCTGTCACTCAGCTCCCAGCTGCTGCCCCTGGAATGGCTCCCAGATGCTGACACTGCCTCTGCGCTGCCATGGCTAAGGATGAGAGTAAGAGCCTGGAGTCTCCCAGCAAAGGGTTCGGATGGCTATGCAGTTGGCTTCTTGCTTGGTGTCCTATATCACTGGTATGCTGAGGAGCAAATACTGAAATGTATCACAAGTACATGCCGTAAACAATATGTCTTCCTATCCAATGAAAATAAAATATGGACACTAATGTTCTCTCACAGCCTCTTGCAGAAAACTCCACTTGTTCTTCTCTATGGGTTTGGAGGAGGTGTTGGACTTTGGGCACTGAACTGTTAAGATCATTGCAAAAACAGGACTGTGTATGCATTTGATCTCTTGGGATTTGGACACAGTAGTAGGTCACACTTTGACACAGATGCAGAAGTAGCAGAAAATCAATTTGTAGAAGAATGGAGGGGGGAAATGGGATTGGACAGAATGATTTTACTTGGACACAAACTGAGTGGATTCCTGGCAGATGCTTACTCACTGTAAAACATCTTATATCAGTGGAGCCACTGGGTTTCCCGGAGAGGCCCTCCTGTGCTGAACATGAGAGGCACATTCCAGTATGGATCAAAGCATTTGGAGCAGTTTTGACTCCATTTAATCCATTGTCTGGTCTCAGAATAGCGGGGCCCTTTGGACTGAGCCTTGTACAGTGCATTAGGCCTGACTTCCAGAGAAAGTACTCGTCCATGTTTGATGATGACATGGTCACTGAATATATCTACCACTGTAATGAGCAATAATCAAGTTTTGAAATGGCTTTCAAAAACATAGCAGTTATATATGGATGGGCAAAAAGACCAGTGCTTCAGCAGATTGTCCATATGCACCAATGCATTCCTATCACTGTGATTTACGGAGCATGATCATGCATAGAGGACAATTCTGGGACCACCATCCAGCTTCTGTGACCAAATTCATATGTGAAAACAATAGCTATCCTTGGTGCAGGTTATTATGTGTATGCTAATCAAACTGAAGACTTCAACCAGAAAATAAAAGAGATCTGCAGTTCTGTGGACTTACACGAGTTCTGTTCTTTGGAAAAGCCAGTCACAAATGCAATTCAAAGCAATACTTTGCTGTATATGATAAAATAAATAAATAAGGGAAACAGAAGTTTAACAAGCAAACACATATTTGTTTGCACCACTTATTTCAAAATGTTTGCACACTTTAAACCTTGCAATGTCTTTTTCTGGAATTTTCCAGGGATGGGGAGAGAAAACTTTGTACATTTTAGCTGGATGATGTTCTTTATATATTTAGATAAGGTGATTGTCTCTCTCTATACTATATTAAACACAACATTTAAAACTGGATTTTAAAATTTTGTTTTGAAGAATGTAGAGCTTTTAAAAATGTGCTCTACACACACAGCAAGTTTCAACATTTTTAATAAAATACAAATTTACAGTATACTATATCTAGCTGTCTGTCTTTGTGTTAGTTGTTAAATATATTACATAGAATAGTCAAAGCTGCACCCTTTAGAGAACTACTTCTCCGTTGTCATAAATATATGCAAATTATGCAGACCTGTTCTTCAGGCAGAATATAAAATTATTTTTTATCAGACAACTAATTGTGTGGAATTTCGGGCTAAAGTGAGATTCACAAACGTTTTTCATGAATCTTTTTCAATTTGTCAAAAGCACCTCCAGTGGAGATAGTGAAAGTGTGTGCCCATTAAGTTTGTGTGGGTTGTATAAGGAAATGTTTGTTCTTCTTCATCTATAGCAATTTTGATTAGGTTGGTGGAATCGTTAATATTTGGGGGAGTAATTCCTTTGTTGTCAGTTTCCGGAGAGAGTTGTGAGAAAAGAGATAAATAATGGCAGCTTGGTACATAAGGTTGCTAGTGACTTTCCATGGGAACAGAACATCTTGCATTCATTGACTTTGATTATGGGCATCTTGTCTGGTGGCAGCATCATTAACCACTTGTCAGTTTCCACCATTGCAAATCCCATTTACTAAAGATACTGTCTCCCAGGCTTGAGTTGGGAGGGGGATGTGATGCTCTGGCAGCATGATACTCCTGCTAAAAACAGCACCTCCTTTCTTCCCTAGTATCATGTAATGCCCTTTATGGCATGACCATGTTTTCAGTCAACATTATGTAGTCTTTTGGTCACCACAACTTGGAAATGAAAGATGTGTAATAATTAAGAGGTTGGAGGAGCATCTTGCCAATAAGCAAAAGCTAGGAAACATACATAAATTTCACAAACCTCTCTCATATCCTTTCTAGTTGTCTTTTTCTATAAACAAAAAGTTTATAGGTTTGCAAAATTTATGTATGATGGGAAAAGAGAACTCTCTCCCCCAAAATACTAGAACTGAATTTCAGACAACAGAAAGTATATGTGGTATCCAGCGAAGTAGTACCGTGAGTTCAAGGATTTCTGTTTGCGCAGTGGAACTTCCTTCTCCTCTCCTCATGCACCTCATATCCTCCTCATATCTGGGTGGTTGGGGGGGACCCCATAGAGCAGATTTGGGGCATGGGTGCAATGAGGAGAGAGCAGAGAAGTTGTGTTGCACAGCTTGAAATCATTGTGTTTATGGAACTACTTTCCATAGGATTCCATAGGATTTCCATAGGATTTCCATAGGATTCCAACCTATTTTTGTTCTTTGTCCTAGTTTCCATAGGATTCCAACCTATGTCTTCATAAAATACATAATTTAATGAAATTTGCTACCAAAATGTGCTTGCCAGAGTGGCACCCACAGGTGCCAATGTGCTTGCTGCTACCTCCCACGGCACCCAAATATCTTTTCCTGACTAGCCTGCTTTAAGTTGGTTCATTTGGACCACTATGAAATTCTAAATAAGACGCCTTATTAAACTTGGCTGCATCATCATTAAGACCAGTGTTGATGTATCCATAACCGTTCATCATATTTTATTGTGGGAAATATTCATAACCTGTTCTAAGTATTTGCCATCAGTTCCAATTGTTATTCAGGTTTGCCAGTTCTCGTTCTGTGAAATATTGTGCACTAAATGTCACTCTATGCAAATATTCTATTGTTAGTCCTCTCAGACTCTCTCTAAATCCATTAATTATCTTTCAGCTCTCAGAAAATGGAGATTGTGAAAGGCATTACATTACCTGTTCCAGGATGATACAAAGCACTTGTGATAAATGAATAGACATTGTGTGGGATCTTAGAGGTGAGGGAGATATGTTCAATTTACCTTTCTCAAGAACACAGAACTGTTTTCCATTTGATAAACAGACTTTAAAAGTTTGTTGTCTAATGAGGGGAGAGCAAAAGCCAAAGCTGCCTTTTCTCAATTCATCATCTACTGCTTTAAATTAAAGTAATCAGTCTGTTTGAGTGCAAATTTTTGTGCTAACTAAATTCTGAAACATTTGCACAGTGATTTACTTCCTTGTGTGATTCACTGTAGTTCAAGGTACTTCTTGCTTTTTTGCTGAATTTCTTCATGGGCACATGCCATAATGAAGAAGTAATTTCTAATCTAATGGGTGGGATGCCTCCTTCCCAAGAACTGCATTCCTGTGGGGAGCAGGGCTTTTTTTCAGCCAGAGCTCAGTTCCAGCACCTCTCAGGTGGGCACCATTGTCGTTCTAAGAGAACAAGGGAGAAGTTGATGATGAGTTCCAGCACCTCTTTTTCTAGAAAAATAGCACTGATGGGGGCAATGAGTTTTGGGGGCACATCAGTCTGCAACTCCCATGCGTCCTCACCCACATAAGAACAGTCTCTAGTCTCATAGCTGTCCATGGAGCTGCAGGTTAATTCTGTGTCCAGGGCAGCTGTCTACCAGCTCTATCTGGTAGAGAGACCCTACCTGCCCTACCTTCAGGCTGAGACCCTACCTGCCCGCATACTGTCTGGCCAGAGTGGTGCATGCTCTGGTTATCTCCTGCTTGGACTACTGCAATGTGCTCTACGTGGGGCTACCTTTGAAGGTGACCCGGAAACTACAACTAATCCAGAATGCAGCAATGAGACTGGTGACTGGGAGTGGTCTCCAAGACCATATAATACCGGTCCTGAAAGACCTACATTGTCTCCCAGGACGTTTCCGAGCACAATTCAAAGTGTTGGTGCTGACCTTTAAAGCCCAAAATGGCCTCGGCTCAGTATACCTGAAGGAGTGTCTCCACCCGCATTGTTCAGCCCGGACACTGAGGTCCAGCACCGAGGGCCTTCTGGCAGTTCCCACCTGAGAGAAGTGAGGTTACAGGCAACCAGGAAGAGGGCCTTCTCGGTAGCGGCGCCAGCCCTGTGGAACGCCCTCCTGTCAAGGAAATAAACTATCTGACTTTTAGAAGACATCTGAAGGCAGCCCTGTTTAGGGAAATTTTGAATGTTTGATTCTATTTTTAATATTTTGTTGGGAGCCGCCCAGAGTGGCTGGGGAAACCCAGCCAGATGGGCAGGGTAGAAATAATAAATTATTATTATTATTATTATTATTATTATTATTATTATTATTATTATTATTATTATTATGGCTCTTGCCTTCAGCCCTTCCCTTCCTCTCCAAATTGCAGGTGCAGGTGGCCTGAACCTGATCAGGACCCTGGTGTGGGGGCAGAGAAGCTTTAATTCTTTGCCTTTGTCAGGTGAACCATTTTCTGCCCAGTGCTGCGCAAGTCCCATTGATCAGTTGATTGTTGGGACTCGCAAAGTGCTGTGAAGGAGGCTATGGGGCTTTCAAACACCCTTTTGGCCCATCAACATCTTTACCTGCTTCATACCCGATGTCAGTTATAGGGCAGTTGGCTGTGGCTTGACCAAAACGACCTCATGGGCCAATGGGGAGTTCTGATGGATCTAATTAGGCACATATGCTGCTGGTTCTAAACCTTGACCCACAAAATTTACATGCTTAAATGATAGAAATGAGATGTATTCCAAACATTGTCAATTTTAAGTTAAGTTATTAAGTATTTATAATATACATTAGCACTTGATTATGTCTGAGTGTCTAAGTGTCAATGCTTATATAATTAACATTGGCTGGGTCTGTATCAGGCAGCGCTGAGGAGCTCGTACTAATGACTCACTGATTATGGGATGGTATTTATATTGAAATGTACTGTGTCAAGAATTCCTGGCCTTTAGAGAGGGGATGGTAAAATGTATGTACAACTTTGCCTCTAGTGCACTGGCATTTTATATTTGTTCATATGAATAGTTTAAATCAGGGGTGGGAAAATGTTGATATACTCCAATTTCCATCTGTCCCAGCCAGCATAGGATGATGGGACTTGTAGTCCAATAACATCTGAAGGACACCAGCTGACCTACCCCTGGTTTAAGCCTTAACTGTTCATTTAATATCTCATTTATTTCACTAGTACTACTCTGGAGTTTTCTCTCTTTCTCATAAAAAATTTTTGGCACATGGGAAGAAAATATTGAAAAACAGGAAATTTGTTGTTTAGTTATAATTGGAATTCTAATTAGACAGTACAGAGTGGAATAAGGATTGGGGCGAGCGATGTAAGATTTGTATGCCCAAATCATGTGTTTTCCATATCATTTTCCTACTGGTATTAGTGGGATTTGCAGTGCACAATCCTAAACTAAGCATATTAATTCAAAAAGAAAATCATTCCGATTTAAATGGATTTTGTTCCGTATTAATTATGTATTTGATTGCTGCCTTAAACACAACTGTGCATTTGTCCTTTGGATTAAAATAGGGCTGGTAGATTTGTTTTTGTCTTCCTCTTTATACTGCCTTTTCCCCCTTCATCTAAAAAAACCCCACATTGCTCTCCTCACAATGTTAACTTTACTTTGAGGAAGCAGAAGGGACATAACTCTATTAGTTTACACAGTATTATTCCCTTTATGCCTCTGGACCATCTTAGATTGCGTTATAAGTGACATTGATTTATTGATTGTGGACTACATGTGCTGGGTTTTCCCTCCAGAATAACTGACCTATGTGCTCTATCCAGCCTAGCTCTCTAGGGACACTTGGCTTTCATTCATATTCTGCAAGGAAATACCATGGGTTGTTTCCGTCTCTTTCAAGTGAGAACATGTTGAACATTATCACTTTATGATCCCATAAGTTCTTCCTCATTTTCAGATGTGCTTTCTTTCTAAAGCTTTCAAACATAGCACAAATAGAACAGACAGGACCCCCTGCCTGCCTTTAGGAGGTGATAACATTTTTATAGCTATTGCACTAGGAAGCTATCAAATCTACACACTATTAAAAAAACAAAAGTTTTGTCATTGAGAGCAAATAATGAGCTTGGGGTGGAAAGTTTGTTTTTTAGTTTAATATAACATCTATGGATTTTCTTCTTGTCTAGTAGGGGTATTATCCTTTATCTTAGTTTTTCCACTGTGCTACAGAATTAGGTAGACAGTTTAAGGTGTCTTCCCTGCCAACCTTTGTTTGGAAGCCACATCTTCCTCCCAGTTTCTTCAAGGAGTAATGGCATATGTAAAAATAATAATGAGTATAAAGTGTTCCGTTATCACTATTTTGGTAACGTTCTATTCTTCAAGCATTTATGCATTATGCATCTCTTGATAAGAGAAGGTTATCCATTTTGCATTAACATAAGCTGCCACAGAATTCTGATTTTTATCAGTAGCAAAATGTCAAATATTAAAATTTTACCAGAAATCAAGACTAGGTCAGTGCTTGTTACAGCTCATTGTGTTTTCTTTTAATCTAACACCCCGTTTTTTGCCTTGATAAACAAGAAAATGGATGTACCTTTCTTACAAGCTGACAGGTATGCTTGTTTATTTTTTAAACAAATGATTATTTCTTTGTAGCAAGACTCCAAAACGTGGACCTTGGCTTTCTTGAAGTTTCCATCTCCTTCTGTCTCAACAACCCCATTTGTTTTTTCCCCCTTTGAAATATTCCAAATTTTATTTCTTGAAGTACACCACGCTTGCTGCTGCCACACTAATTATGCCATCTTCTGATTTATATAGAAGTAGGCTCTACCTAGGGATGTGGGTGGCACTGTGGTCTAAACCACTGAGCCTAGGGCTTGCTGATCAGAAGGTCAGCGGTTCGAATCCCCACAATGGGGTGAACGCCCGTCGTTTGGTCCCAGCTCTTGCACATCAAGTGCAAGTAGATAAATAGGTACCACTCTGGCAGGAAGGTAAATGGCATTTTCGTGCACTGCTCTGGTTCACCAGAAGCGGCTTAGTCATGCTGGCCACATGACCCGAAAGCTGTCTGTAGACAAACGCCAGCTCCCTTGGCCTATAGAGCAAGATGAGCGCTGCAACCCCGGAGTCGTCTGCGACTGGACCTAACGGTCAGGGGTACCTTTACCTTTACCTTTAGGCTCTACCTACACATGCTACCTCCCAAACTGCAGATGCATGAAACGTTCAACCCCCCCCCCCCCACGAGGGTATCTCCACCTCACTGAACACTTGCTCCACACTGGGGACAATTTTGAGGTCTATCCAACTTTTGGCATTATTGTTCTCCTTTCAGAGCATGGGTTGGATATGATGTACAGTGAGCCCGCCACTTATGCAACAGTTCAGTTCTAGGGGTCCAAGCACAAGGGCAAACTTGCTTAAGGCCAGGAATTCTGAAACTGCCCCCATCCCATGACAATCCCTACCTGTCTGTAGCAGACTTTGGGATAGTCATGTGAGGGCCTTGGGGTACATCCTTTCCAAAGGCTGGTAAGCAAGGCGGATGGTTCAAAAAGCTATTTTTATGGTGGGCAACCTGGTGGGGAGCTAAAAAGGGTAAATAGGACCTTAGAAAAAAGCTTTATTCAAAAGTAAAAGCATTGCCTTCCTTACCAGCCTCTGGGAAGGAGGTGTGAAAGCTATGCGAGTTTCCCAGAGCTGGGTAAGCCAGGCAGAGGCCTTAAAAAGCTCTTTCCGTGGCTTTCCATTGACCCACCAGGCCATATAGGGCGAATCTTAATTTGCAGCCACAGCTTAAAGTTTCAATCACCTGATGCCATATGACATCATTGTGATTGACAGGTAGACAACCCCACCAGCCTAACCAAGCGGCCTGCAGAGAGTTGGCCACTTCGGGTCTAGGTAGTTGTGAATTTTGGGGTAGCAGCGGCTGCTGGCCGTGTGAAAAGTATGTAATTGAGATTTTGGCACATGACTACTGTTGCCCAATAGCCGAGACAGGAACACAATCTGTGGTTCTGACCTAGGAAGTGATTACTGCTCCTCTGTAGAGGTTGCTAACAGGTGTTCTGGCAAATCTAGATAGCGAAACTGCATATTGAACTGCAGCCAGGATGAAAGAGCAATTGCTATTGTGCCTAGGATACAGGTGTGGCATATTATATTCCTCTACAAAATGGGATCTATAATCTGCCTTAAGTAGCAGTGTAAAAGCAATACTCTAAGCAGTATAATAAGAATCTGCCTTGTACAGGACGTTCAAGTGTGTGTACTTCTTTTTGCTATTGTGAAAAAGCTCCCATTATATGCATGTCACATTTAAGGTTAGCACATTTATGTATCCATTTCAATCTTAGTACATGAAGTCAATACACTTGATTCAACTTCATTACGCTGCAGTTCGTCTCTCTCTCTCTCTCTCCCTCCCCTCCCCCCCAATTTTGCAAACACCCTTACAAGATTGCATTCCATTAGTGCCTCAAGCTATTTTATTATAAGATTTGCCAATAAACAACCTATTTTTTAAATTGACTTTCCTTTCCAGGCATTGGATTTTGGTGTGAGAATTGTTCTAATGCTGCTTCTTTATTTAGTAAGAAAAAAATACAGTTTGTGGAAGGACTGGTAAAGATTGTATTGGAAGTGCATGCCTGACTAATGAAAGATAATAAAATGCCACACCTCAAGCCTGTATTCTTCTTAAAAAAATAAAATTAAAAAAAACAACAGATAAGTTTGTTTGTCTCAGGCCAAGCTTCCAGCATTTTTTTATACTGTTACTGTTGACAATCTTTATGGAATATTGTACCGCACCAGGGGTTTTATCATCCACAGCTCTGCAGCTCTAAGATTCCTTTGAAGGGCATGTGGGGGAGGATGAGAACATCTGTTCAGATAACTGGTATTAGACTTTTGTCCCTCTTTTACCCTTTTGATTCAATAGGGTCAAAAGGTCTTCCTCTGCCAGTCTGTTCCTGAGAGGGCAGGGCTCCTCCTCCTCATGGAAAAGCACATAAGTTTGGCCCTGTCTGCAGACGCCAGAAGGAGATAGATGGCAAAGGGCCTGCAGGAGACTTGGAGGACAGAAATTCATGCTAAATAATTCCCATTTTGTCATACTTGGGAGATGGGAAGTATTTTCTTGAGTGGTTCCTCCCATTGTTCCCAGAGTGGCTGGGGAAACCCAGCCAGATGTGTGGGGTATAAATAAAAAATAAAAATTCTTATTCTTATTCTTCAGGTGGCTGGCCCTTGTCAGGTGATGATATTCTTCTGTGCTGATGTGTTTATATTTCAGACACGGCCATGCACTGTGCCCATGATAAGGCGTGCCTGCTTGTACAATAACCTGCATGTAGCGATTTCAAATAACTTAATGTAGCAATGAAATATCTAATAGTGAGCCACTTGCCTGAAGTCGCCTGTTTTTTTGCAATCATAAATAATCCTTCAAGGCTCACACTGTCAGAGGTTATGCAGCTGTCCAGAGTAAGGACTTTTTCTATATGGTAACAATTCCTCAGAGAGCCATCAAATAATACAGGGGGTGACCATTTTGTGCAGAGGTTCCATTCCTGGCCCCCCCTCACACATCAGCAGAGCGCACATAAGCCCGTCCCACCCTGCCCCTCATTCTGCCCTCTTCTGGGTCCAAAAGGACCCACACATTGGCGGTCACACGTCAATTGGACATGCACAAAGGGGTCACTGCCTGTACTCTAGTCTAGCGTTTCAGACAGCAGGGTCAATATGGTTCAATTTTTAGCCTGGGTTTTTAATAAGCAATAATTTGGATGGTTTTAACTGCTTTGAATGTTTTATTGTATTCATTCATTCATTCGTAATGATACAGCTGTGTTTTAATGTTATTTTACCTGGCTCTTATTTATTCTTGGAAACAGTAATTTTGGATTCAAAAGTTGCATACAGATCTCAATAATAATCGAAGATCCATTGCTAATGCTTTGTGATTTTCATCCCATTTATTGAAATGTTACTTCTAGGTAGTGCTTTTCCCTCGCAGAGGGTACTTAAGGGTGCACAGTTCCAGCACCTCTTTTGTTGTTAAAAAGTGTGGGACTTACTTTAACAACTTCATGGTGAGTAACAGCACATCTTTTTTGTTGTAAGCATCACACTTTTTAACTGTAACAACTTCATGGTGAGTACCGGCACCTATTTTTCTAGAGAAAAAAAGCACTGCTTCTTAGAATAGTGGGAGTTATGAAATGCAGAAAATGATTATACTTATTGCTATACTTTGCCTCTTGTTGCTTAAAGTTTGCAAGTTTTCAGTCACAAAGGACCATTCATATAAAGATGATCAAAGGTCATTTAAATGAATTTCTGGTTTACATAAACTTATTTACAGCTTGGAGGGATGCGGGTGGTGCTGTGGTCTAAACCACTGAGCCTAGGGCTTGCCGATCGGAAGGTTGGCGGTTCTAATCCCCACGATGGAGTGAGCTCCCGTTACTCGGTCCCTGCTCCTGCCACCTAGCAGTTCAAAAGCACGTGAAAGTGCAAGTAGATAAATAGGTACTGCTCTGACGGGAAGGCAAACGGCATTTCTGTGAGCTGCTCTGGTTTCTCCAGAAGCGGCTTAGTCATGCTGGCCACATAACCCAGAAACACTGTCTGTGGACAAACGTCGGCTCCCTTGGCCAGTAAAGCGAGAGGAGCTCTGCAACCCCAGAGTCGTTCGTGACTGTCAGGGGTCCGTTACCTTTTTTTATTTACAGCTCAGTCTGATGTGCTGAAGTTTAGAGCTACGGTCTGCTGGTATATGTATTTTAGAATTTATACTTTGTGTGAGCTGGAGAGGTGTGCCGACAGCTAGAATGTTTTAACTTGGAACTGGGACAGGATGGCTTTGAGTACTGACCCTCAGTTCTCATATAAACAGAATCTAAGTGAAATAATGTGTTTGTCCTAGGATGCAGTCTTTGAATAAATGTTGGTGTTTGTACATTTATTAAGTTTAAAACTCTTCCTGTCATCTGGACACTGTCTTCTAGCAATTGGTTGTGATCAGATGATAAACTGATTTATTATGATTTATTATGAGGAGGAAGAAGCGAGAAAACAAAGCAGAAGATGGGATGATAAAGGAGACAGACCAAATATATATATATGGTCATGATTTTTTTCTTGTAACTATTTCTGCTGTTTCAGGCTGAGGCTAATCCTGTTTATTTTGTTCAATATATGGTTTTAAAATAAAACAAAGGGAGCAGTACATACCAGTATCATGTAAATTGTAACATAGCTAAATATAGGCATGGTACATAGGCATAATGAAGAATGGAATTAATGTATTGGCTAAGGCTTAACCGAACAAAATTGTGCTGTTAACGGCAAGGTGACATTTGTGAGGTGCTGTACATCAGGTTGATAGTTTTGTGGCCTGATAGATCGTCAAGTTCTGCATTCTCCTCCAGCTTCCCCTGGGAAAGACTGTAGTTACGATAATTAAAATCTATACATTTAATGGCCTGTGCATTATGTGAAGCTGTGGGTGATTGGATCTAAAAATGTTTCACAGCCTTAGGAAAATCCAATATGCTATATAATCTTTAACTGACATTGATGTTGATTTTGTGATCCTGATGCAACTCAGTCATTACTAGCTTTTTAATACATAATGGTACATCAGCCATTGTGAAAAGGGAAAGCAAAAGAAAAAATGATATGGCTCTAAAGAGTTGCCTGGGACAAATAGATGGAAGCTATTTAAAGGAAGTTAATGATGCAGCTTAGCATTTAGAAAGTTAGAGTGGGAGTGTGAATCATTGTCAGAAGAATTGCTAATCACTGTTATTTAAAGTAGTGGTGCACCTTGAGCTTCATTAAATAGAAAGTGTTGGTAACGTTTGGAGCTATTATACCTGACAATCGTGGGTGGATGTCTTTTCTCTCTCCCCTGTCCCCAACCCTGCAGTCTTTTTTGTTGTAAGGCAGGAATACTGTCAGCATATGAGCATCCCTCAGTTTAGGAAACAAATTATTGTGCTCCCTAAGGCTACCAGCATGAGTTTGACCAAACTGCGGGAGGCAGTGGAAGACAGGAGTGCCTGGCGTGCTCTGGTCCATGGGGTCATGAAGAGTCGGACATGACTAAACAACAAAAAAAGCATCCTGGCAGCAAATACTTATGTCCTTAGCAGAAAGGTTGGGGGGGAGGGTGTGAACAGGTAAAGAGAACAGAAAAATACCACATTGGATCCCAGCTTGCATTGGGCTCCATGGGAAAGCAAAGTGATGTAGAGAATAGAGAAGACTGTCCCTTTCCTGTTCAAACTGAGTGACTAACTTGGAGTACCTAGGATCCAGTTTGTGTTGCTTAAGACAGGGTGAGAGGTAATTGTTTCTTGTCCGGTCAGCCTGCACAGCTGGGAAGACATATGGTAAGATTGACCTGCCTTCAGAATAGAGAATAAGGAGGCTCACATCACTCTTGGAGATGCGGGAAGAGAGAGAAAAAATAAGGATGAATAAACTTGTCCAGTAGCTACTGCATATGGCTCATAATTAATCAAGCTCTCCTGTGTCCTTTATGGGTTTTCTTGCAGATCCCTGCAGATTTTTCATTGATTGGTTCTATAGCATAAAATATTGGATGCTGAGTGGTCTAAAGTTGCAGACTCAAGCCAAAGCCAACCCTTATGCCACCATGTGTTCCCCTTAAAAATGCAAATGAGGTAGTGGGTTTTGCTCTCCCTGTCAGTCACTTAGAGTTCTGCTCCTCAGAGTAGAATCATAGTATTGTAGAACTGGAAAGGACCCAAAGGATCATTTAGTCCACCCCCAGCAATGCAGGAATCTCAGCTAAAGCATTTATGACAGATGGCCATCCAATCTCTGCTTAAAAACCTTCAAGGAAGTAGAGTCTACAACCTCCTAAGGAAGACCTTTCCACTGCCAAAGTTTCCCAGAAGAAGCTTTGCTGTTGCCAGTGATAAGCCCCACCCTGAGAAACTGTTGAAAATCTTTTCCTTTTCCTGGATAAATCAAGTGAAATAGCCTCCTAGTTTCTCCCTACAAACAGGGTGGAGAATTTAAAGA
This sequence comes from Podarcis muralis, assembly GCF_964188315.1. Classification (NCBI taxonomy): domain Eukaryota; kingdom Metazoa; phylum Chordata; class Lepidosauria; order Squamata; family Lacertidae; genus Podarcis; species Podarcis muralis. The sequence goes on from NC_135663.1 coordinate 7,391,714, forward strand.
GGCCATATACTGTACAGTATGTCTAGCTCTAGAAAACACAGTCTTCTTAGCAGCTCACGAAAATACTCATTAGTTTAGATTAATTTTTAAATCACTGTATACATGTCGGCTCTTGCGTGCTGTGGATTTTCCAGTAAAAAAATAGTTTTTGTTTTTCTAACCAGACCCTTCAACCTCTTCTGCAACATTAGATGTTTTCTAATGTCTCATACTACCAGTGTGCCAAGAGATAATGTGGAAAGATGGCTGAGAACCGCAGATTTCTTTTTCAAAAATATATATATATCCTCCACCTGTGCTAAGCTTTGCCCTATTTTTTCTTAAGTAGGTTTATTTCTGTTTATTTCCAAAGGCAGAATTGCTGAGGTGTGGAGCTTGTACCATTTTATTAATGTTTTCCCCCTCTCTCACTAGATTTTCAAAATGCTCTAGGACTACTTGATATGCATCCTGCCTCTATAATAAAGCCACATCACCTAGTTTATTTTAAAATCTACAAGAAAATCAGTTGACTCATTTCTCCCCTACTTGAATGTCATTCATTTTTTAATTTACATATGTGTTAAATTAAATTTTCTGTTGAGCTTGGCTGAGTGCTATGCTTAAAACGAAGTGTCTGGCATGTGTCACAAATTACTTTTATTATGCACATACACCTCTGTGTTACAGGTTTAGTCTTCAAAATAAAAGTAGAAAGAATGCAATTTATTGATTGATTGCATTTCTAGCGCATTCATCATGGTTCACACAATCCCAGAGTGAAGAACACTAAAGTCCATACATACATACATACATACATACATACATACATACATACATAATTTGTACGCTGCCTTTACACAGTTAAAATCATGCTGAAGGCAGCTTTCAACATGAAAAAAATACTTAATACATAACAAAAGTAGTTATAAACAATAAAAACATCAAAAAGTACACAACCAAATGGAAACAATTTTCACATAAACCATAATATCTAAAATAAAGCTACAAAATATTAATATCAATAACAGCAACAACTCCCATCAGAAAAACATTTCATTTAAATGCAACATATAAAAACAAATATACTAATAGCTGAACCAGTGCCAGATTTACGTATAAGCTAAACATGCTATGGCTTAGGGTCCCACTCTCTTGGAAGCCCCCCCAACAAATAAAGGGGGGGGGGAACCTGGATGTACATTTCCAAAATATAAGATAAAAAACAAATAAAATAAAACCTACACACAGCAACAGTGTTTTGTGTTGTGTAGGCTCCTATGATGTAAGTAATGGGCCCCACCTGCTATATAAAGGCCTGCCATTAGGGCCTCATCAAACCTAAATCCGGCCCTGAGCTGAACCACACCAGCCACTTTAGTAAGATGCTTGAGTAAATCGCCACATTTTTACCTGGCATCGAAACTTCGTTAGAGTCACAGCTGAGAAAAGAGGGCAGTCCAGAGTTGTGGGGCCACATACTGTATCTGAGAGACCTGTGGCATCATGAGAAGCACACCCCACTACGACCTCAAAATCCAGGCAGCTGTAAAAGGGAGCAGGTGATCTTTCAGATACCTGAGTCCCGAGCCATCGAGGGCTGTAGTCAAAACAAGCACTTTAAAACCAGCTTGGCAGCCTGGCAGCAGTCAGTGCTGAGCTTTCTGCACCAGTGTTATATGTTAGTGGTAAGCTGCCCCTGCAAGCAGTCTTGCTGCTGCATTCTGCTCTAACTGCAGGCAAGATAATTTTGCAGGCCTGCTTAGATCTAGTTGAGGCCAAGACAGAGGCACTATCATTGGATCAAAGCAAGGCCAATCCAGGGCAGAGACTCTGGCTTCTTGCTTCTATTATTTTGAGTTAGCTTCACATTTGTATCTCAGCCTTCCTCTAATGAGCTCGGGCTGGCAATTACTGGCCCAAGGTCACCACCTGTTCTTCATGGCTGCATTTCGATTCCAGTATGCATCATACAATTTCGTTTTAATATTATTAATGGAGTGGGTGGTCCTAATTTGCCTCATTCTTTCGTCTACTGCTGGCATTCACTATGCCAAAACTCCTGATTAAGTTATCAGACAATTCTGTGTAGAGCAAGTTAGTATCATGTTTATTTTCATTTTCTGTACAGCTATATTGAAACTATATTAACTCTTCCCAGGATTTTGACAAGAGGGCTTATATAATTTCTAATATATACTTTTGTTAGGGTAGAAGGGGGTAAGGGTGAAACATATCCAAACAATATGTTTCTTGGAATAGGCTTGAGAGAGTGTAGCCCAACCTTTGCCATCCAGGTGCCCTCTAGAGGTTTTGAGCTACAACCCCCAATAGCCCTAGCCAGCATGGGTGCTGGTGTAGTCTCACAAATGTACCATGCAATCCCACCCAGTACAGCCCTGGTTCCAAGAATGTAGAAGATCTTGATTGTGTTTGATTAAGTATTCTCAGCAACTCCTGGTTGTATAATTCAATTCTGGTGCTCATTATTTCACGTAAATTTAAGTTCTTTCAGTCTGTAGAGATCTGCACCAATTTGACAGCTTCCAAAAGTATAAAATCAATCGTACATATTTAAATTATGATGTCAGCTCTTTAACAAGAATAAACTTCTGCAGTTCATAATGTGCTTTCAATCTTTACAGCTTCAAAGAATGTATTAGCGAGTGCAGTTCAGGAACTGGAGGCCCTGCCCTTTATCTTTTTCTACTGTAACATATTAACTACTGGAACTTTGGGCACTATGTATCCTATGGGACCGCCTCCCCTGGTATGCCCCGCAGAGGACCTTAAGGTCCACAAATGACAACACTTTGGAGGTCCCAAGCCGCAAGGTGGTTAGATTGGTCTCAACTAGGGCCAGGGCCTTTTCAGTACTGGCCCCGACTTGGTGGAATGCTCTGTCACAAGAGACTAGGGCCCTGTGGGACTTGACATCTTTCCGCAAGGCCTGCAAGTCAGAGCTGTTCCACCTGGCCTTTGGTTTGGTCTCAGTCTGACCCTTATGTTTTCCTCATGGTTTTGATCTATGGCCTACTTTTAAAATGAGGCTGCATTTTAACTTGTATTTTAACCTGTATTTTAAATTGGTCCCCCCCATTATGTTTTTATTGCAATTTTACTGGTATTAGCCGCCCTGAGCTCTGGCCAGGGAGGGTAGGGTATAAATTTTTTTTTTAAAATTCTTCCTCTTCAAAACTCATTGTGGCTGGCTGGGGGAACAAAATACGAAGCTTGTTAGATATAATTCTGATGTTGAGGAAGGTGAAAGCCTCTTTTTTGTGAGAGATTAGATGGCCACGTATCAGGGATGCTATCATAATGGATTTCCTGAATTGGCAAGGGATGGACACTGTGATCCACATCCTGTTTGGAAAATGAGCAATGAAATTAAGACTCAAGTTGGACATCAAAGGCAGCAGTCTTTTTATATTAATATTTGTGTTTGTTTCATTTGTTCCTCTCTAGATGCAGTGTGCATTGTCAGTGCTGCCATGACATTGCCACATTCTGTGTGTCACAATGTTGTCCAGTATTGTGCCACTAACTGCGAGACCATGTGGATCGGAGCGGGTGATCCTTGGTATATGGGAGGCCACAGTAATGGCGATGACAGCTATAGCAGCCATGGACTGAGCAGCAGAAAATAATTGGCATGGGATAGTGACAAAAGTACTAGGGGAATTGTAGGTTCTTAAAAAAACCCCCGCCTCTGAGGGAAACGTCAGCGTCTGTTTCAAGAAAGGTGTCAAAAGCCTGGGTAACTCTGCAGTTCTTCTGTGAGAAAATTCTTCAAATCTCCCTAGTTTTTAGACAAAAGAACAATGATTTACTTATTTTTAGGACAGACCTAGCCTGGTCCATTTGCTCTTGTTTCTAGAGTTCCATCAGCTTTTCTTTAGAGACAAGAACAGAATGTGTGTGTGCTTCCACAATGACAGTAATTTTCTTTATTCAGAATATTTCCCCACTGCTTAACTGCAAATTAATGTTTGTTAATATTTTATAATGTTTAATATTTAATCAAGAATTTTATTCCCTCCTACCCTGAAAGATATGTTGAGACAACACACATTTTTATCAAGCTGATTTGTACATATGGGTGCTGAAAATATAATGGATTCAGTTTATTTCTTTTGAAGCGCAGTTTCAAGAATGAAGAGTGAGAAAAGTAACATCTTGGTACCCTTATGTATTGATTCAAATTGTACTCTGGGCTACACAAAATATAGCAATAATTAAACTTCAAATTGAGTACCAAGGGAAAGAATCATTTATTGGATGTAGTTCTCAGTTTCAAATGCCTGTGTCTGTCCTAAGGGCTATTTGTACTGCTTTCTGTGTAATATTTTATTTAAATGCACTTCTAATGCCTCTATATACTACCAAGATAAAATTGGATTGTAGAGAAAAGAATGCTGTTCTACTAAACCTCTGTGTGATGCAGAGAAATAAATTTACAATTTTACGAAAGACCACTTCCTTCCCTAATTACACTCTTGGGTGTTAAGATGAGCAGAGTCTTGGTAGAAGTTCAGGGTAGAGATCAGGAGAGGACATTATCTGTGATAGCCCCTAAGATGTAGAATTCCCTTGCCAAAGAGGTGTGCCTGTCACTTTCATTATGTAATTTGTGTCCTATACTCTGGGTTTTGACACTTGAGATTTATTTTTTTTAAGGACCCAGAATGTTCTTGTGACTGTAATTTGTTTTAAACTATATTAGATACTGTATTTTTTACATTTCTGTAACCCACCCTGAGACCTTGTGGTGAAGGATGGGTATGAAATTGAAGTAGTAGTCATAATAATAATGTCTGCTATTAGATTCTACTAACTAAGGGGTACATAGGGAAATGTTGGTTTTCCTGGGGTTTGTGGTATTTGGTACTAATTTGCAAACTTACAGTATACAAATAATCTTCTCATTGGATCAACACTTTTGGTTCACAGTTTATACAATAACAGAGCGAAATGTAACACAGTATCTACCAGATATTAATTCGAGATTTTGGCAAGAGTTCTTCTGAGCTCGGCTGAAAAGATGAACTTCAGAGACTCATTAAAAACTGTGTCAGAGAAGAAGCATATTTTACAAACCAGCTTGGGGAACACACAATTTCAACTGTAGAAATGAATTGAGCAGAAAGAAAATCAGTCCTCCTTCACTGCTCTGGTTAGGTTCACCATCCCCTGTGGCTGATTTTTTAATTATTATTTTTTTTAAAGTCATTGAGAAACTGATTTTAACCCTCTATTTGGGCCCTAAAATGACACTTTGTAAGGAAAGAAAACAGTTGAAAGTTTCTGTGTCATCCGATTCAGACTGACATCATGCGAAGAAGAAGGAACCTTGTTTGTCTTCTGAAGAAAAGCTCTTCTCCTGTTCAGTCCTAAGACTCCCTGCCCCCCATCCCCAGTTGCTTTGGATAGGGTGTGTCACCTACCTTTCTAGTGCAGCATCTGAAATCATTGTGTTGGGCAGGCTTTAGAGTGGTGTGTATATGTTTTAAGGTCGTGATTTAAGAATTACACACGCATTAATTCTAGGGTGCAACTGATAAAACTGGTTGCGTGTCTCCCAGAGGCAGCAAAGGAACCAGCCTTCAAACTGATACTAGGATAAGTGTATTCCAAAGTCTGGCAAGTGTTGCCATACTTTTCGCTGCCCTTGTGGCAGCTCATAGATGTTTACCAGTCCAAGAGCAAATAACAGTAACCCAATCCTGTCTGTCTTTGTTTGCAAAGATTAAGCGGCTTTTATGACAGAGTGGCACAGCAGAACAAACCATTACCATCAGCAAAATATAGGATTTTGTTTGAACTGCCTCCTTGCAAATAATTCAGAGTGCAGCCGCTGTGGCTAGTTCTTGAGAGCAGGCGCTTTCACAATACACCTTTAGGTGCCAGGCAGAAACGTTCTTTTTAAACCAGGCCTTTGCCTGACTTGATCTACATCCTATACCCTTTCAAAAATGCTGGCTCTTTTGGGTTTTTTTTTAATTGGGTTGTTGTTTTTATTTTATGTATTTGATATTTTATGTGAACTGCCCTGAGACCTTCAGGTATAGTGCGGCATATAAATTAAATAAATAAATCAAATAATAAAATAATTGTGCTGGTCCCGGGGGGGGGGGGGAGGTTACCCTTGGCGTGGACAAAGTCCGGTCCTGGGTCACGAGTCTGGAAACAGTTCACAAAGAACGAGGCGGGGTCCGAAGCAGGAAGCCGGGCGGGGACGGGAACTCTGGAAGAACAGGCCTGGGTCCGGGCAGAAGCAGGTATTCAACGACGTTGCTCCCACAACCTGGGACCGGGCTGACTGGCCTTTATCTTCTCTGAGGCCAGGGGCAGTCCCGGCTCCCCAGGAGACCCACCTCTCCTGGCCTTAAGGCGAGCACTCCTCCTGGGAGAAACCAGTTCCCTCCACCTCTCTGCCCTGAGCCTCTGCAGCTCAGGAGAGGCTGGAGGGTTACTGGACCCAGGGGGAGACTCACCTTCCCCTGACAGGGCTGGGAGAGGTGCACTGTAGGCACTGTGTCCTCAATCACCTCCGGAGCCAGAGTGGATTCACCTGGTGCCTGCTCCTGAGGATCCGGCACAGGTGCAGGCGCTTCAGATCCAAGGCCCTGCCCCAGCTCAGCCGGCCCTGGAGGCGGGGACTCCTGTGCAGGCTGGGGTTCCTCCGGTTCAGCCTCTGAATCGTATTCCCAGGCCATCACAATAATAAAACAACTTGAAACTATGATTAATTCTTTAGTATTGGGTACCATAGTGCTTCTGGAAGAATTTCATTTTTCGTTATTGTCTTGTACATTTTTCAAGAAGCAGGGAGTAAGAAGTGGCTTTTGTAACCAGCTTTTCAAACATGCTTCTTTCTAATTGCCCTCCAGGTGAAACGATGAGAATTGCTTCGTCAGAGTTTGCCGATGATCCCTGTTCCTCTGTCAAGCGAGGCACCATGGTCCGGGCAGCACGGGCTCTGCTCTCAGCTGTCACTCGCCTGCTCATCCTGGCTGACATGGCGGATGTCATGAGGCTTTTGTCCCACTTGAAAATCGTAAGACTTCTTCAATACGTTATGCTCTTGTATGCACTGTGATGAGCAAGTGGTGGAAGGGATATGGTATGCTACATACAAAGGAAGGACAACCAGGTTTATATGGGGCTTGTATTTTGTAGTTGCAAATATTTCGGAGAAATATCATCATCAAAACCAAGTATCCCACCAGTATTGCTTCCTAGGCATAACTCTGGCTTACTTCTGTTTGGTAGTGGGGGAAATTCTGCATGGCCACTGCTGGATCTATTCCTTGGGGTTCGGCTTGGCAGCTGAGTACTGTATTTACTTGTTTGAATGCAGAAGTGCATCACAGATAGGAATTGGTAGTAAGAGTCATGGGGAGCGGGAATTTAAGTGTGAGCCCATTGGGATGTATTCAGACGCTCCATCAGACACACCTATTCAACATTACTATGTGTTCTCTGAAAAGCCATTGCTTTTTCACCATGCTTGGTTAAAGTTTCAAACTGAGAATGGATTTTGTTATGCTCATTTAATGTCTATGTAAAACAATAATGACAGCTATTTTTTTGCTTTGTTACACTGGCCATATCATGAATTAATACAGACATCCACACATATTATTACATGACTAATCCATGCGTACTATGTGTAATGCATCACTGGGCTATGCAGGTGCCTTTCCGGTAGTGTGTTGTCATTGCCTTGTGGACATTATCACATTAAAAAAATGGAATGACCATAGTTGGCCTCACGTGCATAATAAGCCACAGACAAATTAATGTAGAGTCACAATAGCTTTATGCTACCCCTAGAATTGAAGGCAGCAGCCTTGAATACCAGTTGCTGAGGACCATGAACAGGAGAGAGGACAGTCCTCACTTCCTGCTTTGTGGGCTGTTCAGAGGCACATTGTTGGCCCTGTGGAAAAACAAGATGCCGGACTAGACAGGGTTTTGCTCTGATCCAGCAGGGCTCATCTTCATTTTCTTATTGGGGCGTGGGGAAAGTGGTTTAGCCGTAACAGGTGCACACTGTGTGTGCTTCTTTGAGAGCTGCTTTTCAGACTGTCCTGTAACATAAGGAAGCTGTAGACTTACCACCCTCTTGTGGTAAAATTAAAGCACAGCAGTGTGCTTTTGCCTGTGAGCCACAGTATGAAATTAATTACATCCAAATGTCAGAACTCTTTTGATTGGAGATGGAAACAGCGAGTGCTTAATGAATCATCAAAGATGGGGAAAAAATATGAAAACCGCAGAGGAATTGCAGAGTGGCAAATGATTTACTGTGGGTTTGTATTTGGTTTGCCACTGTCTGCCTTCCTGCCTACAGAGGCATGTAACAAAATGCTTTGTAATTGGAGCTAACCAGTGTAATGATTGATTTTCCCATTCCTCTCTTCATAACTGAGCATTGCTAATTGTGCTGCTGGCGGAAGATCTGTTGTGTAAACTGGACTGAGCAGAATGTTTATAATCTTTTATTTTCTTGATCAGATCCCCCCCTGCCCCCTTCCTTTCCCCCTTCAAATGGCAGTAGAATGTTGTTTCCGAGGCAATGATGCGTTGCAACCTTTAGCTTGGAATGAGAGCTAGGCAGACTCTTCTTGAATTCTCCAGAACTAGGGTTTGCAATGGAAAATGCCAAATCCTCTCCTGCAGGAAGGTGACAGTCCATGCTTTAATGAACACATTGCTTTTTTACTCAAAAATCAACCACATTACCCTATAAATATTTGCACAGCTAGCAATGCACGTGTGACCATATTTTTCATTTCCTAATGAAGACTGGTCCAACTCACACAATCTCTTGACGCTGCAGACTTTCAAAGTCTTTGTTTGGCCTCAATCCCCTTTCATACAAATGCTTGAAGGACATGGTTGTGATTACAGAACTCAGTTTTTATAGCTTATCTACAGCCCTCATATTGCTAGACTTGATTGATTAATTTGTGGGCATCATGACACATTAATATTTGGGAACACTTACTGGCAGGGTAGGAAAGGAAAATATGTAATCACTTTTTTTTCCTTTCAAGAATCTCTGTAAATCACCATCATCCACTTAATTATATTTTGTTTACACTATTTAAAATTTGGATTACTTTAACTAACTTGTAAACATTAATTTGTTATTACAGCTGTTTCAAGTTAGTTTTGGATATTTCAGCAATAGTCAGTTATTTAACACATTTATAATGCCAACCTTTACATACTCATATACATTGTATATGTACAATGGAGCTTCCACTCTCACTCCTGCCCTCTCCAGCTCCCACCCCCTAGAATTGGGGGACCTTCTACATTAGATTTGGTTGGTATGCAGGGCTAGGAGAGGAAACACAAGTTTCACTGCAGTAGTAGATCTAAGCTTATGGAACACTGAAGACAGCCCAATATTAAGATAGAACTTTCTATACAGACCACCCAGCTGAGACACTAACATAATTTTGGATCCTACCTTGACTAGATTCCTTCCACATCTCTTGTGCCGCAGGCCTCTGCCTTGCTGGAGTAAGAACTGTGAGAAGATGTGAACTACCATAAAGTAGACCAGGTTTAGACTTCAGATCTCAAGATCCTCAAGCAAGTACAATCTGCTTCAACAACAAATAGCTACTTTCATTACTTCGCAATATTTATTCATATCTTCTAATATTGACAGAGTTGCATGAACCATTTTGCTATGTAATTACCTGGAAGTTCACCTCACCCCTTATCTGGTAGATCACTACACTCTGCAGGCGAGGGTCTCAAGCAGAGATCATCTTAATCAGGTGGTTCATTCTACGGAATATAGGAATTGGGCTCCAGTCTGGAATTCCACCCAGTTAAATATTAAACAGGCACTGTTTCTATTCTCTTTTCTGCTGAAGACCTTCCTCTTCCAAAAAAGCCTTTTAAGCTGAGATCTTTTCCAGTCTGCATCTACAATGGAATTATTTTTAAGTGGCTTAATTTTTTTAATTGTTTTATCTCGTTTGTTTGCACCCTAGGCTCCTTTGGGAGGAAGGTACAAATTTAAACTAATATAACAGCACTTCTATAACCTCTAGAGGTTCCATACTTAGTGAAAAGCAGCAAGATTGTGAGAAACTCTTTAGAGTTATTTATAATATAGAGTGGAAGGTTCTTTCACTTTCTTCACACTTGGATGTGCATTGCCCCCACTAACCATGGGGAGGTCCCATTATACAATTAAAATAAGTGAATGCATCTATATATGAGAGAGAAAGATGTGTGAGTTAAGTTCAGTGTGCTGTGGCTTCTAGATATTAGATGTGCTGAGAACCTTTAGTCTCCTGACCCCATTAGAAGCCTTCTACCAATGTGTGTATATTACAGTGGTACCTCGGTTTTCAAACGTAATCCATTCCGAAAGACTGTTTGAGTTCTGAAATGTTTGAAAACTGAAAACTCAGTAGCTGACAGCTAGTCCTCAGGATCTTGCACTCAGTGGAAGCTGTGTGGCATGTTCAACTTCCGAGGCGTTTTTGAAAACCGAAGCATTTACTTCCAGGTTTGTGGTGTTCACACTGAAATGGAGACGTTCAAAAACTGAGGTACCACTGTAGTTCTAAGCCACTTTAAGAGTTCTCTTCAGCTCTGCTAATCCCGCATCACATAATGTAGTAATAATAATCAAATTCTTTGAGCGAAACTTGGGATGGATAAAATTGGCCGGTGCACTTCAAGAACTTTCTGCATCAATATGACAGGCAGGTAGACATATCATCACCTTTAAGTTAGAGAACATCAACCGAGTACAGTAGAACTGTTCATTGTGCCAAAGGAGATGTTCATAAACTATTACACATAAAAAGGGGATAGCATGGTGTCAGGGAACTGCCATCGGAAAGACAGGAGGTGCAAAGGCTCACTGAGGTTGAGAGAGACGTAGCAGCTGAAGAGGGAACCAGTAGGGGGAGATCAGGAACTCCAAGGGAAAGTGAGTCGGAGGGATGGCTCAGAGACGCTTCCAGCGAAAACAGTGGGGAGGTCTCAGGACCTCCTATAGGGACACCCACTCCTCGCCGGAAACTGTCACGCCGAGAGTCCAGGAGACGTGTTTCCGTTAAGGAGCTTTTATGTTGGAAACGATTCCGAAAGCAACCACTTTCGGATTCTGCTAGCGATTGACGCAGCCATGCTGGAGGGGCTCCGTCACAGGCAGAGGTTTGAAAACCTGATCAAACTCTGAGGGACTTGCATTTTACGCACAAGCAGCTCATCATCCCATCACAGCAATCCGAAAGTCCCCGAAAGCCAGCTTGTGCAGGGAGAGGCATCATGAGCGACCCAGCCGGAACCGGAGGAGCAGGAGCAGCTGGAGGGGGTCCAAGCCTGGAAGAAAGGTACAGGGCGTTGGAAATCCAGCTTGCCATGCAAACGGCGAGGCTTGAGGAGAGGAGGGCTCAGGATGCAGAGAAGGGAAAGGAGAAAACCACCCCACTCGCCAGAAAGGTGCCAGGATTGGTGCAGAAATTCGGGGGGGATCCCAGAAACTATCATGCCTTTAGAACAGAGATGCAATACGCTCTCAACCTGCAGTTTGATGACTTCCCCGACGAGGAGTCGCGAGTGGCTTTTGTAATTGGCCATCTCGAATCGGGGGCGAAGGACTGGGTTAGACCCCTGATGGCAGTGAATAATGAGATCCTAAAGGACACGAGGAAGTTTTTTCGTGCCATGGACCTGATGTTTTCCAGCGACATTGAGCAGGGAGTGGTGCGAAGGCAGTTAATGGCTTGCAAACAGGGGAGCCGATCTGTCCGTGAGTACTGGACTGAGTTTACTATGTTGATTCATAAATTGGGGTGGGACCTATCGGCGGAACCCATCCAGATGCTTTTCGAAGAGGGGCTTTCTTCGGCCGTTAAAGATGAACTTTCCCGGGGGCCCAGGGCGGAGTCTATGGATCAGCTGACCAAATCCGCGCTGGCCATAGGAGCGCGCCAGGAAGCGAGGGCTTTGGAAAGGCGGGAAGGGAAAGGAGAACGTTGGAGGGATTTCCGCATTCCAGACGTTCCAGAGCCACCTTTCCCGCCGGCAGAGCCGATGGAAGTTGGAACAGCGCGGGCGCGCGCAGTTTCAAATCCCAGTGAAGGGCGGAAGAAGGAGGGAAAGAAATGTTATCTCTGCCAACAGCCAGGGCACTTTGCCAGAGTCTGCCCACAAAGAAAGGAATGGCAAGGGATGGCAGGAGCTGTTGGGGAAAAGGAGGAGGAAAGCAAGGAGCAAGTAAAAGCCAACGCCTGGCTGCCACCGTCGGGGCACAGCAGCCAGGCCAAAGAGCAGTGAAAGTGCCCACGCCAGAACCTCCCAGACCTGCTTTAGTGATAGAGGTGTTGCTAGAGCTGCCAAACGGACACCCACTACAGATCAAGGCGCTTTTGGATTCAGGCAGCTCCTGTAATTTCATGAGTAAGGAGTTTGCAGCTGAGCACCAGATACAGACCATCCCTTTAAGTAACCCCTTGCAGGTGACCACGATTGACGGCAGAGAGCTGTTGGGAGGAGAAGTTAGCCAACAGACTGTCCCGATGATAATGAGGGTGGCAAGGCACACCGAACGGATAGCGTTTAATGTGGCCACCTTGGGAGGAGCTCCCATCATTTTGGGGATGAGCTGGCTGGCGCTACACGATCCGTTAGTGGGCTGGCATCAGAGGGTGGTCTCCTTTGGGTCAGCGCATTGCCTAGAACACTGCAAGCAGGGGAAGGTTCCGGGAGGAGCCAGAGTCACCCTAGCCGGGATGGAAGTAATGGATAAAGGGAAGGTGCCCCCGCAATACGCAGATCTGAGCAATGTATTCAGCGAAAGGGAAGCAGACAAACTGCCGCCGCATAGACCCTTTGACTGTCAAATCAACCTACTCCCTGGGGCCCAACTCCCAGTGGGCAAGCTGTACGCCATGTCAGACAGGGAGATGCAGGAGTTGAGGGAGTTCATTGACAAAAACCTGAAGCGAGGTTTCATCAGAGAGTCCAGAGCGGTGGGGGGCAGCCCAGTGTTTTTTGTGGACAAAAAAAACACAGATAAGCCGAGACTTGTAGTGGACTTTAGGGCCCTGAATGCAGTGTCGGAACCCCTGGCTTTTCCTATGCCCCGAATTGATGACATTTTGACCAGGGTGAGGAAGGGGAAGATTTTTACAAAACTGGACCTGTGGGGGGCGTACAATCTGATACGCATAAGGAAGGGGGATGAATGGAAGACCACCATGTTCACACCTCTGGGAGCCTTTGAATACCTCGTTATGCCCTTCGGTCTACAAGCGGGCTCGGCGTGCTTTCAAGCTTTTATGAACCACGTCCTGGGACCTTTGCTCTACAAGAATTGTGTGGCCTTTTTAGACGACGTGTTGGTGTATTCGGAGAATGAGGAGCAGCATGTGAGGGACGTTCGAGAAGTGTTGGGCAGACTGCAAGCCAACCAGCTGTGGGTGAAACTGGAGAAGTGCCAGTTTCATACCAAGGAGGTGGAATTCCTGGGGTACCGCTTGTCAGACAAGGGATTGGCCATGGATCCAGGCAAGGTCCAAGCAGTACTGGAATGGAAGACACCGAAGACCAAGAAGGACGTGCAAAGATTCCTGGGGTTTGGGAACTTTTATCGGAAGTTCATCAAGAACTTTGCACACTTGACGGCGCTCATCACCGACTGCCTCAGCAGCAAGAAGAAATTTGTTTGGACGGCGGAGGCGGAGCGAGCTTTTGAAGAACTGAAAAGGGCTTTCGCCTCGGAAGAACAACTTCTGCATGTGGACTTACGAAAGCCCATGAGAGTGGAAACCGATGCGTCCGACCGGGCGATCGGGGCGGTACTTCTTCAACCGGGGAGGAATACGTCGGAGTGGAGACCGTGTGCCTTCTTCTCGAGGAAGCTGAATAAATCCGAGAGGAACTACACGGTGTATGACAGGGAACTACTCGCCATTCACGAAGCGTTCCGGAGGTGGAGACATTTATTAATTGGGGCACAACACAAGGTGCAAGTGTGCACCGACCACAAGAATTTAGAGTATTGGAGAACGGCACGAGTGCTCAACCAACGACAAGTGAGATGGGCACAGGAATTCTCCAAATTCCACTTTGAAATTTGTTATGTGCCAGGCCCAGAAAACGTCAGGGCGGACGCTCTCTCACGCAAACCAGAGTATTTGGAGGGGGAGGGGGCAATCGAAGAGAGACATGTCATCCCTGAAGACCGCTGGGTGTGTGGGGCGGCGCTGGTGGGGCAACGAGAACTGGTAGAGGAAACGGAAAATGATGAATATGCCCAGGATAAGCTCAGAGGTCTCAGGGGGGAGGGCGAGAAACCCGGAGGTTTTGAGGAAAGAAATAGGGCATTGTATTACAAAGGGGCACTGTATATACCAGAAGGTGAATTGAGGGGGAGAGTACTCAAGCAGTTGCACGATAGCCCCACGGCGGGACATTTTGGGCAACACAAGACCATGTGGTTGGTTACCAGGGAATTTTGGTGGCCCAAGGTGAGGGAAGATGTAAAGGAGTATGTAAGAGGGTGTGACCAATGTCAGCGAGCCAAAGGGGAAAGAAGGGCGCCGGCAGGGTTATTAGAACCATTACCCACACCAGAACAGCCTTGGGAAGCAGTATCAATAGATTTTATGACAGATCTGCCGAAGTCCAAGGGGAAAACAGCCATCATGGTAGTAGTAGACCTGTTAACTAAGATGTGCCACTTTGTAGCATGCTCACATGCAGTCACAGCGGAAGAAACAGCGAAGTTGTTTGTAGAACACATCTTTAGGTTGCACGGAGCCCCCTTGAGGGTGATCTCAGACCGCGGCAGACAATTTACTTCCAGGTTCTGGAGGAAGCTCATGAGCTTGCTGCACGTGGAAGTCAATTTTTCGACTGCCCAGCACCCTGAAACCAACGGGCAGGCGGAAAGAGCAAATGGCATCCTCCAACAATATCTGAGGTGTTATGTCGATGACAGAGAGAACGATTGGGTCGAAAAGTTGGCGCTGGCAGAATTTGCCTACAATAATGCGGAGAATGTGTCCACAGGGATGAGCCCCTTTTTGGCTAATTACGGGTGTCACCCCAGGGCATTTCCAGGGGATGGAGGGGAGAGATGGAGCGTTCCAGCGGCCGAACATTTTGTAGAAGAGATGGAAGCGATCCATCATCAGCTCCAGCTCAACTTAGAAAGGGCCAAGGCACAATATAAGAAGCAGGCAGACAAGAACAGAAGGGAAGGTGAAACCATAAGGGTGGGGGATCAGGTGTGGCTGTCAACCCAAGGGTTGCCGTTCAAAGGGGGTTGTAAGAAATTAAGACCCAAAAGATTGGGACCCTTTGAGGTCATTCAGCAGATCAACCCAGTGGCTTTCAAACTCCGGTTACCCAACCACATGAAATTGCACCCAGTGTTCCACAGGTCGTTACTGTCACCATACAGGGGGGGGGGGACGTGAAGGGGAGCACGCCAGGGGACCAGCCTTGGAAGAAAGGGAACGCAGCAATCATGTAGCGGAAATCCTCGATTCTAGGTGGAAGGGAAATCAGGTGGAGTATTTGGTGGCGTGGGAAGGGGAACCGGAGTCAGAAAACACCTGGGTGACTGCAGGGGAGGTCAATGACGAGGTTTTAACAGAAACGTTCCACCAAAGATTCCCGAGGAAACCACAGCCGGTAGCAAGGTTTAGGAGGGAGTATTTCGGCACCACCGACGAGGAAGAGGAACTGGAAGGATTCGCGGAGTCGGAGTTGGAAGAGGGAATGGACTCCGATGACGAGGAGTACCGAGAGACTAGGGACAGCAACAAGTGGAGGGAAGTGTTCGAAACTTCGGACGATGAGGAAGGTTCTTTCAGGGGTTTTACCTCCTCACAGCCCGTAGGGGAGGAGACGGGAGGGGGTGAAGGGGGCCCTGGAGGGGAGGTGGATGTCAGGGAACTGCCATCGGAGGGACAGGAGGTGCAAAGGCTCACTGAGGTTGAGAGAGACGTAGCAGCGGAAGAGGGAACCAGTAGGGGGAGATCAGGAACTCCAAGGGAAAGTGAGTCGGAGGGATGGCTCAGAGACGCTTCCAGCGAAAACAGTGGGGAGGTCTCAGGACCTCCTATAGGGACACCCACTCCTCGCCGGAAACTGTCACGCCGAGAGTCCAGGAGACGTGTTTCCGTTAAGGAGCTTTTATGTTGGAAACGATTCCGAAAGCAACCACTTTCGGATTCTGCTAGCGATTGACGCAGCCATGCTGGAGGGGCTCCGTCACAGGCAGAGGTTTGAAAACCTGATCAAACTCTGAGGGACTTGCATTTTACGCACAAGCAGCTCATCATCCCATCACACATGGGATAGTCATAGCTAACTTTAAAAGAATATTACATGCAAAAATATTTAAAAGTATGATATGAAGAGTTAAAACATATTCTGGGCAGACTTTCCCCCTCTTGTTTAGTTTCAGAATAAGTCTTCCTTCCTGAATAATTTGTCCTTCCAAAAGAGCCAGAATCATCTTGCCACCCATTCCACAATCTCTATTCCCACCTACCCACCCACCCTCCATCTCATCTCACTCTTGTGCTATTATCCAAGTTTTGGTGCTGAAGCAAGGCCACTTAGCTCCTGTTTTGGTTCCTATCAATCATGTCTCCTCCTGGCTTCCTGCAAAACCCTTAGGAAACGGTTGGCCCAGTTTGAGGAGAAACGGCTTTAAAAAGCTTGTGATGCATTCCCCTGCAGGTGTTCCACGCTGTCAGCTCCCACTGGAGCAGATGGGACCTAGGTAATTCTGTTCACCTTTGGAAATCAGGCTGCTCCAGAGAAATTTCTAATTAATTATGTAGAAGTGTCGCTTGGTAGCAAGCTGGCTGAGCTAACAAAGACTTTGACCCTAAAAATAAGTCACTTTTTTCCCTGGCACTCATGTCCGGAACAAGCCACTGTTTCAGACATTCTGATGAAATATTTAAAGGTAAAGGTAAAGGTACCCCTGCCCGTACGGGCCAGTTTTGCCAGACTCTGGGGTTGTGCGCCCATCTCACTTAAGAGGCCAGGGGCCAGCGCTGTCCGCAGACACTTCCGGGTCACGTGGCCAGCGTGACAAGCTGCATCTGGCGAGCCAGCGCAGCACACGGAACACCGTTTACCTTCCCGCTAGTAAGCGGTCCCTATTTATCTACTTGCACCCGAAGGTGCTTTCGAACTGCTAGGTTGGCAGGCGCTGGGACCGAATGACAGGAGCGCACCCCGCTGCAGGGATTCGAACCGCCGACCTTTCGATCGGCAAGTCCTAGGTGCTGAGGCTTTAACCCACAGCGCCACCTGCGTCCCTGAAATATTTACACCTACACAAATCAAGCAGTGTTACAGAAATGACACTTTGTCCCTTAAATATAGTTGCTGACATGAACGTAAATTTGCAGTGTTTTGCTGCAAGCAGACTTTCTATTTGTACCTCTACATATATTTCCCTGAAAAGTTTCAGAAGTCATGATTTGAGGCAGTTATTCTAAGACAATTGCCTAATTCAACTGACATTTTCACAAATATGCAATAGAAACATCTAATGGCCTCACAACCTGTTGTTCTATGCTCTTTTTTCTCTTATACCAACCCACCCACCCCTGGCTGAAGACATTGACATTAATTGGAAAAGGAGGGAAGCTGGTCTGTAATAGAATTTGTCAGCAACTTCATTTGCATAAGAATGGAAGTGATAGTGGTCCTCTTTATCCTAGGATTGTAGCAATTTTCCACGTCACAAAATTAGTATTTTTAGTGGTGGTGAAAAAGCAACTGGAACAAATTGCATGATGATGAGATTCTGGTTTTCACGGTAATTTTCTTAACTGTCATGGCAATCAGGAAGGTTTTGTACCTGCACTTCTTTTAACAGGAATGGAATGAGTTGATGCTATGATTGCTCAGTTATAAGCTGAATACTGTTTACCCGAATACTGAATATTATCTACAGGCACCTACTCAGTTATGCATGTTTTACTGTAGAGCTTGCGGTAGTAGTGGCTTTCCTGTCTCCATCCAGGTAAAATCTCAAGTGGTGAAGCTGATAAATGGCACTTTGAGGTGCAGAAGCTGCCTGGCCTCTACTGAGAGTGCTGAATGAATAAACTTCCCCAGACTGTAATCCTGATCCCCATTTAGAACAGAAGTGTAACTTCCTCTAAAACAGGTTGACCTGCAGCTACCTATCTGGATGAACTACCGTAGCAAAGAGTACCACCTTATCTGGGCAGAATCTTTTGTTCTCCCTCTTCCAGTCCATTGCCATACCCAAATACCGGTTCAGGACAGCTACAGCCTCACCTCTATCTAATTAATCAGATTTCCACCATTTTTTTCTTCATCTATGCGCTAGTCATCTGAGCCTTGTTCTAATTCTTTCAGATCAGGCCAAAGGTCCATCTAGTCAGCATCTTGTTCTCGCAATGGCCAAATGCCTCTTTCCAGAACTGGTAACTGATATTGGGTGTCCATGAGTTAGGAGAGAAAAATAAAGCTTTTCTTTATCCACTCTATCAGCTCCATGCATAATTTTACACACTTCTATCATGTTGCCTTTACTCTCCCTTTCTCTAAAGTAAAAAGCCCCATATTCTTTAACCTTTCATCATAGGGCTTTTGCTTGCCCTTTTCTGAACCTTTTCTAACTGTAGAAAACTGTACATAAGTGTTCCATAAGTGGTCACACCATAAATTTGTATATTGACATTATGATATCAGCAGTTTTATTTTTAAGTTCTTTCCAGATGATCCTTAGCCTTTTACACAGCTGCCATGTCATGCTAGCTGTACTTCAGCAAAGCTTATTCTTCTATATGCTTGTTTATTTTATCTTTAAAAATACTTTCCACCAGTTTTCAAGGGACAGACATTAAGCTATCTGGCCTGTAATTTCCAATATCTCCCCTTGATCGTTCTCTCTCTCTCTCTCTCTCTCTCTCTCTCTCTCTCTCTCTCTCTCATTACAATAGTTATTTTCCCATTGTCAGGTATAGAGGGTGATCTGAGGGACAAGTTGCATATTTTTGTTAGAAGGTCAACAATTTCACATTTGAGTTATCTGTCACCTCTGGGGTGGGTGCCATCTGGACCTGGTGATTTGCCAGTTTTTTTTTTGTCCAGGAGGCCTCAAACTTCATCTCTCATCTACCTCATCTCCTCAGGCTCCTTTCCAACAGAAGTTAGTTCAGCCACTGGGATCTTTCATATGCCTTCTGCTGTGGAGACAGATACCAAGTATTCATTCAGCATCTCTGCAGTCTCCTCACTCTCCTTCAGCATACTTCAACTCCCTTGTAATTCAAAGGTCCGACAGTTTCCTTAGCCAGTCTTCTGCTATGAACGTATTTTGCTGTTGCTGGTCATTATGGGATTATTATTTTTTTTGCAATGCGCTCCTCTCTTTCTTTCTTTCTTTCTTTCTTTCTTTCTTTCTTTCTTTCTTTCTTTCTTTCTGCATCTCTCACTGTCTGATCTTATTTGTTTGGTCAAAGTTTGGGTTCCTGTTTCCCTCATTTGAAGGAAGCCTTCTTGCCTCTAATAGCTTCTTTTACTTGGCTTGTTAACCAAACTGGTGGTATACACCAATATTTCTCAACCTTTTTCCGACCATGGCTCCCTTCCGACTTTGTTTCCTTCCTGTGTCCCCCTCTCGTCGTACTGGTAGAAAGGTAGCTATTTAAATGTTTTGTTTGTAACAGCAACCCCCCTCTCAACACTTCACAATTCTTTGATATTTGCTCGCTGTTCCAAAAAACACGACTTTTTGCATTTTTCAGCTACCACCACAGGAGTAATGCTACAGGACTAATGACCAGGCACACTAGCCAGTCTTGGGTTTCAACATTGCTATTAGGAAGTCTCAGAAAAGAATGTTCCTTTTTTTCTATCATAATTAAATAAGTCATGCCCATAGTTCTGCTGATTAGATCATGTACTCAAAATTTCCTAGCAAAGCTAATGGTATTTGATGCTGGAATTCCTAGATCACACGCCCCCTTCCACTTTACCCTGTACAAAATTTGTAACTGCTTGAATTAATTAAAATACCTCTAGCTACTTCGTTGCTGAGTGACCAACCCAATAACTTCCTTCTAACTGAATCCACAAATATTAAAATTATTCAGTTGCTCAATATTAACCCCATTGGTTTTCCATTTGTAAACCGCTAGTCGTTTTTCAAATACTACAGTTTTCATTTTAATGTAACTTTACATTTTTCTCTTTAATAAAACTCTCACAGATATCCAAGTAGTCCCTTATTTGTATTATATAAATGTGGGCTACTGATGCACAATAAGTCTGAAAGCTTAGAATCATCTCTGCTAGCTGGGAAATATTGATGGCCTTTGCAATCTTCTATATTGTTGACATAAAAAATTGAGAGAGCCCCAAAAGGCATCCCTGTGGGGAATATACTCTGAGAAACTCACTCTAAATGTCTGTTCTGTTCCTGTATAGAGTTTTCTTCAGGACTGATGCTTATCTATGTTGGTATTTAAAAGTTTAAACTAGAGCTGTTCTTTATTGACCTGGTCAAAGGCCAACGCTAAATCAATAAAAGCTACATATAGCTCTTGTCTTGTTCTTTCGACGTATTCTTAAATCAAATGATTTAAAACAAAGCATTGATTGATGGTACTTTTCCATGTGCAGAATCCTTCTTGCCTTCTGCTATAATTTGTCCAATTTTCAAAATGAGATAGTTGATTACCAATGATTATGTTCACATGCCATGGTAAGCCAGACTATGATTTACCTTGACCAATTTTAGGAGCAATCCCAGTTAAAAAATAAGCAGGCAGATTTTGAAATAGTTTTAACTTCCTTTTTAAAGGAATGACATAGCAATGCTAGATTCCTATCCCTTTGAGGCTGTACTTGTGTTGTTAACAAATATAACTGGGTTAGATTTTGGTTCAAAGATTTCTGCTGGAATAACAACTTCTTGCTTTTTTTTGGGGGGGGGTGGCGGCGGCGGAGATAAAAGTGTTGGTATTGATCTAGTGAAATTTTCCTCTTATCGAACCTCTGGCACTGCCTTTTGTATAGAGGAAGCTGCAGACCTCCTGTTAGTCTCAGACTGTCATCAGTGCCACCTGTTAAAGAAAATTCTGGGTTGAGAGACTGCTCAACAGCCCAGCTCGTCGGGGTACAAGTCCCCCACAGGTCCATGCGGTCAGTAAAAGAAGGAAATTCCAGCCAAGCAATTTGGAGCAAAACAGCAGTCAGTAGACTTAGATCCTTTATTGTTGCGCAACAGATTCAACAGCAGCGAGTGAACCCAGAGCATGGGGCAACATTGACTTTTAAAATTTTCCCACCATATCCCAGAATACAGTTCACACAGCATCATCAATACATCATTGTTACATCACTATCATGTCACAAAAGGGGAGGGTTACACAAGATTACAATAGACAGATATGTCAGGGCAACACCCAAGTATAAGATTAGAATAGGCAAACATGTCTTAAGTACCTACCACCCAAAAGTACAATAGAACTTCCTTTGCGTGTCTGGAGCCTGAGGCAAGTCTGGTGATGAGATTTGGCTTCCCTTAGAGAACAATGAGCCCAGCAATTGTCACCTCTGGGCATTTCTTGGGGTAGGAGGTGTGTATACATGTCTTCAAGCTTGGGGAGGTGGCAGGGGAAAGAGTCCCTTTTCCAAGGGAAAAATGGCGTTGGAATGGAGAAACTTGGCAAAGGGGTTGATTTTCTTATGTAAAGGACCCTTGACAGTAAAGTCCAGTCACAGACGACTCTGGGGTTGCGGCGCTCATCTCGCTTTACAGGCCGAGGGAGCCGGCGTTTGTCCGCAGGCAGTTTTTCTAGGTCATGTGGCCAGCATGACTAAGCCGCTTCTGGAGAAACCAGAGCAGCTCACAGAAACGGCATTTACCTTCCCGTTGGAGCGGTACCTAAAGGCCGGCTCAAGCAGGTGGGTGGCACCTGCCCAGGTGAGCCCCGCTCGGTGCCACAAACCCTGCCCAGGGCGGATATTATTTACTTGCACTTTTTGGCATGCTTTCAAACTGCTAGGTTGGCAGGAGCTGGGACCGAGCAATGGGAGCTCACCCCGTCGCGGGGATTCAAACCGCTGACCTTCTGATCGGCAAGCCCAAGAGGCTCAGTGGTTTAGACCAGAGCGCCACCCGCGTCCCTTCTTTTTGATGTACCTAACTCTAAATATAGAAATACATTTTTATTATATAGATTTCATAATTTTATAAATAATATTTTAATAATTCTATAGAAACTGGGCTGGGGTATTGTTTGGTTTTTTTGTTGTGGGTTGTTGCATATGCAATTTTATTATGATTTATGTGGAAATTGTTCAGTTTGGTTCAATTTGGTTGTGTATTTTTTGAGGTTTTGTTTATTTTATTTTATTTTTATTTTATTTTATTTATTTATTGTTTATGACTACTTTTGTTATGTTGTAAGTTTTTTCATGATGTAAGCTGCCGTGATCATGGTTTGAACTATGGAAAGGCAACATACAAATATTAATTTCATTTTATTTATTAAATTTCTAGACGGTGCAGTAATCTAACTTAGAGGTTGCCAGAGCATAGACAACAGAGGTTAGGCTATCCCTGTCCAGATAGGGGCATAGCTGGGCCACCAGCCAAAACTGATAGAAGGCAGTCTGTGCCACTGAGTCAACCTGAGCCTTAAGTGACAGCAAAGGATCCAGGAGTACCCTCAAGCTATGTGCCCACTCTTTCAAGAGCAGGCAGTCTCCCATCCATCTGGTCTAGGGAACCACTAACAGTGCTTTAGTCTTATCTGTAATTAGTTTCAGTTTGTTGGCTCCCATCCAGTCCACCACCAAAGCAAGACACTGGTCCACCACTTCCACTGCCAAAGCTGCATATGTAAAGGAGAAGTAGAGCTGTGTGTCGTCAGCATATTGCTGACAATGCACTTCAAAACGCTGGATAACTCTACTCAGCAATTTCATGTAGATATTAAATAGCACAGGAGACTAAATTGAACCCTGAGATACCCTACACTAAAGGCTCCATGGGACCAAAGAATACTCCCTAAGCATCACTCTTTGGAAACAACCAAATAGGACTGGAACCACTGCAATCAGCGCCACCTACCCCTAACTTGGACAGCTTGTTATTCTGCCCTTTGACCTGAAGATACTAAATAAATCTGAAATTCTGAGAAACCTACAGCAACCAGTCTTTCACATTGGCATAATCTATTAGCATGCCTCTGCTGCTCATTTAAGGCACAAAATGGCAGGTAACAAGGCAGACAGTCCTTCAGATACTTGGACCCTAGGATTTCTAGTGCCTTCTAGTGTTTTATATAAGGCAGTGCCTTAAATTTGGCTGTGCAGATCCTTAAAGACAAATCTAATTTTTCAGCACAGATCCATGACCCAGCTGCCACATTCTGCACCACAGTGTGAAAATATATTTTTATAAAAGCACAAATCACACTCTCTCCTTGCACATAAATGAAAGCAAAATTCCCCACTGAATCATCACTTCCTCCACTATTACAGATATTCATATGGTGTTTATATGCCAGTTTGAGTTGAAAGTGGCTAAACCCCGTTAAAAGGCTTACCTGGATGTTCTTTGTGACTGCTCAATTACATCTACTATGAAGCTTGCATTTTCACAAATGGCTTAATTCCAGGTTACCTAAATAACATAGGTTACCAGCCAATAAGTTAGAAAATCTGATCTAATGCCATTTGTTTTCCTTAACACATTGTCCAGTTCTTCCCATGTGTCCCTCTTCCTACTATTATTATTTCAATTATATCCCATCCTGTGGCTCAAATGAACCTAGGGCAGGAAACACATCAATAACAATATCATTAAAAATATTCTGAAACCAAAAACATTATAAAAACAGTTAAGAAATACATTCCAATGATTTCAGGATTGCCAAGAACAGCCATCAAATGTAGTAGATGGTCTCTCCAATATATCCAGCTTTCTCTATCCAAAACCTTGAGATTTTCTGCTTGATAGATACTGCAATTGAGTAGACTCATGGAATCATAGAATTGTAGAATTGGAAACAAGCAAAATATGGCTAAGGACTGATAGGAATTGGTTGGTTTCCCCAGTCCTCTAACCATTGTGCTTTTTGAAAACTCTTGGAAGAAAGGTTTAAGCACCACAGGTCATATTCCAATATTCTTTTCTCCTGATGCTGCTTTTGTATGGCAGAGTATATTTTCTAAATCCCATCTTACCATTCTAGCTATTCAGGGGGTAATATTAACTTAACATAAATGATATTTTACAGAGGGAATTAAAAATTATTATCTTGACCTTATTTGCGTGTATATGTGTTCATGCTGTTACACACCACTGTTTAGGCGTATAACCTCCCAAAGCAGTTTTCTAATTGTTTTAAACAAGGAAGCATTGCAATACAACAGAAGAAGACAGGGGCAGAAAAACCTTTAAAAAGACAGAATAACACAGAAACACACACACACACAAAACCCAGCATTCTGAAAAGTCAGGGCAAGAAATAAAAATAAACCAACTTCGGCTGGCACAAAAAAGATACCAAATGAGACTTCCTGGGGAGTGAATTTCAAAGGCAGGGTTTTCACATTCAGGGCTCTCACTTTTATTACTCATATCCCAAAGGTGACATGTTTGGTGTGGTCTTCCCTTTTTACCAATGGTACTTTAGTCTGTGTATGGAACCTCAGACCAGTAATGCTATTTTACAGGCATTTTGTATCCATACATATGGTCCAAATAGGCACTTTGACCCTAGAATGGATATATATAGTGTTTTTCAGCTCTTAAAGGTGAAACATTCACATTTTGATTTGACCAAATTATCATTTGTAATCACTCTGTAGTCATCCATGTGCAGAACCATTTTTTCAAGCAGTCTGAATACATATTTTGATATGCTTTTTCATAATCACCAGAATAACTAACTTTTACATGAACCATCCTGAAGTAGTAATTTAGTATGGCAAGTTAGGGTTCTTTTTGAGGGGTTGGGGATTGGGGATTGGCAATGTGATGAAAACTTCAGAGTTGCTCTTTTCGTATAGCAACGAAGAACAACCATGGGTGTATGTTCTTTTCTGCCAATAGTTTTGCAACAGATTGAGTGGAAGCACACATGTTAAAAATGGAAGGTTCAAAATCATCCTGATTGCACTGCTGCCATTCTTTATTTTCAGCTGTTCTTTTGTTACTGCAAATGGGTGGATTAGACAGCATATGGCATATCATAAATAGTTTCAGCACTGCATGTTTCCCCGTAGTCTGCTTTCCCAACTGTTTGAAGTGTACATGCGAAACACACAGAGATATCTGCTATTATGACAGACACCTGCAACCTGGTCCCTGGCTGTTGATTTGAAGTCCCACTCCCATCAGCTCCAGGTAGCATGGCCAATAGCCCGGGATGAGAAGAGTTGTATTCCCAAAAGCCTAAAGGCCACCTGGTTGTGGATGTCTGTGTTATGGGTTACAAGCAGGTGCATGCTAATGCATAAATCCAAAGAACCATGCAATATTTTTCACATGAAATCCACACTGTATCTATGTTTGCAGGTATTTAACCTTTAATCAAATTTTACGTGAAAATCTATTTGCTTCTTGTGATACATGATATAGGCAGATACGTGCCAAATCTGTAATGTGTGAAACACCTATTAGGCTGTAAATAATATCTGAAAATCAGCTGGCAGGAATTTAACCCTCTCTCGTATTTTTCTCCCTATTAGGTAGAAGAAGCATTAGAAGCTGTGAAGAATGCCACAAATGAGCAAGACCTTGCAAACCGCTTCAAAGAATTTGGGAAAGAGATGGTGAAGCTTAACTATGTAGCTGCTAGAAGACAACAGGTGGATATAATTAAAAACACTAAATGAAGAAAAGAAAACAGTACTATTTCAACATAGTATTCAAAGCTTCTAGATCTTTTATCAGTTTCAGAGACTGGGAAAGGGGGTGAGGCTCCAAAGATCCCCTGCATTTTGGGGTTCCTGATGTTATCCTTTCCCATTGCAGCCTCTTCAGCCCCCTGAAAAGCAACTCCAAAAATAACCATATATGCCACCTTGAGCTCCTGGGAGGAAAAGTGGGATATAAATGCAACAGTAAATCTTGTAGAACAGCACAGCATGGGGAGCTGTACTCATGGGAAACTTCCTTGTATCATTTGATGGGTCTACCTTGAGCCGAATTCCAGATTCAGAAATCCCATTGCATTTCCAGTTACCGTATTTTTCGCACTATAGGACGCACTTTTTCCCCTCCAAAAATGAAGGGGAAATGTGTGTGCGTCCTATGGTGCGAATGCAGGCTTTTTGCTGAAGCCTGGAGAGCGAGAGGGGTCCGTGCGCACCGACCCCTCTCGCTCTCCAGGCTTCAGGAAGCTATCCCAAGTCTTGCAAGCCCGGCGGGATGTCCCGCGGGCTCGCAAGGCTTGCGGGCAGCAGCCTGCACCCAAAAGCTGGGGACAGCGGGGAGGCGCAGAGCCGCCACCTCGCTATTCCCCGACCTGATCTGGAGGCTGGCGGGGGGAGAAGCAAGCCTGCTTCTCCCCCCCCCCCCAGCCCCACAAGCTCGGGGGATAGGGGGATGGCGAAGCGCCGCCATCCCGCTATTCCCCGACCTGATCTGGAGGCTGGGGGTGGGAGGAGCAAGCCTGCTTCTCCCCCCCCCAGCCCCACAACCTCCAGATCAGGTCGGGAAATAGCGGGATGGCGGCGCTCCGCCATCCCGCTATTCCCCGACCTGATCTGGAGGCTGGGGGTGAGAGAAGCAAGCCTGCTTCTCCCCCCCACCAGCCCCACAACCTCCAGGCTTCAGGAGAGCCCCACCGCCAGCCCCACAAGCTCGGGGGACAGCGGGAGAGGCGCAGCGCGCCCTTCCCGCTGTCCCCCGACTTGGCTAGAAGGCTGGCGGGGGGAGAAGCCTGCTCCTCCCCGTTGCCAGCCCCGCAAACTCGGGGGACAGCGGGAGAGGCGCAGCGCGCCTTTCCCGCTGTCCCCCGACTTGTCTAGAAGGCTGGCGGGGGGAGAAGCCTGCTCCTCCCCGTCGCCAGCCCCGCAAACTCGGGAGACAGCGGCAGGGGCGCAGTGCGCCCTTCCCGCTGTCCCCCGACTTGGTTAGAAGGCTGGCCCAGCCCCGCAAACTCGGGGGACAGCGGGAGAGGCGCAGCGCGCCATCCCGCTGTCTCCCGACATGGTTTGGAGGCTGGCGGAAGGCTTCCTCCTCCCCCAGCCCCGCAAGCTCCCAGAGCGATGCCAAATAAATTTTTTTGCCTTTATTTCCCCCCCCCCCAAATCTAGGTGCGTCCTATGGACCGGTGCGTCCAATAGTCCGAAAAATACGGTAGGTCACTGGAAGGATGGTGGGATCACCAATCCTAAGGCACCTTTGGGGAAGTGCCATAGCTCAGTGGTAGAGAAGCTGTGGTGCATGCAAGAACTCCCCTGTTCAATCCTCAACATCTGCAGTTAGGACTATGGAGAGGCCCTTGCCTGAAACCCTGGAGTTCTACTGCCATTGTAGACAGTACTGAGCTAAATGGGCCACAGGTCTGATTCAGTAGAAGGCAGCATCCTTATATGCCATCACACACGAATCAAACACCCGTAAGTGGGGGGGATGCCTGTACTACTTCTGAGCCTGGGAATTATGAACTTCAGTCGCAACTTTAGTTAAAAATCCTGCTGTGACTGTGGCTATGCTTCTGTGCCTCCTCTCTTCACCTTCTATTTGGAATCATCTTAATCCTAATTTCTGGAAGAGGTCAGGGTACCAGTGACCCCCTATAGATAACCAAACTACCTTGAGATGAGTCATAACTTCCTGTGCAGTAGTAATGAGGATTTTATTATGCTTTACATGCAGATGTGTGATAAACCCCTAATTGGTTATCTTGTTATACTGGTTTTCAGCTGAAAATTTTCATCCGAAGCGGATTGACACCAGACTGAATGAATCAGGCTGCTACCAGGGGAGGGGGCGTGGAAATGTGTGTATTTTTTTAAATGCAATGCAGCACTTTGAATGTCCTCCTTTTAAGAACCCTAATCATGATGTGCTTCCTTCCCAAATGGGCCATGCAGTGCTTCAATGGGAACAGAGGGCTTGCACTTCTGAAAATTAGGCCAGAGGATTATATAAGTTTAACCCATATTTTCAAGGCTTGGGTACAGAAAATCTTTTTTCTTTTCTTTTTGTACAAAAGGCACTATGT